>NC_133088.1:13439178-14772081 GCF_019914945.1 Typha latifolia | reverse complement strand
GTTACAAAATGTACTCAAATTATTTTCTGTCTGGAAGACTTGTTTACCAAGAAAGTAGATGCATGGACACGTAACAGTATTTAGCAACCATAAATCTCATGGCAATATCGTTCTATAGTGTGATAGAACAAGAACAGCATTAAAGTTTATAATCTAAGTAGCTTAACCACCATTTTAAGACATCAAAACACTCTTCATCCGAGAGAGAGAAAACAGTGTTCAGATCTAATCTCTCCAATATATAAACAACAAAGGAACAATTTTGATTGCTGACATGCAAAAATTGAGAAACAATAAACATAAAAACAGGGAGAACTTTATCGAACACAAGTAAGGCATGGCCTGGATAGCCAACGACCGCAGTAATTTTCACTCAAAGAGTTTCGTTTCTCACCAATATATCTAGCTTGCCAAATTGGGTCTGGATGAACTTTCCCAAAGCTTCTGCACTAGAAACGTCAGCTACATCCAGTTGATGGAACACCACATCTGATGCCCCTGATTCTTGAAGCTTCTTCACTGCTGCAATACCCCTCTCCTCATCCCTGGCTGTTAACACAACCTTGACTCCTTTGGACAACAACTGCCTACATATCTCCAAACCAATTCCTTTGTTGGATCCTGTCACAACAGCAATCCTACAAGAAAACAGTCACAGGAAAAGTTAAGGTTATTATGATTATTATTAATCATTGGAGTTCCAGAGGCATAGATGGAAGAAATATACCTCTGAGGAATGGTGCTTTCCATGTCTGGATGAATTGGGGGAGTCGATCTTTGATCCAAGCACAAAATAAATTCTTATTGCGGATCTTATTTTAACTCGCTTCCGATTGTGGCATGGCCCTGCAAAATGCTACTGAACACAAGTTTGCTAGAAGAAAAAAAAATCTATTCTTTCAAACTGGTAGTAAATCCAGACGCAAAGAGTGGGCCAGCATTTAATTTAGGCCTTTTCTTTAAGGTCAATTGCTTTACAGTCGTTGTAGATGTATTTGGTTGACCAGAAAACTCATAGTTGTTTTTTCTAAAAACATAAAAATAAAAGAGGAGTTAAAATTAGCTTGGATCACCTCAGCCAATTAGCTTGGATCAATAAGTCGATCAGGATAGGTTCTGTTTCAGGAATCCGGCTCATAAATTTATCAGTCTGTCTTCTCTAGTTTGTAAAATTATAGTTTGGAGACTTAGCTTACAACTCTTTGAGTGGAATACTAGATATCTAAGGACCATTCTAAAAATAAATAAATAAATAACGAAGGGCATACGATCTCCTTCCCTCCAAAATATAACACAGGAGGGCCTCTTGTCCCTATTGGCCGCTCAACTGACAACATAATTTTTCTTATTAAACACATAGAAGTCCTTACATTTTCCAAAAGAAAGCAAAATTCCGAATCTTCCAAAGATTTCAAGACTCCTTTTTTGTAAGTATTTTGACGAGCTCCAGCGAGTCCAATTCCACCATTAGATTGCAATTTGGAGGGACTAACGTCAGACCCATTCGCAGCGAAACCTTGGGCCACACGCCCACACTCCGCAGGGACTGGTTCGTCAATTCATAGTTGCTAACAAGTGGATATGGAATGGTTGCTGACTTTTAATTTGTCGTCTTATTCTTGACTTGACTTAGCGTTGACTGACTTGACTCAGCGTTGGTTGACTTGAGTCTTCGGCCTTATTAGTTATACAGAGCTTGCAATAAGATGTTCATCTGATCTGTTGCTCACTGCTAGATATTATGGATTGCAAATTTGTAACATCCCTGCTGCTCTTCCTCTCCTTACTATATGCTCTATTTGCTGCTGGTGTTAGCTGCCCAGACAGAGAGAGAAGCTCTACTTGTGTTCCTAAGAGGTCTCCACAGCACAGTGAATGACTTCTCCTCTTGGTTGGGTAAAGATTGCTGCAAATGGAACCGCGTGGGCTGCGACAATGCAACCGGACATGTCGTCTCTCTAGATCTCTCTTTCTCACAGTTATATGAGAGAATACCAGATCAACTTGGAAATCTTTCTAGATTGCAGACATTGGATCTAAGCGGCAATGAATTCCAATACTCTACAATTCCAGAGTTCATTGGTTCTTTCAAGGAGTTAAAGTATCTAGATCTCTCGTTCTCACATTTCTTCAGGAAAATACCAGATCAACTTGGAAATCTTTCTAGATTGCAGGCATTGGATCTAAGCGGCAATGAATTCCAATACTCTACAATTCCAGAGTTCATTGGTTCTTTCAAGGAGTTAAATTATCTAGATCTCTCGTTCTCACATTTCTTCAGGAAAATACCAGATCAACTTGGAAATCTGTCCAAGTTGCACACATTGGATCTAAACGGCAATGAATTGAATGAACTCGGTGAATCTTTTTCTGGGTGTATCAGAAACAGTTTACAGGAGCTGAACTTATCCGCCAACTCTCTAAGTGGAGATATACCTGATTGGATAGGAGGCCTAAAGAGTCTAAAAATTCTTGATCTTTCACGGAATTCACTTTCCGGTTCTGTTCTTGATTCTCTTGGAAGATTGTCCTCATTGCAACACTTAGATATTTCTTACAATTGTCTGAATGGCACTGTTTCAGAAAGTCTTGGACAGCTCAATGAGCTGGTCAGTTTGACCCTCAACAACAACTTTTTAGTTGGAGTTCTTACAGAACATCATTTTGCTAATCTTACAAGGTTGAAGTCAGTGGACTTATCTGGGAACTCCTTGGTTTTGAATATGAGCTCCAACTGGGTTCCTCCTTTTCAACTCGACTATATAAGCACGAGTTCTTGCACGCTAGGCCCAAGATTCCCCTCATGGCTCCTGACACAAGAGACTCTCACTAGCCTGAAGTTATCTTTTGCAGGAATTTCCGATTCAATCCCGAACTGGTTTTGGAACTCGAATACTTCATCTTTTGGTCTTATTCCTCGGACTGAGGATATTCCTCTGCAAATCTTGGATCTCTCAAGCAACAAACTGTCAGGAGTCATACCACGGAACTTTGGTAATTTGTCCATATGGGGCTTTGATTCATCATTGCCTACAATCATGAATCTCTCAAGGAACGGCTTGTCAGGAAGCATACCGGAAGAGCTAACAAATCTTACCGGATTGGCTGTATTAGATCTATCCAAGAATAATCTAATAGGTCAGATACCATATAAAATCGGTGATCTACTAAATTTGCAATCTCTTGACTTGTCAAGCAATGGCTTATCAGGTGAAATTCCTTTTAGCTTATTCAAATTGATTGATCAGGTGCACTACTTGAACTTATCCTACAACAACCTCTCGGGAAGAATTCCAGCCAACGCCTTTAGCGATCCTAACACTTACGTCGGAAATGCACATCTTTGTGGATTTCCTCTAGATGTCAGCTGTCCAGGAGACAGTGATGTTGTCTACGAAGAGCCGACGAAGAGGAAAGCTGGGAAGAGAAGTTATTGTTTTGGCTGATCACAGGAGTAGGATTTGCAGTATGCTTTTGGGGTGTTGTTGGAGTTGTACTAGTAAATGAGAGCTTCAGGGTTCGCTTCTTCTTATTCATAGACGACCTGTGTAATAAGACCTATGTGACTACCGTGTTAGGCTTCAGAAGACTTAAGAGGAAGTTTGCAAGAATCCAGTTCATCACTAACGGCGCATTGAAGAAAGTTAGATGGAAGTAAAAGTAGTTATAATGTTATCATGTTATATATATATGTGTGTGTGCGTGTGTGTGTGTGTGTATTGTGTGTCTAAGCTCGCTTGAAATCATCTTCATATTCTGTATGAGGCTCTTTGATATATGGAAAAGCTGTATCATGTTTCTAATATACGAAACCAATTAAGATAAATGATAGCTACATTTTTTTGTGTGTGTTAAAAGGTAAAATATTCATTACCTTAGAAACAAATCTCAAAACCTTCGAGATATCTAAAAGTATCCCTATAAAAGAGATGGGCTAAATCAACATGAAATGATCCTATCCAAGACGAAGAGTAAAAGTGAGTTCTACATAGGTTGGCTAAGCCAATATGAATAGTCTCCCTAAAATGATAAGTAAAGGAGAAAAGTTTCTAAGAGTTTAACAAAAAGAGAAAATATCCACAAAAATATAGCTCAATATAGTATCTGTAGTATTCGACATAGAAATTACTTAAGTTAAGTCTTATAATTTTCTCTTTTCTTTCCATTAAAAATTTATGATGTATTTTAATATTTACTTAATTAAAGTAGGTGGCTCAGCACAATATAATTTTAAAAAAAAGATATTTTATAGGATTAATGAAGTAATTAAAAATTAGTTTTTATATTGCACTTACATGTGCAGCTTTTCCAAATACATCCTTATAATAATCTTTTAATAGATTATGAGCTCGTAAATAAGGGTGTAAACGAGCCGAGCTTGATCGAGCCTGGCTCTAATCAAGCTTGGATTAAAATTAATTTTGATCCTGTCTTTGTGATAAGCCTTGAATTGAAATAATTTCAATCCGATCCAATTTCGAACTCGAGTCAATTTCGAGCTTAAACGAGCTACTCAATTAGCAATTTTAAACCATTTTTAAGCCTGAGCAAGCTTGAATTAATTTAGGCTTGAATCAAGCTTGAAATAAAACATAATTTAACTATAAAGATATAAATATTATCAAAATATAAATTACAAGTAAACAAAGATAATTGTGTCAAAAAACTACAGGCAACCAAAATATAAATTACAAACAATAAAGATAATTGTGTCAAAAAATAATAGTTGAAAGGGTTTTGATCTGATGGTTAATATTAGTTTGATATTACTCATATTATATATATATATATATAATTCGAGTCTTATCGAGCCGTCTCGAGATCAAACTCGGCTCGAATTTAATTTCGAGCCTAGCTTTAATGATCAAGCTCGATTATTTTGACCGCCCTGCTCGTAAACTTATTATAATATAGCTAAAGAGGCTAACTATTATATACATATATAATTAGCAACAAAGCAATGTCATATAGACATATAATGCCCAGATGAAAAACCATCAAATATCATTCTTAATGTCCATCAAAATTATAACCTTTGTCATAGGCCGCTAATACTCGACAGGTGTATGATTTTTAAATTTGCTTCACACAAATAAAGATCAATCGTCCCATTCTTCCAACAAATTTTGGTTTCCACGGATTACAGCATTGCCGTTAGAATTTGTGTAAACATATCGACAATATTCACTAATAATATTTTTACCAATTAATTAAATCTTGAGGTCAAAACTAAGATCCCTTATAGGAGTTCGGATTCCAAGGTATTCATCTTCCCGGCCTCCCCGAATTCGTATGAAATCCTGCCGTCCATATCTCTAAACAACAGAATCTAGCGACTAACATGGGATTTAGGACGGTTTCAGAATAATTCGCAGATTTTGGGGTATTAAAGTTATTTAAAAAAGAGAGAGAGAGAAAACTTTTCTGGGTTTTATCGTCCGGTTGAGAGCTGCAGGAAAAGAGCGGCCTTGCAGATCGAGGAGACGACGCAGAAGACACGAAGGCTTCTCCTTCGTGATCTTCTCATTATGCTTGGTAGATAATTTCGCATTCGCTAGTCGAGTTTGATGTATTTTTCTTGAAAAGTTCTTGCCTTTTGTTACGAAAACCCTTCCTTTCTTTCGCCCTGTGATGGTTTCTTTTTCTTTGGATTTTCTAGAGGAATTAGTGACCTTGAAAGAGGATCAGGCGGAAGGGGGTAGACAATCTTTCTTGGTTATTTCTGAGTGAAGTTTTTGTTACCCATGATTAGATCCTAGATTATGTTTACGTCATCTAATCATATTTCCTGAAAATTTTGCAAAATTGAAGCATTGTTATGAGGGAATAGAGGTTTTTCACTCAATCTAGGAAACATTGCTTGCGAAATTCTTTGTTTGTTAGTTCTTCTGATTGATAAGGCATGATGATCGGGGTCTTGGATTACAGCAAATTATTCAAAGGAGAACGAGAAAAAGAAGTAGATTTATGTGTATACCTCCACGAGAAATTTTGTACTTCAAATGATGTAGTTGGGATAGTTGATGCAGAGAGTCAGATCAGTTGAAATAGTAAGAATAAATAGTAGAGGGATAAGCAAATACAAGCATTTGGATTAGGGGTATAGAATTATTCCTTCCTACGACAAGTCGTTGGACCTCCTCAATTATTCTTCCTTTACTTCCAGCTGATTATCTCAATAAGTTGCTGCAAAATGGAAAAGCTTTAAGGAAGCACTTACTTTTGATTTTCTGTTAATCATTCAAGATATCTTGATAATTCTAATATTTGTAAATTATCCTTTTGCTTTATAATCCATTATCAACTTATTACTCATGGACTGGATTGACCGAGAACGATCCATGTAACCACCATAAACAATTGAACCTATTGACTTATTTCTGTTTTGTCTACCAATCACTGAAGTAAATTTTGACGCTGAATGGATTGATGATGAAA
This sequence comes from Typha latifolia, assembly GCF_019914945.1. NCBI lineage: Eukaryota > Viridiplantae > Streptophyta > Magnoliopsida > Poales > Typhaceae > Typha > Typha latifolia. Next base: position 14,765,643 of record NC_133088.1, on the reverse strand, counting down.
CACACTTATATTCCATACTTTCCATTTAACACACTTTGATCAACGGAATTAAAGTCTTTGTTATGTTTTTATCTATATTTGTTTGTTTCCATACCCAGATATAGGTTTATCTCAATGTGAAATTAATCTTCTTTGCAACTCCTGTTTCTCTTTAACTGCCCCTTACCATTTTTGGAATAAGAAGATAAAATTTAAGCATTCCAACAATATCTGAAGGCTTTCTATATTAATTATATCATCTTTCATTGCCCTTTAAATAGTCAATTCTTTTGACATTGAATGTTGTTGACCTATACCTGATCCACCGTAAGCAATTATAAAGGTAGAATTAAGCAGCTTGTGCCTGACAGGAAGAGGGAACATAAGCTTGTTATTATTCCTTGCAGGATAGAGCTTTATAAAGCTTCTCACTCTAGATTTTTTCATGTTATTACTTATTAGGTCTAATAACTATTAAGGCTATGTCAGTGTATGTTGTCGCCTAAGCAAGTTAATTACAACTTATAAGTTCCATAAGTCCCAAGACTTTGCTTTAATTGCCTATGGTTCAGTTGCATGTCGCATTAGTATAGATGATGTAATTTGAACAAATGACCACATGCATCTTGATTGATTGATTAACATTATTGCATGATATTTGTAGAGCCCTAGGGCAGAGCCACATTCATCTAGGGAGGGCCATGGCTCCCATAAAATTCCAAAATTATAGCCACTAAGATAGAAAAAAAGTATAAATTTTACAATTTGGCCCCTTAATATATGCAATTTGCCCTCCTCTTAAATCCCTTGTTAACTCTATGTGGCCCCTACACATCCCATATCTAATCGTATTAGACTATTATTGGTGAGCTTTGCAAATTCTAGAGAATATAAAAAATGAAACATGGCAAATTTAAATAATGTTTTGAATAGGTTACCTATTAATTTATAACTTCTAGAATTTCTCAAATCTAATCCCTCCCCCTTCTATCCTATTCTTTATCTTATTGATTTTGCTCCTTTAATCTCAATACTTATGTATAAGCATCCTCTCTCTCATATTAATATATCATCTTATTTATATTATCTAATATTTGAGCATCTAATTTGATTGCAACAGTAAATGATTCAGTATATCATTATGTTATCTTAATTTTTTATTAGTGAGGCATGTATTTTTGTTCACTTGCATGTAGTGAAGCTATCATACAATGATTCCGAAGTATGAGGGTTTGTCATGGACAATTATAAATCATTATTATTAATTTTTTAAAGCCTGTTTTTATGCATTCTTTTTTTGTTCTTAGAGTTTGCATTCTATCTATTCATGTTTGGGGCCCCGCTATTGAAAAGTTCAAGCACTTCCATTAGTAGAACCTTTTGTCGTTAGCCTGTTGGTTATAGCTTTAAACATTGATATGGCCTTTAATTGATGATAACTACAGCTATTTCTTTCTTTATATAATTATATTTGTTTTTTTTTTTCCTTACTAGCTACTCTTATTTATTTTTCTTCTTACGTATTCTACTGATTTTTACTAGTGTCTACTTTGGCCTTGGTCTTCTGTGTTGGCAGTACTGGTTATACTTGTACTCCTTTTCTGTTGGAGTAGCTAATTATTTCTGTGACGTTGGCAATTTGAGAAATATCGGATGTAAACGTCAGTTTCACGGAATGCCATCTAGCATTATGTTGGTTGTCTTTGCAATATATATCTGTTTCAAATGCTAATGTTGTATCTCTAAGAATTTATGATGCATTGCTTTGCCTTCTGCAGCAGTCATCTGAATTGGAAAGGATGGAGGACAATAAATCTATTGTAAGGCGGTGGGAGGACATGGGAATGGATGTCCTAGTAAAAATACTCAAAGACTTAAATATGGTTGAGCTGGCTTCAGTTTCTCAAGTTTGTCGTCAGTGGCGATTGGCTTGCTCCAACCCATTTCTATGGAGGACTCTTGATCTAGGGCTTCTGAGGTCCAATTTTATTCAAACCCCAGATGTGCCACCATATATTTATGTAGATGATAGGTCAGATAGGAGGCTGACACAAATATTGAAGGTTGCAATGGCTCTAAGCTGTGGAAGTGTGACTTGCATGATATTCCACTTTAATTTGTATATGAAAGACGAACATCTCAATTACATTGCTGAAAGGTAATAATCCTTGACTTCCAGATCTGTTTTCTTTCCTTACCTCCGGCTCCGGATGTTTTGCTTGTGTTTCACAAATATATACAGAGGACACTCCAGATGGCTTCATGATCAAGTTTAACAAGGCACACTTTCTTGCCACTAGCTTGGTTTTTTTCTTTACCCTTTCTTATGCACATAATAGAAATTCAGATACTGCTTAATACGTGCATGATGATCTCTCATGCTTCTCATCTTGTTGTACTAGAAATGTTATGAGCCATATGCTCGGAAAAAAGAAAAACCTTTTGTGTATCTGTTAGGACCTGGAAATTTAGCAAATTTGTTTATCATCTGTGCTTGAATTTTGTGATGTAAGTGAGAATACTTTTCTAGGGCTATTCATGGTTGAATTAGAAACCAAGTGCTTAATTATAGGTGCATGTAGTCTTAACATGAAGCAACTTTTTATTTATTTATCATTCCTTAGAATGCATATCCCTTCTACTGGGAATGTTTAGTCAGTTTGTAGAAAATTTTAACAGAGTGCTGGAGACACAAAGAATTGCTGCAGTTTTGTTTCAGAAGACTTGGTTTTTACTGTTTAAATAATTCAGCTCTTTTTTCCTTTTAGTTATCATTTGAGATTTGACCTTGCATTTCATCTGGTCATCAGGATGGGCTTGTTGTTTGACTGACTCGTCATTTATATTCTCCGCGGCACAGGTCTCCTCACCTCAAGCGACTAGTTATGCCAGGTTGGAACCGCATAACCAAAAATGGAATGTCCCGAGCTATCAGAAGATGGGAAGAGCTGGAGTCCATGACAATGCCAACTATTGCTCATCCGCCATATATTATGGACGAAATAAGCAGGAGCTGTAAAAATTTCTCTCAACTCAAGATTATGGGTACCTTTGATGTGAACTTTGCATCAGCAATTGCGACCAGCCTTCCAAAGCTGAAGGTACTGAGCCTCCGGTGCTCTAGGATTACTAAGGAAGCTCTGCTTCTACTCTTGAACTGCATGGATAATCTCGAGGTGCTAAATATTTCCCATTGTCTGTTGCTCGAAAGCCTTCCAAATCCGCGGCTGAAAAAGATCATCAGAGAACTAGATCGAACCATTCTTGAGAAGGCTTCACGGTTTCGTGAATTCTTCCATTGTCAGAGGAGCTCATGCGTTGCATGTCAGAGGATGGATGCGGACGAAGGTCTGATGAGATGGTATCGGTATGAGGATTGGTTCTGGCGTCAGGATGAAGTGAGCTCTCTTGATCTGGGAGATCATGGCAAGTTATTTGACTCCGACTGCGAAAAGTTAGCTACTCAGATCTAGTTAGCCCTCGAAATGTTCATATTATTTCAGTTACAAATGTGTAGAGTTTTGATCCTAGTCATCATTTTGACAGCATGACTTGATAGCTGTCTGGTTGTAGTTTGGAAACCTAATCGAAAAGCATCAGGGGGGTTGTAATTCGATTTTTGGAGCAATAAATAAAAAGAGTAGATAAATTGTAATTAACTCAAAATTATATCATCTAAAAGATGATTTTAGGTGCAGTTAGAAACACAATTTATTTATTCAATTGCATCTTTTACATTTCAGCCCTTCAAGGTTGCGGATTCGCGCCGGCTGCGGACTTTCTCTCATTTTGCTCCCCTCAGCGCTGTCGTAATAACAAGTAGTAAGTAGTAAGTAGTAGCATGGCTTCTTCGCGTCCCTCCTCTACTACGTCCATACAAAATTGGGATACCAACAACAACTATCGAGAGGATAATATGTGATTCGTGGTAATATTGAACACATAACAAATCTTAGTCATAATAATATTTTAGAATACGTAATTTATACTCGCGAGATATGAGCGAAGCCTACTAGGAAATTAGAGTGCACTTAAATGCAACGACCCTTCACCTAACACCGCGGCATTCCTATCCCTACTGCCTCTTCTTCTTCCCATCGTCTCCGAAGAAAAATTATAACTAAGGAGAGAGAGAGAGAGAGAGAGAGAGAGAGAGAGAGAGAGAGAGAGAGAGAGAGAGAGAGAGAGAGAGAGAGAGAGAGATAGAGAGAGAGGATGGTTGCGGTTGGGGAGTTATGGGTGGCGCTGAAGGAAGCGATCGTCGCCTACACGGGGCTGTCGCCGGCGGCGTTCTTCACTGTGGTAGCGGTGGCCGCCGCTTTCTACCACGTGGTATCAGGGTTCCTCGCGCCGCCGGCGCCGCCGGCGAGGGAGAGGGACGCGGATCTCGATGGCGTCGAGCCCCTCCCGCCGCCGGTCCAGGTCGGGGAGATCACGGACGAGGAGCTCAAGGCTTATGACGGCTCCGATCCCAAAAAGCCCCTCCTGATGGCCATCAAGGGCCAGATCTATGACGTCACCCAAAGCAGGTCTCTCTTTTTGGTTGCTTATTTCGATTCTGCTACTTTAATTTGTTTACGATTATCTTCGTTTTTCAAGAAAAAAAAATTATCGGTGAATTTTAGGTTCTATTTGAAATATCTCTGATCTTTTGGTTCAAGATAGGGTATGTGGTCTTTACCACTTGTGCGGTTCAAGCTTTATATCTTCCGTTTGTTTCATGTCCATATCCTTTTAGCCTGACCTTGATATTGGCTATAAATTTGCTAAATTTGCAAGAACATAAGCTAATTATCCTCTTTAAATAGGTGTTTCTCGTGATTAAACCAATTATATTTTATGATGATTCTTTGCCGCTGTATCGCTGAACTTATCCTTGTGCTCTTCAGCGAGGTTAAATTAACCCTGTTATGAGATTTCCCATAGAAGATGGCAAGATGATGGATGGAAATTAAAAAGCAATTAATTTGTTTAGTTTGTTCCTTCGCCACTTTGACTATCAAGAGTAAGGGTCCACCAGACAATTGCATTCTGGGAGAATACTGTCTACTGATCTTTAAGTCAGAGACCTTTAGGAGATGAGTGTTTGGCATTTGGTGTTATACATAATTATGGCCACCTTTTCCATATCTTGTTATTTTTCCTATCAAATATTAATGCTTTTTGACCTCTAAATGAAAGCAGTTGCCAACCTGGGTATTGTAACACTTCGTATAATTCTAGGTGTTGCTTCTACAACTCCAAATAAGAAATCAACACAAGTAAAAATCTTAGATCATTTCCTTTTCTTTTTTTCCTCACCAAAGGTTGAGAAATTGTATTTTGAGACACTCAATTTGATCGAGTGGATGTCAAGATGCTTTGCATGAGCCTGATTTTGTATTTGGAAAGACTATATTATGATATCTATAAACAAAAAACTGATTTTTATACCACACTTGAGGTGGATACATAATTCTTTTTTCAAATACATAAGGCTAAACGGCCCCTTAAGTCTTTCTGCATATGCCTTCTATTAAAGGTTGCCGTTCTTGATGCTGTTGAGAAATGGGCTTGATTTTAAGTGCAGTATTTGCTACTCCTGAAGAATTATATTGTTCTTAGTTTCTTCCATGATGGTGTTATTATTGTTGAAAGTTTTCCCCCTCTTGCAGGATGTTTTACGGACCGGGTGGCCCTTATGCACTTTTCGCTGGTAAAGATGCAAGTAGAGCATTGGCCAAAATGTCCTTTGAACCACAAGATTTGAACGGTGATACCTCTGGCCTTGGACCCTTCGAGATCGAGGCATTGCAGGATTGGGAATACAAATTCATGAGCAAGTATGTGAAGGTTGGAACCATCAAGAAAGTCTCACCGGTCACAGAGGAGAATGCTTTGGAAAAAGCAGGCCATGCGATGAAACCAGCAGAGGATGTGCAATGAGACCTCGTTCAGGAAGCAAGTCATGATGCAGCAACAAGGGAAGCAGAAGCGAAGGAAGTTGGGGCAGATGAAGGCTCGAAAGAGTAGGTTGTGATCACCACTCGCGTTCAGAAATTAACCTGAAACTTTAGTAGTATAATAGCTGAGTGGTCTTTCTTGATTACAGACTGGCATTTCTATAGATGATAAGGTCAAGAGTGCGCTCTTGTAAGAACATCATTGGGTTTACTTCCCTGCCAAAGTATATCCGTAATAAGTTCTGCTGCATGAAACGTTATAGTTTTATCTTTTTGGTTACCTCTTCTCAAATTCCTTCAGAATAATATGATACAAGTATATAAGGAAGCAGCGCAAACAGATTGAAGGAAGTGTTGGTGAATTCTGAGTTCTGAAGGGATATTAGGTTCATTGCCTTTACAGTTCAAATAGCAGTACTATAGTATAGAAGCTGTAAGATGAGTATACTTTTCTATCTCGGCATTACTATATACTCCAAGACTATTTCCACAAGCAAACTTCCAAAAATGGTTTCATATCCACATGCAATATAATTATCTTCCTCTTACAATCACTGTTACATGCAAGCATAAAGTAAACAGAGCTTTGGAATCCCCATGTTCATACATTGTGTGCGAGCGAGCAAAGAACAACAACAGGGGAGTACCATCTCAGCAGTCTTCAGGCAAATGCTTATGAATGTGATCCTACCACAAGAGATTCAATTTTCTGCTCATAGAGTGCCAAACCAGAGAAATTATTGGATGAGTCCTAAAAGGAATAACAGAAAATAACAGTCACAAATTACAAAATGAAGTTCGCACCTTCACTGATTGGGAAACTTCTTCAAGTTTGTGTAGTACGATGTCACCAGGAATTATACCACCAGTATCAAGCAGAACGTGCCTTGAGCTTGAGGAAGCTCTAGCCTGCAAGTGGAATTCAACATCTTACTAAACTCCTACTTTTTTCCACTTCTCATTCTTGTAGTAACCACCTCTTTATTTTTAAAAGTTAGATGGACAGGCCGTTTAACAGTAGAAGTCACAGCAATGAACATGCAAACAAGCACTCATGCACATCCTCATACTAACAAGGTGGTAAAGCATATGAGATGTTTATGAAGATGGTGATGTTGCCGCATCAATGATGTCACACTCCTCTTTAGAGACTGCCCAGGAATCAAGTTATCCATGTACATGATGCAGTAGTTAAATTTAAAATCTGACCTTGAATTGATAATTTTGAAGGAAAGAACTAATTCCTAGAAAATCTAAAACCACTATTCTTTGCCTCCTTACAGTTGTTATCCGTCAAAATTATCTGGCACAACTTACCTACAAAGAGGCATAGGGGAAGAACCATGAGAAGGAATCTATTTCTTAGCAACCGGAGAATGACATTAATGGAAGCTTGAGAATTATTGTTCTCACTGGGCATCCTATTGATATGGATGAAAAGTGACTCCTTGAATTAATGAATATGTAGGGGACGCAGGATGATTGTATCATCTTAATAATTATTCTGAACAATGATGCTTAGCAGTCATTCATAAGCTGTAAGTGCAGTGAGAAAGTTGAATAGAAATTCAATATACTCTTGAAACATAAGCTTGAGCCGAGATAGAAGGAAAACATTGGCAGGACAGAAATATACCTTCCCTCTAGGAGATTGCAATCTACCCAATGATGGAATCTCAGTCAGAGGTCTCATAGTTGATGTAGAAAGTCCTTCACCAGATAAACTAACAGGCCTCAAACTTCTGACTTCTCTGATATTCTTTGCAGCTTCCGTGATGACAACCTTCAAGAAGTGCAACACAAATTACTTGCAAACAAGACGAGAATATATTATTTCAGTGACCTTAAAGTCCAAAAGCGAAAGGGTGTCCTAATGCATCAGGCTCCATCCAATTTAGAGAGTGGGGAAGACAATGTCAAAACCAAAACACACAAAGAGAAAACTGGAAAACACAAGAGGAATATTTTTGGTGAATTTTTTGGCCCTCAATACGAGAGCTCTCCCTTCATTATATAGACTGTCTACTATAATTACAGCAATCTAGTCTTTAAAAAGTTTAAAAAATCATGATCGATCTTCTGAAAAAAAACGATATGTATTGACTGAATTAGTTGTACTGGCCGTATTGGTCACCTGAATCGGATCAGACTTTTTTTAATTATGTAAATTTTAAATATTATTTAAAAATAAAAAAAAATCTAAAAATTTAGAAAAAATAATAAAAAATTTAAGAAAATAAAGAAAGAAAAATTATGATGCAGTGAAAACAGAAAAAAGAAGATATTAGAATGAGAGCGAGTGGAAGAAAACCAAACAAAAAAAAGAAAAACTATGGTGCAGTGAATAAAAAGAAAAAAAAGAAAAGATAAGAAAATGAGATAGAGAGTGGAAAAAATAAAAAAACTAAGAGAGAAATAAAAAAATTATATATCGGAGTTTGTTGGAGTTAGATCTACGTCGCCGGAGTTCACTGGAGCTAGATCTCTCCATAAGAAAAACAATGATGAGTGAGAGAGAGAGAAAAAGTTTAGATCGAGCCAGGATACACTGATCCTACAAACCATAGATTCTAGATCCCCCAATTTAGGAGTTAGTTATAACAAAATAAATAATATCTTCACTAAATATGATATGTTGGTATGTACAAAGAATTTTGATATATTTGGAAGCATTTTGAGTTTGTGGACTGATCGACACTCTGCTGGGCTCTAGACAAAGTGATGATTGAACAAAGCATGGATCATCTTGTATGTATAAGGATTTAGCTAAAGGTTATGGAAATTAATGACATGGCAATTGGAATTAAATATCTAATCCAAGGTGAGAAGTAATTGACCAAAACTTGGACATGGCATACTAAAAGAAAGCAAACTAAGTATCACAATGAAACACGAGCAAAAAAAGCTCCTTGATAGGGACATATCATTTCTAATTTTCTAGTTATAATGTTAGCTAGCTTCAACCATCCTTGAGATAAGAGCCTAAGACAGATTGGAATGAACTGTTACGAACCAGATCTGGACCGATCCAAACGTAATAAAATTATAAAAATTTAGATGGTGATAGCCTCATGAGTTAGGTATCTAATGACTCTAGTTTAATCTAAATTTGTCTCATGACGTTCTGAACTCAGCTCACGTACCGCTTTAATGGGCGAACAACCCAACCCTTGAAACATACTACAGCCCTAGGTGGCGAAGAGCGTCTAGATGAAAAGATATAAATAAAATCGTGGAGCAAGGTCAGAACAGGGCAGAACGATACATATCCAACGTTACAGCGGTTGTTGAAAGGTGATGGGTGGTCAAGGGTGGTGGTGGATTGCCGTATAATAAGGTGGCTACTAGAGAAATATGGTGGCTAGGGTTTGGAAGCTTTGGAGGTTCTATGACTATAATTAACTCCTAGAAACGTAAAGATGACCTAAAGGCTACGATAAAACAATAAATGCGATAATAAGAAAAAAAACTAAACTTAATTAATTCTTAATGCATAGATATTTGGATATATAAACTAAGAAGCCCATGTCCTCTATATATAGATGTCGGGTACAATGAGTCCTACTCGGAATAGCTCTAAAGGTTTATACGACTCGAACTATAACTTTCCTTAAAGATTTATATGACTTAATTAAACTTGTCTTAGTGGCTTACATGATTTAACTAAATTTGCCTTAAGGACTTACATAAAATAAATCAATTAAAAGATAAATAAGCTTAATACATCAAACCCAATGTCCTCATGATGCAATCCGATCTGATCCAGCTCACATCAACAATATCAATAAAACCTTCTTTGGCCTCGCATTACCCTCTCAAAATCACAAGTATATTATGTGTATACCAAAAGCAGGGCCACTTTAGTTGCAGACTTACTACAATAGGTTGCTGCCATAAAGAAGCTTCCGCTGAACTGTAAAAGGTTTGGAGTTACCTTCCTTAAAAGTTCTGGATTGGACACTCCTTGAAACTGTAGTTCATCCACAGGAGCAGCTTTTCCATGAGCTATAGTTTCAATCCTGAAAGTATGTAATCCATACATAGATTGTAGCCAACCTGCTATCGCCAAAGCATTATCCATCAATAGAGGGTTTTAAAGTCATTCATCTACTTGTACTGATAACCTCACAAGAGACAAAGAAAAGAGCCCATGATTCAGAATTTTGTAGACATAACAAGATAAGAGGTATTACAACAGCAAAACATGTTAAACATTATGCTTTACACAAATAAAAAAAGTAAGAAGACATTTAGTAAGAGCAGTATCCCTGTCCGAAAATTTTCTTATGCATCAAAAGGTGTATATCTTTTCTTTTTCCAGAAACACATTGAAAGTTATTTTTCTGGATGACATCTCTCTTCCAGCATGATGTCAACCTTTTATTTTGGTGAAATTCCATATCGTAGACCTCTATCTGCCATCTACAATCATGATTGATCAGGTAGTTCCTTTTTTGTTCTTTTCTTAGGCAACCTCTTCTCTCATTGAGCAATAACTATCATCATTCACCACTCATAACTGGTTTCTCATCATATATGTAATAAGTGCTTTATTGCTAGTTACATTTACTATTTTCTTTTGGCCTCTCCACATGTGCCTATGTAAACCAAAATATCTCCCGTCGAGCATACGAGGACTTTGTCATAAAACAGATAAACATACAGATAATGCTTGGCATCTGAGAAGGTTGGCAGTTCTCTGGAAAATCCAATAGCTTATGAAAATAGAATAGCATTAATCTAAACAAATACTTTTTAGAACAATAAGAGAAAGGTTTACCTATTGATTAAACTCAAATAAGACAGATGCAGCATGAGACAGAAAACTCGAAAATGAATACTACTTGATCTTTCCCTCTTGTACCTTGTTCTATTATGATATCAATCACCAGATGAAGAGATACTTGCTTCTCAATACTTACAGGCCCAAGGAAGGGCAAAAAGGAAGGTCTTGTAGCCTATAAAATATTGAGCGACTTCATTATGTATATAGCAATAATACACTAAGAAAGAGGAAAATCAATAACTACCTTGTAAACTATTTTCTTTTGTGTGACATACAGTGTGCTTGAAGAAATCTCCTTCTGCAGCACATATCTTCTGAATGGGAGATACAAAAGCATAAGGACACCAACTCCCCAAGCTAAAACAAGCAATAGCGATACCAGAACCCATATTGTTGTGTCATATTGTACATGGCTTTTCTCAAGCTCCTCAAAAGAGGCTCTGTATAACACCTTTACAGAAAGTTCTTCATCATCAGTCTCTGATACAGGATCTGCTAGCAAAAGCTCATCTGAATCGCTTTTCTCATGCAAACTCATAACATGACCACTCAACATTCCTATCAGTTTAAAAAAGAGATAAGCTAACCACAGAGGCTTGCATACATAATATATGAGAAGCTGTGATACATGCTCTATATTTTGATATTTCTCAATCTTTTTCTTGTACAACTCATGAAAGCAACATAAGAGAGCAAAATGATGTATGAGATTTAAAATCCTAAGTATATGGGAAATACATAACATTTTTGGAAAGTGGTAGAATGTGAAAAAGGAACTGTTTTGGTATGATCTAGCCACTTATATGATAAATTAGATATAACAGAAAACATACAAAGTCCATTTTCCACTTGAACTTTTATATTGACATCTAGATGATTATCTGTGTAGCCTTGACAATCTTAGATGTTTCTAAGCTACTGGCAGAATATATTCAAACTAAAGCATGGGCCACATTGATCATAAGTTTATATTATTTGTTTTGTCTTCACAATTATATTAATGTATGCTTAATAAGCTGTGATCACTAGGATTGATGGCATAATTGGGAGAAAAGAACATGAGGATAGTCTTACAGATCAATAACTTCAACAAATTAGTCCAAAGATCAAATTCAAAGTGGATCAAAGGGTTAGATGAATAAAGATTGCATTGCTTCCCCTCCAAAAAGAAAAAAACACCGGATACATATATATATACACCTCATTACAGTCTTAACTCAGGTTCATTCCACTAAGGAACAACAGTTGAATATTTACAAATTCACGAATCCCTACTTTTTGCTCTCGCCCTATAACTTCTTTTTATCTCAAAGGGATAAAATAAAGATGTTCCCTACCCACAAGTAGAGGTGATCATTAGGCGGGCTAGGCCACATTTGCGTTGACCGAGCTTAAATATTTGTTTACAGCATCAATCACTCCGGCCGAGCTGGGTTTAGGATAAGCTAGAATATTATAGCCTGTTGCCGCGTACTAGCCCATGAGATATTGGGCTAGGGTTAAGCATAATGAGTTGGGTTATAAAAAATATTATATTGTAATTAGTCTCTCATGAAAATATTTTAGTAAGCTTCATAGGAATATACTTATGTAATGGGATCCAATAAATAAAATATACAATGTGAGACTAAAAAAACATAAAAATGGATGAGTATAATGAACTGGGCTGTGGGCAAGCATAACAGACCGAGTCGTAGGCAGGCATATCAAGCCAAGCTTTTGGGACGAGTTTGGGGGCAAAGGCCTAACATGTGCCGCCCATTACCATTTCAGGCTTGGGCCGAGCATAGTCTGATTAAAAATTGAGCGAGTTTGAGCTAGGCTGGGCAGGTTAGGCTGAATGATCAGGTCTACCCATTAGCAACTTATAATCCTTTCTAAGAAAAGAAAACAATCCCCAAGAACTAAACAACTGGCATACCAAATAATCTTACAACTTACAAGATAAACATATTACACCAATTCAAGAGCTCTTCGTAGAAAAGATAGCATCACTAAACAACACTTCTTAATACTGTTATTAATTTAAAATTAATAATTAAAGGGAATTTAAAACTCAAATATTACAAAAATAGTTTTGTAATGGAGATAATGGTTTGTTTATAATAGTTAATAGGCTGAATAAATTTAGGGGGTTACAAGTGTTTCGAGATATTCAAGAGTCTCTAAACAACTTACATATACCCCATTTTGCCTGTGAAAAAAAAGCAACAACAACATTAAAAAAAGTTAATTTGCCTCCCTTAGTTTTTCTCTTTTCCACTATATTTTAGTTTGACCAGATGAGAGTGATTCTAACATAGAAGTGTCGAAGGATTGTGCAAACCAGATACGCATTAATACAGCTTTGAGTTGTACATTGAGGAAAAGATAGACGAGTAACCTTATACAGAGGGTAGAGGGCCTCATTATTTTTTAAAATAGTTGGGCTTCTGCGTGCTTCACATGGAGAGTTACTAACCTTTTATTTTATTTATAATAAATAGCATCTATCTTATTTTTCTAAGCACGAAAACTAGATTTACTCAGTTGCATAGATATTATATGCTAAATTCAGAAATAAAAACTAACAATACCTTCATATAATTCTCCGAAATTCTTCAATAACCTTTATTCTAAGCTCAAATCCTTTATCCCATGTTTCTCTCCAATAAATTCATGCAAGTGCAACGAAACAAAAAATTGCATAAAAATCAAATGCCTGCACGAAGAACAAGGACGGGAAAGAAGGAGACGATCAACGTAAGGGGCTACTCTAACATTCGCTTGCGTAAAATCGAATCTAACAGTCTACAACAACGAAACTCGACTTTCCTAATTTGAGAAGGAATGTGATCGGAATAATTACCTGGAACCAAATTAAAATCCTAGCCGAATAGATAGAAGTGATAGAAGAGGAAGGAGAAGAAGAGGGATTGAAGGAGAGGAATTTTTATTTTGCCGCTTCTCCCAACTCGCGCGATCGTTGAAAAAACTCCACGCCCTCTAATTCGGTTAAAAAGAGAGAATTTTAAAGTATAAAAGTCAGCTAACAGTCATTCGGGCTTTCAAATGGGCGGATTTGGGCTTCGGGTATCGTTTTTGAAAAGGTGTAGTAACAAAAAAACGTTTAACTATTTTACATTCAAAATTTTCTCTAATTCTTTTTTTCTAAAATAAAAGTAAAATAATTTTGTCAATGGAAAAATCAAACGAATAGTCAACGAAAAAAGAAGTATTTCAAATGTTTTCATAGTTACAAAGAGTTAATATTAGTAGCAAATATGGGCAACAAATTTAAAAAAGCCCAGGTGCAATTTTCTCTAAGATAAAAAGAAAAGTGGCAGTCTTTTAAGAGTCCAAGTGTAAAAATTTCTCGGGCTTTCTAGTTTTGATTCGTTCACTATATCTTTTCTCCTTTTATATGAGAGTAACACTTTATGTCGTCAAAATATCATAATTACTTATTTTCACGGAGCACTTGCAACTCTTTTAAAATTGACACCACTATAAACTTCCAGTCTTTCACCATGTTCTTTTTTTTTCCCAGTTTTTAACAATCAAATTACCAAACACAGAAAAACAGATAAAGTGAGTTTCTTTATTTCGCAGATAAAAAAGGGAATCTCTTCACGCTGTCGTCAAATGGATCACAATTAGATCAGTGAGGAGAACAAAGGCAAGAACCATCATAGGCTATGCATGAAGTCAACTTTGTCATTAACATGCTTGAATTGCAAATATTGCGAGAAAAAAAAAGGTGTTGCACCGTAGCAATTAATTACTCAGCTGAGATTTTGCAGTCACGTCTGGTTGATGATGAGTCTCTGCTCCCAAAGAACAAGAAAACAAAATTTTAGCCCTGGCTTACATGAATCAGTACTTTGTTCCTAGACTTCATAGTTGCATCCATGCACCATTGCAATATTCCAATATACTGTCTGAATTTCCATAGCATATATTAGGACCTTTTCGTTTTTCTTCCCCAGCTCCCCCTCATTCACTACGAGGGCCTAACTAATCTAGCAGGTGAACAGCCAAGCCACCTGATTTTGATAGCTGTTGTTCAGGGACCAAAGCAAACAGGTTGAATCGTAACCACCTTTCCTGTGACCAACTTTTGCTCCATAGGGGCACTTTCAACAAATCCATGCATAAAATCCTGTAATAAAATAATCAGTGATTTAAGAAACTGCGATCTGGAACTGAAAGATCATGTTCCTGGGCATTTGATGCCAAGAGGAATAGAAGTCACATATTACGAGAAAAAAACTTAGGCAAAGGAAAGTACCTGATTTCACTCATTGCCTATTTACGGTAACAAAATTACAGTACTCCTCTTCCCCATATAATTTCCTGAAAAAAAGATTAAAGATGTTGAGCTTTCAGAAGGTAATAAACTACAAAGTAAACTGAGTCCAAAATATGTGAGCAAGGAAAAAAAAGTTTCACAGTGAAATGAAGAATAAGAGTTAATTTTGAGAAATTTCAGGAAAATAAGCAAAGAGAAATAGGAGACGCTTACGCTAAGTCTGCTGCAGTCTCAGATTTAATAACAGCCTTCCCTTCAGGAAGTTCAAGGCAAGAGTAGTGCATTATCATTTCTTTTAAAGTTTGCTTTGTGCTTTTCATATCATTGTCCCACAAAATGCTCTGTTCAACAGACTAGGTAGATTAGACACTAAACTCATTCACTGAAAATCAGGATACGAAATTCCATTTATAGAGGATCAGCACAAAATGAGAAATCTTTGAACAAAAGGTAGTTTTGAACAACTGAAAAGGATACAGTTGAATACCTTTCTTACATACTCTCTCTTCACATCCTCCCAAGGTGATTGGCCTTTGGCACAGAAAATTGAAGCATTCCATAGAGCACCTCTAGCAGCCATTACCGAAGAGGCACCTGCATGATTATGGGTGCAGGAGTCAAATGGAATACCAAATCTTTAGATCACAATAGAATGGTGGTAGTAGTAAATGACACCTATTGTGCATTCATATGTGCAATATGTCAAGTTGATTTACTTGGTGAAATACTGGCTATAAACTTTCTACTACATTTCAAAAGACAAGTTATCAGGTCCTTATATGTATTAGCAGGTATGTAACAATAAATAACTCAGCTTGAGCGATATTGTGGTCAATCACTCAAAAGTAATATGTGAACACCTCACTTCTTCCTTTCCCCTCACCTTAGCCTACCAAACCCATGCTCATTTTCCTACCTCTCTTCTTTCTTTGTACCATTATTCTCTTCTTTGGTAAAGGACCATTCCTTATCACCATTTTATATGGCAGCCTGACCATGATTGAACTAAGACCCTCAGCCCATCAGTTAAAATTGGTCACAGACTCACAGCATACCATCTGACAAGGTTAGAATAGCAGTTTGCACACAAGCATTGCAAACATAAGAACTTTCGTCCTTTCTTGTTACCTCTTTTTAGCCTATCTATATTCTCTTCATCAAAAAAGAAAATTTAATAAATGAAAGAGAGGAGCAATAATCGAATTTAGATACCTGTTATATCTTTGATCCTTTTAAAATCCTCATACTCAAAGACATCTCCATTAGCTATAACAGGAATAGATAATGCTGCAACAACATCAGCAATCTCATTCCATTTTGCAGGATCTCTTGGCCTGTCTTTGACCCTTCTGCATTCATTAAAGACAGAACATTGAGGTTAACTACCAAAAAGCGTAATTATTAGAAGCGGAAAAAATTGGGAAATTAACAGTTGCTATTTGATGCAGGTAGAAGAAGAAGAAGAAGAAAATGCTACATAGGATGCCTGAACTCATTGTTGTCCAATGCATATTAAAATAGTTTAAGTTAGTGGCATCTATTGCTTTCAGATATAGCAGGAATAAAGTTGTCAGTTTCCAAGCTATATAAAGGATGTAATGAGTAAAGACCCGTCAAAGAACTAGGACTGCTTAATCCAACTAAAGTAAAAAAAGTTTAATATGATTGCTTATTGAAGTTGACAATTGTTTCTTTCTCTAGCAAACAGTATCTTGATTACCATCTTAGTATTTGGGTACCAAGTTATATAATTTCAAAATGAATGGTATGAAACTGGCGTATACCTTCCATGAACTGCTAGAGCAGAAACACCAGTCTTTTCAATCCGTCGTGCTAATTCAACTGTGTCCTGAGATGAATTAAGAAGACGGATTTTGCATGTTACAGTTGTGTCCAAGTTTCTTCTTAGTGTAGTCAAAATCTACAAGAAAGAGAAGATAAAACATTGTCATCAAGCAAAGTAAAGGTCCATGGAGCCCTTAAGTAACATCTGATGATATGAAGTACATCATGAATAAGATCTGGTTTAGAGAGTAATGCAGCACCCATTCCTCCGCTGAGAGAGAATGACTTTGGGCAACCCATATTAATATCTATAGCAGCTACATCTTTGCACCTGAAAGAGGAGAACCAAAAATAATAAGAACGATACAAATAATCAACTCAAATAACCAAATCACAGATGAGAACATCATTATGTATAAAGAAAGACTAGGAAAAAACCGCTAGATAGGAAAAAATGGTTAGAAAGGGATAAGCAAGATTTGGATGGTTTGAAAAATAATTATGACTTAACGAAATAGAGAAGAGAAGTTCCGCAAAATTCAGCCGTGGACAGAACAACATGAGATGCCTCATTGAATAGCACAACCTCATCGTAGGATTGCGGCTTTGAATATGGAGCAATGCACATGGATTGGCAACAGTGTAATGTAATGCCTTGTACTAACATGATGAAAGGCTACTCTGCAGATTAATGATTATGAACCAAAATATAGTAATTAGTAAGAGAATGCATATTGCATAATGAGGTGTTGCGTGGTTATTTGCAAATAGAAATCAGCAAAAATGGAGGATACAAGTTATGGCTATAATGAGGTGGTCTTTTGCCATTCCCTCATAAAGTGATGATATGTGCACACAAAAAAAAGACGACAAATAAAAAGAAACAATTAAGAAAATTATAGCATACATTTTTTAAGTTGAAGTGAAAAGTTGCAATCTATAGTAAATATAATGACTGACCAACTAAGATTTGTAAACTAATCTATAAGCTCCATTTATGATTGCAAAAACAAAACAAAAACAAAAAAAAGACTTCTTCTAATCGATTAATTCTTACACTAGCTGAGCAGCTCTAAGAGCCCTCACAGCATCTGATGTACCCATCTGGAATACAACTCTATTCCTTTCCTCGCAGCAGGTTCTGAAAACAACACTGTCGGTTCCTCTCTCCACAAAATCAGTTGTCCCAAGAAACCCTGATTGGCACGGAATTTGTCAAGATTTTCAGTAAAATGAAATGAGCATAAGTTGGTATCTTGTTAAAAGTGCTCAGGTATGTAGCAAGACCAAATATTTACACATAATTGCCAAAATAAATATGAATCTAAAGAAAAATATTTTCTAGACAACAACAAAAGTATTTTATCATAGAATATCTTGGTCCATTTTAAAAACTAAACAAAGAAACCTATCATATGCTTATGGTTACATAATAAAAATTTTGACCATCAAAACCACTATCAAATAATATTTATTGAGTATCTTACCATTTATGCGGCGTTCGCATTTCAAAAATTTATGATCTATTATTTCCTCCCCATATGTTATATCAGCACCATATTCTGCAGCCAGCAACCTAAATGGCAGAGTACCCTACAGCAGAACTTCAGAAATTTAGGAAGCAAAATTATGCAATCAGCCAATCAAGGAATGAAACAAAATGGGAATATTTTTCTTAAATTCAGTCAAATAATACAGACAAACTACAGAAAAAAGAAGTGTCCTAGCAGCAACTGAAAGCACTTTGGATTCTTGATAACTGTATATCTATATTTCAAAGTATACATCATATGCCCAAATTTTGGCTCAAGTACCCTTCAATATTCCTACGTAACTAAGTCCATAAGATTAGTGACTCAAAAGTTTGGAAATTTTAGGTGGATTAACGAACGCACACTGACCTAGAAGCAACCCAAAGTATATCAGGAAGCATAATAGAGAGAGGGGAGAGAGAGAGAGAGAGAAAGGAAGAAGAAATCCAATTCAACTGACCACTCGAACCATGGGGGCGAGGACGAGCTTGTTCTCGTACTCCATCTCTTCTTTCCTCTTCTTCCTCCAAGCCCCGCTTCTGTCGTCAAACTCGAGCCCCGCGGATCTTGGGGGGTGGCTCCGAGTGGAATTTTACCACTAACGCGCACGTGCTACGCACGTGATAGACACATAGTCGGCAAGCTTAGGAAAAGAGCAGCCGAAATCCAAACCAACGCCGGGTTCATATTCTTCAAATTGCTTACCGAGATGGTGAAGTTAAATTAAGCCTGCGTTATTATAGGCTACTACTAAAATTTCGCCTTCCAATTTTGCTACCAAATTAGCATACGGAAAGGTGAAGGCGAATCCGACTCATTAGTAGTTAATGTAGTGGTGTGCAGACGTGCAGTATTAAAGTAGACCTGCATCTCAGAGCTCTAAACTTTGTCAAAACTCTAATTTGACAGATTGACGCCATTGCTGCATTGGAGTGTGGTCGGCATACCGACACGCGATTGTCAATGGAAGCATATAAAGGGAATTGCAGGAATTTGGAAGATAAGATTTTGGGAGTGTGGATAACGTGTGGAAGAGCGACCAACCAATCGCAGCGGCAGCCGGCAGCCGACCGAGTCCGACGAGCCGCACCCCTCCTAATTTTTCCACTTCGTAACCCAATTGCGCACCCACCGAACCCCAACAACAACAAAGACCACAGCGAATGTGGGACCCACACGCCCATAGAGGCATAGACCTATTCCTAGTCCTCTTCTCCAACCCCCTCTCTCTCCTCTGACCGAAAGGCCACCTTCGTACCAAATACCATTACTAGTGGGGGGAGAGAGAGAGAGAGAGCGCTAATTGAAGGCTTCTTCCGCTCTCTCTCTTTCTCACCTAATTATATCTTGGGTCAAATCCGAGGAAGAACAGGCAGAGGAAGGAAGAATTAAGATTTGGGTTTTGATCTATTGGTGATCTGATGGCGGCCGTGAATGGTTTCGTCACCGCCTTTGCTCGGGTAAAGGTCGTGCCTTTCGCTCGGAAGAGCTCTTTCGGGATTAGGAACGGTAACGTAGTTCCTTCCTACGGTAATAGCCGGAGAGTAGGTCCTCGGAGGAGCGTCCGGTGCGAGGCGGGGGTGGATGTGGAGGTGAAGGCGGTGGCCAGGGCGTCGAGCGTCAACGCCCTGGAGCAGTTCAAGATCTCCGCTGACCGTAAGTTTTCACCGAAATTTAGCTTTGATATCGGAATTTGATAGCTTGTCTCTAATGGTGCATTGAGTCTTTTGTAAATTTCGTGGTCTAGGTGAATGGTGGGAAAAAAATGGGATTCTTTTTTCTTTCGGTGTCTGTTATTGGTGATCAAACATCCAAATTCAGTACATTTGCTAAATAGTTGGTTATGTTGGGATTGACTAACATAGTTTGTTGATATGATTTGGTCGTCACGTAATGAGTTCTCAGGAAAGGAGAACATCGACACGGGTTTTAACTATGAAAACAAGCAAATAGTTGTCAGCTAGACATAGACACAGATGATTACTTGATTTCCTACCACATTCTTTTTATGGGCAAACATGTTCGCAATTTATATGTTTTGAACTCCCATAATTTCATGTAAAAGAATTGTAAGCTGTATGGAAGACAAAGATCCTTGCTTCTATGGCAAAGAGAAAACTGAGGCAATCTTTAAACTGAATTCCTTGTCGCCAACTTGATATTGCGCTTGTCTGATGTTTGTGCAGGACTTCCTGCCTGAGAAATTGGATAGAGTTGTGTATCTTCCTGATTGGAGTTTATGCTAATGCATACTACCGAAATTCTGTGGAATTTTTTTTGTTGTTGTACAGAATATAGAAAATAGACTAGAGTGTGGGACAAAGATATGTCCCTTCACCTAGGCATTTCTCTTCATCTTGAAGCAGAGATAAACAAAAGACTATGTGATCATTTGTGTCATCTCACTATTGTTTCTAAAGTAGGAAACTGATTATCCCAAGTGATAATTTAGTTAGCACAGATTTATGCCTTCTTATTGATTAGCTTTCAGTCTTTCACTTCAATTCCCCGGTTTGCCTTTGACCCTCTACTATGCACTGCCCATTTATCTTATTAGATAAACTTGAAAAGTTAGAAATTATTTCCTCAATTCTAAATGGATACTTGTTGGGAATTTAGTATGCACACAACACACACACAGATTTGTCTGTATGGTCGATTTGGCAGTTAATAAAGTCTGAGTTTTGTTAAATCGGCTTTTCTCTGCTTGAAAGTCTTACCACAACATTCCCTAGTTTGTGATGTCTATTTTTGTTAAAGAGTGTTTGAGTTCTGCATTCATGTTACCGGTTCCTGGTATGCTCTTAACTATGAAGCATGATATATGATACTTTAATACCTGTCCTATCAGGATACATGAAGGAAAGGAGCAGTATAGCTGTTATAGGCCTTAGTGTCCATACAGCACCAGTGGAGATGCGTGAAAAGCTTGCTGTACCAGAGGCACAATGGCCTCGTGCTATTGCGGAGCTTTGTAGTTTGAATCATATAGAAGAAGCTGCTGTTCTTAGTACATGCAATAGAATGGAAATATATGTGGTGGCTCTTTCTTGGAATCGAGGAATCAGAGAAGTTATAGATTGGATGTCAAAGGTATTTATTGCTACCTTGATGTGTTTCCTATACCCATTCATCTTTTCTATAATCATTTTTAGCAAAATTGTGATGCAAACAAGTTACTATACATGACCTTCTGGAGTATTCTGTCAGTTGACATTAATTCTTTCACAATATTTGAGCAGGCAAGTGGAATTCCTGTTTCCGAGCTCCGCCAACATCTCTTCATGCTACGTGACAGTGACGCTACACGTCATTTGTTTGAAGTATCTGCAGGGCTCGACTCGTTGGTCCTGGGAGAAGGACAGATCCTTGCGCAAGTTAAACAAGTTGTTAGAATCGGGCAAGGTAGTGGAGTCTTGGGGAAGAACATAGACAGAATGTTTAAGGATGCAATCACTGCTGGAAAGCGGGTTCGCAGTGAGACTAACATATCGTCCGGTGCAGTCTCTGTCAGCTCAGCAGCAGTTGAGTTAGCTCTGATGAAGCTTCCGAAGTCCCAATGTCTTTCTGCTAGAATGCTGTTGATTGGAGCTGGCAAGATGGGGAAACTTGTGATCAAACATCTGGCTGCAAAAGGATGCAAAAGGATTGAGGTTGTAAACAGGTCGACGGAGAGGGTTGATGCTATTCGTGAAGAACTGAAAGATATTGAAATAATCTACAGACCTCTCACTGAGATGCTTGCATCTGCTGCTGAAGCCGATGTGGTTTTCACTAGCACAGCATCTGAGACACCATTATTTCTGAAAGAGCATGTCGAGGTTCTTCCTCCTGTAAGTGAGGCTGTTGGGGGTGTAAGGCTTTTCATTGATATTTCTGTTCCAAGGAATGTAGGGTCCTGCGTAGCAGGTCTTGAATATGCACAAGTATATAATGTTGATGACCTGAAGGAAGTTGTGGAAGCCAACAAGGAAGACCGACTGAGGAAAGCAATGGAAGCGCAAGCAATCATCACTCAAGAATTAAAACGATTTGAGGCATGGAGGGATTCACTGGAGACAGTTCCTACCATCAAGAAATTAAGGTCCTACGCCGATAGAATTAAGGCTTCAGAGCTTGAAAGATGTTTGCAAAAGATTGGTGATGAGGCACTGACAAAGAAAATGAGAAAGGCCATCGAGGAGCTTAGCAGCAGCATAGTAAACAAGCTTCTTCACGGGCCTCTGCAGCACTTGAGATGTGATGGCAGTGATGGCCGGACGCTTGATGAGACTCTTGAAAATATGCATGCTCTTAACAGGATGTTCAGCCTTGATACTGAAAAAGCCATAATGGAACAGAAGATCAAGGCTAAGGTGGAGAAAAATCAAGCTTAAGCTTATAGAAGAACGTGGATGATCGACCTCTACATCATCATAAGTGTTACATTTGTACCTATACGTCTCCCAAATTCTTTCTCGGTGAAGTTTTCACTCTACTTCTCCTGATTTCCTTTTTCTAAGGCTTCGATTAGAAAGCCTCCTCACACCGAGCTCTTTAACTCTATTGAGAAATATTACCATTCGTGTGGAACTCTCTTCTATAGATTATAGAGGCCTTATTAACTTCCCACAGGTATCTTATTGCGGCTGGCATTATATGAGGTCCATCTAGTTTTTTTCAGAATCTTGTGAAAGACATAAGGTGAATCCTGTCGGCTAATTTAACGCCAACATTGGCATTATTTGTATCTCTTCTGGAATTCTTGTGCTCATTCTTGTTAACATTTACTTCTGATGAGGTTACTTGATAACTGGAGATCTGATTGGTTCATTGTTATGTTCCTTTTTCTCCTTTCTGCCCTTTCTATGTTATTTTTCTTTCTTGTGATAAAGATGGAGCTAACTCTTGCTGAACTATGCTTGCATGCATAACATCTATGCCCCCCTAGATCTAACAGTTGTCCTAAATATTCTCTATTATATAGTTCCAGAACATACAACCTACCACAATTTTTCATCACTTATTTTTTTTTTCAGCAAGTCAGTTGGCCTGCCAATTATGCAATTGTTTAGCAACTCATGATTATTCTAGAACTATGCATTCAATCAGGTATCTTCTAAGGTATCAGAGTGGTTTCCAACTTATCATATTCTTTGTTATCTTCAGCATAGGTTCTAAATCAATATGAACCTACAACGACATATCTACTAGTGCAGAAGCCTTGAATTTGCTGCCCATTTTTCAGAACAGCAACTTACATGACTTCTTACATTAGAAACCTCATCTTGTGAAATTTATCTCATTATAGGTATCTTGGTCCTGGTTCTTTGAGATCTGTGTTCAATGCTACAAGATACTGTTGATAAATGATGATCTTGACTACTCTTCTGATTCTGGTGTCAAGAGTTTGTTGGCAATTCTCTGTTGGCGAGTCTGCTAT
This sequence comes from Typha latifolia, assembly GCF_019914945.1. Taxonomy (NCBI): domain Eukaryota; kingdom Viridiplantae; phylum Streptophyta; class Magnoliopsida; order Poales; family Typhaceae; genus Typha; species Typha latifolia. The sequence goes on along the minus strand of NC_133088.1, from coordinate 14,741,906 downwards.
TGTCCATGAATGCTTATAAATCCTACTATAAGTCCAGAAGCGACTTCTGGATCTCCTACTCTTAAATTTAAAAGTACACATCCTCATCCTTAACTCTATGAAATCTTATCTTCCTGAAGAACTTTAGACTAGTATTTTTCTTGCCCCATTTTGTTAACAGTTGTGTGTGCTTCTGTGAATAAAATGCAAAATGCCAACGGCGGTGTTTATATAATCTGGGAACTTTTCATTTTGCACCCTGTCATATTCGTTTATTGCAGCTCAATCATCAGGGTTGAGGAATCTTTGGTGTAGTTGTGGAAGATTGCAGGATGGCAGCTACATTAAACTTCTTGATGATTGTACACGGTAATGTCACATCGCATTAACCCTTGCAACTTCATATCAAATGAATGCTAATAAAGGTTGGCAGCTTGGCAATCGACATTGCAATTAAGCCCTTTTTAATGGAATAGTGATCGCTGGATCAATAATAGTATTCTAAAGTAAGCCCATTTTTTATATACACAGTTGGGATTAATGGCCCGTTAGAAACAAATGCTCTTTGACTTTCTTAATTCTGTAACAATCTAATGGTTGATAAAAAGGATCCGACAAAAAAATATATACATCAAATTATAATCAACCCAAAGAAAGGGTTATTTGTTAATAATACCATACAGAAAGATACTTTTGGTTAAGTAAAAAGAAAATTAATTTACTCTCATAAACTTTATCTTGTATAATCTCTTAGACTTTTTTAACTTTTTTCTGTGTTGCAGTTATTATATTTTCATCCAAAGTCAACGGTGTATGCACTTTTTAATCTTTAAAATTATTACTAGTTTGAACAAAAATTATTTTGCCCTCAGTTAAACCTTTTTCTTTTAGTATCCACCCTTAATTTTCTTTCCAAATGTAAGTTTAATTGTGTGGCTAATGTAAGCAACCTTTGGAAAATAGCTAAGGCATCTCATGCTTGAAGAGATCATCTATTTTAAAGCAGCAGTTGTTGACAAGCCAATCAAAAACTACTTTTAAAAAAAAAATTATTTGAAGTCTAATCTTAGATAGAGCCCACCATAGCCGGCAGCCCATTTTAAGTCCAATCCCTCAAATCTATATTTAAAACATTGCTAATTGTGAGCTCTGCAACCACCAATTAGATTGGCGTAGATAATAGATTCCATTCTTAACATCTATTTTTTAGTCCTATTCCATGAATCATTCTGTTCAAATGAAAGACTGCTGAGTTAGTATCAGTATCCTAAAAAAAACATCAAAGGTGAACCTATCAATCACTTCCATCAATCAAAATGGTCATAGTGATCAATTTTAATCAGCCCAAGGCAATCATAACCTTTATAAGTATGCAATGATGTCAAGGGTAGTAAATATAGTAGTACCCTAAAGTTAAACTTAGAAAAAAAATATTTCTCCAGATTAACGGCTGCTTGTATGACAGACGTCAGAATCAGGACCTGGACAAGATTAAAATGGTCAACGCATCCCCCTAGATAGAGCTAAATGGGACATAGAGGATCTCCAACCCCCACTATATTTTGGTCAACACCAAATGGATTGGAGTGGTCAAAACTCAAATTTACTCACTATGTTATCATCGGAATAACACAAGACAAGGGAAGACATCTTGGTAACATTGGTTAAAAAAAGGAAGGAGATGGCCCCATATTAATAGGCCTCCCCACCGGCCTACTCTCCAGCTAAGTTCCATCCAACCTTCTCTTCTTAAAGCCTCCACCTTTCTCTTGGATCTTATTTCACGCATCATAACCATGAGAATCCAAAAGTTTCAAGTCCCACCCTTGCTCATCGTCTTCATCTTGGCACTGCTACTAGTTGCAGAGCTTGCTAGGTTCAGCCATGGTAGGAGAATTATCATGAGCAGAGATGGGGCCAGGAGGAGTAGCGAGTACTCAGCTCCGACGACGACGACGATGGGTCACTTCTCGAGGATGATACCTTCGACAAAGCGCGGCGAGGATGATTCCGATCCTATCTATGGAGTTTCCAATAGATTGGTGCCTCAGGGTCCAAATCCACTGCACAACTGAAGAGGTTAAGAGAACAAAGTTTTGTTGCAGTTTATACTTATAGTTTGAGAGGTATACTACGTTTAAAAAAGCCAATGTGATGGTAGATTTGTAACATAGCCTTTTTTAGTCCGTGTGGTAAAGTTTTCATTGATATGTGGAGCTGCGTAAATTTTAGACTAATACTAACTGGGTTTTGTGTTAGCCTTCTTTCTTCTTTTTCCACTAGAACAAGAGAGAGGATTAAGGAAGAGTTTATCCATTGTTTTGTATGAATAGAATAAGAGATGTAGGACAAATAGGATTTCTGGTAGATAGTTTCAAGTAGCCCAGGCTGCTGACTGGATCTTTTGTTCCTTTGTTTGCATACATCCATTATCTCAAGGATATTTTATTCCAGTATAGTTTGATTAGATGGGACGTGGTGGAAACCTAGTTTGGCCCCTACTATCTTATACAAAACAATACGAAAGCCACAGAAAGATATTATTATCTTTCATATTCTGTCTAAATTTTCTCCAAGTAAAAGCTAAAAAACATACTTATCCTTGGGGGCCAATCAAGCCATGAATTTAATTTCTGTTTGCATTTCTAGATCCAGATAAATGTAAATTGACTTGTACTTAAATCCTGATCACACGTTGCAAACATACTTTAGTCTGAAAGGAAGAGTACTTGAAGCACAAACCACAAGCAACTGAGCTTCTCGATCATCTTCATTTGCATCTAGCTACTTCCCCCATTCTAAGAGGAATCATGTCATGTGCCATGAAATGAACATGTTCTTTTCACTCTTTAATGGCGAAAGCAAGTAGACTGCAGATCTCCCGGATTAGACGAGCAAATCTACAACAGATCAAGGCAATCTGGCCTATTTGTTGTTTGACAACAAACTCAATGGCGTCCTGTCTCATTTTTACATGTACTGTTCCGAAAAAAATTTACCAGCATGAAGAAAGTAACTGATATATTACTTGCTGATAGCATAATGAGAAACGATAAAAGAGGTGTCAGGATGTTCAACATATAAGTATGTCTTATTTTAATGAAAAGAAAAATATATGTATGTCTTCCAGTAATAGATCATTAAGTGTTAAGCATAAACGAAATTCATAAATAAAGCAATTAATCAAGTAAGGTTTATATATGTTTGCAGTAACTCGTGAACAAGAGCTTCAAATCAACCAGGTTTTCTCATCCTACAAGCATCGTAGCATAGAAGTATGCTAAAATATAATCTGGGAATAGATAGAACAAGCTTCTTCCTCTCAAGACGATCCATTCCATCCGCCATAATTCTCTTCAGAATAATCCTGCTGTTCCTGCACACGCAAGTATAATGTTGGCAAATTGTAAAAAAATTGTAGTGTATATGTAAACAATATCATCAGAATTTAGTCTGAGCATGAGACATATCACGTACACTACAAATTAAATTGATATAGGGAGAGAACTACTTGATGAAGATCATCATTGAACATAAGATAATTTGGCTCCTTTCAGAATAAATAAATATATATATGGAACTAGACTCTCTCTTACAACAGATTAGCAAGAGAAATGAACAGCGCAGCACCTCCAGATAATGAAACATTATACATATCCTTCAATGATCTGTACTTAGCAGGCACTAAATTATTACTATAATCCAATATATGAATAACAAATATATATATATATATATATATATCTTGCCATGTATAAACTTATAGTTTAGACTGACATGGACAGATGAAAGCCAAAAAGGTTAAAACTAAGGGGCAACTGAAAATTTTACAGTAAATACATGTTGATTGACATATCTATTCATATCCTGTTGTTTATATAAAGCATCAAGTAGTTCCTAACCGTGTCCTGGCATGAATGTCTATATTAGCTCTGGGATACAGCCATATGGATTGCTCACAATGGTCATCTCATCCAAGATTTCACATGTATAAACCAATTCAACCACAATATACACGAAGGAAGAACATTACGAATGTTAATTCAGTGGATCTCCAGATATATGTTTGGACTTTGAAAAAACATTTAGATATCAAACCTAAGAGATATGGACAGTTCAATTTTACACAGGTACATTCAATATTCATTAGCAGCTCTCCAAACAAATTACATCACTAGTAACTTTTGATTGTAATGTTAACTAATAGTATGCACCTTAATGTGATAAATTGCCGCCTTGTTTATCAGTTTTTCATAACTCCCAAATGTTGTGTAGAAAGACTAAAGTGCCTAAATTATAAACTCCCCAATGACATCATTTGGTCTTAAGATGGAAAGTTTAATTTCAATAGGATTAACTTAATGCTCTGTTAATTTGCCGTAAATTTTATCCGCATCACATGCATGACAAACTGAAGAAGTAGGCTGAGCATAACTACTTTTGATAGATATAAACCTTCATCTTTTATCTCACTATAATAAACAACAGTTGGATAAGTACTACCATAATCTAGAAAAATAGTTCTTTGTGACATTTTGTGATAGTATTGACGATTCTAATGAATGTAGGGTACCTCAGGATCAGGAGTGAAAGTGAGGCCGACTCTGATTTCCCCACAGTATTCTTGATCTTTGACCACATTATAAGCAGTTGGAGGGAGGCTTCGTTCAGAAAATAATGGTTCTAAAGGAATCCTAGAAAATCACACAATGAAGCAGAAAACGACATCAACATTGATGAGAGCTAGCAGAACTAAAATTAGATAAAGATAAAATTATCATTTGCAAGTACTTCAAGCTCAATAAGAACATATCAAAAGATTTGAATTTTGGAACAGCTTAGTAGAGAATTGGCATCAGATCTCCCAGAATTGTAGAGATAGATGACAGGGTATACTCACGTCACTTCTCCGACTAAATCATCGCTTGTGCCAGCATCACTGTCCATGAGCTTGATCACGAGCTCAGAAACATTGCCAGAGACTGTGAACACAAAGGTCTCATTCCATTCAGGATCACTTCCTTTTCCTGCATCAGTGAAAAGATTCTAAACATCAACAGACAAAAGAGCTGTATAATAACATCAAGTTCAAAAAAGTAACCCTTCTGTAATTTATCCATCACCAAGGTAATCAGCATAACAATTTTACGAAAGAGACCAACAAAAAGGCAGATCTTTCTCACAAAAACAGAATCTCCATTAAAGCTCAGGTCTGATCATGATATTACTAATTTCCAATTCCACAAAATTGTCTCAGCTTTCAGAACATCGAAATCAAAAGAGAAATTCCAATAGTCAACTCAAATTTGAAAGCTACATTCTATTATCCAAACCACCTGAGAAATTGAGATCTGTCTAAGATATAATACCGAAAAAACTGCGAATTGGATCAACTACACACCTGATGCAATACTGCTCCTCTGTTCCTGCGTGCGGCATATGAGAATAGCATAAGGATCCATGTCACCTGTTCGACCAATTATCCAAAACACCCATCAGCTACGGATCTAGTAAAGATAAGATGTTGATTAGAAGGAAAACATCGAAGGATTACGTACAGAGGAAATCGGTGTTCTCGAGGCCCTTGGCACCAACGAGAAGGACTTCGAGCGTTCCCCGAACCATCGTCTTTCTTCTCTCTCTCTCTCTCTCTCTCTCTCTCTCTCTCTCTCTCTCTCTCTCTCCTCTCTATGTGCGATGGGATGATGGGAATGGATGGGGAACGGGATCGACCTATGGAGGATAGATCATAAGATGGGTGCTTATAACGGGGAAGGGGCAAAGAAGGAAGACAAAGAGAATGGTGCGAGATCCGAGACGGATGTGGTGGAGATGGTGTTCAGACCGATTTCGGCGCTAAAACCGGGGACGGATTCGCTGGCGACTGGGCGAGTCACTCTCCGCGTCGAGTCGTTTTGCAATAGAAAATTATTACGCGGGAGACGAAGCGTGCGGGGAAACGTATCACCGTTCATCAACTGTAGTCGTGAATCCCGAGGTTAATATCTTCACCGTTTGTATATTTCATTCTATCTTCACCGTTTGTTTATTTCATTGTGGGATAATTACATATGGATTCGCCCATTTTTAAGTAGACCTCTATTTTTTTTTAATCCACATTGATCCACTTAACTATAGAAACCTAAAACTTCGAAATTCTTTCCATTAATTATCTATTAGATTTTTCGTTTAAAAATCACATGTGAATGTCACAAAATTAACTTTACTCTCTAAACACAATTTAATCCTTATTTAGAGAGGAAAAAGAGCAAATTTGAGCATAAAAAACCATTAATACCGCATAATAGAGGGTTGAGAGATTTTCGTAGTTTAAAGATGATTGGGGGTGGGGTTGCATATAGTAATGGCCAATAGTTCAAAGATAATAGTATAATTTCCTTTTATTATTTAAATTTAAATTTTGAAGGAACTTCGATGTATATTGGAGGTGACTTATATCACGTTATGACTTAAAAATGACTTTGTCCACTTGCTTATACTTTATTTTCAATTTTGGATTTAAAATGAAGCTCACAAGCAGACTGCACGTAAGATCCAGATCCAAGACAGTTCTTCTTGGGGTTTTTTTTTTGCATATCCATCACTTCCAACTTGGAATATAGGAAATCTTTCTCAAAAATAAGTCCAAATTATAAACTGCACAACGGAATTGATTATCTTATGAAAATAGAGGAAGAGATAAATGAAACAATTTTTTATCCCTGATTAAGGAAAAGATAGATGCTGAATGCACTAGACAATGTGGAAATATGTTCTCAATTTTACCTTGGGACATAGGTAACAAATATTCATAACATGTCAAGTGCTATTCTGAGCCTTTCTCTGTTTGCTGATGTTAATAATCCACTTGTGCATCAGTGCTGGATGGACAATACTTGAACAGATAAATGATGGTACAAGGGCATCCAAGAAACAGCTTACAGAAACAACTCTTCTCACCAAAAAAAAAAAAAAAAAAAGGTTACTGAAAAGCCCTACAATCATCGATGGAGATTAACCTATGATTCAAAATTTTCCTATTCATGAAATAAGTTCAATCAAGTAGCAATAAGTTAGAGACACCTGTGCTCTACTCTAGGATACAGATGACAGAAATACAGGTTAACAGGATCACGGAAATTAAGAAAAAGGAGGCGGAGGCAGGCAAGAATATAGAATCCTATTACACAGAAACTTATCCAACATCTCCTGAATTCAGATGAAAGGAGATTCTGATATAACAAGAGATTGTATCCTGATAAATAGCACATATGTATGAACTTAGTTGTCTATTACGCCGCCAGATGGCTCAGTTACTCTTGAAATTTCGTCTTTCATACCATAGTGCAGTAATTTGTCTAACCAACTCTGAAGATCTCATCTTAACAAGTTCGTGCAACACTTCGATCTAACCAACTCTGGTGGTATCATCTTATATGACCTCTAAACATGTAATGATTCAATTCCAATGACACAATAACAATCTTCAATGTGCATCCGTAATTGTTCAAAAGGAGAATAGTAAATCTAAAAGGATATTTTGCAGGGATAACATCATCAAATGACCAAGCCTTTCTTTAAAAAAATTTACCGCTCATCTCTATGCATGCGCACCAATATTTGGACTGCCTGATTATAGTGATGAATGTTTGATATCAGTGTTCAATAAAGAAGTTAGAAAAAACTTCTAAAGGCAACTGCGCAATTCATGCAGAGCCTTATGACGATCTAGAAGGAAAAGGAAAAGTGTGAAGCTCTTCGAGGACCAGCATTGTATTCAGAGGAAAAGAAAAGAAAATGTAAGTTTCATACATACCTGTATATAAGCACGCACACATATATGATATGCATGTATTAGATCTGCTGAATATGCAACTCAGCAGACTAAAAAGAGAAGAAATTTGAAGATCCAGGCAACTACCGAAAGGCCCAAAACACCATCCCACACCCGAAAGAAAAATCTTAAATGACGTAACAAAAAAAGGTGGACAAGTACCACATTAACAAAAGTAATTATATAACTCATATCAAAATCATGTTCCATGTATCTACAGACACATTCCAAGGGTTAGGGATGTGTGCAATGGTGCTGAGGTCCCCGGTCTGATCCTGTGCTTACGTAGCGCTACACCAAGAAAAAAAGGAACAAAAAAATCTTACGCTATCAGTCCATCATATATCTACTCTTGTTACTCCGAAAGTATAGATCACAATTAATATGGAGTCGTCGCATCTTTCCTACTTTCAACAAAAGTTTTGGTTTCGGTTTTAGTTTCAGCTTGATTAAAAAATTAAACTTTTCGATCAATTTCGGTTGGTTTCAATTCTAGTTTCCTTGTATCCGTTTCTGACTTCTTTTGATAAATAATCTTTTTTTATCTTATTTTTTTAATTTACCACGCAAAATCTAATAGCACTTATGCAATGAGATTGATATTGATTAAGTGCAAGTTGGTTTCAAATTAAACCTAGCTTAACATTTTTTAAAAAAATGTTATTAGAGTTGTTTCAGTTTGATGCTAGTTTTGGGGGCAGTTTTGGACTGGATAGGACCGAAATGCAAAACATTTAGGCGAAACCTCTTGGTTTCGGACGAAACATCAAACCATGTTTTAACCTATAAATCTTAAATTTTATAACCACTTTAAAAGATCCGTTTCAACAACTATCCTTGCTCAGAGTCTCAAAAGTCAAAAATGTCTCCAAATGTAACACTTGAACTGAACCCTGTAGACTATACAAATCTCCATTTGTAAGCCACACACTCTGGGTAAAGCTATCGAGTTAGAGAAGTCTGAGAGTTTCTATATCCAATTTCTTCCTCTCTATGAGGTCATACATTCAAACATAATATTGCCTCATTTGCCATTCCATGAACCATATAGTACTCATTCCCTGTTATTGAAGTGAACCATGCTTCCTGTCCTTCAGAACATCTTATGCTTTTCACAAAATAAGACAAAGAGCTGCTTCCTAACTCCTCCAGCTCCATGAGGTATAGTTACTATGCACATCTTGTTCAAATGATTAAGGTTTTGAGGTGATGTTTCCAATCCTTTCCTAACACAGCAAGCAAGCTTTTATGTTAAAAATTCAAATATCTTACTGTGATTTGGACAGCATAAGATCATGCTGTTCGGCGTAAAAATGAAACTTAACCTTCTTCTTCCGTGCATGCAGAGTATATTCATAACTAAATGCATGGATTTATTTTTCTCCACTACAAAGAATCTAACAGGCATCATACATAGGTAGAAATGGATATCATATTCATTAAACAAGGGATTCTTATGATATTATACAGAGATAACCAGATATATTTAACATTTTCTTAATACCGAAACAAAGAAAAAAACATCACAACACCACCAACCTTACCATAAGAAATTAAGCCACAAAACAACATCATAACATACAAGTTTTATGATTCTACTGGTCTCATAACGACGCACGACACAGAGCAACACAGAGGAAGAAATAACTAGTGAACCCACGATTTCAAACAGACAGAACACGAGACAGGAACAGAACAAGACCGATCTATTAAAAGTCACATAAAAAAAGGAGGGGGTGGGGGGGGAGGACCGAACCGATCACGAGGCACGGATCGACGATCTCAAACGGAGGAGCTCTTGGCGGGGCCGTCGGCGTCGGCGTCGTCGTTGGGTGCGTTCTTGGTGAACATGAGAGGCCGGTCCTTGGCCTCCTCCTCGTCCTCGTTCTCGTCCTCGGCTGTGCTGAGGTTGATGCAGGAACAGCGCTCAAGGGAGGCGAAGAAGGCCGAGGCGACGCTCGTGCCGACCCAGCTCGCCACCCCCTCGAGTTTCTCGTACGAGAGGATGCCCTGGTTCTCCATCGACATGGATCCTTGATTTTTAGAGGGATTAGAAGATGCGGGGGGAGGGAAGGGGGAATAAAGGAGAGAACTTTTGTTTTGGTCAAGGGAAATTAGGAGAGGGAGGTGGAGATCGAATAGTTCGAGGTGACCAAAAAAAATTTATTCTTACGACTTGGCACGACGGGAACGAGGGACGTTGGGCTGCACCTGGTTCTCATCAAACGAATCAGTTAATAAACTTGTGGTGGGGGTCCGTGGGGATTTAAAACTAATAACTCCTATCTTTTCTCCATTTTCTTCCTGAATGATGCTTCAATTACTGATTCCTTTTACAGGCCAGGCTTTATTCCAAAATATTGGGCCTCAGCGTGTAGATGGACTGGATTCGGATAGATATACACGTCCAACGTTGCCGGATGCTAATTTGAACGGAACTTAGCCAGATAGCTATGAGTGTGATTAGGTTCGAGTTTAAATTTGATTGGAAACTGTAACTTTTCTGGATTCAACAATATAGAAAAGGCTTTGGTCCTTTACAACGTCTTTTATAATATTTTCCTCACGCTGTGGTGTAATTAATTAAGAAATAGAGAAACGCACGTTAACCATTTTTATTAGGATTCTAATTTTCCAGTCCGAGAAGTTTCTCTTGTTGACTCTGATACCGGTTTGTTGGTACCACTCTGATGCTAGTTATTAGAAATACTGTGGGAGTCTAGAGAACAAAGCAAGAATGACACACAACAAACACCATAAAAGCTTATAAACAGAATAACTTGTGAAATATCTAATAGTGAGTCTTATAAAGAGAACACAAATTTTTAGGTTGGATCCTTTATACTTTTTAATCTATATATTGAAATTGATAAGAGTTTCACAAGTCAACCATGTAAAAATAATCTTTTATGTGACTATCTTTGTATTATTATTTTTTCCGTGTTTCGCTCTTCTAGACTGACGCAATATTGTAGGCAGTAGCCCACGCGCACAAGAGAAAGCGCCCACGGAGATGTGATGTTATGGATCAATGCTTGTGACGCTGGTGATCTGCAATAAAACCAGTCACATGAATTGTTGCAAGTTTACCAATAGGATCTACGTGTACAGTGTGTAACAGTGAAAGGTAAGTCTCTAAACAGGCAGACCAACCCAGGTGCCAGGTACGAAAGAAATTAAACTTTATCCTCTCCTGGAAGATAAGCAATAGTTATTCCCTTCTCTCATCCAAATGCCCTTCATGCACATTATTCACCAATATCACGACTCCAGATTGACGAGAGTTTAAAAAAAAAAATTAAAAAAGAAAGATATAAGCCCACCTTGCTTACAAGATGCAGCCTAGTCATTCGAACTCTATTCTGCATCAGATTGTGAGCCTCAGATGAAGCCAAGAAATATCTACCAGCTGTTGAAGTAACAACAATACACTCCATTCAAACAGGAAGGGAAATTCCCTACTCCCACACACCCTGCACAGCTGTACATCTCCACGTGTCCGTCCCATTTCCTCCTTGGGTTTATTGCAATTCACCACCTACATCTATCCGTATTGCAGTCAACATCCTCACTTTGATATCCTTATATAAAATATACTAAAATGGAGGTAGCGAATTGCAAAAATCGTCAAAAGAGAGATGTCGGTGGTAATATGCAAAGAGAACCCTCTTTTAGCTTCTGTCTTACTGGAATCGATCCGCGCCGATCGCCCACCCGGCAAGGTGCTTTCACTCGCCAGCTGTTGCCTTTTTCAACTTTAACCTCTCATTGGCTGATTGCTCCCGATCCCTGTAGGCCCCACGCCGATCTCCCCCATCCCCACCTCACTCGTCGGCGAAGGGTTCCCTCCCCTTCCTCCTCAGCAAATCGTACGGCTTCCACAAGCTATCCAACGGACACGACCTTCCTTGATCGAGCCGAAGCCATGGCTTCCCCTTCCCGCTCCAATGGAGGAGGCTCACTGGCCCCGGATGCAGATCCCGGCACAAACCCTCGACGTTGTCCCCACCGAGCCCGTGCTGGTTCCACCGGTGCTCCACCCCCTTCACCTCGCCAGCGAAGACGAGCAAGAACGGGGGAAGCGATCCGAGCTCGTAGATCCTCGCCTCCTTCTTCTGTATCTCCATCCATCGCTCCAGTCTCCGGGTATAGTCCCCTGATCTCCATCTCTCTAGATCGATCACCATTACTCCGGTGTTGAAGTAGCACGGGGGGCGGGATCGGTGGGAGAAGACGGTCGGGAAGGTCGGGTGGGACCAGAAGGCGGAGGTGAAGTAGGAGGTGAAGTTCGCGTGGCAGTACTCCGGGGCGGCGATGACGTGGTTGGGTTCTAGGTCGATGGACCAGAGGCGGGCGACGTCGTCGACGACGACGAGGTCGGAGTCGAAGTAGATGACGCGGGAGATGGCGGCGGGGAGGAGGTCGGCGAGGTAGATGCGGGCGTAGTTGAGGGGCTGGTCGAGTGCGCGGCGGACGGAGGAGGAGATCTTGCCGCGGACGAGGGCGGAGTCGAAGGGATGTATAGAGAAGGGGAGAGAGGGGAAGGCGGAGAGGACGGCGCGGCGGAGGAAGGGAAGGCGGCGGGACGGGGAGGCGGAGGAGATGAAGTGGAAATGGATCAACTCGGGGCATGAGGCGTGGCGGAGGACGGAGAGGACGCCGGCGAGGGAGCCGCGCAGGTAGGTGGAGTCGAGGGTCATGGCGATGTGGATGATCGGAGAGGAGGAGCAGCCATGGCCGTTGCGGAAGGCGGGGGCTTCCCGAAAGTTGGGGAGAGAGATGGGTTGGGATGGGTGGGAAGTGGAGAGGGAAGTGGAGAGGAGAAGAGGGAAGAGGAGGAGGGACAAGAGGCGGAGGGGTGGCATTTGGTGGAGATTGGATTGGTTCAGAAGGATGTGGAACGGAATGGAATGGAATGGTTCAAAGAGATAAGAAGTAATAAGCGGGGCGTTAAAAGACTAGAATAGGGATGGATCGAGTCTCGGGTGGGATAATAATTAAATGGGAACGGAGGAGTGGGACGTTGGACAGGCTGGAATGACGCGTTCCTATTTTTGAACTTATAGAGATGTAGTAGAATAATTGAGATAGGAAATTACAAATATAACTGGGTCAACAAATTCTATATAAGAAATAGACATTTTTTGAAGCTTTACTTGGGAAAAGAATAGTTTTCATGAATTTAATGGCATGTAGGAATAGTAGCAGGTGGGAACTTTATCCAGTACACGGAATAGCGCCGCTGTTGGGTGCGAGCAGTACATGTACAGGATTTACGAGGCAACCGTGCCGACGGTGAAATTAATTTGGGACAGCTGAGGAGCAAGGAGCCCCTAAATCTAGCCGATCACAACCCAAATCCCCCTAAATTAGTGGCCACCTCACTCGGTGACAACCATTTCGGTGAGAGTAGCTAACGCTCGGCTCCACGGTGTATAAGCTGGGATTCGAGCTTCTCACTCACCAGTGCCAAGCCTAAGTTCGCCACTCGATCCTTCGGATTCGTGTGACGTCAGTGGAATTATTGGATGACGGCATGAGGCGCGAGTTGGAAGTAATTCTGATCGCCTGCGTCCTCGATGCAGGGAATTCCTTGCGACTCGCACTTGCCGGCCTCTGATTAGCTGCCATGGCAGTTGAATTCAGATTTTGATTTACTATATTTAACCAATGGATCGTTTAGGATCAATTTAATATAGTTTACTTAGCAAGCAAGACAAGTATTCGTTTGGTTTTGTCACTAGCGTTCTTATATTTGATTAAACTTAAAAAGTGGCCTGTCATAGCCTAAAAGTGGTGAATACTAACTAATTAGGTTGTATTTACCGTTTTAACCTTTTGTTGTTTGCCACATTATAAATCCCATGCACCTAACTAGTCAAGTTATAACCCAAACTCACTTTCCTTCGGGAACTCCCACATCTGGGGTCTTAAGATACTCGACCGACAAATGCGTCTTATTCGAGCATACATGAGAATAAAATAATTCCCATTAAGTGTTCTCTTAATCACATGGATGTTGTATTCTAATTATAGGCTACCTGTTGAGTGACAGTGCTACAATAACGAAATATTCTGAGTGGCTGGCGGACTGCTTAGCTGCATGTGACCAAGTACCTTTTAAGATGCATAGATATGCCATCTTCCTATATATGTGAAGTTTTATGATATTGATATCCCGATTGGAGCCACATACTGAGTGGATTATCTTGGTAGACATGTTGTTATTGAGTCTAGATTCGCATTTATCTCGTAGATGTGTGTATATACTTATTTTGAGTTCAATCTTTGGCCGATGTAATGGATCAGGATGTCCTTTTAGTGGAGGTTGTGATGTCCTTGTCTTGGGTCCTTTTAATCCTTTTGCAATGGGACTATATTTATGAGGTGGGTGTTATGAGTTTGGTGCTAAGTTCTAATCTCACGAAGAGCGATTGCAAGCTACGATTCCCAATGGTGAATTGTGGAGTTTAAATTAAAGGAACCAGGTCGTCAGCATCTCGTACATCGCACGTAATAAGTACACTGGTATAGTGTGGCAAATGGCTTTTGTAAATTAGGAAACTTGTAAAAGATTCTAAATTAAGGCCGATAAAGTTAAGTAATGGACAGATAGCCTAGCATATGATGGGCACTTATCATCACAGGACTGGCAAATGGCAATAGCACCAGAAATAAGAGGCCAGGAAGCTTATCCTGACCCAGCCCATTGGCTTGTGGGGGCCTTGTAATGAAGACAGATAGTCGCAAGGATATCTTCCCTAAGATTTAGGAGAAAGCCGATAGTTATCCGGCCGGATATTTAACTCATTAGATGCTTTATAAAATCTTGCCATCTTCTTCATGCTTTAGTTGAGCAACAAAACGTTAATCCTTGAGATCATTGAAGGTGTAGATGTCATAAGAGAAACCATATGAGATCCTCTTCATGTTTTATTTCTACTGGATTTACAAAATAGGAGATAAAAATAAAGTTTCCTTTTTCTTTTTCTTTGATGTCTTCTAATACAGTTCTCTAACTATCTTTCCTCTTCTCATTTAGGATTTCTAGATGAAGAGGAGATTTTTTTGCTCCTATCATAGGTTGCTTTTACAATAAAGTTAAGATTTTGTTTCAGTGAGGGCAAGAGCCAAGAGGGGATCTTTGTAGATTATGGGGGGGGTGGGGGGTAGCCATATTTTTTTTTTTTTCCTATCTTTAATTTTTTTTATTTCCTCCCTCGTAATGTCCAAGGTGCCGTTGCTATGCTCCAGAAAGGTCTCAACATTGCAAGGACATAGCCGATTAGTGCTCCATGTTCTTAGGATGTGCTTTCTTCTTAATCATGCTAGAATGCACAAGTGCTAGAGCTTATAATAGATTTAATGTTAAAAGGATTAGAACGAGGGAATTGTATATCTCACTAAGATAAATCAAGTACATAAATAGGAGGAGATTACAAGTTTACAACAATCTCTCCTATAATTAAGCTTGTCTATCTAACATATTAGGATAGTGTTACTATATACAAGAAAAGTAAATAACAAACAAATTAATCAAATTAATAATAATAGTAATAAAATCTGATTTTAAAATTTCTTTTCTGATTTTAATATTTCTTTACAATACTCCCCTTCAAGTTAGAACCAAATCTGATTTTAATATTTCTTTCCAACAAACACCCTTCTTAAGTTGGAATCAAATATATTTTCAATATTTCTTTCCAACATTTAATACCCACTTACATTTCTGTTCTTTGGTGTTTCTCGAAACAATTTTTGTATCTTAACGAAGGTAAATACGTGCAATTCTCCGTCAAAAATAGAACAAGAAAAATAGATTCCCTTTTTCTCTCTTAAACAAATGTAACTTTCCATTATTTCTTTGCTCCTTGGCAAACTTTATTCACTGTGTAACTTTCCGCTGATGGACACAGTCAATGATGCTTCCACTGGGGGAAAAAAAAAGGTTGAATGAAAGAATAAGAGATTAAGGCTAACAACTTTTCGTGCACATACTCATATATCACCACACTGGAGGCCGTCTCACTCTCTCTCTCTCTTTCTCTCTCTCTCTCTCTCTCTCTCTCTCTCTCTCTCATGATCCAATCCAGAATGGACTCAATCACTCTTCACATCCCTCATCTTCCAGGGGAAAGCAAGTCTCCACCCCACCAGTCCTCCAGAGGAACCAAGCGTAGGTGCTCCGGTGGTAGCTATTCTCCGGCTCGGCTTGTATCGCCTCCAAGAACATCTCCTCCGCCTTCTCGAGATCCTCTCGCTGGTGCCAAAGGAACAACGCGTACTTACTCATCGCCTCTCCATCCACCGGCTCCGCCGCCACCGCTCTACTGAAGTAGTCATCCGCCCTGTTACCAAGATTTCCTATTAGAACGGTTTAATTTCATTTAGATCCCCTTAAATTATCCTAAACTATTGCAGATTTTTCATATAAACCTTCTCTTTTCTTTTTTTGGTGCTGGCTTAATAATATAATATCTCTCCACTCCTCTCTCTCTTTTCTAAAGTAAAAATAAAATAATACTCCAAGTCCTAAACTTAACAACACGATACTTCTTAATAGAACATTAAATAAAAGGACCTTTAGGAAATTTTACATAATTGAGAGAGTCTGAATAAAATTGGTGCTTTAATATGACATCAGAATCAGATTCCTAGATTCAAATCTAATCAGAATCCTACGGGACCTACTTTATCAATTAAACAGAAAATCTTTGTCAATTTAAATCATGTTCAAAGATTCTAATTTTAAGGTTTTAGGGTGGTCCACGAGTTAATAGTTTTTACAATAACCACTAACCCCAAATCATCCTATTAAAATATAATTATCTTAATACGGTATTAGAATCAGATTTCTAAGCTCAGAATCAGAATCTTGCCGGACCTACCTTAGTTTTACAGATTCTAATTTTATGTTTTTAGAGTATCCGAAGATTTAAAATAGATTTCAAAATAACCCACCTGTCAGGATCGTTCTCGTATTGATACAGAAGCTGGGCATAGTTAGCGAGAATTAAGGAGCTCGCCATCTCGGTTACGATGATCTGCTCGTAAGCAGCTCGTTTACGCTTATAATCATCGCAGTACATTGCCTTGTCGGAATCGTCAAGGATTCCGATATCGGACCAGCAGGTGAATTCTCCGGTATCAAGCGGACGCGGCAATAGCGGCAGGGCGGAGGTCGCCAAGAACTCCGTCGTGAGGCTAAGAACTTGGACTACGAGGAGCGGAGACGAGGCGAAGACCTTCTTAAAGAGCCAAACGATGGAGTCGCCCGCATCCGTGGAGCTCTCCTCTTTAACAACCGATTGCTGCAAACTCTCGAGGGCCGACGCGAGAGAGCAGACAGCGTAGCCCAGCGAGCCGAGATCGGGGGAGGGGAGACGCGGGCGCGGCGGCGCGGCCATGCGCTTCTTGCGGAGCTGGAGGAAGCGGAGGGAGAAGGGGACGGCGGAGGCAGAGCCGTTGAGCTGGAAGTCGGAGACGAGGTCGGAGGAGGGGTTCTCCCGCGGGGTGGGAGGGAGGAGGAGCCATGGCGGCTGGGGCTTGGTGAAGGAAGGATGGGATTGGAGCTTATGGTGGGGTTTGGGATTGGCGGAGCTAGAGATATGGATGGATTTGGATTTCGAGGAGATAGATTTGCGAATTGGGGAAGAAGCGTGAAGAGATGGGGAGAGAGTTTGGAGAGCGAGATCGGTTACCATCTCATGTGCAGAGAAGAGAGAGAGAGATAGAGAAAGACGGTGAGAGGGGCAGAGGGGGAGAGGGGGAGGGAAAGGTTCGTAAAGGCAAGGAGGGAGGAGAGAGAGGGAGAGGGAGAGAGAGAGAGCGCGAGGGTTGGGGATCGTGGAGCTGAAGCTTCGGTCAAGACGGGAGACTAGGGTTTGTTGTTGATCTTTGGGGTTCGTCTATCTCTGGGATGGAGGGGAATAGAATGGCCTAAGTTGGAAATGGGCCTTAGACAAACTAGCTGGTTTGGACCTAACACCTCTATGGCTTGGGCTTTGTCTAACTTATCTTTATTTTCATACTAAATTAGGGTAAATACATTTTAACTTCCCATACTTTAGATAAAAATTAGTATACTTCTCCAACTTTGTTTTATATTATTATGCATATATATACACATTGTTAATAGAACTGATAAGATGACTTAAATGATGATTATTTCTATTCATTAAATATAGAATAACTTAGTGATATAAAAAAATATTTTTTTGTTTAAACTGATAATAATTTTTAAAATAGAAAAAACACAGACACTAATATGGTAAAGCTAATCTTCTAACCGATAGAACAATGACCAAATCCCAAGACTACAAGTAATCTATGTACATATCTCATCAGATTCCTCTTGTACTCTTCTCATCCAGATGGGACTGAGCTCGATCTATTTCCAATTCCTCCTCCTCCTCTTCTTCGTAATAAATCCCATCTTTGCATTACCAAATCGCCCTTGCTCTCTTCCAACCGCCAACTCCTTCTCCTTCTGCAACGCCTCCCTCCCCATCCCTTACCGCGCTCGCTCCCTCATCTCCCTCCTCACCCTCCCGGAGAAGATCTCCCAGCTCTCCGACTCCGCCGCCGCCGTCCCCCGCCTCGGCCTCCCTGCCTACGAGTGGTGGTCCGAGTCCCTCCACGGCGTCTCCTCCAATGGCCCCGGCGTCCGCTTCAACGGCTCCGTCTCCGCCGCCACCGGCTTCCCCCAGGTCATCCTCTCCGCCGCCGCCTTCAACCGCACGCTATGGCGCGCCCTCGCCCACGCCATCGCCGTCGAGGCCCGTGCCATGTACAACCTGGGCCAGGCTGGCCTCACCTTCTGGGCTCCCAATATTAACATCTTCCGCGACCCTCGGTGGGGCCGGGGCCAGGAGACCCCCGGCGAGGATCCGATGGTGGTAGCCTCCTACGCCGTTGAGTACGTTAAGGGATTCCAAGGCGAGTACGACCATCACTATGCTGGTGACGGCGGCGGCGGAGGACCGATGATGCTATCGGCTTGCTGCAAGCACTACACTGCTTACGATCTGGAGAAATGGGGGAACTTTACGAGGTATACCTTTAATGCCCTGGTCACAGAGCAAGATTTGGAGGATTCGTACCAGCCGCCGTTTCGGAGTTGTATCGAGGAAGGGCATGCGAGTTGCTTGATGTGTTCTTACAATCAGGTGAATGGGGTGCCCATGTGTGCTAGGCAAGATCTACTGAAGAAGGCTAGAGATGAATGGGGATTCCAGGGGTATACCACTTAAATTGCGGTGCCATTGTTTGATTTTTTGATTTTTTTTTTTATTGCTCAAGTGATTATGTTTCCATTGCCCTATGTAGTTATGTCACTTCTGATTGCGATGCCGTTGCGATAATTTATGAGAACCAGACCTACTCGAATTCTCCCGAGGATTCGATAGCTGATGTGCTCAAAGCAGGTAACTTTTTTTTTTGGATTCAGAATTTTGTGCTGTAATCTGTGCTATTTAGCTAATTTTCTTCGCTCTTGAGAAGGGATGGATATCAACTGTGGGACATATTTGCTACGACATACTGAATCAGCTGTTGAGCAAGGAAAAGTCCAAGAGGAAGACATTGATCGCGCGCTCTTTAATCTTTTCTCTGTTCAGCTGCGCCTCGGGTTGTTTGATGGAGATAGGGGAAATCAATGGTTTACACAATTAGGATCCAGTAATGTGTGCACGAAGGAGCACAGGGAGCTTGCTCTGGAAGCTGGGAGACAAGGCATTGTCCTTTTGAAGAATAAGGAAGGTTTCTTGCCTTTGAAAAAGAGCAAGATCCGTTCTCTAGCCATCATCGGCCCTGCTGCGAATGACACAAGCATATTGGGTGGAGATTATACTGGTTTGGTACTCAAGCCATTTGAGTAGCTTATCCTAATTCATTTAGTTCTAGATGAAATTGATTATAACTTTGTTCACTATTTGAAGGTGTTCCTTGCGATCCGATCAGCTTTCTCAATGGCGTCCAGGCTTATGTACCAAAAACTCTGTTTGCTACTGGATGTGTTGATGTGCCTTGTAACTCTACAGATGGATTCGATGAAGCCATCAACATTGCTAGAGAAGCGGACGTAGTAGTTGTGGTTGCCGGCCTAAACTTGACAGAAGAGACTGAAGACCATGACAGGGTGAGCCTCTTGCTACCAGGAAAACAGATGGACCTCATCAATAGAATCACAGCAGTGAATAAGAAACCATTGGTGCTGGTTCTCATGGGTGGTGGACCTATAGATGTTTCTTTCGCAAAGCAAAATCCGTGGATTGCAAGCATTCTTTGGATTGGATACCCTGGTGAAGTTGGTGGTCGAGTTGTCGCAGAAGTCATTTTTGGAGACTTCAACCCAGGTTAGCAGAACAAACTATAAACTTGATATATTATGAGACAAACCTCTCATAACGGCTTTTAATCTAATAATCTATGGCTGTAACAGGAGGAAAGCTGCCTGTTACTTGGTATCCGGAGTCCTTCACCAGTGTGCCAATGAATGATATGAACATGAGGGCTGATCTTTCAAGAGGCTACCCTGGACGAACTTACCGATTTTACCAAGGAGAGGTGGTATATCCATTTGGGTATGGTTTGAGCTATTCGAACTACTCTTACAGCATCTTATCAGCCCCTGAAAGAATCAGTTTGTCTGAATCATCTGTGGAGAATCACATCAGTAGAAAACCCACCTACAAAATTAGAGATGGACTTGACCATGTGAATATCAAAGAGATCTCATCATGTGAGGCTCTAAGATTCTCTATTTATATCTCAGTAGTTAATCATGGTAGTAGGGATGGAAGCCACATTGTGTTATTGTTTGCAAGATCTTCAACAAGCACCATAGGCTCCCCACAGAAACAATTGATTGGATTTCAGCGTGTGCATACAACTGCTGGCGAAGCTACAAAAGCTGAGATTTTTGTAGACCCTTGCAAGCATATGACTGCAGCGAATGACCAAGGACAAACGATGCTGTCGTTGGGAACTCATGTACTGATGTTGGGTGATTTAGAGATTGAATTGTTTGTTGGAGCTTGACAAAGGCTTCATTCTGAAGTGCCTAAATAAATTGTACAAGTTGTTGTAGTTGTCTCTGGAGTTAAGCTCCTTGTAGATTAAATAGATTTGTGAATCAATAAGCATGTAAATCTGATGAGAGATCTCAGAATTCTGTAGCTACCTTTTTGGTATTTCCATTTGTCGGCAGACATTAAATATTTCAGATCAACAGGAAATGAGGATTACAAGCAATTGTTATTTTCCATGATTCGTTTTGCATTTCTTGTGCCAGTCGGTGGTAGAAATTTTTTTCAATCAATCTTACTACCTAGAGAAAGCTCTATCAACAGTCTCAAACTGTGGCAGAGTAGTATCCAATGAAACAAATTAAGCTCCAAAAAAACAAAGATATACTGCACTTCACAAAATTATAGAATCATACAGTCTAGAAAAGTTTATTAATACAAACTTTCAGGCCCCAAGTACATGACAGAAAATTTATATATGGAGGTCTAATTTTATGATACCACTTACTATGGCAAATATGTAGAGTTTTTATTTAGTATCTACCAAACTTTTTCCGTAGTAAAATATATCCAAGTAATTCTCTGAAATTAACTAAAAAATAATTTAACCCTAATTTTCAATATTATAACACTGCTTTATTGTGAGATATGAGAATGGACGTCTAATTATGGGAATTCCTGCTCTACTTATAATGTAAATGAGTACATGACTCTAGGTTTCCACGGCTAAGAAATAGCAATGCACATTAATACATTACCTTCGCTTTATTACAACGACTGCTACAAAATTTCGGTTGTTAATATCAAAATTTTGGATTAATTTAGGAGAAAATATATTTTACACTCTTATAGTTATAGGCTAAATTTCAAAGTTCTCCTTAAACTTGTATTTATGTTACTTTACTCTTGTATTTTTTTTAGTCAATGTGAACTGTTCACGAAATTGCAAGAGTATCAATTATATATTTTTTAATTAATTTAAAGGCAATTACGAGAGGTATCGATTACTCAATAGTTTAGTGTTTGATGCATCCTCTTAACTTGGCTCGGCGGCAATACGGAGAGATGTTTTGATTAGTTTGATATTTTGATACAATATTTTAGAGTAATATATTTATGATATTCAATTCGAAGTAGTTGTTCGATGATACATATAATTTGAAATTTAAATTAAATAATTTAATATATTAATAAAAATTTAGTAAGAACTAAATGTGTCTATATCTTTTTATCCGGTATTTCAGCCCCATCTAACTTTAGTACGATAAAAAAAAGACTTGTGAATTTCTCACTTTAAGCCCAGAAAAAAGTAAAATTTAGTCGGCGGCACGTTTGGTCTAACTACTTAACAAAAAAGCCCGATCTCTGAACGCCTTTCTCTATCCATTCTCCATTTCCCAATCAACAGCCTCTCTCTCTCTCTCTCTCTCTCTCTCATGGCTAACGTTCTCGATTCGCTAATGGCTCCCTCTTCTCGCTCGGCTCTCGCTACGGTTTCCGTGCCGAGGGCAGCCCTGACGCCTTCTTCCTCGCTTCTTCGCTGCGGCGTGTCGCCACTTCTGCCGGAATTTAAGGGTTTGAGACTCGTGTCCCGAGCTCCGCCTGCGGCGTCAGCTAGGGCTGGGGGGAGCGTGAAGGCGATTCGCCATGGAACTGTGGTTTGTGAGGCCCAGGAGACGGCAATCCAAGGTATTTCTTCTCTTTACATATAATTGCACCCTCCTCTTGCAGTATTTGTTCGATTTAGTCGCCTAATTAAAGTTTCTGGCGTTTATTTCTTGACTTTAAGATTATAGTCGTAGATCTGTCGATCTACGGATTTCTTCAGGTAATTCTGTTCGCAATTATTTATCACTTCTAGTAATGTTTATAGATGTTAAGCATTGTATGATCAGATTGCCACTTGTTGCTGTTTACTGAGAAAAATGACAAATCCTGCTATAGATATCTACGAGAGTTCAGTGAATTTAGAGCGCTTTCCGGTTAGGTATTCTAGAAATGGACTCTAGCGAGTGTGTTGACTGATATAGGAGGGACCTCCTTGAGATATAGACTCCTAGATCTCATAACAACCTGAGCAGGCGGGGCAAAAGAAAGGTCCAAGGAATTCTATTTTCTAATCCGACCAGATCTTATTGTTTATTTAAATTTTGGACATTTTATTATGAACAATTACTTTCTATAGATGCACAAGCTGAACATGCTTACTTCATTGTTCTTTATGTCTAGTTGAAATTGCACGATTCTTATCGACAAGCAAAGTAGATATGCATGCATATTCAAATACCTAATTGCATTGCCATATCTTTTGGAACTTATTTTTTCAAGATTTGTCATATCTATGTGTCGGCATCATGTCATATCCTTAGCCTGTTTCCATGTCCATGCTTTATGCACATCACGAATTAACTATTTATGATTGATAGAATATACAATAGAAATGCCATGGCATCTATTGTTTGCTAAGCATGCAGGAATCTAGTACCTATAAGTTTATTACTATGGTATTTGTTATGCAGAAAATTAATTAGTGCATAAAATCTTCCTATTCTTAATAGAAATAGGAGATGATAATATGTTTAAATGATGATAGCTGAGAATTTGTGCTAGAAAATATGAAGTGATGAACTAATGTGTTTCAGAAAGTGTTGGTTTGATCTGCTGGAGAACATGTGGTCATGTGAGTAGGGCCATTTAGGGTTTGTGTGAACTTTTTGGTTGTTTATGGCTTTATGCTGGATGAAGAAGATGAAAAAGGAGTATTGATGAATATGGGGTGCTTAGTGATGCATGAAAAGGAACTAGTTGCTATCATGTTTCCAGGCTTCCAGATAAAGATCACAAGGTACCCGAATAGGAATGATGTGAAAAAAGAGAAGAAAAGAAAAGGTATCTAATTTCTAATCAATCTTGGTAATCATTTCCTAGAGCCTCGTAAAATTATATTGCCTGAGAGAGTATAGAAAGATTAAGGATGTCTATGTTGCATTAAGATGAAGAGATAGGTTGGCCAATGTATAAATTATAACACTAGTTCTAGAGTTCTCCCTAGTCCACAATTCAAAATGTCTGGGAGTGTTGTTGACATTTGTTTACACCAAACCAGTAATGTGGCATATAGTCATATGGTACTAGAAGCAATGATAGTCGTGCCACAGGCACGGACCGTGCCGACCAGCATGTGCCGCGGCACTTGCCAGCCATGTCGTAAGAGGAGAGAAAAAAAAGATATACTCACCTTCACCATTGCCCGAGCATGTCGGGTGCCCTAGCCTGAGGAAAAAAAAGAGACCGAGAGAGAGAGAGAGAGAAATCAAGATACATATATATATATAAAGTTATCGGTTAAAACTTAAGTTGCGGATCCGGATCCGGATCCCGAGTTCCAAGATCAAAATCTTTCGATTATTTCCTCTCAACTAATCTTGCCTACGAGCTTACCAACTACTTGACCAAGAAACTTTTCTTGAGTTGGACCCCTTCTAACTTGAACAAAAGAGAAGAGATTTAGAACCCAAGTCTTGAAATCCTTGAAAATGGGAAGGAAGAAGGGGGTAATTGTGCACAAATAGAAAGAGAGACTTGGTTGTTCGAGTTCCCATCAGCATATTGGTCTCCGGTCGCTTGGCCAAGGTAACGATCGCTTGGCCAAGGTAACGATAAAGAGTGACTCCCTTGCGTTGGATGGAGGAGGGTAGCTTATTAACGGCGCATCTCCTCTCCGTAGATGAGCTGAGGTGGGTTCATGCCCTTTGGGAGGTGATAGGCATGAGCTTTCTTTTGTCGCAAACGAGGGTTTGGTAAACAAATGTGCATTCGGTGAACATATGATATATAAAAGGTGACTTTGGTGGACGAGATATAGAAGCCTGGCCCGGCTAGCTTAGCTCGCTCTCTCACAAGCCGATGGACGGTAATAGGCTAAACTATTTTAGCCGATCTATCCAATCCGACCCACTCGCGAGTGGGCTGGCTTGCAAATATAGTGCCCAGCTCGGTTGGCCCGGATTGAACCTGGCTAGGCCCGTCCAATAATCACATCTACCTACGAGGAAGAATCTAGTTCTATCGGGTGAGAAACTCACTTGGAGTCCTGCACTCCTGTATACTTACCTAATAGTCACAGACTAACAATATAGGGTTACCTTAAATTCTATGTGACATTATTTCAAGTATAAATGATCAGTTGGCACTTTGAGCTGACACTGGAAACTAATAACTTTCAGAGGCTAATCTTAAAATGGTATTGGTATGCAACTTATTGACTTACTATGAAGTGTGGTGTATTTTCATTAAATCTACTGTGTTACCTTTTCTTTTATTGGGCCACAGTGGTTGATTCTCTCAAGAGAGCAATAGAGGAGGTGAATTTGGTTTTTGCTATGCTGAAGATCATGGTCTTGCTCTCAGATAATTCTGCACTAGTCCTCAATTCCCTGTACGTGTGCAAATTATTACTGCATCAGGCAACTATATTCCCTATAGGATCTAAATCCCATGGGCCTGCCAGTTAAAAAAATGACGGATGGAATTAGTATGAGTTTGAAAATGCGGAGAATTCAAGAAATGATCTCTGAATTAAAAGTTTCAACTCAAGTATTGAAGAAAATCATTGATTTTGAGGGTCATTATGGTTTATTGATGGGTAGTACTTCCTAAGAGATTGATCCAATTGATTTAGTTAATAAATATTTGATGATAATGATGCCGTCCAACTAATTATGAACCCATTGATGGCTTACTTTTGGAATGTGTTGGTCATTAGTTGCTGTTACCTCCAGCACTGAGTGACTAATGCGTTAATTGGATGTCAGTAATGTCTGACCTCATAAACTTGGTACCTAAAGCGTAGTCTAGTTGAGTTAAAAGGAAAAAAAGGATTATGGATTTATGGGCAGTGAGTCTTGAGAAAGACCTCTAATTTATCTTCTCATTTTACAATTATAAGGAAAATAAATAAAATACAAGATGGGTTCTTATTTCTGAGAACTGAAGATGGACATACAGTCTATACCTTGGCATGTGATTCAAACTCTGATTGCTTATCAGGTCTTTCAGCAATCTGTAGAGCTGCGGAGGCAAATGAAAGCAGGCAATCAAAGTTGCAGTTATGTAATGGGATGAGAGTGCAGATAGTGGTGAAATTTTTTTCTTAAAAACTAACATGCATGTGTCTACGCAGATAAACTTCAACAGTGAATCAAGAGACGAGATGTACTAATATGCAATGTTCTTTATTATCTGATTGTACATGTCATGCATTTCATTGTGGGCATGGCACTGAAGTGTCTTCTGTAGCAAATAGTTATTTGTATCAAGACTCCGGAGATTCTTTTGTGTCAACCTTTCCTATCTCTGAACTTATCAATGTTTTTGTTTTCCTTTTCAAGTCAGTTACCTGAGTAACCTATATTGTTATACTTCTGCAGTTCCAGATGTAACAAAATCAACTTGGCAATCTCTTGTTTTGGACTCTGACATTCCAGTTCTTGTCGAGTTTTGGGCTTCATGGTGCGGACCATGCCGAATGATTGATCCCGTTATTGGGAAACTGTCAAAGACTTATGAAGGAAAACTGAAATGCTACAAGCTCAACACTGATGAAAATCCTGATATAGCAACACAGCATGGCATTCGCAGCATTCCCACTATGATGATTTTCGTGAATGGTGAGAAGAAAGAACAAGTGATTGGGGCTGTGCCAGAAAGCACTCTCATATCTAGCATTGAGAAGATTGTTGGGAGATAAATGTGCCCCTTTTCTTCGGATCAGACTGTTTAAATATGTCTGTTGATGCTTTTCACGAAGTGTAGTTCGTTGTTGAAATCGTTTGGTAGTTGTATCTGGAGTTTACTGTACCTATAGATGCTGCATTTAACCTGAGATCTCTCTAGAGTTCTTTGTAGATAGTTGTGAGTAGGCTTTGCTCTTTCACTTGTGTCAATAAATGAAATCGAAGGTGACATTTTGTTCTGTGTTGAGTGCTGCTTGATACCTTCGCCACTTGGATCGAGCTGAGATTTCCCAATTGAGAAGAATATTTTCAGAATCTCAAAACTGTTTTTTTTTTTTAAAAAAAATACTATCCTCTCTTCTTCTTCTTTTTTTCCCTTTTTTTGGTGGTGGTTGAAAGAAAAACTGTCTAATGTCAATAAATTGTCACGTCGTTTCTGTTTGTGAAGCAATTTCACAAGTTAGGAAATTCAAAACGAATACAGCGATGATGTGGTAAAAACTGTCTTCGTTTGATTCGTTGTGATCTTGTTTTCCTGGCAATGTATGAGCCAAAAGGGAAGACGACAGAAATTCTCTCCCATGGCATTATGCTGCTCTTATGCCAACTTGCAGCGAACGAGGTACTTAAAATGCTTCTTTTGGGACAAGTGAGCAATGTCACTTTCCACTTCTCAAACAACCATTTTGGACGGAGAGGATATGAAAGAGAATGAGAAAATAAAACGAGAAGTATTTTTCTCTCATTTTGGATAAAAAAATTTTAGGAGAGAAGAGGAGAAAGAGAAATTAAGAGAGAACCAAGTTTTCTCTCCCTTTTTCTTCTTTTCTCTTGTATATCCAATTAAAACGAGATAATTATTTTCTTTTCTTTTTTCGTCTCTTCCTCCAAACATAGTATAAATTATTTGCTAAAATAAAGGGGATAATTACAGGCCTCTAAATTATAGTCTATTTTCACATAGGTCTTTCTATATCTGTGATACTTTTGACCCCTCAAGTATCTAATATCACCTATCCTTCTATCAGTAATAACAGAAAAGGTTAAATAACTATTCTACTTAAAATTTTCCTCCTTTTCTTTTCTTCAAAGTAGAAATAAATTGATCACTCTCTACGGAGCCTAAAATTAATCCTTACCACATTTGAAAATATATATATATATAACGGATAATTAACACATAGTTAAGAGGTCTAATGTGCCACAAAATAAATAAAAATGTTTCATATGAAAATGAGCTATAATCTGAGATTCATTATCCCAAAATTAAACTTGTTTTGATAAAATTAAATCTTTTGAATGGGTAACATGTTGGCTTCGTATGATGGAGATATGTCACCCTAGAGTGAGTGTCCTTTATCAATATTCACCATTTCGGCGAGTTCATCTTAAGAGAGTGATGCAAATTCTTTTTCGATTGAAATTTCTGTTTCCTTCAAGCACTAATCAAACTACCACCAAAATGGAGGCGCTAAAAGCTCATACTGTATCACTAATCACTCAAATAACCTTTTATTCACCGCACTATCTTGGCAACAATAAAGAAGGGGTCACAATGAAGAGGTACATAGTATGACTAACACGAACTCAAAGTACAAGATGTCTATGCAACTATCCGGTGGCTTTCTCATATCTAATTGGAAAAACTTTGGGCGACAAAGATCTACTTCGATCTCATGCCACATAAAACACTTGCAGCTTGGCGAGCAAAGTAAGAAAGGATGATATCTGCCCCAGCACGCCTGATACACAGAAGCGACTCCATCATGACCTTCTCTTCATCGATCATTTTGAGTACCCCGCCCGCTTTGATCATAGAGTACTCACCAGAAACCTGAGTTCAAAATATAAGCATCATAAGGCACAGACTAGTTGTGTTACGACTGAAAAACAGTACAATAATAGACATGGAACAACTTCATCTGCAGATTTTGTCCATATAGCAGACAAACATCTTATTCTAACATAGAATAATATTGTGATTAGAAGTGCAAAAGATGACAATTGACAATTGATTTAAGAGTACGGATGACAGGCTTGAATAGTTGGCTTTCAGTAGCAACACTAATGAATCAATCCAATTAGAACTATTAATAGCTGTGCAAGTTAAAAATGAGATAATATTAGTCATGAACAACCCTAATATGCCTTCTATTCCTTCAACATTTTGTATTATAGGAGGTCGTAAGTAAGACAAAAGGCACAGAGTTCATTCTTAATTAGTAGAACGAGAAAAGGTCAGTTTCCTTACAATAGAAGGTTAATGAATTAACATCCGAAAAACCATTGAAGATGGAAATATAAGTTGGCTTCTAGAATGGACTACGAACCAATCCAGAATTTTAGAACACAAATAGAAGTGTAATCACAATTCACACTATGGTGTGTACCTAGAGTAGAACGTATTTACAACATACTGTAACATATATGTGTCATTTGATGAAGTACACTCATCGTATTACACAATAGATAGACAGTTTAGGATTAATGCATGAGAAGATGATATAAAAGTGATAGCATTTACCTGATATGCAGCAATTGGTAATGCAGAATTATCTCGAAGAAGACGAATAACATCCAAGTAAGGCAAAGCTGGTTTCACCTGCCAATTGGACACTTTGCTATAAGCCGAAGGGCACAAGAAAGAGATCCTAGTTTGAATATTCTTAGAAGGAAATTCACCAAAAGGATGTCTGCTCCTTCAGACTCATCTGCTTCAGTCTCTACAAGGGCTTCTCTGTAATTGGCTGGGTTCATCTGGTAACTTTTGTTCAAAAAAGCCAGATTAACAATTAAATTACAAGTAAATTGTTACAGTCCATCAAGTTGATAACCCAGTGGATAGAAGCATACGTTTTCTTATCTCCAAAGCGCGGATTTGAATCTAACGCTTCTCGGAATGGACCATAAAATGCACTGGCATATCTGCCCAGGACATACATAATGTAAAAAGTGTTCAGCAAAATCATAACTAAGGAAGCATAATATTTACAGAGTGCAGCAGGCAAAGAAGAGTGAGATAGAACATACTTTGCAGTATACGACATAATGGAGACATCCTGAAAGCCTTCAGCATCAAGAGCTGCACGAATTGCTCCAATCCGACCATCCATCATGTCACTAGGACTGACAACATCAGCACCGGCACGGGCCTATTTCACAAGAAATAAATGTTTGTGTTCCTGGATAGTTACTAACAAGGGTATCTAACATTGGAGAAGAAAGAAATTCAAAGAGTACCTGTGAAACAGCCTGTTTGCACAACTGGTGAACAGTTTCATCATTCATGATGACTCCTGCCAAAAATCAAATTAAGAGATTAAAAAATCATATTCACTAAGATTTCCCATGTTTCTCCATATCACTAATGTTTCCAGATTAACATTCTACGAAGGCTAAACTCCTAATTGAAAAATCGGGATTGGGATCGATTTTTTGAAAAAACGATATGTATCAGCTGTATCAGTCCCCCGAATCGGATTAGATTTTTTTTAATTATGTAAATTCTAAATATTATTTAGAAACACAGACAATTTTCTAAATTTTAGAAAAAATGATATAGATAAGAAAATAAAGAAATAAAATTATGGCGCAGTAAAAACTAAAAAGAAGAGGAGATTAGAGAGAAAGTGGAAGAAAACTAACAAAAGAAAGAAAAACTTTGGTGCAGTGAAGAAAACGAAAAAAGAGAAAAAATTTAAAAAAAAAATTGAGAGAGAAATAAAGAAATAAAATTAAAAAATTATATAGCGGAGTTTGCCGAAGCTAAATCTCTCCATAAGAGAAATAATGGGTATATTGTAAAGAGAGAACAAGAAAAAGACAGAGTGAAAGAAGAAAGAGAGAGAGTGAGAAGAAAGAGTGAAAGAGAGATAGAGAGAGAGAGTTTGGATCGAGTCTAAATCAAGATCGGGTTTGATCGATCTTGTTAACCATGAAATAAATCACAAGTCATAACTACTTAACACATTTCCAAAGTACAAATTGTTA
The DNA here is from genome assembly GCF_019914945.1 of Typha latifolia. Classification (NCBI taxonomy): domain Eukaryota; kingdom Viridiplantae; phylum Streptophyta; class Magnoliopsida; order Poales; family Typhaceae; genus Typha; species Typha latifolia. The sequence goes on along the minus strand of NC_133088.1, from coordinate 14,711,340 downwards.
GGTTGTGATCACAAAATGGGAAAATTCAAGATTAATGCATACCATCTTCTCTCACAATACCATCATGCCCATCAGAATTATAAGGATCCAATGCCACGTCAGTGTAGATAACCTAGAAATTTAAAATTTCACTAGAGTTGAAGGTAAAGAACCATATAGAAGAAGTAAAATATGACTCACAATGTCAGGGTACTTGTCCTTGAGTATGCGTATAGCTCGGGGTACCAAACCATTGTCGTTGAATGCCTCATCTCCTGCTTGTGACTGATGAACAATAGCACATCTGATACCGTTTAAGATCCCACAAGACATAAAAGGACAATGATGTTTGCAAGACAAACCTTCAATGCATCAGGGATTTTAGGAAAGAGAACAAAACTATTAACACCAACATCTCGTGCCTTGTATACCTGCATGAAAGAGACAGTATTAGTACACGGTAAATTGTTTGACGTGAAATTCCCTATTTCTCTTTGATTCATATATATTCACATGTTTAAGAAGATAGACAATAATAAGAGTTATAATTATTAATCTGAACAAGAAATCCTACTAATAATAAACTGTAGCGCTAACAGTATTCGCATGTTCTAAGAAAATTGTATCAGCAGAGGCATAAACACTTCATTCATAAGGAAATATAAATCCTACACTATCAAATTCAGAACAGGCTACAGTTTTCTTCAGAGGTTTTTCAAAGTATAAGCACCTCCTCAAGAAGGCCATGCCTCCATCCCAACCTGAAGCATCCAGGCATAGCTCCAATTGGAACGTCCTCTTCACCTGAAAGCATCATAAGTTGAAGTCAACTCAAGGTCAGTCTCTTGCCTTGCCACATTATAATAGCATGCCACAGTGATAGGGAAAGAACTGATTAACAAAAGAAGAATTCTGAGACCTCATGGAAATAGAAAGAGGATTTTTTTTTTCAAAAACTTCATTGACGACCCACCTTCATGAATAAATAGTGGAAGCACAAAGTTTGCTGGAGACAGATACGTTTCCTGAAATGCAGCTCTTAGTGCAGGTGACTTTCGGTTGCGGCGTGGACGTTTAGTAAGTTCCTGTAAAAGAGGGATTAGATAACAGTAAGACATCATCTTGGGTCTTTGAAAAGATAAATGATAACACCCAAATCTGAAGACTGAATTTGATCATGTTCTACATAGTACTATAGTATGTTGTAATGCCTCATATCAAGAACAAATAATTACATACGTACAAGTGGTTGGATGACAGGTGTTCCTTTGGGGCCTGTTGGTCTATATAGGGGAGGAGGATCAGGGAATTTTCCAGCCACAGCTGCTGCTTCACATTCCTCAATACTTAAACCTGAAGTCTTCACTGACGTCTCATTCTCATTGCTTGCTCTAATGACCGTGGATGAATGAGCTTTAGGTCTCCGTGTGATAGAAACATATCGGGGAGCGGTCAGTGGCCTCAAACCAGCATAACTATGGTCATCTATTATCCTTGCCAGTTGAACGTTGCCAGGAGAAAATGAGATTGTTGAAGCCATCAACTGCGACAATCACAAAGTTCCTGAAAGACCAAACAAGAAGAAAAAATAGTTGACAAACTAAGCTAGGTGCTAGGTGGGGTGATAAATGCTCTCCATTACATTATAGAAAACGGGTAATCAGTGGCAGAGTAAAATACTATTCAATTTTGAACCAATGTTGACATATAAAAATACCAATTTCTTGAAGGATGACTCTAAAACCAATCAAATTCCATGACTTAGCTCATCCTACTGAGAATTAGAATATCAATCATATTTCTGACACAAAACCCCTTAAATCAACCAAGAGGAGCGCCTGTAGTAAAATTTAGATTCGTCAACTCATAAATGAATCCTAAGAACTATTTCAGCCAATTTTAGTCCATCTCTTTGCTAACTCCACCGAGAACCACTCACAATTGCAATCACCACGTCGCTGAAACTAGCTATACTTGGATTCAACCTCAGATTGCTTGGAATGAACTACTTCCTCGAGGGACAACAAGTACGCATGATTAATAAAAAAAATCGCAATCTTTAGCTCATAAAGGAATCCAAGATCCATCTCAAGATTTGGAACAGAGATCATTCAACTAATAATATTAAAAGGGAGAAGAGGAGAATTACCTCGCAAATGGATAGGGAAAGGGGAAGAAGGCGACCTTATCTTCCTAAGACTGTCGTGAGGAGGAGTTCACCAACCGAGATGGATCCTGACCACTCTTTGCGATTCTCTTATATGAATTAGTAGAGATTGGATGGAGACGTGTAGTCGTGTGGGTCCCCGGGTCGCTTGCCACACGTCATCTCGACGTAGGCCAGAGTGGAGGCTTCCTTGGACCGGTCGTGGATACCTGGTTCGGCCCAATTAGGCCCGCCGGGCTTTATTTATAGTCTATTTGGGTTATTTTAGGAATTTTCTATCGAATAATAACTCTGGACATTTATTAATTGACACCTATAATTTTATTTTATTGGATTAAAACACTGGATTTATTTTAGCCTAATAGATTACAACACCTAATAATATAAAAAATATTTCGCTGCTTTTGAAATAAAAAAAAAAGTTAATAAGATATCTCCCATTTGATCTTAAACTTTGATTCCCTTTTCATGAATGTTTTTGAGACAATATAAAGTCGAATGATAAATATGCGTCAGATAATAACGGAATAAGCCTCTGATAAATTTCCATAAAGTTTTTTTACCCGTTTGTTTTTTTTTGGCTACATTGATTGATCTAAGTTCTAATAAGATACGTAACTCTTCAACCTCGCGAAGTAAATAGCAACGTGCATGTGTCTCTCCTCACTGAGGCAGGCAAGCCGTACCAGTCTGCTAGTACTTTAATGGACGACGACAGCGAGAGAAACAAAACCGCGTTGATCTCCTCACAGCAATATATTATCATGTCTTATTCGATCACCGACGCAGAAACGCGTCTAATTCCTTCTATAAGATCACACTCTCCCCTCCCCCTACTATCTCATCTTTGATTTATGCACTTAATTATATACCGACCGCAACTTGTTCTGCTTCTCTCTCTAAAACTCTAGCTAGTTCGTTCAGAATGGTGGGAGTAGTGTTCTTGGCATCCATGCTTGGATTCTTGCTTCTCTTGGAGATGAATCGAATCCAGTGTGATGGTCAAAGTGATTGGCTGCCCGGGCACGCCACCTTCTATGGGGTCAATCAAGACCCTACTACACTTGGTAATTAACTAACTTGTTGCATATCATGCAGGTTGTTAGTACAGTAACCTAGACTTAGATAGACAATTAAGTTTACGCGGTACTATTTAACTATATATAGATATAGTTTTGACATTTAAACGACAGGAGGGGCATGTGGCTACGACAACACCTTCCATGCCGGCTTTGGGATCAACACGGCGGCGCTGAGCTCCGCCTTATTCCGAGGCGGCGAAGCATGCGGTGCATGCTTCGCGATCACCTGCGACGCACGAGCCGACCCCAAATGGTGCCTCCGTGGCGCCGCTGTTACCGTTACCGCCACCAACTTCTGCCCGCCGAACAACAACGGCGGCTGGTGCGACCCCCCTCGCCGGCATTTCGATATGTCTCTTCCCGCCTTCGCCCGCATTGCGAGGGTGGGAAGTGAAGGGATAGTCCCGGTCCATTTTCGAAGGTATAGACTAAGATGATGCTATATCTACTCTAATGTTTCGTTCGCAGCACATACTTTAATATCCCATTCCTAAAAACGAATATTTTAATCCTTTTTCTTTTTTGAAATATAAGGATTCAGTCTCACTAATTCAAAAAATAATATCCAAAATAACAACCTTTCCTCAATCGCTCTCTCTAACAGGTTTACGAGATATATAATTAGTATAAAGTCTCATCTATACTCTTAGGTTTAGGAGCTCTTCGTTCATCAATGTACTTTTTAGTAACAACGCGAACAACAAGAAAGCTCTTATTACTTAAAGAAAAAAAATGCCGCTCTATTGTTCACTAATTCTTGCTTGATTACTAGAGTGGCATGCAAGAGGTCCGGTGGGGTGCGGTTCACGTTAACAGGGCAAGCCAACTTCAACCTGGTGATGTTCTCCAACGTGGGAGGGAGCGGGGACGTGAGAGCTGCATGGGTCGAGGGATCACGAGCTTCTTCCACGTGGACAGCCATGCAGAGGAACTGGGGAGCCAATTGGCAGACCAACGTAGATTTCCGGAACCAGGATCTTTCGTTTAGGCTCATGTTGGGTGACGGTAAGCTCTTGGAGTTCTCCAGAGTTGTTCCTTCGAGTTGGAGGCCAGGGGATACCTTTGTGTCTCAAGCTCAGTTCTCTTGAGACTAAGTCAATTAGCTAGAGTGCTTAACTATTGAATTAATTTACTCAAGAAGAAATGTATCTCGGATAAAATTTGTTGCATTGCTAATTATTTGATTTGTTTATGCATGAGTCTTGGAAGAATCTTCCATACTGTAATTGTTTTCTAATAATGAGATTAGAAGTTGGATATAAGGCATTTATTAATATTTAAGCAAACTTATGGGTCTAATCCTGCAATTTTACAGAAAACATAGGGCTAATGCAGGGACCAAAGTACAATTACTCCTAAATGTAGGGTCTCATAAGAAAATTTCCCGAACTTTTTTACTAGGCGCTTGTTTCCGAGCTCTCTAGTGAATCTAAAATCCGTAGTTAAACCCCTCGCTGCCATCGTTCTATCGACCTCTATGGATTCCTCCATCTTCTCCCTTGCGAATCGCTTCCGGATTGCTCTCCAAGCTCGTCTCCGATCACCAAACCTTCTCCTTCTCCACCGTAGTAATCCTTACAGCACGAGGAGAGTTGCTCGCCAGAATCTCCAGTCGATGCTGTGGCCGCTGGGCCACCCCACCGTCAGCCTCGTGCCTGAGATTGAAAGGTGGGTCGAGAAGGGCAACAGCATCCGCACGGTGGAGCTCCAGAACATAGTAAGGGAGCTCCGGAAGCGGAGGAGGTACAAGCAAGCCCTCGAGGTTTGGCTCTCTTTCTAACGCCTTTCAAATGTTTGATTCTTTTCCTCTTTGAGAAATAACTGAGTTTATAAGTGTTTCGCTGGGCACATGAATTGTTAAGAAGATCGCTTTTTGTAGCTCGTGAAAGAGTTTTATATAACTTTTACTTTGATATTTAATGAAATAGGACTGTGGCCTTTTGTCAAAAAAATAAAAATAAATCAACTTTGATATTATTTAGCATGCCTTACTCTTTACTGTGGTAGGTCTCTGAATGGATGAAGAACGAACGAAATGTACCGTTTATGCCGAGTGATCATGCTGTGCAGCTGGATCTAATAGGCCAAGTTCATGGACTGGAATTTGCCGAGAGCTACTTCAGTAACTTGAATGAAAAGGATAAAACAGAGAAGACCTACGGCGCACTCTTGAATTGTTATGTGAGAGATCGACAGGTTGACAAGTCCTTGTCTCATATGAAGAAGATGAAAGAAATGGGTTTCGCATTCTCACCTCTTCCTTATAATGATATCATGTGCCTCTATACAAATACCGGACAACATGAAAAGGTTCCTGCAGTGCTGTCTGAAATGAAGGATAATGGAATCTTTCCTGACAATTTTAGTTACAGAATTTGCATTAATTCTTATGGTTCAAGGTCCGATATCTATGGTATGGAGAAGGTTTTAGAAGTAATGGAGTGTCAACCTCAGATTGTCGTCGATTGGAACACATATGCAGTGGTTGCAAACATCTACATAAAAGCAGGGATCATTGATAAGGCTATCTCTGCGCTAAAGAAAGCAGAAGAGAAACTAGTAAAAAGAGATGGACCTGCTTACAACCATCTAATCTCTCTTTATGGTCATCTAGGGAATAAATCTGACATGAAGAGGTTATGGGAGCTTCAGAGAGTTAATTGTAAGAAATTTGTTAACAGGGATTATACAACGATGCTCGGCGCACTTGTTAAGCTGGGGGAGCTGGAAGAAGCTGAAGTTTTACTTAAAGAGTGGGAGTCCAGTGGAAATGCTTTTGACTTTCGTGTCCCAAATGTTCTTCTTATTGGCTATCGGCAAAATGGGTTGCTAGAGAAGGCTGAGGCTATGCTTGATGATTTCCTGAAAAAAGGAAAGACTCCACCTGCCAGCAGTTGGGGAATTGTGGCAACAGGTTATGCAGAGAAGGGTGAGATCAAGAAGGCATATGAGTTTATGAAGAATGCTCTCTGTGTGTTTGTACCAAATTCTGGGTGGAAGCCTAATGCTGCCATTGTTGAGAGTATATTGCACTACATTGGTGATAAAGTTGATCTCAAGGATATAGAGACTTTTATTGGTTTGTTAAAAGTTGCAATGCCGATGGACAAGTATATGTATCACACATTAATCAAGGCCCACATTAGGGTAGGGAGAGAGGTTGATGATGTTTTGAAGGGCATGCAAGCTGATGGAATCCCTCAAACTAAAGAGATAGCTGAGCTTCTAAGTTCAAGATCTGATCTTACATCCTAGATTTCATGACCACCTGTGTTGTATTTGTAACTTCTTTGTGGAAATTCTGGTCCTTCAAGATAATTCAACATTGATCTAATCACATCGTTCATTGTCTGCAATCCTGTAAATAGTAATTGTTGTCGTACTTCACTGATTTAGTGATATTTACTGACAATTCTGATCATCCACTTCTTTGCTATCCATTCACCCATATCTTATATTTCTTTGGTTCATGAGAGCTCTCAACCCATTTGGAGTAACAAAGAACTATTCTTCTTGATTCTAAAGGTGAAAAGTTAGTCATATTTACTGACACTTCTGTATCATCTGCTTATTTGCTATCCATTCACCCATTCCATATATTTCTTTGATTCTAAAGGTCTACTCTTTTGCAGTAATAAAGCGGTATGCTTGTTAACTCTAAAGGTGAAGTACATCTATCCCTCTGCTATCGCCTAGGGATAATTTTCTTTAGACAAATTATTTGTTTTATCGATTTGTATTAGCTGACTGAATATCACATTAAGGTGACAAGATTCGAACCTATGGTGAGACCAGACTGCCCTACACTGCTACACTTTTTCCCTCTTGAATCTCAATACTTTTTCCCTCCCGAATCTCGATCGATAAAGGCTCGAACCGAACTGATTTTTTGAGTAGGAGCAGCACCATGATCCTTCGATTAATCCAAGTGAAAATTCTCTTATTCATGCACCCACGTTCAAACCCCCTTTTTTACCATTAGCAAGAACTTGTTTCAGTTGCATATTATAAGGAATTCGAACAACTGCTTCAAATACAGTACCAGGAAGCACGCCTTGCGGATTTTAGGTTTTTCCACTAATTGGAATCTCAATCAAATTCTCCTTTTTGATTCCCCCTTAGCGACAAAAGTTCATTAGCAAGAGGTAGGAGTAATATGCACCTGTTAAACTTTGGTATGTAAACATAGATTTTCTAAGTTATTGGAAATTTTGTGTCCCCTCTCATGCTATTGACGAAAAAAGGTGACTCATGTGACGCTATTGATGAAAAAGGTTAGAAAAATAGAAATAACTCTTTATACTATCATCTCTCTTTTTTTATTCATAAAATTGCTCACGTGCATGACGATTTATTAACGAAAAATATAAAGGAAAACTAAAGGAAAGAAAAGTTTTCATGTTTATGAGGTCTTATGTTATATAAAAAATATTTCGGGAGGTGTACCGAGAAATTATCCGTTCCTCACTCACTCATATGCACAATATTTATATCTTAAAGGGAGTTTTACGTAAATAAAATGGAAATTATCTTAAACATAATAAACTCTCTTTTATCCATCTACATTCTAAGTCCCGAGTAATTATATCAAACGGCTCCATCCAACGTCAAACCCTCAAAACAAACTATCCTGGCGGCCAGTGGAGCTCCTCCTGCTTACTACCTCCCAATTCCGCTCATCTACCGAAAAAGAGAACTTTGAACCCTAAAAAATGGCGAAGGATCGCAACGGATCCATCCCCGAAGAAGAAAGAGAAGAAGACGATAAGCACGAAACCGGAGGCGACGAGCCCTCTCCCTCGAAGCGAGATCCACACCGGAAATCGAGGAAGATGAAGGAGGAAATGAGCGAGGACGATTCCGGCGATTACAGCGACGAGAGGTCGCGGTCGAGGAGGAAGAGAAGGAGAAGCAAGAGCTCGCGGAGGAGGAGACGTGGCTCGGATAGCGAATCCGACGACGATAGTTCGTCCTCTGGTTCTGAGTCGGACTCGGAATCCGAGACGGAGAGATCCGATTCGGAGTCAGAGGTGAGCGAGGAGGAGGCAAGAAGGAGGAGGAGGAAGGAGAAGAGGAGGAGGAGGGAGAGGGAGTACGAGAAGGAGAGGAGGAGGAGGAAGGAAAAGGAGAGGGAGAAGGAGAGGAGGCGGAAGAAGGAGGAGAAGAGGAGTAAGAAGGATAAGAAAAAGAAGAAGAAAGAGAAGGAGACTGGGAATAAGGGAGCGGTTACGAATTCGTGGGGAAAGTATGGGATCATAAAAGAAGTCGATATGTGGTGAGTGTTTATTCTCTCAAAACAAACCTTCCTATCATAATATTGCAATTTGGTGGCTTTGAAATTTGGTAATGATTTATTTACATTGGATATTAACTTATCAATTCATGTTCCCGAGTGGGAAGAAATATAAAATCAATTGTTGCGTTTTGAAAATCATGGTGTATGCGTTTATAAATGATAAATTTTGATGCTCAGTTTGTGCTATCTGATACGAACTAGTAGGTTCTATAAAGTTCCATGTCTTCGGTTAAGGTAAGTTTCACTATAGAGTAAATAATGGCACATGAAATGCAAGGATTTGTTCGTGTTGCAGACTGATGATCTGGATCCTGGAATATCTTTTTGTAGGAACAAACGACCAGAATTTACTGCATGGTTGGCAGAAGTGAAGCAGGTACTTTCTGAATAATGAAAACATTTTTATGAATGCATCATGTTAGAAGGCATTATATGCTAGGGGACAGAGATATATTACGTTGACACTTTGTTTTAGGTTTTTGGATTGTACCAAGACAGTGTACTTGAGCTTCTTATAGTGCTTCAGAGTTAAGATACATAGTCTTGATGTACTTGGCTACTTTGCTTCTTATTATGAGTTTGCACCAGAATTCATACTCACCATGAAACCACCTCACTCTTTTAAAGACTCGATGAATCTTTCTTATGGAAAAATTTGCATCAGTATCTGAGTTTATATTCAAGCATGTGTTTGATTCACTCTTCATGTTATGAGAAATATTCATCATCCAGCAAGAGGGAAAAAATAGTCCTTGTCTAAAGAAATGCATTGAGAACAATATATGTATTTAATATTTATAACTCACATATCAAAAGGAATACCTTGGATACTCTCATACCTAATCAATTTGTGAAACTGCCTTACAGCATGATTACTCCCTATCGCATGTTCTGCCATTTAGAGATACTCTAGATCTACATATTTCATTAGACGATTTCCACATATTGTTGGATGTTCTTATTTCCATTTTTTTCCTGTATTAGAAATTTTATTTTGATTCCATTTGCAATCTACAGGCTTAAAGCTTATTTTATCCATAACATGGTTAAGTATATATCTCATTTGTTTAAATTTCCCAAACCATGTGATTTGAAGTTCTTCATTACCAGATCTTGTTATCAACTTATGGGGTCTTCCTCTTAGTCAATGTGGTTAAGCCAGCATTTTCTTTCTACCCTTTTGTCTCTTCCCTGTTAGCAATAGCTAAAGAAGTAAAAGATAATGAGCCAGAGGAATAAAAATAACAAAAATTAGAGGCATTATATTTTATTCAGTACAAGAAGCTTGCAGCTAATTGCCATTTGTCACTAGTATCTTTGTAGTCTGGTGCAATACACATGTTAATCTGATAGCTTGTTAGTGAACTCATTCATCTTTAGCATCTGCTATTAAGTTTCTAATACTTCATTGAGGAGGAAAAAGAGAGCATATGTAAGGTTTCAGGTTTCTTAGTTACCATATTGATATACTTGCTCAAGGGAAATTGAGTGAGTTTCATGTATTTGCTCTTCATAATAATGTAAATTATATTGGATTGGAGAGATTTCTGACAATACAATATGTAATTACTGTCAGGTAAATCTCGAAACATTGTCAAACTGGGAAGAGAAGCAAATGTTCAAAGAGTAAGTTACATGAATACAATTAGATGATTTGAGATGATTTTATTGTTATTCATTGTAGTCTAAAGTGAAGAAATTTCTTTTGGAATTTGCAATATATTAACTATTAAGAACAGTTGCACCATCTGAAATGCGCGAAACTTCGATTGGTGGAAGCAATGTTTGACATCATTTCTCACCTGTAACAGATTCATGGAGGATCACAATACAGCTACTTTTCCATCTAAAAAGTAAGTCTATTCTCTGAAGCTTTTGAGGTATTATTCTTTTTGTTTTTTAGTACTAGGTACTTTTGTTATGTAAGAAAATACATCCTCGTGTGCAATAGTAACTCATTATTATGGGCGCTGATGTGTCATGGTTAACCTTTATTGTGACTACGTTGTAAATTTTTAACAGTATACCCTTATATGTTGCTTCTACTCAGCATATATATATGTGACGACAATTTTAATTTGTTTTGAGTATCTACTAAATAGATGCTGCTTTAAACATGTCTGTTGTTACTCTCACATTGTATCTACTATTAAATATTTACTAATTTTATCCTCCTAGTTGCTCTAAACTATATATGAACTTACAATTTATGTTACTTGTACATAGCTATCATGTTTGTCTTTGGCTTGTCAAAATCCTTGACTGCTTCTTGAGATTATTAGTTAAGCTCTGAGACTTCTCGCTTCTTGAGATTATTAGTTAAGCTGTGAGACTTCTCTGACTAGTTAGACCTTCATAATTTCATATCACTTCACAATGTTGTCGGGTTGATTGTGAACACTTAGGCAGATATATTGCTTCTGAACCTTGTGGAACGTTGTTCTTCAAGGTGCTATTGAACTTTATTGCTGGGACTGTTACAGCGCCACTACCTTTTTTTCGATTAGTTTTCTGCCACGATATACTTTACCAAACTATCTCAATTTCACTTTGTAACTTCCTGCTTGTTTACTGATTTTACCCATGGAACCTCAGGTGTTGTCTCCAAATATTTATGAAGTACTTCCATAGCTCTCATCCATGTTAATTTTGTCCTTTCCACTTGTTTGCTGTCCCAACTACTTATTCAATGCATCTAATGCCTTCATCATTGAAGGATTCTGTATCTTCTCAGTCAGTTTCTCCTTTTTATTTCAATGTTTGAGTGTTGTTAATGTTTATCTTGTTTTTCTTGGGTTTACTTTCTTTCCGAAAATTTTAAAAACAAGCATGTTGTACTCTTTGTTAATGCATACATGAAATATATATATATATATATACACACACATACAATTGGTTGTGTGTGCATATATAGGATTAAGCATCATTTATGAGGATGACCAGTCCCAAATCATCAACCCATCTTTCTCCATTTTCTAGACTATTTTTGTCAAGAGGGCATCCTAGAGGTGTTGCTCCTAGATTGCACGAGTCTATACTCTATATTGCCATCAAGAAGATTGATCATTCTACCAGAAACTAGCGTTATAGCTTTTGTGGCAAATCACTCTATTGTCTTTGCTTTGTCAGAATTTGATAGGTGTCGAAATCTGTCATTTCTTGTGGAGTATTCTCAGGGGGTGTATATGAATAACAAAAAAAGTACAGAGAATGTATATAAAAAACAATAATAGTTCAGAAGATCTAAATAGAATTATCTCATCTTCTTTTTCCTTAGGTACATTATTTTAGTTGTGGTTGATGTTATAGGTTCAGTTGTAGGCCATTTGGTTCATTAAATTGGCTTCTCGTATAATAAAGCATCATAAATTAGATATTGTCTTCTGGTGACTTAAATATATATACATCATGTTAAGTCAACCTCCCTTTTTGGCATGTGCCTAAATTTAGTTTGCTGTCTTCTTTATTACTAGCTTTGGAGAAGCTCCTAGCATTTATATTTATAATTCTCCATCAAATTTTGCTTGCAGATATTATGGTTTAGATGCTTATCATCGCCGTATAATCGAAAAATCGATGAAAAAGGGTTCAAAGAAAGCTCAAGACACAGAACGTACAACTTTCAATGATGAGGAACAACGCCGGTATGTAGTCCTATATTTATTAATTATTGTATTGAAAAATGTAGGTCTATATGTGACAATTCTATTCTTTGTGTAGATATGTAATGTCGAAGTTCCTTTACATTGAAACCCAAATCACGCACTGTGTCTTATATCAGTATTGATTAATTGTGTGCTTTATTTCTAACATCAAATTCAATATCCAAAGATGGTGTATTTATAAAGCAATAATTTAATGAACTTGGAGTCGTTATGAAGCAATAATTAATGAACCTGGATTTGTGCACATGATTTCTTATGGCTTATGCTATACTTTCCAGTCAAATATTGGGTCAGCCGCATAAAGCAACTGAAGTCACTGCCTCTACAAGGAGATGTTTTTTGTCACAGGGTGTCAAATCAATTTCTAGTAAATTTGTTTCCATAGTTCTAACTTCTAACTTCTAAGGGCAAGTAGTTTTATGTTGCTTAATTTATGGTTTATTCAGTTGGTCTGCCATTTAATTGTGAAGCAAAATTCTACACTAGACTGATGTAGGAAATCTTCATTGGTAACTTGGCATTTGGACCGTACCTGATGCGACCGGATTAAGTTATGTTGGGTCACATTTGATGACCCAAATATTCAGTAATAAATTGTGAAAAATATATGTTGTTGTATTTGTATGTGCTGGGAGCATACAGGCTAAAATTTTCATCAATATCATTCTCTTCCATGCAGTAACTCAGTAAGTCTTGTACAAAGTCCTTTTTGCTAGTTCCATAAGTTTCCCCTTATCATGGATTAGCTCAATTGCGATGATAAGCCTGTCTGGTTTGATGAATAATTTGGAGACCAACTCCTTCCTAAATAATTCCTAAATTTGATAATGCTTGTACAACACCTATAGAATGAAGCGCCGCTATATTATCTTGCAGCAGCTGATAATTTACATTTACATGCTCGACATCTATCAATATGAACTAATTATATATTTCTATTGACTTGCAGGTTAGAGCTGCTGAAAGAACGTGAAAGACAGAAGGAGGAACAAGTAGAGGCTTTGAAGCGTTCAATGCAAAGTGGAATGGTAAGAGTGATGATGCCTTATCATTTTCATGCAAAATTGATTAAAAGGCCAAATTTTTACTTAGCAACCTTCTTTACCATAAAGATCTAGATAGTAGTACAGTATTTTCCCAAATTTATGGAGGTAGTTGTAGTTTCCTTGAAAGTTTTGAAGAATACAAACTGTGCTTGTCAATAAGATCTTCCTGTAGAACAATTCATGATTAATTCCCCCATTTGGCATCTACATCCTGATGACATGATAATTTTAACACATTACTATCTACTCACCATGCATTGTGTTTTACTTCACTACACTAACCAAGTCTCACTAATACTAATCAAAATTCTTATATTAGCGCAGATCATATTATTACAAGCTAATCCTGAGATATATAAATTTTGTGATGAAGGAATTTTTTTTTCTTCTGAAAATATATTAATTTTCATGCATCTTATCCTCAACTTTCTGCGCATCTCTAGGCTCAAGCAATGAAGGATCAGGCTCGTCTAAGGGAGGAAATGATGTATCAGTATAAGCTCGGGAATTTTGAGGTAGATGTTTCTTTATGTTGAGTCATTGGACTATAAGCTTACTGAAGCCTGAAGAAATATTAATTGTCTTACAACTTCTCTCACAGGCTGCAGCAGCAATCCAGAAGAGATTGGATCCTGATGTTCCCATGTAAGAAGAGGCTAAACCTGCATATAAAACCTTGTCCCTGCTACCTTGCACTGTAATCGCTGGAGAGACGGCCTTCATTAAGACGACAGTAGGAGGCAAACGAGAAATATCTTTTCATAACAGTTTTTGTAGCTACATAGACAAATCTCTGGTTAGATACTTGGCCCAAGATGCAACTATGTTTGCCTCCTTATATATAATAGAACATGAATAGTCGTTACCAGCATATGAAGAATGCGAAGTTGAAGCATCACCTATTTGATTTGAGAGGAGATAGACTCAGCTGTTTTTAACATGATGATCATGATCCAATACTAGGCATACCACCCTTTGGGTTCAAGTGCCATTTCTTATTATATTTTAGTATTTTAATTCTTCTCAATTTTTTGCACAGTACGTATAATCCCTGCTTTTCTTTCAATTAAGCACCACGAATTCAATTTCCTCAAGAGTCGAAATCTGCTTCAGATCGATGGGGAGGCATCTTCCCAAGTTAGATCTATAAGTAGATTCCCTAAAACAAACAAAATGGAGAAAAAGTGGGGCGGAGTGGAATAAAAAGATGGATGACAGCCAAGCTCGTTGTTCCGTTTATTCTCAACATGATCAGAAACATCATACGGATGGTGTAGTCTCTATTGTCGATAAATAAACCAATCATTAAAATAACCGCACTCCAAATTTATATAAAAAAGTAAAAATGTTGTAATCAAACTCAAAAAGGTCTGGAAATCTGGCAGTGAGCCCAGCACAACTTCCTTCAATTCTCAGCAAGAAATCTAATAACCATCGCACAGATAGCGCTACTAAAGCAAAATAATGGAAAACAGATGGAAGCACCGACACATAATGAACCGTCTAAACTTTCACATACTCACTTTCAGAACCAAAATAAAGATCAACAAGCATGCTGCTTAACATAAAGAGTCAAGTTATTACATAGTTTGGTACTTTATAAGCTAAAATGCTTGCTACTCAGAGAGGGTGGATTTGAGCTCACTGCTGTTATGCAATTCCAGGACAATGTCGCACCCCCCTATGAGCTCACCTTTGTAGTAAAGTTGAGGAAAAGTTGGCCAGTTGGAGAATGTCTTCAATCCCTGCCTCACTTCTTCGTCAGACAGAATGTCAAAGAATCCAAAGTCGACTCCTTCTGTCCTCAAAGCATTGACAACCTTTGAGCTGAAACCGCATCGAGGAGCATCCGGCGTACCTTTCATGAAAAGCATCACTGTGGATGAGGAAATCAAACTTTTTAGCTGGTCCTCGATAGTTTCTTTCGCAACAATTCCTTTCTCGGCAAAAATTCTCTTCAGCTCCCCACTTTTGTGCATCTCCAGGGCTATATCAGATCCCCCAACAAGTTCACCTCTGATGTAGAGTTGGGGATAACTAGACCAGTTGGAGAGAACTTTAAGGCCCTGACGAACTTCATCATCTGAAAGAATATCGAAGCTCTCAAAAGGAACTTTCTCTTGCTGAAGGATTTCAATAACCTTGCGACTGAAGCCACACTTTGGTTCCTCCGGTTTCCCTTTCATGAACACCATGACAGGGCTTGAATTAATAAGGCTTTGAAGACGAGATTTCAACATATCACTAAGGCCTGTTGAATCAGAAAAACTACCTCCCTTCTCAGGTACAGAATCATCAATTTTGGCTGGTTCTGCAATTGCAGTTTCCTTTGGGAGAACTGAAACACCATGATCTCTGAATACATCCTTCAATTCACCACTTTCATGCATAGCAACTGCAATATCACAACCACCCAGCAGCTCACCCTTGCAGAAGAGCTGAGGGAAGGTTGGCCAGTTGGAGAACTTCTTCATTCCCTCACGTACTTCATTATCTGCAAGTATATCAAAGCTACCATATTCAACTCCTTCCTCTGCCAAGATCTTAACCACCTTTTGGCTAAACCCACACTTAGGTTGCTCAGGACTTCCTTTCATAAACAAGAAAACAGGGTGAGAGTTCACAAGCTGTTGCAGACGGATCTTTAGTGTATCATTGGGGTCAGAAGTTGCACTTTCAGGATGAGATCCATTTTCCTTTGCCAGCTCTTTAACTTTTTCTATTACTGTAGGTGCAGCAGCAATACCAAGACTAGCAGGTGCAGCAGATTCAGCAAACTCAGCAGAACCGGCAACTTTTGCAACTTTGTTAGCCAAACTGGAAGGATTTGCACCCTCTAGGGTATCAACAGTTTTACCCCCCTGACAAAGGAAATAACAAGCGCTTCACAATCCAAGAGATCATCATACATTATAAGAATCCCCTCTTAAGTTAGATCCCATATTCATCACACAAGTGGGTTACTTCACCAACTTACCTACAAAGTGAATATTAGTTCAGGCATACTTGGTTCAGAAAATTTATTTTATGCTTCCACTTTAATATAGGTGGTTTTTGAAAATGCAGCCACATGTTCTGTTGATATAGTAAGTCAAGAGAAGACTTAAATAGGACTAATAGAGAACTAGAGACTCAATAATCAATTGGCCAACACCAGCATTATAAATTCTTACCAAGTTAAGAACCTATCAGTTATGATATCTCCATCCTCTTACTTTGTAATGCTCTTCTCTAAAATGATCCTTACTGGCTTGCCACCCTAATATGTAAAAGCCTCCAAAGATAAAAAGGTGTTTATAAATTGCCTACAATTCAAAATAAAAGAAAGGGACCTTAATCCAATTGACAGAAATTAACATGAAAAACATGTTGCAAAGCAATAATAGCTCTCAGAAATTTAATTGAATATCATTCTTTCTCAATCTCTATCCAATCCCTACCTAATATATGTCCTCCAAGCTTATTTATATTATTTACACAATGACCCAACGCAAACAATACAAGATCAAGTACTATAGTGGATCACTTATGTGATAGACAGTAAAGTAAAGCAGACCCATAGAGATCATCTCCCCAAAGAGTTCAGCCATTCCAGGAATTACATTAAAAGCATGTTAAAATACCTCCATACCACCATGGACATCAATAAAACCTCAATGTCTTATCACTGTTTACATTCTCTATTTCTCCAGTTAAGAATTTGTACATATGAGCTGACACATCAAATGTACAAAGGAAGGAAAACTGAGTAAACTAAGAACACAGGTTATATCTTCCATCCACAACCTGTGATCTCTACAGAGGAACCACTGAAAAGGCAAATCAAATGATTTATTAGTGTCATCATCTTGGTCTTCACTCATAAATTTTTAGGTTGGCATCATTTTCCATATAATTCACAACAAAGTAATGAACTGTAGAGAGCACTAAGTAGTGTGCCAATTTTCATATCAACCAATACAAAATAATTAACTGTAAACTTGTTTTTTTCTTCATATAATGAGCAATTAGTTTTCTAGCTGACGTTAGTGTTACTACTTACTAACAAAGTTAAAGTGCAATAACCACTAACCTTGCAAAAGACAAAATAAGGCACAGCTGAAACTGCATAAGATTCTGAAATTTCAGGTTGCTCTTCTGCTTCGACCTGACAAAGGATCAAAGCAAGTAAGTACTAAACTTGTTTCACAACAACTACAATAGACAAAAGCAAATATCCATATTGTCAAGGAATTGCATATGTGAAATGTACATGGATAACAACTCCAAGCATGCACAGGGAAAAGGTATGTGGAAGTGAAACCTTATAACATGAAACTGACAAAGTGAATGATCCAGTAAGAATTACATGCACAAAGTTTTTTATATTGAACTTAAGCATACACCTAACTGTTAGTTCTAAATGCAACATCTAGTACTTGAAAAAGAAATGTTAGCTAGGTAAGCTAGCGAGACTCAATATATTTTGATCACGAGGAATCCAACATTCACTAAGAAGAGAACTATGCGATAAAGGGAGTATGCGAGACAAAAGGACAAAAAGGTAATGAAGGTATGCAAACCAAGTTTAATGGGCTTTGACAACTATATTACTATAATGTGTAGGATTATGCAAGACAAGACAAAACTATAGTGAGATAATGGTCTCACCAACTTTAAAAAAGAAAAGTGCAGGACATGTTCTTCTACCATTATATATCAGTGATAAATAAACATGAAGAAATGATTCATGAAAGACCATGATCATATCACCAAGCACCTTATATTCCTTATGCGTGCAAACATCCATATACTATGACTACGCATACACTGCAAATTTGGGATATCAAATTGATAATCTAATAGGAAACAAATATGTGTTCAGAGCAAAAGAAATTAGTAACAAACTGACAAGGTCAGGGATACAAATATCATATATCAAGAACAAGTATTACATAAATTTAGAAAGAAAAAAAAAACTAAATGCCTTTAAAATCAAAATAAAGATGATATATCTACAAACCGCAAGACATAATAGTACACAAGAACCCTTATCCAACTTCTTTCAAATTTTTTCCAACATCTAATAAAGAAAAGGCAACAACTTGGGGGCGCGGCGCAAAACCCTAATCACCAACTAACCTACACGAACCAAATAAACATTCCAACGAAAGATACGACCTTTCGAGAAAGCAATAGAAACCCAAGTAGAATCTCGCAGAAAAGGAACCAGCAAAATGAGATTTCGAAAGAGAGAAAGGAGCGGAACGGGAAGTACTCGAAAGAAGAGGGCGTGGGGGAAGTCGGTGGCGAGGTGGGCGAAGACTTGATCCATCTGCTTCGAGGCCTCGCACCACGACGCCCAGAAATGGAGCATCACCGGCTTCTCGCCGCGAAGCGCCTCGTCGAGCTCCACCTTCGATCCGATCTCCTTCACGCTCGCCATCGATGATGGTGAAGACTCGTCTCTTTCTTCTTCCTTCCCTTCCCTTCCCTTTCCTCTCCTTCTTCTCCTCCCCTCGTATATAATGATTAATCGGAGGAACAGGTAGAGGGCGATGGCGAGAGGTCGGGCGAGATAAGAGAGAAGAATGAGGTCTACAAGAAAAGAGGAGTGGAGAAAGATGCCGAGTGGAAACTAATAAAGCGGGGTTGCTTTCTCGTGGGCCTTCGATTTAGATGCTATATTCTTGTGGGCTAATGTTGGTGGAAATTTTGGACTTAATTGGGCGAGAATGAAAAATCTCACCAAATCTTTGGTTCCATCGATCGGGGTTGACTAATAAGATATCTCAGTTTTGATTTCCAGGGGATTTATATGTCATTTTAAAAAGTAGAGAAATTCAACTCCTGATGATGATGAACATGAGAAGTTGACATTATGATCGTTCACGAAGTATTTTGATGTTTATTGTTTATTTATTTGTTCATTACGAATGGTTGAGCATGTTCTTGCCTCATTAGATCCTTTGTTTCTAACTATTTAATGTAGTCTAATTTCATATGTTGCATTAATGTAGTCTATTGTTTATAATGCATTGACTTTGTGAAAGATAGGCATGCAATTTATTACTTCTGGGATATGTCATTGTTGTCATCTCAGATCTTCCCACGTATTAATCTCAGTGATAGAAAGAATCCTATCATATGCGCATTAACAAAGTCATGCAGGGACACAAAGAATCACATTCATAGACAACAAAATCTAAGTGCCAAAAACTTAACAACTTGAATCAACACAACTGGAACTACGAATCTTTTCTGGTTGAAATGAAACAGGAAGGCTTCTGATGCCAGAGAAGCACAGTTAAGTGCAGAAATTCTAAAAAGAAGCACAAGTGAAATCCTAGTTAGAAGTCGCAACTGTAGAACTCATTCCAATACGCTATATGCAACATCAACAATGGTTCTATCCAACAATGATTTTTTTTCTTCAATATATCAGGTTTATAAGGCTTAAGGACCGTTACTGAAGCATCTGACAATGAGCATTTGATGCTTGAGCCATTCAAAAAGGGAAGAAAGGCCAAACTGCATTAGGATACTCTGCAGCTAAAGATCATATTTACAGCAAAAATTACACCAAAAGGCCCAATATATTTATGCTACCTTTACCATGACTCAGATAAGGCACTATGGAAAAGCTGCTCAGCAGAAAAATACGATTTCTCAACTTCAGCAACATCCATTTTCAGTCTTGAAATGTCAGAGCTATTTCCATTTCTCTGCGCCATGACTAAATTTCTCCTCTCTCGAAAGAGAGCAAGATTTTGTTCCAGTTCAGGAATAGCTACATCAAGTGTGTGAATTAGAGCATTGAGGCGGTCATTGTCACCTTGCCTTTCCAAAATTTTCTCCTCAAGTGCTGCTTTCTTCCTCTTGCGTTCTGCTTGGAGATTTTTTATCTGTAACAATTCATTCAGGCGAGACCGCACACATTGAACATTGAAACCATTTGCTTCTAAAGGGACAAGACCATTCAACTTTTCTTCGAATAGATGTAGGTCATCATCAATATTCAACTTGTCTATACTGGCCACTAAGTTGGCAAATGACACCATTAGACCAATAGCCATTCCTTCACGAAACTGTGAACAGTACTGCTCCAACGGAAGGAAATGTGGCTCTTGTGGTACTCTACGAAAGATTTCCATTGACTCAATTGACTCCCAAATGAAGGAGCTCTTCGCAAATGGAAGGAACGTCTTATTAGGGAGTGATCCACAAGGTGATAGATTTACCAGAGCCCTCTCATTAGAATTTCGGAACCTGAGTGTTGGCATTACATTAGAATCACACTCCTTCAGGATGGAATTTCCAGAAGGCGACAGAAGGCCTTCCTCTTCTGCTTCACTCACAGCATTCTGAGCTTGAGAATCAAGAGCTAACATTTTTTCAGTCCCAGCATTAGATGATTTCTGGAGAGTGCATGACTGCAACATGGTTGGGCATTTGGTTGGTGCATCAACTTCAGTTAAACTCTCTAGATTAAATGCAGTATGACCTTCTAGAGGAGCATCAGCTTTTTTATTGGTTCCATTGATGCTGTTAATATTAATTTCTTGGGGATCTGCAATAGAAATCAGATAAACTAGCAAATTGACTTGACAACTCCAAATATTCACAGTTATGTAGACTCTTGGCTGATTTATTTTAATGACACGGTTGTTTAGAGTCAGACATATATCACCAAACTCACCTTTATTTAATACTCCAAACCCTGCAATGCTATGTTGTCTCTCAACAACATGATCAGGAGTTTCTTCAAATTGTTTCGATTCCCCAGCTGCAAATTGTCCCAGTAGGTGTTAACTCTGGCATCGTTATGAAATTGTCATATTGCAATAGACTGATAGTACTTACATTCTTTCCAGCTAAGTAAGCGATTTACACTTTCCTTCAGACCTCTGCTTATTGCCCCTGCTTTCATCTGCACATAGAATAAGGAATAGAGGAGATACCAGAAACAGGGAACTTTCATATCATCATTGAGAAGCAACAAAAGATGTATTCTTAAAGAAGTGCTGTGGAGCAAGATCTTACAATATCAGGAGACTCCTTCGGTGTCTGTGCTGCTCGAATAAAGAGCTTCTTTCGCTTGACAACACTAATCTTAGAACCAGAAACACTTCTACAGCCTTTTAGTTCAGCAAGGGGGAGCAAATCATCCGGTTCACGATTGTCTGTTGCAGTATTTACATCAGAAGCCTTTGACTGATCTTCTGATCCCTCACACCTCAGATCAGAGTAACTTCCTTTCTTTACCAATGGTTCAGTTATGCCACTCACTCTCGACAGCTTTCGTCCATGTGTCTGTTCTCCTGATAAAGGACTTCGAGGCGATTCTGTTGACACATGAGAAGTTGCAGGAGTCCTCTCAGAAGAAGGTATCTCAATATGTTTCTCCAGAACCATTGAAGACAAATGGCATTCAAACGGGCGATATTCTAATGTTGGCACAGCAAAAGGGGCATTTGTCTCCAATCTTAGTGGCATTTCTGCATTTCCTTTCGAAGATGAGCAAAACCGTGACCGGAATTCAAATTCTATCGGCCTCTCTTTTTGCAACCTTTTCTCATGATAAATGGAGTCAACATAACCACCATTACTAGATCCCTCTGCCATCTTACGCTTCATCTTCGTAATACAGGACATAGGTTCGTGTGTGTCTCCAGCATCCTCATCAGTTGATCCAGACAGAGATATAGGAAAAGATCTTCCAACAGCAGATTGTTGTCTTTGATTACCCGGCCTATCTCCACCTAAAGTTGACTTGCCATTCTTACCCTGCTTATGTGTAAAGAGTAAAAAGAAAACAAGTACTGCAAACTTCAAAAGAAGTGCATAACAAAAATGACCACAATCACATGATTTTATGACTTGTATTCCTGTCTTACGGTTCCAAATTTTAGTATGAAATTGATGATAAGAAACATCCTCCAATTTTAATATTTTGTTCCTATAATATTGTATGTCTTGAAACAACTCAAATGTTAAATAAAAAGAGTGACAAATAAAAGAGGCACTGTATGACTGAGGAACCCAACCTTGTGACTTTTAACTTAAATAGATGTGCTATCCCAGAACTTGGGGTAAAACCAGCATGGCAGGTGACACTGAAGTTGCTATTGTTTACACAGGAATAAACAGAATATGCATTATCTAGAACATCTTTTGCACGTATTATAATGAGATATAATTCTCTTCCACACAGATTGAAGCTACGATGATTTAAACAAGAAAAGATGATTGCACATCTACAAGGGAAAAAAGCAAATCAAAACAAATGAATGTAGTACCTTAGACAAGTTGCATATCCATTGCCGACCATCCCATTCTCTCCGCGACCTTAGCAGAGTGTTGTCAACCTCCATCTCCACCTCTGTCTCCTGACTCTTCACCTTAACAGCATATTTCGAATTACCGAGAACCTTTAATACCACTCCAGGCGACCATGCACAATTGCAAAAGACCTCCACCTCAGAAGAGGATCCAAATTTCTTAGCCTCTTGGGAGATGTAGGTGGCTGGTCTAATATAGTGAGCATCTAGAATTTCAGTCAACAATTCTCTATTGTCTTCTGCTATCAAGTTGTCATACTCCACCAAGAAGTCGGTGAACCTGATCACCTTCATGATGGTAGCCGGAAACCAAGCAGACCCATAATTCTCTAGGTCCCGAATGACTTCAACCTTAGCTCCGGCACTGAACAAGGGCACTTCACTTCCCTGCAAGCAGCGTTCCTTTCAATCAAAATAAATTTTTTAAAACAAAATCAAAGTTCTTTCTGCATGCATGATGCATACCCTTCTGAAGTCCCTTATAAATCAGAAGGTACACACATGCAAAATAACCCAGAAATGAAGTATTTTCTTTTATTTGCATTTGCAAATCATGAGCAATATCTACAAACGACTCCTGAACTAACATGCTTGCGAATCTATTCCGTTCATTATAATTGCAGAAACACATCTTCACTTAGTTTATAAGAAATATTTAATATTTTCCCCTCACATCGAAACCAAATCATCTGAAAGACGTCAATAAACATAGCGAAAAATATACGTAAAATGGCGCTCCCGCCTCCCAAGCATTGCCTCAACTATTAACTTATCTAACGACCATTTCCCCCTAATTTGCTAAAGAATAATATGACAATTTTTTACCTTATCTCGAGCTGGGATCCACTTGCCCCGGGCCCATTGGAGCCGTTCTCTGATCTCCTCGGGTTCGAACTCGACCACCTCCCTCGTATTAGGAAAGCACACGGTGTACCTTCCTGTAGCCGGCTTGAGTAGACCCGACACGACGCCGGCCCACCAGCCGTCGTTGTGAAACGCCTCCACCGGCTGGTGCAGCTCGAAGCACTCGGCCGAGTCTGGAAGCCGGCGAGGAGGGCGGGGGCGGACGTGGGATTCGGCGACGATCTCGCGCAGGGGGAGGGAGGGCTCAGCGTCAGCGACGAGGGAGGAGTAAATGACGTCATATCGGCGGCGCTGGCGCCGGACGCAGCGATCGGCCACTGTTGCCTCGTACCACGCGCCACGGAAGCCGTCATCGTCGATGCGGACCTCCACCTCGGCTCCCACCGGGAATACACGGCCGTTGCTGGTTAAGGAGTCGGCGGCATCTTTTCGCTTGGGCTTCTTCGAGCGCCGCATTAGGTAGGTCTAGAGTTTGGTCGGAGAGAGAAAAGGAGAGAGAAAGAGAGAGGGGGACGGAAGAAGCGATGAGTTGCGATGAATGGCGTCACCTCTCCGGTGAGATCAAATGAGTCACTCTGCATTGTGCGGTCTAAATTGAAGCCTTCAAGAGTTGAAGAGTTGAAGGTAACGAGGTGGAGGTGAAGCGAGTGACCGGATCACGGGGTGCATCGGAAGTCGCGTGGCTTTTAAAAGAGCGGGAAGGCGAGCCTGTATTGGTTGATTGGACGTCTCTGAAGCAGAAAGAGTACGAAGGATGGATATATATATATATATATGCGGGGAAGAGCATAGCATCTCTATGCGGTAAAAGTTTTGTTGTTAATTACTTGAATGATTAGTGCATGGGAAGTAAACAAAATAAATACATTAGCAGATGTTCATATTCTCAAACTAAATAGAAACAAATATAAATAAATAAAAAGGAAAAGCTAATCCCATCTATCATTCATACTAACTTAAAAAGAAAACAGACGATATATTCAATATAAAGAAGTCTCCGCCATCCATCGTCTCTATTAACCCCTAATCTTCTTGAGCTTGTTCCATGTCTTCTTGCAGGTATCACCCACCGCCTTCATCGCTTTCTTCATCATGTGCTTCAGCTCCTCTGCCTTCTCCTTCAGTTGATTCTGGAACCCAGCCATCACCACCTTAATTTTCTCTTCTTGGGTTCTTCTTCCCTTTAATTGATCTCGTCTACTCGCTTTCTCTTGGCTTTGAAAGGTAGGTAGACGGTAGTCAAGCGTACTTCCAATCACGAAGACACGTGGGAATGTGTCACTGGACGTGGTTCTTATTCAATTGGAGAATTCTAGACGAGAGAGCATCGGAAATCGTGTAGGGATCTGGGATAAAGATGAATAACCATTTCCATCAAACAGGTTAGACCAAAAATGACAAAAAAGCAACCAGGTTTTAATAACGTGAGCTTTGGTCCCGGCGGGGCTCGAACCCGCGACCTTCGGCTCATAAGACCAACGCTCTAACCAACTGAGCTACGGGACCAAAGATAGTTACATCAAAGTAACATGAGAAGAATAACCAAAAACCAAGATTAAAGATCTAAATGAGAAGTAGACAATTTGCAGGATCTCTGTTTTAACAACTGAACACAAGAGACAAAGGAAAAGGGACAGAAGATTTAAGACATAATAGTCACTAGTAATATTGCCGCATTATATACAGAATGGATAGTGAATGAGGAAGCTAAGTTTCCAGTCCAACAGTACATAGAACCAAGAATGCAGCCAAGGACAAAGAGCTGCAGAGAATTCTCACCGGAAAAGTGAGCTACACTGAACATACATGAGCTAATTATGACGGCGTTCTGCCACTTCATCGTGGAAGCAAGAGACGTCAAAAGAAATCCGCGATAGATGGTCTCTTCCAGCAGCGGAGCGATGACACAATAGAGGAAGAAACATACAGATCTAGCAGTTGGGCTGTGCAATAGTATTTCTTTTAGTATGGGATTATTTACGTCCTGCAATGTGAAGAAAATTTGTCAGAGTTCACTCACTTAGCCATGAAAAGCCATGCAATTCTCTAGAAAAATATCAGCCTTTTCTATCCTTTAAAAAAAAAGGCATATTCAACCTGGCACTGCAACTGTAAATATAAAGAGCAAGATATGAAACATACCTCATTTTTCTTTTCTTTTCTTAGTTCCTTTCTCAAATGCTAAAGAAATGATCAAGAGAAAAAAAAATCACTCATAACATGTCTACTAAGAGGACTAAATCCACAAGTACAATAACGCTGTCCAAGAAGCATCCAAGGTTTTCCTGCAGCTGCTTGTGCCAAGCCCTGGTTGTCTGCCAGCTTAGTCCAAATTTTAGATGCTACAAAGATCTAATACTTGTTCTTAAAGCATATCGACAAGGAAAAATGGTTGTAGAACTCTGCTATCTTAGACATAGAAGTAGGTTTGACTAAATAATCAGAGATGAGTGTGTGTAATTATAAGAAAGGAGGATGTGTAACAGTCATGGTTGTATGGTTCTCTATTATTAAGTTACTGTCTAACATCACTACATCAGCTAAGTTACTATAGTTATACTCGCACATATAATTTGTATGTAATTCTTGATACTACATTAATTTTTTATGAAGTAATGAGAACATCTTTGTTGTGAAGGAAGTCACCCTGTTTAGCTGTGCCAGAAAATCAAATAGAAGGTACATTTGTTGAATTAGTACAGAATCAATCAACTGACCTTAGGTCCTACGAACTTGTCAGCTAAGATAGATGTGAACAGAACCAATGCCATCAGAAACAGAATGCCCACTATAGTCTTTTTTACCCAACTCTTTTGTGAAAATAATTTCCCAAGAAAGAAGCTGCAGAACTCGTGTTGTGGCTTCACCGTGTAATTCAACAGTGCCAAAGCACCCAAAAGTTCTGCTATTTGAAGTGTAGTGGTTGACACAGCCTGCAGTAATTCAACAGAACTTTACGTAATGTTCGAGCCATATGGTAGCTATTATTAATGGAAGAGACTATGATATCAAAAGTTAAGCACCGTGTATCTCCAACTAGAATTGGCTCACTACCATGGCTGACGCCATCGATAATATTTGTTCATTAGAACAATAGCATTGGCCAAATTGCTCACCATAGTTAGCGGATCAAGCGCAGATTGATGAAGAACCTGAGCGATGAGAGACAGTCCTCCAAAGCTTAACGGAATGTGTAGAATGAAGAAATATGCAGCAAATGTACTCCATGTATTCTCGGACTCCCATGGAATATCCAGCAAAACTACTGAAAGGCCCTGTAAGCCGAAATGATTCAAAATTGCATTCCACAATATGACAAGAAAGATTCAATCTACGTTATGCCTAATCAAGACTGGCATCTTCCGATAAGACTGAATTGTTACCTTCACATGGAAATTATGACAAGAAATAGAAGGTGAAAATACCACATGCCAAATTCATGACTTTGAGATGTTAAGGACAATGGCAGACCAATTACTACTACTAAAAGCTTGAACAGGATCCAGGACAACACCTGGCAATATTAACTTTTCAACTTGTGCAAGGATGTTCATTATATGTTCGAAAAGGCATGTTAAACTTGAGCATTAAAGCAAGTTGATTAACCACATCACAGTTACATAGTCACTTGTGACATACGATTGTTACAGAGCAATTCCAGCAAACTGTACCTACCCGACCAACTAAAGTGCAAATTTCTTTCAATTATTTACATAGGAAACGGCAAAGAAATAGTTGAGGCATTACCTCGAACGGCTCATCGACGTCAACTTTTTTAGAGCAAGAGCAGCAAAAGGGGACCTTGTCGCTCATACGTTGGATCCCTGAGAAGGAAACGGATTGTAAAGAAGAGAGGGTACCAATGAGTGGCGACGGAGAATTATTTCTGGTGGTAGTAAGAGCTCCTCGAAGCGTAGGAAGAGGGTGCCCAACTGCCGTCAGTATCATTGTCTCGTGGCCTCTCTCGTTGCAATAATGGGTGGGAAATTTTCCTTCACAAATCCACACCCCATCCCTTCTTATTTTGGATGTAAGTGAAAAACTGGCATTTTGAAACTTAATTCTATTTTATTTTTTCATCGACAAAAATAAATTTTATTGTGCATCGTAAATATCAATTATATATTTTTATTATTATAATAAAATATGCATCAACTATATAAAATATATACACATGCTTTAAAAACTCAATCTTATTATTTTAAAATTTTAAATATTTTTTTGTGCAAATTCCAAATTATCATGGTCTTTTTTTTCCTTTTTATTTTGATAAAATTGACAAAAGAACATAATAACAAAGTTTTTCCGACTGATATATTTTTTTTCCATTGTATAAATTATTTTGCCATTGTATAAATTATTAAAAATAGTTTAAAAACTATCCAATATATCTTATTTATGTAAGACAAAAATTATTGATAAATATTTCATACTCTAAATTTTAAAAAGTTAGAGCGTATTTTAGTTATTTATTAATTTTAATAATAATGTATGAGAAATATTCTGTAAAAAAATTAACAATAATAATAATAATAATTATGAGAGTAAATTAAAAAAACAAATACAATTAAATTAGAGAAGCCCCAATATTATAATACATCCAGATCGTCCCAGCTCATGCCTTCCTCGAGTAACTGCCCACTAACTTCCAAACCCATCATATCACCATCGATGGAAATTGGATTCCATTTCAGCTGGTTGGGGAAACATTAACGCAGTTGTTTTGGGATTCTAGAACTCCTCTCCATTTCGTCATCTCATCCCCCGATGATCTGATCTCTTCTTCTTCCCGTTAAAGATTGAAACTTGTGATCTCGGTTCTGCTTAATTTTTCCTCTTCGAAACCCGAGGTGGTGAATCGAGGTGCGGAGGACGAAAAACGATGGGGAGATTAGTGAAATCTTGTTTGCAGTCGGTGTTGAAGTTGGTGAATTCGGTGATTGGATTGACGGGGTTGGCGATGATCCTCTACTCCCTTTGGATGATGAGGGTCTGGTACAAGCAGTTCAATGGCGACCCTACCCCTCCTTGGTTTGTCTCGTTCCTTTCTTCTTGTTTCTTTAGCTACGATATGTGCATACAAATTTATTTTTTGTTTTCTCTGTGATGCTTTTTTTGGAGATTTGTAGATATTAATTTGAGTGTAATAATTCTTATAGGTGAACTAGCGATCAGATATGGTAATATCCGGTTATCGACCTTCTCCTTCCTGATAAGAATTCAGAGACATATAAACAATGGATACCAAAGTTTTTATCTATATTTCTCAAATTTGGATTATGATCTGAAACACCAGAGTAGACATATGTCCATTATCCAGAATTACTCCTGTTGAGGAGATATATAAGACAAAGAAGTAGGGGATTAGATATTGCAATGTTTTGTGGATTGTTAGACGAAAATAGATGATATGATTTTCAGTTGAGATTCCAGGATGATATACAAATCTAAATCCATAATCAGCTTTGCTCAGGTAGGTGCTGGATAATGAATAACATACCATTTTTGCTCCTAAGATGGGAAGTCACAGAAAAAACTTTGGTTAAGCCCTTCTTTACGCACTGTAAACGCATGAGACTGCTTTTCTAGCCAATGAGAAAGATCAATAATTTCTTTTATATCTTTAGTCTCTCATCTCTGCCTTCAGTGCACTAAGCTTTCACACAAGCAAAACACTCTCCTTATTACGTTAAGTTTAAAATAGCTAACATCCAGAAGTAAGAAAGACTTCTAAATTCAAGAGGATCTTTCCACTATTGAATGTGTAGCAGACAGTTTCATTGCTAAGCACCTCTGGTTTTTTCAGTAAAATGCTAATCTTTCTTAGAAGCTTACAGAAGTAGCCTTAATAATAACACCTAATTGCTTGTAGTATCAATTTCCTTTGGCCAGCTTTTATTTCCCTTAGAATCTTTAACTCAGCAATTTCTACAGCTTGCTTTTGTAAAGGTGTTAAAGTTAATCTTATAAGTCACTGCTTTTCAGCTTCCTTCGAGAGTATTGTTTTTTTTTCACTCTTATCATCTTATGGGTCCAGAACATATTTTACCGAACACTAATAGCTACATTTCTAGATGCATTTTTCATGTTATCCCACAAAGTTAATGGAAAATTGATATGCAGGTTCATCTACAGTTTCCTTGGTTTAGGTGTATCAGTGTGCTTGATTGCTTTTTCTGGGCATGTCGCTGCTGAAACATCTAATGGGCATTGCCTTTCATGTGTATCCTTTTTCTTGATAATTCAATCTTTTCTACGCTCTCTGTTAGTTGGAACTCAGTTTCTCGCATGAATATAGGATAGAATACTTTGCTGAATAGGCTTAATAATTAACTGTGGATAGAGTGCTATTTTTTGGCCTTTTGCTGCACGAGTGCTTGTTATGTTAAGTAATTGAATGCTAAAATACTCATGGCCCACCTATTATGCATAGTTCACATTGTCAATATAATTAACAAGAAGAATTTATCAAAATTTGTGGCCAATATCATTTGCATTAACAAGACCATTAAAGCTAATTGAGTTGGAGTGGTTGCATTTGTTCTTTAAACACAAATTTTTTGGTTAGATAACTGGAATTTGGTTTACCCAAATCTAGAAAGAATAATGTTATTTCTAGAAGATTCTGAAATTTCTAATGTCTATCTTGTTTGAATATGTTAAACTGTAATTGCAGATAATCTGAAAATCTGCAAAGTAGTCTTGCTTTTTATTGACATTGTCTATCAGAATGCTATTTTTTTTTAAATAATACTTTCATGAAAGGCTTTAGAAGTTATATTAAGCTCTCTCCACCTCTCATATCTGAACAACAGAATCATTTTTCGCCATAAATCAAAGCTTTTAAAAATTATTTTCTTTTTTATAGATGTCAAGTTACATCTAAAACTTAACATATCTGAGTTCTCATATGATTCTTCTTTGATGTTGTCAGAGAGGGCGTCCAGATTTTCAAATTTCAGTGTTTAGAGCCTCTATTTCAAGTTTTGGCTTATCAATGTTAATTTCTTTATTCATTTATGTCTTTAGTATTTCTTTGAGTTTTAGAATATCATCATATTAAACATCTAAATTAGAAGGCATGTTTTGATGTCTTGCTGCATACCTTTCATATATCACAATTGATTGCTAATTTTTTCTGGATTTATTCAATAAGAAAAATGGCTACACTCGATCTCTATTTCTCTGCAGTTCCTTGTATTAAAGTTTCCATGTACACTTTATATGATCACATAAGAAATGAATACACTGCAGAGATATGATCAACATATTTGTTATTCTTATCAAGTGCACAGTATATGGTCTTTGTCTTTTTGTTTGTAATGATGGAGGCTGCAATAACTGCTGATGTATTTCTTAACAAATATTGGGAAGAGGTGCAGAATCCTTTTGTATTTATTAATTTAATCTTTCAGTCCTCTATATTCATCTTCTTCTGATACTTCTAATCATCTATATCCCTTTCAGGATTTCCCAAATGATCCAACTGGGAGATTTGATTCTTTCAAGAATTTTGTGAGATCAAACTTTGAAATGTGTAAATGGATTGGCTTAGTAATTGCAACTGCTCAGGTAGGCTGCTTATAGAAGTACATACATGTGCAATGGAAGGTTTAAAACAATTTTGCCTCCTATTTTGAGTATTTTCCCCTTTCAACACTCATCTAGATATAGTCATATTACTATACTGACAATTGCTACTGCACATTGAATCATCTAAAGCTTAAAATATAGTTCTCAGAATCATTCAAACTAATATTGTTTCTTTGCTGAAGAATATCGTGATTATGTTTTCTTGGAAAGTAGTAAATACTTGCTTGGTTAAAAGGAGTATCATCTAAAGATCGGAAAAGCTTCTCCAACGCAGCTTCCAACTTGTTCTTTAAAAGCATTTTTGAGTGTCATCCATTGCATTTATTTATTTACTTTTCTTTTTCTGAGAATGGTGTTTCAAGCTTTAAAGTTTTACTTGCTTTATTTCTAAGAGTATGTATTACAATTCTGTCCTTGCCTAGATATTGTCCATCTTGCTTGCAATTGTCCTAAAAGCTCTTGGTCAAGATCATGGAAATTTCGACGACAGTGATGATGACTACATACCTGCAAGGCTTCCACTCCTAAGAAACCACGTTCAGCCATACTACGTCGAACCTCATCTTTCATTTAATGGTTCTTGGAATGTGAGTGTCCACAAGAAGTTTAATATTGCTCCATTATAACAGTTGCTTGTAAAAAAGTTGCATGTGACATTATGTTTTTTGTTTTCACAGGTTAACAAGTAATCAAGGAATCATTATATTCTCTGGGGAGCCCACATTGCCAAGGAATCATTATATTCTCTGGGGAGCCCAATCCATAGTAAATATAGAAAGGAAAACTGTGCCATTTAGGTGATACTAGCAGCTAAGTGACCAGATTGAATGGACCTATTTATTTGCAAGCATGTGGCATTACCAATTCATTTGTGTCGTGAATTGTGATCAGAAGCATGCTATGTGAGATAAACAGCACTGCTTATTTCTTCATTACTCAACCCAAATGCCTATCAGAGACTTGTATATCATCCACACTAGAATTAAAATTTTCTGCTTCCTACTTTTGGGGTGTTGACACTTAATTTTGCTGAAATATTTGTTCTATTCTTCAAGTCTGGAAGTTCTCCCCTTATATTCATATGACAGACGCTAGTTTCTATGTGATTCGCTCTTTGTTTTGAGAGATATTGTAAATGTTATCTGATATTAAAAGGTTTAAGCCGAGTACATCTGAGAGATATTCTTTGTTTTGTGCGTTACTATTATATGTGGAATATTAGATGTTTCTTACTGCCGTTTCTGTGGGTGCAATCATCATTTTTCTTGTGTTTCTTATGCATTAAGTACCATGACCTCTTTGGGCTGACTTTAAAAAGAGAAGAATATGCTTGCACCCAAATGTGCAAGTTTATTTGAGCTTGCATTTAAGCCTAGTTTCGAACCAAGCAAAGGCTCACTTAGAGTTATAATCAATTCCCTGGTCATGTTAAAATGACGTACTTTAGGGGGAAAAAACATATGAAGTTCTATGAAATACCCATGTTAAAATGAAGAACATATCAAGGCAACTTTTAGTGAAAAAACTTCACCACACGTCTCATTTGAAACATACAGCTTTCACAAGACAACTAGTAATAGCTAACCAAAACAGACACTAAATAGGTAAAATACTTAGATCAAGATGGTTCCTGCTCTTTACAAACTCATAAATATCCCAGTTGCTGGGTAGCACACTGAAAGAATATCAATAAATGCAACAAGAACAAAGGAAATGGGCAGTCAGTGATCCTACTCGTCTTTCTTGGCAGCTCCTCCGGCATCTTTGGATGCATTCCTCTTCATCCGGCTGTAAGGTCCGACAGTTCGGTCCATGACGTACATGTAAATCACTTGACTCCAAGATTTATAGGACTTCAAGCTCTTGTAATACTCTGGTGCTATTTCCTTCACCTTGTATAGCCTGCTCCCCGGTATTCTAGGGAAATCATGATGCTCATTATGGTACCCGACGCTCCAAGTCATCAGATTCAACGGCCCGTAATATGAATAAGTCTCCTGATCTGGGTTGAAAATATAATGCTCGGAGATGAAGTGACCTGCCATAGGATGCATGCCACCACCAACAAAGGTTGCAAGTATTAAATAAGCGAGGGACTTCCAACCCCAGAAATAGACCAAACCGGCATCAAGACTGAGCTGGATTATTAGATTGGTAAATTCCCACAAACCAGGGGGCTTGGGTTTGAGGAAGAGTGGTCTGAGTGCATAGAAGAATAGTTGGAACAAAACCCATATACATTTGCTGATGGCATTCTTGACAATGTAAGCCTCAGCATGGCTAGGGATGTCCATGTCAATACCATCAACACCTTGGAATCGATGGTGCTCCAAGTGATACTTTTGAAATGTTATGGACATGGGAACACCAATGGGAAGGTTAGCAAAGATACCTAACCAGCGATTATAGGATGGAGTCGAGAAAGCAAGGTTGTGGCTGAGCTCATGGATGGCTAGGAAGAGGTTGTGGTTAAGGAAGGAGCCAAAAAAGTATGCAACTATTAATAACTTCAGCCAGCTAGCATCTTGGAGGTAGGTCGCAGTCCACAATTGAAGCAGAACTACCGCAGCTATCTGCACCAGAAATTCAGATGTATTAATTACCAAAAATTTTGAGGAAGAGTGGTACTAAGTAAAAAAATATTGATATTATAGTCTACAGAGTGTATAATATTTTCCATAAATACTTCATTGTCTGCAGAGTTTATAAGCGTAGTTCTGAGTAAAAACAATGTCTACATTCTCAACAATCACATATTAGACAGACAACAGAATACTTCTATACTCTACCAGATTACTAATAGCAGGTTTCAGGTAGCAATCAAATTCAGAATGTTCTCATTCATCAGTAATAGGCCGAATATTGCCACAATGTACTCTAAAACCAGGACTAAGCACCCTGAATTAAGAAGATCCAAGAAATTTACACTCTCTCTTACAAAGTGAACATTGAAGGTAGCATTTGTTGCATTATATCCTAAGCATAGGCTAGTTTTCTCACTTGTAACCACCCATATTTGAAGCTTTGACAACATAACTTCCACATTCATATGCATGACCGTTTCATATCCAAGAGCCACCAGTACTTATCAAAATTAAAGTCTGCATAAACTAGCACATTATCTTGTAATTCACAAACTTAACAATAAATGCATCAAATTCGTCCAAGAAAAAGAAAGGAGAAAACTGAAAGAAGAACGAAACTATCTTCCCATGTCCAACAAGTTGAAACCAAGGTAATGACACTTGAGCAAACCTTCATCTAAAGACCATTGAGACCCAAAAGTCCTCTTTACTTATAAACTGAACAGAAAGAATGTATGCAAAAAGGCAGCAATAAAAGTCAAAACCAAACGCCCATTGGCAGATTAGGGGGGAAATGCAGTTGATATCTTACAAAAATACCAGCCTTAAAGCAATTAAAAGACCAAACACATCACGCTTTCTAAGATCTACAATCTCAGATATCAACAGATCCCTACCAAATAAACAGCCCATTACCAAATCCAAGGATCAACAAAACCACATTAAAATCAATAAGACCAAGACCCATTTTAGCAATCAACCCGAAAGCCCCGAAAAGATCGTCAAAATCGCATCTTTCCGGATCCCCCCCCAGCCGAACGAAACGAAACCAACAAGGGGAAACAGGGGATAAAAAAAAAAACCGAGTAGAAACGTGAATACCTTGAGGAAAGCCCAAGGGTCGGGGCCGAAGAGCTCCTTGATCTGCGGGTACTGGGAAAGGATCTGCCGCCTTCGCGAGGCGTGGGGCTCGTCAGTGTACGACCAGAAGAAGTCCGTCGCCATCCCGCCATTCTCCCTTTCCTCTCCTTCCCCTCTCAAACCCATCGCTTGCTCTCTCTAATCTTCTCCAATCGTTTCGTTTAAAAGAGGAGACAGAGGGTAGAAAAAGACCCGAGATTTTCCTTTCCCCCTATCTATGTCCCCAGTCCCCCTCAACAAAAAGGCTAAAACGAGATTAGTCTCTGTCTCTCTCTTTCATATGCATTTTAGGGATGGTTTGTTATTTTGGAAACCACCGGTGGAGGTTCCACTCACCCTAATTAGGAACAATATGTTAACTTCTCATGGGCTTTTTTGCCAAAAACAAAATTAACTGGATGATCTGGCAGTATCACAGCCGTTGGTGAATATTAATAAACTAACTAATTGAAAATTTTCTACGTGTTTAGCACACCACATACTAGCAAGGGGCACACAGAAATATGATAAGATTAATAATACAGAAATTTACATATAACGCCTTATCTTTTAATAAAATTATAATTTATATATTATATTTTTATTATTTATAAATCGAGCACTACAATTTTGTGAATACACGTAGAAAATACCTCGCTGTTAAATTTATTAATTAAACTTAAGCAAACATTTAAATTAAATTAACTATACTAAAAAATTTGGTAAGAATATTTTAGTTAT
This sequence comes from Typha latifolia, assembly GCF_019914945.1. Taxonomy (NCBI): domain Eukaryota; kingdom Viridiplantae; phylum Streptophyta; class Magnoliopsida; order Poales; family Typhaceae; genus Typha; species Typha latifolia. The sequence goes on along the minus strand of NC_133088.1, from coordinate 14,675,883 downwards.
TTTAGAAATAAAGACATTTTAGTTAATTTAAAATTAAAATAATTTTACTTAACGAAGTATTCTCGCAATATTAATTTAAATTTAACTGAAAATAAATTTTTTTAATATGTTTATTAAATTATAGTACTCAATTTATAAATAATAAAAATATACGATGATTTTATTAGAAAGTATGGTGTTATATGCAAATTTCTCATATGTCAGCATCTTCCCGACATGTCATGTGAAGGGGGGATTGCAAAACATGATAGACATCAAACAATGACAAGTGATGGATTAGTTTTGTTATTCATAACATTTACCGACACAATTAAAAAAAAAAAAAACCCTTATTGAGTTAAATATTTTTAACTCAATTGTAACTGTTAAATTTAAATACTTTATAAGTGCTTAGAAGCATAATGATACAAAAGGCAATTCAGAAGGATAAAATAATTTTCGTCCAAGGAGAATAAGATGGATTTAAAAACCAAAAGTTGTAACAGTTAAATAATGAGAAATCTTGCCGTTTTTCCAAATAGTGTTTTAAGTGATACAAAAGAAATTGAAGAATAAAATGTATTTAACTCAAAATTATTTCATTAGATATTTGGATGAAACTAAAAATTAAACCCCATACCAAATTGCAAAGCAAGTAAGCCCAAAAATTTATTTCAAAATATAATCTCTTATTCCAGAATAAAAGCTAAACATCATATAACAAAAACACCTCTAGGTCCACATGAGATAGTTTTAGTAATAACTGAAGCCAGCTATTGACTTGTTTGATCTTGGACCTCTTGCTTAATAGTTAATTTGGTACAAGCATACTAACAAACAACAACCTTGCAGTAGTAGCACCTATATTTTAAAGTTGATTCCAAATCTCACATATATGAAAATTGTTGATCCGTACAACAACCAAAGAATATTGTCATCTAGATCACTTGTGTCAAAAAGAAAATGGAATATTTGCTACAAATCAGCCCTAGTAAAGTGGGGAATGTATAGTTCTCATGTTCCAAAAACACAGGCCAACAATAAATACAGAGAATATTACCCAATATGTGTTTTGGCCAACAAAACAAAAGCTTTCAGGAAACACAACGGCAATAAACAGAGATTAGAGAGAGAGAGAGAGAGAGAGAAATCTTAGTAATAACTGAAGGAAACATAAAACTGAAAACATAGTAAGACCTCTTCAGCATACTTGTATTCTGAGATTGAGTTAATAATAAACTATAATTGGCTGGAAAAGCCATGTTTAAACTAAAAGGAGCCAGATACAAAATACAATGGTTAAGCCAAAACAGTTCAGATGTTACTATGTCGAATAATGGCTGATTAATTAATAATGGCATGTTAACAAGCTATACACTCATTTATATAATTATGGACAGAATCTATAGATACCTCCACTGCAGTTCCTCAAGTTATGAGCTGCTTTAAAAGTTGCAGAACATCGAACAGAAAGTGGAGCTGCATCCAAAACATAAATCAACCATGATTTGATCCAACTGCCACTAGTTGAAGACTTCAAAGGACTATGACCAACAATGATAAAGCCGACAAAGCTCATTTGACATGTAGATCATAGTGATCGAAAAAGACATCTGGTTTTACCAGAGGCAATTTATTTGTGTACATGAAGAGGCGCCTAAGATTTTCTCTAGACAGTGTTGCCATGTCAACAGCTTCTCTTTTCTCAGGATAAATCCATAAATCACTTGACTTAACTATCTTCAGGCTATCACGACAGAAGGGGCACGACTGCGATCTTGTATTCCTGCAGCAGCAAGTGCAAAATATGACATAACTAACATTCAGCAAAGGGATGATGCAACACTATGATGTCTGAACTAAATGCCAAATTTCGAGTAGAAAGATTTCTGTTTTCACATAGAACGAAGTGAAGGTTATGCAAAACTTCTTAATGATCATAATTAATCTCATCCAGATGGTTCCATCGGTATCATCTCATAACATCAAAAGAAACAATAACAACATACATCAAGATACCTTATCTTCCAGTGCCAAAAACGGGATACACTAGTTACAAGGAGTATTAAAATGTTTCACAAATCAGATTATCTAATATACACAAGGATCATCCATAGGATCACTAGCAGCCACAGTGTTATTAGCAAAACACAATAAGAGCAGCAAGATTCATAAATCAGTTATTCTTTATATAGCATGAATCCAAATTAGAAGATGTCAAAATTCCTAAAGCTGCTATTAGACTAAAAGCTTGAAAATCAAATTACCAGTCATAGAAGCACTTCATGCACATAACATGGTTGCAGTTAGGCAACACTATCTTGTCATTCAGTTCCATGCAAATACCACATTCTTCTTCTCTTTCAACATCGATATCTGAGAGTTGCTTCCTTTCAACATCATCTCTCCTCCTATACCTTATCATGCATAGTGCCTTCTGCCTTTTGTCTTCCATATCAGATACCCCCCTTTGTAATTGCAACAAAGAGGGAAAAATGATGCCTGTCCCAAGTACCAAACAAGAACCACAACATAAAGATGAATATTAAGATTCATAGAAAGGAAAGAACTTAAGTTAGATGATCTATTACCATAGAATTCTCTAAGGCTTGCTTTCCTTTCATGAGTTGACATGGTTGTTGTCCCATCAACATACACCTGCGTGTCAAAGAGTTCCTCGTTCAGCAAAAAGTAACAAACAACAATAATCAATCGGGGAAGAACTCAGTGCCCTCATATGGAGAGATGAGAGTAAGTATAAACCTTATAAATCAGAATCCTGACAAGACCAAGGGCCCCAGCAAGCCTACAGTCAGCCCATCGCACCAGATAAAGAAACAAGTGTGCAGCAGAACTAAATGAGATTCGCATCTGAAGGCGTGCGCCATCATATTGTCTTGGAAATTCTGAAGCCCTACGGATGAAATTAGATTAGCTAATCCACAGGATGCTCCTTAAAAGAAGAAAAGAACTTCTGATGGGCTATTCCAAGTTTATTTAAGCATATCAGCACATCAGGTGTCCCAAACTAGATGTTCAAGTACTAGTTATTCAACTTTCAAAAGTAGAAGAATAACTATGGTCGGTGCATCATACATGCAAGAACACTGGAGCTGGACACATAGACAAGAATTCGAAAAGTCAATTAAATTACCAGATAAACCTACCTAATTCTTCTTGAATAAGAACTTCAAAGAAAAGAGTATAATTAAATGTATGCCCTTTTTATCTCCCTTTAGATGATCCTCCCTTGACATCACTCTCAAAAATAAACAGTACTCGACTACTCAAATGAGGAAAGCACTTACTATTGCGCTCTCCCATAAAATGATAAAATATCAAGCAAATCAAGAGAATAAGTACAAAATCTTAGAAAGACAGTCGCACTACTTAACAAAGCAGCTAAATATTTTCAAAACTTAGATGATTGTAGGGAATTATTCAAAGAAGAGAAAAAGTACCACATTTATGATACTAGCACCACTTTGGAAGTTATCATAAAAGACTCATTTTTCATGTAGATCAAGTTATAAATCAAATAATAAAAACAATGAAGATGGGGCAAGTGGGCAACAAGTAGCTGACAGGCAAACAAACTGTACTTGGTCTATAACAGCATTGTCCTTAAAAATCAATCTGTGAATAATCAAAACCATTTCTCAGTTTGCAATCTTTTAATAGATATGTTAGATAACATGAGACAAAAGAAAAATGAAAAAGAGTTCTACTACATATGAAGACCATGCTGGGGAATTTCCACAGCAATCACATTGCACTTATTTGTACTTAACAAACAAGGACTTCTCACTTCTCAGGTTACTCAATTATATTCAGATCCATCAAGCTTCAACTTAGTAGCAAACTAAACCATATTATATATACAACATAATGAGAACATTCAAACTGTACTTTTCGCATGTGGTTTCTGGTCTTCTTCTGTTTTTAATAAACCTGTCACAATTTTTTTTCATTCCTCATCAACAAAATATTGTTATAATATCTTATATATAGATGACTGTAGTCCACAGGAAGAGATAATGATTAATGATATTCAAACGCAGAAGAGAACAATAAACCCTAAGAAAGACACCATTTACGTGTCACTTTCGTTTAGCTAAACTCCACCAAGTCACACGAACCTATAGATTAACTGTTACTGCAAAATCGAATCTGAAGTTATCCTCATAGCTAGTTTACAAAGTATCTACATTGACAGAATTAAACTACTACAAAGAATGCCACCAGAACTCTCCATAGAGATAGAAACAGGGCACCGCACGTAAAAGTGCTACCTTTATAGCGTCTAAAAGTTATCGTTCTGATAAAGATTCGTCCAAATTTGTGACGCTAGTCAGATAAAAAAGACAACTTTTTCTACACAATCAGACCAAAGTTGTTGAAAAAAGAGAGACGGAAACAGAGGGAATCCAAAGATTACCCAATAACCAATTCCAATTACTTCACATTAGGAAAAAAAAAAAGGATCTTTCATGTATAATCCTTCATAGACTTACAATGCGTTGGCGTGCTGGATGTCAGCTTCGAGCAACTTGAGAGAATCCTTGAAAGACTTCCCCATCCGCATGGAGCCCAAGACCATCTCCACTTCTACAGCTCATCCAGATCAAGCATCAACAGAAGCCGAAGCCCTAGTCCTAACCCTAACCCCTTCCATCTACTTTCTCGCTATACTAATACCAAAATCCCCAAATTCCTAATCCGATCCGATTTCTTCCTAGTTTCCCTTTTACGCTCTCGGCTCTCTTTCGCAGTTTCGAACCGGAGAGAAGCATAGAAGCGCTCCGCTCGGCGCCACGTGGAAAGGGTAGTGGCGTTCGTGTGCGCCAAAAGTAGGACATAAATAACTCCACCGGTAATTTTAGTTTACCCTCTGATTTATCCAATTTTTACCGATTAACTTCTGATTCTAGAATATGTATTCTTATTTATTACACTCAAAATAAAATTTTTATTTCATAAAATTATCTTTAATAAAATTATAACAAATACTATTTGATTTAATGTAAAGTATATTAATGTGATAAACATCAAGTATAAAGTTATAATTAGATTAGTGTATATTTTAGAATAAAATTATTATAATTTTTAGTTGTTATCGTTAAAAAAAAGTTATTCTGAACGGGAGCTTAATGGGCCGTCCAAATTATCAAAATATTCCATTATATTTGTTAGACAAACCAATAGGACAAAATAATAATTAAGATATTTTAGTAATTTATTATATTTATTATAATAGAGTATTTTAATAATTTGGGTGGGGTCGTTTTATTTTAACCACAAATATAGAGAACAAAAAAAATTGTACGGGGATGGTAAAATATATTATGTGGTTTTTTATTAAAATAAATGGAAACAATGCCACAGTTAGGATGTTACGTGGTCTTCTAAACATATATCATTTCTTCGAGTGGGTCATTTTAAATATACTCCTGCAAAAATGCATTCTGATTTGAAACAGATAAATAAAAACAACAGAGAATATATGTTTCTTTAATGTAAATATTAATAGTTACAAATTGCTTCCCTTCTCTTTCTCACATCCTACCATCACATTCTTTCCTTCTTCCAGTATTAACTAATGTTGGAGTGTTCGGTCCAATGACATCTCCACCTTTTGCTGTTTTCCTATTATCTAACCTTCTGTTAAACTTCTTCTCCTTTTGCTCCTCCAAATTGAGAACAAAGAGGAATCCTCTTAAGGATACCAATCTCATCTCAACTTTATGAAACATCCATCAAAAGATGCAGCTGACTCCATATCATTGCTTATTTCATTGGTTGACTATAAAAGTTACTGGAGAAGTTCTGAATTCTGCTGCGAATGAATCATAAAAAGAACTTCATGGTAGCTGTAATGCTAAAACTTTTCAGAGATTCTTCAGCACGCTTATGCCCACGAGTGACACTTTGCATGCCTTGACAGAGTAGATTGACGAATCCAAAGATGGGGGGGGGGGAAGAGTCAAAAGTGCAGAAAACAAATAGCAGGAGACATTAATTTGCAAAGCTAAAGTGCATGGTATGATGATACATAACTCTTGCAATTCTTTGGCACCTGCACAAAAGAAACCTCTCTGCACTTTAAAGCTCACTGAAAGAACCTCAAGGAATGTAGGCAGAAAAGTGATTCTTGGGCATGTGATATATCATATATGCGTGATGAGGAAGTTGCAAACTTGCATCATGCATCAATCCTTCTCCAAATCTAGTGGTAGGTGAGCTATCATCATGCCCACATAATGCTCCATATGTCTATCTCAACACATACCCATGTGTTTGGGCTCCACATCCCTATCAAAAGAACATGAAGAATGACACATTCACTATGTAAGACAGCGAAGTCCCATGCATGGCATGTGATGCCCCCCATTTGTAAAAAAGCAAACTCACAAGTGCAATAGTTTTACTACACACAGTAACCACAAGAAGAAATGCCATTAACATGTTGAAATAAGAACAACAGAGAGGTTTCCCATCCTGGCCAAGCCAAAGCACAAGACGAGGAATACCCTATTTGGGACTCCCATTCATTTTTTAATCAGATGGGATGTATCCCAAAAGCTTGCACACAAATGGCGCTCTCTCTCCCCTTTGGAGAGGGCTACAAGGGCACACATCACTGAGCCCAATAGTGAAAAAGAACTATAGCCTATAGTAGTAGCAACAACAACTACCATAGAAACTTCCAAGCTCATAGATTTAAGGAGATCCTATGTAAATAGCCTGATGGGAGACTGCCTTTGCAAACCCAACGGCTACTTTTTCTCCCTCATCTTTTTTTTTTTAATGCCGAACCCAAGAACCAACGGCTACTTTTTGCTTCTTTAAGCTTAAGAGAAGTTAAGGCGAGAGGTGTAGGTGGCCTTGGGAGCCCAATTCTTTGGAATCACTTCCCTAGCTGAGAGGCTCTTCTGTGTGGCCAATGTGGTCAGCTTCACTGAGAAGGGGCCCTTTAAGGGTCCTCCAATAATGCACCAATTTGCTCCCCATATGTGCTTCATCTCTACCCATTGAACAGAGTTTGCCTGCGATGCAAACAAAGGCAAAACAAATGGAATTATTAAAGTCTAATCCACTTTGGGTTAAGGATTAGGAATTATTAAAGTGGTACTAGTGCCAAAGCTTTAGGGTATGGGGAAACCAAATTTTGCAATTGACTATATATAATTCTAGGCCACTTTTGTGGACTAAATTCCGTGTGATGTGACACGTTAGTTAAATCCATAGCCGTAACTGTTATCAAAATTTCTCTGAGATGCAAAGAATAATGTTAAGATTCTTAAAAGAAATTATGGAAAAGTCCCGCAGATGAGAGGCTCTGTGGCCCAAAGCCTGCACACCAACCACTGAAACATGCAGCATGTCTTCAACTGTAGTCTGTAGATGCCCAAGAAAGAGCTCTCAAGAAAGAAAGGAAGGCACTAAAAAATGCACAACTTTCTGTAAAAGAGAGAGCATGGCACCCCAACTATATACATAAAGAAGGTTCCTTTATGAGCTTAGTAGTGCTTAAAGGGAAGGCAAATCTGAAAGAAACAATTGAAAGATGTGATCAGAGACGTACTTGTTTGATGTGCATGGATCCAATGTCTCCATCGCCATCCTCAAACTCCACAAGAAGCGACAGCCAGTAGTCTGTCGACCCTTCGTTCACATGGAAAGCTATGTTCTTCCCGCGATACTTGCATTTAGTCCTGAAGAAGATATAAAACTTTACAGTCAAACAAAAGCGAAGGGAAAAGAAGAAGAATAAAGATTAAAGAGCATCCCTTTGTCTCCGCCACTACAAAGTGACCAATTTTCCTTTGAAAAGAGAATAGTCTAATCTGACCTTCGATAGACGACAGAGATCTCGCCTCGGTCCCTGAGACGGCCGCCGGATCCGGACACCGCCATGCGGCTGAAGGCGGCGCCGCTGAGATCGAAGTGGGTCCGCCCGAACGCGCAGTAGCCACCGGGGCACTCGTCGGTGATGATCACCGTCACGGCTCGCCGAGAGCAGATGGCGGGATCCAGGCACCGCACCTTGTAGCACGCGCCGCACCCTTCCCCGTCCTTAAACAGTATCGGGCTCACCGCCCCAACCCGCGACCTAAACGGGCGCACATCCACTAGTGACCCGTACCCGCACGCCCCGCCTGGTTAAAAGAAAAAAAAAAAAAAAGAGAAAAAGGAAAAGAAGCGAGTGGATTTATCGGAATGAAGGGTGAGTTTAACTGCTGGTCTGAGTAAAAGGTCAGTGCTAGGGCTGACATGCATCGCTTGCGCATGTGCCGAGCACGCACTTGCGGTGAGGCTCCGGGATCGGATGCAATTCTTGCACAGCGGAGATGGTGCTCGAGCACCTCATCATTTGACACATACACCAAATCGGTGTGGCCCCCGAGATATACGCATGCCGATCTCAACGGCTAGAAAGAATTAATTTTACACATAACTGCCTGAACTATCTCATTTCCCAACTATTCGCAACATCCGACGCAAAAAAATAAAAGGAACAGAATTACAAATAGCTGAGATATGAGGTAGTTATTTGCAAAACAACCTACTAAACTCCCCAGGCAAAGAAATAGCCAGTGAGCTTACCGTCGCTGCCGTCGCCGTCGGGGCTGCCGTACCACGTGGCGGTTGCGGGGTGCCATTGCGGGTCGGACAAGGAGACCGCCTCGCCCGAATCCGAGAAGAGGTAGAAGGACGAGCAGATGAAAAGGGGAAAGAAGAGGAGGAAGGAGGAGGAGGAGGAGGAGGGAGCCGCCATTGTGGCTTCTCTCTGTTTCTTTGCCACTTTAAGCTTCGAGAAACCCAAGAGTCCACCCTCAATGCACAGAGCTGTGTGTACTATAGAGCAGAGTAGCAGCCTCCACACTTATATAGAAAAGAGGAAATAGTCGAGATTTCCCACCTAAAAAAAAGAAATATTCGCGGATTAGTCGTGCCTCCAAAGAGGCAACTAAAGAGCAACTGTGGAAGTGTGGCACTGTGGCTAGGAAAAAATAAATAAAGAAAAGAACAAAAGAAGGGGGTGTATATTTATCGCTGCTCCGTAAAAAGATTTTGAAGAGCCCAAAGATGAAAGATGGGCGAGACGAGATGCCACCACCCATGTGCTCTCCTGTTGGGGTGGGGAGGAAATGACCAAAATGTCCTCTATGGTGGGCTTCGGTTACGCCGACGGTTACGTCTGCGAATCGGGGATTTTATTTGGCGGGTGGTCGTTGCCGGTTAGAATATGAACTGATTGGTGTTAGTTGATGCGTCAAATCTCGTCTTACCTTTTTTTCTTCTTATTTTTTAAAAAATAATAAGCTCGTATTAGTTGGCACATCAATTCCTGCCCACTGCGCTTCTTTACTAAAAGCTTAGTCAAAAGAAAATTAAGCTTTAACGAAATTAGTCGGCCAATTACAACATGCCAAGTAAATAAAACTTCGCATGGCCCCCAGCCAACCACCAATGAGCTTCGTCATCATTTCGGTAAAGCAGGAAAAGAATCGCCTCCTAACCAGAGGAATTTTCTCCTTTTCCGAGGGGTACTATTGTAAACTCCCATTCGCAGACCGTTCATCATATGGGGAAGGAGCAATTGGACACGTGGAGGAGCGTCACTGTGCTCGTAGTTAGTATAGTGATCCCGAGAGTTACAACTTAGCCCCCCACTGTTCGCGTATTCTACTACTCTGCCATCGTAGAGTAGATAGCAGGGGGACCGGTTAGCCCATGGGATCTGCCGACACTCTCGAGCTGTACTATTACAAAATAAACGGCCGTTACGCTGACGTACGCGCCCGACCGTTAAGAAAAATCCGATTCCGATGGACATGGAACATGGCTAACCTACCTCGTGACTCACATGACCTTAGTTTAACATAATTCTACTGAGAAAAAAATAATCTTTTATAATGCTCGTTATAATTTGTTTCACATAGAACCCTCTATTTCTCAGAACAATTAATATTACATGCTAATTTACTGCCTCTAGGTAAATTTTAAGAAAAAAAAAGGTAAAAGGTGTGCAGCATTATTGTAGTCCTCCTGGTTACAGTAGTTCTAGAGACTTTTCTGGAACTTAAATGAGAGAAAGAAATATATGTGTGAATGCGAAGAAGAAGTACAAATATGGCATTTTGGCTTGGAAAGGGCCTGGGCTGCCTCCTAAGTAAGTAAGTGGTCAGTGTTCTTAGTCAAGACTTGGAGAAGTCCTAAAATAAATTGCACAGATCCCAATAGGCTCTAATTGTTGTGGACTAAGTGTTTCCATTGACTCTACTCTCTGTTTCTCTCTCCTCTCCACTTGGTGTGCAAATTGGGAGTATAAATTTCCTCACCCATGCCTTTCTTTCTTCAGATCTTAGGTGGGAATATAAATGCAGCCTTTTGGTAGACAGATGTGTCAGAGAGCAGTGGCTATATTTAAGTTGAGAGTTTGTGAGAATTAGACCCAAATGGAAGAGTGAAATTAAAGTGAGACAATGATTGAAGTGTTAGAACCAAACCACATGCATGATGGCTAAATCTCTCAGTCAACTTTGACATACTCATGTGTATATAAGTGATAAAGTGTTTTTGATGGTGGGCATAAGTTTTGCTTCATAACGGCGTCCTATTGGTAGTGGTAAATTGGGTTTATTTTTCTTGTTATACTTGTAATTATGTTTATGTTTATGAAAGTTACCTCGTAAATTACTTCTTTAAATATGGATAGTTTTTATTATCGTTATTCTTAAAGTTATTGATTTCAAAATTTCACTAAATTATTATTATTATTTTACCATCATTGATTATTTTGTTTTTCTCCATTCAGATGGGCATGTTTTAATGGAAGTTGATTCCTAATAATTATTATTATCATTGTTCAGGGAAAGCCCCATAGTCAAAGATTTAGTCTATTTAATATGATTTTGATAAAATAAAATATCAAATGGTGAGAGGAACGGCGAAGCAACAAGGAGGGGAGCCAACGATGAACAAAGCTAGGTGGATTGGCGACAAGAAGCACGTAAAATATAGAGAAGCATGATAGAAAAAAAATATCCTCTAAAAGAGAACAAAAATATTGATGCTATAAATTCAAGCAGAGATATATACCCGGTGAAGAAGGAAAGGGAAAGCTCAATACCAAACTTCCGGCATTTGTATTTTTAATAAGGCATTTACAACCAATTTCTAAGAAGGTGGAAGATCATTAAGGATAGCTAAGACTTGCATTCCGAAAGGAGTTTCATTCCCTGTTGCAAGATCTTCACTATTACCAACATTTAGATGTGGTGTTATATGTTTCTCCAGCACATTCATCATGGACTTCGTAATTTCGTGTTTCCAAAAACTCTTATTTATTTTTTTTCTTCCATTGACAATGGTGGTTTTTTTTTAATAGAAATAGAGAATATTATATTGAAATAAGAATATCAGTGGATAAATACTGCACACTTACAAAAAAAATATTAGCAATTAAATATTTACCATGAACCCAGTTTAGGGTGTGGTGAAGTCAATCTCAACTCAAGTAAGTTGATTTAGTGAAACAATAAACGAAGAGGAGGGCTTCTCTAAAATAAAGACACTGATATTTTTGCTATCAAATCATCATCCCTATTAAACTCTTCATACTTTTTTTTTTTCTTCTTCCTTAAATGATTTATTACTCATTATTGGTACTTCATTATTCAATAAACATACTGTTTGCTATAAGCAATGTAATCCAAGATGAATTTGCTAGAGATTACCAGATTTTTTTTGTTGAAATTATCATTTTATTCTTAATTTTTCTGTTTTTTTTAATCTAAAATAAGGGTATAACTATGGCATGACAGCCATTTTGATATTTTGTAAAGCGTTAAAAAAAGTCTACGTAAAGAATGGTAAAATGTAATTGGATACGGATCCGAGTCCATCCTAACCCGGATCCTACTACCAAACCACTATCTAACTCCAGTTCGGATGATGGGAGCCATGATGGCCGGAACCCGGAAGCAGCGAACACCACCGACGGAAACCTCCACCAAAAAAAATCTCAGACTGTGAGGAGCTATCAGACTTCCTTTATTTTATCTATTCTCGCTTAGTTTCAATATTCGTCTCAATTGCGTTTTTCTTTTCTTCTGATTGATCTATATATAGTGTATGTTAATACTTCAATTATAACTACTTGAATTAGATTTGTTCTTAGCTAGGGTTTGCCATGCCAAATTAGACTTGCCCCTTTTGGGCTTCTTCTCACTGGTGGCTTATTATCTGAGAGATATATAACCTAATTTATACTTCAATAACAGATTTATTAAGAATTTTTTTGCTAATCACCCAAGGCTTTGATCTCTCCCTTCAGACAATTAATCACTGCATTACTCATGCGCAGTATGGTAGCGTATATTTGGTAGTAAAATATTAAAATTTATGTATATTGATTTACAAGACATCTTCTAGTGGATATTTGTAAAATAGGGAGAACTTTTTTTTTTATCAGATTTCTATTCATGAATATTGAATACTATGATTCTTTACAAGTATGTCATGGTCCAAATAAAACTTTCTAGTAATTCTGACAAGTAAAATAAATTGACAACTACTTCCAGCAAGATATTAATCCCCATCCCTGAGGTTCCTTAATATATGCTTCAATTTCAAGTTGTTGTGCAGATTAGTACTAACCCAATGTTGGCTTCAATGGCTCTATTTAACTGGATGACTCTTCCTAATGAAAATGGATAGGAATTATAACTCGACATATTTAAGCATAGACAAAATATACATTTATGATTACAGAATGTGTTCTTAGTTCTTACCTGTTACTTTGCTAATTGGGTGTTATACGTACTTCTGATATTGCAGTTTTTAGTTTACTTTGTACTTAACATTGTTGTATTTATCGGACTAAGTAGACAAACAGCTCCTCAATGGTAAGGTACACTGCATACTCTGAGACATTGTATCATATTGCAGAGGAGTGTCTGATGCACTTGAGTTCATCTAATTTATCTTATCTCATGATTCCTTAGATTATGTATCCTATGTTTACAAAATTGTTCCAATTATGGATTAGTTTAACACTAGAACCATTAAAATTTTTAATTCATTGAACTTTGGCAAGGTTCAACGGTTTCTAATCTCAATTTTTCATGTCATGTGTGCTACCATAACCAAGGGTAGGAAAATTTTGTTGGTGATACGATCCGATTAAAAAATTCACAAAATCCAACCCATGCGGTAACAAAATTAATTAAAGAACTTATAAATTACAGAATACCGTATTAGTCGAATCTAGTATTTAACACTCTCTCTTTGAGACCAATTTAATCTCCATTGATTGGTCCTGTAATAATGGACATCACTTTCTCATGAGGCAATGATTGCCTTGCACACGAAAGGAAACAATAAATCCGAATGCTTTGTCGAACCAGAATAGTGCAGTACTACCTCTTAGTACAGTAACGAAAATCTTGGGAATGTACAAGTGAATAAATAAATAAAATCAATTCATTTAATTTCATTCGATCATTTCCTAATGCATATCAATAGACTATTTATAATAAATGAACAACCACTGTAAAGGGATGCAAAAAATCAGATCGGTTGAAAAAATCGCCAATCCAAAGGAAGCATCCTTTCGTCAACAAAAGCATCTGGTCATAATAGCTCGAGCAAAATCAACTTGTGCTGGAGCCAATTCACCTTATGCCCGACCCAATCCACCTTATGCTTGAGCCAATTGAAAAAATGTTTGAGCGAATAAAAAAAAGGCTCCAACAAATCGAGATTAACTATTTCGGTTTCAAACAACAGATGCTGCACATACACCTAACAGAGCAAATAATAATTTGGATTTGACCACCCACGAACCGAACCGAGCCGTCCGGTGCGTGTGTATAAGCTAAGTTGCATAAATTTACTTACCCATTAGAATGGTTATTTCTTGGGGCCAAAGTCTAAATGAAATTTGGTACTTATATACCCTACTAACATTTCCTAAATAATCAATGCGATTTCGTTTATTTTCATATCCACTCCCCTTAATGTATTTGAATAAGTGAGCATATGACATTAAAATGCTCTTTGAGCTTTATATTCCACCATTTATCCATTATTTGTAATGTGTGGACCTCATTGATTTTGGCCTCAAAGTTTTCTCATTATTATTTTCCCAACAAATTTATAGTTTCTTTAAATGCTATGGCAGTATGGCTTAGGATTATCTTCCTTAGATCTCTTTGAGGAGCGCTGGATTAGTCAGCAGACTAACTAGGAATGAGAATCCATGTCCCATGTTTGTTCAATATAATGGATTTTCTGTGTCTGGATACTAATTCGACTGCAATTATGATGCAGAATCAGTTTACACATAGATATTTTGTCAGTCAAATATTTCCTGATCTTACTAATCACCATTATGTATCATTCTGGTGGCCATATGATTTGGTAGAATTCTTTTGCTTCCACTTTGACTACGAAAGTTAAGAGGATCTCTGCTGCCAGCCTGCCACAGTTGAATAAAGAGGAAATCAAGGTTGTTTCTTGTTTGGAGATCAGAAAATGGAAGGGAACCTGGAACAGAGTAAACAGCTTGAGAATGAAAAAGATTATGTGCTGCTTGACTTGGATGATCTTTAAATTGATTCAGATATTCCAGCAAATGCTATCTGTAAATCTGTATTATTAACAGGACTTCAGCTAGATTTGAAATCATATTTCTGGATGCCATGTTTCAAGTTCATCTGTTTTTGCTTATAAATCTCTGATTCATTGGCTCTGTGATAGACTTGATCATCCTTCTCCTCTCTTTTTTTTTCAGTTGATGCTATTAATAAGGTTTAATTATGTTTGCCTGTAAATCTCTGATTTATTGCCTCCTCTCTTTTTTTCTTTTTCCTTTTATAGCATCTGCACAATAATCTAGCCAAGTTGCTTAAAGTCAGCTCAGCAGTTGCTCCATGTGATGGATGCACAAATTTGTGACGGCATTAGCAGGTTGTGTTCTTTTTAATTTGTGATGGCATTAGCAGGTTGTGTTCTTTTTAAGGCCTAAGTTGTTGACTGCTGATTGTGTTGTTCTATCTTGTAATATTCTTTTCTTTTTTGCTGATTGGGTTTGGTTCTGCTGGTTTTGTTAATTCTCCATCTTTACGCTTTCCAGCTGTGTTGAATCTAAGAAAGTGCGTCCACTTGCTGCATTGCTCAAGAATAACATTTTGCAGTTAGTGACATATCCTCTTTTTGCCTAAAAATTAATTTGATCTAGGTGGATGATAAGTTGTAACATACAGAATCCTCACTTGAATTGACAAGTTTTTTAATGGAACACAAGCCCATGCAATTTACTTATTAAGTAGCAAATTTCAACCATCTTCTGGAAAGAATTTGGATGATCAAATTTGCAATCAAATCTCCCATCTTGAAATTTTACGCTTCCTTCTATGTATGTTATTCTACCGGTAGTTAACCTGCATTTTTTTTCCTTTTTTTCTTTTTGAAAATTTTTAGTGATTGTGTAGTTTATGACATTATGCAGGGCCTGGAATCAGTCTCCTACGTTGGTCATTGGTGATTGTCTTAAGCTGGTGCGAATTGTAACTCTTGCCAAGATCTAACCATCACTTTTTAAGATATTACTATACAACAATCTTGGAACTTTAAGTGGCATGGCAGAAAGAAATGAGAAATCCTGGAAATGTTCCTGTTTGAGTCACTAGATAAAAAAGCTTAAACTGTATAATGATTTCTGCATATCTCTGCATGATGTCTAAGTAGACTCATGAATTCATTGGCAACCAGTTGGAACATGCTATGTCTCCCTCCGAAGGTGGTTTCATTTTACCATTCTAGCACTGTACAAGTTTAGATAGTTATTTGTAAATTTAGGTTCTTTAAAGAATATAGTAAATCTTCTGAATGCCTTTACATACTTCCTGTATTTCAAGAGTTTGATGAGCCGTCCAGAAAATATTGTCGTTTATACATCTGAGCTCCAGAAGAAAGGTTTTGAAGTAACAACTAACTAACAACCTGGTTGGTTTAGAACTTCAGTTATATTCTTTACTTAGATTTCAGTACGAGAGCTTATCATGTTTGTTCGAACGTGGAATTAGTGGATTCTCTGAACTTGTTTACATGTGGTTTAATGCTGAATTTTGTATGGAAATGGCAAGAGGAAACATTACTCTCTTTCAATTTTGTCAGATGTTGCGGCTACAAAGATCACAAGTTCTTCTTCGGCGATGAATCTTTCCAAGGGCAAATGCAATATTATTAGTACTAGACAAAGCTCCATCCAGATCCAAGCAGGTTAAACCCTTTGCAGGTCTTCACAGGATTCCCAAATTCAAAGCTAGCAAAATGAGCATCGGAATACAACGGAGGCTACTATCAAGCACTTGTAGTTTCAAACGCATTCATACCCATCACAACAATATTGACTTTTGTGTACTTCTATTGGAATTTGTTTCCAGTTTCCACTGTTGAAATCGGCAAGACACTTTCTTTAGTATTTCTTGCACGTTTGGATAGTTTGTTGCTGAAAGTGAAGAACCAGAAAGTGACAAGCTTGGGCATTGTAGCATTTCTCGTGCAATAAAACTTCAAAAGAAAAAGGGAAAGATAAAATTCTCTCTCTCTCTCAGGCATTGTATTACTTATAATTTTAATTTTTATGCAACTGTTGACGGATTTGAGATCTTTTATATTCGTGCATATTTGCTAGCAACAATGCTCATAAATTAATCTACAACTTCTCTGATTACATCTCACTATCACCTCCTCAATTTTTCGGATATAAAATTTGCCAACTGCCCTCGGATTTGTGGATCACATCTTTAAAATTTGTTCTGTGGTTAGTAAAGGTAGACAAGCTTTTAATTTAATAAACAAGATCCTCAGCCTCTTAGTTTCTCAATAAGCTTTAAAGTTCCTCATTTCCATCTTCCAACAAAAATAAATTTGACTAGAGTGCAACGATAGAATCTTCAATTTTAAAATTCTAGCTTCCAACTAGAACTCAGTCTTCGGCGAAAATAGGCCATTTTATTTTTTTTAAGTTTTAATTTTTAAAAAATAAATTTGATTAGATAAAAGGAATATTTAATTATCAAATAGTTTATGAACTATTTATGTGAAACCAAATGGGCTGTCACCCATTATTTTCTCAAAATATCTGCAAACCATGAGATTAAGAAACAAAAAATGATACTTATCTATATGATATTAAGATGCCACTGGACTAGATCTAGCAAAAACAGCCTACGTGCATAAATGAATATAAATAAATAAATAAATAAATAAATCTAAACTCGGAAATAAAAAAATAAAAAAAACTGCCACGTCATCCATCAAGGAACGAGCTAACGCCAAGTGGAAGCCACGTTCGAGCCGTAATTCCTGGTCCACGCTAGGCTCACTATTCGCGAGCTATAATAATAACAACTGGAATTAATAATTACAAGACCCACCCTGCCTCGACGACAGAGAGCTTCAAAATTCCTCTTGAGCAGCCAATGGCGTTTCTCCTTTCTGTGGGTCCCCGACACAATTATACCCGCACAATAATTCCGGCCATTTATTTTTTGTCCTCTTTCCCCCTCCTTCCTCTTGCCACTAGTGCAAAGCTTTGTCACGAAGCTTCTCGTGCGCGAGAGATCTCGGTGGAAAGAATTCTATAACTTTAATCCGCCAAAAGAGAAGATTCCGCTCCTCCATCTCCATCCCCTTGCCTTTATCTCCTCCGTCGAATCGCCTTCTCCTCTCTTGTTTTGATCCTTTTCCTCTTCGCCTTTTGGTCTCCCAGGAGTTTTTAGATCTTCTTGATGCTTCTCTTCCTCTCTTATTCTTCGAGATCTACCAATTCTAATCCGAGATTCGCTTCCAGTAGTTTAATCTCTTTCATGCTTCTCCCGGCCGACGTCTTCTTATTATTCCAATCGTCCCTCTTCGATTACTTCGAGATCTCGGCCTCCAAGTCCTAGATTTCGTCGAAATTCCCGATTTTGAGGGCGTTATGGCGGAAAAGAACCGTGCTTTCTCCATCGAGGAGCTTCCTACCCACTTGATTTTGGAAGTTTTGAGCTCGGGGCGCCTCGGCGCAGCTGATCTTGCGAGTTTGGAGTCCACTTGTAAGTTGTTTAGAGGACGCCATGGGATTTTCCCCAATAAGTTTCGATCCATGGTTGACTTCGCGGCGTTTCACGTCTGCGAGTCGCATACGGTGTTTGCTTGCCTGCCGCCGAATGCAAGGGGTGATCTCGTTGAGAGATGCGGTGGGAATTGGAAGAAGGTGCTGAGATTCTTGCAGTCCGTGGAGCAATCTTCTGGCACTGTGGAGACTTCAGCAGGCAATGTACTACTTTTCTTTGATTATGCCAAACTCTTGTCTATCTCTTTTGTTGTTGAATATCATTCCTGTTCTCAAATTGATTAAAAATCAAATTACTTAAATTTCTCTGAAACTTTTTCGTTGGCTTCCTAGAGTCGTCTATTACTATTAGTAGGTAAAAATTTCCTTTCTAAATTCTAATTAGCGATAGTGCAAAGTGAAAACAGAAAACCCGTGTCTAACTGCTGCGACTGATAGATTATCTTTTGATCATATGGCATTATAAGTGAAGTCAGATTACTTTGTGAGGGGGATTCCTAATTTTGGGTTCACATTTTCTCCATTAAGAATGTTTAATTTGATACATCGTCTTCTGAAGTGGCTATCCATGACCTGAAAACTAATTAGCTTTCAGGGAAAGGCTGCAATAGAAGTGGCCAAGGAAGAACAGGGTTCTTAGCAGTACTGATTTCTGTTTTTAGTGCAGATTTTGTTGCTAATACTCAACACACCGACGAAGATTTACATTGAGGTCTCACTCGTATCTAGTTGATATATGCTTTTGGATATTTTACAATGCAATTCAATGCATGGGCTAAAATTATCTAAAAGTAGTGGTAATGTACTTCTTTGGACTGCTTTTGTCAGAGACTTGAAAATGACTGCTTTAGAATTATAAAAGTAGCAAGGTTCTCAGTCTTGACCGATCTTGATTTGGATCATGCGAGTTTCGACCATTTCAGATGAAATGAACAAAATCAGGACTTCGAAAGGAGAGAAAAGAGGAAGAGAGAGAGAGAGAGAGAGAGAGAGAGAGAGAGAGAGAGAGAGAGAGGAGAGTGTGAGAGAGAAACAAAGGAGGTGGGGGGAAGAAGAAACAAAAAATTGCATACCCAAGGTTGTCGGATCTGCATTGGAGGAGTTCATCAGACGTTGATGGATGTTGAATCTACGTTAGAGAAGCATCGATTTATTTGGGGCTTGGGAGAAAAAGGGAGAGTAGTGCAGTAGGAGGGAGAAGGAGAGGTGAGTTTTTTCAAGTGAGAGTGAGAGATAGGGAGAAGGAATGGGAGAGATAGGGAGAAGGAATGGGAGAGAGAGGGAAAGAAAGGTATTTTTATTTTTGTGAGAGAGTGAGGTTGAGTTGGATGAAGGGAGATAGATATAAAAATTGAGAAAATAATACTTTTTTAGTTTTAGACTTAATAATTTATATTTGATATATCTTTATTAGTCTTTTTTTAGTTTTTAGATATACCGATATGATCGATGCATATCGTTTTTTCAGGAGGCCAATTCGGATCTCGATACTTGAAAACTTAAACATAGGTGATTTAATAATTTTCTTTTTTACCAAAGATTGTCATATCAATGAAATGTGCTAGGCCGATACTCTCTTGACCAGTGGCACACTGGCTTGCCTACTCGCACGTATTTTATATATTTTTGGTTTTTTTATATATATCAAAATTTACAGTAGAGTCTTTTACTATTACAATTGTCCTCATTTTTTGAATTAAATGAATATCAAATTTTGTGAGTGAAAATTTGGGGAAAAGCAATAATTCTAATTATGCTAAAATTTTAGCTTAAAAATTATAAAATTTTGGTTCAAATCAACTCTTATGGAGTTAATCTAATATATTACAATACTAATTTTAACATAATTTGAATGAGTTTGACATATTAATTTTAATTTTTTTGAATTTGGGACAAATTTAAAGGATATTAAAAAATTTCTGTTATTCATATATTTTAAAGTGTATTTTTCATAGATAAAAGGAAATACTTACGAAACGAAAGAAAATTTAATTTTTGATGGGATTTGAAGAATAAATCTTTTATCTTTTAATGGTTGTTACATAATCTCTATCCCCTTTTAATTTTTGGCATGATCAATGGTTGTTACATAATCAGATTCTTTCGCTTTGCAAGCAAAGCGCTATTGATAGCTCACTGAGCGAAGACTGATGTAATCAATCGGTGCTCTCAGCTATTTGTCCTAATCATCTCTAGATAGGGAAGACCTTACTGGGCTCAAGGAAAGGCTTTGGGCATTGTCTTTGGGGCGGGGATCAAGGAGACCGGATTTATGTTTATGAACCTCGGCCTTTCCTAGGCTCACTGAAGGGCTTCATTCTTTAACTAATAGAGATCCCCCCCAAGGGGGAAGCGATGCGGAGGATAATGTCCACCCAATCAGCTCTAGAAAGTGAAGACCTTACTAGGCTCAAGGAACACTTTCTAGAAGATTGTATTGTATAGTATAAACCTTTTAGCAAGCAAGAGCCAAATGAAAGCTCAACTCAAATAATTCTTGTGATCATACCTTGCTCTGCCAACCCTCGTTAGCAACTCTCATTGCTTCCTTAGTTCATGTTCTAGTATAGGAGATCTAGTGAATTGAAAGGGGATAGAGATTAAGGGTTGCAGTAAAGCTTTGATATTTAGTGCAACGCAGCACCTGCTCAATTGAAGGTTTGCTATTGCACGCTCCTTCTCAGGCTTGAAAAATTCTGCATTGACAAGCAACTTTGAGCCGCGAGTCTCAGGTCATTCTCAAGAACTTATATTTTCTTAGAGGAGGCTTCAGAAACAAAAGTAAAGTCATTTGAATCCTTTAAATATATTTCCAAAACCTCTCTCGTATAGATAGAGAAGTCACCTAGCTTGCTAAGAAGAAGAGCTCCTTTTGTCAATCAGTCAAAATGAGGACCCACTTTACTTTGAGCTTGAGGGCATGCATCACAGTTCCACAGGGAGTCGTCACCTTGAGTGATAAAAATTAGTTTTGATTTGAGGGACGAGGAAAGGCATAGGACTTACTGCCGGAAAAGGGTATAGGAGCTTGCAAAAGAAGCCTATAAAGAGCTTATGAAGGAAGCCATTCAATCTCTTTTATTTCTTCTCTCATTCTCCTCTCCTTCTCTCTTTCTTCTTCTCTAACTTCAACCTTTTCTATTTGGGAAAGTGATTTGACTAACCCTTGATGGGTTTTAGGTGGCACAAATTATTTGCTGTCTGATACTCTACGTATGTCAGTCGACAAGGGGCAACACAGGCCGACATGCACTCGTGCTAAGGGCCAAAATCTCATCTTCACGGGGCGTGCCAACTGGCACAACCATCCTTGTTTTTTAGCTTGGGCCTCTATCGATTCGATGATGATACATTTGTGTCCTATTATGCATTTTCTTCATACCTTTCTAAAGAAAAGAAAATACTGAGTAATTGAGTTGAAAAAGGCTGAAAGAAATGATGGATTAGTTATGGCGTGCATCTTGTTTAGATTTTAATCTTGTTCAAATTAGCTTTCTTCTGCTGCATCAATTTCTGATACATGTGTTATTGAAGTTCAGGCATTTGGCCACAATGTCTGTTTTCTGATTTGTTTAAGGAGTCGCATATCTTAATGGAGCTCTTAGACTTCATTCGTCATGGATTTAGTAAGCATATCTCTGGGTTGACCATGCTAAGTGATAAGCAGAATGGTAACCTGTTGATTCCATGTGCTAAGTGATAAGCTTATCTCAGCTTCCATGTGCAGAAATATGAACAGACATAAATATTTTTGATGTATTTTCTCCATATTGTATTTCTTTTGTCCTGTTGATAGGTAGATATTTGTTGTAACCTATTGCCCAAGTAATTTTTTTTAATATCCAGATGCAGGTAACTACTGGAAGATATCATACTCTCTTGATTCATGATTCTTCAGTCTTTTCTTGTGGATCCAGTTTATGTGGAGTTCTAGGTCATGGTCAAGATACAACACAATGTGTAGCATTTAGCCGGGTCAATTTTCCATCCCTCTCTCCTGTGATCCATGTTTCTGCCTCTCACAACCATGCAGCATTTGTTACGCAATCTGGAGAGGTATTTGATGTTTGTTATTTATGGCAGTAGTGTTAGGTGTTATCTTGGTTTGATTTAGAATTTTAGATACTTTTCTTCTTGTTAGGTGTTTACTTGTGGGGATAATTCGTCATTTTGTTGTGGTCATGGAGAAGTTGGGCGCACAATATTTAGGCCTACTCGCATTGAAGCACTGAAGGGCATACCTTGCAAGCAGGTATATATCTTCAATTCCGCACTTTGATTGGCTGCCTACCAAATATTAACAAGCATGCATATTAGCAGGAGCTGAATATATAAATTTATCATGTTTATTCTTAGTATAAGAGTAACCATTGAGAAATATTTTTCATTTGAATAATTCAAAAAAGGTTTATTAGGATAGCCATTTATAAAAATTGCTGGAAAAAAATTGCGTCCAATAGGATTTGAACCTATACCAAAGGTTTAGAAGACCTCTGTCCTATCCATTAGACAATGGACGCTTTTCACTCCTATTTTTTTTTCTTTCGTATTATTCCTTTCTCTTGTTCAGATAAAAAACGATTACACAGAGAAAATATTTTAGAGAATAAGAAAAGGATGCATATCCAAATGGATTAGATTTAAATGTGATAGCATCTTCTGATATGCTTCACAAAACATTTTTCTATGTTCTCAGTGATGCAATCAAAAGTATCAGCAACATACCTTTGACCCAAGATGCTAGACAAGGGCAGGATATATCCTAGCTACATTATATTGCTAAAGGATACAAATGATGTTGTCTAAATATTTTGGTCTACTAAGGATTTAGTTCATAAGATAATCATATGGGGAAGTTCTATGCATGGTCTCCATTATTAACAACCGCAAATTGCATATGGTTAGGTTATTCCCCACAATCAACAAATTTGATTGCTAATTATGTACAAAGCTAACCCCTAAATTTTGATATTAGGTTGCAACCGGGCTAAGCTTTACTGTCATTCTTACAAGGCAAGGGCAAGTGTACACTTGTGGAAGTAATGCGCACGGTCAACTTGGTCATGGTGACACATTGGACAGGCCTACTCCTAGGAATATTGAACTCTTTGAGGGTATCGGCCATGTAGCTCAGGTTGCAGCTGGTGCAAGCTACACCTTCGCTGTAACGGATGATGGCACAGTTCATTCTTTTGGCTCTTGTACAAACTTTTGCCTAGGACATGGAGACCAGCATGATGAACTTGTTCCACGTGCCATCCAATCTTTTAGGAGGAGGAATATTCGTATAGTTCGGGTATCCGCTGGGGATGAGCATGCTGTGGCTCTTGATTCCAGTGGATATGTGAGTAATTTACTATTGCATCTACTCTCTCTTTGTCCTCACAGGAAAATAATAATATGAACATCTTTTTGCAGGTTTATACATGGGGAAGAGGCTATTGTGGAGCCCTTGGCCATGGTGATGAGAATGACAAGACTAGTCCAGAACTACTGGCCAGTCTGAAGGGTCAAGTTGCTGTGCAGGTTGATTACTGTTGTTTCCGTCTACTTTGTCCCTTGAAATGATCGAATTTTTTAGGCTTGAATCAGAAAAATAATAACACTGACCATCTTTTGTAGTTCATCCTACTTTAGATAAGTTCAAGTTTACTGTATATTATGCTAATTATAATAGTTGAGTGCAACATCTGCTGTCAACGACTAGTCTAGTATGTCGGAAGTTATAATAGTTGTTAACTTAAATTGATAGATGACAACTATCCAGGATTAAGAAAAATGATAATCAGATGGAGTAATCATTGTAAACTTGCCCTTTCTCAATACAGCTGTTAAGAGCATTGGCTGGACTACAGGCAATTACATCACTTTATCTTTAAACTTTTTCCTTTCATGCAATAACTATGGATTGTTCAATTGCCACTTTCCATTCTCCTTGACAAAAGCAGTTTCAGGTTTTTTTTTTTTTTTCAAATCGCAGACACAAGGTATTTGTATTGCATGCAGTTTTCCTTGCAGAATCTTTTCTTCCTATTTTACAAGCTTTAAATATTCAATAATTTGTGTAACATTGGAGTTAATTTTTTTTTATATTGGATGCTTATAGTGCAATGTGTCCTCAAAATCATATGGCTGTTGTTTTCACGACATCTTGATCATTCTTATCTTGGTGGCTGCTACTGTTGACAGGTTTGTGCAAGGAAAAGGAAAACCTTTGTCCTTACAGATGAAGGCTCTGTTTTTGCTTTTGGGTGGATGGGTTTTGGGAGCCTAGGCTTCTCAGATAGGGGAAGCTCGGACAAAGTTATGAAGCCGCGGATCCTTGATAGCCTACATTCCCACTATGTCTCCCAAATTAGCACCGGTTTGTACCATACTGTTGCAGTCACAAACAGAGGCGTGGTATTTGGGTTTGGGGACAATGAAAGAGCACAGCTTGGACATGAATGTATCAGAGGTTGCTTAAAACCAACAGAAATCATGATTCGGAGGTCAGTAGATGACATGGATATTGCAGCACAAAGTGGATAAAATCATTGAAGGCCTTTGTTCCGGTAGTCGACAATTGCACTTCTGTACCAGTATACATTTTGTTAGCTTTAAGTGATTAGCGATAACTTGCATTTGTAGTGAATTAAGTTACAATGTACTGCTGTAGTTTGGAGAACATATTGTAGTTTTCTGGTGATGTATTGAATAATTTGATCAAACAAAAAATTGCTCATCTGTATAAAACTAGAATGATTTGATTGTGTGCAGTTTCTCGAACTGTCAATATATACATATATGTATATATATACTCTGAATGCAAAGGTAATGATAGTTTTGTAGCTACTGTTCTGTCTGTATTTATGCTGGATGAATGCAATGTTCCAAAAAGTTATATACTTCAAGGAAGGAAAAAAGAAAAAAGAAGAAGAAAAAACTCTACTCATCCTTGTATCACATAAATTATTTAGACAGTAAAATGAAATTGGTTTAGAGCTCTTTTTCCTAACCCTTATACAGTTATACCTGCCTATTGTTTGGCAAGATAGATAATCAATCATTAATGCACTCGACTATATCTTGAGCAATTAATGCAATGAGCCAAAAGATCGATTTAGTGCCTTTATCGCACTAAATCTCCAGAAGATATAAATTCTCTATAAAACCCACCCCATTGGGTGGTTGATGCATTAAGTCATCTACTATTCTACCAAAGGAGTCTAGAGACAACTAGACAAGTGAGAGAGATAACAACAAAGGATGTCGATCACAAAGGGACTGCCATTTGCTTACGTAGTCGTCGCATTAGCTCTTATCGCCTCTAGTTACGTCCATGCAGGTTTGTATACCTAGTCTTGCGTGCATTAGTTAAACATTTAAACGTTAATAGACTATAGATTATATTATATCAACCATAAGTTGTCTCTTTTTTATATTTCTTCATGCAGGACGAAGCAATGCCGGTGTGGACCGTAACACTGTAAGTGTAATTACCATCTTCTTCAGGATATAAAATTAATGGGTTTAATAATTATAGTTAATCTTCATAAGATGGTTAAGGATGTACATTAATTCCTGCAGCCTCGAACGTGGTGCGTCGCGAACCCCTTTGCAAACGAGCGTAGTTTGCAAAAGGACATAGACACCCTCTGCGCCGGAGCTGTCGACTGCAGCTCCATCCGACCCGGTGGTGCCTGTTTTGAACCCGACACCGTCAACAACCACGCCTCCGTCGTGTTCAACGAATACTACAGGGCGCACGGATCTCAAAGGAGCGCATGCAACTTCAACGGTGATGCTTTGGTCGCCTTGTCCGACCCTTGTAAGCCATGCTATACTACATACATATATATATATATATATATATATATATATATATGCTTAACTTAATTAATTCCTTATATTATATACTTTTTTTTTTGCTTGGTTTTATTAATAATTAATCGGAGATGTTTGTTTTCTCTTTGCAGCGAGTGGGTCGTGCATCTACTCGTGAAATTAAGGCTATCTTGGAATGGAATAAGAGAGCCACAATTGGCTTAAGAATAAGGATAGCTAGGCTCTTGAATTGTACTGTCCTTTGTTTGTAAATTTCTTTTTTGGGATTATGAAAATTGACTAAGATTATATATATCCTCAAGTGCTATTTGCGTCGTATTCTCACTTGGTCTCATATTGTTGTAATTAATTTGTTTGATTGTTCTCATGAAATAGATGTGAGATATTATGGAATAATTTTTTTATTAAGCTTGGACACAATGTTGGCACGATAATTATATCAGGTCACTGTGTTAGGCATGTAGAGCAGTCACGGATTAAAATAACTCTTATGGCATTAATTTATGAAAAGTATTGCAAGCTCCTAAACTTTAATTTGCAATGGCTAGGACATATGATTGTCGACGATCTCCTCCTATCTTCTTTCTTAGTTTGAGCGGCTAGGAGAAGAAGAGA
This sequence comes from Typha latifolia, assembly GCF_019914945.1. Classification (NCBI taxonomy): domain Eukaryota; kingdom Viridiplantae; phylum Streptophyta; class Magnoliopsida; order Poales; family Typhaceae; genus Typha; species Typha latifolia. The sequence goes on along the minus strand of NC_133088.1, from coordinate 14,649,329 downwards.
TGAGTTTTTCTTTGAGAGGCTTCTTCTGCTCCTCGATCGCTGTTCTCTACTGTTGATGACCTTTGCCTCATTGCCATACTCGGAGATCTCGCCAACCTCCATGCATCCTCTACTTTCTAGGGAATGTCGTCAATGATGTCTCAAGTAGAGGCTTCGACTTCCATTGCTTCAAACAAGAATTCTTTCTTTTTTACAACATTGTTTGGAAGTCTTTGTGAATCAATCGCCTTGCTGCTAATGTTGAGGTGAGGTTGTGTTGTTGTATTACAGTGTGTTGTACATTTGAGGTGTTCGGTTTATTATGGTTTTGACAGAGCTAGAGAACATAACTCTCTTATGTCTATGTTAGTGAGGGATATAGGGGAACAATGAAAGAGAGATTGAGTAAATTATATATATATAAATATAATTTTTAGACTTTATATACAAATAATTTATATCTTAATTATTATAATATTTTAATATTTTTCTATATTTTGAAATGATTTCTAAAATATAAGCGAATATAATTAGTATATATGTATTATTTGTATAGGAGGCCGATTTCAATCCCGATATTCAAGTCAACTTTCTTCTGCTGCATCGATTTCTGATACTCGTGTTTTTGAGATTCAGTCATTTGGCCATAGCATCTGTTTTCTAATCTGTTTAAGGAGCTGCATATCTTAATAAAACTCTTAGACTTCATTCATCATGGATTTAGTAAGCTTATCTCTAGGTTGACCATGCTGAGTGATCATAAGCATAATGGATGTGCAGAAATATGAACATGAATATGGCTTCTTCTATATTACAGAGGTAATTATTTATCAATAGACTTGATGAAGATCTAACGATTAAGATCTTTAAAGATATTTTAATGAAATAAAAGAATAAATAACTCGAAAGTTAGGTACACATAATTCAATCTTCTTAAACTAATATGATATTTTTTTCTATGTAACATGGTATCGAAACCAGTACCAAATATGACAACTGGCTATTATAATTATTTAATTAAGATTATAAATTTTAGAGGGATATTAAAATATTTGCCATATAAATATTATAGTAGTTTGGAGAACATACTGTAGTTATCTCGTGATGTGATGTGTTGATTAATTAGATCAAACAGATAATTGTTCCTCTGGACAAAACTAGAATGATTTGATTATATATATTCTGAATGCGCAAGGTAATGATAATTTTTAACTACTGTTCTGTTCCAAAAAGTTATTAAGGTTTAATATATATTGAAGATATCATAAAGTATCTTACCAGTTAAGACATCCGAATCTGCCTATCTTGGCAATACATCAATAATATCATGATCCCAATGATCATGGATTATATTAGGCATAAAAGAATCACGTTGATCTTATGGGATGTATTTAACAGCTATTAGTATCCCATCTCTACAAATATACAACAATGTAACATAGACGATATGAGACAATCAATTTCTATAAGTTTCTCTCTTTGTTTTATTAATAGCATTCCATTCTGAGTGCAAAAGTAATACTGGCATTTTCATTCATGCTCGTAAGTTATATTATATACATTGAGGAGAAAGACCCAAAAAAATATATATATATATTTAGAAAGTAAACTGTAATAGACTTAGAGTTCTTTTTCCCTACTCTTATACCTGCCTATTGTTTGGCAAGATAGAGATTCAAACCAGATGCACTCAAGAGTATATCTTGAGCAATTATTGCAATAGACCAAAAGATCGATTTAGTGCCTTTAAAGCACTAAATCTCGAGAAGATACCAAAATCTCTATAAAACCCACCCCCTTGGGTGGTTGATGCATCAAGTCATCTATTATTCTACCAAAAAGGAGAGAGAGACAAGTGAGAGAGATAACAATAAAGCATGTCGATCTCAAAGGGACTGCCATTTGCTTACGTCGTCGTTGCATTAGCTTTCATTGCTTACGTCCATGCAGGTTTGTATACCAACTTCTGCATGCATGAAACATTTAAACGTTAATATAGACTATAGATTATTATTATATCAACCCAGTCGATATATACAATAATTTGTCTATTTTTTATATTTCTTCATGCAGGAGGAAGCAATGTCGGCGTCGACCGTAATCTTGTAAGTGTAATTAGTAAACTAATGGGTTAATAATTATAGTTAATTTTCATAAGATGGTTAAGGATGTATATTAATTCCTGCAGCCCGGAAGGTGGTGCATCGCGAGCCCCCTTGCAAACGACGGCAAGTTGCAGAATGACATGAACTCGCTCTGCGGCAGAGCTGTCGACTGCAGCTCGATCCGACCCGGCGGTGCCTGTTTCAACCCCAACACCGTCAAAGACCACGCCTCCGTCGTCTTCAACAATTTCTACAAGGCGCACGGATCTCAAAGCAGCGCATGCAACTTCGGCGGTGATGCTATGCTCTCCTTAGCGAACCCTTGTAAGCCGTAGTTTATACTATGCTTAACTTAATTAGTTAATTAATTCGTCTTTTTATATAATATGTTTTGTTTTCTTTGCTTGGTTTTAAATTTTTTTTTTTAAATTATTAATCGGAGATGATATGTTTTTTTTTTTTTGTTGGGTTGCAGCGAGTGGGTCGTGCATCTACCCGTGAAACTAAGGCTGTCTTGGAATGGAATGCAATGGAATAAGAGAGCTATAATTGGCTTTAAGAATAAGGATGGGGTCTTGAATTTGTAGTGTCCTCTTTGGACAAATGTTTCGAGTTTCTTCGTAAATTTCTTTTTTGGGGATTATAAAAATAGCTTTAAGATTACATCCTGAAGTGCTATTTGGTCTCGTATTGTTCTAATTTGTTTGGTTGTTCTCATCAAATAGGTGTGAGATATTATGAAATATTTTTTTTATTAAGCTTGGACATAATAGTATAGCGGATTAAAATAATTCTCATCACCCTGTAATGACGCTAATTTATGAAGTATTGCATGCTCGTAAACTTTAATTTGCAACAGGAGGTTGTTTCCAATAGATCTTAGTAGCTAAGACATATATTAAAGAATTAATTACTTATGAAAAGATAGTTAACATTAGTAAAGATTAAAAAATTAGTTGCGGCCTTCTTCTATATGATTTTAACTTTCTCTACTAGAGGTTTTCCTTTCTATTCCTTTTCTTGAGACGCTTCTTCTCCTCTCTACTTCATTTCTCTTCTTTCTCAATCTTCTCCTCCCTCTCCCTCTCCCTCTTTGAATCCATCATCGCCAAGCTTAAAATCCTTAACTGCTCCTCGTTATTGTCCTCTATTAATTGCTGATGACCTCCAACTCATTGTCATACTCGGAGTTCTTGTCAACTCCACGGATCCTATGGCTTCTACTAGTTTGGCCATTGAGCTCCAGTCTTGCACCCTCCACCCTTCTCCCCCGTTTCTAGAGGATGTCAACAATGGTATCCCAAGCAAAGGCTTCGGCTTCTATTGCTTCAGACAAGGATATTTTTTATGACTCCATTATTTAGAGGTCTTTGCGGACTGCATCGTTGCTAATGTTGCGGTGAGGTTATGTTGATCTATTACAACGTGTTGTAGATTTGCGGCATTAAATTGTTGCCACAAAACTCTTAACTCTCTTATGTTTCTAAGTTCTTCCTCCGATTCTCAAGTTGTGCTTCTTTGTGGTATTGTTGATGATGGTCAAGAGGGAGGTTTGATTCCATGATTGTTAACCCTATCACCTTCACTTTTTCTTTGCATGAGTGCTTGTGTCTAAGATGTTAATGATATAATATTAAGGTTGAACGATAAATATTTATTAAAGCAAAAGCTATTATGTTTTTGATAAGTTTTCAATTTATTTTGTTTTTCTATTTAGGCCAATGTTATTTTGTTTGTAAGATTGGGTGAGAAAGAAATTTGCAAATTGCTACCATGGTTATTAGCAATTCTGACAACAGTACTGCCTACACCATCCCTCTCTTGCAACAATTTCCGTTTGAAATGGCCAAAATTCCAAAACCTAGTCTTTACCTTTCCACCGTCCGATTTGAGACAATAGAATACATCCGCCGTTCCTGGATTAACGGGCAACATGACCCGACCCGTAAGCCCGAAAAGTTCGCTATAAAACACACGGCCATTCCCCATCCTAGCCCTACCCAAATTTGAATTCCTCTCCAGCCCGCTCTCTCTCTCTCTCTCTCTCTCTCTCTAATCTCTGTTCTCCTAATCTCTGTTCTCCGGTCGACTAAAACCCTAGGATAGGAGAAGGGTCACCAAGGAGAACTCAAAAAAGGCTAATGGCGACAAAGATAGGGATGATGGATTCGGCCTACTTCGTTGGGAGGAACGAGATCCTCGCATGGATCAACTCCACGCTCCACCTCAATCTCTCCAAAGTAGAAGAGGTGAGATCTCGCTCTCTCTCGGTGCTCTCGATTCCCTTTTGATCATTTTGTTGATTTCCATTTGGATTATTGTTTGATCTCTTCTTGCTTGGATCTTGATGTGGATCTGGCGCTGGTGGTTGATGGATCTGATAGGCGGCGTCCGGGGCCGTCGGCTGCCAGTTGATGGACTCGGTGCATCCGGGAATGGTGCCGATGCACAAGGTCAACTTCGATGCCAAGAACGAGTACGACATGATCCAGAATTATAAGGTGCTGCAGGATGTGTTTAATAAGCTTAAGATCACCAAGGTATATGACATTCTTCTACTCTTTGCGTTGATCTTTTTAGAATTTTTTTCATTTAATTGGACTGCTTTTCCCCCCCTCAAATTTTATCGGTGAAAGATAGACGGTCACTATAATTTTGTTTGATAATTCTATTGAGATATAGGTATTTACTTGTGACAATTTTGTTATAATTGTGGTTGTCTTAAATTTGAATATTACCTATTGTGTTTCCAAATTTAGGAAAGTAAGGGCACACATTATATAAAGCAATTTTTATCTCTAATAGTCGAGAGAGACTGCAGATGCCATCCTGAACTGAGAGAGTTTTGCTACAGTTTACCTTGGTTTAACGTTGTCGAGGGGAAAATGAGGTGAAGAAAGAGGGGATTCAAATCCTCCACTCGAGAAGACAAATCAATTAGGCAACAATAAAATTGGGCATTGCTTACATTTAGCAAATTCGGGAATTTGGAATCCAAATGACAGCTGTGAAAATAAAATCAAAATCGCGTCGCGTACTTCCTCAGGAGAAAAAAAAGAACCAGAAGGGATTTTAATGCCCTTACTATTAGGTTCTTTGGTTGCGAGTTCTCACAGGCCAACATTATTAGCATCAGGGAACTATCCTCTGCCGGACTCTAGCACTTCTATTTATTTAACTTTAGTTGGGTAATCGTGGTTTTCATTGTAGTTATTACCATTGCTACTGCTGCTACAAAATGTTTATACTCGATGTCCCCATTTATTGCCGAAAGGAAGCAACTGACTTGATATCATTCCTTGTTTTCTCTTTTATTTTTCTTCTCAGCATATTGAGGTGAACAAACTTGTGAAAGGAAGGCCCCTGGACAATTTGGAGTTCATGCAATGGATGAAGAAATATTGCGATTCTGTTGGCGGAAGTGCTATGAACAAGTAAATACCTTTCTTCCCATAATTTTCTTGCTATTCGACCTGATTAGTTGTTAGAATATATTTGAGTATCTAAATTTATCATTCCTCTGAAGAGAATTTGAAAATTCAGGTAGTAACTCTGCTTTTCTTTAATACCTAGGATTGCTTTTTGTCAGCGAAAATAATTTTCCCTTCTGTGTAATACCATTATATATTACTAATTTTCTACTCTTCAAATGGTTGATCCTGTTTCTTCTTCATCAGTAATTTAATTTTTTTTTAATACTCCATTTGGGATTAGGCTATGCATCAATAGTGTGTTATGTTAATCTTTACAGACCTTCTGCTCCGTTTCCTTTTTCTTTTCCCTTTCCCAGCTTCTCTAATTATTTCCCTTTTCCAGTTACAATCCTGTGGAGCGAAGGGATGCCTGTAAAGGTGGAAAGGAAGCAAATAAAAGGACAGCACCTGCACAAGCATCATCCAAGACTTCATCTGCTGCATCCAAAGCTCAGATATCTAACACGACAAAAAAGAACGATGGGCATTCCGCAAATGTATCACAAAAGAGTGCAAAGCCTGCATCTAATGCTGGAGGACCAGCTTATGATGAGCAGGTAAGTCATATGCTCAGGTCAATATCAGTTATCGGATTCCTTCATAGTATAAGAAGCGTATACTTTTTGACTTTTGAGTGCAGATCACAGAATTGAAGCTGTTTGTTGACAGTCTTGAGAAAGAAAGAGATTTCTACTTTGCTAAGCTGAGGGATATAGAGATTCTGTGTCAGAGCCCTGAGATTGAGCACTTAGCTGTAAGTAGAGCAGCATTTCCCTTTGCACTTTCCAGTTTGTAACCACAACAACTCCATTAGAGCTTTATATCAATAGAGAGAAGTACTTCGTAACATATTGCAGTAGTAAAAATTCTGATGTTATTTCCATCATTCTATACGATAAGCAGATTGTGGGTGCCATCCAAAGAATACTGTATGCGACAGACGACAACCCCTCCGTCGTGGCTGAAGCACAGGCTATGATAGCACAACAGAATCAGCAGCTGCCTCTTAGCCCAATCGCCGAGACATCAGAAGAGATACCGAAGCAAGAGACGCAGAAGAGGAAGAACATATCGACCCTCGAGGTTGACATCGCAGCCAATTCGACCCTCTCCCCAAGGCAAAGGCTTTCAGACATCTCGGACGTGCATTACTGCGGATCACCTTTAACAAACTGCTGAAGTTCTTTTGGTGTTTGCGTTATGCAAGCTCAAAGTCTGTTCGTTGTTCCATTCACTTGTTATCTGGCAATTCTAGCATTCTACCTTTTTGCTAAACTGTTTCTTTGTTTTCTCTTTTCTCATTTGGAGGGCAGGTTTGTGGTGCAACTCGACTGTTGCCTTCTAAGATAGGTGCGATTTGAGATAAAACGCATCTTGTTGCCGTTGCTGTGATTCTGGTCTTCATAATTTGTATTAATTGGATATCATTTACTTCCTGAGGAAGTAAAAGAATGTTGTCGTTATAGCTGATATATATAGTTTCATTATCTACTATTCAAAGCGTTTGTTCTACAAGGGTTGCTGGATTACCATTTTTCACTTGGCCGATATGGTAGCAGAACTTTAGCAGGTATTCGTAAGCGGATGGGTGAAAAGTGAGTTGGATTACCATTTACATCCAGAAGAATATAAAAGGGGAGCCTTACAATGACGATTTATTACGCTGTAAATTAATTCTGGTTTAGTAGGCTAGAACCGATGTTAGGTGATTTCAGCTGAATAACACATTATTGACTTAAACATTGAATGCATTCAACAAAAGAAAAGGAAATCATTCTACAGAAGCCATGATGCTGATGACTATTGAAATCATTTTAGGTCGGATGAGTTTGGTATCACAGATTTACATGATCCTCCTGAATCATTTGCTTGTTCATCAAAAAACAACAAAAGAGTAAATAACTGATTTTCTTTGATAAGCAATCAAAGTACGGATTAGACCTGAATCTGCTGCATTCTGGTGCAAGATTGAAAGAATGTTATAACTTGATTGTCATATCTGTGTTGTTGTTTTCAGTATGGAAGTTACAAGTCCAATTTAAATTAAGCTGATATACAGAAATCAGGAACGCCACAATCTATCAATTAGCATGCACAATAGTAGGAGGGCACTCACTCTGCATCCACAAAAATCTGCAAAGATGATGAAGTCATCAGTAGTTGCTTAGAGACTGTCACGAAAATGCATGAATACACAGTATAATAGTTAAGCAAATCAAAAGTTTGTCGTAATTTTCTCGTCAATTAACCAGAAAAAAATCAGAGAAACTGTTTACCTCTATATCTGGCAAAGGATCATAAAATTTCTTATCACGCATAGCTGAAATGGTTATTCCCGAGATTTTCTGGATCCCAAGCTGAGTAGCAACCAAATTCTGCAGACATTTACAAGGCTTATCAACTACTAATTTTTTGCTTTTTGATTATAAATAATCTTATCAACCTTTCCATTGCCAATTATAAGACATAAGAGGCATATTTCAGTTCTCGAGAGAGAAGCTCATATCTCCAGACAAAGGCTGTGGTACTTAAGGTTGCAGGGTATTATCCACAGTACCTATGATGCTTGGAGCTTTGCTACCAAGTGTTGGAATCCTCATTTACAACCAGCTATGCAGCTAATGCTGTCCCAATGGCTCCTCTTCAGTAGCCAATGGAGAATCTATAGGTTTTAGCCACCACGATGGGAGAAACACCATCACATCATTTCTCAAAGAGAGCTCAAGAAAATTTCATCAATAATTCCAAAATCTTGAGGATTTTGGGGTATTCCTGTTCATAAAGAATCTCAGAAATATATTGAGGTTTAGCAACTACATTTTCAGAATTTACTGACTTTTTATATTTTCTACTATAATTGCTGGAAAGCCTTCCATAATGTAGTTTCGACTTTCGAGGTTGCAGAGGAAACCAAATAGCTTTCAGTTCCAGATAAGAGTGGCTTTCCAGTGCTTTTCCTTTTCCTTTTAGGTTTTTTTTTTGGTATCAAATGAAGGACACTGGACACCTAAAGGTGGAAAATCTAGGAGTTCAGCAGTGATCCCAAAAGAAAAATAAAACTTTTTTTCGAAAGCAAAATTTCTTTGGAGGCCAATTCTAAGAATATCTTCTAATCAAAGATCATGAATATGTGTGCAAGATAGTTAAATAGTTTATAGATACAAAAACAGACAGTTTAGTACTTGGCCTTTCTCACCAGGTTAAAATTGATAGAATCAAAAGCTTCCACTGTTGGTAGAACCTGTATTGGCAGTGAAAATGGTCATTATCTGGGGAAACTATACTGAAGTACTGATATAACAACTTAACTAGAAAAAGATCATTCAAGACAAACACATCTTCAGAAAGTGCAGATAACTCTAGGATATAAGAGAAAAAACGAATATCAATATGACACATAGCAATATAGCATTAAGTATTACTTATAGGCTTGAATCACCTTCTAATTGGAAGGTCAGGATAATCTGAGCAGGAGATACGGGGCAAAGAGGACAAATGATGGTTCCCTAAGGGGAGAACTACTTGAGCAAGACAACAGTAAAAGCTTATTACTTTTCAGATAAGATTGTCCATATCAGATTTACCATAGCGCAAATTCAATAGAATTATCAATCATCATACTAACTGAGTCAAATAAATAGAGCATAATGATACAAGTTTATAGTTATGACTGATAAACTATTAGCAACTGAATTTCTTACCAACTTTTCGATTCCATTAATCAAGATAGCTTTCTCTTCCTCGGAGATGCTGGGAGCTAAAAAGACTTCAAAAGGGCCCAATGTCATATCCATTTGGTTTGTGAGACATAAATGGACCTGATGAAGCTCAGAGAATTAGTATACAAAATAACAGAAATAAATAAACATAAATTCTGCAGAATTATGAAACTATCCTGGTTACATATGTGGAATGGCATAAGGTGAACTATATTTTCACATCATTAATTGTGTAGAAAAACATTATGCCCACGGTATAGTGGGATAATGTTCAATTCAAGTTGTCAAAACATATTCATGCTTTATGGTCATTTGTTCACCATGAAGGAACCTAAGGCAATAGGAATGGAACATCAACTGTACTGCAATTATAAAGGAGCACAAAATATTTGGATAGATACTCACAGGAAAAGGTCTTTCCAGACTAATGACTGAAGGAACTTTGACAACTCGCAGATCAACATCCTTGTGAGCAACAGGCTGTCAAAAGACAAAACTAGTCCACTTAAGATGCCTTATCTCTTTCTTTCCATCACAGAGGATCATTCATCTCTCACATAATGATTCATTCTTTTCTCTAAAAAGTAAAAATACATTCCAAAATTATGTTGAAGGAAATATTTCACGTTCCAAAATTATGTTGAATGAGACATTCCACATTTGTTGTTCAAATGATAAAATTGCAATAAATGAGCGATAAAGCAGAATGTGTTGTACTAACAGTGCCATGAATATTCTGAGTTTGCAGGCGTCCTGGTTCACCTAAGTTTGTGCGCCATGTTATCTGAAATTTACCAAGAATATTGCTCCCATCAACCTTTGTTTGCCCAGACTCTCCTGATAACAACTTTAGTTGATAGAGGTAATTGTGTATTCCTCCCCCAGCTCTGATGAGAACTGGTAGCTTAAACATATCCCTGTCCACAAATATGGATAACAAACATGAGTAACTATGACCAGTCTCTTGCTTAATGGACTCACTGCTGCCTTAGAATGGAAGCCAAAATGATATCATATAAGCAATCCAGATAGGGAATTGGTAAAATATCTGTGCATCTGAATTATGTGAATTACCTAGTCTTAAAATTCATCTCTGAAGGATTTACATCAGCTTCCAATCTTGTTGCACTCCATTGTTGAGCAGGTTCAAACTCAACTTGATCCATGTAAAGGTTTGACTTCGTGTGGTTCTCTATGCAAGCCTCGAGAAATGTACTCTCCTGATATAGCAGACGAACTCTAGAAAGGTTTAACTCTAAGCATCAAGAAACAATTAAACAGAGTAAACTGAAACGAATATACAAGAGAATAACTAAAGGCCATGCAAAATTTGTACAAAATTGAGCAACATCATTGGCATTTTAAACCATCACACCTTGTCCAGATAGAATATCATAAACATACCAAATGTTAATAATAATATTCTTGGAGGTGCAGCATTGGTTGAAAAATGTCATCAAGCATAAATATGTACAAAAAGGTTACGACTCCATATAAATGTAAGAGCCTTATTTGTTGTACTTTATTTCCAAGTTATTTTGACTTCTAGTTTTGAGAAATTCTTATGTTGTATCAGGAGATCCACCCCTCTTTTCTTCTCATTGCAAACCGCAACTCAAATTGAATGAACGCCAAAATACTGCATATGGATCTACCTTGGCACTTGGAAAGACTGTTATGCATTTGGGGAATTTATCCTATGCATATAGATGTAGTTTCTTAATGTCTTCAAATACATTAAACCAGATGGCCACATACATTGTCAGTAGGTCAGAGGCACACCGACATACAGCAGTAAGAAAATTTGTGCTAAATACTAAAATTAACCCCTGAAGTATAAAACAAAAGAAAATCCAGTGTCACAGCCAGCTGTATATTATCTTCAACAAAAAGAAACATATGCATTTTACAAGTAGAATTCAGACAAAAAATACATAGAACACGACATCCACAGTTCCAAACAACTGCCCTTAGAGTATGGATAGACTTACAATCTGCTTTTCTAGTGACTAGTGGGATGCAAGAGAGAACCTACCTTAACTGTGCGGACCTGCAAAACAGATAAAAATAACTTGAGTTGAGAAGTCTATAGGAAAATGATTGATTATGAAACTCCAATTTTTTTCACATAAGCGGAAACATCTTGCTTCAGAAATCTAAAAGGAACTTAACAAGTTAAACCATTTTCAATGTCAAAACTATATGTTAACAAAAAGGTCATACCTTTGTTCTAACAGAAAGTGGGTTTGCAACAACAAACTTAAAGAACTGTGGGAGATATTTACGCTCACTGTCACCATCATTGTATAGAGCACTGCAGACAAGCCTAGAAATTGTATGGCAACATAACCCTGTCAATTTACATTCTTAAGACTGTAGGGGAACTTGATACAGAATGATACACATACACATAAATACTAATAATTGTACATTTACACTTATGTATATGTAGAAACAACATACGTGTGCGCTCCTAGTTCTTTAACATCGTGTTCTACAATGAAGTCATATCTGCCTCCAGCGCGTATAGATTCAACAGGCGATTTTGATGTGTCCAGTAGCATTATTCTTTGTCTTTCAGTTTGAATTTCTGCCTGAATGAAACATAAACTGTTGTGAGCATGAAGCAAGTATCATCAACCAAATCAAAATATATAAAGCTTGATAGGTTAATTGGATGAATAACCAGACATACAATGGTTCAGAAAATTAGGAAAAAATGAACACAGCAAAATATATGACCTAATAAGCTGTATTATGCTATTTTGAGTGGATTTATAATCACATTCAACTTCTGGGTCCCTATGTTTTTTATCATATAACATTATGTTATTACAGCAGCTAGATAAGACCTAGTCCTGCAAGCAATTAAAATTCTTCTCTGAACTCAGAGGGATAAAAAAAGATATACAAGGTACAAACAGGCAGACTAATTCTTAATAGAAAGAAAGGAGTAAAGAAGTTGCAGAGAACAACGAATAAGGTTTGTTATCATCTACTAGCTCTAAATAACCCTTTAAACATAAAGTATAAAGAACCTGCCTCTTACTAGTAGGGGATAACAAGGGAGATATTAGTATAAGCACACCATATGGGAACATAAAAGCAAGGGAGGATAAGAAAAGGATCCATCCGTTGCTACATTCCCCATCTTCCAAATTATGAAGACTGAAGAAAGTGACAATTCCACCAAATCCACAACTTATACTATCAACTCTATTTGATGGACCCAAGCAGATATATCTTGTTTTAGTTCATGCGCATATACAAAATGATAAGAAAATGCTAAGAATGTGCATTCCTCTTGTGCCTAGCAAAATGCTTGGTCTTGAAATTGCATCATCTACTATATAGCACATAAAAGCCTCCCTTTGCCCCATTTTTCCTTTTTCACGGCATGTGGACAATTAGGGGAAGGTAGAAAAGTTTAATAGTCTACTATTCACCACTTTATATGATCCTGAAGAAATGATATAATCCAACTTATTGTTAACACATAATTTTGGTCTAGAAACCATTTGTTAGTATTGGCCGTCAATGAAAGGGACTAAACAACAATCTTCATGGTAGACAACATAATATTAAATCCAGGTAATCCAATCTTACGGTAAGAATCATTACGTAAATCAATCTTGCAATCATCTAATAAATGCAGACCTATATCTTCTCGCAACATGAAAATGCTACATAAATTACCATACCAAGCTTTGAAAAAATGGGTTAGAATCAAACGGGAAAGGAAACCACCTTAATGACCACATCCCTAGCTTCGAAGCTGGAGCTATTGTTAATGCTAATGTAGCTGCAGAACGTCTCCCCCAAGTATATGGCCCTAATATCCAATGATTCGAAAGAAATCAAGATTGAGAAAGAGAGAGCACATTCGCAAAGAGAGAAACAAAGGACGTGAGGAATCGAACCCGAAGGACTGCGGAAGGACAAGGAGACCAGAGAGCGCCATCGCATCGGTCGGATCTTGGAGCTGGAAGCGGTTGCGGAAGCTGAAGTCTCCACCGTCCGCGGCGGCGGTGGATTTATCGAGGAGGGTGGGGGAGATATCGGGGTCGTCGAAGAGATCCTCACCGGCGAAGATGTCGGCGGGATCGAGGCGGAGGACGGCGTCCTCTGTCTGGAAGGATGGGCGACAAAGACGCATCACGCGGAACGCGAGGGAGTGGCGGCCCGGTGAGCCACTGGGCTGGTGAGCCGACATCACTCACCGGATCTTAACTGGATCGATCTGTGGATCCTCAGACGAGAAGAAGAAGAAAAAGAAGAGGGAGACGTTCGTAATCCGTCTGGATTCAGGGAGGGGTTAGATTTATGTACACCCGACTCGATAGCCAAACAGGCATATGATTAGAAGATTCCAATTTACCGGAGCCAAAGAATCTCTCTCTCTCTCTCTCTCTCTCTCTCTCTCTCTCTCTCTCTCTCTCTCTCTCTCTCTCTCTTCCTTTTTTTGTTAAAAAAACAAAGCAAAATAGAGTTAATTTTCATCTATATGTTTATAGAACCTCCTTACAAGCCTTTAGAGGGAAAATAAAGGGTCATCGAAGAGACCTTTTACAATACGATTCGATCAATTCCCTCCAAATGGTGTCATTTACTAACAAACCCAGCGTTGATAGAAGTCTGAGTTATAAATGTTTCATTTCTAGTTGAGGCAATATTGTGTCTACCGGGCTGTCAAAATAATGGAGCAGGTTTGAGCTCCAGAGTATTTGAAATAAGTCTAGCTCGAAATTAATTCTAAGCTAGCTTGAGAAATGAGTATGCTTACTCAAAAGGCTCAAGATTCAATTCAAACTTGATTCTGAGTCTAATCAAGGCTCGAGTTAATTAAGCGGCTTAAATTAGGCCTGAATTAAATCTAATCAAAGCTTTAGATTGGGCTCAAAACTAATTTCAAATCAGAACAGAGATCAGCTCTATCAAGCTCGACTCAATTACATACCTTCTCTTTTAGTTAAGTGATTGCATATACTCTCTCAATTGAAGTAGGAAACAAATATACAGGTTGTTCCAAGAAACCATTTCAACTGTTGCACCCGGACCACAAATGGTATCACATTTCTAATCCTCTACAAGTAAAAGACAAATCAGAAGATAAACTTTGCTACTAAGAATCAAGTTTTAACAAGCTTGTATAGGAAAGGCAAATGAACTGGAAGAAGAAATCACAATACAGAGGAAAAGTTAATACATACAGAATACTATGTCCAACAAACAAAGATTATCGCAAATCCATGTAAATTACTCAGACTTGTTCCATAGACAAAGATAGCTGACAAGTCTAACTGTCTAAAGAATGAATAATCGCCAAAAATAACAGATGTAGATGATTTTCACAAACTGTTCTGAAAGATGAGTAATTAATGGGAAGAAGTGCTTCTCTGCTGGCAATCAGAAGTTCTGGAAACTTTATTCTCGTTGGAAAAGATGAGCACTGCTACTACCCCAAAACAGGTCCAGGATGATCCATTGGCACACAATCAATTAGTAGAAGCTGGCTGCGGTGCCTCTGGTGCTTGCTCTTCTATTACCTCGGTGGCCTCTTCCTTTGGTGGTGCAGCTGTACCATTAGCAGTGGGTTCTTTAATTGGTGATGCTGGTTTTTTTCCAGCAGCTGGAGCACCATTTTTGGCTGCAACACCATCTTTGGCTGCAACACCATCTTTAGGCGCAGCACCATCTTTGGTTTCTTTGGCGGGTGCTGGTGCAGGAGGTGGCGGTGGCTTCATGTGGGGTGGAGGAGTATGCTTGAGCTTCACCAAAATCTGGCGCATCCTTGAAAGATCAGTGGGTTTCCCAGGCTTTGGTCCCTGGATCACTACAATTGAAGGCTTGTTCTCCTTCTCTTTTTTCCCTCTCTTCTTCTCAAGGCCAGGTATCTCGTAAGGGATGAGCTCACCAATAGCTTTCCAGTACTCTTTATCTGCATTCTTGTGGAACTTCTCTTGGTTGGCCAAAAACAGCTGGCATAGGGATAAGGAAGGTGGTTTAAATAAAAGGCACTAGATATAAACTTGCAATATGAACTATACAGGGAGTTGAGAACATTTAACAACTCTTACCTTCTCTCTTTCCCTATTGTTGGTTTTGTTAGTTTCACAGTTCAGTTTTCTTTTCTCATAGAAAGATCTCTTGTATTCATCAGCTTCAGCAAGAATTTCCTCTCGACGTTCCCTCTCCTTTCTCTCTTTCTCCTCCAGAACGATGGCATTTTGGCTGCATTTCAGCTGTATAAGTTAACTATATACTTCTAAAACAATAAAGAGGAAAGTCAAACTTATTATCGGAGCAAAATCTGTAAGGGGTTCTAATGCACTTGTCTGTGGCAAAGAAAGCTTCTTTCGATATCTTCAAATTATGTAATGACGTCAAATTAAAAATCACCTAATACTTTTTCCTTCTTATTGACTGCAAAAGCAAAGTTTTTGTGTTTTTTCCCCTCTCTGAACAGCTTCCCCATAAGTTTCATATAGAAAAAAATAGACAGATATGGATAAAGGATCTTTCATCATAACTATTAGGCATGGACTCACAAACTCCATATAGAAGTATAGAACTAGACTGAGAACAGACTTTCTTCTCTATGATAGATACATGTGCAGCGACCATCTTGTCTTGAAATAATCTTCTGTTTTCCTCTAATTGAACTATGAACTAAGAAGAACATAAACAAAAGAAAAGCTAGAAGACTTGCATTCACCATGAAAGGTCAACATAACAATAACAGAGTTGGCAAATTAAAGACAAGGTGAGATAATATGGAAAGGTGAATACATAATCACACTGGCAGCATTTGGGAAAGCAAGTTGTCCACTTCAAACATGAAGAAAGAAAAAAAAATGTCAAGCATTCATCAACATGCATCCAATTATGCAGTAAAAGCATACAAAGAATAGCTGCAGCAACAAATAGAAGTCCTCCACCAACAGATGGAAGCCTCAGAATAAAAGGAGAGATCATTTAGGAAGCTGCTGGATGCTGTAAACCTTCACTATACATAGACAAGCAAACATAAATCAAGAAGACCCACTAGAACACTCAGGTGGAGTAAAAGAATCATTTGGCATCTATCCATAAGGGGTTGTCTCCTATATTGATTCGAGAGACCATGATAGTTCAGTACTCATTCAATGGCCCCCATACTTCCATGGCAGAAATCTTATTATTATTTTGAGCTGTGAATCATTCCCATTTGTCACAAAAAGGCACTGCTGTAAGCAAACCTCTGCGATTAGTGGAACAGATAAAATTCCTAGCAATTTATGTTTCAAAGGGAATCCATAGGAACAAAACCACGAATTTTATGTACACACGATTAAAATATTTCTGTCCGAACTTTTACTAAACAAATTTCTATCTTCTCAAGTTCATGGTGATTAAAGGTAGGGGCTGAAGGAAACAAAGGAACACCCAAGAAATCGCAAGTTGCATATGGACTTGTACCCATAACATTAGTTTCTGTGAGAATCAAACGTAAGATATCTATAATCTCCATCAAAATTGAATGCGTGGAGCAAATTACGTTTTTGAATTACAAATCGAAACCGTTCTCAATGTAATTAAAATAGAAGCAAAGCGTAGGCACTTTACGGATCTATTAGAGAAAGCCACAGATCTACGTAAAGCACAAAGATCAAGCACGAATAAGTACAGATCTGCAGGAAATAAGGTACTAGCGGATCAGATCTAAGAAGAAAAGAATCCCTCACCGGCGCCACTCCCTTAGCATGAAACCCTCCTCCCGCATATCTTCCGGAGGAGGAAGGATCGGCCCATCAGAAGCAAAGAACCCACCGTTCTCCTCTTCCCCGTATACCTTCCCGTTCCCATTCGATTCCGGCATCACGAATGGGGACGGATCAGCGGATCCGAACTCCGGGAGCGGATCGGATCGGAATCCGAACCCCTCCGGAGAGGCCGGCATGCTGGATCCGCCTCCGATGTCGCCGGAGAATCCGTTTCCTGAATCCTTGGTAGCGTCATCGTCGGCAGGGAAGGAGGAGAAGGCGTCGTAGCCGCCGTACCCGTCGTCGTCGAAGGGCGGTGGCGGCGCCGGTGCCTCGCCGTCGTTGAGGAAGGTGTCGAAGGAGGAAGACATCTCGCTCTCTTTGTTCTCGACTTTTCTCCCCCACCTCGGTCTATTTCTAGTAAAGAAGCGCGGTAGGAAAATAAGAAGGTTAAGAGGAGAGAGGAAGTGGTTGTTTGACCGTAATTTTCTATTGCGACATGCGAGCGCGCTCATGGGCGTCACTTGACTTGACTACGGGGTGTAATGAGCCGAGCTCTAATCAATGTTCATGTTGAATTAAAATTAATTTCAAGCATAATTATAGAATCTAAGCTTGAATAAAATAAAAATTAACGAGCAATCAATTTAAAGCTAAATTGAGCCTAATCAAACTTGAATTGAATAAAACTTGAATATAAGTCTTTAGATATTTAATATAAATGTTAATAATTAGTCATACTTATTATATACTATATAATATTAAATATTATGTTATTATTTTTCAAATTTTATTAAACCGAACTTGATCGAACTATTCTGTATATCAAGTTCAAGCTGAGCTGAACTGGAGCCTATTATTTGGAACATAGGGTTTATCTGAAAATTTTATTGATACATATGTTTCACTGTAAGAGAAAACAGCTACATTCGCTCGGTACACAAGTTTACTATAGCTCTAATTCTAAAGCCTAACATGACAATATAATACAAACTAGACATTACATAGTATATAAAACCAAGTACAAAGAAACACTGGGGAATAGTTCTCCCCTATATATGTTCAGCTATATCTATATTTCCCATTCTGTTGGTTTGTCCATCTCAAACAGATCCCCATACCAATGAATAGTGATGCCTGTGAGCCTGTGAGCCCGTGAGCAGCACACCACCAGTACCTCTTACCATATCAGTGGTACATCAATGGGCACATTCCCTTGTTGGACAGCCGTTTTCCATCCCTTGTGATTTCCTTTGCTACTGGAGCCTATGAAGTTCCAAACAGTGATATGTATAACTGAATCCTTTGTCACTATGAGAAGAGGTAAAAGAGAGACCTTTTCTTTGAGATCGATAGCAGCTTTCAGTAGTTTGCCGGCTAGTTTGGGGTAAGGAAGAGAGAGCAGACCGTAGAGAGTGGATGTGGCCACTGCACCATCCTGATCCCTCTCCTAGGGAAGAAGCGATCCGCCATATCCAAACTCACACGAGCTCTTCCTCCTCGTCCTTAGAATTGATATAGTATGTTATCTTATGTTTACCTGGATAACGGTGCATCAACAATCAAGAGAAAGAAAAATCTTTGATTCATCTCGTTGTTCCGAGCAAAGAGGGATAAAGAGAACATAATCTTGATTCATCTCGGTGTCCATTAACATTTCATGTTACATACATTGTACAAATTAGCCCATTTGGATAAGAAAATAATGCCATGCTTATCAAACTAGTAAGAAAAGTTTGACAGCTACATGCAGCCAAAGAAACGATCTGCTTGAGAAGCCAAGGCAAAACATGATTACTATCAGCTTACCTGTTCTAATTTCTTACCAGAAAAGATGTTTGATCCTTTTCTCAGATCGAAGCATGATAAAAATAAAAAAGATACTGAATAATGCCACAAAATTGTTGACGTTAGCATAACATAAAGCATCATTGTATATGATGCATAGACAAGATTAGCTATTGTTTTTCCACTACTGCCTCTCATTTCGTATTATAGTTGAATAGTACTACATTTTTGTACATTACGATGCCTAGGTTGTGAAAAAACTTCTTTTGTTACGCTGAAGAGTATGCATCATCGATCTAAACCTAGTTAACCACAATTCCACAAATAATCCTCACAAACTGGCATGCTTCCACTTCCTAAATAAGTGCCATCTCAGCTCATATTGGATGAAGCATCTTTTGCAAGGTCTAGTACAGTCGACACAGTGATTTGACTGATCCTCGCCCTATCAAAGAAATTAAGAAAACAGTTCTATCAAATAATTTACTTCCACATCACTGATATAGCAACGTTGTAATAATGCCTGGAAGGTGAAAGAAGTAAACTACCTTTCATGGAGTATCAGGCTTTATACTCCTGGATATGCATCCACTTTGTAGATGACCACTTATTGCCTTTAATCACAGGGCACCCACCTGCAAGAAATTGCAATATATTAGTGTATATTTGGTAATATATTATGGCGTCATAAACATATTGGTTGTAAGAACTGCTACTCAACAATATGCACAATGCATAACATCTTCAACCTGGCTGATATATCTGCAGTGTGTATCTCTAGATTCTATGAAAGAAAATCACAAAGGGGAAAATTTTCTCAGCTACTTCACCAATTAAGGTCTCACCATGCAAACTAGATGGATCCAGAGTGGCATCAGGTCTCATGCTCCAAAAGAGTAAAGCATCTCCTCTTTTTGCTTTGACAGAAAGGCCCTTCTTCGCACATTCTGATAGCTCATTGTAATATGACAAAGAGCTGCTGTTACCTTTGGCAGAAGGAAACACCGTCTCACCACCCTCTTCGACATCCGAACTGACCAACAACAAAAGTCAAGAAGAAAGAGAATGGTATCAAAGTTTGCTCCAGAGGAAAGCATTGTAATCTTGATCATACTGCAAAAGAAGCATTCAAAAAATACATGAATGGTGGGTGCATACAGATACATGAGAACGGTTGCTATCCGTTGGCCCCCATTCTTAGTGTTATATTCATCAAGGAAGTAATCATAGTGAGGCTCATATTTCTGTCCAACTTCATAATGGAGAATCTGAAGACCTTCGCCATGCTCTGCAGGTGATGAAGCCAAATTAGGATATCCAAAAAAATAGAACAGAAAATTTATAGGTTGAACTAAGGTTCCAAAAATCGGTATCGGGATCGGAATCGGCCGTCCGGAAAAACGATACGTATCGGCCGCCTGTATCAGATCAGACTATTTTAATTAAATAAAATTCTAAATATTATTAAAAATGTTGAGAAATTTTTAAAAATTTAGAAAAAATTATAAGAAAATAAGAAATAATAATTACTCACATATAAAGCCTAAAAAGTAAAAATCTCTCTTCCTCTCTCCCTTTTTTTCTATCCCTCTAACTGTTAGTTTGAAGAATCCATTCTCTCTTGTACTTTTTTTTTCTATCTTTCTCTCTCTCTTTCTCACCCTTTTTTTTTATCTTTCCCTCTCCCTCACTCTCTCTTCTTTTCTCTCTCTCTCTCACCCTTTTTTTTAATCTTTCCCTCTCCCTCACTCTCTCTTCCTTCTTCTCTCTCTCTCTCTCACCCTCTTTTTTTTAATCTTTCCCTCTCCCTCACTCTCTCTTCCTTTTTCTCTCTCTCTCTCTCACCCTCTTTTTTTTAATCTTTCCCTCTCCCTCACTCTCTCTTCCTTTTTCTCTCTCTCTCTCACCCTCTTTTTTTTAATCTTTCCCTCTCCCTCACTCTCTTCCTTTCTCTCTCTCTCTCTCACCCTCTTTTTTTTAATATTTCCCTCTCCCTCACTCTCTCTTCCTCTTTCTCTCTCTCTCTCTCCCCCGCACTCTCTCTGACAGCTGCTGTCAGCAGCAGCTGTCTGCTGTTGCAGGTGGTTGTACAGGCCGAAACCAGGCAAACTTGCTAGTTTCGGCCTGGATCGAGATCGGCCAAAACTGGAAACTATGGGTTGAACTATCCAAAGCAAGAGTCAATAAGTATTAAGACCATATATTCTTGATAGATGTATAATTTTATTACATTATTCATGAATAGCCCACAATGTAAAGATAAAGCAAAGGATAAGAGAATGGCGGAGAGAGAATGCGGGAGCTGGAGAAACTTTGTGAGAGACCATCAGATGTCTTTAGCATCAAATATAAGTATCACATACCCACAGGTATGAAGGTGAAATCCGCTATCCTTTTCTCAATAGTCCTGACGATTTTGTCTTGGCCTCTTCTAAGAAACATGCCCGAGCTTGTCCGGACCCTGTCATAGTGAGGCTTATTTGTTAGCTAATACCCTAAAATAATCAAGAGAGATCTGTGACCATTGACTCACAAACCTGCTATCCTTACTCTTCCCAGTTGCAGCATCAACAACTGTTGATTTCTCCATATGAGGTTTTGCCAATTCAATTAGGTACTCGCATTCCTCCTTGGACTGAAGAAGGGGAATAGATATAAATATACACGTATGTAGCATGTGCTTTTCTACGTTGCAACTTTGTTAATGATTATGCAAATAAAAAATCCAATGAAGTTCAACGATGAATTCTAATAAAATTAGCTAAATCCCATATAGATCACATACCATATTTTGACTGTTCGCTACTATGACAGCTATTTTACAAAATGGAAACATAATAAAAGTCAATTCACCATATAAAAATTTATTTTCACTTCTGCCTGCTATCTTTTAAGCCACTCTGAGCATCATAAGGATATATTGAAAGTTCTTCTAGGTGTTATACAGCTTTAATATATACCAATATCATTATCAGGGAAAATGTTATAGTAGCATGGCCTCACTTCCGAAGTGCTTTCTAATTTTATTTCTTGCATATTTCTCATGCCCATTCCTATAACTCCTGCTCTCGATCCTGTTTCACACAACTAAAGCTTAACCTCGACATTTTTGTGGATTTTCCTAATAATGACAGAATATTTTACTTAAGATATATTTCTAATATTTAGTACAAAGAGTATTCCGTCATTAAACCAAGTTAATTCCCTATAGTGACATAAAAACAAGAGCCAACTTGCATGAATAAACTACAACTGGCATTACATTTAAAAAAAAAATTAAAGATATCTAAAGTTTACACTTCCCAAACACAAGCACAAGATCATATAATGCAAAGAAGAATAGCAAGTTCTAATGGAATAGGCACAGCAGTTCTTGCCAAAGTAAGTGAATTTGTGCAACAATTACCAATAAAGAGCAGTTATACAAACCAAGAAATTGTGATAGACAAAGGCCCTGGGCTCCCACGATATGATCTCCATCCACTGCTCCCCTCTCTTCCCCGCCAAATCCTTCCTGCAAACAAATCGGAAAGGATCCAAAAACCAAATCAGCTAACGGATCCACAGATCCAACCTCCAGATCCGCTTCCTTCTGCATGAACAAAAAATCTCCAAGGAATTCGAAACCAGATCCATACTTACGCATCGTAAGCGGATCTGACCGGCCGTAATCCAGTCTTTGGTCTGCCTCCGGAGTCGACGGGAAGCGAGAAGATCCCGAGGGCGAGGAGGATGAGGAAGACAACGGAGACGACCAGGAGCGCCGCGAGGAGCCATGTGTACGGCGAGGATCGCCTACCAGGGAGCATCCGAGGGTGCCGCGTGGCCCTCGCCATGGAGGCGAGAGAGGAGAGCAGGAGGAGAGCAGGAGGAGAGGCGAGGAACGAAGCCTTCGTTGGGTAAACGGAGACGCGACGAGAGACGAAGGTTTTAGTTTTCTCCCTCGGAGTTGGGTTGGGTTTTTAAAGTAGCTTTGGTCCTTATAACACGTATGCAGAAGACCAGAGCAAAGTGATGAATTCGGCATTTGGTACAGGCAAGGTCGCCGATTCCTTCGTGGAAAAACGACTTGATCACTGAAACATACTATCCATAGCTTAACAACTCTTAACTCATAGCATTTGTAAAAATTAGGAGAAAATACGTTTTAACACTGTAGTTAGGCCAAATTATAAAGTGCCTCTGGAGCTTTCATTTCTGTCATTTACCCCCTTTGTACTCTAACTTGTATGTTGTCCTTAATTTCTTTCTTTAAAATTAACGATAGAAGTAAACATTTATTATAATTATTAAACTTGTTAATCATTTTTCTCTTTAAATTATCGCCTTTTGAAATTTTTATAATGTCTAAACGTAAAAGTGATAAAAGATTGAGATGAAAGAAACAAAATATTAAAAAAAAAATTTACTTAATTGTTGTAAAGCAAAAAGGGCACTTTAAATGTTTTATATTAGAATTAACATATATCTAGTAGTTGCATATAGGTTGAAACAATAAAGAGAGTTAAGTGATATAAACGAAAGATTAGGAAAGCTAAAATTCCTACCACAGAAGTGCAAATTATATTTTTCACTAAAAAATATCTTAGCTAAAAAGAATTGGGACTCCATTGGTGTTCTAATAGGAAATATTCAATAAGAGCTATTTTTTGCACCCACAAAAAGGAGCTATTTTAAAGAATATTATTCTGCTTGAATTGAACATTTCGTTTGACCTCTTATTTAGTGTTGAAAGAACAGTCGACCATAGTCCTATCGTACTCAACAAGTGCCTGGTTGCATTTCATAGGCATCACAATTCACACATTAACACAAGGGAAAACAAGCTCTGAAGTGCTTCCAACTTCAAGCAAGCATTGTGTGAGATCTTTTCGAGAAAAGTGAGTCCAGCCCAGTTAAAGTAAGCACTATGAAAAATCTCGAGCCACAATTTTATTGGGTAACTCTTAAGATGCAAGACTGGAATCTCATCACTAGTCTTAAAAAGTAACTGAAAAGTATTACAGGGTAACAAAGGAAATATAAAGTAAATCAATGTTACTGCATCTATGACCTTGAACTTTTTCTAGCAAGCAACTCATCTGCGGAAGAGCTTCCTGCCTCAAGCTGCTCGAGCCAAACATATTTTGCAATGAGAAATGAAAATAATGCAAAGGGGGAGGCAAAAAAGGAACTAAGCATGGAATCTACATAAAATTTTGTACACCGAATGCTATAGATGCAGCCATCTGTCAGGAATTTCTACATAAAATTTCACTTAACCAATGACACCCACAAAATTTAGACAAGATGCTTAGCTTTGGTGTCTGAACATATGCTGCATTCTAGTATCAGTAATGAGGTAGTACACAAAAATTTTGTACACCGAATGCTATAGATGCCAAATATGCTTATTAAACTGAAAGAAAATTGAACGCATTGCACCTCCCTATTTAGTTAACTTGTTATTTTACATCTAATGGCATGGACCTGAAGATTGATACACCTGTTACATCCAATGGTGACAGAAAATAATGTAGAAAAAAAGAAGATAAAAGGAAAAGAGGCCAACCAAAGGTGAAATAAAATACAGATCATTGCCAGTCCTGAAAGGAGGGTTTCCGTTTCCGAGCCCAATCTTTTCCCCAAGCATAGAGATGAAAAAATATCTATGAACGAGCAAGAGATGAAAAAGCTGTACAAGATCTCTCTGCTTTTTAAGGTCCTTTACAGGATTCAATTACTTTGATGACAGATGAATGTGTTTCGGGCGATATCATGTTCAGTGTCAGATGAAATGCCTGAAGAAAATAGAAGCAACGGAAGTCATTAACCCTTTAAAATGCACATTTGCAAAGCATGTCAGAAAGTAATAAGACCAGCTAGTTCAAAATCATCAATTCGTTACTGCCCATTAAAAAAAAAACTACCATTACATTTATCATAAGAAAATTCTTCAGATATAATAAATATTGAAAAAGTTCCATGCCAAACTAGTATTAATGTGATTTGTAAAATACCAACTGAATGGAAAAATAATAGACTATAGAGTATGAGAAATCAAATATGACATCAATATAGACAGTAATGTGTACATGATAAATCTAACATTAGGCTAGATAAAATCTACAGATTTGAGCTGGCAAACAAGATGATTTCCTTATAGACATGGAAGCATGCTAGGCACAAGTATTCTTCCCCTAGTCGTGTAATGTAACTGGAGTTCAAATCATCAGTTTTTAAACTTCTGGTAACTTACCACAAATCTTTCTAGCACAGGTACAAGAATTTGTAAGTTGTTATCGGGGAGGCAGCTGGCAATGGCTTCGCGCACCAAGGAACTGTTGGCAGCAAGTCATTGACAATAAATGCAAGGAATCGCTAGCTCAAAAATTGAAATGAGTAAAAGATGTTGAGAATAGAGACCTTTCTGTGGACAGAAATGCAAGCAGGAGAGCTGCATAAGCCTGAACAATCATCATCTCAGCCTCTCGCTGTCCTTGCAACAAGGAATCTTCATCGTCCTATCATATAATAATCAAAATAAGCTAGCTGTGGAAGGACAACTTTAACTCAGAAAGTTATTTAATCTGGAATAAATTTAATAATGGCAAGAGTAAGGTAAGATCTAGAGTGATAGCAATTCTCTATGAGACAATTTAACAGTGTAATCTCGCCAATAGTAATCAGTAATCCCACAAACATTATGTACTGTAAAATGACATCCTCCAGTATCCACTAATAATATGAATCAATAACAATGCTCTCCACAATGCTCTCCATTTTCCCCCTTTATCCCTTCAAA
The DNA here is from genome assembly GCF_019914945.1 of Typha latifolia. Lineage (NCBI taxonomy): Eukaryota > Viridiplantae > Streptophyta > Magnoliopsida > Poales > Typhaceae > Typha > Typha latifolia. The sequence goes on along the minus strand of NC_133088.1, from coordinate 14,623,739 downwards.
GGTTCAAATTCCCTCAAAACTTCGATAACTTGAAAAATAAGTCAACAGAAATCTGAGATGCTGTATACTAGATGCTTGGAAACCAAATATGGTACTCCGATGAATCCATCCAGAATGAGACCCGCTTTGTTATAATAAAAACTATACAGAGAAATAGTGTTATCTTATTATGTGAATAACTGCGGATCTTCAGTGTCGTTACCCAGCTATGGTACTTGTTTTGACTTGTACATGCCCATATAAAAAAATTCATGCTAGAATTTCTACCCTAGTACGCTATCACAATGTGCACAAGAAACTCAATTTATAAAATTGATTCCAGCACAGTCACAGTCACGTACCTTATCTCCTATAAACATAAAAGGGTGCATTATTTTGTATGCACCTAAATGTATTAAAAACTGTTGGTGCCTGATCTATTATAGTACTTTCTATCTTTCCAGATATGGAATTACTACTTTGTGCTTTAGCTGACGGTTACCATATTTGAGCAATGCACATGGTAATTATGTATACTCAACAAAGAGAGTAAAAGGTAAATTTGCAAATTGCTAGAATATCTGCCACCACAAAAGTAAATAACAGATAGTCTTGCTCACATTAGTTTCACAAATACAATAGAGAAATATAGAAAAAAATTGACCTAAAGTTTCCTTAATGAGATAAGCAAAAGGCTAGTACGAAATATATGCATAAAACAGATCAGATTCACGAATTGCCAAAATAAATTTCATGCTCTAAAGACTAAACTAATGACTGCATGATGTTTCTTGGAAACCCAACATGCACTTACAGAGAGGACAGCTTTTCCCTCTTCATCAACCTTTCCAGCACCTTGATTGGCCAAAAACACAGAGCAGAGCAATGGTATCACATCCTTCTTAACCTCCTTGCTTTCTAAATTTCCTGGTAGATCCACGGAAACTCGGGTGGATGCCAGACGTACTCTGCAGCAGCATTTACAGAATATTAGCTATATGAAAATACACTAGCAGTCTCTTTACCATCAAACAGCTTTTTATATTATAAGGGTATAATTATCTACAAAGGACAGGATACTTACTATTGAGACAGGAAAACAAAAGAAAAACAACATATATATATATGGACACGCGAATTGAACCATTGTTCTATAGTTCCATAGCCATATGTAAACAAAGGTGACCGACCATGGTGATGGTGCCAGTTGACATAGGAAGCAAGTGACATAGAGATGGGATCATAGGTACCTCTTCAGTACTATGTTAGATAACTAATTGGCATAAGAGCTTAAGTTGTTAGCTAATAGACTATCAATATATATCATACATTTAGTATTAGCGATCATCCAAGAGCAGATGACCTACCATTTTATTCAGCCTAAAGAAACCCTTAAGTGGGCTACATTCGACCCAGGACTAAACCCAAGGTTGGCCATTTTCGGGCATCCAAGTTCGACTAGGCAAAGAGGACCAAGGGTGTCCCTGAGAAAGAGCCAAGTCAGAGCAAGGCCGGGCAATGGAGAAGTGGTGGATTGGTCTATGTTATGCTTGAATGGATCTTCTTGAGGGTGAGAGCAAGGAAAGGAGAGTGCAAAAGACAAATAAAGAGAGAAAATCAGCCGGAAACGGTATCCTGTATAGGCTCATTGAGGCAAAAATCAATCTGGTAAAAATTTGCATGGTTAGGCAGGACAAAATTAGCTTGGTTTCTGATCGCTAAGAGGCTTGATATCTCATCTGATAGATATTCATCTAAATTTTGATGAGCAGTTTGACCAAATTGGGGGAAAAATTTCTAGTTTTATTAGACGATAATAAATAATAGAAAGTATAAACAAGCAAAATCAGTGACAGTTGTAGGGTGGATCTTGCAGATCTACCTTCTAATGGTTCATCTCATGCAAAATTATTTTCCTTCATATAAATTTTTTAGCAAAACTGAGGAAAAGATTTCCTCAATTTACACTCTACTGACGAAATAGATATGAATAAGAAATGGAGCATGTTATATTAAATATATTTAGTAGTTTAAAAGCAAGATGTGTCAGGGTTGTGTTAGAACTTCCTACTCATGCTAGGACTATGCAGGTGGCTCAAAAAACCCAGCAGAAAACTACGAAACTGATTCAGCCCTTGCAACTAATGAATGTACAAAGCAAAGACAATTGTCAAATGTAGTAATAAATCTGTGGTATGACTTAAATGTTGCTAACAACTCATTTTCATAGATAGATTAGCAAACAACAGGCTGTATGACTAGCCTTTTCTAGTTTCACTTACTCTCAAAATTTTGCAACCGATAAGCCTTCTATTATCACTTGGATGTGGACATTTCTGATAAAAGAAATACCTTTAAAGAATCTATATTTTATTTCATCATTATTTGCTACAACCACGAACCTAAAAAGTAAAAGATAGAAAAGTGTAATGGAATTATGGAACTCAAGGACAGGGTCACAGTATTCATCCTTGCTGGAATTATGGCGGATAGCGGGAATCGAACCCGCATCTTCTCCTTGCTCCTCTAGAAGGATCATCTAGAAAGCGAGTAGCTAATGAAAATTAAAAAGGATACAAATATAAATGCGCAACCTCTGGAGATAAAAGGAGAGATCTACAAATATTCATATATTTTCAAGTTAAGGTCATTCATCAACAGGTCAATAGAATAATCTAGGGGCTTCTTCACTATTTTCAAACATAGGACGAAATAGGTTCAAAATTGGTTTTTGCTATAACCATGGATACAGCCAATTAAAGCGACAAAATAAAGAAGCCGAATTATTGGATAGTTCACCATGAGAATGAGAGTGCTTACAAAGTTACAATAAACTAACAATAAAAGAATATAAAGAATATTAAACTACTAAACTGATACAAACTCAAATAGTGAAATGCACTTGGAAACAGAAGCTATTTGCTTAAATTTCCCAAAGTAGCTAAAACCAGAGAAATCTGCAAGTTAAAGCAAGGATATACCTGTTTCTACTATCCTTCTCCACGAGGTTTACAAGCAAGCCCAAGATAGCAACCAGGAAATCTAGTTCATGGTCTCTCAAATGTCTATTGCTCACATGACTAGCATCAGAGGTCACATCTTGACCAGCACTGACATTTCGGTCAGGTAAAATATTTTTACTCGAAGGACTGTTCACAGGGAAGCATAAATCAAACGACGGGAAATGTCTTGTAATCAAGGAGGCCATCGTGTCTAGCCCACCACAAGAAGCAATCTCCTGACAGCCTACAGGGTTGTCATTTGTTAAGTTCATAAGAACCTGCCAAAAAGTCACCGGAGATAGAACTTTCAACTCATTTTGATATATCATTTTAGGAAAAGATGGTTGCCACAAGATAGATCATACTTTATAACATAGAAATATCCAATTAGCAAAAAAAGAGTTTAAATTAAAAATTGCTGTAAACAAAGACTTCTGTAATCAATAAATGTCAGAGACACGAAAATCTACAACTGACGAGTATGAATAGCCTGAATACTAGCTAGTACTGCATATGTTAATGTTCTATTTAGCTTCTTATTAGTCATGTTCAGTTGCCCATGCTATTGTTCACAAGGATACGTCATAAAACATCATGTTCAGTTGCCCATGCTATCTCTATGCTGGCAACCTAACACAATTCACACCAACACAACCATATCTAGCAAAAGTTAGCATGGAATGGGTTGTAATGTACCAGTGTATCACAGCAAGACCATCCATGGTTAACTGTTAAACTTTTAATCCATAGGAATATAGGATTATGCCAAAATTTGAAATTATGTAGAAAATGGTATGCTTTATAGTTGTTACAGGCTCACAGCAGCAGCATTATGGAAAGCCAAACAAAAAACAAACATGTCAAAAATTCACCATATTTAAATGTATGCAATTTTCCTATAGAAAAAAGAGATCATTGAAGCACATAAGTTACCTTTACTGAGGTAAGAAGGCAATCTTCTAAGAGGTTGGTATCTTCTTCATGTACAGAAGGAAGTGAGCTTTCACACGACTGGTGATTTTCTCCATTGGTTAATAGACTTGACACATGATCTACTGTTGTAACCTCCTGTAAATCCAGGAACTCTTTCTTTGTTTCAGTTCTCTGATGCTTCTGGGATGTTTCTTTTTTCATTGCTAACATCTCCCACTTGGAGGGTTCTTGGTCACCTTCATCAAATGCAAAAGGATCAAAACAGTCTATTTTACAATCACCTTTGGCTTCTTCAGACAAACGAGGTCTTTTAGCCAAGCTCCCGGAACGCTTTTCTGAACCATTAGCTTTCATAGGAATCCATCCAGTTGAATTTCTTATAGCATTAACCTTCGCACTATTAAGATTTAGTTTCATTTTTGGACCACCACCATTGCTGAAGCTGTCTCGAAATAAACCACTTGATGCCCCATTACATGAAACAGATGAAGAACAATCAAGTTTCCTTCTCATCAAACAAACATCACTACCAGAAGAAACTGTCATTTCTGAATTACTTAAAGATATTTCTGATTGATAAACTGACATCTTATCCTGCTTTTGACATATTGAAAACTTAGTCATCTTAGAGTCTTTGTCAACACCAGAGCATCCAGCAAAACCACTAGACGAAGTCTCCTCATTTTCTGCAGGAAATAGAAAATTAACTTAGTATGAGATATGGAGACAAACACATAGTAAAAATATGATTATCATACAAAGCATTAAATCTTTCAACAAAGCCATCAGAGAACTTTTCTCCTTTATTCAAATTGAACAGTGATCTTCAACAGTATAATCTTGGTGAAAGAAGTCAAGAAATACAGTAATTCACTGAATAAACACTGATCTGGTCATATACAACCTTAATGTAACAGATAATTAACTACATTAGCATATCATGAGGGCAAAAATAATTCTATAATAAGGCTTTGCCCTGCTTCTAAAGAGAAACCAAGCATGTGAGCGCTTGCCAGAATGTGACAATGTCTCAGTCACAATGAAAAGCAAGGCATGATTTGCCACATTACGAAAGACAGAATGAGTTAACATATTGAGTTGGGACCATTTTTGCCAGTAGAGATGATTCGTGGCTGTAGGAAAAACAGTACTGTAGAAAATTTAGAATCCTACTGAAAGACTGCACAAAATAATCAACTGATGTAGGAGATAAATTACGTTTCCAGCTTTTGTTTATATGAGTTCCAGAATATTTCGGCTCCTCAGTGTTAGAAATATCAGAAGATCTTTGGAGTAGAGAAAGAACTGCAAGGCAAAAAGAGAAGCAGTCAGCCTAGAAAATTGTCCTAGCATATCTGGCATACTTTCTTTGAAGGACAAATTACTTCTCAAAATACGGATTAATCAATAGTACTTTTCTCTGAACAAACCTGATAAGATTTTAATTGTGCCAACAACAACGCCGACAAAAGATAGTGCCAGCCCTTTAGAATCTAATTTTCTAGTCATTCTCAACAAGTAGTTCTGTCAAGGAAATGAAACAAATGTCAAAGTGGTGCAATAGTCCTATAGCTATACAGCTTCAAAATTTAAAAATAAGTCATTACTTCATCAAGCATGAGAAATAACCTGATTCTCGTTGCTTAAAAATGTGGCATTCTCCATGATCTTCAAACATTTCAGGAGAAGCACCACACTTCGCATAGCTACTCCATCTTTTGACTCTAACGCTGTAGGAGTCCTAACCTTTCTCAGCTCCTGGAACGTAAGCAATAGTAATATTAGCTCACCAATAAAGCCTTCTTCAAGTTAAGTGAAACGTTGTTATGAGGCCTTTATGTTTTCCATATAGTAGAATAAGAATGGTGGACCCAAATGAGAGATGGCTTAGGGTTTTTATTTTTTAATACCTCATGTGGATCAGCAACTTCGGAGGAAAAAGTCAAAAGAGATGAAGTGAGAATCTTTCTATTAATGTGACTGATAGCTTTTCAAATGAGAAAGGAGGCTGGCAAAGGAGGAAAAGGAAGGAAGACGAGATTAAAGCATGCAAACAGAGAAAGATAGAAAAAGGAGGAGAATGGACAATAAGAATCATAGAATAACTTCTCATGCATGGTTGTGTGCCAGTAGGTCATCAGGAATTTCATGACAGAACTGCAAGGCACATATGGATCAGCACTTGGCACGGACGGCATGTTGCGTGGCATATCAGCACTTCATGGTTGCCATTGTGTCCATATTGGCATGTCCTAGTGGCCACATGAGCCATGACACAATGCCAAGAAAGAAAGCTAAGAATGACTATGATGACCAAATGGGTGTCAATGTGGAATATGATTTGCTTTTAACCATTTTTACTATAATTTATTCCATAGATTTATGTGTTAGACTTTACTAGATTGTGAAACATCTCGAGACTTATAAAGTTATACTGTCAATGGCAAGAAAGGTTTAGTAAGAGGAAAAATTACTAGGAAATGTGAACCTCAGTTTTGTTGAAATCATCGTCAAATCTATTTGAAGAAGGTGAGTTTGCTTTTCAAGGTGAAATTATCAATTACTTGAAAATTTTGATGGTAAACTTTTGCCTAAGAAAATTCATAGTTTCATGGAAGCTATGATCTGTCATAGAACAAATTCAAATAATAACACCTAGAACAAAGTTCCATAAAGGAAAAAGAAAAAAAAATAAAGTTCAAACGTAAGAATTGCATGCAAATTAATAGATTATACATATGTCCATGACTGACTAAACTTACCAATCTGCATATTACAATATTATATCAGAAAGGTATAACACTATACCTAGAATTCTTATCGAACTTCAAGGTGATTAAATCGTCCACATAGAAAATCTGTTCACCCATTTCAATCCTCCCCTATAATATTTTAACTCTGACATATTTAAAGTATTATAGAAAACAACACAAAACATTCATTTACCTCTAATGCAGAATAGCAACTTGCAAGAACATCAAAGATAGCATCAAGACCTCCAAACTCCCTTAATCTTTCCTTGAAATCTCCACCAATCCTTCTTACCATCTCAGATGTGTCTAAGAAGTGCACGACAATAAGAAAAACGAAAAGGAAGTTTGAGAAAAATCGAGTCCATTATTAAGCTGGATAGAATACAAATCATAACGAAAAACACTGGATATAGGAACAGTGGAATAACAAAGTATGCATCCACACAAAATGTATATCTCTATCGCTTAACTAACCTAAAGATAATAAAAATGTCAAACTAGACAGGGGTATCAAAGTGGACAAAGCTATTACAGATGCAAGGTCTAAGGAGCGCAAGATGTAAGCAGCTTTATCCCATCAGTAGAGAGATCTTCCTATAGGTTTAAGATCATTGTTGCTTGGTTTTACCACTGAAGCAAGCTTTACCGCCATACAATGACACTCACTTTCAGAATATAGCATATTTGATAAAGGGGGGATAATATATCGTATAAAAGGAACATATAACAAGTTAGAAGTAGTAATGCTGTATATTTTTTTTCAAAAACCTAGCTTGGAAGCTGATAATCTAACTCCATCTTGGACTCATAACCAACAGAATGTTAAATAAGCTGTGCAGGAAGTTTGAGGACTTTATCATGTTTATCCATAAGAAGAACATGAAGGAAACCCATATTTAAAAATTGAATACAGCTACTTCATATTATACCATGAAAAAGATAAAATTATATGAGCAGCATTTTCAAGAGACAAAATGAGTTTATCACTCCAAAAGATTGAACTAATCATACCTTCAAATGATACAGTAGATAAACATGCTTTTTCTATAGTCAATAAGGCTATCCACTTTGAGTTCAATTCTGGCCTCCCTATTTCTTCATCAGCTCCATTTGTTGATTTTATCTCTTTGCAACTTAATAGAATTTCTTGGACTTTTGAAACAATCTCCCTGGAACTAGAGTCCGTTCCTTTGTTTGTGTCATTAAGTATGTTAGCCCGGCGTATGCCAAGAAGATTACAGCCTATTGATGGTGCCTTTTCCTCAACATTTTTACTTGTGGATGGATATAATAACTTAAGAAGAAAGTGAATACAAGACGGTGAATCCAGCAAATGATCATCTTGAACCTGAAAATAGTAGTGGAGAAAATAAAATAAAGTACACTAAAAGAACTATGAGAATTTATTCAAGAACAATGTGGCCAGTAGACATTCAGTAGCAGTAATCATATGACTAGTAAACCATAATCAACCAACACATGCAATGTTCATGATTACCATAGTAAAATCCAAATGTTTACAGCAGATTCAATATTCTCCCTCTCCTCGGAGGCTGACTATAAAGAACACCATGTGGATGCAACATAGCCTCAGAAAAGTTCATGTGTGTAACTCAAGATAATAAAAGTAAAAGCAGAATACAGCTGAAGAAATAACTTGTAGGTTTTCATATCTCAAAATCATTCGAATTTTCAAGATATCAGCATGATTGCAATATGCATAATCTTTGTACTCTTCAAAGGAAGAGGACCTGTAACAAAAGTTATAGAATCTCAATTTGGAGGGTTTAATCTATTACATCATCATTTAGTACATTCATTTCTTTTGATATGTCTACCACTTCAGAAAATATAAACAGTCTGTAAGCCATAGCTTAGTCTTGCATATTTAGGCAGCGCATATGACAGAACATACAAATCAAGAGCTCAATAAGAAGCAGACTTCAGAGTAGATAAGATACTCACATCACTTGCCAGAACATAGAAGATAGCAGCAGCAGCAATAGAGGTTGGGTCATCATCAAATTTGAGATCCAAAATAGCATCAATTATTCTCTTAGCCATCCTAACATATGTTGAGAGTAAAATATGTATAAGAAAAGGAAGCACAATTAAATAAGCAATAATCCAAGGGAGTAAAGTGAAAAACAGAAGTTATCATCAATAGTTGCAAGGACAGAGTGCCTTTGACTTCTGGCTTTCTGCTGAAAGACATACAGATAACAACAATCTTGAAATTTAAGCCCAATTATAATGGCCGGTCATTATAGTTGATAAAAAGTTGTTCAAAATTGCCAATAAAATGCAGAATGATATCATGACCAAACTTGACCTAAACAATAAATTAGATTAGACTTCCCCTATATCTTAAAGTACTTGCATCGAAATGCCATGATGCTCAACTTTATTAATGAACTGCTTGGAGTAGCATGCAACGAGAATCAGGAAATTATGAGCATATTACAACTAAATATAGTTGTTACAGGTCATCCTAATCACAGCGAATTTCAATTTTTCGAAAGTACAATGACAATGTCGAGATCGTAAATGGCAAGAGTTCAATGAAGCGATAAGAGTGAGAATCTAGTAGTTGAACTCAAGGGAAAATTGTCATATAGTCTCACTTAGTTTTAAAGAGGGAGAATCCGTTGAAACAGTTATTATAATAGATATAGGATGCCTACTTACAAGCACAAAGGGCTCGAGTTTGTAAAGTTTGTAAACCACTCTCAGAAAGCACTAGGACAGTTGGGTCTTGTAAAATATAGAACATAGTGTAGTAAAAAACCCTCACAAGTTACAACAAGCCCCTGTTTGGAGAAGTATGAGAAAGGGATAGCCTGCTGACAACATGGTGCTAGCCCAAACTGGTATGGCCTTATTTTACCTAATTGTAGCTAAGATGAGTAATCAATAGACAGACTGAGTGAACCTAGTAACACCATTTTGTGCATATACCTAGCAGGATTAAAGGATAAAGTGTTCTAAATACTAGCAAGCTTCAAGAAACAGAGATTGCTTTCCTATAACAGCTATACTAGATCAAACGTGAGTCGGGACAGCATAAAGATCTCAACTTTATCATCTCCGATTATCAAGACAGATATTAAACTAATGTCGAGACAAGCCTAACTTTTACTTCTACTGGCAAGAACTTAGGTCAGCACGAACGCAAATCTACTATCTAATAATACTCCTCATAGTGGACCGATCTTACCCAACAAAGGGCAGAACCTATCACCAGTCCATATCCTACCAGTCCAACATAGGACAAGCCGATTCTTCCTCGATAAGTTATCTGGCCACTCAATAAATCTTAGTATGCTTTAATCAAGAATCATGAACCCTAACTATCTAAGGTGAGAAGAAAAGAATGATATTTTTTCCGCCTTGTTAAGAAGGGGGTCCGGATAAGGAAACCTTGAATCCCTTACCAATCTTCCAACTAACCAAGAAAAAACACACAATAGGCATCAAGATGATACTTCTTGAACAACAATTCGATCAAAATATACAACGAAGAACATGAATAGGCATCTCAGCAACTAACCCTTGAGCCCGGAGAAGCCGCCGCCTCTGCGGTGTCTCACAAACCGACAGCAACGAAAGCAAGCTCGCCCGCCGGATCCGCGCCGGCTGCCCCGACCGCAGCCCATCGAGCGCGAAATTCACCTCGTCGACATGCTCCATCATCTCCCCGAACTCCTGCGCCTCCATCAACGTCGCTGTGGCTGCCGCCCTGACCTTTCCCTCCCCATCCTTCTTGGGAAAAGAAGAGCCCTTGGCCTTCCTGCTGAGCTTCCTCGGCGCGTCGGAGGAGGAGGGGAGGAGGAGGAGGTCGTCGGGGATGGGAGGCGGAGGAAGGAGGAGATCCGGGTCGAGGGACCAAGAGGAGGAGTCTTGGGAGGAGGAGAAGGCGCCGAATTGGGGGAGATTTTGGGGGAGTTCTTGGGCGGCGCTGTCCTCGGATTGGGAGAAGGTGAAGGAGAAGTCACCGTCTTGAGGGGATTCGTCGCCGGGGTCGAGGTCGATGGCGGAGAGGCTGTTGCTGCCCGGCGGGCCGCGGGTTCGTCGGGTGTAGGTCCGTACTATCATCTCGCGGAGAGGAGAGAATAGGAGGAGGTTGGGGGGTGGATTAGAGGGCTTTCGTTAGCCTCGGGTTCGGTGGGTTCGGGGAGGTGGCGACTGGCGAGGAAACTAGTCGTGTTAGCTGGGTAGATCTGGATTATCCGATATGCAATTGTAATTAGCTTCCTAGGCGCAAAGCGCGAATTCTTTTTTATCAAATTAAGTCGATTCTAAAGTGATGATTATATCTAAATCCCCTGTATTGATGTCTATGTCTCTAATTTATTTTTGGTGACACATCCACTCAGTTAATTATAAAATATCTTTAGCCTTGTTCTAAAATAAGACTCCTTATTCTTGTGTAATAATTAAACAACTACTTATCTGGTATGGTATAGTATTTTTTTATTTTATTCTATATAAATTTTAAAAAAATAATTTAATAATAGCTCACAATTATTATTTTTTTAACTATTCTTTATTATTCTCTCTCTTATTGCCTCTCCTCTCTTGGTCCTCTATCGTCTTGATGCACTTATGAGCTTAATTGGGTCATTCTTGGCTCAGGAGCTGGTTAAGATATCGGAGAAAAGAGCAACCCTTCTTCTCCTCATTGCGATTTATGGCCGAGAAGTTCTAACCATTTTGTTCTTCAACCATTACTTTTTTCTTCTTTTTTTCCTTCCTATTACAGTATAGTATTCTATATTGTTAGTTAAGGATTCTTCTCGAGCTATTTAAAGATTCACAGGATCACTAACAAAGAGCCATAGACTAACTTTAAATTTGTTGAGCTTGTGAACATTATGTTTATGCCTCGTGAATTAATACCTCATTTTCTTTTGTTGTGATGTTTCGCTTGTGTAACTAAGATGTGGATTGTGTTAAAAGGATTGTCATTTTACTTACTCTCTCATTTTGTATATCAAGCAGGGTTAAGGAATAGATGAAATATTTGCCTATAGCCTTTTTATGAAAAAAATACACTATAAAAAACCTTTTGAGTGCTCCTTCAATTAGTTATCCATTATATTTTCTCGTTAAGAAGTTACACGTGAATGTTATGTGATTATCTAAGAACTATCTTACTCTTATTTAAAAAAAATTAAACCTGATACTAAAATGGTCTTCGATTTTTTTTTTCTCTAACGCCGAGGGATAATTCATAGTTTAGGCCGTCAATATGCATAAAATAAAATAAAATGATCGCATGTGAAAATGAGCAATAGTTCATAGGATTATAGTATAATTATCCATTTCTCAAATATACTCGAAGAATAGGCGAGTTGCTGACTTGTTTTAGAGAAATAGATTAAACTATTTTCTGTAAAGTGTTGTCACATTCTATTTGCCAAAAATTGCTTATTCTTGTTGGCGATTCATTTGCATTAAAATAGATACATTTTTAGATGTAAAATAAGTTTTTATTACTATAATTTAATGTATATGCGATATCGAAAAAGATGAATTAGTGATAAAGAGGTAATTATTGCGGTGCATTGAGCTCAAATTCTCTTTGCTGGAGTGTTTTTAAAAGCATTACTCAGCAAACATTGAATGCTCATCAATTTTGAGCATGCGATATATCTTTATAAAGTTATAGAAAAAAAAGGGAGATATTTTGGACATTGGGCATATTAAAAAAAGGTCATGATTTTTTATCACAGTAAAATTTCATAATTTCCTTTCTTCAATTCTTATCAATTAAACACACACTATATAATAAAAGTTGGTAGAAAATTGAAATGTTTTTACATAACAAAATATGTCAATTTCTTATGTGATTATTTTTAGGCTAAAAATAGATCTAAGTTGGTTGGACCTAAATCTTTCATATTTCTTATGTGATTACTTTAGACTATGCCTAAGCTCCAAAAGTATGAAAGATTTCAAACAACTAGGCTGGATGGGCATGAGTCTAATACGACCGACCCATAGATTTTATTTTTTTGTCATGGTTCATCTAATGCATACCAACACATCGATAGTCTTTATCACATTATGTATTTTTTGTGTTTCGAAATATAACGTTCAACATAAATATACAATATAACAATTTATTAATATCCACTTCTCTAAAGAAAATGAGTTCAATTGAATGGAAATTTGGTTAAAGCTGAGCTGCCAAGTCAGTCTATGCATGTCATTAAATACACATCAATGTATTAATTTTGCACGGTCGATGACTTTAATCAATCCAAAAGTAATACATAAGAGTCGTAGGAACTGATCGACTGAGATTACAGTTGCTGAATACTTATAATTAATATAAGTTGATACAGATCAGATAGTTATAATCAATACGTTGATACATATCTGACAGATCGACCATAATTGATATGTATCCGTTACATAACCCTAGCTTCTAAACCTCAACCTCCAACCATTCATGAAAGGTCTAACATGGAGATCGATGACCATGGGCCTTTGCCCCCACCCAACTATCTATGATGGCAATAAAAACAAAAGATGGCCAATTTTTGATATAGATAGAGAGACACCACAAGTCCACAACTCACAAGTCGCCTCTCCCAAATTGTTTTCCTTGGCCTAGAGGAACAATAAAAGGGAAGATATTTTTCCCCATCCACACCCTCTCCACTTTTTTTAATTGTCATTATTATTATCGTTATTCCGCAAGTTGGGTTGAATTGTGTAGAACTTTCCCTTTCCATCTTCTACTCCAACATCATCAGATCGACGACCTAGGGTTTCTAACTTTCCTCCCCCGCCCCCCTCAAATCGCTGGGAGCAGCCGCTAAAGAACCACAAAAATTCGCCAAGAACCCTAGAAACTTTCGTCAAAACCGAAACTTCGAAGGCCTCGCGTAACGATTTCGAGCAGAAACCCCCAACTCTCTCGAGACGCCATTACCGGCACCAAAAGAACGGAAGGAGACATTAAAAACTTTCCCTTTGGACTTCGTAAGAACAGATCTTTCCTCTCTAAAACCCGGATCTATGCCACTGATCTGTCTGATGGAATGTCTGATGAAGAATCTGGACAGATCTTGGTCCCTTTTGATCCGGAAAAGGGATTTGTGATCTTAGTCTTTGAGACGGAAGCTGAGATTCGGAGTGGGATTTCTTCTATTTTTCATGTGGAAAGGACCTTTTTTGGTGGACCTTTTTAAGCCTTAATCGCTTTGAGAACTGTTTATGAAACAATAAAGCCTAGATCTGTTGGATCCAGTAAGGGGCTTTTGGTTTTGATCTCCAAATCTCAGCTGGGTGTGGCTTAATATGTTCAAGTCGACTGTTTATCATGGAAATTCCCCTATCGGGGAGGTGGAAATTTACCCTCAGAACTCGAATTCAGACACATGTGTCAGGGAGATCCGGATCTCCAATTTCTCGCCTCCCAGTGACCGGTGTCCGCCGCTGGCGGTCCTCCACAGCATAGCCGCCCGTGGTGTCCTCTTCAAAATGGAATCAAAGTTGTCGCTGTCTGATGAGTCGCCATTGTTAGCATTGCACGCAGCTTGCCTCAGAGAGAATAAGGTATTAATCTTCAAAAGGAAACAAATAAGAATTTTAATGACAGCAGCCGGATTATAAACAGTGAACCCTACCAGAATGAGTAGACTCAGCTCAAATGTCACTTATTTTTACTCACTGGAAATCATGCTTTTCTATGCGGAACTGTTCTGGTGAAATTCACTTAACCTGACTTGTTAATATTGGTTAAAATCGATATCTCTGGGTTCAAAACATATTTCTATTGGCTATACATTAAAACATTCAAGTTTTCTCATTACAATTTATTGAAGTTAGGTTATCAGTTTGAGGGTCATTCAAGTGATGATAGCCTCATGCACCTGTTTGTACAAAAGCCAACTAGCATATTTATCAGGTTTTCCTGAATTTTCTTTTGTTGTCTGATTTTATTTTGTCTAGGATATCTGCATCAATTTAGGTAAGGTTGACTTCAAGTTGATAGCCGATTATAGAAGTTTCCCAACTCTTTGTAGTCCCAATATTGTTGGGAAAATGCTTGCCTAGTGCGATCCGAGGCTGTTGTCAATTCATTAATTGTCCATTGAGATAATGAGTTTTATGCTATAATATTGCAGAAACAATAAAATACTTTCTTTAGGTAGTCCTAGTTGTAGAAGAATTTTCACTATCCTGTTGTGTTTTATGCAGATATTTATATGTTGATCCGGAATCCTCTGGTTTTCATTGATTTTCCTAAATTATCCCACATAAATAATTTTTAGTTTATGAACTGGTTAAGTGTTGTTCATATTTTGACCGTCATCTCTGATTACAGCATGCCTTACGATAATTGTGTTTTATATGCTCCAGATGCATATAGAATGACATTGTTGGAAGTTCTTTACAATTATTATTTTTGGTTTATTTTTACTAATGCTTACATTGCTAGGTTTCTTCAAATTTTTGTACTTTGTCATGCTCGCAGACTGCAGTTATCCCATCAGGAGAGGAAGAATTGCACTTGGTGGCCATGAATTCGAGTAGAAACCTCATGAACTATGCATGTTTCTGGGGATTTAAAGTTGCAGTTGGACTATACATTTCTTGCCTCGCAATGTTGAATCTTAGGTGCCTCGGCATCGTTTTTGATCTTGATGAGACGCTAATTGTTGCTAATACCACACGTTCATTTGAAGACAGAATTGATGCCCTTCAGCGCAAAATAAGCAATGAGACTGATCCACAGCGTGTTACCGGCATGTTGTCTGAGATCAAGCGGTATCAGGATGACAAATCTATTTTAAAGCAGTATGCTGAAAATGATCAAGTTGTTGAAAATGGAAGGGTGTTTAAAGTACAATCTGAGGTTGTTCGGCCTTTATCTGATAGTCATCAATTGATCACCCGCCCAATTATAAGGCTACAAGAGAAAAATATAATTTTGACACGAGTAAATCCATCAGTATGTATTTCCAGTCCTATCTTTATTGGTTGCATCATGAGAAGATATTATTTTCTATTTTGGCGGTCCTCCATGCAGTTATAATCTACTTTGTTTCTGACTGTATAATCTCTGTGATCTAATATTGTTTCCCATTTGCTGTCTTAGATCACAGGCAATTGTCTCATCTTTTGATCAAGTGAAATATATAGTGAATATTATTTTCTGTCTGCTTTTACTCCCAAAGTTTGTAAAATTGTGCTTAATATCTGGTTGTTGATTGTGTTAGAGTGTGTTCTTACTTGCTTTGAAATATCAGTGGTTTCCAGTTGCTTAGATGAACTTTAGTTGCCTCTGTTTATCTTGGACAACTATGAATATGCAAGAAAATTAAGGCGTTGAGTTATTTGCTTGTAGATTCGGGATACTAGCGTTCTTGTACGCTTAAGGCCTGCGTGGGAGGATCTACGAAGCTACTTGACTGCAAGAGGTCGCAAACGCTTTGAGGTCTATGTTTGTACAATGGCAGAGAGAGATTATGCTTTAGAAATGTGGAGGTTACTTGATCCAGATTCAAGCTTGATTAACTCCTCGCAACTTCTAGACCGAATAGTATGTGTCAAAGCAGGTATGTAATGCAAAAATCCTTTGAAATAATGTAACTTTGTGCATACGCAGATATATAGTTTTGGTACTGGACTCTATAGTTGCCTGCAGTGTGGCTTATTACGTAATATAAAATGTGTTGCTGATAGGTTCAAGAAAGTCACTGCTTAATGTCTTTCAAGATGGAATCTGCCATCCAAGGATGGCTCTAGTTATTGATGACCGTCTGAAAGTTTGGGATGAGAAAGATCAACCTCGGGTTCATGTTGTCCCTGCATTTGCCCCATACTATGCTCCTCAAGCAGAGGTAAGTATTCTGATCCTAAACTGCAAATACTACAGAGGCCCATGCTTATCTTAGTTGATCTTACATTTACTGAAATGTTTTATTTCCCAACTTATCTTAGGCAAACAACACTATCCCAGTTCTTTGTGTTGCCAGAAACGTCGCATGCAATGTTAGAGGTGGATTTTTCAAGTAAGGGCATGACTTCTGTCAATATACTCTATCTTGTATTCTTGACATGTTGTTGAGATGACACATTCTGGCTTTTACTGACAGAGATTTTGATGAGGGCCTATTGCCACGGATTAGTGAAGTTCTGTACGAAAATGAAATTAATTATCTGCCATCTGCTCCAGATGTTGGCAACTATTTGATTTCAGAGGTAAATCTATAGAGAATCTGTGCTTCTACATTCATTCCCCTGGTGTTAGTTTAAATTTTGAACCTTTTTCAATTCAGGATGATACTTCCACAACAAATGGAAATAAGGACCCTCTCCCTTTTGATGGCATGGCAGATGCTGAGGTTGAGAGGAGATTGAAGGTCATCATTAGCTTTAGTTGATATGCTTTAGTCTCCTTTTCTAGATATATATATATATATATATATATATATATATATATATATATGCTTAAGAAAACTATTGTTATCATAACTTCAATTTCTTAACTTCTTCAAGCATTTGCATGATGAAATCCTCATTCATTCTCGAACTTCTCTCAGGAAGCAAGTTTTAATGTTCAAGCTGTTCCTCCAGTAAGCAATAACTTTGAGCCAAGGTCTATGCCTTCTATCCAGCACATTATGCCATCATTATCTGCTGCAGCTTCACTGACAACACAAGGCATGATGCCTTTAGTTAATAATCAATGCCCTCAATCTGTTACATTTAGCAGGCCAGTATCTCAACCTGGCCTTCCAGAACCTGCCTTGCAAGGTTCTCCAGCTAGAGAAGAGGGTGAGGTTCCGGAATCAGAATTAGATCCAGACACACGCAGGAGACTTCTCATACTGCAACATGGTCAAGACACAAGAGATCCTACTCCTCCTTTTGCAGTGAGGCCACCTCTTCATGTGCCAGTTCCTCCTGTGCAACCACAGGGAAATTGGTTCCCTTTGGAAGAAGATAGGAACCTAAGAAACCTGAGTAGGCCTCCTAAGGGATTTCCTTTAGAACCGGAAACTGTACGTTATGATAAAAAAAGGCCGCAGCATTCATCTTTTTATCGCGGTGCGGAGAACACTGTTTCTTCTTATAGAGGTCCAAATCAAAACCAGAGATTTCCTGCACAGGTAAGTGATGACTTCAGTGAAAGCTATTAGTTGATTTTCAAGACAACTTCTCTGCTGCTTAATCAATAGAAAATGTTTGATTCAGTTGCATCATGGTGATGATCGATTGCGTCAAAACCGTGCAGCATCAAACTACAGTCCGTTCCCTGGTATGTTCATCGATTTGGTTATTTCTGGCCTTTAAAGATCTTGATGATTCATAATTTCATACCTTCTCTTGATATAGATAAATGTTATCTGATGGTCTCTGTCATATCATCGTATACACCTAGAATAGATGCCTAGATGGATGTTTGTAAACAAGTGAACTAGATAAAATATGAGTAGCAGGGTTGGGTTTTAAATCTATTCATAAGTATAAGTTAAGATGATTGTGGATTAGTGAAGGAATAAATAAGGGCACTTTATGTATTCTTACCCTGTAAGCAGACAGGCTGTTTCCTTTATTTTGTATACATCATCTTATTTTACTACTATTACACTTGTGTCGAAGCCCATGAATTTCAGTGGAATGCCTACAATGCCATGAATTTTCCTTTGATCGACTCTAGTTATATTTTATGAGTTTTGTCAACAAAGAAACTTCATCGTGCTAAAGAGCACATTTGTCTCCTAGATGTTATTTGTGATGGATTCTCATATTGCTGTTTAATATAATAGACTTGCTTGATGTAATTGATTTGGTTCTGCTTCATTTACATGTTGAAGGTGAGGAGCTGCCTACAGGACAGATGTCTTCAAGCCAGAGGGGTATTCAAATTGAAGTGGAACCAACTGTTGCAGCGCATCCACAAACTCCCCCGGGAGTTTTGCAGGATATTGCCATGAAGTGTGGATCTAAGGTAGTTCCAAAGGTTAAGCCTCATAAATATAGTTCTTTTCCTTCGATTATTGATACTGTGTGCTATACTTGTTTACTTGTAGGTAGAATTTCGAACAGCCCTATGTGATACTACGGAACTTCAGTTCTCTATTGAGGTAGGTTGAAATGTCTAATTATAGTTGAACATATCATGCTGCGATAATATCTGTTATTGTGACGCATATAGGGAGGTTGTTTTTCTTTTCAGTTTTTATGTGAAGGGTTTAACTTCAATTTTTTTTCTTTAGTAACCCCACCCTTTAGTTCACTCCTGAGGACCCGTTTAATATGATATGAGTTGGTACCATTATTCTAGTACCAGTGATTTATGAAAAGATCCAGAAGAACTTCCTCGGGAATAGTGTATTGTACTCCCCTTATCAGATATTCATATGGACCATACCATAGTTCCAAAGACAGTTAATTTCTCAATTTTGACATTCCAATTTAGACTCAAATACAAAGCTTAACTATATTGTTTGTTATTGTGAATATTGAGTTTTGTTATATGGAGGATATACTACAGGGAATATTAAGCTTTCATCGTAATCTCAGTTTTGCTACTTGTTTTTATTTTATGAACAATGCATACTATCATGTATTTAATAATAAAACAGTATATATTAAATATTCAATTTATCCCTGGTTAAATGAGGTTTTAAGGAATAGCCTCTCATTTACTTGTCTGTCCATCAAGTTATGTCTTGTGCAAGAACTTCAAGAGAAGATGCCAAGTATAAACACACAACCTTGTAAAACACCTACTAACATCTCATGGAGAGTTCAGATGGATAACTTTACTACATAAGATTTATTCATCAAGGGACAATATTAGTATATAGTAGGTAATGTTATAAATCTGCAAAATGATTGGATGCAGAATCGGATATTAGGAGGATTAAGCAAAAGGAAACAATGAACTTGTTTACCTACTAGGAGTTAATTTTGATGTAGGAAGTAAAAGGTCTTTTGAACCAAGTCACATAGACAAATCCAAATTGTTGCTTGTGAAACAGCAGACAAGTTACCATTTTATTGGAAGTCTCAGCCATATGCCTTCTTTTATTTTTTTTCCAGGTTTGGTTTGTTGGAGAAAAAATCGGTGAAGCAATTGGTAGAACAAGGAAAGAAGCCCAATATCAAGCTGCAGAGATCTCTCTTCGGAATTTGGCTAGTATGATTTATTACTTTTTTCAAATGTCGATTTTCTTGATAGTAGCTATCAGAGAAGTCTTCATAATATATTGGCAGTTCTGTCCAGAAGAGGTTAAATGTATAAATTTGGATGATTTTACATATTCGCTTAAAGTTTAAAGTTGGACACATCAATTGGTACATGGACTGCCAAAGATTAACTAGTTTACAAAATTCTTTGGTAATATGGGTACAAAAGGAATGCATTTGAAATGTAAGAAAAAGTAATTAAGATCACTAGAAGCAATGTAGGTTCTTTGGAACTTCTCATGGCATTAGGTTACATTTTTCATGCATTTAAGTTGCTGAAGAGTGCTGCTGTTATCTGATTTTTTTAATTATGTTCCTCATTTTAATTTTCTTTTTTTGGGGTGATTTGTGACTAGAAGAACCTGTCATGTATAGTTTTTACGTAAGAGTTAAGCTGTGGTTTCTTGTGAATATTTCACTTAGGTCTTCTAGCTACAGTGCTTGTGGACTGGGTTACTGGGATGTGGATGTGCTCCTGTCATTAGATATCAGGCTTTTCCTATATTGGTTTACATATTTTAGCTACACAATTGATTCTATTGCCCTGTGCAATTTTTACAAGCTTAGCTTTTAATTGCAGATAAATATTTATCAAATGCATTGTCCGAACCGAATAAGCCTGCTTATCCGAAGGAAAATGGCTTTATCAGTGATTCATATTCTTTTGGATATCCAGCGAGAATGAGGGATGACATTTTGCCAATTGCAAGTGCTTCAGAGGAGGATCAGAGAACCAACAGTTCAAGAACAACGGCTTCTGTTGCTGCCCTCAAAGAACTAGTGAGATCTCGCATTTTCTCTGTTTGTAGTAGCCTTCTAGGGTCCTCAGGGTGGTTCACTCTGCACATATACATTAACTGACTTTTGCTGGATCTCTATTTCAGTGTATCATGGAGGGATTCAACCTAGTCTTTCAAGCTCAGCCTTCACCTTCAGGTGGCTCAGTTAATAAAGAAGAAGTTTATGCACAGGTTACTGTCTATCTCTTTTGGAGAATTCATTTTTTAGTACTATATTTCTGGTATCATAGGATATTGTCTGTTCCTTGAGTCATATCTTGACTCGTCACAGGCAGAAAAAGAAAAAGAAAAAAGAGAAAGAATTATAAGAAGAAAAGAATACACTGTCATGTAAACCTTTTTCTTATTGTTTCACTGCTGTCATTAACATAAGATTTCACATTATTATTATCAGGAATTATTAGATTCTGGTTTCTTAAAGAAACCATAAGTTAAGAAGTTTCCCAGCTTCTTACATTGAGCTGATTTTCAGTTCATTTAATTGTGTATGTTTTGCTATCATTATATATCCCGAGTTTGCTAGCTAAGTAAACAAAAGTATTGTATTACACTATTCTCAAATTGAGTTTCGTCTTTAGAGATTGAATACTTCTATTTGTATTTTCAAAGTTCATCTCAGCATATCTTTTGGTTGCCTATGGACTTTTCAGGTTGAAATAGGTGGACAAATCTTGGGGAAAGGAGCTGGAACAACCTGGGAAGAAGCCAAGCTCCAGGTAGAATCATCTTGCTCTGTAGTTTTACTTGGAGATGTTTCATGTTGATACATGGGAATCAGTATGAGAGGATTCTTAAGAAGGATAAGGAAGGATTTTGACTACCTCCTGAACCCCAGATCCAGGACTGATAAATTAGCCTCAAACAATATCATACAAGAAAGAAAGAAATGCATGGAGATTGAATCTTGATTATAACTTTACCTAACTTTACAAGTAAACTTGCCTCTTGCAAATCAGATGATATATCTTAAAATTTGCAACACTCATGTATGACGTGACCTGGCTGCGTAACTAACCTTCAGTAAGTTCAGGAGAATAACTAAGACAAGATGAATGCACATTCTAGTCAATAACGACAATTTAGGATGTAAGAATAAAATATAATTCTTAATTCTATATTATATTTGACTATTCTCCTCATAGATTTAAAGAGGTTGCATACATGTATGGCTTCCATATCTGTATGTTAGAAGCATGATTTTATTTCTTTGATATTTTATATTACAGTTAAAAGTTAGTACAAAAGTTTATCATCCTACAGGCTGCTGACGAGGCCCTCGGAACTTTGAAGTCTATGCTTGGTCAATTTACTCAGAAACGCTCAGGTTCTCCAAGGTGAGAATCTTCTATATACTTTTTGCTGAAAATTATCAGTTCATTTTCATGATACATTTTGTGAATTACCTTTGGAACAGGATGTCTTAAATTTAGAAACTTGTAAGCATGAAGCTACAGAATGCAGAAAATAGGAAACATGTAACGAAGTAATCAACAAAATCCATATTGAAATAAAAGGTCAAATGAACTACTCTATTTGATACAGATATCTTATTTGAAAGGATCGCTGAAATGGGTATACTGGAGGTTCCATACATAGGGCATACCAACGATGGTCATGCTACAGGCACGGACTGTGCTGACCACCGGTCGGCATTGCACGGCACGACACGTGTCGCACACTTGCTGGTCGTGTCGTAAGAGGGAGGGAAAAAGGTAAGGGACTACTCACCTTCGCAGTCGTCGTTGCTGCTCGCCGTTCGTCGTCGGCTAAGTTCACCCCTATCGGGTGCCCTAAGTCGGATCTGCAACTGAAGTTTTAAGCCGACCCCTTCTCTTTCTCTCCCTCCCTTTCTTTCTCCCTTCCTCGAGTTAGGGCACCGACGGGGGTGCAAACTCGGGTGATGAGCGGCGACAGCAAGCTCGACGACGAGGTCGCGGTGACAGCAAGCTCGATGACGAGGTCGCGGCGAAGCTACTAAGAAGGGTGCCATGTGGCATCCCTCGTGTCACCTGCCGGTACGCTGCCGGTATGGCCATCCATGGGGCATACAACTATGAAGCACGGATATGGGATACAAATACAATACACATATGTCGATATGACAAATCTTAAAAAATAAGGATATACTATACACGTAGGATACTTCGTTCATATATGTATGTTATATTATATATATAATATAACATATTCTATATTATTTGTGTATGATTATTTATATAAGGATATCTTTAATTAAATTATTAAAAGAATTATCATTTGTAACAAAGAACTAGTATTACGTAGTGTATTATTAACTACTATGTAAGATAACAAGCAATTCAATATGTAAATCAAAAGAAATTGGCCGTTGTAACATGATTTCCTAACATAGATTATAGAACAAACAAGCAAACTCAATCTTTTCACAATAAGAAATGAAAGGTGATAGTCTCTTTCAATTTGGCTTCTATTAATAGGCATACTAGAAGTATAATTTCACATTATTAATTTCATTTTAAAATATTCGGATACAAGGAAGGAAAATGACAGCAAGAAGCCAAGAAGGAACCAACAAAGTACACCATCAGCCCATCATTTACAACTTGCCATCAACATTTTGTTTGATAACATTATAAATAGGCCTATTGTTAGGCTGAGCACATTACAGCCTAAGTCTTAGCACCAGAAGCTAGGGCTACACACAATCCTTCCCCAAACTCCTCATAAGCAGGAACATACACTAGGACACCCTTTTTTTTATTATTATTTATGAATTGTGAAATTAGCAGAATCAATTCTTAGGCATAGTTCATTCATTCCATAAAGATAGGCCAATGACTTTTTAACACAAGCCTCATATTTGGTTATAACAGTGAACATCACAGAGAAAATAAGGTAATAAACCCAAGGGCACTAACAAACTACAACTCAAAGCATAAGCCTAGAGAATTCACAAGAACAGAGTGTAACATTGTCCAACGGCTCCATCGCAATTCAACTGTTGAAGATAATCCCAAACCTACGAACAACCATAGAACAAGAAAGAGAAGAAAAGAAAAGAAAAGAAAATGGATGTGGTGGCAGGCAGATTTGACAATGGAGCAGTGGCCAAGCCCCAAATCCAGCAGTGAAACAGCAAGGATCCAATAGGGGGCAAAGAGGGAGTAGCAACACAGCACGAATCTGACGGGGGATGATGGTTGGGCGTAGATGATGGAGGTGGAGATTAGGAAGCCGCGACAAGGTTTGGATTAGGAAGGTGGGAGTTGGGAGGTCGCAGACAGGTACATATTCAACGGGGAGCAGCAAGGGGGTGGCGGCAAGGGGATGGAGGGTGAGCTTGGAGGAGGAAGGTCCAAGGGACCGAGAGTGAAGCTCAAAACTGATAAGAGAGTGACAGCGAAGCTCGGACACGGCAGAGAGGCGGCGGCAAGACAGATTCAATAGATGAGGACAGTGAGGTGAGGATGGCTGTCTGGAAGGAAGAGATAGGAGGGAAGGGAGAGAGAAGGAGATGAGTAGAAGGGGAAGAAACCTCCTAGAGAGGAGACAGGGCCACTGGCGGTGGTGGCGAGAAGAACCCTCAACTCAAGAGAGGGGAGAAGGTGAAACCCTAACAGAGCTGTCTGCCAGGGCTGGGACTTCATAGAATCGTCTATTATGCTCATTTATATACTTATGTTCAGTTCGACTATTAGTTAATTTGTGCGTCCAATTTGAATATAGTTCTTAATGTCAAACTTTGTTATCTTACTGTCGTGATATATACTTCTCTAAATCAGTGGAACTTACTTTTCAAGTTCCAAAACCTTTTTCGAGTAAGAGAACTAGGAAGCTTCAAGGTCTCCAAAAGCTCCGCAGCCTCCATTCTATCATTGTTAATTGCTACTAGATTTTCATTACCTGTGGCGAGTGTGTTATTGGGTTTTTTTTTTTTTTTCTGTCAACTCTATCCAAAGCCTGCCATACACAGCCTCTTAATATGCTTGACATTTACCATCCTTTTCAGGTCACTTCCAGCTACTCCTAATAAGCGCTTAAAGCCTGAATTTTCACGGACATTGCAGAGAATTCCTTCATCTGGCGGATATTCTAAGAATGAAACTTCAGTTCCTTGATGTTCTCTACCATACTTTTTCTTGCTGATATTCTGATTGCTTGTTACTAAGATCAGACCTGTCAAGCACTTCAGAGGCAACTTAAGGAGGGGCCTCATTTGCAACCCAAGACAAAGCTTTCCTAAAGCTGCCAATGAAAAGTTGTACCACTCATCAGAATCAAATCTTGGATCAGGATGTTATAACTCTACTCTGTTGGAAACATGGTGGTTGCGCATATTCCGTAACCATCGTGGGTTCAGTCTCCAATATCATGTTATGTCCACTGATTCTGTGAAGGGGAAAAAAACAGTCGAACTGTTTTGGTATTGCTTAACAGGGAATTCTCTTTCGTTTACAAGGTTTTATAGCCACAAATGCAATTAAGGAACATTGAAGTTTGCACATCATATTCCATGGTTTGGCATAAAGTTTGTGCCCCCAACACTAGTTGTCAGGATGTGGTGGGAAGTGAATTGCATGTTGGTCTGGAGTACTTTGCTTGTAAAGATTACCTTCGGCTGACAGTCTGACCAGTTTAGTTGAATGCGGTGACTTCATCAATCTGTTGGAATTCAAGGCTTGCCAATTTTGCCGACGGCAACCGGGACCTGATTGTAAATTTTTGCTGGTTTCAGCTTTAAAGATGTGTGACAAAAGATCATACAAGAAAGAATGTGCTTTAACTTATTAGGGGTGGATTCCATTTAAGAGATGTTTGTAATTCTTTTAGGATCCTTTGCTTTGTCATTCTCATTTACTGTAATGAATGTGTTGTGAGATGAGTTTCCATCAATTGCCTAGTATTTTGTGATGTGAAACTGGTTTGTCATTTGCGGAGTGTTTGGCACATAATGACAATATATTATCTTGCAAATGAAGATATTTTAGGCCCTTTAAGAGTCATAGATCCAATATAAATTTTGTAATACTAGCAGACCCTGTGCTGGTAGGAGAGCTTCGTGCACAAGGACAGGATATGACATGACTTTGTATTTATTTTGTTCCTTTGATGATGATCACATTTCTCAATTTAGTGATCAGTCTTCCAAGTTTGTGACATTAAAGCTGCTTAGGGTTATTCATATCATTCGAGTGTTCTATCCCAACTCTTTTACAGGGTGCTCTGGATTTGCCACAACATCCTCTTCTGCCAACTTCCAGAACTTACTAGGTTATAACTTATAATCCTGCGGTGCATTTGCTATCAATTCTTCAATAAGCAACAGAACATATGTTTGCATATGCAGGTTTAAGCCATCCATTCTTGCAAATTTACACTAATTTGAGAAAATTTGAACACTAGCTTGCAGTTTATCCAGTTCACTTCTGCTCCCAATATATCTGATGCTTTTGTTGTGATTTTGCACGACAATCCTTGCCTTTCTAAGAGTACGGAAATCCATGGCTAAGCAATGGATGCCTACAGTCTCTTATTATCTGAAGCACTCAAAATTTTACAAAGAAATCAAGTTGAAAGAAACATCATAGTATTGTTACAGTAGCCTCCGGCAGCACTAAAAAAGATTGGATTGGATTAAGCCAAGCCAACCAACTTCTCACTGAGCTCCCACACCTTCTTAGCTTTCTCTGGATCACTGGCCTCCTCAGACAGCTGGTTCTCAAATGATGCAGAGTTGTTATTCCAGCTCCAATATACTCCTGACTTTGTCAAGCTTGGATCACTCACTACCTGAATCCACAAAAGAAGAACTCAGTCAACTCCCTAGAAGGCCATAACTAAGGGAAAGAAAAATTTACAGATCATAAAGGACTACAGAAACCACCAAGCCACTTTAAAGTGGAAAGTATCAGTGACAAAGTGACAGGGCATTAGTGCCGTAGAATTTCATTTCCTGAGTCTAATTCCTCTTTAGAGCAAGTGTGCTAGTAAATATCAGCATCAGATAAAGAAGTATACCTGTGCAAGTCTCTTGCCGGCTTCGTCTTCGGAGACGAAGCCTTTAGTGATGTATTTCTGGAATGGAGGGAAGAGGAGCCTAAACAAAGGGATGTGCTCTCTGAAGAGGCCAGTTGTGGCAATGCAGCCAGGGTAGAGTGAAGCAAATGTGACTCCGGTCTCCTCATGGAATCTCCTGTGGAACTCTTGCATGGTTAGCATGTTGCACACCTTGCTGTCCTTGTAAGCCTTGGCTCCGTCAAATTCCCCGCCGTCGATCATGTTTGATCCGTTTAGTCCATTTAGACCGCCTGCAAGACCCCGCAGGTCTCCAAGGTTTGCTTTCGGTGGTACATTCCCGGCCAATGTGTTTGTATTGCCTGACCAAGCCAAAAGTATTACTCTCAAAGCTTAAACTGATATAGAAAGATAAGAATGTTTTATATTTAATCCACATATAGGTCTAGCATGATCTAAGTTCGAGACTTGTATGCTCCAATAGATAGCTTGTAGAGAACGGTAGATTTTATACTCTAACATATCGTTACCTGTAATGGAGCCAACAATGATGAGACGTTTCGAGGGGTAGTCGGAGGTCTTCAAGTCCTCGAGGAGCTCACGGGCGAGGAGGAAGTGGCCAAGGTGGTTGACCCCGACGCTCATCTCGAATCCATCAGCGGTGTATGTAGGCTCCTTGGCGGTAGGGAAGTACACGGCTGCATTGCAAACCAGCACGTCAAGCGGCATTTCTGATTGTTTGAAGTTCCTGACAAACTGGCGGACGCTGTCCAAAGACGCGAGGTCAAGGTGCATGACGGTGTAGCTGCCCTTGTCCATGCCGGCGGCCTTGGCCGCCCTCTCCCCCTTGAGGAAGTCGCGGCACGCCATGATCACGTTCCACTTGCCAGTCTCGGCGAGGGCCTTGGCGGTGGCAAGGCCGAGACCAGAGGAGGCTCCGGTTATGATTGCATTGCCCTTCCTTAGTGTCTTCTTGCCCTCTGGGGTGGCCCGGTTGACGCCTGGGGTTGTCACTGCTGTTTGAGCTCTCACTCCAACCGAGATGTTTACCCGCTGCAAGTAAATAGCAATTTGATAGAGAAACGAATGAAGGAAGATAACTTCACTAACCAATTGAAGGAAGAAAATTTCATTGCCATCACATCTGTAGTACTACTGACTGGAGGAGGAAAAATTCATGAAAGAAATTTAATATCTACCGAATAAGTAGCACTGCTGCATAAGATTGTTAAGTGACATTAGCCAATTGCTCATGAGCTTTAACAATCCTACATCAACTTGGCAAATTTCCCTGAAAATGTGCTTGTATTAGGCAACTTGAGACACCAAATAGTCTCAAATCACTTTGATTCAGAATTTTCACCACACACAGGTGGCTAATTAGACACTTTAATATCGAAAAATAGGTAAGTTATGATGGCCTCTGATTGTTTCAATCTGCAAACTTAGACTCAAGATCTAAGTTCCTCCAAAGTGAATTATTTTGACATCATTGATAGACGAATTTAATCTGGTCAAAGTTCCAATTAGCATTCCTTTGGCATATCCTTTACTCTATAAATAACCAACTACTATAAAACTACAAAGCTAAAGACCAAACCTTGCTACTCTTAAGAATTGAAGAGCTGAAGTCGGACTTCACATGCTCAGAGAAAGAAACACCCAAGAAAGCTGAATCCTTTACACCTCCATTTGCCTTCGCCTACACGAGAAGTTCATATATTACTACTAGAATTCCATCGAACAGTGCGAAGTGCAAATGGAAACCCACGTCCAAAGCTCACCTCCTTGTGAACCGAGAGAGCCGAAGGGAAGAAGGAAGCCTGGAGAGCCATGGAGGGAAGGATAGATAGCTTAAGGGGTGATGGCGAATAGGTGAGAGCTTTTGGGTTTAGGAAGGAGGGATAAGAGGAGTGGGATAACTTATAAAGGCCGCGTCGGAATAGGATAAGGTGATAGAAGCCGGACCACGAGGCGCCACGGTGGCACGGAATCCTCCAATGGGAGCTCGCGGTTTGGATTCCTCCCCTGGCGATATTTTTTCTTGTTCTTTTTTGCTTCTTTCTGGATCCATCCAGTGGCACGACAGGGGGGTTTAGTGACTTCTTTTTGGGTTTTTGATTTGGGGGGATAACAAGAGGCTCGATAGTGGTATCCGAACATCTTATCCCAAGAATAATAAGTGGGTTTATGGGAGTTCTGATAAATTCCTGGTATAGTGGTATGGCCTTCTTATGGGTCTCTTTGTCTTATGGGCTTTTTTTTTTTTTTTTTTTTTTTCTTTTCTGACATTGTTTTCTGTATATAGTTGTATACTTTTTAAGAGTTAAATATATTTTTAACCCTGATACTTTGAACAAAAATTATTTTTTCGCTCCTTAATTTTTTATTTATTTAACATGACTGTGCCCATTGAACTGTTACCTGAACAGTAACTTAAAATATCGTTAAAAGAGATGGAAAAATAACTTAAAGTAATTATACTTCTGTTAAATGTATATGATTTCTTATAGAAATTTGATAGTGGCTTTGTGATACAAAAGAGAAGGTTCAAAAGAATCAAATGAGTTCTATTTAAATAGGTAACATTATCTAAGATACAAGACACTGACAATGTTTTCACTTTGAACGAAAAAATTAACATTTACAACTTAATCAAAAGTTTAGGAAACTTTGGGAGGAAAGAAAAAGTAAATATTTAGCCCAACTCTTAATTATCACATATGATTTGCAGAAACCACCTTCCATTTAAGAGAAATTGTGGTTCAAACCCTGAATTTTCACTGTTGGAGAAGGATGCATTTCCTATAAAATGAGTTAAAAATTCTGATGTTAGGTTGAAGTAACATTATTGCTACAGTACCGAATTAAGTATAACAGAGTATTCCTTTCTATCCACTCTTGTACGGCTAGGAGGAAGGCTGTCATAGAGTGTCATCCGATATGCTGCTTACGACTAGATTAAGCTTTCAAGTGTGAAGAGTTACCTAATAACATTTCAACTATGAAAAGAATTTTCTGCACCCTGATTTGAACTTTTTTTGTTGTTGTTGTTGTAAATTTGTAATTTTCTTCTTACAAAAAAGAAAAATTATAGTAAAACAACATGAGGGTGCAAACACAGTTATACTCCCCCATCAGCAACATTGAGCGGAAAAAAAATATGCTGAACCCTAACCTAAGCAGCCAGTAGTAGCATCATAAATTTTAGGTTTTGAACTTTCATGTACAGTAGGGTAAACAAAGCCGTGGCATGCCGGAGACGAAGAACGGTTCTGGTGCCTTGGCTGGATGGTTTCCTTAAATATACCAAGCAAATGCGCATGGAAGCAGCAAATCCAAGCAAATGTGCATGGGAGCAATGGAACCTCTGCGAACACCGCAACATAAGATACACAAAGCAGAGTCCATGGTAGATTTGGAGATTCTGACATTTTCTTCTCCACCGACCAGAGGGCTTTATACTCGAACAGGAAATCCTAAATTCAGAGGGCTTTATACTCGAACAGGAAATCCTAAATTCTGAAACGTTCTGATTTCACCGCCACGACCTGCGGTGACAATTACTAGCCCCCAAGCTGACCTGCTTTGTGCAGGCAAACCTCCTTTAACAATAAGATCAACATCAGAATTAGGGCTCCATTTGTTGGCTGCCATGAGTTCTTCAGGCCAGGTTGCAGACACCCTATCACCGTAATGATTCGAGTTGGCGTTTCGGACACTACATTGCAGTTTGCTAGACTTGTAAGCAGGTAAAGATGAAAGAGGATTGTCCTTGGATTCTCCACCCAACCCATTTTGTTTGCTGGAGTTCATTTCCAATGCCATTCCAGTGCTAGCAGATTGCCAAGGAACAGCCACAGTCACATCTCGGCAGTGGAAGTGCTCATAAGACCGTGTGATGACAACACCCTTGCTTTTGCTTGGCCGTGAATCATCATCATATCTCCAGACGTATACATGAGAATCTTCACTCGCACAGACCACATACCTCCCATTTGCAGTTAAGCCAGCTGAAATTTGGCTGTTGGTATTGCGAAACCCTGAAAGAGAGCAATTACTCAGTTCCAGAACATAATGGCGCAGAGATATTCCTCCAAACTTCCATAGTAGATACATCTTTCCAACACTATCTCAAATTTACTATGTCTAAGTTAAGGATCCATAGATGTGACAGGATGCAACTAAAATAATACTCACAAGCCCCAGCACTAACCATAATCAAGGCATAAAGATACTGAGGATGCTTGAATGGAAAAGAACATAGCATTTAGAAAATACCTATATATTAGAGCAATATTTATTTGGAAAATCATTCTGGAGATTAAGCACAGGCAGATAGATGCATACATCACATACATCTAATTTCTCATAATTTTGATGAAACACTTGAGCGATAAAAACCAGAGCATCTTTTGCACAGTGATAGCAGGTCTAGGAAAAATGTATAAAGCCAAGAACTCAATGAGCATTTACACTGCTTTTGAAACTACATTACTACGAGGGCATTAGCGAAGGGCTAAGAGGGGCCACGAATATGAAGGAAACAAATATGTACTGTCAAAAAAAAAAAAAAATCACTCACAACACAATTATATCCATCAGGATAAAAAAAACACCTTTTACTTCAGTATGGATATATCAAAAAAATTTGCTAATATTAACTTAAACAAACATGTTAATACTTCTAATTCATATGAATACCCAGCAGCTTGGGTGATAACATGAAGGCTGTCAGTCAGGTTGCTGTATTCTGCGAAACTGAATAGTCTTCCCTGGCATAAATATTAAAGACAGACAGAAAATGTACAGTCAGGGTTAAACCCTCTTTGTATCTCAGTTAATAACAAAAGCTTATACCTTGAAATTTGTGAACCAGTTCAACACCGTCAATGACCCGGATTCGTGAATCGGCAGATGTAATAAGCACCTTTGAGGAATTTCTTGGGGCAAACTGTTCAAGTAACTATTAGAGAACTCTGAACATAAAATGTCTCAAGATACAGTAGACTGGTATAACATCTTCTAAACAATGAGTACCTGAAATCCAGTGATTTTCTTATGACTGGACTTTCTCCTCTTGTTCTCCAAGTCGATTTGACTTTTTTGAAGAAGCTTATTATCTAGATGCATCAGCACAAAGCATGAACATACAGGCAGATCAAAGAAAAATGAACAGCAGTAAGGAAGAAAATTAGGTTCAGAGTTGGAGTTTGTGCACACATGCAACCCACTCATTCTCCAAAGCTCACACATGCATATACAAATAAAACACAAACCGATAGGCAGAGACAGAACAGTTAATACCTGATGTGTCATACAACTGGCAACTCCCCTTGTGTGAGCCAACTAGGGCACTCTTCAGAAGACAACAGAGTAAGCATTAAGAAAAAACTTAGGATTCTTTTTTCAGAATGAGTAGTGTTTCAGAAAAGCAGAAGTAACCTGTCCATCTGGGGCATAGCAAGCAGCTGTGACCATTTCATGCAGATCATTCCAATCAACGACTTGCCGGTCTGGTATACTCCAGATACGGACCTTTTCATCTAGGGACCCACTAATGAAGTATCTATCATCAACAGGATTGAATTGGATGCAAGTCACTGAAGCATAGGATCATAATTTGTTGTAAGGATAAACAAAATGGTGAAAGGAAAGAGAGCACTGAAAAATAGACAATGAAAGCAATCTTAAACTTACCAAAGTCACTATGGGAGAATATTTTCAAACAGGATTTACTAGACATGTGCCATAATCTGACGGTTTTATCCATTGAAGAGGAAAGTAGGTACTGCAATTCAGACATGTTCAATAATTCATAAATGCAAACATAGTACTGATAATATGAAAAAGAAATCCTGAACCAACTATACATAGTTATCTTAAAACATTCACCTCCTCATATACACTAAAGCAGTATATAATTCTATCATAAAGATAAGATGCAAGACATTTAAGATTTCCCAGTCACAAGAATTTCTGAATCTAAAGGGACTAGTAAGACATGTAGTGAAAAGTAATATGTTGTTAAAAAATTAAAGAAAAAATAAATCCCCAGAATAATTGTAAACAGTTCTAAACAGACTCTTGACTGAAAATTGATTTAGACCTATGACTAAATACCAGGTAATTCAAACATCATTTTGGAAGAAAGAAAGTAAGAAACCAAACTAACAAATTTTCCATTAACCGGTCTACTTTTAACTCTTCAGTCTCCTCTTCCACAAGGAGTCTGAAAGTTTATTTCAAACGTTTCAGGTTACATTTTTATCCATAAAAAAGGGAAAAATTATGTGATGCAAACCCTTATTAGGAGGGAATCGTCCATGAAGACAAACTCTACAATCAGATGCAGAACATAAACACATCCATCTTGCATCTTCATCAATTGGCTACATAACAAAGAAAATATTGGGCATTGAAGAGAAACAAGAATGTAGCAAGTAAATGGAGATAGTCCACAAGGAGTGACCAGGAAAAATGGTAGGGGTCATAAAGTAATTTGACCTGGCACCTTGGAAGAGGACTTTAAATTAAGCGGGTTACAACAGAAGCCACATGACAAATTTATACATGTATTCCAAGAAATATTCAAAACTCAAATTTTGCTCTTCCTGGGAAATACAATAAATAGAAGTATATTCTACATATCCTAGACGCCTTAAAGACCAAGCATTGTCCACCTAACAGAGCTGCTATCCAAGCAGTAATTTGAAAAAACAAATAAATTCCTATTCTGCAGTTCACATGTAAAATCAATCAATTGGTTCCTTGCAAATTTACTGCCTAGCAAATTGAGAAGATCGGATGTTGAAGAATTCCAAGTTCTTAATAATTGTACCTTACAGTTCTGTCATCAAAATTTATTTATTGTGTTCAAAAATCAAAATGAACAATGCATATCTCGTGACTTCCAAGTAGAAAACCAACATTGCCTCTATGTATAAATGCAGAGAAAAGTTATAGTAGCATAATTACCTGTGATTTGGACCAAGAGAGGTCAAGGACATCATCCACATGCCCTCTAAAAGAGCAGACAGGCTTCTCTGACAGAGCAAATACATGCTCTGGTACCATCAAATGGTCCGAGCTCACAGACTTCCTGCTTCCGGGAACCTTTGCCCTTCTCTTTCTCTCCCAATGATTTCCCTCAATACCAGTCAACCCCACCGGCTCCGGCGACCCATTACAAACGGCGATAACAAACGGATTGCAACTCACAGTCTCCTCTGGTGCCTTCTCCATCAAGAACTCTCCCTTCCTCTCAAATTTCAAGACCTCCCAAACATGGATAACGCAGTCCTCCCCGGCGCTCGCCAAGTACTGTCCATCCAAGCTAAACTTAATGCTCCATATGGATCCACTGTGAGCTTGTATCTCCTGGCTCATGTACAATCCCGAGAGCTCCTTATGGGACTTCCCATACTGCCGCACTTTAGCCCGCTCCGGCCCTTGGTGGAGCGAATGCGGAAAACCGTCCTGGCTGTCATCCGTAGCGGAGCTCGACCTTCTCCCACCCTTCTCCGACGACGTGTCCCTCTCATCGCTACTCCGCCTTTCTCGTGCCACGACGGCACCGGCGACATTCTTGATGCTGCGAAGCCAGCTCCCTCTCTTCTTCGACCTCATCCCATTGGTAGTCCCTGAACCGGTTCTCGGCCCACTGCTGCCGCCGGAGTTGCCGCCATTTCCGGAATCTTCTACATTCTGCCGCCTCATGAGCTCCTGGACGATTGGGGACCGGCCGACGCACATCTCGAACTCCTCCATCGTGAGCTGCCGCCCCGTCCCGACCTCCCGCAGCTTCTTCCACATCCCGTCTTCCCTAAACTCCTTCACCACGAACTCACTACCGTTGTCGAGGTTCTTGATCAAACACCTAGGGTCTTCGTCGCCGCTCTCTCCATCGGAGACCTTCTCGACCTCGAGATTGCCGGCCGAGAGCGGCCGCGACCGCCCGACGAGGGGAGGCTTGGCGGAGATTGGAAAATGCACCGATTTCTGGTGTCTGTGTTGCTGCTGTATATTAGGTCTATTTACAAGATTGGGGTCCACGGAGCCGTCGGATCTAGACCGTACGACGGCGGCGCCGCCGCCGCCGGAGGCCAAGACCTCCCCGTCCAGAGCAGCCGACCCGAGTCGACCTAGGGCTCCGTCTCCGGCCAGCCCGAGCCGCCGGAGGAGCCTCCGCCGGCGCTCCTCGACGGGCTCCGGCTCGGCTATCCACACGTCGAGCGAGGACACCGTGGGGAATCGGCGGCGGTGTCGGCCGCCGTGTTCGGCGGCGTCATCGTCGGATGCCGACGTTGATGAGCAGGACGAGGAGAGGATCCGATCCAACGACTCGTAGAACTCCTCCTCCTCCTCCACCTCCTCCGAATTGCTCATTTCCCCTCCGCCAGCATTAAGGAGAAGAGAGACGAGATCCGTTATTTATACCGGCTTGGCTCGAAGCAGAGAGGAGAGATAAAATATAGACAGAGAGAGAGAGGGAAAAGGGAAGGGAAGGGGGAGCGAAGCCCGAGGGAAGGAGAGAGAGAGAGAGAGAGAGAGAGAGAGAGAGAGGGGGGGGAGGCTGTCGTTGTAGCGGTGGTAGTAGTAGGGTAGTAGATCCATCCAGGCATCTAAATCGATGCGCTTGTGTTTTGGGGGTGTCTTTATCTCTTCTTTTTTGGGGGAGTTATTACTGCTGCATTAAACCATCAGTACACCATCCCACACTAACTACTTCCCCCGCCGCTCCCCCCCCGTCTTCCGTTGGGAAACCGTCCTACGTGCCATTACCAACTAATCCAACCTTATTAACCACTAATAATAACCCTTCCTATTCTTCTCTCCATCAAATAATTACAGCCACTATTAGAATTACTATTAGCATTAGTATTAGTATTAGTATTAGTATTAGTATTAGTATTAGTATTAGTATTAGTACTAGTACGCAGCTCTAATTAAGAAGAATAGATTAAAAAAAAAAATGGAAGCGTATAATAGTGTTATTATTCAAAAAGGCTAGGAACCTACTAATGACTGCTGTACAGGGAAAAGAAAAGCTGAAAAAGGTAAAAACAAAAACACGTGTCCCTATCAAGGGAAATAAATAGCAATACGTGCGATGCCACCACCACCAGGTGACCTTACTCCCCCTTCTCCTCCGAGCTGCGTTAAGACATTAATAACGGTGCTATCGATGTTGGCACTCACTCACCCACACCAACGCTGTCTTCTTCTTTCCCACCCTCCAAAGCCCTGCAGCAATGGCTTTACCTAGAAGCCCTTGCTTATTTCTCTTTTCCGTTAATTATTTGTTAATTTTTTTAATTAAAAACTAATATTTAGATTTAACTTATTTGGGTGGATATGTAAAATAATTTATCTTCAAAAAGAACTGCAACCGTCCACCTATCTGAGATCAGGGAGGCGGTGCGTGGATTCATGGATAGGGACGGTGAACTTATCGCCTTATTTTATTTTATTATTATATTATGGTTAAAACTTAAAACCCTTATGGCCTTAGTTATACTCGGATTGGCACAGCCCATTGGGCTGGCACTCTCGGCCCATTAGCTTACCACTGATATATTTGAGAGAATATTAATGCCATACCTATTCAATTATTCCAAGGGTTATAAGTACACCAAGATCTTCGAATAATTATTTATTTATCGTAACACTCTCTTAATTTAGAAGAAAGAAATGAAAAGGAAGTCAGTCATTTAAGGAACCGTTATTGTAATTCTAAGATGAGATGTATTGTAGGTTGGGGGGAGGGAGATGGTAAGTATGTGAAAGCGACTAAGAGAAAGGGAAGCATTAGTATTGCTCTTAGCTTCCGACAACTCTACTTCTCCACATGGCGGTGACCTGAAGAAAGATCTAAGAGAGAAAGATCCAGAGAGAAAGAGAAAGATCCGTTAACAGAGAGCCAAAAGAGGGGACCATGCACCAAATCTAAAGGTAAAATATAAAGGTGGTGGAAAGAGCTCCTCCATTCTCTTTGTTTCCTTTTGGCAAGTAATTAAGTAAAGTGGTAGGAAGAGAGAGAAGAGAGGGAGAATGAGAGCTTGGGAGGGATGTATGGATGGACCATGAGGCAAGCGTGATGAATGTGTCATGATACTTTATGGCTCCATGATGCAATCCTGCTTCAAATTGCTTAGTTTTGATTTGGATTGTTGAGGTATTTTTGGGTAGTTCTTGGTAAGGGGAGTAGGGGGGTCAAAGCTTCATGA
Organism: Typha latifolia; assembly: GCF_019914945.1. Classification (NCBI taxonomy): domain Eukaryota; kingdom Viridiplantae; phylum Streptophyta; class Magnoliopsida; order Poales; family Typhaceae; genus Typha; species Typha latifolia. The sequence goes on along the minus strand of NC_133088.1, from coordinate 14,586,831 downwards.
GGTGTTGGGTTATTTGAGAAAAATTAAAAGAGTCTCTAATTAGGTTTTAAAATTCAGGTTTTTATTTAACATAATTATCATTGTTCAATTTTTAAAATGTTAGAATTACCATGATGATTAGCTTTTTAATAGAATATTCATAATTGATTGCTATTAAAGTAAGTAGATATATGTAAATGACTAAAATATCTCATTCTCTTAAACTTAAGTATATAATATTTGATAGTTTTTAAATTATTTTAAATAATTTATATAAGGGGATAATAATTTTTCATTTGATTCGCAGTTGTGTTTCAATCGTGATTAGTTAGATTAACTAACAAAATAATTATATAATAATTTCAGTGACTATCTAATGGCAATTTTGAAAGTGAAGTTTTTTGTGACAATTATATAATAAATTTATAAACACTTTTTTCTTCTTCAAATACTATTTAACACTAAATTTTAAATGTAATTAGTCAAATTTAACTGACCACAATTACATTCATAAAAAACCTCAATAATTTAAAAATCCCCAAGATAAAAAAGTTTCAACCCTAAGAACTACAGTGGATCTACTGTTTTGGCAGTCACATACTTTTCACTCGATCCAATTACCCAAATCTCGTTTTCAAGTGGGACCCAACAATAAACAACTCGCTTGATTTAGTGCCTGCAAATTGGAGCCACCTCAGGTGAAGTGGCCAGAGTTGTTGGCATAGATTTCATACAACTCATTCACCCAGGAATTTTCTTAGCCAACTTGGAGAATATAATGCATATATATATATATACACATATAGTACAAGAGCCAGAGGTGAAAACTTTGCATACAGAGAGAGAGAGAGAGAGAGAGAGAGAGAACTGTAGAAGAACAGGTGGAAACCTAGGAGTGCATTTGGAGGCTACCATAAAAGAAAAGAAGAGCTTTCCACTGAGCAGCAAAAGAATGGTAGCTTCCACTTCACACGAGTTGGTTCCTAATCCTAGGCTAATTAACTCACAAAGCACTAACTAAGCCTACCCTTAATCACTTCATTTCATATGATGGCCATGCAGTGGTCCAGCCAATAAATAGGAAGGGCCAAGTTGGTTGTGAAGCAATGTACCTTGGAAGCATGGGATGTTGGCTTTAAGGCACTACTGGGAGGGGGACCAATCTTGGCATTCATATTCCAATCCAAATGATAGATTTACCACCATGGTCATCTCTATATGTATATATATATATCTATGATAAGAGTGAATTATAATGGACATGTGTGAGGTTAGTGTAATGAGGTGGATAATAATAATGGAGATAGGTTGGCACATGGAGGATGTATGCTTGTGAATTGGAAAAGTACAGACACAGGGAATAAGATTCTACAAAAGGGTGGAGTGCATCCATGATCCATCATCTCTCTACTATGTCTCTTGTTTACACCATTCATTGCTTATTCTTTTCTTCTTTTCCTTTTTTTTAATCTTTTTGTCAATGCTCTCTTTCTTTCTCTTTATCTCTCTCTTTCTCTCTTTCTCTAGGGTACAAGGGAGAAGATGGCCAGGTGGCCAAGTTGGGTCTACAGGGTTGCCTCTTGTACTTAATAGTTTTTCTTTTAATGAAAAGTCCATGCTAATTATTCACCTAAGGTCAAGGAGTTTGATAAGTTTGTTACATAGCTTAGAATAGCTAGACTTCTAACACATTGAATAAATAATGAGTCATGGAAAGAAGAGGAGGTCTGTCATTTGAGTTCTACCTTTCATATGGATGATTAAGATTGAAGATTAACTCTAATAAGTCTATGTCATCCCGCAAAATTCGGATACGGAAACGAATCGGATAGATAATAAGATGTTGGGCTAGACCCGACCTTTTAGATTTTCTGAATTGAAAGTGACTCCACAGCAACCTCTTTTAATTATTGAATATAGAGACTTTTGCCGATGACGACGAGATGAGCATGGATAGAGGTAGAGAAGATGTTACCTCTAGATGAGATTAATCATGAACAATCATGATATAATTGAAACTAAAAGCATATACTAAGAACTAGATCATGGTAACCTTTCAAAATTTTCACATATAGCCTACTTTGTATATTAGTGTGGCCTTTCCCTATGAAGAATGTACTGTCTTTCAAGTTTGGGCATGTACTTTTGACTAGTATGCAGGGCTTAATGAATGGCATTTAGTACTGCTTTAAATAATTAACTGCCCTCTTGCTAGCTCTCTCATCTAGGGGAGAAACATTAAGCTATCACCCTATCATTTCCTCTTCCAAGAGGAGATCTTTCCATCCTGGAAGAATTTCTTTCCTTAGGTATACAAATTCCCTTTGAGAAGGAAGCAAAGCAGGGGGTAATATAGATTTGCTCTATAAACTTAAGTTATTAGAATATAATAAATTCTATATTCTATCACTCTCGCTTATTTCTAGGCTTGAGATATTTTGATAGGTCTAATATGTTTACTTGACTTGAAAATATAGATATTTCACATTTTAAACAACAGATTAACACGATAGGATATTAACTCGTGACCTATGTTCTAATACCGTATTAACTTATTGATTACTATATTATTATGTTAACTCCTAGGCTTGAAAGTTAATTATGGGACTAATGTGCTCTACTAAAACAGTGGATAGTGGATATTTCCAACTGTTTTAAACTAGCTCAACTTCAGCAAAGCAAAGTAAAACTAAGCAGTGATATTGACAAAGGAAGAAAATTCTATTTTCAAATTAACTACCATAATTAATTTTGTCTTTCATCATCAACATCTTACATTACTTATCTAAGTAACCTGTAGATGACCAAATTTAGACACCACTAAAGTTTATTGAGATGTGGGGACTTAAAACACACAAGCACATAACTCACAGCCCCATGTTTCAGTACTCTTAAGACCACATGAGGTGGAAAGAAGAAGAGAAGTGAGATAATGGATACACCCTTCTGATTGGGCCCAAATGATTGATTCATTCATCTTTAGGGCTATCTAGGCCTCAAGAATTGAAGCTGATGTGACCCATTGACATGAATTGGAACCATCTGAGATCTAGCCTTATAGCTTTTAAGGTAGTTGCTCTTTTGCCCTTTGATGGCCTTCCCAGAAAAGTTCTAATGATGGGTTGGTGAGGGGCAGCAAATTGGTGGTAGTGGCTTGGGCCCAGTATATGTATCATGTATGTCATTGGTGTCACTCCTGTGTAAATCTTGTTAGATGGTAACTTAATTAGTTTAATACTTTTAGTGTTTGGAAGGATCATGGGCAGTTTGAAAGATTAGACTTTCTTCTTGCTTCACACCAACTACACTGTGCCATGTATGAATGCCACTGTGAAGGTGGGGGCTAATCTTTTCTCATAACTACAAAGGAGAATTTGATAGTTTGGTGAGTGTTTTATAAGTTGGTGGCAAAAGTCTAGTTGGATAGCATAATGCCATGCAATGAACTGGAGAAGATCAAGTTCTAGTGTATCACTGTTTCTTATTACTAATCTCATATATATATATATATATATATATATATATATATATATATTAACATCTCTAAATCCTGATTCCAATCCTCATTGCTGACTGCTTAATTTCGACAATGTTTCCCACGGGAGGAGGAGTTCTTGTGATACATTTTTAATTTTACTAAAAAGATCTCTTCTAACAGTGAGTTCATAGATTCTCAAACATTCGATTAAATTTTTGTAATGATTAATTAGCTTCTAATATCTCCAAAGAAAATAATTAAAATTGAAGTACCACACATCATTAGGGGATTAGCGTACATGAAATTTAAGTAACAAGGAACTAGCCTATAAGACAAGGAAAAAATTATTTAAAAATAAGTCACACCTTATCAACTTCATTAACTGCAATATTGCTGCCCCGTGGAACTATATTCGTGTCCTTCCTATTTATTTCATTTTTCCACTGCTTCAAAAGCTAGTAATTATGCTGCTAATTCGCTACCAAAATTAGGGGAGGGTTAGAGATTTTTTGCTATATGAAATCTTATATAGGGATACATGAAGTAATATCTTATAAATACTTCATGCGAATTTTGAAGCTTTTTTTTTTTGTTGTGATTAATAAAAATTTCTTTTTAACAAAAAAAGAAGAAAGAAAAATGAGTTGCACCTTGGGCTTTGAGATTGGAGCTTGTGTAGCACGCATCTCGACGTCCAGGTGTACTAGTGGGCTATCTCTTTCTAGATCTTAGAATCCAAGATCAAAAATCCCTCCACTAATCTTGTGCCAAGTTTCAATGTTTCATGGTCCACATGAAGCCATGGATCGATCTCTTCTGAGGACCACAACCGAGTCCAGATGAGACCATCACAGGGTTAGGTTTGTGATCTTATCCTAAATTCCTGATGGGCGAAGCCCTTCTTCCCAGCCAATGCCAAGCTAGTAATATCCCAAATTCTATCTTTTAAGACACATCCACAGCACACCGTAAATAATACCAAAGGAGGCTTTGTTACCAGAACTCTTGCTCACTTGCATTGCACCATTACCAACCTTCACCATTGGAAACCAGAAGGAAGAAGAGATGTGCACTGCTATCCATTCCTCTCACTATCCTCCTCTTCGCCATTACTTTCGATGCCGTCCTCGATGCTACATTCGCTTGGTAATTTATACGCCATTCCTAGCTTCCTTCGAATCCTTTTTCATGCATGTTAAGTTCTTTCAGTGATGAACATGTTAAGGGAAACAATGGCAAGATCTTCAGTTCTACGTAAAATTTGACGTAGATTCAGATTCATCGATTGATTGCGATGCTTAGTGCCTGCAAACTGCTGCTTGTGATGGTAGGTTCAACACCTGATAGAGAAATGCTTGACATTCGACATGGATCGCGATGCGGTTGTCGCAGCATTGGCAAAGTATGCGAGCATTGAGCCAGTTGTGACCATCACAGGTAGTACTAATTCTACTTCATCTTCTTCTTTGAATTTATATCAGTACTTCCTACCATTTCAGTAAGTCCAACACTAATTTTACATGCATTTTAATGATCTTAATGACTATCTAGTTGAACTATTTTATATGTTAATGCTCGGAGTAGTATGCATGTAGCTAATCTTGTAGGAATCTAACAAGTTGTATCTTCTTGAGGCTAATTGACTTGTTTAGCAATTGCGTGCAGTGTGGAATGAACTACTGAAGGAAAATCCGGCATTCTTTAGCTCCTACTTTGAAGCACAGCAGAGAAGATTGAGGAATACACAACTCATCCAACACGCTCTCTCCTCCAAATACTGGCTACGGTGATCGATAGTTACATAGAACGATAAATTTCCTTCCTTTAATTCTTCTCTTGAAAGCTACCAAGTGAAATTTTGTTGCGAAAGCTAATTGGAGATGTATGTGGATGTGAATTCAGTTGGTTGTTCATTGATGTGCATTTTTCAAGAATATGATTGCTCATGAGGAAGGTCTCATGACAAATAACTCTCACGTAATGCACTGAGACAGACCAATTTAGAGACACTGGAGAATTTCATTCAATAAGAATTGGCCACAAATTAACTGCATTTAGCATCTACATGTAAATGGTTCAAACTGGACAAATATTTCAGCTTTGGAACCACACAGAGGCCTGTAAAGTATCATATACAAGAACAGAACATGTATGGTATCATTTCAAAGTTTTTCAAAAATAAAGCAATACTCTTGGGGTAAAAGTATAAAGAAGAAAATGGCATAGATGGTCTCAGGTAATAGATCTGTCAGCCCAAATCACTACTTTCTTCCCATTATAGAGTTTAGGAGATCTAGGATGCGATAGTAATGGTAGAAGAGAGCAGACTGTTCGCCCTCGAGTCCAGCATGGGTGTGGCGATTACTACCTGAAAGATTATTGCATTGACTTCCACCAATCACCAGATCGAAACAACCATATGTGTTTACCAGCTGCTGCAGGTCATCACTTCTGACTTGCTGCACATCAGCTATCTCAACAAGCATCCCTGTTTGATTTGTTTGCTCCCACCAGCCTCAGAGTATGTTTCTATTTGTTTCAGAGATCTCAAGAAACAACAGTCTTCATTTGTATCTCCAAACGGTAGAGAGATACCTCAGCTCCCCCAATGCAAGAGAAGATTGAAAGCACTGTCATGGCATTGGGAAACAATTCCTTCAGCACAGATAGGTGATATGCCATTGTATCCACCTGGAATGAGTAGCCAAGGCACCAATATCTCTCCGTCCTGCTAATGCTACCCCCTCTTGTGTGATTTCTTGGAAAGCCTAATAGATATTCTATCTCATCTGGTTCGAGGGGTGCAAATCTGTGCAGCCCAACCCATTCAAGATTCCATCTCCTACATTCATTCAGAATATATAATAGAACCTTTGGGGATGGTGGGTCATCTGAAGCTGCAAGTTGATGTTGGATCCTCTCAGTAAGTTTAGCACGTGCAACGCATGTCTGCAGACAATTCAACTGTGTTCTAGGATCCCTGGTTAACCACCAGTTGTTAATGGAAAGGCATCATGTATCATTTTTGGAGTCGGAAGAAGAGGAAATCTGTTCTCTACCAGGAGGTTGCGGACATACACTCTTTTTGGAGCAGTAGCACAGAAGTACTTCGAATCGACAAACTCAGGCTTGATATCATAAAGGAATCGAGAGATAGTTCTCCAAAGTCCTTTTGGTGCTAGTGCTACATTCTCGTAATAGAAATATGGGGGACCAATAGCTGCCTCGGGGTAGCCTTCTGTGTATCACACACGTTCTCTCATTTGGAAGCCCAAACCCAAGCATTGGATTTGGGAGAATGATCATTGAATCGTCATTCTCATCAACATTTTTTACATGGTCTCTCTGAACTTGACTGTGTTTTCTTTTGTTCTTCTTCTCCTTAGTAGTTTTGTTTTTTCCTTTTCTTCTCTCTTAAAGAGTTACATTTATAGCTTCCAAAGGTCTGAGACTCCCAAAATATGAATGATGATAAGCAAATCTAAACAGTGAAGTTGTCAGATAAAATTGGATATCCAACAGTTACCTCATCTTCAACAGAACTTGAAGCAATAAATTATTTTAGTTCCTCTCCCATCTCCACAGCATGAATAGAATCCACTAGTACTGAGAAAGAAGCACCCGAACCTGAAAGCAATTAAATCAAGGTAAAATATATTAGGAATATCATAAGTATTGAAGACTGAAGATGGATTTCTAACAGGATTTGGGATGATTAGGAGTGCAAAGAAATACTTGTGTAAAGTTTTTCATTTGTTAAAGAAAAGAATCTAAATTCTACACAAATTTCAGATGATCACTTCACAGAAGCAGATGAACTGCAGTTTTATTAGCAGAGACTGAGAGAGGCAAGCAGTGAGGAGTTGGGAAACTAAAAAGCAAGTCTGCAGCCAAAACAGATCAACTAAATGAAAAGTGCCTCTATGGTACAACTCAATTTACCTGAATTACCTCCACTAGAGAATAAAAACTAACACTAATCTAACCAAGCATTCAACTAATGAATTTTGCAAAACGAACTGATAAGATTAAGTATTTAGCAATAAGAAAATTATTTGATAGCTATAAGAAGTGGTTAAATGCGAGAAGTATACCACATCTAAAAATAGCTGATGCTTCCTCTCTTTTATAGCCCATCTCCACCAAGGTCAATATCATATCTTTCTCCGAGAGTTCTTCTCCAAAATCCTATAATGGAGAATTTAAACAAGTTTGTAACTAATCATGTATTTTAAAACTCAAACAAAAAAGAGGAACAGCCAAACAAACAGATCAAACAAGCTACAAAAGACATCAAAGGGATACTGGAAGATCCTTGCCGATGACTTTATAAGCTTTTGCAAACTCAAAATGCTTCCAAAATGCCATTAAATGACTTTCTACAGAAGATAACCAAGGAAATCACCTTGTCTTCATAGTCATCCATATCAGAGGAATTCGCATCGCAATATAATTAACAAGAAATTGCAGGAAAAAATAGAAGAAGAATTTAAGTTATTCTGCATTGCAAATGCATACTGCATAAGCAAGTAGTGATTCCAGTATGGCTTCCGAATCTCCTTCTGCATTGCTCGAGAAATTCCAAGAATAAGATACAATAAACAAAGATAAATTACTATAAAGAGGAATGACCACTGACTAATTGCAATTATCATTATTCTTCATTGCTTTAGCTACCATCTCCCTAGAGAAACTCCTTCGAACGTAATGGGCCATAAAATTCGAACTAGAAGTGGCCACCTCAGAACCCTAAACAAATCGAACATAAATGTACAAGAAGAAAATGGCCATTCAAGATTAAATGATCAACTATTCACATTATCATTCCGAAGAACTGGGAGAGTAGAGGATCTTTGGCTGCTGCTCCTCTCCGGCATCGTCGTCGCTATCCCATCCAAAATCGTCAACGCCACAACTATCACTGGTCCAATCCTGAGAAACGACAAGGACCCTAATTCAACTTCTAACTCCCCAAATGTACACATTCGCATGCAAGTTCTAAGAAAGTGGCGGCAAACAACAACGACGACGATATACCATCCATAGATTAGACGATAGAATTAGGAAGAAGGAGAGGGAATTGGATTCCGAGTGCTTGGTAAAGCGAACATTTGAGGGTTTTGAGACGGCGCAGCGAGATATATGCCATGCTGATACAGTTTTATATTTTGAGGCTAAGATAGGCACAATAAGATTTGATCCCATAACCTCTGACTTTGATACCATATTTATTATGAACTTAAGACGTTAAATAACGATAATTTTCATATTTTATATTCTGATGGCTCGAAAGTCGTGCTTGGATTTCCTATTTTAGAGCCCCGGCTCGAACCCACAAGGCCCGAAGCGCCTTGTGGTCTGGCTCGGGCAAGGCCCAGATACGAAGTTAGTCCCAATTTTTTCGGCCCGAATCCGGCCCATGAACACCCCCCTACCGCGAAAGCAAGTAAGCCGGCTCCTTCCACTGACTAGGGCTGGACGAGCACCGATAGCGGCTGCAGGCGGCGGTGTGTCGAATCCTCTCCATCAGCTTTTGTTTCCCCCTTTCTTCCTGCAAGATAACAAGATATCGCTCACCGCTCTTGGTTATTTGCGTTAGGACGACGAAAATTTTCTAATCCACACTCCCAATCATGTCGGATATCGAGGACTCGGGTTTGCTTCGACTCTATTCCAAATTTATCCTAGTTTTATACACTTGTATATATGCTCACAAATAGTTTTTTTTTTATATATATACTGGGATGATTTTTTTTTTGGATTAGAAGTAAGCGACTATGGGGAGGAAGAAAGCGTCCCTGGCTCCAGAAGTAAAGCTAAAGAGCATGTGAAACAATTGGAAAGGCTGCAAGAAAAGGTGGGCTGTTCTTGTTTTAATTTTTATCCTATCTTTTAGTATTCTGGCAAAAACAAGTTCAGTGAAGTTATGAGTTACTGTGATTATTTAGGAATTATGTAGCTATAGATTTATTTGTGTGCTGAGATGGGTTGATGACAGTAGTGGATGTTGTGCTCTAAAGTCTACACTCGGAGGGAAACAACATCCTCTAACTGCTATCCCTGACAGGAGCACAACATCTGATTAAACGCTACGCATAAATTGGCCACCAGCATAAGATTTACTAATCAATGGAAGAGTCCCAACTATGGTGCTCCTGCCATGTTGATAATTATATTATAGTTTGTCGATATATCGTCCTCTGATATCTTGTTATGCTTCATATAGGCAGACCTTGACAAATTCAGGTATTGGCAATGTGTATTTATGTGGTCAGCCGGCCTTATGATCTTTGTTTTGCAGAATTTGTTAAATCTGTTGTGTTAACTGGGTTGCAGAGGAAGAAATAAAATAAGAACGCCCAAGCTTCCTGCCAGTGTTGGTTTAAATGTTTTGTCATAACTATGGCATTGTTTCTTTTACACCTTTATGATTTTGCTTCATGGATTTTCTGGTTACATCCCGACCCCAAAAAATGAAAATTTTTCTTACTATGTCAGATTTATTTATGCAAACATAATTTGCTTTTTGCAGCATCCTGAATTCTATCAGTATCTAAAAGAGTTTGACAAAGAACTCTTGGAGTTTGATGGTGAAGATATTGATGTGAGTATATATTTTGCATCTTTCTTGTAGTATCACTTTAGCTTAATAAACTCAGAATCCAACCTCTTAGATGAATATGTTGTGCAGGAGGACGCTGGAACTGATCTGGATGAAGCTGTGGAATTTGAACCTGATACTGAGAAAGAAGAAAAACCACCTAGGAAAGTTATTACAACTGAAATGGTTGATTCATGGTGCAAGGCAATCAAAGAAGATGGAAAACTTGGTGCAGTTCAATCTCTTCTTCGGGCTTTCCGGACAGCATGCCATTATGGTGATGATGGAGAAAATGACACAGAAGCTAAATTTAGGATCATTTCTAGTGGTGTATTCAATAAGGTAATGGTTTTTGTTCTCAATGAAATGGATGGTATCCTCCGTGGATTACTAAATGCCCCTAGCTCTGGAGGAAAGAAGGAGACTATTGTGGAACTGATGACCACTAAAACATGGAAGAAATATGGCAGCTTAATGAGGCTATATCTTGGGAATGCACTTCATATATTAACACAGATGACTGATGAACAGATGATCTCATTTACATTAAAACGCGTTAAGGCATCAGCTGTCTTTTTAGCTGCTTTTCCTACTCTACTGAGGAAGTATGTTAAGGTATGTATCAATGATTTTTCTTTATTTTGGTTTTGTTCTCCTGTTAAGTACGTTAGCTCATACTATTTCTGTCTTGCCTACGTACATATATACTCCAAACATCTAATACGTCTTATATTGATTTTATCTCAATGTTTTATCTGACTACAGGTTGTTTTGCACTCTTGGGGCACTGGAAGAGGTGCTCTGCCGGTCGTTTCATTTCTGTTCCTTCGAGATATATGTGTTCGGATTGGTTCTGATTGTCTTGATACGTGCCTTAAGGGTGTATACAAGGCTTATATTCTGAATTGCAAGCTAGCTAAATCTGTTAGTAGATCAAAACTGCGGCATATTCAATTCTTGGGAAATTGTGTCACTGAACTATATGGTGTTGACCCACCTTCTGCTTATCAACATGCATTTGTTTTTATTCGTCAACTGGCAGTGGTACTACGAGGCGCTCTCACTGAAAGGGGCCCTAAGGTAATGTAGCTTATGTTTTCTATCTTTTCTTCTTTTCTTAATTCTTAATTTATTGATTTATTTCATGTGTGCTCTCAAATAGACATGTTTGATTTGTTGGCTGCTGCTACTTGTTCTCCTTCATTATTTCTTGTTTCCTTTTTCTTTTGAAAGGCACTGAAAGACAAAAGAAAGGAAAAGAAACCGAAGGAAAACAGCAAGCCCACAAAGGAGCAAGTTGCAGTGAGTCATATTAACATATTTCCTTATGCTTTCTGACTCTGCATCTTCTGTATATCTTTTATTGAGGAAAGAGTAGTGTAAAATTTCCATTAGCATATGTCAAGACTTTTATTTGTTTGTCATTATGACATTCTGTAAATAATCTGCTTGCAACCATGCACCTGTTTGATAAGATGTTTCACAATCATTGTATTATGTGAAAATTTTAAAATTTGGACACTTTGAAGGGATCAGAAGTTAGGTTCCCATGCTTTTGGCAATTTCTTGTCAGCAATCACTTTACGCTGTCCTCTTGTTATCTATACAAGTCATGCAGAAAGATGCTTACTTTTTCATTACTTCTAGCAATAATTACCAACTAATTGATAGTTGTCTTATGTTCTTCCTTTCTCCTTTGCAGAAGGCATATCAAAAAGTTTATGATTGGCAGTTCATATTCTGCCTTGAGCTCTGGAGTGGGGTTATATGTGCCTACAACACAGAAGCTGATTTCCGACCTTTGGCTTATCCGCTTACTCAGATAATCCATGGAGTGGCATGTTTGGTTCCAACTGCGAGATACTTCCCACTTCGTCTGCGATGTGTAAAAATGCTCAACCGTGTTGCTGGAGCCACTGGTACCTTTATTCCTGTGTCATCTCTTCTGCTTGATATGTTAGAGATGAAAGAACTAAGTAGCCCTCCTGCTAGAGGTGTTGGTAAAGCAGTCAATCTGCTCAACATTAAGCAGGTAAACTTTCTTGTCATAATGCAACTATAGAAACTTGATAGATGGTTTCTTAGCTAATTGTCTTGTTGCAGGTAGATAAACCTACAATGAAGACGCGTTCTTTTCACGAGTCGTGCATATATTCTGTGGTTGAAGAACTTGCTGAACACTTAGTTCAGTGGAGCTATTCAGTTGCCTTTTTTGAGCTGTCATTTATTCCACTTGTTCGGTTGCGAAGCTTTTGCAAGACCACTAAAGCTGACAGGTTCAGAAGGGAAATAAAGGAGCTCATTCGTCAGGTATTATAGAGTATCCGTATATAAACATGTATGCTACTGTGCAGGAAATGAAGCAGCTCATTTGGCAGCTACTTATAGCCTGATTGCTGCAGAGTGGCAGCAATCGGGCTGAGTAGTTAAACTGTGATGTGTAGCCTAAGTTGCACATATAGCGCTGTATATAATAAAACTAAATGGTTGTGGTATGTATCCTTATGGGTCTGTTTTTGTGTTTTTTACTCCAGGTGGAGGCCAATGTTGAGTTCACAAACACAAAGCGCCTGAATATTGGATTCTCACCAAATGATCCTGCTGCAGAATTATTTCTCAAGGCATGCATGTTCCTCAATTTTCTCATCCTGACTTTTAGTGTGTGAAACTGATTAAATTTGGTTTTGCAATAGGAGGAAAAAGAAAGTGGATGCAGTCCTCTGTCGAAATTGGTGGCTAGCTTACGTGTGAGAGCACAGCAGAGGAATGATGCAATGGAGGAGACTAGGTTGATCTTTTGTTGTGTTCTAATTATGATTATTCAGCGCTTTCTTTTTCTTTTTCTCTTCTTTTATGGGATTAGCTGTTTTCTGAGGAGTACATGTTTTGATGACTAATACTTCTCTCTTTGCAGTATCCTTGTGGGAGAAAAATCTTATGCTTTTAGCAGCAAGCTGTCAAAAATCAAGGATGAAGATGACGAAAGTGATGCTGATGAAGATGATGAAAACGATGCTGAAGAAGGTGCTGCAGTTTTTGGTTCATCCTGGCTACCAGAGAAGAAGAAATCTAAGTATGGATAATACTAGTGTGCTATGATGCTCATTTTTCTCCTACCGTTTTCTAGTATCGTAGGTAGAGCTTAAAGTTCTATTTGTACACAGAGTCAGTGAGGAAAAGAACAGCAAGAAGAAGCGGAAGCATGATGAGCAACATGATGTAGGTGCTGATGAGGATGTGGTGGAGGATCTAGTCCTGAGCTCAGATGATGAAGATGCCAATAGCGACGAAGATGGCAAAGCTGATGATAACTCTCTTTTGGAAGAGGAAGACAACAACAACAAAGCAGGTAACAGGTCTGCTGAACAGGCTAGAAAGAAACAAAAATCAGTTACTTCACCGAAGCAGGAGGGCAAGGAACAATCTAAAGTGTCTTCGAGAAGGAGACGGAAGACGCGCCACAAGAAGAAGGGGAAGAAGGTAGCAAATCATTGAGGTAGAGGGATTCAAAGTCCATTGCAATGCTAAACGAGTGGCAATCATTTGTTGCGGCCTGAGCCTCATCTAACTTGCAAACTTATGATAAGAAGAATTTGTCAAGATTTGCATAGTAAATGAACAGCTACTGTTGATGCGGCGCAGGTCTCGACAGAAAATTTTGTTAAACATGAGAATCTAATTTTTAGTTTTCATGAGCTAATTTATAAAGCTCTTTGCGAAACTGATGAAACTTCTGCTTTCACATGCTTCAGGCATGTCATCTGATAAGGAGCATAACAATTCCAATTGAGAGCATATCTGATGAAAAGTAATGCAATGAAAATGATTAGTAAGATCACAAGATTGGAGGTATGTGATGCTCATCTCATAGAAAGATAGCACTGGTGGTATTCTACCTCGCTATAATATACAATGCCTATTGTGGATAAAGTTGCAATTTAGTTACTCTGCAGTTGTTAGGTGACTGGACGGACACACCTAATTCCTTTTTTTATTCTTATCGAGAGCGAGCTCTCTCACTCTCACAGGGATCATGACACATGGCACCCTTATTTATTTATATTTTGTGATATTTTAAGAAATTACGTAATATTTTTTAACTAAAAATATCTACGTATAATTACTACAAGAGGCATTTCAGAAATTTTATACAATTAAATATATCTATATGAATATTATAGTTCAAAATTCAGGTGTAGTTATCCTCTTACATAATTTGCAATGTTTGACCTACCATCTTCATTTTGACGATTCAATTCTATATATAGTCACCAAATTAGGTCATATCAACTAAAACAAATATCTAATTGCCATCTTGCCCTTTCAACGTCATCTGAGTCAGCTAGTCAGTATATTTTAGTATTTTCTTGAATTGACTACGGAAATGTCGACGAATGCGCAAAGAAAAAAAAATTAGGATATAGAAATATTAAAACTTTGTCACCAGATACCAACGTGAAATATATAAGCTCGTAGGAAAGACTAAAGAGACGTAGACGTACTCTTTTAACTGCGTTTGGCTCACCGGCGGAGCTCTGGAAGACTGGAAGTCTTCTTCCAAGTTCCATCCCATCGAAACGCGATATCCTCCCCCTATCCGATAGACCTGGCATAAGCACTAATCTTAAAGCCGCCGCCGTAGATCCCCCTTTCTAAACCCTCGCCGATGGCGGAGTCCATGCTCTTGATCCCGGAGAAGGAGCCGATCCCGATCGACCTCTATAGCCCCCTCCGGTACCATATCGCCGTCACCTTCTCCGACCGCATAGCCGACAGCTCCTCCGATGACATCGCCGCCCTCGACGACATGCGCGCCGCCCTCGAGAACCCCCTCACCCCCTCCTCTTCCGCCTACGCCTCCTCCTCGTCCTCCCTCGAATCCCGCCGCAGGCTTCTCCTAGCCTACTACCGCGCCCTCGCCCTCATCGACCTCCACTTCCCCATCTCCACTTCCATCCCCTTCACCTGGCACGACGCCTTCAAGCCCCACAGGAAGTGCTCCCACCCGTCGATCCGCCTCGAGATGGCCGCTGTGCTCTTCAACCTCGGGGCGGTCCACTCACGGATCGCGATCGAGGCGGATCGGGCGGAGGAGGCGGGCTTGAAGGCGGCGTGCAACGCGTTCCAGTGCGCCGCGGGGGTGTTCGAGCTGTTAAAGGAGAACGGCGCGGTGGAAGGCGCCACGGTGGATCTGACGGCGGAGTGCGCTGTGATGCTGGAGAAGCTGATGCTGGCGCAGGCGCAGGAGTGCTACTTCGATAAGGTGGTCGGCGACGGGAAGCCGCCGGGCTTGTGCTCCAAGGTCGCGAGGCAGGTGAGGTGATTCTTGACTCGGTCTATTACTACTGCTATATAGTAGTTTTGGTGGTTTGGATTCTATTGGCTGGCCACGTGGGACCGCAAGTTGGAATTGGAGGTAGTTTATGGATATTCTCATATAAGTCCATTACCTACACGCAAATACCTTTAAATCTTAAGTCCGTTGTCTACTTATCTCTTTTGGTTCATAAGTCTTAAATTTGAAGATAAAGATGATTATATAATTTTATCGTACCTTCTTAATAGAAAAATATGTATATTTTAAAATTATACACGTCCAACGCACCTATGCAATACCTTAAAAAAAAATTAGACCGCACTTAAAACATACTTCTAGAAAAAGACTAACCTATGAAAGCTATGTACAAATAGTGAGTTAAGTCATAAATAAAGAAAACTTATGCACCACCCGTAAAAAAACCTAAGTTTTGAGTCATAAATCAATTGGAGTTAATTGAGTTCAACGAAGAGAAGTGTTAAGAGATGTCATATATTAGTGGTCCCTTGCTCAATGTTTGATCATGGCTATCTATATATATAAACTGGCTTCTTAAATTCGTAATATATATTGTAGGTTGGGCTCTACTACGAGGAAGTTTCTGCAGCCCTGTCCACTGAGCCACTCAAAGGCAACCTTAAGAAGTCATGGGTCTCTCATGTACAGCTGAAGGCTGCCCAGTTCTACGCAGAAGCTTGCTACTATCATGCCTTGGAACTCCACATAAAGGAAATCATCCCAGAGGAAATAGTTTGGCTAAGGACCGGCATTGACGTCCTCGCCAATGCCAAGATGACAGCCAAGTCGGTCACTGCAGCTGTCCTCGACGCAATCTCTATGCTGGAAAGCAAACTAAGACGTAATCTAGAGAGGGCTGAGATGGAGAACGATCGAGTTTATCTCATGCGTATCCCACCGCTGAGTTCCTTAGCTCCTCTACCAGCTGCTGCTTCCCTCGTCAAGCCCACTTCCATGGCCGAAGTATTGGATCCAAGCAACGAGAGGCTGTTCGCTAACCTCATCCTACTCAAGTATGAAAAGATGGATAAGGTTAAGGCGAAGGAGATGGACGTGTCGGATTCCGTCCAAGAACTAGGTGGTGAAACTTGGGATGTTTATAAGGAGGAGGAGGAGGAGGAGGAGGAGGAGGAGGAGGAGGAGGAGGAGAAGATGGCTCTACAGTTAAGGAGAGGGTCTTCTTCTAGCATGGTGGATGATCTGAGGCAGCTCAGGGCAATGAAGAGGAAGAACGAGATGTTATTGGCCAAGCTCGAAGAGCTAAGGTGGGTCCGGAGACAATCGCTTGCCACGTGGACGATTATCTCGCCCAATGTCCGCTTGATGATCCTTCTAGGGCTATTAGTGTTATTGATTGCCATAATTTTATGGCATGTATGGCATCGGTAATGTCAATCTCGGTGTATCATTTCTTGTAATATGGCGTCATGCATATCCTGTGTTAAGACTTTGATATTGTAGACTTGGTGATCCATTTCACATTAGTAAATAATGACCACTCATGTGCTTTACATTTTATTTTAACTCGTACTAATATCAATTCATATTAATTTTATCTTCACCTTGAAATCCTACTAAATTCGTGTATTTATAAGGATGTAATAAAGAACAAGTAGCTTCTCTTTGGATAATAATCCTAATTAGTTTAAAAACTTGGAGGTGGTTTGAAATAGAGCCCTGCAAGAGACGCAGAAAGCCCAAAACTAAAGCCGGTTCGTGCTGCGGGTGACGTGGCATACGGCTTATCAGATACCACATGTTGTAATTGGCACGAATCTTGACGAAGTATACGGTGACGGTGTACCTCCCCTTCGTTTCTCCCGAGTTGAGCCGACCCCTTGTCCCTTTGACGAAGTAAAAAAAGATAATTAGTGCAGAACCTCCTCTCTACCAAGATCCCCTCCCCTCCCCTAATTAATTTTTCTCCTCCTTCCTCTCGAAGCAACCCCTCCAGATCTCTGCAATCCCCTCCGATGTCATCGCCGGCTACGTCGGTGAACGTGATGCTGGCCGTACACGAGAAGAAGACGACTCCCGTCGACCTCTACCGCCCCCTCCGCCTCTACATCTCCTCTACCTTCTCTGAGCGCGATGCCCAGAACGCCGATGACGACCTCGCTGCCGTCCGACAGATGCGCTCCGACCTCGAGAACTCCTCCTCTTCCTCCCCCGATTCCCGCCGTGACCTACTCATTTCCTACTCCCGGGCCCTCGCCCTCATCGAGCCCCGCTTCCCCATCTCCCCCGACCGCGGCCACGTCAGCTCCCTGGCCTTCACCTGGTACGACGCCTTCAAGCCCTCTAAGAAGGCGACGCAGAACTCGATCCACCTCGAGAGGGCCGCCGTGCTTTTCAACCTCGGGGCCGTGTACTCTCAGATCGCGCTCGCGGCGGATCGGACGGCGGAGAAGGGCCTCAAGCAGGCGTGCAACGCCTTCCAGAGCGCGGCGGGGTCGTTCGCTTTCCTGAGGGAGAATGTCGCCGGGAAGGCGGCGGCGGGCGGCGCGACGGTGGACGTTTCACCCGAGTCTGCGGCAATGTTGGAGAAGTTGATGCTCGCGCAGGCGCAGGAGTGCTTTTTTGAGAAGGTTATCGGGGATGGAAAGCCGCCAGGGTTGTGCTCCAAGGTCGCAAGGCAGGTGAGATTCTTGTGTTTGATCATAATTAGTGGTACTATTTTGAGGGAAAGAATGGAATAATTGTTTAATGGTTATTTTATATGTCGGGTGCATTTCTCTTGCAATCCTATTGTAATTAAATCGATATGTTCTATTATTCTTGCTAGTTCTGCAAAGTTTGAACGAGGTAATTTAGAAATTTGTGAATTATAGAATTATTTCATATTTTATATTTGCATTCCGGTTTTATCTTTTACATTTTGTTAAATCTCCTTAGTTACCAGTATCAATCTAAAACAGGTTATACTATCCTTGCTAAGATGTTATCATATACCAATGTCTAGTTATATTGAATATTATTATTGCTGCTAATATTTTGAAATCTTTATTTGTTCACTTTTTCATTCTTAGAATGCATGTTTTTGAATTAACTTGAATGTTTAGGATGATCTATAATGTAAACATCTTGCAATAAGCTTAAGTAGGTTTGAAACTTTTTTCTTTTCCTTTTTGATTCTTTTACAGTTACCTTTTGATCTTTCTCACATACTCGTCTATTCTTACATGTGCAAAATATGCTAATTGTGCCTATACCTAGACAGCATTTGCCATTATCCATACTTGTTTATCATATATTGTCACATTCTAGCTGCCTAATAATCCCGTCTGCCTTCGATTCTTTGAGAATATTCATTGGACGAAAAACCTTATTTCAAAATATCATAATTGTCGGATGTTTTTTGCAGGTTGGTTTATATTATGAAGAAGCTTATGCAACCTTGAATGCTGCTCCACTTAACCAACATTTCGATAAGACATGGGTATCACACGTCCAGTTAAAGGCTGCTCAGTTTTATGGAGAGGCTTGCTATAGGTGTGCATTGGAACTTCATGAGAAGGAAGAGATTGCAGAGGAGATAGCTCGACTGAAGATTGGGATTAGTGCTTTAGCTGATGCAAAGAAAACTTCCAAGGGAGTTGCTGCACCTCTTCTTGACGCTGTCTCCAGGCTGGAGGCTAACATGAATCGTAACCTGGAGAGGGCTGTAAAGGAGAATGATCGAGTCTATCTCATGCGGATTCCTGCAGCTAGCTCCTTGTCAGCTCTGCCAGGAGCTTCCTTAGTTAAGCCCACTCCTATGGCTGAAGTTTTAGATGCCAGTAAGGAAAGATTGTTCTCAGGTCTCATCCCAGATGGCAGCATGAAAGCTCTCTCCAAGTATACTGAAATGGTTGATGACATCATCCGGACCCAAGCAGAGAAGCTGCAACAAGGAAGTGAGATCACGAGGGTTAAACTGAAGGAGATGGATCTGCCAGATTCCATCCTATCATTGGAAGGTAATTTCAGTATGCCGTTGGAACTTAAAGAGGATGTGGAGGCAGTACAGATCAGCGGGGGGCCCGCGGGCCTGGAGTCTGAGTTACAGCAGCTCAGGGATTTGAGGAGGGTCAATCAGGAGCTGCTGGTCCAGACTGAAGAGCTACTGCAGAAAGAAGCCAGTGAGGATACTCAATTCAGGACTCAATTTGGAACACGGTGGACAAGACCCCAATCGAGCACGTTGACCAAGAACTTGCAGGATCGACTGAACAGATTTGCTGCAAATCTAAAGCAAGCTGCAGATAGTGATGGCCGGATTGAGCGAGCGGTGAAAGACAATTATGCTCTCATGGCAATCCTTGACCACAGACCAGTATGTTCTTCATCTTTATCATATGTGATTCTATGTTTCATGTCGGTTAATTTGGTTTTCTTTTGATTTGACTGCTATACAGGAGTCTTTATTAGGTCCAAAGCATTAGCATTTTCTTACGTTGCTGAATCTTTTATGACCACTGCACTGCCTTTCAAAACTATATGTATATATTAACATTTGAACTGTTGGAATGAGGATTACTATAGCTTACTTCAATTCATCTGCTTCTTCCTATTGCTTTTAATTTGAGAATATGATGGTGTCCAATATAAATTTTCATCTCTTCAATACTAACTTTATTTTGTCACATGGCAGATAGAATCTGCCCTTCCAAGTCTTGCAAGGCCTATTATGTCTTTAGATGGAAATGAGGATGCTATAGTTGGAGCCCTCAAGCAGAGCTTGGTAATGCATATCCTTTTCTATTTAATGCTGTTTAAAGAATTGCAGGGATGATCCATTTTGTTATTTAATCTTTTAGGATATGCTTGTTTTGGGTGGAAATGACTAATGGGCATGTTATGCTTGTGACAATTCTTAGTTTTAAATGTTAAAGAACAAAATAATCGTATCATTTTTGCTTCTGCAGAGGCAATTGGAGGCTCTAGGTGCACAACGTGCCGGTCTAGAAGACATGCTAAAAGAGATGAAGAGAAAGGTCTAATATATCTACAGTCCTAATTGTTTACTCGTATATATTGATCATGTTTGCTCTTGAAACAAAGGAAGCACAGTCAAGACATTCTATTCAGTATCTATCGACTAAATTTTGATGTTTTTATGATTCCTTGAACATTGTGGATTTCTGGTTCAAGCCACATGATGTGGCTTACTACATAGAGGCAAGGAGTCCATCTTACTTTCAGTAAAATTGTCCCTGCAAGTTGTTGATTCTTTAACTAGATGGCCCGAAGAATTTCTCTTCTTAAAAGTGTTCTTTATTTTCTTTTTCATGTTGGACCAATGAACCCTTTTCCTGAGATTTAAGTGTAATTTGACCAGTTTAGACATTTGCAATTACCAAGAAAATATAAAAGCAAAACTAATAAGATGGCTTTTTTAATCACTGTTTTTCCCCATTACATATTCAGTTTCTTGGTTTCAAATGGCAGATAGTTCTTTCAGGTTTTTATATTTAGCTGATAGTTTACTGGCTAAAATATCAACCTCCTTCTGAATGCCTTGAGACTTTTGGTTGGGTAGTATATTGTGCATTTGCCATCTGTGACTGACAGAATTGATAAGCTACTTTTTTCTCATGGTTCACACCAACTTTCCATTTGTTTCAGGATGATATACTACCAAAGTTGATGGCGGGGACTGGATCACAGGATGATCTCTTTAAGAAGGAAATTAAAAAGTATGACCAAATCTGTGAAGATATTGCACACAATATTGAGGCACAGGAGCAGTTGTTACTGCAAATACAGGTATATCTAGTTCCTGCTCTGGAATTAGTTGATCCTCTATCTTTGCAGATTAATGACATGGTTCAATTGGTTAAATTCCCCTCCATTTTGTGCATTATTTGAGTAAACTTTTTTTAACTGCTGTAATTTTTGACTTCTGGATAAATTCTGAACCTAGTCAAGAAATTTGTTGTTCTTTTCAACTCTTAGATCAGTTGATCCTCTGAATGTATATTTGCCTCTTGCTACTCAAAACTGATGTAAGGTAATAAGATGAACTCAGCGCTGGCTATCTGTCCAAGCTTGCATTTAGGAACTAGGCAATAACTTAAATTTGTAATTTCATCTTGTGATAAGTGTTTCTCGTCATATTTTGATGGTACTATTCATTGCGCAGCATTATCATAGTCGCAAGGGGTGAATTCTTTCTTGAGGCATGGGGTTTTCAGTTAATATACCAAACAATGCAATGCTACCCATCATTAAGGTTGTAATAACCATTTCTTATTTTCACTTGACAGGCACAAAATGATGAGTTCGCTGCTATCTTTAATCTAGAGGACTACAAAGGTGGTTGTCTTTTTTTTTTTTCCTAATTGTTTCTCGATCGCCTTAGGTTATATTATTGTTTAAATCATTCAAGTGCATTATCTTCTTTTGGCATATGCTTAGTTATCAAATATTGGCATGCTTAAGTTAAACAAATATTTATGCCTTTGATGTTTACATGATTGCTCATGATAATTTGGATATTCTCATTGCACCATTTTGTTATTCTCCTCCAGTTCATATCAAATGATTCAATGAGTTCAATGTGGGGATATTTGTCAAAATAGTACTTATTTGATTTTATCTGAAAATTCTATGACATGAGTTAATTAAATATGACTCAGTGCTTCTGCTGGTATAGATTAGTGATATTTATATATATATTTTTAAAACTGAATCCTTAAGATTAATTGGCTAATTCAACACTAAAAAGTTATTATTGTTCTCGCCATAGTTTGACAACAGCAAGTTCTGGTATGGCTTTTACAACATCTTTTTTCTACTATTAGTTGTTTGTCTGATTATTTAGCAGCTAGCTGATAGTTATAGTGCAATTTCTTCACAAATAATGACTATTTGAGACATTTCACCATTTCACTCATGTGCAAGCTACTACGATTTGTCATTCGTCACCACCATTTTACTCCAAGAAAATTATTACTTTAATTCTATTGGGATCACCTTGAAGAGGTGGATGGATGGAGAGTTTGATCAGCCACAGGTGGAGTACTGATGCAGAACAACGTCTTGATTGTAGAGTTGAGAAGAAAAAATAGGGAGAAATAATCAAACCCGAGGAATCCACCAATCGGGGTGTCGGAATCCACCGACGTTGGAATCCACCAACAAACACTCAATAGGCAAAAACTCTCAAAATATTCATTAACCCATAAAAGATGATTACAAGCCTTTATATAGGCCAAATAAAGTAAAAGATAAAAGACGAAAATAGCCGTAGAAGGTGACTAGAAGACAAGGTTAAAAAATAGCCCTAAAAAGTGACTAGTCACAACCCTCGTTAAGCCAAAAGGCCACGGGTGTAGCCTTTTTGTGCTTATGAGAATAAACGTGGCAAAAAGTGGTGTCCCCACCAACTCTCCTAGGGTGGAAGAAACTCGACCCAATCGAGTGGCTCTGATAATACTCCAAAATGTCAGGGTCAAGCTGCTGTAACTCCTCGCGAGTGATCCACGTACAATCAAGACTCTGGTCGCCCGTGCCATCGAACGAGAAAACGGTGAACCCCTCCTTCTGCAGTAAATGTTATTTGATCATCTAAAATAGCATCTATCTTTTCTTGTGATGTGGATGGGAACGGAGAAGTGGTAGGTGGCACAGTAGGGATGTCTGGAAGGGTAGTAGATGTAGCATAGGGTTCGGTGGGGATATGCATAGGTGGATGGTAGGCTGTTAGATCCTCAATATTAAAAGTACAACTAATGTCATAATCAGGGAGAATATCAATGACATAAGTATTAGCACCAACACGTTTCAGAACTTGGAAAGGTTCTGCACTACGGGCATGCAACTTCCGAATAGCTCCCGAAGGGAATTGTTCGAGTCTGAGACGAATCATAACATGATCTCCAACATCGAACTCCTTGGCACGTTTGTGCAAGTCGGCATGTAATTTATACTGGTGAGTACTCGCCTCAATTTGCTTAGTGATCTCTTGATGCAAAGAATGAACATGATGTGCAAATGTTTCGGCAGACTCAGAGACTCTAGAATGAGAT
Source organism: Typha latifolia (assembly GCF_019914945.1). Classification (NCBI taxonomy): domain Eukaryota; kingdom Viridiplantae; phylum Streptophyta; class Magnoliopsida; order Poales; family Typhaceae; genus Typha; species Typha latifolia. The sequence goes on along the minus strand of NC_133088.1, from coordinate 14,563,426 downwards.
GACATAGGCAACAGATCTAGAGGTTTGCGTGCTTTAAAACCATGAACAACTTCAAATGGGCTCATGCCAATAGACCTATTAATGGGGTTATTATATGCAAATTGGGCTATAGGAAGAATGACATCCCAGTCATTTAAGACTACAATTAACAACCTCGGTTTGACCATCGATTTGAGGATGATAGGCAGTAGAAAATTTTAATTTTGTGCCAACCATGTGCCATAAGGTTTTCTAAAAATAGCTCATAAAGCGAACATCCCGGTCTGAAACAATAGTTTTTGGAAGACCATATAACTTGACAATATAGGCAAAGTACAATTTGGCCAATTGTGACGCATCAGAGGTCTTAGTACAAGAAATAAAATGGGCCATCTTAGAAAAGCGATCCACAACCACGAGGATTGAATCATGTTTTCTAAATATGCGAGGCAAGCCCAGGACAAAATCCATACTAACGTCTTGCCACGGGTGATTAGGCACGGTAAACGGAGTGTAAAGTCCAATATTTTGTTTTATGGGCTTTGCTAACGGACAAGTCCTACATTGACCAACTAATTTTGCGACGTCACGTTTGAGACTTGGCCAGTAAAATTAGCGCTCCACTTCCTCAATGGTCTTATCATGTCCAAAATGACCCGATAGATCGCCGGCATGGATCTTCCAAACAAGGAAGTCACGCACGGACGTACGGGGAACACAAAACTTGTTAGCCTTAAACAGGTAACCGTCTTGGATGGAATAACTGTCCAAAGCTAAGTTCGGATCAGTCAGTAAGGTGAGAACGATTTCGCCAAAGTTCGGACAAGTTGTATAATCTTCCTTCATTTTGTCAAACCTAATGACTTTAATGCTAATGGCAGGACGAAGGTAAACCCTTCGGCTAAGCGCATCAGCCGCCTTATTCTCAACCCCAGCTCTATGTTTGAGTACAAAAGTATACTCCTGTAAGAACTCGATCTAACGAGCATGTCTCGAATTTAGTGTCTTCTGAGAATTTAGGAATCGAAGAGCTTCGTGGTCGGAATAAAGCACGAATTCATGCGGAAGTAAATAATGGCGCTAATAGTGTAAAGCTTGAATAACCGTATAAAATTCCTTTTTATAAGTGGAGTACTTTTTCTTAGCCTCATTTAGTGTTTCGCTGAAATAGGCAACAGGATGGCGTTCCTGGCTAAGGACACCGCCGATCCCGATGCCGGAGGCATCACATTCCACCTCGAAAGCTTTAGAAAAGTCAGGAAGACGCATTACAGGCGCTATTGTCATTTTCTTCTTAATCTCTTCAAAAGCTTTATCTACTGCCTTACTCCAATGAAAATCTCCTTTCTTCAAGCAAGCAGTGATCGGCGACATGATAGTACTAAACCCTCGAATGAAGCGGCGATAAAAAGTAGCAAGGCCATGAAAGCTACACACATCATGAATATTTCGTGGTTTCGACCAATCAACAATTGCCTTGACCTTCTCAGGGTTAACGTGGACTCCTTCTGAAGTAACTACAAATATTAAGAAGATGACTTGATCGACAAGAAAAAAACACTTCTTCCTATTGCCATAGAGTTGAGCAGCACGAAGCGCTAGACAGACTTGACGCAAATGGTCCAAATGAAGCTCTTTTGATCGACTATAAATCAAAATGTCATCAAAATACACCACAAGAAATTTGCCCATGAATGGGGGAAGCACTTGTGTCATAACACGCATGAAAGTGCTTGGGGCATTTGATAAACTGAAAGGCATTACCAACCATTCATACAAGTCGTCTTTCGTCTTAAAAGCAGTTTTCCATTCATCGCCAGTAGTAGATGATGAAGATGGTGGTGAAGATGCCAGTAGTAGATGGTGAAGATGGTGGCACGGCAGAGTAAGGGCCGTGAAAATCGACGGTGACGTCGTCCGTGGAGGTCAGCGGCAGCGTCGACGAACAGAGGAAGATGGGATGATGGATGTGAGTGACGGCTGGGGTTGTGATTATCTCCTTGTGATGGTAATGGTTTATTGTTTTCTTCCTTGAGGGTAATCTCGCGTAATTCGGATCCGAATCCTAATGTTATCGAGCGACGGATCTCGTAGCGATCTGGTGTTCGTGGAGCGATTGATCTGACGAAGAAAAGATGAGGCGCTGCGTAGAATCCAGGCGGTGAAGCGTCCATAAACTAGGAAACGATTCGCTCTGATACCAAAGCTGATGCAGGACGACGTCTTGATTGTAGAGTTGAGAAGAAAAAGTAGGGAGAAATAATCAAATCCGAGGAATCCACCAATCGGGGTGTCGGAATCCACCGACGTTGGAATCCACCAACAAACACTCAATAGGCAAAAACTCTCAAAATATTCATTAACCCATAAAAGATAATTACAAGCCTTTATATAGGTCAAATAAAGTAAAAGATAAAAGACGAAAATAACCCGAGAAGGTGACTAAAAGATAAGATTAAAAAATAGCCCTAGAAGGTGACTAGTTAGTTACAACCCTCGTTAAGCCAAAGGGCCACGGGTGCAGCCCTTTTGTGTTTACGAGAATAAACGTGGTAAAAAGTGGTATCCCCACCAAGTACTCAAAAATGTAGTAGAAAGCTTGGTAGCAATTGAAGTTTATGATTAGCAATTGAAGTATATGTGCCTGTTTTCAATTGAATTTTCTTAGCAATCAGCTTCTATATTTGAGGACATACAAGATAAAGGAGATAATAGTTTTTGTGTGTAGCTAATGGTACAGTAAGTTATACTTCAAAGATGCTCAGGATAAGTTTGTATAGGACAAAGTATTTCTTTTCTTTATTTTGATTCTTTTAATTCTTTTGGAAGGTTTGTGATCATGCTTATTATATCTCGAATTAGATTAGTTCTCGTAAAAATATTTACAAGAAGCATTTTTACAGAACCATTATCGCACAATGGTAAAATAGTTCATCTGGACCTCCAATGCAAGATGTTGTAGAAACATTTCCTTCTTTTCATCATTTTATTTACATATTCAGCCAATTGAGTTTCACTGCTTAGTGTGTGGAACAATGTTGGTGAATTTCAGAATAAATATGTCAATTCTACAAAATCCATCACGAGCGATTGACCAAATTTGTGTGGTCATCTACTGCTTGGGATTCTGATATAAAAAAATCAATGAGCTTCTTTATCTTTGATTACCTTTCATATGGCGATCCTTTGCATGTTTTATTTTCAACTCTAGCTGGTTCCAGCAATTTGATGTCAAACCTTCTGCAGACTGTTAGCCACTAAGACAAAAAATTCCTTATTCTTAAATGCTAAGATCAATATTTCTTTTTTTGCATATAAGTGAATGCTGTAATTTGTTTTGTTAAGAGTTGCATGGAACAAGTATTAATTAGCTAAGTTTTTACTGCTAGTTGCTCGTGAGAAAAGTTATAAGCAAATAGCTGCTGCCATAGCAAAATATCGAGAAATCAAGGACAATATCAATGAGGGATTGAAGTTTTACGTAACGCTACAGGTATGCCAGTCTTGGGCCCACTGTTACTACTTGCTGCACATGCCTATTAGCCTCATAAAGTCATAATGTGTATAATGATAAGGATTTATTGGAGAAACTAGAAGAAAAGATACCATAGTATGTAATCATGTCATTACTCATATACACTAATTCTCTGAGATGCTTTTGAACAGGATGCAATAAATAATGTAAGGCAGCAATGCAGTGACTTTGTAATGACCCGAAATATTCAATGTCGTGAGATGATTGAAGAAGTGCAGAGGCAGATAGCTGGTTTCAACTTTTCATCTGATGGGAAATCAGGCTACAAGTACCCTTCTTCCAGTCAACCCAATCCACAGAGGACTGCTTCTCCACAGCTGGATCAGCAGAGCCCTCCGCTTCCATCTCAACATCAGCCACCTTATTCGCATCCAACAGGAGAGCCAAGACCTGCATATTCTCAGCCATATCCTCCTTACGCTGCTCCTCAACAGCCTCCTTACCATGTTCCAGGTAGTCAATATCAGCAACCGCAACGGCCACCGAGCCATGAATATGGCCAACCAGCTTATCCTGGATGGCGTGGACCGTACTACAACACACCTCAACAACAGCCAGGGCAGCATCCTCAGCCGCCTTACACCATCCCTGGGCATTACCCCCCTCACCAGGGTGGTTACTACAGACCTCAATGAAGCGCATATCCCCACCAGATCCGTTAGTTTGCGTGTTTCCTCAACTTCTTTTCGCTGTGAATGGTTTCCAAGATATAAGTTTTCCTGTTCTGATCCTCTGTAATTTTCGCCCATTTCAGAATAGTAGACATTGTGTGATTATTTTACTGCCATAGAATAAAGAATCAGGTGATTTTATGTCTGGCAGGCACCTGTGGATCATATATGTCACATGTACACATGATATTAAGAAAGTCGAGACTTGATATAGCTACTGAATGCATTTCTTTCCCTGTGCAAAGCCTAGGTAGGAGTTAAATTCTGCTGCATAAGATACATGGCTTTATCACCTTGTGTGTGTGTGTTGGTTGATATCATGACATGTTATTTTCCCCAATTAAGTGCTCTTGTATTTTTGGGGTGCCAAGTTATGACAAAAGGCTCCTCTTATTTTTGTTTGCTGATGATATAGCGAGAAATTTCTTAAAAGATCTTGGAAATGCTAGTAAAGACAGATCAATCCTTGACATTGCTCTCCATCTGTCACGTTAAACGTCTTTGGAGATATGAACAAATGCGCAAGCGACTGACCCAGCGATCTTTGTTGTAGTGTATTACACGGGATATGCAGACAGTTATCCTTGCTTCTAGCCCTTTCCCTCGCAACTATCCCCTTCAATCTTCCAACTAATCTGCGCCTCTCGTCCCCTTATCCACTTCCCCTACCACTCGCTTCCTATTGATTTGCACCTCTTATCCACCAAATCGGACCCAGAATTCTCTTTTGTCTTCTCCGCGCGCCCGATAACCATTCGACGAAAGGTCTCAAACAAAATAGAAGGCTTTATTTATCCTTCGCTGGCTTCTCTCATCCCAGACACCGTCTGCCAAGTCCCTGCTGCGATAGGAAAGCGAATAAGGATCGATACGCAGAGTTATTCCGAATCAGAATAAGAATGCCGACTGCGGCTACCACGGCCACCACCGCCACCCTCGCCTCCTCCTTCCTCCGCCGCCACGTCCCTCTATCTCCTCCTCCGCCGTCATCGGTGATCCCGCCAATCTCGAGGCTTTGCCATTCCACCTCTAGAAGGAGCCTCTCGTGCCAAGTGGCGGTCACCAGCGACGTCCCCTCCTCCTCCTCGTCGGAAGTGGCGGAGGAGGAGGCGGAGATGGCGTCCAAGGTCGGGAGTAGGGTTCGGGTGACGGCGCCACTCAAGGTGTACCACGTGACCAAGGCGCCGGACCTGGATATCTGTGGTATGGAGGGCGTAATTAAGCAATACGTCGGACTTTGGAAGGGGAAGCGCATCACCGCGAATCTCCCCTTCAAGGTCGAGTTTTTCCTTCAAATAGAAGGCCAGGCTAAGCCGGTTAAGTTCTTCGCCCACCTCAAGGAGGATGAATTCGAGTATATAAGCTCCGACGTGTAAAAGGCTCCGTATTTTTAGTTGCCTTTTGGGGATTTAGGATCCAGAGAAAGGTTTATGTATCGGTAAAAATTCCAGGAAATCCACTCTCTTGTGGTACTTAATACTTATACTCTTTTGATATAATATAATGGTGGTTGTAAATTACTTCTTACATGCGGGGACGTGAAGAAAGAGATCCTGCCTCCAAGTAAGTTTTAATATCTGCTCTCGTCTTTGTTTCAACTTCTGTTTTAGATTTTATGCAACTGCTTGGTTGGTGAGTAACTTGGTTATGTTGCAGAAGAGTTTAAGAATCTTTAAAGCATTCCATTTGTTGACTTTATGGCTATACTCTGAACTTAATTGGAATTCAAACGCAGCAAATTGTCTTATGTGATGTTTTGAGAAATGGCTAGTTTTACTTGTTTCTTGAGTATGGAGTTTCTGGAATTGTAATTTTGCATATGCTATCTTGGAACAAATTGGGAAAAGAAATACGAGTTTCTGAAATGATGGAGGCATCTGAGCCTGAAGTTTTCTTGTAATTGTTGCTGTTGCTTGATGCATCAAAGATGTGGCGATGAATTTCATAAGGGAATGTACTAATGGAACCATTAATTTTGGAAGAATTTGAGTTAATAGAAATATCAGGTTGTAATAAGATCAACTATGAGAAAGATATTATGAATGAAGACTCATACTTTTGTCTCACTAGGTGCGTTAAGTTAGAAATTCTGGATTAAAGTTATGGCGACAGAGATGTCATCAATCTTAAAAGCCATGAAGGAAAATCTAAATGAAAGAAAGCAGAACATTGTAATGAATGGTGGATAACTGGATATCCACCATCTCATTTAGTTTTTTTTATAGTACATTGACATTTTTAACTATATAAAACCTCCTAAATGCTCATTTCATTAGTTGCCCATTTTATATTTTTTATTAAGGCATCACATGATCAAGTTTAGACGCTCCAACAGAAAGATATTTATTTAATATTTGTAGTTAACACCGTGTAAGAGATATTAAATAGATGAGGGAGTTAAAATGTCATAAATGTGAAGAAAGGCTGCTCCCAATAGTACCATTGACAAAGCTTGAATGAAACATTCAGCATTTGGTCTGTTGAAAGTTTCTCTAATATTTTCTATTCAAACTCATTTCCTGTAGTTCACTATTATTTCCGGTTTCTAAAGAGATGGTTGTTTACTTCGAAGAACTTGAATGCTTTCTTTATAGTGTAACGTGAAAAGAATCAATATTTTTGCATTGGCTTGAAGTGCATAGAACTGATTTTCATATGAGGCATGTTTTTATTCATGCGCTGGAAATGATTAGATCGGACACCATTTCTATATTTTTCCATTGGAGATTTTATCATGTAATCATACATAACATGAGTTGCATTAGAACCATCAAACTGAGAACAAATGGTTGATGAACATAATTGATGGAAGGAGATTACCTTATGCCTCCACTTGATGCTTATATCTGATAGGTAAATTCCTTCGTGAATTTGATGGTATCTCTTTTCCAGAAAGCAAAATGTTAGAAAAATTTGGCCATGAATGAATGAGAATTCTATCTGTTCATAGATTGTGGGTGCCAGGATTGACATTTTACACATGACTGCACATAAAAATAAACAATTCATTGTGACATAATGGCGTATATTAAATATATAATGACATATCTGTAAAAGGTGATTCACAGGTGTCTAATATAGAAATTATGCATGTATTGACATGCTGTAGTAAATATTGTCTTACTGAGTCTGGAGTTGCTTAACATTCGACGATTTAAGGGGCACTATTACTTAATTCTCTGTTACCAGCTCTTGCTTGCTGAAATCCTTCTTGTTAATTCTTTCTTTTATTCAATCCAGCAATTTGGTTTGTTCCAGAGTAAACTTCATATAGGAGACTGGATTACCTGTGAACATTAGTATCTTAGAAGGTCAAGCTTCAACACTTATCCAACTGCAGGTGTCATTATCGTCCCAGCATTTTGAAGAAGTATGCCTGACGAACTGCTTTAGTTATTTCTTTTTCGTATTTTAAGTCGATTAGGAGTCCGCAAAAACTTGAATCTAGTTCTGCAGAATTGATTTATATTCTCAACTTCAATGCCTCCTTTCTTCTCTACCTGTTAATTTCATGTGTTTTGATCACCACTTGACAATATTATTTTGCATTGTACAATGTTTTTAATCCCATAAGACTTCCAACTAATGTATGAAAGCAGCTGCTTCTTGGGATAGATGATGGACTATTAGAGACAAAGCTGTTTCTTTTGCATATAGATCTTCCCAGGAATTGGCTTTTACTTCCTACTTTTTTGTACCACTTTGATGCACGAGATACTACTTGAAGGTCCTCTGTATAGTGTATACTAGATTCAAGTGCATTCAAGAAAGAAACCCAAAGGTCACACCAAGAAGTAAAATGCAAACAAATCCTCTTCGATTCCTTTCCAGGGACTCTTCTAAAAGCTGGACGATGCTAAAGACAGCATGCCACCACCTAACCTCTTCCACATGCCATAACGGTCGAATCCACTTAAAAATACTCCAGTAATATCGCATTCTCCTTTGACGTAAACACTTCTGTCACAAATATGAAGACGGCCGTTGGAAAGATTCAAACATCTAAATTTAAATCGAAGGACTAGAATATTAGAAACAAATAAAACTCTCTAATGATTCAAACCCCGGGACCCGACCCTGGCACATAAAGGCAAGACCTAACGGATACCCTAACGGCTCTATTCCGTGCACTGCACTCACATCCCGCCCAGCGGCCCAGGAGAGCAAATTTGAAATCCTAAACTCTATTCTCTCCTATTTCAAACAGTAGTTGGTGGTCCAAACCACTTTATACTCTGATATATAAATGTTATATCACCAAAGTCTACTCTTTTCTCCAAGATCTCTCAAACTCTTGATTTGAACAAATGGGTCTTTGCTTTAGCAAGAAGAAGAGTAGTTCTCCTCCTCCAAACCCACCTCCTAATCCCATCGTTGTTGAGAAGAAGGTCGAGAAGAAGACGAAGAAGAAGAAGGAGGAGGTGGTGGTGGTGGAGATGAAAGCTAATCCAGTAGTAGTAGCACAAGCATCTAAGCCAACCCCAGAAGTAGTAGTTAGCGAGAAGAAGCCAGTGTTTGCCATTACCCAGAACATCAAACCAGCCGCCATTGCCGTCGTGGAAAGCAACGAGAAGAAGAAAGAAGAGATACCCACGAAGAAAACCCAACAAGAAGTAGAAAGCAGCGGCGGCGAAGGCGAAGAGACGAAGCCTGTTCCTGTGAGAACGTCGAGTTGTACGAAGGAGGAGGTCGACGCGATACTCATCCAATGCGGCCGCCTCAGCCGCAGCTCCTCGGGAAAGGCCCCAAACGAGACCAATGGCTCACATAGGAGGTACTCCGGCTCGAAGCGGAGCTACGATTTCGATCATGAGAAGAAGGGAGGCGAAGAGGAGGACTGGGAGAAGCCGGTGTCGAGGCCTTCGCCGCACCGGAGAACACCGGGGAGGGAAAGGTCGGGAAGCAGAGAAAGGGGAGGCAGTGGAGGGGGAAGGAGGGTGAGCCGGTCTCCCGGGAGGAGATCGGAGGGTCCGGCTTCGTCGGCTTCCATGAGCGAGCGGGTGAAGCAGCCGGGGAAGATGGTCTCGGTGCCGGCGAGGGAGAAGGGAGGAGGTGTTGGCTCGACTGAGGTTGGCGTCAGGAAGGCTTCTCCTGCTATGTCTAACAAGAGAAGCTCGTCTCCCCGGTCCCGTTCGCCGGCGAACGCCGCTCGGATGGCTAACGAGAATTCCGCGATCAATCACAATTCTTTGAGTCGGAATTCGTCGAGAAAGGCAGAGCACTCGCCGTATCGGAGGAACCCAATGGCCGAAATTGACGAGAACTTACCCAGGAAGCATCAGAATGGAAGTAACAACATCAAGATGCAGAAGGCCAGTGAAGGGCAAGCACTACCGCAGGTAAAAACAAAGACATAGCTTTCAACCTCTATAGATCTTACTTTTCCCCCTTATCTTGTGATATAATACTTACTTTCTGATTTGGGTTGTCGCAGAAAGTTTGTAAACCAGAGCAAAGAAATGGTGGAGCAGCAGAAGTAGTGGAGGAAGCTGTGGAGGTGAAAGGAGCTCCAAAGACTAATGGCGCTCACTCGATGAACGTCATTGTCGAAAGCCTCAACCCGAAAGGCCTAACGAGAAGTAGATCATCGCGACGGTCGTCCAGGGACTTTGATCATAACGTTGGCCTGAACCCTGACATTCCTCTCAATCCAACTTCCTACACATCTTTGCTACTAGAAGACATCCAGAACTACCACCATCAGCACAACACTGCCTTCTCCCTCCCAGCTTGTGTCTCCAAGGCCTGTTCCATCCTAGAAGCCGTGGCTGATCTCAATTCATCGTCTTCGGAGAACAAGAGCTATGAAGCAGACCGGTCGAACAACGACAAGGGATCGATCAATGGGAGGTATGGAATGAGGGGTCTGATGCCAAGGGAGCCATTCCTTGAGTCTGAGATAGTTGTGAATCACCTCTTGGAGCCAAGCCTTCACAAGTATGTTACAGTTAGAGAATTGGGAGGTGAGATGGAGCCGCAAGAGTCCGCGGGGAGCAATAGCTTTGTAGGTCCGCCATGGGCTTCGTCGTGGGAGCCTAATTCGGTCGAGTCCACCGATTGGACTTCGCGGTCTAACAACGGGGAAGAGGTGGAGCAGGAAGGAGGAGGAGGTCATTTAAGCCATTCACGGCTGTACAAGAACCAATTGTTGCAAGAGGCTTCTTGCGACTTGGATGCGCGCGAAAGGAGATTGAGAGGAGGATCAAGTAGTAGCAATTTGGCTGCTAATTCAAGTAGCAAGAAGAGCCATGTTCTCCGCGGCGGTGGCGGTAGTGTGAGGAGTGGAAAGTCTGGTAGTAGTAATAAAGCTCTTTCAGCTCCTGTTGTTGCTGCTGCAAGCTCATAGCAGCAAATGACTCTAGATTGTGTATGTTTTGGTCTCACAGCAATACGGTTTGCTGTTGATTTTTTTCTCTTTGTTTATTTTGTCTCTCAATACATTGTTCAGATGTAGTCATCACAATCTAGATCCTGTGTTTGATTGATGGTGGATATTCAGCAAACTTATAATTTAGAGAACGATATCGCTGAATTATGCAAGATTAGTCTGCATAAAATATGCTCTTTTGGTACATGAGAGAATTACTTACCAAACTCTAATAAATGTTAATTGCTAAGATATTTTGATAGACCGCGGACTTCGTTTTGCTAAATGATATCATTGAATTATGTGAGATTAGTCTCTGTATAAAGGCTTGATTGATTCTTGAAGTTTGAGAGTAAATGTCACAGTTCCAGTTGTCTCAGGTCTATCCTTGGCCACTTCCAAATACTCAATTATCATGTTATCATCTATAATCTCTATTCTTAGTAAATTCTCTCAAAAATCGTTATTCTTGTTAAAAAAAATTTATTATCTTTAATCTTCTTCTCTTAAAGAAATTATCATCTATAATCCTGACTATTCTATCTCGTATCATTGATGTACTGGATCAGGAAAAGATATCCTCATCATTCTTGAATTTTGCTGTGGTTGCATTATCTCTTCTAATCTCTGTTCAAAACTTATCTCCAATTGCAGACGTATATAAAACTCACAAAAGAATAGATTCACTCCACTTAACATCATTTCAGTTTTAGGAGAAGTATATGATTTTGATAGTCCAAGAAAATTAAGAATCGAGATCATAATTTACTTTTCTACCTGGTCCAGCATAGTTTTTGGCATTCATATCCTTTGAGATCCAAGAGGTTGGGAACAGTTTGAACCTATCTGAAACTCTAGATAGAAGACCCAAAAGAATCATGCAACTGACATAAATGCTTTAATTATTTTTATCCTACCAAATGTGGACTCGGCTAGTTGTTAGCTTTGAAGAAACGTATTTAATTAAGTTTTTGAACGTTTCACCATAATTGTCTTGCGTCGTTTTCGCCATTAAGTTCTGTTAGGATGTTCAAGTTGTGTCTTAAAAACAGGCTAGTTGGTCCTGAAGTATACTAGTACAGATTGGTCTCACTCTTATCTATTCTGTCTGTACTAAACCAGGAGTAACTAATGCAATGCAATGATTTGATTACACCAAAAATGAGCTGAATCTAGGGTGGAAGTTTGACAAGTTTAACATGGAAAAATCTGAGAAAATTAGGTAAAGTGCAAACCATTTGCGGTCCGAAAAAACTATTCAAATGAAATGTGGACTTACTCAAATCCCAAATCCTGCTTCTCCATCTTTACCCATGTTTGCCTTGTGAGAGTACAACTCAATAATTTGTAGCAAAGAAGAGCTCTGTCATGCAATTGTAAATGAGATGCTTGTGAGCTTCCTCAGGCCCAATGAGCATAGTATTTGATACCAAGAAGCTGGAGAGAATAGTGTTACCAATAACGAAGACATCAAGGAGAAAATAACTTCTAGAGATATCATATGCACTTCTAGCAGCAGATTTCTGACACTTCACCAGACTGGTGTGTGGTAAAAGCTCAAGTAATCCAGCTCTGGTGCATTAAATTCCACATGGTGTACTGATCTTGTCTAGTTTTGCCTTCAACTTCAATTGTTTTCACCAACTACAGCAATAGATAGAAGAACAGTGCTATGACAAGGTTATATATGAAGAATTATATGAACCCATCTCTCCCATGGCCATCACACTAAAGAGGTGGGGAAGAGAAAAAAAAGCATATGGTTGGTATCCTGTTCAACCAATATACTCATGTTTACATATGAATCACAGCACTTTGCATTAAAGTGGCGCTTTTGATCTTGGCCAAATTCTACTTGTCTTGATGATGCATTCACCTACTTCTTCGACAGAAAACTTTGTATTGAATGATTCCATGTGACATGAATTTCTCTTTTGTTCTTCTTATCCTGAATGTAGTATAAATCTCACTGTGGCTATACAAACATCACAGTTCATGTGACCCTTCAGCGAACCAAGATTAAAATAACTTTTTTGCACTGCAAGAATGAGAACGCGAGCTAGAATATGCTTTATGGTTCTCTATGACCGAAAGAGAGGAGATATTTCTCTCTTAACTACCCATAGTTACTGTTAGAATATAAAATATACTATTTTTTAATGGATTAAACTTTTAATGCAGTTGGTGAGTTATCATGGCATTAGAGAACAATAGTTTTTTTTTTATATATTTTACATTCATAACAGTAATTATCTACTATTCTTTGCTTTCTATCTTTCCTCAGTGTCATAAATTTAATTCAAGAGAGGAAAACAAAAACAGAACAAAAAAATAATAATTTCAGTTTCCACATATTCTGTAGATAGATATAAGTATCAAATTTCCTTGTAGCGTTTCATGATTTCTGTATTATAAAAGAGAAACTCTACTCCAGTCATCCATATACATTGCACTTAGTTAAAGCTTAAAAGTAATGCCGCAGCTTGATTACTTTGAGTGTTGCATACCTATGGACAATTTGAATTGGCATTCTTATGTATCACCCCTAGAATATGGTTCTGCTTCAACAACATAGGCCCTGAGCGAAGGAGTCCTATTGGCGAGATCGACCGAAGTGCTCCACTGCTTAGTGTGCTTCTTCTGCAGCCTTCGTCTGGCAATGTATCCTCTTATCCATGGGGTTACATCCTCACTTATCTTGATCATGATGAAGAAGAGGAGACGATAGATGATGATCATGCTGAAGAGGACAGACAAGTCCCACCATTTCGATCTGTTCACATCAATCTGGAAGACATTTTCTAGTATGTACTCTCCAGGAATCTTTGGAAGGTCTGGTGTTTGATTATCAAATATCAGTCCTTTCAGGTCATTTTGATACTGGCCCTGTAGATGGAAACATAGTTAATATAACTAAAGAAGGATGAATGAATGCGATTTATATGGATTCGGTTTTATGATTTTACCTGCAGTGACCAGAAATGGAAGCTGATATATGACATAGGGTATCGCCAGAATGGTTTCGGGATGTCATTTGGAAGTCTAAAGTATCCGGAAACCAGCATGAATATTCCCTGTTCAAAGAGCAATTACATCATTATGTCCTTTCAGCATATGAAGTTAAATGATCATGATGAAGAAAGCATGTTCTGTAGCTTAAGTCAGCAAAAGTTTTCATAAAGCAGTGGAGGAGAATTTAAAATGAGATAGTGTTGAGAGAAATGTGCGGAGTTTATTTACTATCTCTTAGTATCCTAATTAGAAGATCTTGAAGATTATGGTCTACCATGGTTCAGTTCAGATATGAAAATTTCAGACTTCTTTAACCACATCAAGAATGCAAATTTAATCGCTGAAATTTCTACTCTGGATATCTTGATTTTTTAGTGTAGTGAGTCAGAGTTACACAAACTGTTGAGGAAGTAAAAGAAAATTGTTAAAGAGTTACTTGAGATGATCTAAATTTATACTTGGTAATTTATTTGCTGTATGTGTGAGACAGGCCTGTCAAAATTTTCTCTTTTTGTACTCTTACCAACTGATTCAGGTATGAACAAAACAATTATTTGCATCAACAAATAAATGAGTAAGGAGTTTGGATCATAGAATTGATGCAAACTTCTTCTGCTTCAGCCAGACCCTCTGTGATTAATCACATAGAGGCACTCTGAAATTATTTGCAAATGTACTTGTTAACGTGAAATTTAATTGCGGAAAGTACTTAATTCTTACCTGAATCCCAGCTCCTATGATGATTCCCATAAGGAAATTAGGAACAACACTGGCTATGGCCATCATCAAGCTCTCAACCACAGTAACACTGGCGTAGAGGCACAAGACGAAGAACAAGTAATGCATGAAACCTGGGTGAAGGTGTACCATGAAGTAACATATGGTTCCTGATGCAAAGGTTATCAAGATCAGAAACGGCATCGCAGAAAGCGTATTACTGAGAACAAATGCGAAGACGCCATAGTGCCCATTGAGTCGCTCTCTTTGGAAAACCTGCAAATATGAAACATACTAATTCAGCTCAAGGTTTCAATATGTTTATATTAGATTACAGGATATAAAGAATTCAAAACTAACCTTCATATCTTCAACAAATGAAGGAAATCCTCCAATCGACATGAATGTGACGAAGCCAAAGACAAAAGAAGCACATGCACCCCTAGCCTATACATAACAAATTAGGTAACAATGAGTACATTAGATCGTCAATATGATGAATTGATGACAATCCATCAATTCTATCCAAATATGTTTGTGATTAGTTAGGTGCTAGACGAGAAGATGAGTATGCAAATCCAGAGCATCTATCTATTAGTTGCAAGGATGTATGTAAAGTACCAGAATGGCACTGTATCCAGTTCCCACATTGAAGTAGATAGTTCCAATGCAGAAGGTTACAACAAGGTAAATCACAAGCCGCAACCAGTAATAACCAAAATCCCTTGACATATTAACAAACGAACGCTTGGTTAAGGTAAAAGCCTGCATGCCAAAGCTGGCCTGACTGCCTCCTGAGTCCAAAATTGTTCCTTTCTGCAACCAAAACAAATAATCCTATATTAGTCCTACTTAGCTTATTATCACAATTTAGAACAGACTACTAGTATAATACATACGACTTGGGAGATCTCATCCACTTTCTGTCTTGCTGCATAATAATACTGTGAATGAGTGTAGAAATCAACCAGTCTTCTGATAGCTTCTGCTGTTGTAATTTTCTCCAGAGGGTCATCAGACCTCTCAAACTGGGGAACAAAGAAACAAATCATTGATCCTTTCATAGAAGCCTTAATTGCAGATTGGAAGGTATATATAAATATATCTATACTTACCCTTCTTTTCATTGATCCTTTCAGAGTAGCCTTCACCTTGTCGAAATCCGAGTTTACGCACCTAAGGAAATGATCTGATGGGTTCCTTAGAGATGGGCAAGGGAAGCCAGCTTGAGCAAAGAACTACAAATCAAGCAGTGAGAGTGTAAGAAACTCTTAGTTGAATCATAAAAGAACAAAGATAAAATCTAGCTTACATAAGTACATACATATTTTTATTATACCTCATACGATTCTCGAGCTTGCCCAAAGTAAATAGTCTTGCCTCCTGAGAGCAAATATAAGCTATCAAACAATTCGAAGACCTCACTGCTTGGCTGGTGGATTGAAGCTATCACAGTCCTCCCACCTCTTGCCAAAGCCCTCAATGTTTGTGTCACAAAGAAAGCTGATGCACTGCAAATATAAATATATATATATATATATATATATACAATGAAGTTAACACATCAACAAAAAGATCCAATTGAACTAGAAGCTAAAAGCAATAAGAAAAATGTATGCAAAAATTACCTATCAAGACCACTGGTAGGCTCATCAAGGAAGAGCAATCTGGGCCTCATCAGTATCTCAAGAGCAATGCTGACCCTCCTCTTCTCACCTCCACTTATACCTCTCAGATGCCAATTACCAATCACCGTATCTGCGCAATCTTGCAGCCCCATCTCCACGATCGTCCCTTCCACCAACGCTCGCTTCTCGTCCCACGGCATCTTGTCCGGCAGGCGGAGGCGGGCAGAGTACGATATGGTCTCCCTCACCGTCAGCGTTCCAATCAAGTTATCGTCTTGCGTCACGTACGCCTGATCACATACATATCGAAGCATACGTACGTGAAGACGATCGACAACAACGTAGACATGATCAAAGAGCTCACCGCGGTGCCAAAGGAGAGCTTGGTCTTGCGCCCGTTGATGAGGATGGTCCCGGAGAGGAACGCGTTGGTGGCGAGGCGGCTCGAGAGCGCGTCGAGGAGGGTGGACTTCCCGGAGCCGGACGGTCCCATCAGCGCCGTCAGAGTCCCCGGCTCCGCGTACCCGGTGAGCCCCTCCAGCACCGTCTGCGTCTCGCCGTTTCCCAGTGTCACCGTCACCGTCAGGTCCTTCCACGTCAGCCTCGCCGACACGTCACCGATGAACTCGGTGTTGGTCGTCTCCTTCCACAGCGTCTCACTCAGCGGGCTCAGCCCCGCGACTACGATGCTGTTCGCCGCCGGCTTGTTCGCCTCCATTTCTAGAATCACTTGCCCTGCGGCGCTCCTCATGCCTACCGTTGGAAAGTGGTGCAAAAGATACTAAAAGAGAGGTGCGACCGATGCTACCATGTTAAGGAAGTCATGCATATATGTTGGGTTATATAAAGAGGACGAAGAGATGATTACCCATCTAGAAGAACCTAAGCGTGAGAAGGACTAGTAGTAGAAGAGATATTGTAGTTGAAGAGGAGGAGAAATCTTGGGTTTGGGTTTGACCGAGGCGGTAGGAAGTAGGAACTGTGAGAAAGCATGCAAATGGAACAGATGGGGTTAGCTTTTGGTGTGACTGCTGGACCAAAGAGGATCATAACTTCTAAACTTCATTATTATTATTATTATTATTATTATTATTATTATTATTATTATCTTTTACTATTATTTTTTACTTCTTTTTCTTCCTGGGATTACTAAACAATTTAACCAGCAAAAGTCTCGAGATCGGGGAGTATAGAGAACGAAGTGAGGGGAAGATGCTGGGGTATGATCACAGTTTCCTATAGCCATTAGCTTATCTCTTTCTTGTTCTTTAATGGAAGGATAGATTCATCACATTAATGGAGGCTGGTGGATGTTGGTGTGCAATGAATGCAAACAGCAGACGTTGCTTCTCTCTCTCTCTCTCTCTCTCTCTCTCTCTCTCTCTCTCTTAGTTAGGAGTTGAGGAGCCTATGATTAAGATAGGAAAAAAGCACATAAATGAAGAAGTTCTTCAGCAATTAGTTCGGCAATATAATAGCACATCAATTATTACATCCGAAAGAAGTATCAGATTTTTTTTTTCTTTTCTAGTTAACAAATATATGTCAAGGATATAAAATTGCACTTAGATCTCTCGAACCGATGCCTATTTTTATAGAGACGTTTTTATTAATTTCTTTTATTATAAAGAAAACTTTTGAAATGCCCATTCCTTTAGTTATATATTAGATTTTTATGTTAAAAAATATTATGTAAGTGGCACACGTATAGGGACCATATTAGTCTTATTTTTTATTAAAAAAAAGAGCTAAGGGTTCATTAGTCTTTTGATGTTTTTGATCAATACCGTCAATGGATGATAGATATTTCATAATTTAGGAGGTCAATATAGATCAAAGTTGATGAGATACAAGTAATCAAATTTTAACAATCCATACAAAAGTTATTGGTTACAATTCTCCCAGGGGACAAACGACATTAATTAGGTTTGTGTGGAATAAATAAATACTTATAACTCTTAAATTTGTTTAGCTATGCTCATTGCTTTAACCGATTTAGGTTACTATA
Source organism: Typha latifolia (assembly GCF_019914945.1). Lineage (NCBI taxonomy): Eukaryota > Viridiplantae > Streptophyta > Magnoliopsida > Poales > Typhaceae > Typha > Typha latifolia. The sequence goes on along the minus strand of NC_133088.1, from coordinate 14,545,509 downwards.
GTATTTGGATGTAAACTAGTATATTAATAATAATTATACTTAATTGAAGAAAAAAAATGTAAGAGTTATTTGAGTAAATGACTAAAATACTTTTTATAGTGGATAGACAAGATAATAAAGAGATGAGAGGAGAGAGAGGGAGAAGGCAATAGTATAATTAGTTAACTAATTTTGAGACAACCTACTGTTTGGATACCTAACCAGTATAGCCCTCGTTGTACTAGAATAAAATTGTGGGTATTCCACGTCTAAACACAGGCTTATTGATCCAATCGTACTGAGGGAGAAGGCCATTAATTTTGATGGATAATTCCCTGAGTCGTCCTTTCATATTGATAGCAATGGCATCATTAATTTTCTTGTTATATCTCCTAATGTTCATACTTCATAGGCAAGAATTCACCTTTAGTTTGTATATACAGTATTCAAGAACTTGCCGCAGTGAATTAATGGAGCTCTACTTTATATTTATTTTTGAGTATATACATGCATCTATACAAGCTCTGTCCAATCAACAACAGTGTCTAGGCATGTTGGTGAGAGATTTCTTTCAGTGAAGCACACAACACCACCGCCTTCTAGCTGACCCAATTCTCCACATCAAAATTGGATATCCTACGAACCCTATAATTCAAAGAGAAAGAACCAATTTATCTATAAAAAAATCGACATATATATATATATATATATATATATATATATAGAGAGAGAGAGAGAGAGAGAGAGAGAGAGAGAGAGAGAGAGAGAGAGAGAGAGAGAGTCTAAGTATCAAAATAACTGAGATGAATTAGTTTCACTGATATAATGTATGAGTGGTGGATTAAAATGCTAATCCAAGTAGGAGACCTTGATGTCTTTCTCCATTGGTGTTAATGCATGGATTAAAGGTTCCTCCTTTGTCACATTTTTTGTTGGTCTCCTTGGCAAAAAACAGAAAACATGCCATGCCATCCATAAATCATGAAAGGGACTAGCATCTACCCTTGAAATCCAAAAAGACAGCTGTGTGCATAGATCACCTCTCTCTCTGTTTGACTTCACTGGCTGTGATTTAAGACAAGAGCAGGTGCATTTATAGACAGTCTTCAAGACTCCAACTATGCTCATGGTGGTATGGCACTATGTAACTGTGTGGGTATTATTCTTTGTCTCATGCTACATTGCTTTATACTTCATTTTTTAGAGGACTTTTGTACCAATATTCCTACTCTGCACTAATCCACCTGAAATAAAAGAAGGCTCAATTCAAGTTCAAACTAGTAGAAACAGGTCAAGTTCAAACAGCTATACCAATATACCATACATCACCATGTCTAGTAAAAAGAATTCCATACAAGAAAAAAGAGGTCAAAGATTGCAATTGGGGCAAAAAGGAAAAAGAATACTTGTATCAAAAAAGAGCTGGATGCTTTGCAGCAGTACATCTTCAGCTTCCTGAAAGCTCCATTAAACCACCAGCAATTTAATAATTAGTTCACCTCATAGATGATCCATCTGTTTTGATAACCCACAAAGATGGCAACTGAATACTATATGATCTCAGGTAGAGATTGAGATGTATACTTAGAAAGTAAACCTTTTTCAAGATTCTGGTAGCGTTGGCTTTCTCAAGCAAACTTTCACTATTCTTACTCTAGAAGTCGCTAACAGTGCAGTTACACATACAACAAAACTATAACATTTAATCAACTCCTAGAATTGACACTCAGATTATATTCCACAGCATCAGATCATACAACAAGATTCAGTTGGAGTTTTTGCAGGAAGTATCCTTTTATTTCATTGCATTACTAGAGGACTAGTGAAGTAAAGGGACAGGGGAACTAAGAAGAAAAAACTACCCTAGACAAAGGACCGGCCTTGAACATCTTATTAAGGCTAAGAACACTTAGCATGTTGGAATGCATTTACTGCACTTAGTAACACACTTCCCTTTGATGTGTTCGATGCCAACACCCTCTGTCTTGCTGCACTTCTTGGTGCAGATCACCTTCTTCTTCTTACAAAACTCTTCAGTGAAGCATTTAACTGAATTCCTCGTAGTGTCCTTGTCTACTCTGGCTTCCAACTTAGCTTCCATATTTGTTGCATCTACTGCGCTCCCTCCTGCCACACCATTCACACCTGAGGAGCTCCAAATGCTGCCAGCTTCTGCGAGGAACTTGCCCAGATCCTTGATTAAACTTGCAGGGACGCTGTTGGCTGCCTCGTTCTCCGCCAGTGAGCTGCTGCTGGCGATGGCACTTGCGAGAATGACTACCATCAGAAAGCAAGAACTCCTCATGACTGCAGGTGCACTAGTTGGTTGCTTTTGATATCCTCTAGCTTGGCTGAAATATATAACGGCCAAGGTTCCTCTTCAGAGATGGAAATTTTGGCATGATCTAACTGATCTTGAAGAGCATAAAAAGTATGCAGATAAAACGTAGGTGGTGTGAACTCTGGAGAGCAAACAGAAGGCATGGGAGATACTTAGTGTGTAACAGTCTGTCTGAGATGAAGATTGAACTTTCTAGTTGCAAGAATGGCTGATGGCTCAGATTTGATTTCACAAACACCCTTCACAGAATTGGATGGCATAAAGCTTATCTATAATAATTTAAGACATTAATGAGGTGACAGTCTCGATGATCTTATGATTTCGATTGGTGGCAACAAAACCTGAATTTTTTTTTACCAATCTCAGGTCAGTATGGAGATCAAAGAAATTATTTTCAAATATTCCAGTTTGTACAGTTTCTATGGGATCTGTTTCAAGCTCTTGTTGGAACAACATGGACATTCTTGGATCAGTTCACTACACCAAACAATATAAACTAATCATGGAACAACTTCCAGGTTCCAACTTGATTATTCCTACAAACAAGCTGAAAATGATCATCAATGAGCAGCTTAAATGATCTTGCATAGTTGCATCCTTATTCACGTTAGCAGATCCCCACTAATACGCTTATAGCTTTCCAACTTGTTATCTATCAAAACTTACATGATAAATCTTAGCACGCATGCTAACCATTTGATACACGTAAGAAAACCTGTATAAACCTTTGAAAGCAGATTACTCAGACTCTATGACACTAGAAAATAAATCCAGCCATCAAGTATGCCCTAGAGGCCACTCTAATTTCATTGAAAGATCTTGAAAATGAATTGCGAAATAAAAATTACTTACAAAAAAACTAAACCCATAGATTAGATGAATCAGGTCAGAGTTCCTTGATTGTTGTTGTTACTTAACATGCTACTTATATGCGCAATTCTTTTGGGGAGAAGTGAATTGAGAGTCTACAAGAAGCATTTCTGCAAGTGGGTAACAAGAAGGCAAACCAACACGTAAAGCTGATCTACTATTTCAGATGTCTTCTGCAAAAGGAAAGGGAAATCCAACACAGAGAGAAGAAAGCACAGAGAATTAAGCAAGCAACATAATCCTTGAGAGGAGATTTATGGGTCTTCATCATATGAGAATAGAACTATCTGAAAAGGGGACTTTCTATAGTGATGGTGAACTGATAAAGCATGCCAATCTGATACAAACATATTTATGATCAATAGAATTTTTTTAAAAAAGGAATTCTCAGTGGAAGCTCATAAAAGTTAAAAACTGGTTTGTGGGACAAACTATAGAGGCTACAGTTGCTGAATCAAACAGCCAAAATAGTTAAAAGGCAACATCATCTAGTTCCTTTTAAAACTCGAGGCTCATAAAGAGCATACATGAAGAGCAAGTATTATAAGTCATTGTGCTCAAGGATCTCTAAAGCCAGTCTTCCTTTCACAAAAAGAGTACTTTGAAGTTTGAATATCGAATGGTGTATGTAATACATGAATTATATATACCTAGCACTTCATAGTTCTTCCATAATGCATATGCTCTTGAATCCTCGATCAGCATACATTCCTCAATACAAGCAGTCTAGCACTAACAACACTCACGATGACGTTAAAATTTAAATAGAACTGGAATACTCAATTCCACTTCACTCTATTTGAAGTTCCCATAAGATGAATGATAAGCACAAGAAGTTAAATAAATGACTCAATAATAAAATTCATTCATAACCAAAAAATTTGTTCATCCTATTGTTAGCATTAGCTCCAAATCTCCACAACACTTCCAATAAGGCAATAACCATATCTCATTTTGATTCGACAATAATGGAACTTCACTTTTAACAGTTGAGTATTTCCAAGAAGTGCCTGAACTGATATATATGGACTGAGAAAAGGACACTTAAATTCACTGCAGTCAAGTGCCCAACTTTGGTAAATAGATGATTATAATATAAGTAAATTCAAGTACTATCCTATAAATTATCATCTAAAGAAAAGATTACAGACTTGAGTCACTCCCCTATACTACAGTTACAAGATGTGTATGATTGAGAATACACGAATAGAACAAACCGATGCACCTCATTCAATCTCGATTTGCTGAGGCGCATCACCTTCACCTTCCTGCTCTGATTCCCCATCACTAATCTGCCCCTCCTTGGCAATTCCGGAGGCTTCCACTGTCCTTGAGACCCACTCCTTGAGGGGATCCTCATTCAAATCAAGCCTCAAGAGACCAGCAAAAACACCGCCCATGAATGCGACAGGCTCCTAAGAAAGGTGAACAAAGGTTATTTTGATCATACAAATTCTTGCATCTTAGCACTTTACCCCTCATTTTCTACCCTTTGGATCCAAATATAGATCAATTTGATTCATGGAATTGGTTTTAATTCCAAACAACTCAGTTAAACCGAACTCCTACTACTGATTGAATTGACTATCATTCAGCCTCATTTTTTGGGTAATTATAGGAGAATAATTACTAGAATAAAGTTTAAATCCCGTTTCACAAATAACCCGAGCTCCTCAAGTGCTTATAGAAGCCAATCCAAATCTAACCAATGGAATCTAAGAACTGGAGGTTTAGAAATAAAGTGTAACAAAGAAAAGGCACATGTTTTACCTTGAGGGCATCTTTGACGATGGGTGGTTGGTCTTCGAAGGGGTTAAAGAAGGCTTGGATTCTCCCAGCAGGAGTTCCTACTCGGCTTCTTGTTCTTCTTCTTCTTCCAATAAACCCATCCATATTCCTCCTACTTTTCACCCACTGGAAAAGAAGGGATCTTTTCGCCTTATTTGGGGTCAAATGCCGTGGAATAAATAGGAGAAAAATTGTAAAGAAAAAAAAAAAAGGAATCCGAAGTAGGAGAACTCTCACCGTGATAGGAGTGACTGAGGTGAGGAGGAGAGCCATGCCGCGTCCGGTAGAGGATGGTTTTCTGGCAAAGGCGTCAGTTTTGCTTCAGCCCTGCAGATTCTAACGGAGTTCGTGGATTGAATCGAATTGGCTTCTTATCTGGTCTGGTTCTAGAAATGATTGTATGTTTTATTTCTTTCTTTTTCTTTTTCTTTTTCTTTTCTTTTTAGTAAATTACAAATTGCCGCATGAGCCTTCAAATTATTTATTTATTTTTGGTATCATTTTATCTCTTTATAATATAGAATAGTGTGAAATTGATTTGGTAAAAATTCTAAAAATAGCTGAAATATGGGTTGGGCCGAGTGATTGGTGGGTTGGGCTGGCCCGGCCCGATCTCTCACGGCCCAACGTGCGGTAACGGGCTAGACTATTCTAACCCGGTCCGAACCCGGCCCGGCCCGCTCGATTATCATGTCTAAGCGGGATTCTAGAATTGAGATTGTATGTTTTATTTCTTTATATTTTTTAGGTAAATTATAAATTACCAAATATTTTTATCCTTAAAATCAAACTACCTCTTAAATTATTATTTATATTATTACAACTGTTATATTTTCTATCCAAATTACTGGAAAAGGTGAAAAAGATATCAGAAAAAAAATAATTCTTGGAGTAATTTTTCTCACCGTGGATATCAAAATGTCTGAATTATCTTTCTAATTTTATTAAATTATATCTCGTTCTTCAAACTTAAAATAATATATTTTTTCTCTGTAAATAACATCACCCTGTAAATAAGTGTCGCACTCTAGCTAAATCAACATCATCGGCAGAACAGAGCACCATCCAGACAACTCGGGATGCCGAAACAATCTTGCAAGCGAAACAGCAGAACATCTTTTTCGAGCATCTTATCGAGCAAATGCCCAGAATTCTCAAGGTCACCAAAACCTGATAAGAGCTGATCTGAGACGCGCGTCCAGAAGGGTGTTCCAAGAGGAGAAGCAGTTTCTTTGGGGCATTTCGTTGAACAAGAGGAGGGCATTGTTGAAGTCTGGACTTGAGGAGCATCTGGTGGAGCTGGTAGCCTTGAGGGATCGGTCCGACGACAGGAAACATTTGATCGGAGGAAGCGGCTGCACTGATGGAGGAGATCAACGGTCGTGAGAGCCACAAGTCGTCGTTGTGCACCAGGGCAACGGCGTGATGTAGACGAGGGTTCGAGTCCCTTCCTTCATGGGCCCTTCCTTCTTCCAGGCCTACATGGAAGTCTGATCCTGAGGCTCCCAGATTTGGATTTCGTACCACTTCTTGGACCCATCCAGTGGGCGGAGAATTCCGTGAGCTTACTACTGTTTTGGGCGAAATTAATACAATTTAAAATAGAGAAGAGTAAGTATAAAATTGCTCCTAACTACAAGATAGTGGACTATAATTTATCCTAAGATTTTTAGTTAACACTCGCTGTCTTTCCCCCAATATATTGGACTAAACGACATGAAGATGAGCTGCACCAGCACTACTGTTCAGCACTAAAGTTCCATCCTCTCAATTAAATGCTATTTATCCGGTTTTTGACTGTCAAAACGTCCTCCTTTCGACTCGCCGAACTCTCCGAGACCAAAACCATTCAACCCAATTCGGACCACGTCAACCCCTTCGTTGACTCCCAATTCCAAATTGATTATAAAAAAACGGGATTAAATGCAAATTTTTTATACCAATTTCTATATATTTTTTTTGAGTAATGTGATACTGTTAGAGTGAGTTTCCCTCTCGCTTAATACAATCCCATCCAAATTATTAAATTGCTCATTAATATTTATTAGATAAATTGATTGAGAAAAAAGAGTAATTTATTAAGTATTTTGATAATTTGTTGGACGAAAATTTTAATAGTTTCACTTTTAAAAGTTTTAAACTAATCAATCATCATCAAAATTTATTAATACCAAAAGGAAATTACTTGAGGCATGAACTTAGTATACTGGAAACCTCGTGAAAATATTAAATTTAATTTGATATGAAAATATTAAATTTATCTGTGAATTATCTTATAAGTAAAATGTTAATTAATTCGCACTTTTCAGTTTGGTCAAAACGTCTCTAGTTATAAGAGGAAGTAAAAATGTATTTAATGAGGGAAAAAAGAGTAATCTGAAACGAAAGCGAGCTGTGAGTGTTGGCATATCGCAAGTCCGACAAAACGGAAGAAAGCCGTTTCACACCACGCGGCAAACGACCGCTCGAAGTCGAAAGTCTCTTGTTCCACTACGCATTTATTCGCCTCCCTCGTCTTAGTCTCCTCTCTCTATTCACTCGCCTTATTCTCCCCTCCCCTCCCCTCCCCTCCTCCTTCGACACTCCTAGTACGTTATAAAGCTTAGAAAGGGGAAGAATCTAGAAGGAAATCAGAGTGGCTGGGGGTGGGGATTAAAGAGGACGAGCGTTATTCTTAGTAGCTACCCGCTGGACTCGCACTTACACGTGAAGGTTCTTCTCGGGTGGATAGAAGCTCTTCCTATTCTCGGAAGCCATTTCCTTCTTGCCTTCTTCGTCTTGATTTAGCTTGTTTTGGTGGAAAAGATTGGATCTTTAGTGTTTTTTACGATGGTTTAGGTGGTGGGGAAGAGGATAGTGATAGAGCATTTGATTGGAATATTCGAATCTTTGAAGGGCCGGGGAGGGGAGTGCGATAGTGAGAATATTAGGAGGAATTAGAGATGGTTCTGCACTCCAATCTACAGTGCTTCTTGGACTGCACCACACCCTCTGTGGTGACTCAAATCATTCCAAAGGTGTTCTTCTTTCCCAAAGCCATCGTCTTTTTTTGTTGTTGTTCTTGTTCTTTTTCTTTTTCTTTTAATCCTTCTCTCTTTTCCTTCTTTTGTTCTCCTCGTGTTTCTTTTCCTTTTCTCTTTGATACGGCAGTTGATCATCATTCTTTTCTTCTTCTTCTTCTCTTTTTCTATTTCACTTTGGTAGATCTACTTCTGAATCATTTGAATACACATCGCATAGTTTATTTTTATTTTTATTTTCCCTTCTTACTATACATTGTTTTTCTTTTCTTTTTTTTTGCTGTGTATGTGTTGGATATTTGGAGTGGACATTGATAAAGATGGAAGGATTAATGGGTGGACATGGTTGGGAATTGGGTGTTTTGCAGTAATATCACACTTGCATTTGCATTTTCCTTCCTGTGCTGGTAGATGGAAACTCACATTGTTGTCTCTTTGAAGATAATCTTCCTCTTTTGGAAACCATAAAATGTAATTGGTTGCAATGGTTAGGTGTAGACTTAGAAAAAGATGGTAACTTTCCCTTCTTGCATGTTCAGTATTTTCTTGGGTTCCCCTGTGATCTTCATTGATCTTTTGGAAAGAGTAGCTGTCTTTCTCCTTTCCACCAATCTCCTATTTAAAATTTATACATTCGTTGGCAGAAGTTGGTTGAATCAAATTCAATTTAAATGCCATTCTCTGATGGTTATTATAAATTCTAGAGTATAAAGTGTTACTTGTTGGTGCAGCCATTCTATCATGCATCCAACACTTTCTGGCGACCACCTGGATTGGATACTGTTGAGTTCTTCAATCTCAGAAACCTCTGGGACCAATTCTATGAATGGAGTGCCTGTGGTGCTGGCTCTCATGTTCTCTTTCCTAGCGGCGAGACAGTAGTTCAATACTTTGTGCCATATCTTTCCGGCATCCAGTTGTATACAAACAAATCCTTTGCTGTATCTAGGTTGTTGATCAGTTCCTTATATTTGAAGTATGATCTTTTAACTTCAGCTAAGAGAACTAAAGTTTACTACAATTTTGTGTTCTTCGTGCAGGAGCTCTGGTGCAGATAGCAGGATAAAAGACTGGAGTGATCACAATGAGCATGAGAAGCAGTCTACACTGTCGGGCTCCACATCTGAGGAATCAGACAATAACCAAGAGGGTTCTCAGGGGAGTAGGGAACACCTTGGGCACTTATCCTTTGAGTTCTTTGAGACCTGCCCTCCTCATGGAAGGGTACCTCTTCTGAACAAGGTGCGCTTTTAGCTCAACTGATTGCAAGGAGAAAGCATTTGTGAGCTGTTTTCTGATTCTGTTTTTTGGGTTTTTAAGGTGTATGAGCTATCCCAGGGATTTCCAGGATTGACTTCTCTTACTAGTGTGGAGCTTTCACCTGCTAGTTGGATGTCAGTTGCCTGGTATGCTAAATTTGTCTACATCTTATATCCCTTTTCAGTTCAGAAAAGGAAATGATCAGAGTAATCGACCAATCTCTACGTGGCCGATTAGAAAACAGTGCCTGGATTTGGGAAATTATTGGATCATAAACGACAAACCGGAACATCAAGCAAATCTGATCCTTCCAAGATTGATGACAGAAACTGGGAATTGTCGGGTTCTTCATGATTTGAGAAACATTGAATCATAAAACGACAATGAGAACGACAATTAATGTGATCATTCACGTTCTTCATGATTTGAGAGATCATTGGATCATAAAACGACAAATTAGATGGATGACAAAATGTAAACGTTCTTAATTAATGACTGAAATATGGGAATTCTTGGTTATTCGTGATCTGAGAAATCATTGGATCATAAAATGACAAACAAGAACCAGGCTTAAATTGGATTTGAGTTTCCTACTTATTAATGTTACGAGAAATTTCAGAAGGTCTTTAACAAAGATTGCTGTTTCTATTCATTTACTTGCTTCTTTTATTGTTCTCTTGGAGTGAACATTCTTTAGATTCTGTAACTACTCTTTTCTATTTTGTCCATTAGGTACCCTATCTATCATATTCCAGCCCGGTGCAATGTGAAGGAGCTGTCAGCATGCTTCCTTACTTACCATGCTATCTCCCCATCTTTTCAAGGTATGCTCCTATGATGTTGTAGGAGTTAGACATGCAGAAACATCCTCAGATCTTCAGCGACAATATTCAACTTGTTTTTCTTGTCTTATGGAATGCGGTAACGTGTGCTAAACTTTTGTCGGTCTTCCTAAGAAGTAACTTATCTAAGTTTCCTATTTTGGTCCTTTCATTATTTTCATGTTATCTTTAGAAACTTGTTCACCGCGCAATCTTTAAATATGGCTTTTCTAACTAAACACTCTTTAACATAAGCAGAAGCATTATGGAAATCTTGCTATTGTACTAGATTGAAGTTTAGCTGCCAACATTTATTTGATTGAGTTGCTCGATTGCATGGGAAAGTACTCGAGTCTTGAGCTTGACTTATACTATTATCCATTTTCATCATATAAATATAATCTAGACCAAGTAAAAAATGTCATCCAAAAGCAAATTCACTCTTCAATTTTTTATTTGAAATTAAATTATGTCAGAGATGTTCCTAACAGAAGCCAAACTGTCTAATGATCCATTTTCTTCAACTTCTGTGGATGTCTCACAAATATTTTGTTGGAAGATTGAAATCATAATTATTCTCAGATCTGCTTGCATTGCTTCTTAACTTATTAAAGCATCAAATGTTGACGGTAATCATGTGCATTATGTTCTTGCAGATTATATGCCTGGTAATGTGACAAATAGTTCATCTTATTCTAACAATGGGAGACATGGGAGGATACCTCAGCTGAAGGGCAGAAGAGTCTCTCTTCCTCCATTTGGTCTGGCGACATACAAAATGCAGGGGAGCCTTTGGATGAATACTGAAACTGGAGACCATGAAAGGGTTGCTTCTCTCTTTAATTCTGCAGACTCTTGGCTGAAGCAGCTTGGGGTAGAACAACATGACTTCAACTATTTCAAGAGTCACTCCAGATGAATAACAGCCGAAAGTGTGTATGTATTAAGGTTGGCTAAATTGTAAAGAATGATTTTAAACAGATTTAGGTTTTGAAGCTGCAGTTGATTTGAGATAAATTCTTCGCATGGTCCATAATTCTATTTGTGACTTATTCCTGTTGTATTTTCGTTAACATACTCATTTTGATCTCATTCTGCTGGAGAAGGTAAAATAACCTTTAGATAATACTATTGGGTCTTACTTGTTTTTTAGCGGCTTGTATATGACCGATTTGCTCTAAACATTAACGGAATTTACCATAGAAACAAACAATATTGAAGAATGTTGTAGTATTGAATTATATTTATCACATGTAGATAGAGAGTTTACAAATATCTACAGTTAACAACATAAGTTTGTCAACAATATATGTCTGACCTTCCATTACCAAATAACTAGTAGCACAAGTTCTTTAGCTAAATCTGGGGAACTATTGGTTTGCATAATCTTGCAAACACACATTGGATGTTAATGTAACACTTTATTCTTGCTTGTTTCTCTACCACAATATCTCAGTCAGATTTCACCTCAAATGGTTAGGGTGTCATTCAAATAAACAGAATTTAAGCCTTCCACATGATAAATAAGTTAGGGTGTCATTCAGAAAGGCACCAGGAGATACAGAAGTTTCATACTTTCTTCAATCAAAATTTACAACCTCTTAACATTGATCCAGGCTAGTGGAAGCAGGAGACCGAGAGACAGAATATATTTAGAAGACCACAGTAAGGATGTAGACCTCTGCTGAAAGGGCTTTAGGAGGTAGGTCATTCAAACAATAGTACTTCCTCTCTCCATTTCTACTTCCATATAAGTCACATGGCAAACTATCCATAATTGCACCTTCTGAGCATTTGATATCTTATACAGCATTAAGATCAGTCGCATTCTTAGATTAAGAAGTAAACAAATTTCTCATTCTATTTCATTGCCAAGTAATAAAATGATGAGCTTTATCCACACACACACACACACACACACAAAAAAAAAAGTTATTGCAAATGATAAACTTTTGATACATGGATCTTGTGAAGGCTTTGATCTTTGATACTGGCCGCAGCATTAACACCAGCCACATTCGTAGACGATAAAAAAAGACAATAGTCTAAATAATTTACAATATGAACATGATTTATGAAATAAACTAGCATTCCAGCATATTTATTCCCCATCATATAGCTTGTGATCCACTATTCCACTTTATGTTGTTCTTTATCATTTTTCAGTATCTACCCAACATTGTTCCGATTGGACTGTGAAATTATCCGCCAGACATGCCCAGGCGATGGAGATCTTTGCCATGCATAGTCTATTCTTGTGGATGGAACAGATTCAAATTCTAAGCAGATCCTGTCACACACAGCACAACTAATTAATGATCTTCAAGATATTCTGGTTAATGAGAAGGAAGGTTATAGTAGATTTCAGCTACATTGCTTCCTGAAGAGAGCTTTACATAACAATATCAAGCATATGATCAACTAGAAGAACCTTATAAAATATAGAGTACACAAAAAGCTGGATGGCCTCAATTGGCAGCAGATTATGGAGAAAAAGAAGGTGGTACTCTGTATGAATGAAATACTTGCATTCAAGGCTGCGAAGCGGTAAACTGAACGATGCAATACTTGCGAAGAGAAGGTGGAAAGCCCCAATTGAGGAGAGCCAAAGACCCTAAATCTAAGACAAGGCTGTGAAGCGAAAGACCTAATCGAAGGGAAGGCGAAGCAAAAGATGAAATCGGGGGATGGGAAAAAAAATTTGGACCATTTCTCGATTTGTGCGTGTCATCCTTGCGCAGGGGCCATGCTAATCTTCTCTGTATCGTTCCAATTTTATCGGATGTCCCCGAAGGGACAAGTTGTAGATGCCACTCCATGTATATAAACATATAATTGTAAAAGGAATTGTCGATATGGGACTAAAGAATTCCAGGAGAGAATTTATTGGACGGGCCGGGCTTTTGGGCTCTACTCGTGGGTCCGCCCAATAGTTACTTGGGTTGGGCTAAGAATATTTTAATCTACATTAGCCCATGAGATATAAAGCGGTCACGTATAATAGGCTGAGCCTATCAAAAATATGGATAAATGCCTAATGCATATCGTTAGGGCTGTTAAAATGACAAATTGGCTCGATAATAGTCAATTAAATTCGAAATAAGTTGAATTGAGCTTCATAAATAGGCTCAAAAATAATTTCAAGTCAAAAAAATAATTTCAAGTCAAATTTAATTATAAACCGGCTCGATCGAATAAGCTCAATAAAACTGGAAATAATTTATATATATATATATAAATATATATAATATGAATAATATTTACTATTATAATATGTATTTTACTTAGATTTTAGTTCTAAATTTTTATTACATTAATTTATATTTTTAAATTAAACTTTATTCTAAGCTTACTTTAATTCGAACCGGCTTAAATTTGTTTTAAAATTATTTATTGATCAAATAATTTTAATTAGGCTCGAAATTAAGGGTCGACCGAGCTATTATCAATATAGGGTTGTCTAAATAATAAAGCTAGCTCAACTCAAGCTTAGCTAGTATTTAGAATAAGTGAAGCTTGATCAATTAGATCATGTTCCAAATTAATTTTGAGTTAAGGCCAGCTTGTTGAACACATGCCTGCTCGATCTGCTAAACAAGGTGCTCTCTCTCTCTCTCTCTCTCTCTCTCTCTCTCTCTCTCTCTCTCTCTCTCTATATATATATATATATATATGGTTAAATATTTAATTTAATTTTTTATTAAGTGTAGATTATCAAACATTTAATTCAAACTTAAATTTAACGAGCATATAACACTCTTGTCTTCGTTAGTTTACATCTGCTCTTTTAAATATTACTAATAACAAAAAAAAAATTGAATTTAAAAAATATTACTAAACTCATCTGCTATATCTATCCGTAAAAAAGAAAAGAGAACTGCTCCAGTTGAGCTTGTGGAGTATAAAATAGCACAAATGTCATGCAATGCATATAACATTTACTGCAACATGTTACATCATCCATCCATTATTGACTCCAATTTCTTCAACCAAAACACACTGTACAAGGACGCCGTTGCATGCTGATCGATCGATAAACACTTAGTTATTTTACCAATCTACAACTCCACTATAATAAACAAACAAACAACCAAACACCCAACCCAACAAAACAAACACGCATCAAAGATCCACATCTCACAAGCTTTGAATTAGTAGTCCTCAGGAGCCAAAGGTTGATGAGCCAGCGGCGTCTCCACCGGGATCAGAAGGAACTCGTAGACCAACCCGGCAAGCCCAGCTCCCACAAATGGGCCGACCCAGTAGATCCAGTGGTGCCTCCACCGCCACCCCACCAGCGCCGGACCAAAAGCCCGGGCCGGGTTCATCGCCGCCCCATCGAACGGGCCGCCGGCGAGGATGTTGGCGCCGACAATGAAACCGACGGCGAGGGGAGCGATCGTGCCGATGTGGCCTCGCTTCGGGTCGACCGCGGTGGCGTAGAAGGTGTACATTAGAGCGAACGTCATGATGATCTCGAGCAACACGCCGTGCCACTCTCCGATCCCGGATGCCAGCGAGAAATCCGGCGGCCGCTGCGTGGTTTTCAAAAACAAAGGGTACATAATTGTTACTTAGTTTGTATATTTGAAGATCTTGGAGGAGAAGGAGAGTGGTTAATTACCATGCCTCCGGTTGTTAGCCTTAGGAGGAGGGTAGCGACGATGGCGCCGAGAAGCTGAGCGGCCCAATAGTAGATGGCGCGGATGACGGAGATACGGCCGCCGACGAGCGCGCCAAAGGTGATAGCAGGGTTGACGTGGCCGCCGGATATGTTGATGGCGATGGCGACCGCGACGAAGAAGGCGAGAGCATGGGCCAAGGCCACCACCACTAGTCCACCGGCGGTGGACGTGTCCTTATAGAGCTTTTCTGCATGCATGCATGTACTGTTTAATTAATTAATTTGTAGGGAATATACAAATAGATATGCAAGTAGGAATCTTGCATGTAGCTTAGGTACCGAGGGCGAGGACGGATCCTTCAGCGGCGAAGACAAAGATGGCGGTGGCGATGAACTCGGAGAGAGCGGCGCGCATGGTGTCGGGGTGGACGGCATCTTCGGTGCGTCGGAAAGCGAAGCGGCGAGGCGGCATGGCTGGAGCTTGCGTTTATGTTTATATGTATAATATATAATTATATGGGGGTTACTAATTAAACTGGACTAGTAGTAGAATGGAGACTTTCTTCTTCTCTGGATCTCTCTCTCTCTGGGTTCTTGGTAAGGGATTTAGTATGCGGTTGAATTGGCCTTAGACTTGGAGGGTTATAATAGGGAAGGTGGTAAGGTGGGAGTGGGACACGTGTGGGAGGAAGGGGTGAAGGGAGTGGCACGTTGAGAGATGCTGAGATGGCCAGAACCGCTTGTCCACTCCTGCCTGTGTTCTTATCTCGAACTCCTCATAGTCCTAGGAAATGCTTCGAGAGAAAGGCATGCATGCATGGCTTTCTTTTCCCCCCCTTTAATTATAATTATATAGGCTAATTATTGGTTGGGTGATGAGATTAGTCATCCTCAATATATAGCCCAATTCTCCCCAAAAAAATCTAACAAATCACAATGAGCACGTATGGCGTTATAGTAAAAATTTATTTAAATTAATATTAATTCCAACATCTACCGGCGAATTAAATGTATAACTATAATGATTATAGCATAATGGATATAGATTATCATAGTTTAATCCCATAAAGTAAAAGAGTAATATTCAAATATAATTATGTCGACCATTTTTATTTATTTCTAGAAATGGTTAGAAAGTGGAGTTCAATGAAATAATAACTTAAAGTAGTGCAAGATAAGCTAATAGATTGAATGCCAAATCATGCTACTAGTGTGGGAGGGGTGCTGGATTATATATTACTGGGGATGACTTTGGAAGAGATAGTTTGCAAGATGTCAGGCCAAGTTTAGTCCACGGTACTGAAGGAAGTCTCAAGCGACCAAGATTAGTCCAACTCAAGCCATAAGGAGGTACACGGATGGTAAAACTTAGGCTCCACCTCCGATGCAACCATGCAAATTTGGCATCTACAAACGCAAGACTAAGTAGGGCAATGCTATGATGCCATCATGTCGAGAATGAGAGGGCAAGGCCAGCTATGCGATGGGAGAAAGAGGCGAGGGTAGGAAAAGAACACAATAGAAAAAAGAGAGAAAGGATAGGAGATGGAGAAGAGATAGACTAGGATCAATGGTATAATGAAAGGAAATGCCTTTACTTCCCCTAAACCTCGCGGGCTAGAGGAGTGGAGAGCCTCTCCCTCGCCGCTAGCGATAGTGGCGAGGAGAAGCCCTTAATTTGAGAGGGGAAAAATCTATTGCACTAAATTTTAAATCTAATTTAATTTAATAAGAAGACTCTATCTTTACATGGTAATTTAAGTTGTTGAATTAAATTAGATTTTAAGTTTTAGTACAATAGGTTTAGCCGTTTAGATACAAATATTATGGGCACGTTGGGCCTTTGATGAGAAATATATGTGGGGCAACTGAGTACAATGTGTGGGCTTTGGCAAGATACAAACAAAGGCCCATCTAATACCATGGGCCCAATTCTGGCCCAATAGATGTCTGAATTCCGCACCCGATGCTCCACTCTTTTGATGTACACCCACTTTCTATTTGGTCCGTTTCACTGCATGGTCCCACATAACATTTATAAAGTCTAAATTCTGTGTCTAACGTATCGGTGCTCGTAAAAAACTCTCCTCCTCCTCCAAACCTAAAACCTCGACTTCCCCCTCCTGCGTTCTTCTCTCCTCGAACAGCCACTGAGGCTGGAGATTAAACAGAGGATGGCTTCTAGCTCTCTTCTAAATCTCTCTTCCCTGGAATTCTAATCCCTGCCCTCGTGGATTCGAGCTTATGAATACCCAAATCGAGCACAGATGCAAGCCTTGTCGCGATTCTCCTCTCTGAACTCCAAAAGGGGTAACCTTTCTTCTCTCTCCTCCTTATATGATCGTTCATGTCGGAATATTTAATAAAGTTTTCGAAAGAAGTAATCTTTTTACTGGGTGGTATAAATTTTGTATCTTGGGTTTGTCGAATCCTCTATGTAACTCTTTGCGGTAGTTAGTGAGGTATGATGATAGTAACCTAGCCGAAATAAGTGGATAATAGCATTGCCAATTGTAAAGGCTATATGTTATGATCGTTTCAAGCTGAAATGGGTGCCATCTTTTGTTGGTTTATCCTTCTTATTGATTTTGTTGTGATGGTATTAGAGTTGGTTCACGTTGGAATTAATGAGCTCTTGGGTTCAAAGTTGAAACCTTAATCACCAGTAGCCGTATCCACTATTATCCATAGTTATTGCGCATAGCCTCTGTTCTATTGAGTCTGCTATGCTCTAATTCCTACATAGATTTGTCCTAAGGTGATTTTATGTTTCTTTAGTTGATTTAGTATGCTCTAATATAGATTGGTTTAAGGTGCCTTCTTTTTTGTGTTTCATTGAGCCTAGATGCTATACTTCCTACATAGATTGGTTTGAAGGTGCCCTTTTCTTTTTCTTTTAAGAAAAAAATACTTTTACTTGGACTCAATGTCCTAAATAATTGTTGGAATGGAATCCCGAAATTGAGTGCGACATTCTATCCTTTACATCATCACAGAGATATAGAACCATTTCCTTTTCCTTGTGGTCAATTATAGTTGTTTAATATCTTAAGAGCTGTTATCTGGTCCTAATGAATCCTATGCTATCTATTGGTCAACAGGCATCATTTGCAATAACATCATACCTTTTCCACCACTTTTTCAATGTGCAAGTAAATAAGGTTTTTTTTTTTTTTATGTCAATAACACAAATAGCATGTTGTCCAGATGATGTATTATTTAATTGTACTCAGTAATTTCTTCTTTTTCTTGGTGGAACTTAACCCTTTTTTACTTTACATTTCACAGTGTTTGTTGGCATCTCAAAAACTATATTTAGATCGGACCCTTGGAGGCGAGGGAAATCATATGCTGCTTCTGTACCAGCTGACTCATTTAAACCACAAAAAGGCCAGAAGAGAATTTCAAAGCAGGCAAGACGTGCTTTGGTAGAGGTCTTTGTCGAAAAGTAAGATCAATCTCCTGGAGACTTCCATTCTTTAATATATCAATTAAGTTTTCCCATCTCAAGATGGCTTATCTTGGATTTTGAGGACAGGAGGTGTACTCAATTGCTACAAAAGTTTTATTTTTATTTAGTGCAACCGACACACACTCATATATATCATATATTTGTGTTGTATTTATGGATGCACGTCATGTAGATTTAACAATTTTACAAACAATAAGATAGTAATGATTACAAATTTAACCAAATTAAATTTGTTCCTCATAGGATCTTGGCATCAATTAAGGTTGCTTTGTTGGAATATAGTTGAGAGTAGGTATCAGATTGTTAAATTGTTCTTTGCATCAAACAAGTATCAGATTGTTGAAATTGCTATAGCTACTTTAGCCTGTGTAATACAACTCAGTGGACTTTAAGGGCAAGTTAGATCAAATTTTGCATCAAACTCATATGTTTTCGGCAAACCAAGTTTATGCAAGTTTCTTTAACATCCTTTTGCTCACTCCAGAACACTTATATATGATTTATGATATATTATCATGATTTTGTAATAAGGGAGTATTCATAGATATATAAACTTGCTTTCTGTGATAGGAGAATCTTACTGCTGGAAGGTTCACTTATGATGCAGGTATAGAGCCTCACATGAAGGAAAGTTCCCAACAGCTTCCGCCGTTCAACAAGAGGTTGGAGGATCATTTTATACTGTACGCGAGATGGTGCAGGAATTGGAATACAATTGTAAAATGTCCCCTTCAAACAAGTCTGAGACAATTCAACTTGACAAAACAAAGAAAGTGAATTACTTAAGTTCTGATGCCAAAGAGGAATCTTCTTTTTCAAGTAGAAAAAAGGCTCCAACTATGGAAGTAGTTGGGAAAATAGAAATAGATGAAGATCCATCATTAAAACTTGCAAAAGTGGAAGGACAGAATCATGGCGAGTCCATGAGAGTTCAGAAGTCCAATGCATCAACTGTCTGTTCAGAACAGGTTAATGGTTTTCCAAAACTGTCTGTTCTTTCTGTTGGTATTATGATCTATTTGTTATTGTGGTAAATGCTGTTAATATTGATTTCTTTGCACTTTTGCAGGCTGAAACAGCACAAGACACTTCAAGTTCTCCTTCGGGAGAAACAGAAATCAGGACAGATATGAGTGCTACTGAAATTCTACAGGACAAGAATGCCCAAAAGGAAGTTGGACAAATGGAAAGTGACAAAGTTTCCAAATTAGATGAACAGTACAGGTAGGCTAGTTCACATCACATATTTTTAGTTACTGCTTTATTTTCTCGTATAAGCAACCAGTTGTCTTGGCCTTTTGTTATAATTGAATAATGCAGACACCAGTTAAGAACTTAGATAAGCTATGATTTATACATCCACTGAATTAAGCCCCTAGCTTGCATGAGCCTCAATGCTGTCTTCCTATTAGGTTTAGAAGAAGCTGCTATTATGGGTCATGTACCGCAAAAGATTTCCTTGTTTCTTCCAAAATAAACATTATGTCCATGGCAGGAAGCACACAATTGTGCTGTTTTCTCTTCTCCAACTAATCAAGGTCTGAATTTCTTCTTGAAGGTTGTATTAGTTAGTAACCTTTCCTTTTGATGTAGAAATGCCCTTAGCAAATACATATATAAATCAATCTATTGATCAAATATTCGCAGATTTTCTAAATGTTTTGCTTTCCTGGGTTCCTGTAGTAATAACATCTGATCCATGTATAACCCTTCCAGTGAAACTTAACTAAAACCAGAAAGCTTACAATGAGATAATAAGAACTAACACAAATCAGCTTATAACGGGCTTCTTGCAAGTCAAGGAATTTAATTGTTATGACCAAGTCATCGGAGAGCTAATAGTTAACCCTTAGTTGATAAGGTAACTTACAATGACCTAGTGTGCGTTAAGCTGGATTCATAATTTTATGACCTGTTGTACATTGAAATAGTTTTCTCAGACTTTATTCTGGTTATCTTATTCATCACAAATCTCATGCTCTTTTTGTTATTTTTCATTTATGTCTGTTAGGTTAGTGAAGAAATCTGCTTTGTGCTGGTGCTGCACTTACTACAGTTCCTTAAAAATCTATCTGATGACATGCTTTTATTCTAATCAATAACATTCTTTTCTTCTGTGTTATTAGACTTCTCCTTGCCCTTCTGGTATGCATATGATTATGTGCTGAAATGTCAGTTCACTGTTTTTCTTTGTTCAGTGAACAACCATCTAAGTATGAACATGGAGAATCTTCACCGCCGGCGGCAAACTTTTGGGGGAACTTGAAGTCTTTTGCTGATGGAATCATCAATTTGTGGAAGAAAATGTAAATTTCATCATTAGGTTTATGGATGATTGATCCCCATATTTCCTGCGTAACTTTTGAGAATCTATCAGAAAGGGTTCGTATATGTCAAATGAAGGTTTTAAAAGCTAGCGAGCTATTAGTTCATATAATGCATTTGGAACACTTCATTATCTTGGTATTCTTAAAACTTTTTTCTGTGTCTCCTTCATACTTCCAATGGATTCATTTTTTTGGATTTGATGATATTCTAATTCCTGTGCTGCTGATCAAAATACTATTCTCTATTGTGAACAAATAGAAAAAGAAAATTCTATCGTAGTTTTAAGTACTGAAATGTATAACTAGAATGCAGTCGCAAAATGATGCTAAGAAACTTGTCACCCTTTGCAGATTCTGCCTACGGAGTCCTTGTGAAAGGTTGCTTTTAGGATTCGTTGTTTTGAACGGAGATTGTTCGTAAGATTTGAAATTAAACAAGGATTTATTCAAATTGCGGGATTTTGCTCAAATTATTGAAGAGTTTCATTTTTAAAATTTAAATTTTAACAGCACCGGTTTAGTTGGAATGCTCCGTGTTCTCATTTTAACAGCACCTGGAGGACTTCGTAGTTCTTACACTTCTCCTCATTTTTATACGAATAAAGTCTTAATTATAAACAGTTCACATATATTCTTCATTCTGTGTATATATGAGTATGAGTGTGAGGTGGAGAGAGAAATTATCGGAGGGCTAAAAAAGTTGTCACATTATTTTGTCCATAAAATATTGAAAAATTTCTAATCTTTTTGTAGGGAAATAAAAAAAATATATTAAATAATTATTTTACGCTTGATTTACTCTAATTTTTTCTCTAAAATAAGAAGTAAAATAATTCCTAAGAGGTCTAACACTTACATATTTTTTTTAATTTCGAGCGTTTCAAATATATATATATATATATATATATATATATATCGTCAGGTCCACGTTGAAATTGGCAACATTTTTAGGGTGTAAATAGGTTTATAAAGTATTTATAAGTAAATATCGGAAAGGAAAAGGTGAAAAAAGTAAAAGTGGGATAGATCATTGTGACATCGGTTATTCAAATTTTCTTGTTTGGATACAGCGAACGAAGCAGCCCCCCTTCGCGCGTCCTTTCTTCCACTCCAAAACCCTCCTTTTTTCACACCTTTCTCTCGTATTTCTCTTGATATCTATCTCCCGATCCGCTTCTTTCCTCATTTGCTCGATCTTGAGGTGGAGATCCAAATCAGAGCACGGCGTAGCCGACCGACCGCAACAAGGTAATCCTAAGATGGCCTCTGCTTCTCTCCCTTCTCTTGAATCATCTAGGTTTACCGCCGTGCGATGCTTTTACTAACATCATTTGCTCCTTTCAGGAACTTTGCGTGTAATTTCGCCACATTTCCTTCTTCTTTAAATGTCGAAAAACTTATCTTCTTTGTTATGCCTAATAGCTGAATTTATACGGTTAAATTCGGTTGGAAGGTTTTCTTATTGATACAATGCATGTGATTTTGGGAGTCTATTGTGTTATCACATTAGGATTTTTCTCAAGAGGTTTTGAACTACGCCATGCTGATTGCAGAAAATGGCTTGTAGAGTTGCTGTCTGCTACTGGAGTGGGGAAATTTTGAGTAGAGAAGATGTCGCTAGTTATGTAGGCGGTAAGAAGAAACCTGCTAAGGTTAATAGGAGTTCAACCTATGAGGAGTTGTTGGAGAAGATGTATGACATTACCTACTTTAGTAGGCTGCAGTGAGAGTTGCTGTTGATGTTTAGAGTCCCCACTTTTCATTGTAAGTTTGATGATGTGCCAATCGATGACAATGAGGCGGTTGATGCGATGTTTCTTCTAGCAGATCAAAAGAGCTCAGTCACAGCAATTTATTTGGATGTGAGAGTGAGACTAATTAATTCCCAAACTATGTGAGAGTCACATCAATTCAGTGTTGCACTGTCCAGACTATGAGCTCTCGCGAAACAGAAGACGACGGAAATAGGCCCCCAGCCCCTGCTGGAGGAGAAGACGTCCACCTCAGAAGAGCAACGGCGTCCAAGCCAGCTAAAGAAAAGGAAGCCTATCCGCCCTCGGGACCCGAGCAGACAAACCACAGAACCTGGGCCTCAGTAGCAGCCGGCAACAAGCGGCCAAAGGAAAATATAGGGAGGATCCCGGCTGAAATACTTGCCAAACTCAAGCAGCAAACGACGGACTGTGTCATCGTCGACCCTGAGGTGTTGGCCAAATGCAGGGAAAAATGGAAGCGTACCCTCTTTGGGAATTCCTGGGTAGAGGACTCCCTCTAGAGAGACTCAAAAGCATTCTAGCGAGACTATGGCGAGGAATCTCCGGATTCTCCGCCTCTGACATGGACAATGGATTCTACGCATTCCGGTTCGACAAGGATGAAGACATGGACTACGTGCGGAGAAACGGCCCATGGACGATCACCGGGAAAGTCTTGAAGTTGATACCATGGCAGAACAACTTCAGACCTTCCCTAGCAGCGTTTGATACTGCTCCAACTTGGGTCCAATTCCATAACCTCCCAAAGGAATACTGGGAGTTGGAAGCTCTCATCCAGGTCGCAGCTTACTTTGGGAAACCTCTGGGTGTTGACGAAACAACCATGGATCACACCAGAAGCCATTTCGCTCGCGTATGCATCGAAATCGACCTCTCGCAGCCACTGAAAACAGTAGTGTGGCTTGGCCCAAAAGAGGATGAGCTGGATCAGACGATCATCTACGAGAGTATCCCAGCCATCTGCTACAAGTGTGGAAGGATAGGACACAAGGAAGAGCGATGCAACGAGCCTAGCAAGGAAAGGGAAACAACCGGAGGGAACGGTCAGGCCGAAACAACCAAGGAAGAGGTCATTATGGGTGAAGGAAGCACTCCAGTAGACCCGGAAGCAGCTCAAGCTAGCTCTGTCTACGGCCCATGGCTAACGGTGCAAAGGAAGGCCCATAGGAGGCCGCGGGCAGAGCCACTAAAAGCCAAGGAGCTGGTGCATCCCGCTCAGGCTGCACCCAAATGGCATACCCATCCAAGATTCCGGGGAGATCACGGCGACGGCAAAAAGCAGCCTGGCTGGCCACCCAGCCAACATGCTCCGTCAAACAACCCAAAACACCACCAAGAGGTCAAGAGGAAAATGCCTAACGGCAGCCCTCGAACCGACGGAAAGAGCACCTCACAGCCACAAGGCCGCGCGCAGAGCAGCTCATACCCCAAGGACGGCGAGGTACCCCACGAAGAAGAAAGAGGCAATGCCGCGTCAGGGGAGAACAGCGCCACACACTACCGAGGCCCTCAAAGAGAGGCGTCCAAGCAAGCTTTCAGACCCAGACGTGAGAGTAATCCTGCTCCATCCTTGCAAGCAACCATCAGGGAGGAACCCACACCCGACACGTGGAATGAACATTTAATTGGAAGCGATGGAAAGGCGGAAGAAACAACAGGCTCACATGCATACGTAGAGTCTGTTCAAGCCAGCAGGGTGGCCATCATAAATGGGATTGACATCCGCCTGGGCTCTGGCCATGCTGGGTCCGCTCGCTCCGTGTACGTCAAAACCTTCAGAAGCCAGACCCATCCGTCCACCTACCCGCCAGAGATATACCAAGACGGCATGGCGAGCTTTCGGACCACGCCGGAACCCTCCAAGGACCCCAGCTCTCAGGCTAGCCACGAAGGATTAGTGCTAAGCGTCCTAGGCAAGCTCTCCTACCAGCCCAACAGCACAATGATGAATGCAGCATGGACGAGGACGATACCAACCTGCAACTCGCCCTGGTGGACCCAACCACGGCCACGCACTCAGAAGCAGTTTCCATGGAAACGAAGGGCAATGCAGTCGAGCCAGCAGCAGGCACGGAGAGAGCACCTACCTCTAAGCGAGGCAGGTTACACTAAGGTCCCCCACACCTCCAATAGTTTACTTATGAATAAGGCCTTGATATGGAACTGTAGGGGCGCCATGAAAAAAGAAGTCCTGGATAGATGCCGGGATCTCAACCGGGAGCACAAGATGGAAATCCTGGTCCTTCTTGAAACACATGCGGACTGGGCCAAGGCAGCCACGGTGGCCAAAGCTGTCGGGCGATGCTGGTCCTGGTTCTCAGTGCCCGCGGTAGGAAGCTCCGGGGGGATCATAGTAATGTGGAAGACCAAGCTGGGATGGGTGGATATCCTAGCAACCTCACGCTATGCTGCCCACCTAGTCTTCACTTCCAAGAACGGCAACACCACGCTCATGTCGGTGGTTTATGCAAGCAACATCCTCAGAGAACAACAACACCTATGGGACGAGCTCCTCCAGCTCGCCGCCATAAACATCCCTTGGGTGGTGGCAGGGGACTTCAACGCCTACCTCAGCACTAACGAGAAGAAAAGTTGCGGAACGATCGAGCTCGGCCCGAAGGGAAGAGCATTTGCGGACTTCATTGAAGCAGCTGGTCTATGCGACCTCGGCTTCGAGGGGCTGCCCTATACGTGGTGCAATAACCAAGCTGGGAGTCGGCGCATATGGGTGAGGCTGGATCGAGTGCTGGCAAACACCAGATGGCTAGGACAGCACCCTATGGCCAAAGTCAGGCATCTCGACCGCACAGCCTCCGACCATGCACCACTCCTCCTGTCAACCCCGAGGACAAGCTCTCCAACAGCGCGTCCCTTCCGCTACGAACTGCTCTGGCTAGAATACAAGGAGAGTGAGCAGATAGCGAGGGAAGTGTGGGTTGCCGGACGCCGCGGGAATCCCATGCACACCTTCACCCACAAGATCTGCCAACTCCAAGCAAAGATGAAACGCTGGAGTCGGGACACAGTAGGCGACCTTGAAGCCAAGCTGGTCGATATCTGTCAGGAGCTCGAGGAGTCAGAGCAGCTGGATGCCGCCGGAAACCTTCCCGCAGACGGACTCGGCAGACTCCGCAGCCTCTACCACCACAAGTCCGCCCTCAGCAGACAGATCAACATAAAATGGCTACAGAGATCGAGACTCCAATGGGTTCAAGAAGGTGATCGAAACTCCAAATTCTTCCACCTCACGGCGACGACCCGACGTCACCGCAATAGGATCTCCGGCATCTTCCAAGACGACGGAAGGTGGGTCCAATCCAAGGAAGAAGTGGAGGAGACCTTCCACGCGTTCTACAGCAAATTATGGGGCCCGATAAGTTCAAATGAATCGCAACCCACCAGCTGGCCATCCCTGCCTAGGATATCACCAGAAGAAGCCGAGCATCTCACCGGAGCAGTATCAGAGGCAGAAATAAAAAAGCCCTGTGGAATCTCCCTCGGGGCAAAGCTCCGGGCCCAGATGGTCTGCAGGTGGAAGTATACATCAAATTCTGGGATGTCATGGGCAGCGGCCTCTACGAAGCCATAAGCCACTTCTTCCGCCATGCTAACTTGCCCCACCACTGGGGCAGAACCCTAGTAACCCTAATTCTGAAGAAGGATAGCCCCACCTGTCTAAAGGACTTCCGCCCAATCTCGTTGTGTAATGTCAGCTACAAGATCATCTCCAAAATCCTAGTGGAGCGCATGAAAGCCCTCCTACCCAGGCTAGTCGGGCCGGAGCAAGCGGCCTTCATTGCATTGGCGAAGCATCTCAGACAATACATTGGCGGCCCAGGAAATAGCTCATTCGATGCACCACAACAGAGGAGAGCCACCGTTGTTGATGCTCAAGCTTGACATGGAGAAAGCCTTCGACCGCGTCAGTTGGGCAGCGGTGCACCAGACGCTGACTAGAATGGGTTTCCCTGAGCAATGGTGCAACTGGACCATGGCCTGTGTTACCTCTCCGAGGTTCGCATTCCAGATCAACGGGCAGCAAACAGAGTGGCTGCTGCCACACCGCGGGCTACGGCAGGGCGACCCACTATCGCCATACCTCTTCATCCTGGTCTCCCAAAACCTGACGAGTCTGCTCAACGAAAAGACTGCTTCAGGCCAACTTCAGGGCTTCAGAACGGGGGACGTCCAGCTCACTCATATGCTATATGCGGACGATCTGCTGGTCACAGCACAAGCCACGCCCCTCACCGTGTCGGCGATCCTCGACTGCCTAGAGGAGTACTCCCGGCTGACAAACTAGAAGGTAAACCTCGATAAATCCGAGCTTTTCCTGCCACAATGGATCAAACCGGAAGAGAAGGAGATAATCTGCAACTCCCTTGGACTCCGACTGGCCTGCATGCCTTTCACCTACCTAGGTGTCCAAATCTCAGGCCAACGCATCAAGGTGAAGGAACACAGTCACTTAGTCGATCGGGTGGCGAAGAAGCTAGCGGGCTGGAAAAGAGGGGTACTCTCGATGGTCGGCAGGCTCACGCTCATCAAGGCCACCATGCTAGCGATCCCCGCATACTAGATGGGCAGCACTTGGTTGCCGGGACTCGTTCTGGAAGCCATCACCAAGAAAGCCAGAGCTTTCCTATGGGAAAATGGCAACAGACGTGGTATGCACCTCATCGGATGGGATACAGCTACGCGCCCTAAGGAAGAAGGCGGCCTGGCCATCCTAAAGCTCACGCAGGCCCGCACGGCACTCGCCGGGAAGCTGCTCTTCCAAGTGCTGAACCAGGCAGATAAACCATGGGTTCGCATCCTTACGGCAAAATATGGGGTGCTAAACCCATGGGATCCGAGCACGCCTCCCAAGGCCTCCTGGGTATGGCGGGCCCTAACCAGAACTGCCTTAACTTGCGAGCAGGTTGCCGCAAGCTGGTGGGCAACGGCCGATCAACACGGGCAGCCATAGACCCGTGGATCACTCCAATACCGTGGACTCGGCAACCGCGCTGCATGCACCCTAGCCTGCTGGACGAGAAGCTGCTAATGAGCGACCTGAAGGGCTGGCCAAGCGAAAGACTACTGTCTGACGCCGGGTCGGACCTAGCCTTCGAAATCACCTCGGCTCTATCGATAAGGACCGAAGAGCCAGACAGATGGATTTAGTGGCCACACCGGGAAGGAGAGCCACGCGCTAAGTCCATCTACACCCACCTTCAACCCGGCAGCCAGCCCAACTGGGAAGGGTGGCGAGCGCTGTGGCAGCAGCTCCCGTTGGCTCCGCGGGTACACCTGTTTATATGGAAGCTCTGCTGGGGCAGACTGCCCACCCGCGCCTACCTGTATGGGCTTCGCATCGGGCCAGACGAGAAGTGCGCCCTGTGCGGCATCCACCCGGAGACGACAGACCACCTATTCTTCTCATGCAGATACGCGTTGGAAGTGTGGGCCCTGCTAGCACAGGAGCAAGCCTGGACACCAACTGAGACGAGCCACGTCGGAGCAAACTGGCTCTACGACGAAACACAGGACCCTGCATGCAAAGCCTTAATCGCGGCAACCTTCTGGACGGTGTGGAAACAGCAGAACGCACGGGTGTTCCGAGGAGAAAACGACACGGCGAAAACGGCAGTTCGCAGGGCGGTGCAACTCGCTCGGGACTACGCCAAACCAATCCGGCAAACGCTTAAGCCCACTAGGCCACGGAACGAATGTAGATGGGTGGCCCCACCCCCTGGCTGGACCAAAGTGAACGTGGATGGCGCCCACGCACCGGGCGACTACCAAGCGGGAGTAGGAGTTGTGCTCAGGTCGGCAGACGGCGCGCTCCTGCAGGTAGCTTGGGAGCCCACGCCGGCAGGTTCGGCATTACAAGCCGAGGGTATGGCCCTTCGGCTCGGGCTAGTCCTAGCTAGTGACCAAGGACAGGTGGTGGTAGAAACCGATTCTCTCGAGCTGGTGCGGATCATGAAGTCGGAGCTCGGCTGCCCCTGGAAGCTCCGAAACCTAGTTGCCGAGTGCAAATCACTGCTCGGCTCTCTCCCAAACTATCGCCTCACCCATACATACAGAGAAGCCAACCGTGCGGCTGACTGGGCGGCCAAACGGGGCAAGGCTGCGTCGCGCTCCGTCCGGCTAAGGCCGGGGGACCCCATTCCCGCGGAACTTTGTAACTGCCTAACGTTCGACGCCTTAACCCCACTTGGGCGTTAAGCCAGCTTAATATAGCTCTTATTATCAAAAAAAAAAAAAAAAAGAGACTAATTAATTCCCCAAGAATAGGCTCTACGAAGTTGGAATGCTCTCAAGCAAGTGTTGGTTTCTCCTCTACGCAGTCAGAAAACTTCGCTACCCCATGCATCTGGATCTGCTGATGCTCCAAGTCAGCCGGCAGCACATAGACCGGTGAGTAGTTTGCATATGCAGATGAAGCAATTTCTTGCCAGTCCAAGTCAGCCGGCTGTCAAGCAATCTACACGATAAACTGGTGCAAAATTGGGTCAATACTACGAGACTGATAGTGATGCAACTGCCATTATTAAGCGGCGGAAAATGAGCAATTATATGATGTGTGCATGACCAATGACTTAGTGGACACTACTAGTAGCGAAGATGACATTGATGCGCTGCTGGAAGCTGACACAGATGAGGACTCAGATGAAGACTCATATGAGGATGTAGAGTTTCCTCGTTCTCCACCTCCACTTAAATGGACTAACAATGATGCAGTGCCTCATGCAGTTAGAGGCAATGCAGTCTCTCGGTCGCCTGCACCTTCTCGCCTCAACAGCGATCTTCTCCCTGTGGATCTAGGATGGTCAGTGGTATGCAAAGTCGGACACACTTTTCAATATTATAAAATGCCATTATTAGATTATTGGCTCCATTTTTTCAACAATGTTTTTTTTTTTCCTTTTTTTCAGGCTGAGAAGCATGGCCATGCCTGATTGCTGAAGTGGTGCAGTAGGGAGAGCAGCACTATCAGATATTGCTTCCTTGTGTGAAAGAGCAATGAGGATGGTTGATGGGCGGGCACTATCAGATATCGCTTTCGTGCCTCTTCCTCACAAGTTGAGGGGATCGCTATCCTCGTCTCCCTTCCAACCAAATTCAGGCAGTCAGGGAGTATTACAACAGGAGGAGCCTATGGTTCCCCACGGTAGGGGAAGAAGTCAGGGAAGAGGTAAAGGCAGAGATAGAGGTCGAGGAGCAGGCACGAGTTCTGTACGGAGATCCGTTCCACAGCTGCAGATGCGGGTCCTAGCAGGCCAGGCCAGCTGGTTGTGGTAAAAAGAAGAAACCAGCTCATTTACAACCCTGAGTATACGCAAGAAACCCTATGGTGACAGGGCTACAAGTTTTGTGTTAAAACATTTCGGAATGGACAAATTATGTACATTTAGACCTGCTTCTGTATAGAGTTATATTGCGTGTTTTGACAATGTTTTATTCTGTATTGAGTTATATTCTGAATAGGTTTTGACAATGTTTTATTGTTTTCGAGTAGCGTTTCAATGAATTTCAGTGAGGACTTGGAGGTTCAGAAAGATTCAACAAGTGCTCTGGAGTTGTTCTGAAGAAGTGCTCCAAATTTTTTTTTCAGTATCTCGTTGTCCGCTGCTGCTGTGGAATTAGCAGAAGCTTCTACAGGCTGATGTATCTTTCTCTTTTTCTCTTTAAAAACATTGCACACACAAGAAACCTGTGCACATATTTGTAGCTCGAGCGGAATCATTTCATTCCAATCCTTTTTGAGAGGTGACACCTGGTTTATGAAAATTGTAAGATATGATATCCAATCTGAATATACTCTGGCTGATGCAATGCAGTTGCAATTTATTGTGCGGAAAGTAAAATAAATTTTCATTTTAGCATAGACCAAATTTCTGATTTCAATAATTAAGCATCCAAAACAAAATTCATTGTACATATTTCATGACCTCGATCCAACCAAGACCATTATGTTTAGGCAAACTAGCAAGGTAGAAAAGCAAATTAAAATATACAACAAAACTGCGTGCCTGGTCTCCTCCAGAATCCTAGTTCAATCCTCATCAGAACTCTCATAGGATAAACCTAACAAGCTTCCAACAGCATTCTGTGGTTTGGCAACCCCCACATTTCCGCTTGGTTTTGAAGGCGAAATGTTTGTTGCTGTTTGTTGCGCGGGGATCCTATGTGATGGAACTGGAGCACCCAAAGATGTGCTTGATCGCTCGTCAGAAGGTTGGACTTTTTTTAAGCACTCTTCATGGTTTGCAATTGGTTTATCACTCTCTACTAAATCAGAAGGGCTGCTGAGCCTCTGTCTCTTTGGTTTAATTTCCACGATATTCTTCAAGAGGTCTTGCTGCCTGCACATAAAGAAGCAGTAATGTTAAGAAAAATAGTAGTAGCAAATTGCAAAGATTAAGTGTGAATTACCTGATACTACTTTTAGGTTTGGGTTCAACACGAAGAGGTAGCGGCAGTGAAGCAGGCGTGGAATCTGCTAAAATTGCTGCTTTGTAGAATACAAGTTAAGAAAGCAAATAGTATTTAAATGGGCAAAATCATAAAATAGATGCTCATAATGGTCAGTCAAAACATCAAAAGGATATTTTAAAAGCAGCAAAAGCCCTTTTTTCAGTCCTGCGGAGAAGACGTTCAGCATCTTCCTCAGCTTCCATTTGTTCTTTCAGGTAGAGCAAGTCATCACTGTCCAAAGCTGAAGGGTAAAAGGATAAAAAAGTTAACAAGACAATGTACATAGATAATGTTAACAATAAGAGGAGCAAAGTACCTCCTCGCCCATGAAGGTAACCTCCACGTTCACCAGCAACCTCCTGCATCTATTAGCATCAACAGCCCCAATGGGAGATGCCAATATCCCTGCCGGGGCATGTTATCAGAACACTATATCTCAAAGAACTTAAATGTGCCTTACTAGAAGAATATTTCAAAGGCCAGGTAAAGAGAACTTATGCAACAACCTATTTCACGTACAAGCAACAACTATGTGCCATAGATTACTATCAACAACAATATTATGGTCATATCCTTTTCGCAACAATATAAGGTCACACAAAGTATAACTTAAGTGATGAGAATGACGAATATCTAAAAGAGCCTCCGAGAACTGATGTCAAATAGGATTAAAGAAAAATCAAGCAAGAGAGGGCTTAGATAATTGGCAGGTAAAGTTATTTAACCCATTTAGTACAATTCATGTTTACAAAACCAAACCCACAGTAAACTTTTCAAAGTTACCGGTAGATGCAAGAAGGCTGAATGATGCATAAAATAATATCTCAAGCACGAAGTGATCTTCATCTCAGTGGCACCATTAAACCAGTGCAGTAACTAGACTTAACTTATAATAAATGAAATATATAACATAATCTAATTATCAAGTATGGACTTTCAAGCTACTATTAGCAGTTTAGCAATTAGCATTGAAGCGCGAATACTGTTTCTCCACAATCCACTCTCCATTATGCTTTGTTTCTCCAAGACATTCAGATGAAATTTAAATGCAATAAAAGAAACCTCCCGAGAGATATCAAATGATCATTTTAGTCCCTAGTTAATCAAAATCAACCCACCAAACCACCAAAATTTCCCAGAACAAAAGAAAAGATAGATTTGACAAAATGCTGTTAAAATATCTGATTACAACCACTTTAATCATGTTTTTTTTTTTCATCTTTCAGTTTTCTATAAAGAGGGCAATAATTACTACATGAAACCATCATGTATCTGTTGAATGCCAGGGATCCAGGACTTATTCCAAACTCTACAAGAGCAAAAAATACAAAAGATAAGGCAGGAAGACCCTATATGGTCATCAGGGTTATATAATTGTTCATGCGTAGAAAATCAGAATCCATTGAGAGTATGTGATTGCACAAATAAAAGACAATCAACAGGACGCAATAGATTATTCCTTGCCATCTAATATTATCCTATTCCGTGGAGCTCTAATCCTAGAAAGGATATGCCATGTATCAGTAAGATTTAGTTGGTACAAATTATTTCTAGTATCATCCCGCTATTGCAACCTTTTGGGCAACTGATTTTTAGACCAAAAGTATAACTGCAAGTACTTCGGACTCCCCTGGGATTAATTCCAAGGTGAAACTTGAATTGCCCAACAGGCAGAAATGTCAGAAAAAGGAAACCTACATATAAGACTATGACTCCAGTTACATAACAAAAAACAATGCATAGTTCAAGGTTATTCCAATGAGACATAATTCCTATATAGTTACTGCATCAAGACATTATTGTGAGAGTAGACCATAAAAAAGAAAAAGAAAGATGGATAACAATCAAGTGTATCTTCCAGCACATACTAACTAAGCTTATCAGAAACATCAAAAAGACAATAAATTTTTAAAAAATAGCAATAGAAGAGCCGATTCGCTAACCTTTGCTACCATGCGTTGGAAAGTGATGTCTTCGTCGTCAATCTTATCCTTCCCCTTTCCCCATTTCTTATCTACCAAATTCCACAGAAAACCAACACAAAGGCATCACTTCAACCAAATCCAGCTCATCCAAAGATCCCCATAAAGCTTTAACTCCGAACACTTACAAATAACTCAAACAAAAAGAAACCAAGGGATCGATTTTGGTACCTTTGGGGTCGCTGAGATTGGTGTATTCTCGAACCTCTCGCCCCGCCATTGACACCGATCGCAAAGCAAAACCCTAATCTCAATCGCCTCCTCTCCTTCAGAGCGACAAAGATTAAGGATAAATTATATCCCAAATGAACTCCGATTAGGTTTCGAAAAACACGAAGAAACCTTCGCGGAGGCCTTATCGAAAATCTCGAACCTTCGTAGTCGTGGGGTGATGCTGGTAGCGGATCCGGATCGGGTTTGAATTGGATGTTGACATGATTCGGGTCGAATTTATACCTGACTCGAGTAGAGGGGATCGGGTTCTATATCTGAATATTTGCTATCCGTTAACTATCATTATTTGTAGGGTTAGGGTTAATTACATTTGACCCTCCATTAGAAATTTTGTTAGAAAAAATATAAAGATCGATTAAAAGTTTACTATCTAGATAAATTGTCATAAAGATCACTAAAAAGTAGTATCTCAAAGAAATATGAGAGTACTTTTGTCCGTCTATTAAATTGGTCAAATTTTTAAGATCATTTTTATCAGCATTATTTGTAAAATATTAACATAAGAGGCTTAGCAATATGTTTAAATAGTTTAGGAGGTGTATTTGCCTATTTTTTTTATATAATTTTTTAGTTTTTATTTTTTGAGAGGATGAAAGCGATTTAGAATGATAGTTGAGAGAATCAAGATGTAATTAACTCTAAAAGTTCTTCATATCTCATCATTTCCACTCCTAGACAAGAGTAAAAGTTTTAATATATGAAGATAATAAATCAGTAAGGTGAATTATATGCAGAGTTTCTATAGCAAATCAATTTCGAAATTACTATTTCACAAGCTCAAGACTCTTCTTTTAACTTCTCTGTTTCTTTCTCCCTTTAACCCTGATCACATTAGACCTCACTGTTTGATACATCTCATCATAAGATATATGACTTGCAGTGTAGTAAATCTCTGTTAAGCAACACTTCCAAACCTCAGAAGATTTTTTTCATCAGCAGTTCTTTTTCTTAAAAATTTTTCATTTGTTCTAGCTCCAGTTTACATGTTTGTTGGTTCATATTCATACTGTTGTCATAGAAAGGGTCATGATGGATTGATATGTTACATTTAGTCTAGGAACTGTCAGGATGAAAGCGTGCGAAGTGCCCTATTTCGGAAGGCGGTATAACTTCGCCAAATACAATTCAAGTGCTAAGTTGTTTTCATCCAGACAAAAGAAAAGGAAAGGGATCAGATTGTAGAAAAAGGAGATACATATTAATAGTGCCATTTTTCTGATTACAAGATCCTGCCAATGTATTATTACACTACTATGTATTAACTTGATATATATATATATATATATATATATATATATATATATATATATATATATATTACAGTCCCACTTAACTAGAGAGCATAATATTTCAGCATTCTTTGTATATACTGAAAGTCTTCAAACTACTAGAGAAGTAGAATGGAAGTCAATGTGCAGGAGCTGTCTCCGAATTCTTGAAGAGGCGGACTTGAAATCCATTTACTAGCCTAGCTGAAGGGAAGAATGATGCGCGGTCGTTCTTGAGCTGAATCCACCTATTCAGATTCAGATTGTTCAAATAAAGCAGTAAGCATTTGCATGAACATAGCTTCAGATCTCAAAATTCTTCCTAGATGTTGCATATCAAATGTACTACACTATAAGATTTTCAACATTCAGATGAAAGAGGGTGAGGATATACACCTGTACTTGGTAAGGAAATGATGCAGAAATAACGCAATCTGAAGTCGAGCTAGTTCAGCCCCTGGGCATAGTCTACCGCCGCCTCCAAAAGGTGTGTAAAGTGAGCTACTTCTCCAATTTCTCTTCTCCTATGGAACCATAAAATAGAGAAAAGATGTTAGTAATTTACATATTTTATACATCCGAATATAGTTTTAAGTAGTACTACAACAAGATATATATATATATGATGGACTATTATAGATATTACTGACCTTATTCTCTTGATCCATCCACCTCCAAGGGTTGAAACTTAAAGGCCTAGGATATATATTCTCATCCAAATGAACAGCTGAGAGGAAGGGAACTACGAATGACCCTTTTGGAACAATAAAATCTGAAATATGTCGGATAAGAAGCAAATTAGCTTAAGGTTCTATTTGGTTAAGGTCATAACAGCCATGTCATAAGATTAAAAAAAATGCTAATATTCATTTGGCCATTTTGAGTCCCTTTATATGTGTTTTGTTCCATTACACCTTGATTTCTTTTCTCATATTAAGATTCTGGATAACATGCTGATAAAAGCCACAATGTAGTGTTTACAGATCTACCTCTCCTAAGATCATAAATTCCCAGCATTATGTGCCAAGCCAATTCTTTGTGGTCTCTATGGAAAACCTTTCTCCAAGAACAAAGTTACTAATAAACCTACATATCAAACTCCTCACCTTTTTCATAGATACCTACTTCTACAGTCATCAAAACAATATGCTGATACTACAAGTAGATGGTAAAGCAGACATGAAACGACATAGTAAAAGAAGATATACTAGTATGAGAGTCTTTTACCTTGATATTCAACATCCTCTTTTGCCTCCCTCATTAACCAAATTGCAACACCCCCAAGTCTCAGGGTCTCATCAATTACCTGCAAAATCTTGCGATGCTTATTGGCACATGAGACTACCATACATGAAGTTATTGTGTTATCTATTGTGCAACGTAACTCTTAAGAATTCCACAGAATATGTGCGAGTCAATATATGAAGCGGATAAGAGAAGGAGAACTGGGTTCCTTAAATCTACTTTTTCTGATTTTGACTTCTTCTGTTAACAGGAATACTGAATAAAAGATAAAGTTTAGTTCCTGAGATCATACACATTGTGTGAATGTCATGGCTTTGTAGTCCTCCCACACAAGCATGTCTCCATGTTTCATTCTTCTAATACTTTCCTGCTCATCCTGTTAAAAAAGAAAAGATGGAAACAGAAGAAGTGAAATTTGAAACTTCTCATTAAGTTCAATTGTCACTTGCAGATTTGTATCATTTAGAAGCTAGACACCATGGAGTAAACTGCAGAGCTTATAGAGGCATGACTACTGGAAGTAGCTATCCTTACCAGTAGCTGCTCTAGTGCCTTAGGGCAATGTGTTAGGAAATAGACAGCAAAGAGCATTGTTTTAGCTGTCGTCTCATTCCCCGCAAAGAGTAGGTTAATTATAAAGTCCGCTACAACGTCATCTGGCAGATTCTCCTCCTCCACTAGTCTCCCAAGAACCCCATTGCCTGCTGCTGATTTGGATTGCACCCTTGTGACTGCCACTATATTCTTGATCTTGTTAACTATAGTTTCCCTGGCCTGCCATGTTAATCATAAGAATGAGACATTTCTCTGATACGCATTCAGGAAGCTAGACAACTACTTAACAATCTTGTTTGTTTAGTGACTTTAGTCCACCGCGTGCATGAAGGTTGTACTTGTCAAATAATTGAAAAAAATAAGACAAATGATACTAGATTTCTAATCAGTTAAAGCAGAATCGCATCGGCTACTCTTATAGTACAGCAAGCGAAACAACAGTTGAAGATAGCATGAGAATAAAAAATGAAGGAAATCCACACAGGAAGATAGGCCAGTCACCTTCATTGCAGTGTGATATGCAAATCCAGGCAATTTGATAGGAATAGAGAGGCAACCATCTGCAAAGTCAGAAAACAGTTGGGATAACTCATCGATCTCGGATTCGGTAGTTACTCCAAGCAACTGATTAACCATCAGACTAATGGCCACCTTCAAAAAAACCAGATCATATTACCTATAAAATAAAATTCAGTCTTTAAATAGAGGCTTCTTTTTTCCTTTGTATATAGTTAGACTATAATTAGTTCAATAAGTTTTGGTTCTACACTTGCCTTCCTGCAGATATCTTGAAGGATTACAACCTGGTTATCCTGTAAAGCATTTGTTGTTTGAAGCATAACTTTCTGGACATCTCCTAAGAAGCCAGGTTTTGAATTGAGCTTCTCCAATTTCACCATGCTTGTAGCAATCCCATGAAGCTTCCTCTGCTGTTCTCCTTGTGATACAATCACTCCATTCATGCCAACCAAATCGCGGAACGATTTTGGATAGCATGATTGGAATAATTTCCCTTCGTTTTGCATAATGAATCGGTTGAACATCGGATCAGCTGATACTACAGCTTGTCTCCTAAAGAGGTTGCATGTAAATATTTTTCCATACCTGCATAAATTCAATTGATAAATAAATAATCCATTCTCAAACTAATAGTCAATAGTTGTATCAAATGAAGTGCCCACATACCTCTTCACCTGTTCTTCAACAAATCTTGGCGGATGTGAGCTTACAACGGCCTTATACCACTGAAGGCTATCACCTATTAAAGGCCAACCTCTTCCTCCAGGTGGTAGTTTCATGGCAATTCTTCCATTTTGATTCCGTTTCAACAACAGAAAAAAATTGAAAAAGAGTATAATAGCAACCAAAGTGGACCACAAGAAGATATAGTTTTCTTCCATTTCAATCAAAATGTTGTTAAAGATCACTGGAGTCTAAGTATACAGAATTCTCCAATCACCTGCTTGAAAAGAGAAAAAAGATTAAAAGATTATTACTAACATATCCAATTCATTTGCTTTCTTTTTTTTTTCCTCAAAATTTTGGTCAGATGCAGAGATTTGCTCCAAAATGCAACATCGTTGGTAACTTAATCATCTATTACTTCAAGAAAATTGCGGTGTTCATCTGCATCCTTTCCATCCATTTTTAACTTTGATAAATTCATCCTGACAGTTGGTCCAAGCATTTATAACTTTGATAGCATCTCCTATGATAATTGCAGAAAATGGTCTGCTGGCACAAGGCTTGCTGAAAATTTTAGAGTTGCAAAGGAGCACTAACCTTGTCTTCTGATAGTTAATCCAAGCCTGCACCACAATGTCACAAGTAAGCTTGGGGCTGCTTTTATAGCTCTAAAAAGGGACCAAGCCCCTGGCAATGCTTACACTTGAAGTTCTAAATGCCACTGGAGTTGAAAGCAAAATGCATATATGTTTGTCCTTTTGGTCATTTTCTTTCCATATCCATTACCTTTAAATTAAACCAAAGAGCTTAATCTCAATGCAATATTTATAGCTGACAAAATATTTCTTATTGGTTCATCAGAGTAAACAAATCTAAACTTGTGCAGGAGTCCATCAGCAAGAAAAGATCATATCGGAGGACACCGATACATCCTACTAGATCGAAAGTAACATGTTTGCTTCAATAAACACTGACAACACCGACTAGTACTTTCAAATTACTTTCTTATGATTTACTCATAAATTCATCAATGAAACTTACCATCAAGCTAGTGTGAGAAGGAACCGATTGAAGATTTAATACCACCTTAACAAGATTGTTTATTGTAAACTCATTGATTGATTTGACCTGCCACACAAAACTGATACAAGTAGACTCATCAACTTTGAATTGCTCAGAAAGATGCAAATACTAAAAGAAATCTTAACACTATCTTTGTGCTTTCCATGTAAAAAGGCAAAAGCTTCAGCCTTCAGCAACTTGTTATTTTTAATCTCAAGACAATTGGAGACTAGTATATCAGTGGGGTGGCTATCAAAGCCTCCAACTTGTGTTCTTTAATACCATTGACCTTGTCTTCTGTACTCTCAGCAAATTGCCTCAGCTGCCACTCTTATTCCCATAATGATACTAATATATTGCATGTTTGGTACTGGTAATTTACCCACTACTCTAGATTAGTAATTTTGATATTTTATGTAAGCCCAGCAGGATTTGAACTTATAAGGGCTTCATCTCTGATGCCATATTAACTCACCGGCTATTCTAAAAATTTAAGTCGTTAGAAAAGGGTAATTTTTATATTTTATATTTTCAATGGTACTAACTCAACATTTTAGCCATCTTAGATGATTAAGCCATTATTTGCAACTCTCAGTATTTGAGAGTTATTTGAGAGAGGCTTTCTCCTGCCTTAACCAAGACATTAGTCTTAGAACCATTGATGAGATGACAGTGCCTGTAAGAAGAATCAAACTGAGAGCAAGTGATGCTATGTTCTCTTCTAGTCTGCAGATAATACATTTCAAATTTGATCGAATTTTTGAGGAAAAAGAACCATTATCCTAGTTAACTGTGGCACTTGGATCCAGATAACTCAATGCATAGTAACATAGCAATGCTTTTTACCTAGTTGATTTGGACCAACTTTTAGGAGCCGATCTTTTGTAATTCAAACCATTCAAACCTTGTTCATCTTCCATTCGTTAAAGAACATAGGGCCCCAGGCCCCAGGCCCCAGGCCCCAGCAGAGAGAGTGTAATCGGTTACTTCCCACAAAGCAAACAGAAACATCAGGAAAAAAGATATTATCATATACTAAAAATGCAACTAGAGTGAGTGAGTCACAGAAATAAGAAACAATCAGAAAACTTCTCCAAAACCATCCATTGCTTCTATATAAAACTCATCTCTTTCATAAGCATGTTTACAAGAGGAATTATGATGCAACGGGCATCGCCAAACTGTCAGTCTGTCACAAAACTTACAAAGCCACTGAAATTCCTCATACACTAAACTCCCCTCTTGAAGAATTGCACAATTTAAGCATTAAGACTCTGCTGTGGTTGTAACTGGTTTTACAGAAGAATATGCAGCAACCGTAGCAGCTATATCGATCAGCTCCTGCCAATTTTAGATTGTGCACTTTAGGTTTCTCACTATATTCAAGAAACAGACAAGGAGCCATCTTCCTGCCCTTCTGTATCAGAGTCATCAGCCATCTTCTTAATCGATTCAATATCATCAATTTCAGAAAGAGTATAAATGCGAAAGGTATCTGCATCCTCGCTGTTTTCAAAAGGAGAAGAAATAAATAACAAATAACAGTAAGTCAACTGACAGAAATATCTACAAGTAGAAAATCTACTCTGTAACACCACATATTTCCTTAATGATCAGTGAGCTGTCTCTTGAGCAGAACTCTGGTAGCTGGATAACGATCCAAGAACTAAGTCAGTATTTGATGTACGATATATAGACGAATCATAAGTTGGCATCTAAGCATTAAAACACCCTTTTAGCAGAAAAGAGTTGCACTTGCAAATAGT
This sequence comes from Typha latifolia, assembly GCF_019914945.1. NCBI lineage: Eukaryota > Viridiplantae > Streptophyta > Magnoliopsida > Poales > Typhaceae > Typha > Typha latifolia. The sequence continues at coordinate 14,505,469 of NC_133088.1, read as the reverse complement.
GCTGTCAGAATGTGAAGCAATAATATATTAGTATTGCACCAAGAAGATACAAGTAATAAAGCCATCAAGAGATGTAATCAGCAACAAGAACAGCCACCAGACTTTCAGCCACAACTACTTGGGATCTGCTATATAGATCCTTTTCCTCCAGTCATCTCGGATGTAACCATAAAAAGAAAAAAAAAATCAAAAGGTTTTATAAGACTCTCTTTGCCAAAATTGACTCATATTTCTATCTTTGCCCTTTATTGGATTTGGGCTAGGGCTCTGTCCTCCAAAAAGGTAAGAGAAATCAGTAATTATCATAACTTGATTAAGAAGCAAGAGCTCTTGAAAAGGCCTCAAAGATGACATATTTGACACTAACAATTCACCAGGACTTACTGAGTGAAAATTTGCACTCTCCATTGAATGAGACCAAACAGTCATCTATCATATCTTTGACTCAATAAAATCATCACTCACGAACACTAACTCTTATGTTTATCCCCCTTGAAGAGTTTCCTTCCTTCTCTTTCTTTTCCTTCTTCAATTCCTAGCACAACCTCCCCCTCTCCTTTTTCTAGTTTTCTGACAAAGGTCTAACTTGGTCGACATCTATTGGAAGTTTGAAAATCCACATACCTGACCAACTCAAAATCTTGTATTCCGTACTTTCAAGATATATACATAACATGCTGCACAAACCAGATTACATGATCTAAACAGCTTAATATGGTATAAATATTGCAAAGTAAAAAAAGTGAAAATAGAGACTTAATGTAGTAGGCATCATCAATTCATTATCACAAACTATAAGTTAGCTCTAAATATCTGAAACCTGAATAAGAGTATATAAATGGCTTACTTCTGATAAATAAAAAATCTTCCCGAACAAGGCTTGAACAGCAAGTTTTCGCTTGAAACCTTTTTCCGTAAATCCTGATATGTCCATAACTACAGGCCCTGAAAGATCATTACAGATAGCAACTATTATTTGAGTATACTTAAATTGCTGATCAAATTACTTTTATAAACTCTAGTAGTCAAGATTATATCTTCCACTGATGCAAATAAAATGGACCTTATACTTAATATGCCTACATGTCCACTAAATGTGTAGTATTCAAAGTTTGAACATCCTTTTCATATAAGAAATTAGATGCTGAAAAAAGGAAAAAAAATTAATATGTATTTTCACTCATGCAATGTTTATTCTACACCTTAATTTGAAAAACATATTCTGTATATACCAGTTAAGATACACATAAAAAATAATTATTGTCCATTAGCTGATGGCAGACCTAGAGTTGTGCTGCTGAGAATCTGAGATACTTCGTCCAATGCAACATTCACCAAACTATTTAGACGACAGAACCAGCCTAAACTAGTAAATTAATCTGTACTAGCAGTCCAGAGCAAAACCTTTTGGAGTAAAGAGGAAAAGAAGAGACTAATAAGTACATAACAAGCAGGCAGAATACATACATATAGAACAAAATACAAGAAAACCAGTTTCTATTCGGTTTTCTATCTATCACCACAATCTAGTCTCGGGAAAAAAAATTGTGTTGCAATTTATAAAACACTTGAGTGAAACAAAATTTTCCAATTCTCTACTAAATATTCCTTCAAGCATCATAGACAGTCATTGCAATGAGAATAATGTTGGACCTTTTGGATAAGCCAAGTAACACCCATCTTATTACTCATAGTGGCTGAATAGGAAAAGACAGCTTACTGAGCCAAAATTATGATGAACTTGGAAAGTTAGACTAGGTATAGTTTGTAATGGAGAAATCCAATGTATAAACCAAAAATTTGTTAAGAAAAATGGAGATCTAGTAAATTCTATTCTACAAGATGTGATAAACTCGTAGGCTTAAGCATTTAAATTCTCAAAAGGTCTAGGAAACAAAGTTGCCAAACATATCAACAGAAGCAAATCTAGTGATCATCAGTTCATCACCTTTCTCCTTGACAATTCGCCTTGATACCTCATTTAGGATTTCCGCAACTTGAGCATCTTCTAACATTTATGCTTTTATAAGATGTATGAGAGCAACAACTGCATCAGGATTGAATGGTTTTTCATTCAATGTGTAACAGATATACTTTCTCAAAATATCATCCATGCTAAAACCTGTCTGAATACAAGTAGGAAGTTGTATTAGTTTTCAAACATGGTACAATTGTTTAGTGGGCACAGGCTTTTCAGTAAAAGAAATATGAATTGTCTTATATTCAAATACAAATTCACAACTACTCTGTGGAGCATGTAAGTATATAGAAGAGTAAAACTTCTCATGCACGCTGTTTATGAACTGTGAGAGTAGTACTAGCAAACCTAGCTTACGAGTTAATAATCACAATATCAATTGATTATTAATGTATGGTTAAGATACAGACCTGTTCAGCAGAACACTGAAGGAGGTAAAAATTGGAATTAACAGCACTTGACGTCGAAAAAGGAAAATTTTCCAGAAGGATTAGTCTCCTAAATAACTACATAATCGTAAAAGATAAAAGAAAAAAGAAATAAGGGATATACCTTCTGCACAAGCTCTTTAAGAGTCGAATCAGTTACTTCTTCCTTCCCCTTCGTAAACAACTCGTCTATAGATTTCAGCAAGAATGCATTTTTGTTCACCTGCAAGACATTTCCAAGAACTTATAACTAAATAAAGCCTCGTAACTTGTAACCACTAAAATCATAAACTTTTTGCGGTCAAGAGTCCACACGAACTAGTTTCTTGCGCTTGGCCCTGGAAGAAGTAAACTTCTTAACTGTCTTCACAAAGGCCATGACGAACGTCACTCCGGCGTAGGCGAGAGGCACGCGAGGAGCCACGGCACGGTGCTCTGGACAACCCTAGGCCCAGGAATCGCCTGGGTCACTGTTCCGGTGAACTCGACGAGGTTTAGGGCCTTCTCCTGGATCCACGGCAAGTCCTCCTTCACCTCCTCCTCTCTTCCCGGAGCCGGAGAGGAGATACTCTGTGTTGCATTCTTAGGATCCTTGGATTGCTGCGGCAAGGAATCTCCTCTACATCGAGCCTTCGCTACGAGGATGGCGAATTGCTTGCGCCGGCGAGTTTGAGGAGAGAGTGACGAAGGAAGTACCGGGAAGAATAGTGGTGCTGGTCGGGGTTGCGCTGGCGCCGGCAACGGAGAGAGGCCGGAGAAGAGAGGTGGAGGAAGCCATTAGGATTTATCGTCACGCCATCCACAACAACTCACAGCAAGTAGCTATCGAGCAATTGACGTGATAGAAAACAAATTGGGCTTCTTAACAACCGAAGGTAGATATGGGTTGTACAAATGGTTTAACCCTTTCTTACGTACAGAGACACTGCGATCCCAAACTACTAATTACTAAATAATTTTTTTATAATATTATTTAAGATTAAATCTCCTTAGTTATGAATAAAGAAGTGCCTAACAACTTTACCAGAGTTAATTGGTTAGTTACATGGGCCTTTAATGGGCTAAGATACGAGTTGGAAGCACGACGTTGGCAAAAGATTGTCCGAATCACCGGGTGCAGAAATTTCCTACATCTAGTTACTGGCAAACAACGATTGGCTGCCAAAATCCATTGATTTTTTTTTTCTCTATTTAGAGAAAATTGAGAAATAAACAGTGTCTCAATTAAAAGGACATCGTTAGGAATTCAAACTCAGAAACACCCAGAGTCATTGTACCGCCTCATTGGCAATCCATCCATTTATGTCTTCTCTTGGTCCTTAATTAATTTGGTTTGTAGTTTAATTCATTTAGATATCTACTCCTAAGGTTTTCAGAATTTCTGTATATTGTTTATGTTCTCTTAAACATCCAGCCATTGCATATCTATCTTGGCAAAAGCACTTCACTGCTAGATTGTATATACATGTATATAACTTTTGTGCTGCAATAATTGACCCAGTAGAGCAGATCAAGGAAAATTACTGTCAATATTTGCAAATTCAAAAGGAGATCCTTTTCTCCATTTCTAATTGAGTTCCAAAAAATTGGCATTTAATGATGAACTTCCCATATAATAAATGTTGGCAGAAAGGATACATCTTTTTATTTGGCATGTCAGCATTAACAGAGTTTGCTGCTTCTTGCTTTATCAGCAGCATAGCATTTGAAATGGTTCAGAAAATGATCTGAAGATTGTAGGCTCTGACAAGTCTCTCTTAAAGTGTTAATGTAGAATATATAAACAAACTCCACAAATTAAAATACATGTCAAATCTTCCTCTTACGTTCTCTGGACCATAATGGAGGTGAAATTTTATAATCAGGAGTAGTTTCCTTATCCTGCTTATCATCACTCTCCTCGTCTTCAAGAATATCCTTGGAAAATGCATTTGGATTTGCTTGGATGCAATTCTGCAAGGCAATAAAAGGATTCACACAGTCTGATCCCTGCAAAACAAAAACCCAGTTTGCCAAACATACATGTTAATCTTCATGAGAAACCATTTCACTAAGTAGATACCAGGAATAACTCCCCAGAGTAATACAGAAATAGATATCAGTACTGCTACTGTTCTTACTAGAAGTGCAGCAACTATAAGCCAATAAAAGGCAACATAAACTGCAGCTAAAATCAACTAATTGATTGATAAAGCTGACATGAATTACAGACTGTTGATTACCTTCTCTTCGGCGACGCTTTTGAGAAAGCAAACAAATGCATCTGTGAATTGAGTCCCACAAGGACCAGTTTTCAAGCCAGCAATACAAGGGCATTCCAGTGCTTTCTGAACCTTGGCATCCATTGACTGCAAAAGCAAGGAATTCAACAATAGTGATTATATAAGGATCAAGATATCTATTCTGCAAAGCATAGGAGATGATGCAGAATATGAACATTCAGTAGAAGTGTAAATTTTACCGCCTGAAAAAAGGACAGACCTCCTCATTTGCATCCTCGCCAAAAGTCATAGCTTCTGATGCATAGTAACATGTAGAAAAATATCAAGAGGACATCCAACCAGAAGAAGATATCAAGAGAATATATGACCCACCATATCTTAAGTAGCAAAGCATCAGAATGGAGGTGTACATCATAGAAGGATTCATCTCTTCTCATGAACTAGTAGTTAGAAACAGGCTTTAAAAGAATATGTTCCCAAATTTGTGGAGAAAAAAGGTATCCCATTACCGGACCAAATTTATCCTTTTCAATCACAGCATTTTCCCACATTACACAAAATTTTGACTCTCCATTCCAATGACGTCATACAACCAGAAATCCTCAAGCAAATCTTACTGAACAATTAGCATATCCCAAAATAGTCAAGCTTAACAGGATGGAATAAGGAATAAAAGAAAACACAGATGACTTGGTTCTTCGACAATCCAGCTTTCAGACTCTCAAAAGGAACTTAAAGCAAGGAAGAAGGGATGCAGCACCTGAAATAAACACTACTGGCAACTTGGGTGAAGTAGCCTCTCTAAGAACATCTCATCTTTAAGCGATTCTTTTCCTCAAAGATACATAGATTCTATTACCAAGCTCATAGCTAAAATGTTAGTAACAAGATGACCCAAGATCATTTAGCTGCTCATTGTTACCGTCACTCAACAAAACCAGGGAGAATTGAAAACTCACAACAAAAAAAAATTGATATTAGACATCTTTTCAAAAGAATGGATGGTGGAGATAGAAAAATTGTTTCAACTTTACTGCAACCATCGTTATTCTCAAGGATGCAGCAGCATAGACAGAACTTTCAGCTACTTAGGTGAAAACGATTTATCTAATCCAAAGACTTAGATAACCACAACCAAGCTGGAAGCTAAGTGTTCACGAGAAAATGTTGATAAATTCCATCTCTCCACGAAAGATCTTATTCAGGCTACTCCTAATAGCTACGTACTACAGCCAAAATTTATCGCATAACCAGAACAAGGAAGATAAAGTTCGAGCTTTATGCTTCAAATAAAAAATCTCGCCACCAATAAAGGCGAAAGAAAGCCTTGATTAGAGGGAGCAACACTGACCTGCTATTAAGTCTTCCATGGAAGCTGGCGGCGGAGACGGGCCCGCAGGAGACGGTTCGGCGGCCGGAGGATTTGGAGGTTCAGCTGCGGCGGCCAGATGGCTCTGAGGTTGACCCATTTAGAGAGAGCGAGAAAGATCGAAAATAGAATATAGGGTTTATAAACTCGCCGCCGGATCGAGAAGAGACCGAGGACTAAACCTTCTAGATTCAGAGTCACTTAAATTTCACTAAGCCCCAACGTAATCAATGTCGTCACACCACTACTACTAAGTTATCAACCAACTCGAACCAAACCGTCATACCATTAATTTAAACTATTAAATTATTATAAATTTTTTTATAATAATTATTTAAAATTAGAGTCGCACATTAACCTTAGTCTTAGGAGGTACTTTATGAAGATTCTCGCGATTGCTGTTTTATAAGTAATTGGTCGGAAATACGAGATTTGTACATATTTGCTATCCTTCTCGAATTAAATTTAGATTGATACAAATTTGAGAATTTTTTTTAATTCAAATTCAGATATATTTAAATATAAATAGGTTGAATCCGAATGCAAATTAAATATTCGTTTACCCGCAAAAAGAAAAATTAATTCTACTTAGCAAGACTATTACTACCCAAGTGGCAAGTATCCAACTAATCCAATTCGACTTGACCCACATGCCCTAGTAACTACTGGGAGGATTAGAACGAACCAGCTGGGTACAAGCAAGCAATGTTAGATTCGAAATGATAGTAAATCCTACTCAAACCAAACTATTTAATTCCAATCTCACCTCTCAAGAAGACGTATGGGTAAAAACGGGTTAAATTAAATCAACCCAATCCAATTTTGTATTCGGATTATTACAAATTTGTTACTCATTTCGAATTCAGATCCGAATACAAATATTCTAATCAAATCCAAATTAAGATATCATATCCGTTTAACCATATAAGACCAAAGTACCCAACTATCCAACCCGACCCGACCCGCTAACGGTAACCCTAACAGCTTTCACTTACCAGCTCCATTTGGGCTCCCGCTGTCTCCCTCTTCACCCGTCTCCGTTTCCCAGCCCTCGCTGCCGCCCCCTACCACCACCTCCTCCCCTCTTCGTCGACTTCTCCGGCCTCCTCGCCTACTTTCTCGAGCACCACCCTCCCACAGGATCGTCGCGGTTGGTCGGGAATTGGAAGGCGATCCCTTGCTTTCGGGACAGGGAGGAGTGGGAAAACATTGATAGGGAAGAGGAACGCGAGCTTGTGAATAAGATATTTTCGGCAAATTTCTTTCCTTTACGTGCCCTTTTAGGGACTTCGAGGTCCCCGGCGCAGCTTCTTGCTTCGACGCCGGCAAATAGGACTTGTGTTTTGGAAGCAGATGCTTCAATCACTCAGCAGATATGTGGGGTTTCATCTGTTCGAATAAATGGTTAGTTAGCATGATTACGTTTTGTTTTATTTGATCGTATATTTGTTTTCCTCTATAGCTTATGTTGCTGCATTATTCTTGAGAATTTTTTATTTCCAATTTGATCCAAGATGTCACCTTAATGCTTTGATTCTGGCAAATGTTCTGGATTGAGATGATTTTAGCTTTACTCCTTTTTAGGTTGTTTGCAATAGGCAAAAATTTGGTGGTTATATGCAAACCATGGTTTGAAGTTTGGTCCTAAACAGAGACATTTCGCCAAAACTAGCATCCAACCGAAACAACCATAATAACAATTTTTTAATATATATTTTATATTCAAACCTAAATTTGACTTGAATCCAACTTATACCCAACTCAATATCAACTTCATTGCTTATTATATGTTATTAGATTTTGTGGGATGCCATGACAAATAAGATAAACACTATTTATCAAAAGAAGTCCAAACCTGATACAATAAAACTAGAACCGAAATTGATTGAAACTGACCAAAATGTTTCTTTTCTAACCAAGATGAAACTGAAACTGAAACATCAAAATATAATGCAAGCAAAACAGTTTTCTTCATAACTCCTATCGGCTTTCTCCCATAGGGTTTAGGGTTTATATGCTAGCTTTGATTACTACTTTTGAGAAAATATGCAGTTATATGTTCTTTATATGCCCAAAATATCCCATTTTCTTAACCTCTTGCTTTAATCCAATAACCTATTAATGAGAAAATTTCTCAGTTTCATGGTTTATTGCTGTAAAATTAGTGTTCACCAAGATTCTGAAATTCGGAATTGAGATTGGAATTAGCCACTTGAAAAAATGATATGTATTGTATCAGATTATTTTTAATTATGTAAAATTCTAGATATTATTTAAAAACGCAGAAAAATTTCTAAAAGTTCAGAAAAAAATAACTGAATATAAGAAAATAAAACTTAGTCACATACGAAGCCTAAAATCAAATAAAAAATTAATTTAAAATCATAATAAATTTCGAGCTGAATTTGATAAATTTTTATGCTCATAAATTACTGCTGTAAAAGTGAGTTGAAGTGGGAAGATCTCTTTTCACTATTGTTTTGCAACAGTAAGAAAAGGAGAACTAAATAGCGAATGAGAAAAAGTGAGTGAGTGTGAGAGATTGGGGCTTACTAGTTCGACCGCCAGATGAGTTTGGTGAAGTGTGAGGAGAGGGTAGGGAGTGTGTGTGAGAGATTGGGGGTAAAGTTTAAAAACTTGAAAATAAAGCAACTATAAACTGACCAATTATCAGTATTTCCTCGATAAGGTCCATTGTAGATTCAACTTGAATCTTAAAAAATTTAGTTTCAGCCGAGTTTCAACCAATTCGGCCAATCCCATCGGGTCATGATTGATCGATTTTGTGAACCATGGTGTTGACTGCTGTGTGCATGTTCTTGACTTAGATAGTGATAATTTTCTTCCTTCAAGAGGAACATCTCTTGATGTTGTTCTATTAAGAGGATTATCGCTCATCTCATCTTATTAATATTCATATATTCAACATTGTGTATGATCTGAGAGCACAATCCATTCTTTTGGTATTTCAATTCCTGTGGGTTAAAATGAAAAGCAGATTTCAGATTTTTCATGAATCTGGGTACCATCTTTTATTGGTAATTTTTTGTCCAATTAGAATCTTGAAAATTACAATTTTTTCCAATCAATTATGTACATAAGGTGCACATATACTCTTGTACATTCTAAGGATGTCTTGTTTAGTAAACCGAACTCTGAAATGTGAAAGCGGGAGGATATGTCCTGTAAATTCATGATTCAATTGGTTTTCACCTTTTGCATACAATTACTATATAATATGTGATGGTTTGAACTTGGATTGGCGCTAGGCTTGCTAATTGAAGTTTATGTAAGAGAATATTATGTCTCTTTGTTCCGGTCATTATTTAGTTTATATCCGAATATGTCTAAGATTTGATTCATATTCATATCCGGTTGGGATTTGATCTGTATTTGATTTGTATCTGTATTCGCTTAATATCCGATTTATATCCGTATCCATTTAAGATCCGATCTGTATTTGTATATTTTTAGTTAGGATATGATTTGAAAATTTTCTATCTATCTAATATTCATATATGAATCTTTATCTGGAGTAAAAATATAGATCCGAATGTGGGTTGAGCACTATTCATTCCAATTTCACTCCTATTGAGAAGTAGGGTTGTAAATGAGTTAAGCCGAGCTCAAGCGAAGCCACACAGAGCTCGAGCTGAGTGTAAGCCTTAAACAAGCCCATTTTCAGGTCATAAACAAGCCGAGCTCAATTCAAACCTTCATTCTCTTCTTCCTTCACTCTTGTGGTTTAATACTTTAATTGCATCAACTCATGTGTCTAGGAAGGTACAAAGATTTGAGCTTTGTGGCTAATTTGGATAAATCAATAGATTCGGTGATTCGTGTGGTTCATATAATTAATTCTTTGTAGCATTCTTCATGAGTGGTCAGTTATGCAAGAGAGCTCCATTGCCTACCCTTAAAAGAAGGAAATGGTGGTGGTATTAGAGCCTTAGAGGTATAAGCAATGTAATCAAGTACACAGCAGCGCTGAGCTTATATGAAGCCGCATGACTTCAAGTCCCCGAGCTCTAGTTGTTCAACATCACTATTCAACTAAGGACGAGCAGTGCTGCTTCCACCCTCACCCATGGCGTTCAGGTTCAATCACTCTCCTTCGGCTCCCTCAAAGGAGTTATCAATTGCCTTCTTGAAATGAACCAGGAGGAGGAGGCCAAAGGAGGAGCATTGGAGGAGGCCAATTGCGAGACAAGGGATGAGAGATGAGAGTGTTAGGGTTTGGGTGAGATTTGGTTTGAAATGATTGTATTAGGTTATTAGGGAGAGATATGAGTCATTGGATCAAAAGATCCTAATAATTAGAATATACATATATATTAATAAATAATATTTTTTGAACTTATCTAGTCAAGCTTGATTGATTCGGCTTCAGCTCAAAATTAATTTTGAGCCTTGTATTTTTTTCAAGCTTGGCTCAGCTTAGTTCAAGTCGAGCTCGAATCGAGACTGAGCCACTCGTTTATTTTGACTTCCCTATTAGGAAGTGCTGGAAACCTCTCCTACTAGTACCCCTCCCTCTCTCTCTCTCTCTCATGCGCATGAGCTTGCTCTTCTTGCATGCATATATGTGATTTGGAGAGATGGCAGTTTTAACTCCAATTTTTTCCCCTCTTTCTTTTTTGCTTTAGAACTTGTCCTTTTGCTAGTAATGGTGGCTTCTTGATTCAATTGAAAGTTGCTTGATTTTCAAATCAATTCCATCAGTAGCTGCAGTGTAAACGCAATCTACGTGGAGAATGCAACTAAACAATTTGGTGAGGATCTCTCCTAGAAGGCTAGAAGCGATTGAAATTAATTCAAGGGCTACAGGTTAATTTGAAACCACGACAGATGTGGTACTATCACCAAAAGAGAAGTATTTGTTATGTATCTTTGACGCAAATGTTCTGATAACTTAAAAATGCCAAATGATTGTAGTTTCATGTATTTTTATATGTTTATATTATGTTGAGATAATGGTTGTTGGAATGGAATGTATGTTGTTGATTTTGAGATATAATCATTTAAATGATTACATGATTTAATTGGTTTTACATTAGTTGGCCAGTGATAAAGTAGGAAGATGAACTTCACTATTTTGAGAGCAAGAGAATTTAATCGTAGCAATTTAATTCCATTGCATTCCAAACAATGAAATCTGTTACATTGGAAATTAATTGATCTCTTCTTTACTGAAATATGTGAGTTTCACCCTCATGGTTATTTTCCTTACAGTGGGATGAAATCATAACCTCCCCACTCTTTAAAACTTTTCCATGTTCTCAATGGGTGATCTTCTGAAGGACCATATGTTTGCTAGCCATGCCATTGCTGTAGGCAGTGCCGTTGCTGTAGCCTCCTCCCTCACTCATCCCCTTGACACCCTCAAGACGCTCGTCCAGGTAAATTGCCAAACTACTAGTTATTTGATAATTGATACCTCAGATTTCATCAAACGTGGCTTATTCTTTTTTGCTTTTGCTGATCCAGGTTGGTGCAGGGCCTAAATATCAATTGGGTCTCTCTCAGGTGGTAGAAAGAGTCAAATCAGTATCAGGGATTTCAGGTGCGCGATAATATCTATTGGATGCATTTAATAATTTCAGGTATAGACGAAGCTGAAAATGGGTTGTTGTAGTAGTCAATGGTTCATTCTGCAACTGCAATTATAGATTGTTCGCTAGATTTTTCTTTGATTAGAAGGGGCAAATGGTTAGTTCACCTGACAATGGATGGCTTCATACCGTTTGATTTAGGCCCCATTTGGTTATTGGTTCCTTAACCTAGATTAAGAAACAACTCTAGATTTGTAATCAAACATAAGATTATCCCTAAATCAGATTAGAAACACTGTACAGCTTATTTTAATCTTATTCCATACAGAAGCTCAATTATAATTTACCCAAAGAGAAATGAGAATAACTAAACTAGATTTCCCCTTAACCGGCAACTAAATGCCACCTTACCTTTTACATGATGGATTTCAAGATAACACATTTACATTGTATAGGTATCACAAAAATATAGCATCTGAGAAGAGTAGCAATGTAGCATGATAATCTTTTACTTTATGTAAGTTCTTGATAATAAAATTCTCTATAACATATATGGTACCATTTCAGGTCTTTATAGCGGACTTGGATGGTCAACAATTTCTAGGGTTGCAGGAATTGGAGCTCGTTTTGGAATCTATGAAGTTTTAAGTGCTTTTTATAAAGGTATTATTTTCATGTTTGATTTAAGCAGCCCTTTAGGAAGTCTATTTCTAAGTTATCTTCTCCTTGTTAATAACATCTTGTTAAAACCCACTTTTTTTTAAAGCTGATGGATATGGAGATTAACACTATAATATTGAACAAATTTAGTATGATTAATATCAATAAATGTCGTCCACTCTTGGCCCACTAACATGAATTCATGCCAGCCATTACTAAGGATTTTACACCAAGTTTGCCTTTAAATAGGCTAATGTGATATTTTCTCTTACAATGTGTTTTTGGAGCAGTCCTTTCTATCTCAAAATGAGATTCTTATGCTTGAAGCTCTCTAGTCTTTTTAAAAGTAAACAGAGTACATAAATGTTTATACATGGAGCGATATGCCAACAAAGCAACAAGAATAGCAGCGGTAGAATTGATTTTTTATTTAATATCATTTAGTGAGGTTGTGTGAACCATATACGTTAGTTTATATATCTTGTAATTCTTCCTTTTTACACTGCAATAAGATGGTTAGTATCATGATTTATGGTTTACTATTCATTACATTGGCTATTTAGCATTATTTTGATACTATATGGTGAAAAATATTGAGCTTGTTTACTAACAAGTTTAAGCCCACAATACTTACCATGATAGTTTTTATTCTCACATGGGAAGTAACAGATGTGATTAAAATGTTGATTTTTTTCTGATATTATAGTTTTGTTTGACAGATGGAAGGGAAGACAACTATGTATATGTTTCAGAGGCTCTTTTGGCTGGAATAGCTGCTGGTGCCGTAGAATCGATAGCATGCACACCATTTGAACTTCTTAAGCTTCGCAAACAGGTTTCTGTGTCACGCTTGAAAGCTGCGACCTCTGGTAATGTGATGCAAGAATCAACTCCTCTAATTTCTAGACTACTACCTGGCTATACTCCTGATATGAAAGCATGGAGTAATACTGTTGGACTTTTGTCCACCCTGTCCCCAAAAAGTCCAAATATGGTTGGCAAACTGGAACAGTATCCTTGGATGCTGACTGGCTCTGGGAGACCTCCATTAGCATCTGATGTTAAAAGGCCATCTAGTGTCATATCACTTGAAGGTTGGAGTGCTTTATGGAGAGGACTTCGACCTGGAGTAGCTCGAGACTGTGTTTTTGGTGGTGTTTTCTTTTCTACTTGGCAATTCATTCACATAGCAATGCTTAATTGGAAGGCCATTGACATAAACCCTCCACCCAGGTTGGTAATATTTTTGACGTGCTACTTAACAAACTTTTATACCTTTTTCCTTCAGTTGACAATTGAATTCTCACTTCATTGCATGGTTAGTAATCCTTTTTCTTGAAACAGAAGGATAATAACTTCACACATTCTCTCTTCAGTGCATCACAAGAATTATGTATAAATACGCATGTGTTTATGCAGAAATATATCATATATATGAATCCCGTCATATATATCTGTGTATGAACAGATTTATGGCTTGTTATATTATGTATGTATGCATTTATTAAGCAGGTTTTTAGATGAACTATACGTATTGTTTGAATCGGTCCCCTTATCTTGACAGTGCAAATTCAGTGCTAGGGTATCAGAAGTTATAGTTCCACTCCCTTGTTAGTGATACTTCGCTATCTTCTTTTTTTAAAAAAAAAAATTTAACCTTGATGATTCAAAGCATGTAAGCAACCAACCCATCGTGAAAGTAGAAAAGGTAATTGATAGTTCAATAATATATCTTTCTTGAGTTGGTGTGTTAAGAAGCATTTAAACCAATTGCACTTTGAATATTAATAGATAATGTCTAATGGTTTGGATTATATTGTAGGTTCTATCTTTCGTTGCTTGTCTTATCTTATCAGGAGTAGTAGCATTATTCATTCTTGCCAACTTGGATTATATTTATTAGCCCCGTCATTCATTTTACCTAATGGCTTGGAAACTTAGGCTATATTTGTGCTCCTGTTTCCTTCACTTTGCTTGTTAACATAGTTGACATATACGTAATGACCATACATTTCTATTAGTTCATTTTAGCATTCAAAGGTTGCTATTTTTTTTTATTTTCCCACTTGACATATATGTATTGACCATACATTTCTCCACTTGTATTCTTTTCTTCTTTTCTTCCCAATGACTCTTGTAGTGATTCTTGTGCCTTTAGTTATTTTTGTCTGACAAGAAACTTATACTAGTTATATTATGGTCTTATATAACGTGCTTTGACTAATCTTTCCCCATCATCATCGACCCCATTTGACTATTCTGGATAGTGTTAGACTACTATGACATTAAAATGATATCAGCAGATAACAGGTTAGATTTTATGATACTTCTATATATAATATCATGCTGGTCGTTCAAAATATAATCCATATAGTTGTGCAAATTGATATTCCTTAATTAATAATGATCTATCAGTCGTTGACATTCTTAATGCAAAAAGAATCTGGCAGTTAATGTAATACACTTCTATTTTTATTTTGAGTTATATGTTCTATGTTCTTTAGGTCAATTGAGGAAGTAGGCCCTGTATCTCCTCTGGCTTCTAGTCTCACTGCTGGCTTTTCGGGGACAGTAGCTGCTGCTGCTTCCCATTCATTTGATACAGCCAAAAGTCGTTCACAGTGTATTGTTATACCTAAGGTATTACTCAGCAATGATCCTTTAGCTTGCTTTCTACTGTAATATTTCACCAATTTTGAAGGTCTAAATCTAGCTAAGAATCACCATGATAAAGTGCTGTGAGGACGTTGGGTACCTGGTTTAGATGAAAATTATGACTTATGAGTAATTAGATAACTTTATAATACAGCTTATTGATAATTAATCTGAACTGATTAAAATTTAGCTCCTCACTGGTCATCTGCTTTCCCATCCCATTGTGCAACAACTAACTTTTCCCTACTTGTATATTATGCTAATGTAAAGAAAAACTTGGCTATAACCAAGCCAGTAAGAAAATCAGAATATCCTTTCCCTTTCATTAGGTATGAAACATTCACCACCACATACACATATTTATCATGTGGGTAAATAATCTCATGGAACATTACGTGACTTGTTAGTAAAATATTTTCACAAAGTATACAGAAAAGGTTTTCGTACCATAAACAATCGCAAGCATAATAAATTCAAATACAAGCTCCATAGGCCACAACAAGCCTTTAAAGATATATGTCTAAAATACAATCTAGATCATAAAACCTTCACCCGGGCTAAGTGCAACTAAACAAAAATAAAGATAACTCTAACAAGAAGTAAAAATTGCTACTCCTCGCCACCTGCATGCATTTACTCAAATTGTGAAGGTATCCAAAATACTCTAGCTCTTCTTAACTAGCAACTCCTCCTAAATTCCGAAATCCTCCTTACATGATATCCTGCCTAAGCATAGTTTTGAGGGCTTGGATTAATCCGGTTCAGCTCTGGTGCCAAGGTTTCGTTGACTCCGGCATCGGTAGTATTAGAGGAGAAAGAGGGAGGGAGTGAAGGTGGAGTCGAGAGGGAGAGTGAACAGTGGTGGCTGGGAATAATAAAAAAGAATTGGTGGGTGAGGGGGTTAGCTAGGGCAACACACGCGTCTGGCCCATGTGGGATTTTTTTTTTCCGCTCTAGTTGTTACAAGATATGTGTATGATAATGCATCATAGTCACTGGCTTGCATTTTGCAGTACATCACTATGGAGAGGAAGCTTCTTAGATGGAAACCACCTGGAATATGGCTTGAGAGAGTAACTGGGATGTCTCCTGCTGATAGGAACCTCATGTTCCGGGGTATCTGGTTACGGATGGCACGCAGTGGGATTGCATCATTTGCACTTGTTGGATGCTACTTTTTCACGGTTGATCATCTATTATAGGCAACATTCTGCAACATCTGGAACTGAATTTTAGAACACAGAAAAAAACCAGGTCCCCTGCTAAAGTTTATGTGCAAAGGTAATTTTTGTTTTGTTTCTCTACTGTTATATCCTTTCAGGTCGGTATTCAGTATCATATTTCAGCTTCATCTTGTTTATTCATCAGGGCTGATCCAAATGTTTGATGCCATCAGAAGTGAACGTAGTTAAGCCACTTCGATATGATGGTTATGAACTACGCCGAGAATTCAATAGTATTGTATTCATGGACCAAGAGTATTTATTGGTGACATTCAGGTGAAATGTGGGCAGCACAATTGAAGCTGTTCACAGTGGAGAAGTTTCTCAGCTCATAACGTGAAGCTTGACGAAAAATGTGTATTGCAATGTAGTATAATACAACTCCTCTGAGAACTTCTTAGTTAATTATCCACTTTATTCGACTTTGCATTGAAGTATAATACAACTCTCAGAACTTGTGTCAATTTAACGATCCTTCCTTTAATGAATTGTCCTTCTATTGTTATAAAATGTTCAATATAATTGATTTACATTTCAGGCAGGTATTTTTTTTTAATCTAAAACTTATTATAATCTTTTTTCTTCACAGAGAAAATTCTCTAAATGAGAGGAGGCAAAATTAACAGTGAAAGAATTTATAAGAAAATATATAATAACACTTGATTTGATACAATCGATTAACTAAAAAGATTTGATGATATGATTAAAGAAAAAGATCTAAAGAGTCGGACTAAAGGCTTGGTTGTTGTTTTAGATATGATCATTATTCAATTAAATAAGAATTCGGGATTTGGTGAAAGGTAGGGGTAGTTGAGGAGAATTTGCTCTTACCTACTACCGTTGCCACCAACTTCCAGGATTCCCACTATCGTCTAAAACCTTCGATTCTTGGAGTAAACGAGACGAGACGAGCTGCAATCCCAGATGTCTTCGCCCGTCATCACCTGCAAAGGTCTTCCTTCAGATTCCTTTAATCCTCCTCCCGATTTGATAAGAGTATTATTCGCTTCTTGAATCTTTTTATTCTATTTCGTTTTTGGGCAGCTGCGGTGGCATGGGGACCAGGGGAGCCTCTGGTGTTGGAGGAAGTGGAGGTGGATCCTCCCAAGGAGATGGAGATCCGGGTGAAGGTCGTCTGCACCTCCATCTGCCGGAGTGATGTCTCGCAATGGGAATCAAAGGTCATCCCTTTTGGTCTCTTGTTCTCTTGATTGATTGATCTCAAAATGGTTTGGTTGAGTAAAATTGAGTAAAATTAATTAAATCTAGAATTTAGTATGAAGTCTTATGCTCAGTGGTGGGAGGTGATGGCAGTAGTTACCTTCTAACTACTTCTAAGTTTGTTTGCATTGTTCTTGAGTAAATGATTGTGATTGAGGTCAAACCTAGATGGTTTCTTATAACAGTTATCCAGCGATCACACCATCTAACACAGTTAAGTGGTTTCAAAGAAAGTGCAGGTGTAACTGTTTCCATATAATTCTTGCAGTTAAATTTATATGTTCTGTTCAACAACTAGACTTACTAAGTAGAACAATCATGTCAAGGAAGCTGGTGATCCTGATGCTTATCTTGGTACTTTAAAATGCAGGCACAGCCTGATTTGTTTCCCCGAATTTTTGGCCATGAAGCATCTGGGTAAGCTCTCTTGTTTGTTATGTGTGTCTCATTCTGGCCGTGTTCCACTGGTTCTGTCATTGTTAATTGCATAACATGAAATGGTAAACCTTTTAATCTTGTAGGATTGTTGAAAGTATTGGACAAGGAGTTACTGATTTTAAAGTGGGAGATCATGTACTTACTGTGTTCATTGGGGAATGTAAGAGCTGCAGGCACTGCATTTCGGGTAAAAGTAATATGTGCCAGAAGCTGGGTTTAGAAAGGAAGGGTGTCATGCACACTGATCAGAAGACTCGGTTCACAATCAAAGGGAAACCTGTGTATCATTATTGTGCAGTATCAAGTTTTAGCGAGTACACAGTTGTCCACTCTGGTTGTGCTATTAAAATCAGCCCAAGTGCGTCAATGGATAGAATTTGCCTTCTAAGTTGTGGGGTCTCTGCTGGTAAAGTTTGATTTATCTTGCATTATGAGAAATTCTTTTTCACTCTTGGCTTATTGTACTTTCTGATCGAACCATGTTACAATTACTTCTTCCTATATCATTATTTCTTGTTAGTCATGATACTTTAATAGGTTTCCAACTTTCCATTATCCTGCTTCTTATTGAGTTTTCTGTCTGTGCATAGAATATATCAAAATGATCTGTGGGTAGTTAACCTTGTTTTACCCGTTTTAAAATTTTAGGCCTTGGTGCAGCTTGGAGAGTTGCTGACATATCTAAAGGGTCAACTGTAGTTATTTTTGGCCTTGGAACTGTAGGCCTTTCGGTGAGTAACATGTCAAATTAGGTCACTTGCTGTATGCCAAAATACAGAAAGCAGAAAAAACATACTGTAATGGGCTCTTCATTTGCAAGAACAGGTAGCTCAAGGTGCTAAACTAAGGGGAGCTTCCAGAATTATTGGGGTGGATACTAATCCTGAGAAGTATGAAAAGGGTATGAACATTATTATGATTGCCTAACTTGATGAGTCATTTCATAAGATTATGTATCAGTTGTTTGTGATGTACAGGAAAGGCTTTTGGTATCACTGAGTTTATCAATCCAGATGAGTGCAGTGAACCTATCCAACAGGTGATGAGAAAACTTGCACAAGCCACCACACATGCATCAGTTCATGCATATTTTGGTGTACACAATGCATATCATGCTTCTTACAGATCTGTTTCCACTGATATGTTTTTCAACAAATTGCAGTAGGCTGACGTTTTTGTTTTGATTGAAGGTTGAAGTTTTTATTACTGGTTTAGAGGATTAAGCAGAAATGTTCATTTACATTTGCAGATTATAAAGCGCATCACAGACGGAGGGGCAGATTACTCTTTTGAATGTGTTGGTGATACTGGAGTAGTATCTACCGCATTACAATCTTGTTGTGATGTAATTCTCGTCCTTTATTCTGTTTACAGTCATTTCGAGGACATAGTTTTCGATTGGCATGCCTTTGCCTTTCACTTTTCTTTTAAGCTCTGTTTCCTTATTCTCAGGGTTGGGGACTAACTGTGACTTTAGGTGTACCAAAAGTCAAACCAGAGGTTGGAGCTCATTATGCATTACTCCTTTCTGGAAGGACTTTAAAGGGCACTTTGTTTGGAGGATGGAAACCAAAATCTGACCTGCCATCACTTGTTGATAAATATATGAGAAAGGTAAGTTCTCAGATTAGTTCTAGTTGTAGTTGCAGAGATTAACTGCTCACTTGTTCTCATACTTGCTTTTGAGATTTGCAGAAGAATTTTCTCTGATTGCAACTATTTCAGTATCTGGCAAAATAGAAATGATTTCTTAAGCTTGCTTGTAGGAGAACTTTTGTTCATCTGGATGACAACTAGTCATTAAGGCATCAATAGTAATCTAGGTCCTCTAAAGTTTAAACTGAAAGACAGCCTAAATTAGGGGGAAAAGTTGTCTAACCATTTGATCTTTTGCCTCCTAAGGATCCTTTTGGTTTTCTGAATTTATTCTTTAAATGGTCAGTGCATGAAAAGATTTCCAGAAATTCATCCGATTTTCTTAATTTCTCCTTTTTCTGTCAAAATTAAAATTATTGCACATGATATCAATTATCAAGGACATATATTGCTTATCTCTGGAAAGAGTGAGTTTTGTTCATGCAGGAAACAAATACTATGTCATGCTAGATTCTAACGAAGCACAAACCTGACATTGTAATGTCCTGTGCTAAGTTTTGGTAGGTAATATATTTCACAAAGTTAGAGCATAAAAAGGGAACAAATATTGACATTTACTTGCTGATGTCTTACATGTTATGCCATCTCGCTTCTTCAATGCCACTTGATTGCGCAGGAAAATTTGTAATATGCTAACTTGTTGATTTATTAAACAATTGCTTCTTCAATGCTACTTTCAGGAAATTGAAGTTGATGGCCTTGTCACACATGATATGCCATTTAGCAGAATAAATGAAGCTCTCAACCTAATGAGAGAAAGCAAGTGCTTGCGCTGCGTGATTCATATGTCGAAATAATTATGAGCAGGCCAGGATACCATGAACATGAATGTTCCTTTCACTTACTAATTTGTAACCATAATTTTATATTGCTATCATGAGAGCTCGGCGCGTCTAATTTATATCCCTAAGTTTCATATGCAATGTAGAACTTTGCCAAAAATATTCTTTTATACAAGTAAGGTATGCTTACAAACACGACAAGCATTCTATATATACTTTCTATATAGTATCATCATGTCCATTAATAGTTTCTCGCTTAACCATCACTATTAATAGACATGACAATGTCATGTTTTTCTTATTTGTAGAATATTTGTTAGGGATTTTTACAAATCGCATTCTACATTTTGTCTATTTTGTGATTCGCATCTCGTTTTTGGGGATTTTATAACGCGACCCCTTATTTTTTTTTATAATGTTCATTTAACACCCCAACGTTACTTTAGCTAATTGATATTAACCATATTATACATTTACCATGTTATATAATTTATGTGACTCTAGTTTAAAGATTACTAAAATACCTTTAAAAAGAAATCTAAATTCTCTTGTCTATCACTAAATCTTACTTCACAAAATTAATATCAAAATCCACAACTCACAAGAATCCTTCAAAATTTCTATCACGTACAAATCTTAGAAGCTTTTTACAACTTTACCTATTTTTCTTCATCTCTCTAGCTCAAAATTAGTTACTGAATTGATAATATATTTCATTCCTATTATTTTTTTAAAAATCTTAATCGTTAGATCTTCATTAAATTAATTAATAAAAAATTAACTCTATGGCACGAAATAAACATTCACGCCAGCTCTTGAACTCAGACAACTACTGTTTTCTTTTATTCAGCGTATATTATCAAACTTAATATATGCCTCCATCTACAGCAAAATCCAGAGGAAAACTACTATATATATATATATATATATATATATATATATTATATGCGTGGCTCTCAATGGGCATACATGGCTTTATAGTCGCTCCAAAGCTGGTCCACAGACTTACCCAGCAAGTCGAGGAAGTATTGATCACTGTATCCATCCTTCATCTTCGCGTTGAGCTGCGCCACGAAGCCATTCTCCAACCCATCGCAGTAATCCAAGAACCGAGCAGTGACGTCATACCCCTGGTCCCACGTATCCCCTTCCCCGGGCTTAACCCAGTGACTCGGGGCGTACCCGGCCCTCAAAGTCCGCGATGCCTTCGATCAATCCGGCCGGCGCCGCCGAGTTCCCATTCCACTGCCACACGTGGGTCACCTCGTGGTAGAGCACCCCCGTGAACTCGGCCCTCAGGTCGCCGGAGTAGTTCCCGATGTACTCGGCGCTGAAGTGGATCCCGTCGGCGACCGTGTAAGCGACGCCGTCGTAGGACTCGATGGAGAGGGTGACGAGGCTGACATCCTTGCGAGTGGACTCCGTTTGCTCGAACGTGTCCCACACGAACTTCGAGGCGGCGGCGAGGACTTGCTTGCTGTAGTCGAGGCCGATTTCGGCGGTGAAGCGGGCGCCGCCGCCGGTTCCTACCGCATTGTTGGTGGCCTCGAATTGGACGGAGCCGGCGGAGGAGGCTAAGAGAGAAGAAGTGATTAAGAAAACTATTAGCACACCCATGGTTGCTAATAATCTTGTGGATCGATAGATCGATGGTGTTTTTTCTTATAGCAGAAGGATTCAGCTTGACTTCGATGCTCTCTGTCGTGGGTTTTGGGGCATTGTATCGAATACCTGGCAGTCATTTGTGGAAGAGTTAAGCGTACGTCTTTGAAGACTTGGAATTAGCCGTGGAAGAAGAAGTAAGTCTTTGGTACTTGTCAAGTTTTAATTTGGTTGGACAAGTTTGGAAAAAGATATGATAGAAATTTATCAGATATTCAGACACACACCCTTTGTTTTGACTTCATTATTATTATATTTTAACACTCTATAATATAGATATTTATCATTCATATTTTGCTTTATGCCATAGTTTTCTTAACGAATAATCACCATATAAATAACTTAAATTAATTGTAGAAATAACATGATCTTATTACTCTCCACTAAGTTCTTAACCAACAACCAAAGTGGAATTAAGCCTCTAGAAGTAATGTGACTGGACTTTTCTCAACATCCTATAGGAGTAGTGATTACTTGTCTCTGTGAAAGAGTGAAGAGTTTTTATTTCTATTACAGCAAGATCAGACTATTAATCTTGAGGCCAAACTGGAACAGTAATCTAAAGTTGGCAAGCTGAAGAGCTCCATGAAGGATCCAATGGTTTATAGGCAGAGTAAAATCTGGCAATGCAGGTGCTGTCTCAATTTATTATTGATTTACTTATACCATTACTTTTATGTTTTCTTAAACTTTTCATTAATTGTTTATGAAAATTATTGCTTATAGTAAGACCTATAGTTTTATTTGTTAATTGATATATTTTCAGAAGATGTAAAATCTGAACTTTGATATTACTTCAAAGGATGAAGTTTTCACATGAAGATTTGAAAATATAAGGACTGTTGTTGTAGGCAACTATAAATCATTTGCATGTTTTTATGTATTAATTTTTTGTTATTAGAGTTGCATGTTTCAGTGTATTCATGTTTGGCTCTCCTCAACTAAAAATTCCTGGTTTTGCTACTAGTCCTTTGTAGTATTCTTGTAAATACACTTGATGTGTAGGATGTCATATGCAGTAAATCTTCAACTGACTATTTGGTTTGCAAAATAACCACCACTTTCTCATAGGAGCTAAAATTAGGGAGGTTAGGGTAGTTTTAGGGAAGCCGAAAAACTTACTTAATAGTCTATTTTCTTCATTCAAACACTAGTAATTTTTAGAAGGTTGTCATTTTATTTTCTAATTTTTTGCAAACAAACAAACATACCCTTAGCGGGAGTTTAATCTAACTAATTTGTTAGCTATCATCTCGAATATCATCTCGAACAGAGAAACAATTGTACTTTTTTTTAAAATGAATTAGGAGCCAATTGACTATAAACTACACAAAGGGGGTTAGCTTTCTAGGACATATAAGTCAGGACAACTAGGCTACTTCTTAAGAAAAATGCCACAACGAGTCTAAATTATGCATATATAGCACTTTAATATAAATTAACCGATTATTAATTTTAATATTTATAGGGGAATCAACCCGGTGACCACCACCAAAGTCGATAAGACCTAACCACTGAATATACTGGTAGCTTAAAACATTTATACTTGGTTGGATAAGTTTGTCGAAAGATAAGAATAATATTTTCTTTCTCAGGCAAAGTATAGTTTACATGTGTGATTTGGCTAATTTCAACTTATTTTATGTACTTTAAAATTTAATATTTAATTGATGTCCACCGAATAGGCAGAATCACTTGTATAAAAAAAGTCTTTTAGATTTTAATATAGCAAGAATGGGTCTCTGGGTACACTTGTGTGCATCTCTTGTGTAAGTTATCATTATAAAAATATATGCATTTAATATATAAAAAAGATACATTCAGTTTTCAGAGTCTAATCTTAAAAAGCCCCTATTAGACGTTAGAGCAATGTTGAAACCAGTGTGATTCATTGGGGCTAGTATTTATCTTCATAACTTAGTTACTCACCAACTATCCCTGTCATCCTTCAAACAGACTATTTGAAAAAATGATTAAAAGAATTACAATCTTGTAAACAAATTGTAACTTAATGTGAACCACATTATCCATTTTCATAGCGTTAAATGGAAAAGCTGCATTTGTTGCTATCTTTTCTGTTTTGGAAAGGCTTTTGGATGATTGGAATGAAAGAAATGGTCTATTTTTCTATCAACCAGTCTTATCCACTAATCAAAGGGGAAATTAAGCCTCCAGAAGCAGTGACTTGATTTGTACATCCTATTGGAGTAGTAGTGTTTTTGTACAAGAAAACCAAATAGAACAATAAAGGAGTATGTAAATACTTGTATCTGGAAAAAGAGTGAAAAAGTTTATTTTATTACAATGAATAAATTGTTACAATGCTTACTATTCTTGAGTTCATCAGTAGTAAATAATGAATGGTAAACTGGTACAGCAAGATCTGACTCACTCTAAATGGGCAGCTGAAGAGCTTCTACTTCCTCTTTGATATCTTTCAGTGATTGCTCCATGAAGGGTCCAGTGAAGGAAGTTGGTAGTCATCAGGTTTTAGAGCCAGAGCAAAATCTGGCAATGCAGGTGCTGTCTCAATAATCCTGCATATTAAGAAAGCAAAAGAAAAAAAAATTCAGTAGCACATTTGTGATTCGCGTACTTATTTTTCAATATATATGGGATATAAGTATTGCAGCAGACATGTAGAGAAGAGCAATGTATTAAAAGACTGCAAAAGGCCTAGGTGAATACTTAGGAGAGACACCCATGATTCCATTTCCACTTTGCCTCTCCAAAGAAACATTGGTGAGGGCAACCTAGATTCTAGAAATCCTCCCTACTACGTGAAAAATGTTATTAGGTTATGAGTTAAGTTGTACCTTTCTTGACTGTAGAGATCCCGATTAATCCGAACCTTACTCGAAACATCTTTTGGGATCTTCTCAGAGAGATACTTCATAGATCCCCAGAGAGCAGGACTCCTGCAAAGCAAAATAGTCTCACATTGTTGAGTTCCCTGCTCAAAATTGGATTACTAATACAAGGATATAGTATTCAAAGAACAATTTCATTCAGACATCAGATTCAATCTGTACTTCTATGAAGTAGAAAGAAAGAAGAAAAAAAAAATGTAATTTTGCTCAATAGTTAGGATCTAGCAAGATAGGATATCCATTGATGAGGGAATCCTTTTAAGCATATTTGTGAACATTATGAAAGAATTGATCAAAAAGTCAACACCAACAGCAGCTTTGTTCCTCAGTGGTTTTCACAAACTAAAATGCATCAACAGAAACTTGGTAACAGTAAACACCTGACTTGGTGAAACCTAATTCTAGCAAACATTTAATTTCAGATAATGTTTGTGGCTTTTCATTTCCAGATACAACATCTTCAACAGTAATTTGACTACCAAGTAGAAGATTGCTAGGATATCCAGATTTTAAGCAAGCCCTCCTCTATAAGCCAAAGTAAAGGAAATACTAGCAACCATGGAGAACATCATGGAGACTGGCCGATCAATCAAGTGGTGTTGCCAGAATACCTTGATGTTGGTGGAGTTGCATTGAAGGCCTCACAAGCCCTTTTGCTTTCTCTGATAAATTCGTCTGATGCCTGTAGAGCAGCTACAGCCATTCCATGGGATTTCTCTGTATTTCCCTCATCAAGAATCAATCCGTGGAAATAGTATGCAGCAGCCTGATAAATAAGAATGCATGTTTTTAAAATGCATCAAACTTTTTTTTTACTGCTGATATAGAGAGGAATTCCAATGGTCATCACATCATAAATTCTAATCTAAATAGTAAGAAGGTCTCCCGTTCTCGAGAGGGATACTCTGTGGATTGGAGTTGAATTTATAATAAGAGAACATCCAGTGCACTGGATATTTAAACTACGTACAAGTGTATTGATATTGCCCTGTAATAATACGTAGGAATTTGTAGGATTCAAAATTGCAGAGGGAAAACTTAACACATTAAAGTCTTCACATGAATACCAATTAAAAAGTTTAACATTGATGTATGAAAGAACAAGGGAAGAAGAGGAATTCAATTTACAGACCTTTGCTTCTGTAAATTTCCATTTAACAAGAAATTGATGCTTTTTCCCCCAGCCATCGGGTAAAGGAAGCTGTGCAATGTTATCCTGAGCCTGTATAGGTTGAATGGTTTAGCTACAACAACAATGGCAATACTAAATAATTTTCATTATTCACAGTTAGTAAGTACATCTATTAGCAGGGAAAAAATAAAAAATATGGTGGAACTAACAACTAGTTAAAAAGCCGACAGATACAAGACATATTTTAAGTAAAAGAGAGATATGATTAGAATTTAGAACTAATGTTATCAATACTTCTTGCACAGTCTAACTTAGAACTTGAATTAGGTACATAATTTTTAGGAAATTCTTGTCCTGTATCATTAATTGCTGGAATTATTAAAAAGGTGTCCAGCCAGTCACTCAGTGGAAGTGTGGAACTATTATGTAACCTATATTGGGTGGAACATTTCATGAATGCTGGACGTTCTTGATGGTGCTTCAATGAAGTTGATAGATGAAAGAAAGTTATCTATTTGTTAAGGTAAAAGTCAACTTTTCTTATTATTATGCTGCACCAATATTCTAATTAAATGAGAGAGAGAAAAGAGTATCTAATTGTGAGAACTACTACTTGGAAACAATATAGTTAGTAGTGCTGCAGCCAAATATATCAAAGAAGATATGATCCTTAAGAACAGAAAATACAAATAGCGAACAGGTACGACGATGAGACAAAAGAACTTGGAGACTGTAAACAAATTTAGTATAAAAAGTTGGTTCAGTAATCGCTCCAGGACGTGCTTGCAGGAAACATGAAAGACCAAATAGCAAGAGAGGAGAATTGTGAAGAGGGAAATGATTTGCATTGAAGGATTCACGTTGCCTGATGGGAAAATGTTGAAGTTGATAAAAGTTATACCTGATGCCAATACTTGACCATCTCACATGCCAACCGCCGTTTCACTGCTAAGGTAGCCTTTGGACTGTCGATTGCCATCCCAAGTTGAATATCAACACACTATCACAAAGATCGAAAAGAAGGTAAAGTGACAAACAGAGTGATTAAAAACTGGAAAGCTTAATATTATTTGAATAATAGCAAATTTATAAAATACATTGTTGTTAAGGTACACTCTGAAACTTGATATATTTGTATGGAATGGTGACAGTTAAGTTAATTTGATGTCAAACCATAAAATTATCTCAGCAAGTCATCTATAAATAAGATATTATTGCGAAAACTTCCATCTCAAGTATACATTTGGTACCACTTCTAGTTAAAAGAAAAAACAGTTAAGATAAGAAAATGCATCAAAACAGCAAATACAAAAAATTATTAAGGCGCTTCCAGTTAGGAGTATAAAAATGGTCACTTGCTGATAGCAAGAAAAGTAGTCAGAAATTCAGATAATATGTACCAGATAATGTTGGAGAACCGCAATTACCTGACCCAAAGCCTGCAGGCTAAGAGCTTTAAGAATTCCTTCTGCTAGGTCTATAGGAAGATCTCTTCTGCAATTTAAATAAGAGGCAAAGAGGGGTAAATAAGATTCACTAATGGAATTGACAGAAAGCTTAAAATCTTCAACATCCACTCGAACGATATCTCCACTGACAATGTTCCATAAGATGTTTAACAAAACAACTGGAAGAGTCATCTCTATTATGAAAAGGAACTGACGTTGCATACCTGAGTTCTGGAGGTATCTGAGGAAGTACTTGCCGTGTAGCACAATCCAGATACCCTGCTGCCTTCAAGAAAACATCAACAGAGGCCCGTTTGCTATCTGCGTGCCACCATGCAAATGTACTAAGCTACTATCAAGTAACTATTGTTAAAGAACAAATTATGAAAAATAAATTCCAATTGATACTTTCCTCAAAAATGAAAATTAAGAGGGCAAAGAACATCTCTAAGAAACAAGGATGATTTTTATGCATGCACAAAGGGGATGACACTGAAGCTTAATGAGTAAAACTGTAAGCTGTGCATAAATGTCAGAATCTCGTATTACTTAAAAAAATTGAAGTGCAATATTTGTACAATATGAAGTTACAATGGACGGAGGATAAGACCCTGAACTATAGCTCATTAAAATGAAGTAAACCACTTGGCTCAGCTAGGAATATAGCAGTTCTTTAATAGCAGTTACCCTCCCTCAAATTGCTTACCGTTCCTAACATTGATTTTGCACTATTTTGCCTTTCATGTATATGGGTCTAATCATTTATTACCAAACTATGCTAAAATCAACGTAGCCAGTTATACATTATTTAAAACAAAGTGGCAGATGTTATTTAATCCGGGGAAAAATTGTGAATTTCAAACCCAAAGTCATAGTAGGTGAACCAAGCATTTGGTTTTGTGCTCCAGCACAATTTAACATTGCATATACAGTAGATGATTCTCTTGAAAGAGATGATGCTCCAGAATTTATGCAAATTGAGGAAGATGATAGCTCTGAAACTACGAAATGGAATTTACAGTTTATTCCAACCTTCCGACACCCTTGGCTGATGTCCATCGCCAGATGTTTTAGGAAGAAGCAAGGAATTGGCCTGCGATAAACATAGGATGCCCATCAAGTGTAGAACTGATAGTACCTCATACCAAGCATTTGTCATGGCTGTTTCCTGCACATATCTAGTTATCTTAATTAGCTGTTAGGGTTGTTCATTCTTGGCTAAGGAAGTAGTCTCGATGTACATTTTAAAACTAAAGAAACAGAGCGGACCTCTGCATCATCCTCCTGGTTAACCCACACAAACTGCACTTTGTCTCTCAATGGACTACCTGAAAATTATGAACAAACTATCACGATTATGCTATGTAATAATGAAAATAGCAGGTAATGTTTCTTTTTTTTCGAAAATCCTATAAATTACCATCCTTCACCAATCCAAGAAGAACTGGCAGGTAATCTTCAAGAGCATTTAGAAGATCGCCAGAAGAAGATCCTCCTGCAAACACAAACCCACCTATGCTCTCATCTCTTGCAAACAATAGTAAAGCAACAGCAGAGACTCCACCCCTACGTACCATGACGTGTAGCTGTTCTTCGCTTTGGCCTTATTGCTATTGGCGTCTCTTGGGCAGCCATGACTACTATTCGAGTTCTCAAAGCTGAAATGCGTTCAACTAGGCTCTTTGGCAAGTTGTCGCCTAGCGATTGAGAAAAATCGACGCCTTGTGGGATGCGAAATCCTGGCACAAACACAGCCACCTCCCCAATACTCTCGGGCATTCTCCGGCCTCCGCCTGCATCCTTCGGGGTAGACACCAGACATCCCATGGTCCAAAACTAATTGCTGCATGCACAAATTCAGCAAAATTAGCATTCCAGAACAAGAAAAAAGATAAACCCATTTGCCAACCAAGTATGTGAAGTGCGTGGGTCATTAAATGCTAACTAACATAGGAGTAGGTGGCTCACGGGGTTCTATCACATGAACGAGTACCAGAGATTCAAGAAAATAGCCTAAATTCATGAGCTTTTTAGAGAAAAGTAACTTTCGGAACAGGTGAGAATCTTCCCACCTTCAATTCGTCGCCTTTATTCCTTATCTCTTCCTAATGGAATCTCTCCTGCCAGAAGATAAATTCAACAACCAGGCCCAAAAATAAATTTATAAAGCCAATGGGGTACTCTGATGAAAAGACTAAGGAAAAGAACACAGCAAGTTGTAATAGAAAAAGCGGGAACTTTAGTTCGAGTAAAGGGCTTCCAAACTTTATCGACATCAGAGCCAAAGATCAAAATGGGCGGTGTCAACAAATAAAGCGATGAAAGAAGCAAAAATCCAACAAAAAGAATTCTCGAAAATTACCCGGAAGTTTGGTCTCGATTCGTCGATTAGCTTCTTTGGGAATCGAAAGATACTGGGAGAAGGGCAAGGATTAATTTAGCGACAAGATCCCGAGAGACGGGGCAGTTCTTGGAGGGAGCTCGAGAAATAAAGAGGGATGGGTGGCGCCTGTCTCGGTATTTAAAGGTGGGGATTCAGTTGTGAGTGGAGGTGAGCAATAGGATATGTCTTAGAAGTTGTGCTCTTTTTTACATTCAATTCTCTAGCCTTTCTTATTTTTTTTTTAAAAAAAATATTATATTTACTTTTAATCATTCAAAATACCAACGGCCCAAATGCTAAATATAGACCGGACAAAGAGCCAGCTCTCTCTAATTATAGAGATATTTAGGTTTTATCAAACTCTAGCTAATATACTAAGTCGTATTGTCTAAGCTTCAAACTGTCGAGCTATTCGTTCGAATTTAATACTATCGAGACTTCGCTCACTAACCTATCTCACTGAAAATATTTTTTTAAGCCACCGTACTATTGAGCCATATTAAGCTATGCAATATTTTTTTAAGCTATCTACTTTCTTGATCGTTAAAAAAAATATCTAGCTAACTTTACAAGAATTAGTTAGTACATTCTCGTCCTCTTACTGCGGCAGCGGTACTAGTAGTAGATTTGTTGATGATCAAATCATCTGAAAGACATGGATGTAGGAATTCGATCCACTTGCCCACTTGGTAGTCTTTGATTACCTACATCAAAGTATCTACTGTCTACTGTTCTGAGGTGGCGTGTGATTTTAATAGCCATATGGGATGTTAGGATGTACAATTTGGTACCCAACGAGGTCATAAGGGTATGTAACTACTCTCCTACTCCATGACATCATTTATTTGTCCAGAGCTGAGATTATGAGTTTCAATCTCTATGACCGTAAACGTTGAGATTATTGAATTTTTTTTAATCGAAATATCAAATATTATATACGCATAATTTATCTATTTCTGCGTATTATATATATTCCTAAGTGTGTGTATATATATATTATAAGCACGTACGTGGTCCTCCACGTGGAAACCTTCACATGTGACGAGATAGGCCGCCGGCCACCGACCGCCGCCCGGTTAACCACCACCTTCCACGTGTCTTTGAGCCTATCACACGGCTGTTCCGAGAAAAAAAGCAGACTTTTGTCCGAGGTGACCTCGTGCTTACGTGGCGCGGGCTGGTTCATCGGCACCACGGATCACGAGATACACCGTTGGTGTTGATGTCGAAAAGGCGCCGAGAGTGACATCAAGCCGTCAAATTTGCGAAACGTGGTACCTACGAGAAACAACGCAATAAATTGTTGGAGTTGGAGTTGGAGTTGGAGTTGGAGTTGGGAAGGAAAATAATGCTGAGAACGGAGCACTCGATTTTTGTGTTTCTTTTCATAATTATTGTTAGTTAAGTACTAATAGATGACAACTAACCTCTCTACCTCACAATCATTATAAATGACAAACGAACTTTCCTAGGTTCCAACATAGGTCACACCTAAGAAAGCTACAAGGTTTAACTAATTAATCCCGAGATTCTGGGAATTAGCACGCCAAAACCACGTGTCAATCATGAAGATGACATGAACGATCCTTAGTTTTCGCATAACAACGATGCCGGTGATTGGATCATAATCTCCACACGCTTAGTTAAGATGTTTTTAGGATGGCAACGAAAGTGAACCCAGTCATGGTCTCATTGATCCTCTGGAGATCTGCCTGAAGTCTTCTAGTACACTTGGGATTTTGAATGTCATGAGATGGAGACTTAGAGAGTCGCCGTCTATGATTTTTTTCCTGACTGCAAACTTGTGGCTATAATGAGAAGAATAAGGTTGCCAAGAGATTTTATTTCATTAAGAATTTTCAAAACACCTGTATCATTTGCTCATCTCTTAATTTTCACTCTAATTTAGTTGATCCCCTGCACTCCAGGCCAAATTGCCACTGTTAGTCATTCGTTTATATTAGTGTCAATTCTGCTTAATATATTTCAGTCGCTGGGTTGTTGTCTTTTAAATTAATAATTATATTTTAAAAAAACCTAACAAATAAAGAGCATTTCTGTACGGCTAATGGGTGGGGAGACGGATCGGACTTCTATTTCCTGACCCGTTTTCTTACACCCGAATAGATCCGAATGAGTGGCATTTTCGTCTTTTCGCGATTCCTTATTTTGAATTGAACCCCTATTTCTTCCCACCCCGCACTAAATCTTTTTCACTAAATCTTCTCCTCAAAGCAGCTAAGTTTTTTCGATCTATTGCTCCGATCGTAGTGGCGCTGTGTTGTTGTCTTGATCTTTCCTACTACTAATCCTTGTGTGCTCTGCAATTCCTTGGCCTGAATTGATTTCGACGTCAGATCTCCAACCCTAACCCTAGTTTGCTGCTTGAATCCAGGTTTGCTTTCGTCGTCTAGCAATAATGACTATTTTGCATGCTTGAATTCAAACAATGTCGATTTGAAGCTTGTAGTTCCATTAGGACTCGTATAAATTTTGTGGACTTTGAGAAATTTTCCACCTAATTCCATGCTTCTAGGCTTTATTTTATTGGCTTCCTGAAACTTTGAGACCTGCATGTATAGTTTGCAGTTGTTAGCTGCTTAGCTCGTTCAGCATTGATCAAGATAATCGTCTCATGACCTGCATTTCAATGTTTCAGACTCTCCATGCTGAACACTAGCTTAAGTAACTTTTATGTTTACATCTCTTTCTTTAGTAGTCGATGGAGCATGAAAAATGCGAAGAGCAGACTCCTAAGCAGTCAAAGTACGAAAAACTACTTCCTGGAATTTCAGATAAGAATGAGTCAATTCCATCTACTATTCAGAAGATGGAAATTGATCTAGAGGATCCTGGAAGCAACATTGAATCTCCAACACCTGAGAAACCAGAATCTAGAAGAAAGGCGAATCTGGCTACTTCTCTTGCTAGGAAACAACCTGTGGAGAGTTTTCAAGATGAAGCTGTTCCTAGTCAATCAGCTGTTGTTGGCGAAGCAAGCACTCTTGTGCTCAATGCTGATGATTATTCATCTGCAGTATCTGATGTTGGAAGCAGACATATGCTCAACAGATCTCCAAGAAATGAATCAGTTGAACTTCCAGAAGAGTTAGTCAGTTGATCTTTTGTTTTATTCTTCATGCTCTTGCCACTAAATAACTTGCTTTTATCTCTCTAATGGCAGATACAGAACTTTAAAGAACCTCTTTAACCGAATGGAGAGTTCATTAAGGTTGCTTCGCTTGCGAAAAAAGTTGCCAACTTTTCAGAACATCTGCACTCAGGTCGAAATACTAACCAAAAGGTAATTAAAATTCATACATTTATTAGCAAAAACTTTGGTTTTAGTTCACTAAATGTTGTTTCTTTTACAGAAAATTCTTATGCCACCATCTGGCACAGATGAAATATTTATTTCCTGAAGCTATCCAGATAGACAAGATACGTGTGCATGATTTGAAAACTTTATGCATGATTCCAGAAATGAAGATTACTCTACTAATGGATGTAGTAGAATACACAAACCCTAATGAATCTACGTCAATGGCTCTATGTCGAACTTTTGAAGAAAAGCTCTCAAGTTTCATCACTGACAATCCAGAGGTACAATACTGAGACACTTTGTTCATGACCAATTTTTTTTTTCTTGGTGATACAAGAATTGAGAAAGGTACTCTGTGCTGATGCATTCTTTAGCTTAGTAATTCAGAAATATGCTTCTTCTTCTTTTTTGAAACATGAACATTATATCTAGATAAATATACTAGCCGTGGGTTCTGTTTTTACACTCACCTTCTTTAAAATGGAAAAGTTGATCTTAAATGCTATTGTAGCTATCTTGCTGCCTGATTACATCTAATGGGTAACAAATTGATACTGGACCTTGAGTGCAACTGATTAAGAAATTACATGGTTATGACATTTTCATGGCAGCTACCTTCATCATTACAGCTTTTTCAAATTTCAACATGATCCTGCAGTACATTCATAGAGCTTGCCCTAGCATTGACGGGCTATTGGAAGTACTAGAGTCAAGACACTATTAATTGCAGTTCTTCTGGAGTTCCATGTTAAACAGGAATTTTGATTTGGAAGTCTCATGTGCTTCTGTTTCTTTACTTCTTCCCTCCTGAGACTACTTTGGCGGGAGCCTTGCATATTGGGATGCCATTCTCCAGTCTGTCATATTTAACTGCTACTTTGTTGTATTGGGATGAATTACATAGGACAGTTGATAGACTTTTTCCTTGTCTTAAAGGCTCCTTAGGTTGCAATTACTTGTGCATGAGAATTGAACTAATAAGCACTGCAATCCTCGTGGTGGTCAATGAAGCAGTAAGTGTTAAAGGCATGCTTGCTTATTTGTATGGCCACAGTAATTATATCATAATGTATTGGTAATGGAACAAGTACAGGAGCATCTAATCATAATTAGTCCATAAAGTATGCTTGGTATTGTCTTCATTATTACCCTTCTGCTAGGTGTGGAAGTAAATTTTAGGAATGAAATGGTTTCTCAATATATTTAGAAGATTATCTTTGAAAGATTTTGAAATATTTTCTTTGGCATTAAGTTGCTGTATCTGGTTGAACTTTTCCATATCTAATAAATGTAATGCTGAGGAAGAATATTTCATAAATACTGTGATCCTACAAGCCATTAGGATGTTGGCTTTTGATTCTAAATGCTGCTCCTAAAATTTTATATTTCGGACAAGTAACAACATATTAATCTGGTTACAATCATAGAAAAAAAGAGATAAAAACCATTGAATGCAGTAGCATATAGTCTGTGGCTTTTATTAGAAAAATCTGCCATACTTTCAATCTCTTGGAATCCTAATTTAGTCTGATGTTGTATTTCTCTAGGAACTGTAATGCTGGAAATAGGAAGGCTATTTATTTCTCTTTTTGAGTTCAATATGCACCTCATGTCAGGCTGTTTGCTCCTCTTTATGTAATGTCTTTAATATGCTTGTTGCATCAGTTCTTTAAACTATTTGTTAACATAAGCGCTCTCTCTCTCTCTCACAAACACACATTCTATGTCTTTCGTATCTGTGTATTCTCTTATCATCGTCGGAGAACAGGGTACTGTAATCCCAGAGGCCATGCTACCAGAACCTTTTAATTCAGGAAACCCTGCTTTACTTCTCAAGACAGTGCCCACAAGATCATCCACTGAACAACCACAAAGTTTTATTAACCTAGAATCATCAAATGCCTCCCATCTTCCCTCATCTTTCCAACAACTAATTTCACGGAAAGTTATTCCGGAAACACAACAAACTCAACTACTTGCTTTGCAAGTGCTGTCAGAATCCCAATGCAACAATGGGGAACACACGGAAAATAGAAGAAATCCTCAAAAGCAAAGCAGTACTAGTTCTTTCATAACTGTCAAGTCTCCTGCTGGACTTGTTTCTTCACCAGATCGCCATATATTGTGCCATTATACAGAGAGCACGCCTGCAAAGCTTGAGTCGAACTCAGAGAAGGTGATAACAGAAACTCCAGCACAACAGACACCTAAGAGAATAGTCCCTACTTCACAGGAAAAATTGGTTGCTGAAAGTGAAGAACCATTTTCTGAAGCCAGATTGACAAGTTCGGCTCGAAGGTCTTTGATCTACTCGCCCTCAAAAACTGAAGAAAGTATGACCGATCCACTTGTATATGCGACTGGACAGGATAGAACACTCCAGTATTCTCACTATCAAGATGTGCCCACTAAAAGAAGTCTTTTGGGAGAAGAATCTAGAAGATCTCTTGTTAATCAACTATCTGTGGTATGTTTAGACCCTAATTTCCTTATATTTTGGTACAGTAGATCAAATTCAAATGACCACACTACCCACTCATACAATGGCCTGTGCCATCCAATTTATGCTTTCCAGCACATGTGATCACATACCTATGTCTTATGCAAATTGTTAAATGCGCTTGATTGAAGAAAAATAATATTAGCTATATTCTAAACTTCAACATAAACCTGGTAATGTAGGTTCACGGTTTCAAGTCTGATGCAGGTGATACTTTGGCTACGAAAAGCATTTTCTTCCTATGTATCCCAGAACCACACATAGTAACCTTTTTATTCCTCATTTAATGTTGCATATTTGTATAATTCTAGTGAGAGAAAGACTGCATTTCTGATCTTATAAATTATAATATATGCCTGAATATGCTCATATCTATTTTTCTTGTTCTGCATATGCTTTGTCCAGTCAGACCTAGTGTCCTAATTTTATTTAGAAGCACTGCTCCATGCACATGGATAGGATGTTGTGTTAGGACAATTGCTCCATTTGTTGGCTTGGTGAGTTTCATAAAAGATGAGATACAAGGAAATGCCCTAAAGTTTGTTAACAATGAGATATTTGTATGCATATTTGACCAAATACTTTATTTTAGTATGAACTTGTTAGAGATTTACTAGTTTGAAGATCATTCTTCAATGAGTTCCATTTGTTTAAACATTTGTAAATAAATTTTACTAGCAACTTTCTTTTTGTTAATTACAAACTAGTTAGGGATTTACTAGTCAAAAAGATTACTTATGATCTTTAACTTATCGCTAGTAATTTTAGCATGGCTATAACCCTGGTTACTTTTGGAGAATTCCAACTCTTAACAAAAGAGTTCTGTAACTAGTCTATATGTCCCAGTACAGTAAAATCATACTACCCGAAATGTTCTTGATAAGTATTCAACCAAGTGTGAATTCCATTCCATTCTTTGGTGAGTCACTAGGTAAGCCCATTTCACTTTATTGGATTATGTTTCTATTGAAAATTTGGAGTTCTATACACTTCCCTTTATTTGCCCCATTAAAATCGGTACAAAGTGAAATGTCCATCGACCTTTATTCTTTTCCAAATTTTTTTTCTGTAAACCCACTATATTTCTTGTTAATTTCTTATCTGGATCAAATATATTTTTTAACCAAACTGCCCTCTAGAAATTTTGTTAATTCTTTTGTTTACCTTAACTCTTTAAGGGAATCTAATGTCAAAATAGTGGTAAGTTTTGTATATGGAAAATATCTACTGTCATATCCTCTTGATCATGATTAACATCTAATGGAAGACCTCTGGTGATTTTTGTCCGAGGTTACTATGTCCCCTTTGGCCATTAAGGTGGTCTTTCCTTTTGAATACATCCCAGCCGTCGTAAGCCAGTAAGAATTAGATCTACTACTTTATTTCTGACGTTACTTTTACAGGAACGTAACACCGCAGTTGGCATTCTAGGAGATGCCAAGATGAACCGAGTGAGTCCAGGGAAGTGCCAGGAAAAGCTAGCATCTTTGCCTAGCATTTTTGACACTATCTGCCTCATTTCACAATCTATAGACTGTTCCTTGATCACAAGGCAGGAGCTTGTGCATAAGGTGCTCTCAAACAACTTGGATATTGAAGAGACAGGTACGGTTTACTGGAACACACACAACTTTCTATTTAGATTTGATTTGTATAAGGCATTCCATTATTCTTGTCCTTTCTACATGATAGGAGAAGTAGAAGAGCAGTTGGTGATGTTAGAAAAGTTGGCTCCAGATTGGATCAGTAAGAAGCCTGCACCAAGTGGAGAATTTCTTTACAGGCAAGTACTGCTATGCAGCATTAAACTAACTTTTAACTTATTAGCTATCATTTATTTCTTCCCTGAACAGTTAAAGTCTCAGCATTTATTTCTTGGTAGAACTGCTGATGCTAGCAGAAGTCTTTCAACTTTTATTCAAAGGAAAAGTAGAGCAACAGTGGTACCTTAAAGATCACATTTATGAAAAATAATAGTTTCACAGGCCTTTTGTTGCTCTCCACATTTTCTCTAGAGAACAGATCCTGTGGAGAGCTTTTGTGAGAAGAAATAATTAGTGATAAAATTGTCGCCATGTAATCACACCCTTAAACTGCCTGCATGAATTGCAATCTGAAGTCAGGCCAGTTTTTGTTTGAACTGACTATTGTGACTAGTGAATTATGTCCACAAGGCCAGTGTTAGGCCTTTGGTCTAGTTGATCTATTCAATAGCATTTTATTCAGTTATCTTCTGCTAAAAGCTCTAGTACCCTGTCCATCATCACCATCAAGATCCTTGAGGTACTTGGGCACCCATGATCTTTATTAAGTTCTCTAATCCATAAATATCTGTAGCATTGACATCATTACATTCATGTTATTAAAAAGTAGAATTACTCATTTGCTTTTGCGGTTCCTATACATTGTCCAGTTGCGGTTCCTTTACATTGTCCAGATCTTCTATTGAGTTATAACTTCTCCTAGATATTAACATTTTTCTTATCTGTTGTGCTTATGCAGTATTAAAAAAATACCCAATCTGAATCGGTTCACGCTAGGCTTGTAGATGCTGTTTAAGGATGTTCATGATACGTGAGTTGCTAAAGCGGAAGGAAGAGTTTCTTATGGCTGTATTCAATTTCTCATTTGTTATCAATATTGCAGAACCTTGTTGTTCCTGTTACTCGAACAACAACGCTATTTAAGCACCTCTCCCTTCTTATTCTCCCAAGGAATCCTTTTGAATTTTTGCCATGATGCTAATCAACCTGAATGAGTTTGCAGTTTCTGCTCATTATTTGAGTCGTTTTGTTGTAAAGTAAACAATGCTATGTACAGAGAACAACAAACTGCGAAATTTCCTTATATTAACTCTCAAGTCCTCTGAGCTACCCATGAGCTTGACGAGTCTACTATAACCAATAGCTTACGCTAAATGCATGCCAACTATCCACTACAATTGTAATAGAAAGAAATCTTATATATATATATATATATATATATATAATCTTCGAAATGAGTACCACTAGGGCTCCAATCCGAGACTATTGCTGCTCCACTCAATGGCCCTAACCATATTAGACCAATAGGAGACCGTTGGCTTCCACCTATTGACCAAATTGACAACTATCTGATATTCCAATTTACAAGCTATAATAATGACAGCTTAGGTGGTCCAAATAAGTAGTTACAATGCCTTCGCCATCTTCCTAAAACAGTGGACGTCTTTTCTTCTCCTTTTGTTTTTAATTTATTTTTTCTTTCTTTTAGAGAACTTTATAAAAGCACACCATATTTTGTCTTTATTACAGTTCACAACAACAAACAGAATAAAAATTATTTCTTTTTTTTTAAAAAAAATATATTTAAATTAAATAAAAATCTCCTCAAGAATATTAAGTCCATTTGGCATCCACGGTTAATCAACTTTATAGTGGCTTTGAAGCATAAAAAGCAATATATATATATATACATATATATATATATTGTTATGCATAGAATGTGAATAATAATATTTAAAACAGAAGAAGACACGATATTGCGTTTATTTTAACAAATTTCTCTTCTTTAGAATAGCAGAT
The DNA here is from genome assembly GCF_019914945.1 of Typha latifolia. Taxonomy (NCBI): domain Eukaryota; kingdom Viridiplantae; phylum Streptophyta; class Magnoliopsida; order Poales; family Typhaceae; genus Typha; species Typha latifolia. The sequence continues at coordinate 14,466,405 of NC_133088.1, read as the reverse complement.
AAGCGGGACCACTCAGGAAAGCTAGAAGAATCCTGTGAGCGTATCCTCTGATACACACGCTTTTGCACGTGAAACCTCTCTGCAAACATGGCGACCTTCCCCTATACGTGCTGCTCTCACGGACCAGACACAACCAACTTAACTCAGACGAAGACAGCGACTCACCATTACGACGGGGGTGGTGCATTGTCAGACAGAAACTTCCTCCCATTATTATTACCAAATTAATCCCCCTTACTTAACAAGACAAAAAACACATCATCATCATCTCATCACTGCTCCTAAACCCCCCCTGCCACTTGGGCTAACCTCACAGTCCAGTCTATTATAGGAACTACATTTCCTTTATCTGAACAAAGTTGACTCTAAAATAGTTATTCGATTATTTTCTATTGTTAAAAAAAAAGAAAGATAACGGCGGCGACGGTGCATTTTGGTCTATTTAATTCTCTAATATCTCTTACTCTTGATGGTGTTAAGAAAATAAAATAATATAAAATGACTATCTTACACCTAAATTTCTTTTCCTTTTTCTAATCTTAAAATAAAATAATTTCTGAAATATCTAAAGTTACTAATATTTGCCTTAAAAAAAAGATTTGATAATGATTTTAAAGACCATGCATAGTTAAAAAAGGTCGCTGTCACCTCTCGGTAAGAGATATTCGAGTTCTTTAAGACGCTTAGCGTGCACCGGCGAGGTGGCTAGGTTCACGTATAAAGTTATCCCACGTCTGGAATAGGAATAGCGGACGCGAGTTATCCGAGGGGGGGTTGTAAGTTGTAACTTTAGCTGTATAGCAGCAGCTCGGCGACCGAAGTTATCTATCCGACAGGATCTCTGCGGAGATGCGCTGTGGCGCGCGCTCCCACGCCTCTCCTCTGTGTAATCCTTTCATTGCAAACCGGAATTTGTTATCCACGAGGTAGAATAGTGGCGCCCGATATTCCGATGCCTTTTTCTCTGATCCTCGCCAATTCCTCGGACAACAATTCGGCTCTTTAATTTTTTTTGGAGTTTACTTGTCTTTTGTACCGATCAAACCGTTGAAGTTTTTTATTTTATTTTAATACCAACCATTTTTAATACCTTACATATACTATTTATAGCTCACTCAACTCAAGTTTGGCTCTTTGTATTTTATTACGAATGCAATCTAATCATTAGATGCGTATGAACAATGGAATAATGTGGATTCGAATAGGCCAACAGTATTGAAAATAATCATAATTTAGTCTAATTTTATTGGAATATTAAATATATAAAAAATTATATAATTGCTGTGGAATTGTTTTTATAGTATCATAATTACCACTATATTATTTAAAATATAAATCTAATTAATTATAATTAAAACTCAACTTAAATATAAAGAATTATTTTACCATTATATGAATGGTTTAATGTATTTTAGGTTAGATAGGAAAATTTTTATTATTTTTTTAGTATAGTAAAGTTAATATAGGAATTTAGTTAAGTTTATTTAATAGAATCAACATTAGAGTGGATAGCGTAATTTATACTTATTTAAAAAAAGAGTTTAAATTATAAATATTTAAAAAGATAGGGTATTAAATATAAATTTTTTTAAAAGAAAAACAAATTTAGTCCAACGAACTTTAGAGAGTACCGATCGCCGAGTTATTCGGCACAACAAAACGACAAAATTCTCCTCCACCACCATAATTCCATAAATACCCCTCCTCCCCCCCCCCCCCCCAACCCCATAAAAAACATACCAATTTCCAAGAACACCCCCGCCAAAGAATGAAAATTCCTCTCACAGCCCCCCGTCCGCGACTCCCCACCTCACTTCCACCACCCCCATGTGACCACACTTTCCATCCCGTACACTTCTCTGTACAAAAATCCCCAGCACCAGAGAGAGAGAGCGAGCCAAAGAAGTGAGAAAAAAAAAGAAAGTGCAGAGAGAAAGTGTAGATAAAGAGGAAAAGTGGGCATCTTCTTCCCTCGTATTTGTCTGCTCTCTTTTACCGTATTATGATACTCCAATATTAACCCACTTCTCCTTACTCCTTACCCTCCTACTAGCCATATAACCAACCATACCCTTTTGCCTCTTCCTCCAAAGACTAGTCTCCATCACCCCATTCCTCCTTGTAGCTAGCTTCTTTATAAGAAAGAGAGGGAGCTAACTCTCCTTTTGGGCTCTTTTGCGAGTTGGGTCTCTTTGTTTGGAGAAGATGGCTGTGGTTGTGGCTGCGTTGGAGGCTGGGTTGGTACTCCAAGGTGGGAAGAGGAGGGTGCGTAGCCTTTACTGGAAGCTGAGAGCAGAGATCAGGAGGCAGGTGGGGATGGGAAGAGAGAAGAACAAGCAGAGGTTTAGCTTTCACTATGATCCTTTTAGCTATGCTCTTAACTTTGATGATGGTTGCTCTGCTTTCCGCTACTGAGGACTACTAATGTGGATGCAGGGATGTCTTTATCTCTATATTTTGCTCTTCTTTTGGGTTTAGTGAGGATGTATAGGAGAACAGAGGGGGGTTATTTTGTAATGGGGGAGCTTATGATGCCTAATAGTTTTTTGGTGTTTTAGCTCGGTAGTACTTTGTTGATGTTTTAATTTGATCGAGCTTGTTCTTTTTGTTGGGCTTCCAAGTAATTAACCAATAGATACACTTTTGGATAGAGAAAATGTCACTCCTCAAGTCCTTCCAAAGAGGCTTTGCTTTGGAACCATCACTCGAATCTTTTGTTTGGAGAGTACTGTAGTTGTTAAGTCTCTCCAATGGAAATTGTAGGTACTAATTGTTATCAGTAGTTGATGTCTTAGTCCCATCCCATCAGCCACTCGAGACTTGCAATTCTTGGGCCTTTTTTCTTCTCTAATCTATGAGACAATTCCTGGCATAATTATTTGGTATCCAAGCATTTACAATAAAGGAATGAGAAGTGAGACACTCTCGTTAAAAAGGAGAAAATGAGGTGGATATAGAGGTGGCACAGTTAATGCTCGACAACTTTGCTTGTTGCTGTATAGGTTAATAAATACAGCAACTGCAGTGCTATATTAACCTGGAAGCAGAGGAGCAGAACAGAGGGAATCCCAGACCGAGTTATGATGGCTGTATTGATTAATATATTTTAATGTCTCCAAGCTGATGTTGCAGCAGCTGCAGTGCTATATTAACTAACTGTAACTGTATAGATATAACCAGGCATGGTCTGTGATAGCTCTGTTGTTTATATGTTGCATGTCGAACCTGCACGACATTTATGTTAATAGATGTAACTCTATTTTGCTAGATCTAATATTTTTGTGGCATATTTATTAAAAAATATTTTTTTAAAATATGAATTGAATGAAAATTTTGAATTCCCTAAAATTTTAAAAATTTAATAGTCATCATGTAAATTCATTTAAATAATTTATACAAAATAAAATTTGGTATCATATTAACACCATAAAAAATAAATTACACTTGAATTTTATAGATTAAATTTCTCATAAATTTTTTTTTCTAAATTTTAAAATCCAAAATTATTGTCAAAATTGATGTACGAGCATGCCAGATTAACTGCATTCAACTAGATTTTTGTTTTAAATTATTAAGCTATTATCAATTAATTGATGTGTTGAATTATATTTTTAGTTAACTATTATTATATCTTTAATAAAAAGAAGTTATTTATAACTTACCTAAAGATAAAATGCTCTAATATATAGTTTAATATGCATATTCAAACTAAAAATATGTATAAAGATTCTCAAAAATATATCATAGGCGTGACGTGTTGGGCCATCCTTGATCTCTCTGCCCATTTGAGTGCTGGAAGAAGGTTTGCCATTTGGCCAGAAGCCCTCTCATCTCTCTAGCTATTTGGGCTAGAAAAGCATCTGCTAATTGGCCCCAAGGATCAAAAGTTTGTGTACCTCTAGCCTCTTCAGTAACCCAAGCTACCTCTCTATCTCTTGAACAATATATGCTCAAAAGCAAAGCTAGATCTGGAGTAACTTTTCATTCAAAATCAAAAGCTGTTTACATTCATCATAACTGTAAAAGATTCTCGTTTAGATTTTGATAATCAGAACTCACTCATTCAACCAATTGCTATAATTTGTTTCCTGGTAGTAAAGACAACAGAGATGACACCTTCTCTTAATCATGCAGATGGCTTGCCTACCAGTTGTTGACTACCTTAATTACATCCACAGCTTTTTCCATCTGCATTCCTCGGCTACCTTTAACCAAAACAACATCACCTCCAGCCAGTTCTTTTGTTATGCTATGGGAAAGCATTGCTGAATCACAAGCACAGATTACATTACCCTTCCCAAATATATTCAACTTTTCAGCAGCTGCAGTGAATCTCTTGCCTGCCAGCATGACTAATGCAATACTGGGATCAACACAAAGTTTCAGTACTCGCTCGTGAGCATCAGCCTCTGCCGCACCCAGTTCTAGCATATCTCCCAGTATTGCAACTCTTTTACCCATGCAATCCATTGATTTTAGCATGTTGATAGCTGCACTCATGCTAGAAGTGTTAGCATTGTAAGTGTCATTGATGATCGTAATGCCGTTTTCAGTAACCTCCATCTCTGATCTCATGCTAACAGGTCTGAATCTTGATAAGGCTTCCCCAATTTGGGTAAGAGGTATTCCAAGTGAAAGTGCAACTGCTGCAGCAGCACAGGCATTCATAGCTAAGTGCAGACCAGGGGAGGCGATCTTAAATTCAACCCTGAAATTGAAAAACACACATGTAATAACCAAGTATAGCAGGGAAAAGAATTGGGCTTGATCTGCTTTGGATGAGAAAGAAATTTGTAATAGATATGAGATGTGAAGTGGAACATCAAACAGTAGTAGCAAGAGTTCGGAAATTTGACTAAGTTAGATAGTCTATGTCCAGTTGACAGATGAGTTAAAAGGATGATAAAAGTTTGATGAAGAGACACATTTTGATATATAAGTGTCTTGACTCTAACCCAATTATGTTGAGAAGTGAAAAATAATAATATGCTACCAAAGAAGAATCACAGATTGTAAATGTTTCTTCTTGCTTAGCAATGCCTTTTGAAACCTATCTAAAAGGTCGAAATAGATCCTAATGATGCTTCTTGATAGTAAATAATATAAGGACAGTACAAACTATCAGTGTTGGGAAGAAAGACAAATTGATAAATTTAAATACTTAGCTAATATCAGCTCAATTATTGCTCAGAGTAGGACGTGATCTATAGCTACTAGGCATGGATAATGAACAACCCAAACTTGAATAGCCTGCACTAGCATAAAAATGTTAAAACCCCAATTGATTTGACAAAATCTTGGTAGAGCAGGCTCAAGTAGTAAATTCTTCAAGTTCAAAAACCAATCTTTTCTCTTTTCAGTTTAAAATTTATACATGCTAAAACAAGCATTAGCATTCAAGTATCCAGATCAGCTTGGCTGTAAGCAGCCTATGAGGACTGCAAAAAATTCTATAGGAGAGCTGTAGCATCTTCCTTGTCAACTCAAGTGTAGATATAAGAGCTGCTTCAAATTTAGCAAATCCACGTGTGGACAACAGAATACAACAAATCTTGGAAAATAAGGGTGCCTAGTTTCGAGAATGTTGTGTCACTTCACTCCATGATGGATAATTAACTGAAATACATGAAGTTAGGAATTGATTGTGCAATCCACTACCAAATCTGATTAGGCTAAGTCCAATAATTTTGGTACTGTATAGTCTGTGTAAAACTGTAAATACTGATTTCAGGTTCCTTTGGTAATTTATCTTCGAATGAAATTTATCCTGTCCATTTGTTGTCAGTTTTTTTTCTCTCTAGGACATTTAGTTTGCCATCAATTATCCTCTTTGTATCAGAGATAGCAGAAACAGAAAAGAAACTTACAGCTCTGGAGTTATTCCACTTGGTCCTGAAAACTGATTCTCATACAAATGCATCTTACTTTCTAGGACAACACGAACAGAACAACCTCCATCAACACATTCAGCTGATGCCAAACGGACATCACATCCTCTTTTTCGCCCAAAGAGCACCTAATAGCAAGTGAAGAACTAGGCTTAAGAGTCAAACAGAAGAAATCTGCTTCGAATTTTGATACTTCATGTGCAGCAGGACAGACATGAGTAAAATTTATTAATTTTATTCCAGTAGTATACTGGAGACGACAATGAAAGATAACTCACACGCAAAAATCTGGTTCTTACGAGGCAATTAGCAACTAACTGCAGACGCATTATCTTGCAGAACAGGCATCAGCTATGCACTTAATAAGTTTGCAAGGTTATTGAAATAAGTGTGATGATATAAAATATCTAACATAAGAGATAAAGAAGACTTCTGGCTATTGTGGTATAATTCTAGCTTCATGCAAAATATCTCTAAATAGCACATCTGCTCTGTATGAGCATTGAGGTACATTTTAATGAGTTGGCAAGAATGGACAAAAGATGCAAAAAAGGCCAGGTGGTGTTAAACATATCATGGGTTTGACAACAACGTAATCAGAGAGCATAATTTATAGCTAATTGTAGGTAAGGAAAATGAAAGCATGGCATAAAATGTTGTTATGGATGGTAGCATTTAAAAGTAAGAATAAGGAGACAAGACCCTACTAAATTATCTGGTTGATTTTATAGGACATCTGCAGTCACATTAACATGTAATAATCACTTATTACTAACTTCTGCTCCAAGAATGCATAGCACGGCACACCCGCAATTGCATTCGATGAAATTATCCACAGATGCCTAATTTGGTAAAGTTCATGGCAATATATAGACAGTTAAAGAACAAGTACATGACTGTTATGAATCTTACCTTCTTAACTCCAACTGGAACAGGAACACCCATAACAAAAGGATCATCAGCATTCAGTACACATATATGCCCCGGTTTCGCCTCTGTGAACAGCTCCCCTTTAGCTCTAGCAACTTCCTCCAAGCTTGTAAATTGATTCATATGACTGTACTCAACGTTCAAAAGCACCCTGACCGAAGGCCGGCACATGTGTGCCATCGTCAAGATCTCCCCTTTCTCCCCTCCCAATCCTAGTTCCACAACCGAGGTTTTTGCATCCCGGGGAATCCCGATCAGCGTCATCGCGACTCCGACCATATAGTTCAGGTTCCCGGGAGTCTGATGCACAATGCCAAGGCTTCCAAGCGCGAGAGCTATCATACTTCTGGTTGTAGTCTTTCCAACACTCCCAGTTAAGCCTACTAAAATGCCATCGAACCTATTTCTAGCGAAAATTGCCATATTATCGAGAGCAACCAATGTATCCCCTTCCACTTTGATGAAGCCTCTCTCCCAATCCTCGCAAACCCTATTCCCGATAACCCCGACGCAGCCCTTATCGGCCAACGCCCGGTCGACGAAATCGTGGCCGTCGAAGTTTTCTCCGGCGACGGCGAAGAACCACTGGCCGGGGATCAGCTTCCGGGTGTCTGTGGAGATGGTTCCGGCAGGGGCAGGGATGACGATTTCTCCATCAACAGCTTCTGCTAGCTCTGAAGCAGTCCACAAGCGCTCGCCTTGGAGCTTTCGACGCCGGAAAGGGCCAAAATGCAAGATTTCGTCGGCGATTGGCAGATTCGTGGCTTGAAGAGTAGAAGACAACCTGTAGATTCCTGGGCGAGAAACTCGGCCATGAACGAAGATCGGCGGTCGTGGTTTCCGGCATTTGGATGTGCCCAAGAACCAATCATTCGAATTGAAAAAGGTGGCATTTTTATAAAGACGAGAGTAATTTTCTTTCAGAAAAGAGTCCACTCCACAAGCCAAGTGAATAGTTCCCATGAGGAAACCTCGAGTAACGAAAAAGGAAGAAGCAAGAGGCCGATTGTTATCAAAACGCAAGGAATCTCGTCCGAAATCTCGCATAACACACTCTTAACTTACGCACAAAGGTTTTCTTCGCTCACAAAAAAAAAAAAAAAGGTGATCGTGCAAAATAGAAAATTAGTTTGGGTTTTAGTGCAAATGCCCCTTCAAATAACGAAAATGTGGAAACATTACGGAGATCTGACGGCTCGCCAGGCTAAAGACGTGCGTTAGATGGAAAAAAAAAGTATCTTTTTATTTACTTTATAATTTAAAATAATATCGATTAGATTTTAAATCCTTCTAGAATTTGGAGTTAAGATGACATTATTCCACTTCCAATCAAATCTAGGGAAATCCAAACCGTGCATCAATAGGAACTCCGCCTTTTCCTTTTTTGGAAGGTAGGGTTTGTTGGGCAGATATTCGATATTGCTGCTTCCCTTTAGATTAAGGAATTAATCCTCTCCTCTCTCTCTCTCTCTCTCTCTCTCTCTCCATTCTGTTAGTGTTTAAGTTAATAATATCTCTGGAATCCTGCCTGGTTTGTTATCTTGTCGATTCGCGCACGAAGTGTTTGAGTAAATCGCCAGCTGAGCCGTACGAAGAATACCTAGAATGTGCAACTCAAACAACTTCGCCAAGGTTAATCTGCTGCTACTTCTGATACTTATACATATATTTTTGCATCCAATTCTTGCTTCTTCTTCTTCGCCGTACAACATAAAAGTAAAGAATAAGAATGTAGATAAAACAAAGTTCGATATCTTAATCTTTAACACTTTGAATCTCCAAAACAAAGTGGTTACTGATGTTGGCGTTGTTCTTCCTTACTTCTTGTTCTTGTTTATTCATCCATAGATTAATACATGGTTTGATATCTTAATCTTTAAAACTGTTTGCATCTTCAAGAACAAAATGGTTAGTGATGTTGGCACTGTTCTTCCTTGCTTCTTGTTCTTATTTATTCATATATAAATTAAAACAAGGTTTCGATATCTTAATCTTTAACTGTTTGAATCTCATTGTTCTTCCTTTATTCATTCATGCATGGATTAAAACAAGCTTCCTCTCATTGGCATGAGATAGACTAACTTATATTGGTCGAGTATAGATTCCTTGACTCCTTTTGATATTATATGCCCAAGAAGGTTGCTGAAAGAGGAACTAGAAGCTCCTCCTGGAATCGGGACCAAGAAAAGGCATTTGAGAATGCGCTAGTAATTCACCCAGAAGGCTGCATTAACCGGTGGGAGAAAATCACGCAGGCTGTTCCTGGAAAAACTGAGGAGGAAATCAAGCTCCACTATTCATTATTGGTTGAAGACATCGACAGAATTGAATCTGACCATGTTCCTTTACCCAATTATGTCAGTCCATTTTATGGTTCATGTAACGATGGCTCTACTATCAGAAAGGGTGAGCATTATAATGAATTTAATGACGATGTGAAGAGAAAAAGGAGGGATCAAGAACGCAAAAAGAGCAGACTATGGACAGAGGAGGAACATAGGTGAAAATGTTTCTAATCTTGCTTTTCTTCAATTCTAATCCTTATCATCACGCAAAATGCCATTTATGCCATTTCATAATTAATAATGGCTTTTCCCTATATCAGCCCTTTTATCATGGTATTTGTTGGTTTTACTAATTTGTGAAGTTGGAGGAGCAAGTTTCTTGGTACTTATATGTACATCAGAAAGAACCTGCCATTTAGCTGAAGTGCTTGCTTTATTTCGGTTCACAATGATGGTTGCTCTGGTTAAATGCCAAGTTAAAAACTTTGAGTTGTAACTACACTTAGTCATAATCAAGAGAGCATATATTTTTGTACTAATTTTTATATCAAGTAAGCATTCCATTTTGCCGCTCTCTTGATTCTTACAAGTTGAAATTCTTCTGTTACTGTTTTTTATATTGTGAGTTCGTGTGTGTGTGTGTGTGTGTGTGTGTGTGTGTGTGTGTGTGTTTCAGCTGATCATGCCAAGTTGTGTGCTGCTATGCTTCTCAAGTTTTGAGCCTCCATAATTTAAATGGTCATATCAAAGCTTTTACTACTTACCGTTTGTTACATGGACACAACGGTGGACATTTCTCCTTATCTTTAATTAATAGCAGTAGTACTTCTACATTTTTGATGAAACACAGGAACTTTCTTCGTGGTCTCGATGTGTTTGGCAAGGGTGACTGGCGTAGCATTTCTAGAAAGTTTGTGACAACAAGGTCACCTGCACAAGTGGCAAGCCATGCACAGAAGTTCTACAACAGGCAAAACTCGTCGATCAAAGACAGAAAAAGATCAAGCATCCATGATATCGCTGATGTGAACGATGGCAATGCGTCTGCACCTCAAGTTCCAGTCACCAGCCAAGCCGATGGTCCAATTATATCTAATAATCAAATTTCAGCCAAGCCTCCTCCCCAGTTTCCAGCTTGTTCTCCTGGTTTAGGTAAAGATGCAGCTACAATTGAACAGCCAGTTGAAACTGTGATTTCTTCAGATGGCACTCCAAACAATCTTCCAATTCTTTGGTGCCCCTATGAGAATAGCTGCAATGAACCATCAAACGCGGCAGAGACATCTCCACTGATAGCAAATCTCAGTACCATACACTGGTTGGATTTGTTTGGTTCCACTTAGAGCAGAACAAGTTATCTGTAATAAATCTGCAGCAATATCACTACTTCAGATTGTTAATAGGGTGTTGCCGATTAGTGTATGAATCGTGTAAATATGATCCGCAGGAGTAGATAATAGTCTTAGAGTTATCTGTTCAATAGTTGATTTGTAAAGACAGCAAATCTAATGGAAAGAATAAAATGTTTTGTGGCAGTACCAATATATTACTGGTAATATACCATCTCAAGTGGTTGTGTTCCACAGCTCTGAAGCATGATTCTTGTATTATGTAGTACTTTGTTTTATCTTAAAAAAAAATCTGCAACTGGCTGAGCCAGCAATATCTGCTACAAAATTAAAGCTGAATTCACCAAGCTTTCTCATGATCATTATATTCAAAAGATAGAGGATTTAGATTAAGGTTTCTTTAACTCTTTTTGTTCTTATTTATCTTAAAAGAGCTTTTTAAATTTGATTTAAAAGCCACTTTTATTATTTTATTCAGAGGAATCTTGATGAGAAATTTATCTTATATTTTAAAAAATAAAAAATAAAGGGTCATAACCTAAGAAAGCCATCATCCACACCATAATGCCAACCAATAGTGATTTGTCAACCTACCATTTGTTGGACCATCAAAATATATCAACAACTTTCTGGGCCCATTTGCACAATTCCACCTACTAGCTAGAAGTTAGAAGGGCAATTTCGTCATTTCGTTCAAAATGGAAACCCTTTTCTTCCGGTTCTTCACTGTGTTATAGAACCCTTTATTAATTCCCGAAAACAACGATTGCTATACTACACGATTTCTCAAAGGAATCGAGAGCCGATTAGGGTTTCTATAACCCTAATCCGGCGAATTCGGACTCGATGGCGGCGGCGGCGGGAGAGGGGCGAGGAGCTATTTGCATCAACGAGGTACTCACGGACGACGAGCTCAGGGCTGTTTTAGCGAAGTTGGAGAGGGAGGAGGAGAAGGACGCGTTTGGGCTCGTTTGCAAGCGATGGCTTCGGATACAGAGCTCTGAGCGGCGGCGCCTCCGGGCTCGGGCCGGGCCCGCCATGCTCCGCGGACTCGCCGGACGCTTCCCCGGCCTCCTCGAACTCGATCTCTCCCAGTCCGTCTCGCGGTCATTTTACCCGGGTGTTATCGATGCTGATCTCGACGTGATCGCATCAGGTTTCCGAAATCTGCGGGCGCTTAACTTGCAGAACTGTAAAGGTGCGATTTTTATGGCTTCTTAGGTAGTTTTGGATCAGATTGTTGCTGGGAATAGAAATTTTCTGCCTATTTTTGTTGTTTAGATGGGTAAAGGCCCGATTTTTGTGCTAATTAAAAATAATCTTATTATCTAAGATCTAGTTCTATAACCTGGAGTTCCTTGTTAAAGGTTTGTTGAGACTGCAGATTAGTTGATGGTTGTCGTTGATGATGAGTGATTTTATTGATTCTTTCAGCTATCACTTTACGGGGCCGTACACTATGGATAATCTCTGCAGGGAAAAATCTATATCTTCCTTTTAGATTTGACTGATGATTGTTTGGTGCTCATGATTTTGGGAGCTTTGTGATGGTTGCTTGTCTGTTGCTGATAACGAGTGCTATATTTCTGCAATTTTTTAAAATTTAGGATGATGAATTGTAGATGTTATTCAGTATCTAAATGTGGCAGTATTTTGTCGTTCTGAAAATAAAGTTTCATCTTAGATCAATTGGTATTAGTGAGAAAACGATGACAAGGCTATTAGATTAATCATCAAACTTAAATATTCATTTTAAGTAGGAATTCCTTTCAGTGGAAGTTTTGCATCTCAATTCAGTATCTGATTTGCTTATAGTGCCCTTGTTGTTTAACAGGTGTAACTGATGTTGGAATGATAACCCTTGGAGATTGCCTTCTTTCCCTCCAATATTTGGATGTCTCTCATTGCAGAAAACTTACAGACAAGGGATTAACAGCTGTGGCATTAGGTTGTCGCAGTTTGAAAAGATTATACCTTTCTGGCTGCAAATCAGTTACTGATAATCTGTTATGTGCTCTATCCACGAGCACTTTGCAACTAGAAGAGCTAGAACTAGCAGGATGCAACAAGATAACTGATTCTGGCCTCTCTAGTCTAGCCAATGGGTGTCACCATATCAAATGTTTAGATGTTAGCAAATGCAGCAAGGTTGGGGATGTGGGAGTCTCTAGAATTGCTGAGGTCTCTTCATCATCTTTGATGTCACTAAAGCTGTTGGACTGCTACCGTGTTGATGATAAATGCATTTTTGCCTTGGCCAAGTCATGCCACAACCTCAAAACTCTTGTCATTGGTGGCTGTCGAGACATTACTGATGAGTCCATAATATCCCTAGTCCTTGCGTGTTGTCACAGTCTGAGGACATTACGGATGGACTGGTGTTCAAACATTACTGACTCATCCATGAGATGCGTGCTGTCAAATTGCAGATATCTTGTGGCTCTTGACATTGGGTGTTGTGACAAACTAACAGATGGGGCATTTCAAGTTCTAGGAACACAAGGATTTGAGTCACGGTTGAAGGTTTTGAAGGCCAGTAATTGCCTGAGGATCACAGTTGCAGGGGTTGCTATGGTATTACAGTGCTCCAATGCATTAGAATACCTTGACGTCCGGTCATGCCCACATGTTACAAGACTTGGATGTGAGCAAGCTGGATTGCAGTTTCCTCTGTGCTGTAGAATAAACTTCGATGGCAGCTTATCGGAGAGTGAAGGGATGATTGATGTATACTTCTAAAGCCAGGCCAGGATTAGGAAATCCTCCCAGACATCTCCGGGTGCTTATCAATGGACTGATGCCTCATACAACTATATAAATTATGTTGATATCTATTATATCATACTGCATCCTTGGAACAAAAAGGAATGCGCAGTTCAGCTTCTGTATATGTATATTCTCAGGTATCCTGACACTCTCGTGTCCTTTTTATGATGATCTGTACATACTAGGCTTGCTTTAGGAGCTGAATAGATGATAATGGAATTGGAGGCATCTTTTTTTATTTTATTTTCAACAGTATTCTTGATTGTATGTAGCAAATGGATCCTGAAATGACTCATGCCTCATGCAACTATATAATTGCAACTAGGTGCAACTAAACTCACAAGGATGAGCAAACAGAGAAGCCATGCCAGTCTTTGATGGATATCGGGTTGAGGAAGTTACTTGCACGGTTGACCCACTACGGTCAAAAGAAGATTGAGATCCTTTCAAATTTCTTCTAAAAACTGCATCTTATTCTTATCGACATAGAACTCAATTGTTAGGAATTGAGCATATCTTATTTTAAACAAATTAAATTTGGAAAATGTTTCTTTACTTTTGATGTCTCCCTGTGATGTTTTATTTATACAAATTATACTCTAAATTTTAGAAATTCATAAAAGGAAAAGTTTTCAGTCTCAAAAAAGGATCTGGTGAATTTAGAGTAGTAAAATTACTTGTACGAGAGAGAGAGAGAGAGAGAGAGAGAGAGAGAGAGAGAGAGAGAGAGAGAGAGAGAGAGAGAGAGAGGTGTTCATGGTGTGTTACAGCCTCTCCAAGAACCGACGCTGCTCGGACTCTTGGCGTTGCAGCCTGAGGTGGTCGTGGTGTTTCTTGATCATCGTCTCCGCCCGTCCGAACAACTCCTCGCGGCCGACCACCAGCGTATCCCTCCTCCTCCACCCGACCTCCTCCCTTCCTATTAATCCCTTATCCATCGCCGACTTCTCCTTGAAAGTTGCCGACTTTTTCAACCCCACCTCTGTCGCCTCCTCCCCTACTCTTTGCCGCCGCCTCTCCCACGTCTCGCTCTTCGTCAACTGCGCCGGCCTACTCGTGGCATCCGTGGACACCTCATGCGGGGCGCAGCCACTCGGTGGCTCGGCTTCGGGGGAGACGAAGGACGATGGGTCAGGTGGGGGCAGGGAGGGGTCGTCGGCGGCGCGTTTGGCTGCGGAGAGACGCCAGATGACGAACACGATGACGTTGGCGGTGAGCCAGAGAGCGCGCGGGGAGGACTGCAGAAGGTGGTGGAGGAGGAGGAGAGTGGCGGCGTAGAAGACGGCGAGGATCGCCGAGTGGACACTGATGAGTTTCTGGGACCATGACAGCACGGACGCCACCGCCGGCATTGCTAGAGAGAGAGAGAGTTCAAATGAGAGGGGAAGAGAAAGTGGTTATTTAAAGGAGGGTGGAAGTGGAAAGATGGAGGATGGCAAGGAATGCAACAAAAATCTTAGGGAGGAGGTAGGAAGCATGGAAAAAATGTTGTATATTGTACAGTAATTTTACGTATTTAGTTGAGTATTTTTTTTATCAAATTAGCCGTTCTCAAAAATATATTTATCCAAATAGTTCACTTCTTAAACTTATTAGCTAAAATGGTATACACATAGACTCCACACATCGCATTTTACATGTGTAGTTCATCTTAATAATATAAAAATATGTGAGGATAATGAGGTGGGCCGTGAGATTATTTGGATGTCAATCTAATATTTTCTTTAGTTTATTTAATTAATATAAAAAACTTCTAATTTATCTAATTAACAGATAATATATAAATCTTGAAATATCTTTCTCATTATTTATATATATATTTAGATGCTATTTGATTTGTGCATACCAGATGATTATTTATAAATTACTTATATATATTTTAAAAGTTATATACAAAATCTTATCATAAGTAGAAAGTGTGATAGGGGTATATATATTTTCTAAACAAGATTTTTAGTATAATTAATCTATTTATTTATAGTTAATAACTAAATATAAATTTTTGAATAAATTTATTTGAGATAATTATTAAATTTTATAATTAAACAATAAAATTTATCTAAAATTCTAGATGTACTTTATTTATATTTAAGAGGTGTTTATAAAATTATCCTTAAAAGACATCGATAAAAATAAATTAAAACAAAAGCTCTGAACTCTTTAGTGCTTCACAACTTCCATTAAACAGCTTTCCGTCTCCATCTCTACTAGACTTTGAACCAATTAATCTCCCGACGGCTGTGGCCACTGACGTTGGGTTGGAGCCACCTCTCCTCTATCTAATTCTCCTTTCTTAGATTCTTCGCTAAAAATTTAATTAAAAGAAGATCTTTAACGTGGGGCCATTAGAAGGTCGTAGTTCGTCGGCCGGTGCCTTTGTTTAAAGTTTTGGTGGACGAACACTGAAGGCACGGTTGGTCTACAAGCTAAGCAACATTTGGTGGCCCCTTTGCTATCATATCATTTTTTTTTTTTTCTTGTCTAATATATATCACTCCCATGCATTTCAGGTGTAGTTTCTCCTCTATCTCTCTCCAGATCTCCTCTTCCTTCCACTTCCTTCCTTAATTTGTAAGGAATAACACTGCGGAAAAAGAACACTTTTATCTTTACGGAGGTGAGAGCTTGAAGATGGATGGAAGAAAATCCACACTGTTGCCACTGTCAGGAAAGGAGAAAAAAAGGATGCGTGCATTATATGGATCTTATCTTTATTAGTTATTTATTTTGTAATCAATCTCTAGGTTAAGTGGTAGTGTCAGCAACACAGAAATTGACATAAAGTTACAGTAGTTTTGGAAAGGCATGTGATGGTCTGAAACTACTGAAATGAAAAATGAAATATTACATTTGGTTAATGAGAGAGAGAGAGAGAGAGAAATTGTAGCATTATCACAGTTTGTGTTATAGTAGATAACCCTTCCTTCTAAGTTTTCTTAAAAATATAGGTTCCATGACTACTTCTGTGTTGAAGTATTTTGATCGATCCAAGAAGTAAATTTAATTTATATTTTAAAAATTTTATATTTTTTTGGTAATAGATTCGAACTTAAAATTTATGTTCTGATACCATGTTAACAAAACTTACTTAACAATTTGCTCTCAATCAAGGCTCGTACTTAAGATTACATAACTAAACCAACAAAATAGTCAAGATGGAATTTACTTCTTCTATGTTTAATTAGGCTAATTGGATAAGCTTGAAGGCCGTCTGTGGATAGAATTCAATGATAAGTTCCTGCTAATGGTGGATTTTCTCATGTTAAACAAATCAATAGGAAAGTGATTGATGTTTAGGGTTTGGTAATGTCTGAGTAGAGGGAGAATGTGGGTGGTAACCCACAATGAGTTAGGGCTAATGAGTAGGACGGTTGTTTGCAAATGTGGTAAGATAATATAAAACTCCTAGTGGACACAAGTTTAGCGAGGAGAGACAAAAATAATTATAGAATGGAGCCAAAAGAAAGAAGTTTTGATGGTTTTTATTACTCGGTTTTAGGGTTTAGGGTTTAGACTTTAGAATATTCACTTATTGCTTACCATATCATTAATACAAAAGCAAAGTAGAGTTTAAGAAATTAATTTTAAGAAACCTCTCATATATACTATTCTAAAATTTATAATAACATTATCAGTAATAAAGAAAGAAGAAAAAGAAGCACAAGAAAAGTGAATCATGGATTTTTTTTTTCTTTTTTTTTTCTGAAAGACATGAATTTCATCTGTCATGCTTCCAGGAAAGTAAAACTTTTAACTAGGTAAGGAGAATTTGTGAAGGTTTTACACCAATTTCAGAAGGGAAAATTGATGAAAACTGCACGTTGGTTATTCTCTATATATCTTAGAGTTTAGTAGCTCCCTTGCCCTTCAATGTGAGACAAGTTTGCTGGTGTCACCTTTAAAGCATCACTTTTGTTAAGGATCCACTTTTCCTAAAGTTGTTTCAAACTGTGCAGAAAGAAGCTGCAAAAGAGTAGGTTAGGAATTAACATAGACTTCTTATGATATATCTATCTATCTATCTATCTATCTACTCAATCATTTAAATCCCCACAGAAGACCCCAGTTACTACCTTAGATAATTCTCTAAAGAGAAAAGTTCCTCCTATTCAGATATTATCACAAACAAGAAAGGCACTATAGATCAGTTGCTCATTGAATTGTAAGACTCGAAAACAACTTGGTAAATTCTAAAAGGCAATATCTTAAATTCAGATGTCAGGTTCAGCATAAAATATACTCGCCTCAGAGTTTAATGGGCAGAGAGACAGTTGACAATGAGAATATGATTACTTCATGTATTCATGTTTGAATGATACCATATAATTGTTTCAAGTTTTATATTAGTAATAATTATCTTTTATTTTTATTTTATTTTATGTTACTGAACAAGATCATTTGACAAGAGTCTTTTAAATATTGGCCACATTCAAAAAATGTGGAAGATTAAAATGTACAGAAATTTTGGGAGATTTCTCTTCAAAAAATATCCTTAATTTATGCCTGCGGCAAACAGCAGAAGAATATTGAAGAAAGTAATGCCACCAAGAAACAGTATCAGATATATCAGTATGTTAAGAATATTTTGTTTTTAATCATGTGAGTGCTCAAAGATAATTTATCAGATGAATAACATTATGAAGCATATCATTTACAATATTATTTATTTGATTAAAACCTTCTACCAGATGAGTTCCAAATGTCTATGTTTTTGAATCCCAACTAAGTGACTCATTGCCAATTCATATCCCACTATAAAAAAGAACAGAAACCTTTTCAATTTATACCATGTGGGGGAGACCAGAAAGCTAACGGTCATGTGCAACGTTCCTCTAGTTCAAAAAAATAAATCTTAAAAGAAATAAGAATAGCACTTTGCTCATCTCAAACACCACATAGCTCCAGCTCCATCCAGAAGTAAAAATGATCAGAACCCTGAAGAAGCTCAAGATCTGGTCCAAAATAAAGAGGAGAAAGAAGAAAGCCGATTCATCTCAGCAAACCAACCATTCCCTCCACTGCTGCACTTGCTCGGCCCGGTATCCGCAACCGAGCGCTCCACCTTTGCCACCGTTTTTAAACTTCGACAACTCCAGGGAGACCACCGTGTTGTTTGATCACAATGTGGTGAATTCAGAGCTGCCACCAATTGATCTATTACCTGCTCCTCGTCCAGAGACTACCCATTTGTATACTTCCTATCAGCAATATTTTGTGCCTTCTCCCTTCTATGGAGTGCCAATCCAGCCAGTTTGTGTAACGAGGGGAAGTGGATGCCTTGCTGGTGTTGTTGCATATATCAGTCGTTGCTTGTGCTTCTCATAGTTTTGCTGTAATCAGGAGAGGTACTAATATGGTATCCCATTTACATGGATTTCTTTTGAATCTTTTTGAAAATTACTTTTAGAGGTCATGTAAGAAACCACAAGAGGCTTGAGCCACTCAAGCTCGAAAACCAAGCACTGACATCAGAGTAGCAAGAATGTTTACTATCTTTGTTACGTCGTCTAAGATTCAACTCGTTGAATCATACAGAATAAAAAGAAACATTATCTAGAGTGCAAGGAAGAAGGAAAGATCTCACATGCCAATGGAGAAAATATGTTTTCAAGACATCAACCTTATCAGCACAAAATACTATCCTTGAAGGGGACAAAAACATTTTACAGTGTCTGAGAAAATGTTCAGCAAAACCCAGGCAAGTCGATGTAACCATCTCACATATTAAGAATCATCACGTAATGAGATGCAATTTGATCCTAATATGACCATATAGTACACGCCAAATGCCCAAATATGGCATCTTGAGAATAAAAACAGCAGCTATCTATCTGTCTTCCTCATGAACTTGGGGATGATTGCCTTAGTTTTGCTTGCAATACTACTCCTACCTCATCAGCCAAGTTTTTCTTCTTCGAAGCCATCTGCATTTTGCAATGTAAAGTTAGTCAGCGAGTCAGTAAAGAATAATTGCATAGTAACTTCTTGGTTTTGTTGCACTGTTTGGTCATGCGGATATAGTTTCTTAATTCCATCAACCCAAAATGCATATTAATAAGGTAATTTGCATGTTATTCTCAACATCAGGCACCAGAAGATTGAAGACAAAGCAAATGGCAGTTTAAATATTTGACAGTCTAACATTAAAGGACAAGTTAATAAATATCCATTGGATTTCTTTATAGAAAGACAGAGTATACTGAAATTGCTTCATGCAAGAAAGAAAAGTTAGTACAGATTTAATACTAAATAACCATTTCATGTACTTAAAGTGTCTGCATTAAATTCTAGAGAACTTCTATAATCAGATCTTATAATAATTTTATTTATATTAACAAATTCATGAAAGATGAATTAATATGCAAACAGTTGCAAAGTCCAACAAAACACTGCAAGTTTACTGGAGTAATTGCAGATGGAATCTTTCTCGTATTTCCTAATTGTCCTTTTATAGGTACATTCTGTATGGCGGTGACATCCTCATAATATCATAGTAGCATTTCCTCTTATACATTTTCTTGTCATGCATCTTTTACCGTAAACACCTTATAAACCACAAACTAGTGAGTGACAAGAATACAGTCCACCAATAAGGCAGGTTAATAAGGGCATTCAGGTGTGCCACATCAGCATGTTGATGAGGGCTTATTAGGTTAGAAGTCCATAGTTCTTGGAGTAATTTAGTCGTTAACTAGATTAATTCGAGTCAGGTAGTATGTCAAAGCTCCTTTAACACAGCACTACCATGTACCTAGACAAGAATTCAAAAAACATATGTTGAATCATTAGAATAGTTCATTTGTGATCCAGCTAGCCTTAGAATGGAAGGAAACATACTCCAAGATTAGTTTAGCATCAGTAAAGAAACTAATGCAACATCCACTAGCTCTGGCAGAAAAAAGCTGATCTTGTCAAATCTTTCAGTTGATTATAAGCTTTTATAGAGATACATAATCTTAAGAGCAAGCTGTCCTATGTAAGACAGAATGCAGATTCCACATACAGGCCACTTGTAGTTGGAGATAAAACTAAAGGTTAACAATTCAACAGAGCTAATCGCAGAACTAGAACCGCAGCATATAGCATGAGATCAGATGATTAAGAGGATGTTAAAGATAAGATGGACTTTTTGGGTAGCCTATTAAATGTGAAGCAACTTCCGCTATTTTGCAATGATGTTGCACAATGACTTGCCAAATGACTTTAGCTATGCATATTATGCCAATTGAAGCTAAACTTAACTCACAGATCATTCTTGTTATGTAAAGGTCTCACTCCCTTCTGGCTATATAGCAATTAATACCACCAAATAAATTTTGGATTATCACAACATAATGAATATAATGGGAAGTTTATTTTGATCCAACCGTATGAAAACATGACTCAAAAGTATCGGATGATACTCGAGAGTGCAACATATATCTGACCGTACATACCTCAACAAGTTCATCAAAGTTAGACTTCAGTAGACTGATTTTCCTATCACAATAATCTTTGCCTTCAGCCGTGGTTTTCTGCATTAACCAGAAAAGTAATTAATCTTACCTATCTCAGAAGAAGGATCTGCCAATTAAAAAAGACATATCCATAAATCCATAAAAATAGCACAACAGATGTCAGAAAATAACTATTTACTGTTATACTGTCCATATATTATTGATTTGATTGTTGGATAAGTTTCTCACGCTGCGTTTCTACACCATTAGCAAACAGTTAAAGCTATAGAACAAGGTAGCCTAAACTACAAATTCTTCAGATCAATTAACCATCTTGCATAATAAAAATTCACTTAATAGCCTATTCTTCACTACAGATATATCGGAAAACATACAGCCATACATCAATGAAGCAAACACTGCAAGCAATGATGGTTAAGGATAGCATAACACTAGAAAGGAGCAGCAAGATGGAACCTTTCAGGAATATTAAAGATAAAAGTTTCACCTCGATGAAGTATCCAGTTCCCACATCAACTAGGACCTTCTCAGCATCATCTAGGGTTCCGGGAACGTACAAGGATGCAGTCAAAGGAACCAACAGCTTCTTCCCTACAAAACCAACCAATTCTTTTACCTCAAAAGGGATTCCCAAAACTCGATCAAGGAAACCAAGAACGGGGAGGGAATTAAGATTTGCCTTTGGGACGAAGGGAGAGTTCGTGGAGGGCTGCGGATGCGACCTCGAGGCGGGAGGCGGCGGTGCGAATCTTAGCGAGGCTGTCCTGGAGGAGATTGGCCTCCAGATCTGATTGCTCCTTGAGGGCCTTTAACTGCTCCACGCTCATCTTTTCCATGTCCGATGTCCTAATCACATTTCCTGGCCCACCTCGCGCCGCCGCCATTGATGGTGTTGAGAGAGAGAAAGAGAGACGACGACGGAGGAGGAAGAGATGGCGGAATACCCTCGGAAGAGGGAAATATTATAAGAGGCGAATTAAAATAACCAACAAATAAAAACTACAGAAAAGTTTTCCCAAATGCCCCTATAGCTCAGTGGTAGAGCGTCAGTCTTGTAAACTGAAGGTCTGTAGTTCGATCCTGCATGGGGGCACTTCTCTTTTTCCGTGTTTATTATTTTATTCTTTTTCATCTTCAAGGTTCCAAGCCATATAATAAGCTAATGCTCTAAACTATATATAAAACGTCGCTTGTACCGCATCGTTAAATCGAGTTATACCACCACTCCTTTCGCAGGGTGGCACCAATCATACATAATATATATAACAACACCATGTTTCATATTCTTCTTTTTGTTGCATAAGAGCTACTCTTTTTATGACAAATTGTAGATGCCTACATTGTTTTATTTTTTCCTGCTATCTTGCAAAAAAAAAGATAGGATACACATTTAATATCTATATCCGAATAGTCAGGAAATCATCTGTGAATAAGATATATGGCTTAAATGTGGGTTAAAAGGGACATAATGCTGAAGTGGATAGGATGCTGATGTCTCCTCGACCACAATACAATTATGCAAATACTAGAATAACCAGTCTATGGCAAACCACCTGCCTGCTGAATGGTAACAGTCATGGAGGATGTACACGAACATGATGAAAGACACTAGTTTCGACAAAGAATCAAACGACTACACAAGTTCAAACATGCAGATGCGAAAATGAAGACGGCTGCAAGATCTAGCACTTGATAATGAACTTAAAACATACTGTTATCAACTCCTGCAGCGCTTGAATGATGTGCAACATGCTGAAGCTGGAATTCTGGACGAGATGGAAATTGATGATGATTCCGCACACTGTTTAGAGAAAACTTCTAGATATCTCTGCGTTCATTGATTATGCACCTTGGTTCAAGGCTTTACAACATCACAATCGCCTTAAATATACCAATATGTGAACATCTCCTCTCATGCTCAACAATTGTGCGTGAAGTTAAAAGCAAGCAGTATATAAAGTTATGTCAATATGTGGGAGAGAGAAAGATTGAAACAAATAACATAATCTTGCATTGGCCAACACTTTACATTGAAAAGTGCTAGTAAAGCCTTTACCATGAAGTTCAACTTATCAATCATCACACTTGTCCTAACATATGCAACTCTTACTAGAAGATAACACAAGATTGAAAGCAGCTCCGACCTTTGTACTATGATACAAGATCTTAAACATTTGATGACCCTGATTCTTTCGGTGTTTTTGCAACAATGGAGATAGCATGGAGTCCAGATTTCAGTTCGTCGCCTAAAAGATCATATACCATTCGGTGGCGTTTCACGAGAGTTTGCCCATCAAACTTCGAAGAAACAATCTTAAGGTTAAAGTGGGTCTCACTAGCATTACCCTGGACACCTGCATGGCCAGCATGCTGATAAGAAACATCTTCAATTTCCAGGATGCTCGCTTCCAGGGCAGACTGCAGAGTTTGCTTGATTCTATTAGCTCTTGTTAGCACGGCATTGGCCCCTCGTGCAGCCATCTTTGGTTCAAGCTCCCTGTGGGTCTCGCAAGCACACGCCAAAATTTACAGCTTTTAAATTTTGTAATCATAGACTGAAATATTGAACAAGGTTCGGATATACTCCTTGCTGATTTTTTTTTTTGCCAATCATATTCTCATAAGTCATGTTTTCAGCAAACTACATCAGAAAGCCATTGATCTGGAATTATCATTCAGAGATAATATCAAACTGTAACAGCATCTCACTAGTTGTCATACTAAATCTGCATACTAATAGAAACTCTGGACAAGGCCAAATAAAATAAAATAAATAGACAAAAAGCCCAAAATTTGTATAATGCTATCCTATATCGACTATTCATCAATCATCACTGCCATGTTAAAAGCATCACCCTGAAATTCTTGAAGTATATGAATCCATGATACATAATTTCAACAGACAGGTGGGGGCTTTCGTTTTCCTGGAAACCGTATATTGTGAAATGGAATGATCAAATGAACTAAAACAACAAATAACTACCACTACATAAAATACTTGACCTAGTGATTTACAGGACAATATAGCGCATAATGCGAAGTGATCCACCAACCTGTCATGGAAAGCATCACTAAAGGTACAGATCGAACTATTTTGTTCGTGTCGGAGAATCCCAAAGATATTTAACGGGAAAAGAGCGCATTAATTAGGGTTTCTCTTTTAGTTTTCTGTTTGATTCTTGATCTGGCTTTGGAAAGACGAAATCTTATACATATAGATAAGGAAGCAAAGAGAGAGAGAGAGAGAGAGAGAGAGAGAGAGAGAGAGAGAGAGAAAGAGAGAGAGAGAGAGAGAGGTACTTACAGCTTAGAGGATAGTAATGGCCACTGGATGCGGAGAGGATTTTGGAGGAGAACTGAAACAATTCTGAAGATACGACGACGAAAAGGTTTTATTATTTATATATTTGGATAATTGTGTATTTCGGAAAACTAGTATAAAAAAAAAAAACAAAAGCATTAGTCGTGCGGTGAGCGTGGATCGAACACGCGACCTTCAGATCTTCAGTCTGACGCTCTCCCAACTGAGCTATCCCCGCTGCGTTGAACAGATGATACTTTGTTACAATTTAAATGTATTCATCAATGATTGAAAAAAGCATTCTTAATAAGACTTCTAGTTGACTTAGACATGATATAGAGGAATTGCTGCTTCTGGAAGAAGATTATCTATACATTCACAAGAGCATGATAAGGTTATCGAGATGTTCAATTTAAAACCATATACAAGGTTCAGATTAGAAGATGCTTCTATCATCGAAGAAGCAGTCGCACAGGTGACTGATAAATCATACATAGATACGTAAGGTGATTAAAACATCGCTACAACGGAAATCCTGCAGAAGAAATCAACTTCTTTAGGAATTACTAGGAATGACATTAAAGAAATGGTAAATCTCCTCCTCATCCAGGACTCCAACCTCAGTCGAGCAAACTGCACAGCACACAGGCCGGAAAACTGAGTCGTTATGTACATCATCTTTAGACTTGGTAGAATCAACTTGGGCCTTTGAATTCCTTCGCTTCTGTTTTCCTTGCCGCAGTATCTGGTCGGTCCTGACTTTACAATTGCGAACAAACATTGCCCTGTACTGCGTCACATACTTCTCATGCCTGCAGTGCCAAGAATAACGACACAAATATCAGAAACAAATCTATCAATGTGAATGAAACCTTCAGAATTAACATCTTTCATAGATTAGAAGCCTGAAGTATCAACATCATGCCTATAAGTATAAATACAAAATATGCTGGCCAAAAGATTAGCTTCATCGGATTTCAAAGAGATTGATAGGAAGGAAAGGGCATCCGTTGTTCAAATCTCCCAACCTTCAAATTTCAGCCATTCACTAGTTGAGAACGGATTCCATAAAACAATATATAACTTAAAGGTTCTATAAGAGAAAGACTGTCAGCTACTATCATGATCTAAAAGTTTGGAATCAATGCTGCATATTTCTTCTTTCCTTCTACATCAGTCAAAAGGATAAATAAATACAGTGAGTGAAGACCAGTCAACCATGAGCTAAAAGCTTTCTTTATGCGCTTACAACTTGCAATACAAACTTTCAATCTACCAGAAACTGTCAGAGCTTCTGAAGAATCACGAGAACACCAAATAAATGAAAGTTTTTTATTCAAGTGTGTATAAACAGATGATCATCCTCGCAGGATCTCATCAGACAGGTTTAGAGTTTAGACATTGGACAAACGAGTTAGCAACAATCTTGAATTGTTGCTGATCTGCCCAAAATAAAGAGAGGAAAAAAAATTAAGGATGGCTGTGCCATTGGCGCGTCACTTGCTAGCCGTGCGGCAAAAGATGGAGAGAAAAAGATGAGGGAGACGACGGCCATGATGAGTTTTAGATGGTGGTGCCAACAAAAGATGTTTAACCGCAACTTAAGTTTTTATTCAAACTCGACGATCCGACCCGTCTACCTTTCTTCCTCCTCGAGCTAGGACTCCAACGCGAGTGGCACCTCTAGCTCAGACAACGACAAGGTCAGCAACAAGCGGCGACGATGAGGTCGATGACAGGAGAGGTGTTGTGCGGCACCCCTCGTGCCATGTGCCGATATGCCGCCAGCAAAGCCACTCGACTTTTATTTTCATTTTGTACTGATTCAGATTTTGATGATTTCAGCAATGAAAAACTAAAGAGAAGTTCATCTCTCACTTTTGATTTTTGAAGTTAGGCTTTCAATGTCTCGGTGAGTTGGTGCTAATTTTGGAACTGCTAGATGACCTATCGTTTAGTTGGTTTAAGTGATGATCTAATAAGTTCAACTCCGGGGAAGATCTTTAGGAAGAGATACAAATAAGTTCTTGGTATCTTCATGATCCTTATGTTGAACCTTTATCCAGGCAAGAATCACCTATTGTGAACTAGGGTTCAAGGAGCAAATGCCATGGAACTTACCTAGGCGTGAAAGCGGGTCAGATTAATTTTGACCCGACCCACTATCTGACCCGATTCATACCAGATTCAGGTAAAAAATTTCTACCTGACCCGGATACAGATTTAGATACGAGTAGAATTTTTGAAAAAATTTCAGATATGGAATCGAATATAAAAAACTCGATATGGATATGGGTTGGATATAATTTCATATTTTTAGAATGACTTACAGTTTTTAATTTGCTTATTTAAATGGTGAATAATGATATTGTTATTAATAATGTATTCTATATTGTTTGTGAAAATTGATTTTACTAATTTATATGTATTTGACATGCAAATTTTTTTTAAATTCTAAATATTCTGTGTTAATTATCTAAAAAAAATGGGCATAATTCGTTTATAACTTGATCTGCATCCATCTAAGAGTCAATTCTCTATTTGAAAATTATCCGTATCTATTTAGTTAGGAATATAGTTTTAAAGCTTGTTATCCATCTAATATTCGTATTCGGACCCAAAATATGGATCCCAGATGTGAGTTAAGCACTATCCGATATGTATCAGATCTGTTTTCACCCCTAAACTTACCCATATAGCATATCGAATTAACCAGGTCATAAGTATTTCTCATTTTCTTGTGAATCAAAGGCTCACGATTGCAACTGCCATATCAAATAGTTCGTTCATGGAAACTACTAAAGAGTAATATATTCCTCAATAGTCAAGAGGAAAGAGATAGAGTGTTAATAACAACAACAACCGCCATTCCATGATTACAAATATGAACAACGCATCGTAGAGAAAGAATCACTAATATACGATTGCATATAAATATTCTTCAATAATTTAAAAAAATGGAAATTATATAATGACAACTTTAACAGAATTATTGCCAACTAAAAGCTAGTCCATTTTACTACTTTAATATCGATATGCATTAGAATTTCATTTATGATGAGAAACTAAGGAAAACCTTTGACAATCCAAGCACAGGGTAGTGAAACACGCAGGGCAGCTAAGAATAGCATCCGAACTCTGCCCCTTTCTCTGTTTATGAGCCCACAATTCATCGACATCATCAATATTTGGATCATAAAATTCAGGTTTGACGGAGTAGTCGACTTCATCATCACTAGAAACTAAGACCAGTAAAAGGAACAAAGTTTTGAGATCCCAAGTCTTCAAAAGTATGGGTAAAATTAGATATAATGGAAAATACGAAGCGAACTATTAAGAGCATTCCGTACCGAGTTCGTGGGGATCGACAGTTCCCTCTTCCGATTCTATCGCCTTCTGCTCTCGAGAGCTCTCCATTGCTGCTCTCTTCTTCTTCTCGCGTGTTCTCTAGGGTTTTAAGTCGAAGACTCGAAGGTTTAATACCGGAAGTGTTTCGAAGGGATTAGACCTTTTGGACGAATGTGGGACGTTGATTAATATGATCCGACGGCATCGAACCTGATGATAACGTTGCCGAGTCCGCTGTTGACAGGAGTAGACGGCACCGACTTCAGCAAGATAAGGAGTTGAGCACATTAGCACTCAATTAAACAACCAGAAGACCAGTTGAATGAATAAAGAAGAGCCACTCCTAAACAAAAGCTAGTTGGATGAAATTTAAATTTAGTTACAGTTTAGATCAATGATCTCAAAGAATATCCACACACACACATACAAATGGTAAACCAGAAAAAGGAACATTTGAGCAATATATAGTTCTTTTTACTGTTTCCCTAAGACGAAATGAACATGCATGGATATTATGGTAGCCATGCAAGAAGATGATGGAGTCCTACCTATCACTATTCTCCATTCTATTCAATTCAATTCCTATGCTGTGGATTTCACATTGGCGGCGGCGGTGGGCAAGTGCTCATCCTGGGGAACAAACTTCTTCCAGAACCAGTGCCTCCTCCACACCAGATTCATCTCCTCGATCGGCACGTTCTTCGTCTCCGGAAAGAGGAGTATGATGAAAAGCGTCATGGCGAGGACGAAGAAGGCGAAGAGGAAGAACAAGCCGTGCTTGAGGTGGCAGAGGGCCATCAAGAAGAACTGAGCCACGAGGAACGTCCAGAAGAAGTTGACCGACACCACGATCGACTGCCCCGCCGACCGGATCTCCAGCGGGAAGATCTCGCTCGGCACGAGCCAGCCGAGCGGTCCCCACGACCACGCGAACGCCGCCACGTAGACGCATATGAGCACGAGCACGAGATTCGCGAATCCTTTGGATAGCGCCTTGTCCCCACCCGACCCGAATCCGAACCCGAGTATGACCCCGATGGCCACCTGGCTCACCAGCATCTGTGCCCCGCCCTCCAGGAACAGCGCCTTGCGGCCGAGCCGGTCAACGCTGGCGATGGAAACCAGCGTGGCAGCGACGTTGACCACCCCGGTGATGACGGCGGACATGAGGGAGGCGTTTGCGCCGAACCCGAGGGTCTTGAAGAGGACGGGGGCGTAGAACATGATGACGTTGATCCCGGTGAGCTGTTGCGCGGCCGGGATGACGACGGCCATGATGAGCTGCGGTCGGTAGCGCCGCCGGAAGATGTTGCGCCACGGGTGCTGCACCCTCGCTGATGCCTCGCTGGCCTCGACCATGTCGGCGAGTTCGGCGTCGATGTCGTCAATGCCTCTGATCCTGCGCAGCATCGCTTTTGCCTCGTCGCGGTGGCCGCGTTGGACGAGGGAGTTGGGGGTGTCGGGGAGGAGGAGGGCACCGATGGTAAGGAGGCCGCCAGGGACGGCGGCGAGGGCGAGGGAGACGCGCCAGCCGTAGCCGGCGGTTATCCGGTTCGTGCCGTAGTTGACGAGGTTGGCGACGAGGATGCCGAGGGTGGTGGCGAGCTGGAATCCGATGTTGAGGGCGCCGCGGAGGTGGGCGGGTGCCATCTCGGAGAGGTAGAGGGGGACGGCCTGGTTGGCGAAGCCGACGCCGATGCCGAGGAGGATGCGACCGACGATGAGCATAGCGACGTTGACGGCGGCGCCGTTGATGGCGGAGCCGGCGAGGAAGTTTGCCCCGCCGACGAGCATGGAGACGCGGCGGCCGAATCGGCGGGTGGTAGCGGAGGCGACGTAGGTGGAGAGGAGGCCAGCGATGTAGAGGGAGGAGGTGAAGGCGGTCAGGAGCGGGCTATCGAACTGGCACCACTGGTTCTTCTGGCCGCCGGCCACGGCCTCCTCGTCGCGGTACACAGAGGGGAAGAACTTCTCCAAGAACACATCCATAGAGGTCACACCACCTATAATGCCCAAGAAGATAAGATTTGAACTCATGATCACTACAAAATCTAACTCTCATCTCATCATAATGTTAGATAATTATTCATTACAAAAAGCGGCATAATAGAAGTCAATTTTATTTTTCTCATATTTTTCACCTGATATGCCAATGTCGTATCCAAAGATGAGGCCACCAGTAGCAGCAACCATGCAAGTGATGACGACGAAGGCCGTCACCTTCCCGCCGTAGTCCTTCACCTCCCCCTGTGACACCATCCCACCTCCTGCCATTCTCGAGGCGAAATTAAACAAGCAAGTACTCAAAATCTATTCTAAATATTTCTTGTCGAACTCTCAGTAGCTCTAAAGCAGCAAATGAACGCAAAGGATAGCAAGGTGATTCTCCTCTTCTATTTCTCTCTCTCTCTCTCTCTCTCTCTCTCTCTCTCTCTCTCTCTCTCTCTCTTTCTCTCTAAGCTAGCAACGTTCTACTCCTCTAGTTACGTTTGGGATTTGTATTAAGTAGAAGGGTGGCCGAATGATATTCCGTAATAATTGGGTTGACCCTATCCATCTTTCGATCAGGTGTTACCCTCTTTACGAATGGATAAGGGGAGTTGGAATTTGCAACGTGGGTTTCTAGCCATTCTCTAGGAAGAGAGGAACACGGAGAAGTTGGACACCGTTAGTTTAATTTACCATAGATTAATTGTCTACCACCCAAATCAATAGGGAGTTTAAGAAAAAAAAAATACCTCTACGTGGACTCTTTTCTAATTGGGTGAGCAAAGTCAGAAAAGATTTCGTCCCTACTTCTGAATTGCTATGGATTTTCTGCAGCTCTCAGCATTTCAGCAAGTAGGAACCTCTGGCAAACTTTGATCGCTATTTTCAACTTTTCGTATATAAGTTCTTTTTTTCTCTTTCATTCAATTAACTTTAAAAGTATAGAAATACAGGCAAAGCTTATTTGTATACATTCTTTTTAATTTATAGGCACAAATATAAAATTTAGAAAGATATGCTCACAAAGGAGTATACAGGCAAAAAAAGGTCAAGATGCTACGTAGTTTAGTTATAAGATTTTTGAGAGTACTAACCAGTCTTCAAGTAGAATTACATTCTGAGTCTACTCAAAATTGGGTAACATTTTTGTCATTCCATTGAAAAGATTCAAGACAGAAAACAAGCTGCGAATTTATGAAAACCTTTCTGTGTCAGACTTTCTCAAACAAAATAAATTTACAAAGTAAACAGAGTAGAAATGTAACCCCACGTAGTAGTTACTATATACAAACGATAGAGATTAACAACCAGCAAGAAATTCTAATGTACATGCGAATGAGTTTGCTCAATTCCTAAGACACGAATTTCCTTCCGGTTCTTTTAAAACCATATGCCAAAGCCACCCAGGATCTGTTAGGTTATCAATTTCTTTGTTCACCTATATCAAATAAGTTGAGAGAATGATGCAACTCAACGCCCCCGACTAGGATGGTTCTGAATTACTTCCTGGAAGCCACCCATTATTCAGATATCTCAGCATGCTCGTCAAGCAGAGGTCTAAGGTTTGATCTCTCAATGACGGGAACGCCATGCTCACTTTCTTCATTGAAACGGTCAACGCTGTGAAGAAATATGCCTGCCAGAGGAAAACATAACTCTTCAATTTGATAAAAAAGATGAGGCTGATGATATAAATGGTAAAGAATAATCAAGTAAAATGGGATGTAAAATGTCACAAAAACCAGGCAGCAATTATGGGGCCTAGATTTGGCTGCCAACAATAGAGGAAACAAAGACAACAGATTGGATCACCCTTTTCATGCAATAACCAATAAATAAGATCCAACAAAAAAATGAACATCCACAAGACAGCTCGCTTCTAAATTCTCATACAAAGGAGAAAAGATTGGAGCTCACCGTTCAGTTTTCTCATACATGCAAGAGAAGTATGTAAACAATGGAATATTTAATATATCGTTTTATATACTCAAAGAACATGCAGGCTTAAAAGAAAATAGAACCTAATAAACAAGTGCTAGAATGGATACATACCTGCAAACCATATACCAGATGCAATGAAAAGAATAGATGTCAATATCAGAGCAGTTTCTCTCCAGTTGTTGACATAGTCCTGAATCCAAAGTTGAAAAGAGAAAACAGTTCGTAAGCAGAGAATACAATTTATATGCAATAAATCAATGTGTCCATCTTCCCTCCCAGACCGTGCCTAGGCAGGAACTCATGCAAGCACTGAACTTGCTGAATATAGATTCAAGAATATAGAAATCAAAAGAACTGTCACAAACCTGTAAAAACCCAACCAGCGGTGAAGAAGGCACATCACCAAATATGTGGATAGAAACAGTGGACATTGCCATGGATAGCGGTCTCAAACTAGGTTTTACACAATGGAGGCATATGTAATTCACTGGACCCTGCAAAAGAATATGAAGGTCTGAGAACAAAAAGAGTTGTAGGTATCTTATACAAAGATGCCTTTAAAAGTAGATATGCCTCATTTGCATATCTCAGTTTGTTCATCCAATAAAGAAAATATAAGCGGCCTATACATGCCCATGCATACTCTCATCTTAAATTTCAAATATAATTATTTGAGAAGAAGAGAACTGTTAGGAGCATGTATCAATTTAGTGACCACCAGGTAATATATGTTTGAGACCAGCATCAGAGGCACTTATGGGGAAACTTGTAGACTATGACAGCATATATCCACACAGAGAGAGAGTGCTCAGCACTTAGTAAACCAGAACATTAAGCTGTGTAAGAAGCTTATACCTGTGTAGCAAAGACTAGAAGCTCCCCAACTGAGAAGAATGGTATGAATCCATAAAGGCTCTTGAAACAAAATGCACTGAAACAAAATATCGCCCCGAGAAATGTTGCTCCAGAAAGAAGCTGCAAGTTGACAACTCTGAATGAACATAACCACCTCACCATGATTATATTTGTAAGAAGCTAGTACAAGTACTTTAGACATTAGAATGTGGAGCCCCAAATCATAGTGATTAAAAAGTACAGTCTGTGGTTGATACCCATAGTGTAGAAAATTAAACTGATCAGACTAAAAGGGCAGTTGAATTTAATTCAATGTTCTAATGGATTTTATTGCCATAGGACAAGTTTGTATATTTTTAAGGTCCTAGGTGTTAAGAACTAGGATGATAGAGAAAATGCCACGTAGAATGCATGCAAAAATGCTGAACTTTGACATCCACATGACAATGAGTTATATTTGGGCAGAATGGTGTCACCGTAATTTCGACATCATAGAACCTCATGAAGCAGAAGGAACATATATTGATGACTGTTTCTCAAGGAGCTCTGGAACCCAACGAAAATGCCGAAACTTCTTCTAGACAAATATCCAATTAGGTCCAAAGTAGAACATCCTAATATCAATGAGAAAAATTCCAAACCAAAGCATTTCTAGAGCTCGCTAGAATGTAAGGCATGCAGTCCTTTTATATGAAGTATTCATGCTCTTTTCTTCTTTCCTTGATGAAGCAATTTTACTATGTGACTAAAGACTGGTGACATTAGGTGCAATTAAAAATGGGCTCCAATATACCTGAAACTCTGAAAGTAATAGTAAATGCAGATAAAGATTAGATCAACAACACAAATGACATCTTGACTCTCATGGCATAATAGTTAACGATCTACCAGGCATTTCAGTATTAGCATTCCTATTCATGTTCTCATTCCTGATCTTTAAATATTACGATGACTTTTTATCTTTCACATGTATGCAATACGAATCTATTAGTTAATACATATTACATTACATTTTTTCAACTATACTATATCTTGTATCTACAATATTCACCAAATTCAGCTAGTTTTACAAATAACTTTCAAGTGCCAAAAGAAGACTTATTTTTAACAAGCCATCCTAACTTCAAACTTTCAATTTTCATATACTTCAACAAGTATTCACCTTTAGCCTCACGACTTGTCAAAAGTGCAGGGTTGATGAAGAGATTGAGAAAGAAAGGAAAGCCAGTAAAATCCATGGTTGATTCATGGATATTGGCATGGGAGGAAAGGCAGTTCACTTTGGATGGATCATAATCCACCTGATTAGACTAACTTCATGAATGCAGGTTTTGTTCATGAGAAGACTAGTTTAATAGTAGAAACAGGAGTATATGGTAGGCATAAAGATAGACACAATGTGGAACAAAAAGCCATCGGGTACGGTGATGCGAACCAGGTCAGATCGGATCACATCAAGGGGAGATTAGACTCAATGGATTGAGTCTAGTTATCTTATTTGCTTATTTAGTTTAGTTAGAAGGTTAGGATTTTATTTAATTAGATAAATCTAGCTCTGCGCAATTTTGGAAAAATATTCGCAGAATATTCTACAGATGTCCGAATAATATCAAACCAGCGGGGTAAGATCGCCAACCTCCAGATCTACAACTTTCGTATTCACAACTTCTCCAGATTCGGAATCTATCTACTTCGAAACGAAGGATTAATCCGTGAAAGATAAAGAAAGGCTAATTTAGTTAGTTAGCTAGCTTTATCTTGTTGTTTAAATTTCAAATAAATCGGATAATCCGCATATGGATCCAATCCGCTATGGAATTTTACTTCTATAAATAAGAGTGGACATGTATTGATAATTTTATGAATGGAATCATTATTGAGAGAATTATGAGTTTAGCCAGTTATTATTCCCGTTCTTATCTTTTTACATTAACCGTTGGATTGCCTTTATCTTCATAGAAGTAGATCATAATCGTAGATCCCTTTCAAGCTTTCAAACCCTAGCCACCTCCTACCTCCAATAGCCACCCTACTACACGGCCGTCCACCACCCTCCGACGATCGCCACAACGTTGGAAATTACCATTCTGCCCTCTCTAATCTATCTCCACTATTTTATTTTTATCTTTTCATCCCGACCTCCAATTTAGGTGAAACCAGAGCCATTAAAATCATAACTCATCTCCACCTAAATTTTCATAATCATCCAACGGATGGATCGTTCCAGATCTGGTCCGTAACATACGGATTTATATCATTATAGGTAAAGTTAAGGGAACTGACAGCACTATAAGCATGATTGGGAAATGGAAAGAAATTATGCTCTATCAAGTTTCAACATGATGTAAGTAGTTCCAATTTTAGAATGAGATGCTAATATTAATGACTTTATAGGCCTGCCTATCTTACTAGGTTTTCGAAAGTTAAGGTAGGCTTGTAAGTCTAGATTTTTATGTTCTTCCACTTGTTTCTATTCTTCTTCTTGGTGAAGCTCTCATACACCCTTTCCAACTAAATCACAATTTTAGAAATTGCTTTTCATAGGAAAGATAGTGCAAAATAAAATAACTGTTGATTGACTACACATTAGACAATATGATTAAAGAAAGAGATCCACATATTTTGACTACTGAAATTTCCTCTACATCATTATTGAATTAAGTATACACAAAATGCAAGCACTACATTAGTGTACGTAAAACGATGCAACACTACCACAAATGATACTTTCTATTGAAATCACATGTACCTTGAAAGCATTTGAGATTGTGGAATCCATTTTATCAAGAATAAAACCACCAGCTAAGGTTCCAAAAATCCCACAGACTATCGTTATTCCTCCAAACATAAGATCTGCATTGCTCTGACAGGAAAATATATTGGAAAATTGATATCAGTAGTACAAGTAAAATTACTAATAAAAGAAATTGTAAAGCATTACAAGGGACCTAACTATGCAACTAAATGAAAGAAATGAATTGAAATTACAAAACAAATTTAAAATAAATGTTACCATACCAAAGAAAGAAAACCAGTGCACGCATATGTTCCATTATGATCAGGCTAACTACCTATCCATAACTACTTGTCTTATCTTGACTATAACTCAGAGAATTGTAAAAGAAATGCTATAAGAGAAATGACAAGCTTACATTAAAGCTCTTTCATCACTCATTATTGAGCAGCGAGTTGACTTACAGCTATAATAAATTTGGTAAAGTTCCAAAGCCATCATAACATAATAGGTTATCAATAGACAGACAAGAGTAAATTAACAGCAGTTATTCAATCATTTAATAACCAGAGTTATTCTTTAATATACTCACCTAATCCAATTTGTTACTGAGCACACTAATTCATGTTGTCAGCTAACTGGAGACTAGGATGTAAGATACAAATATCTGATTAAGCTAATTGATTAGGACTACAATGTGAAATTAAAGAACCATTTATAAGACTAAAATCATGTAAGTGGATAAAGCCAAACAATTTGAAAAGACAATAAAGATGTAGAAAACTAAGACAACTTCATATAATGGACAGATGCAACATGATAGGAAATATTGGTGAAAATTCTACTTTCAATTTTTTTTTTCCATATGCAAAGTTCAAGCTATGAGAAAATTTCCCATCACAATAATCGTAAATGAATTTGCCAATGTGTACTGAATGGGAAACTAGAAATAGAAAGTTACCATATGATAAATGTCATAACCCGCCTTTGGTCCCCAATATGAATAAGCACCAATGACAAAGTTGTATGCAATATAACCTGCAAAAAGAGACAATGGAGTCCTACGCTTTAATTGAGCATTAGGGAAACTCAAAGGAAACACCAATTTCACTTCTATCAGCAAGTACAAAATCTTATGTTTGATGTGAAATTCAGAACATATCAAGAGATCCAATGGAAAAATAGAAAGGTATTAATTATAGTTTTAGCTGCAAAAGTCTGACCTAAAACATTAATGACATAAACCTTCTCGAGCAGAAGTACTTTCACATCTTTCCAAAACCGCCCCATTTGAATCATAATCTTCTTACTACCACTTGATCTGCCATAAATTAATTTAAGCATAACATCAGATAGATGCACAATAAGTCACTCATAATCTGTATCAAATTAAAATCCAAAAGCACAAAGAAAAGAAAATAAGTAGAGTAGCATAATCTGCAAAAAGGACTACTCAAACAGAAAATGGGTTACTAAACAATAAACATGCATCTGAATTGAGATTATTGAATATCTGAAGAAAATACATTGCTCAAAACTAAAATGCAACATTATAATATAGACTGGGATACATTCAAATGGTCTCACATGGGATGCAAAGTAAGATAGGAGCCTAAAATCATCCAACAATTTAATTTCCTGAGATGTGAGGGTATGCTCAGAGAAAGTTGCTTTTAGGCAAAGCTTGACCTCTGCATGGATGCCCATGTCTATGTCATGGTATCGCTTCCACCACCTCTAGGAGGTGATCCGAATTGGTAGATCATCTAATATGATTACCAGGTCACTGATTGTATCCAATTATATTAAAGTAACTAGATCCCAATCAGATGGCTTCCTCTGCCTCTTAGAGATGGTATCACATGGGAGGAGGTGGTGGCAGCCCCATGCCACATCAAAGCATTCATATAGCACAAGTTGCACAACAATCCATCGATTCCCTATATGCTGATCATTACATGATAATTTCAAGATTCAGCAGACTCATCGAATCAAAGTAGTATCTAGAGATATCTAGGGACATAATTCACTAAATTGAAAAGACAAACTCTAGAACATACTCCTTAAAACATGGAACTTGTAGAACAATTAGCAGCAATGATACCGTGCACATCATAACAATAAAAAAGGTCCTTGAATCTCACTTGAACAACTTAACGCCAGCACAACGCATTTAAAAATGAAGTTTTTGGAATATAAATAACTGTAAAATAGGCAAAAAGAATATTGAAGAACAAGACATCATACAAGGAAAATTTCTGCTTTGGTTTATCAGTTAAGTCCTCGTTATCAGCAGGAATATCCCGTTTTGTAGCCGGATCATCTGAAACTACAAAAAGAAATTATAGCAAAAAGGCCATGGTAAAGTACCTAAAACTTATATGCTAGGAAAAAGAGAAACTCCTTTGACATGTCATAATGCATTTGAGTTATCAAGAAGCACAACAAATATTTAAAAAGTGAAAAGAATTTGCTATTTCGGGTTTTCTTTCTCTCACACAAAAAGTTTTGATGGTTCCACAAGGGCCAAGAAA
Source organism: Typha latifolia (assembly GCF_019914945.1). Lineage (NCBI taxonomy): Eukaryota > Viridiplantae > Streptophyta > Magnoliopsida > Poales > Typhaceae > Typha > Typha latifolia. The sequence continues at coordinate 14,429,028 of NC_133088.1, read as the reverse complement.
TTCTTTCAATCTATGTCATTTCAGATATCTACTATAATTATTGAAACTATCCAGGTTACTGAAGTATTAGAAAATAAATAATAAATATAATATACTTTACTAGTCCGACACAGAGGAGAAATATATTTATAAAATATAAAATAACAAACATAAGGGGAAACAAAAAATTTCACACCTGTATGGATGAAATAAATAAATTTAGTGATTCAACTAAGAGATATGTGAACATGAACATACTTATTTCAACTTGAAATTCTTGATCGGTCATCTCTCCACTGCCTTTTGATTTCTTCAACCCAGATGTAGTAAATCCTATATTATAATATTGTCAAAAGCACATAAAAAGATGCAAAATATGTTGATTTCAGATCAGACATATAAACATCTAAAGGTGATAAAATCAGTCACCTTTTAATTGCAGAGGCTTTATTATAAAGCCCAGAATGGCAAATGGGAGCATCAAAATAGACTCTCCCCAGAATGCAGCACGCCAGTGAAGATGACTACCAACCTGGTATGTATAAAAAATAACTAATAAGCGTCAAAATCATTTATCCTACTTCATACATATTCGAGAAATAAAGGCGGGGAGAAATTTAGAAACATGTGGACCAGTCCTTTTAAGTAATCTGCTGCCCATTAATGTATATGCTGCATACAACACAGGCAATTTTTCATGCATTATTAAATAAGGACCTTGACACTAAGACATACATATTAAAAATGTACACAGCTAATCCGCAGAAGTATTCATCCATGCAAATGAGAGACCCAACCAGCACTTTGGGAGAAATCCAACCACTATCATACTTTCAGGTACTAAGATATACTAGTCACATAACTGTAACATGATTTAATACTCAAGGAAAAGAGTATTCTCCAACTGAAACTCACCAATCCACCATAAACATAGCCAACAGCAATACCAGTTGGTATACACATGTAGAAGACAGAAAGCCAAGCTGTTTTCTGCCACCATTACATTTGATAATACAAAGGATCAGTAGAAAATAATAAAAGAGCCATGATAAAGCAAGAACAGAAAGCCATGTAAAGTTGCAAAGTGTATATGACAAGATATGATTAAATCCACTGAAGACAACTTTTGGATCCATATTCCCAAATGTTTCTAAGATTTTAGTAGATTTCAAGGTCCTATGTTCAATTTGCACTCAGGCAACTTTTTCTATTATCATATGTTTCAATCTTATTCTCTGCAGATTAGTGATTCATCTGAGTAGATATAGCCATAAAAGCTTCACTAGAATACTGCAAAGGCAGTAAGTCAAAACATGTATTAAATGTGATAGCAGTGAGCATCTTTTTATTAAAATGTATATGTAAACATATATTTATATAAATCTGTTCAAAAATACTACTTTCCTCTCAAGATTCAGATGTAGGTAACTCTAATTTTCTTCACATTGTTGATCGTCACATTACTCATCTTCCACACGATGCAAATCCATTTCAGAATAAGATGCATGCTACCACATGAAAGAAGGATGTCCTATGTTGTTATACACATATCTTCTGTTCTCCTCAAAGGCTTGAGGAACTCTTCCTATTACCTCTTTCCTTTAACTCACCAAATTAACTGTAATCTTGTAATCAATAAGCAGATCGGGACAGAACCAATAATCCAATATCTCTACATTGCATGGCAGCTCGAAGTTAAGAGTCTGCCTCGCTGGAAGATTCAGCAGAGTTTAAGGATTCCATAGAAAAGTTAGTGAAATAAGACAAAACAAACCTGAGAAGGAGGTGCATTATCATCAATAAATGGAGCTGCAAGACTTATAAATGAAGCCTCACCAACGCCAACCAACCTAAATAGAAAAATAGAGATCATTCTTCTGGATGGAAGCTTTGTAGATAAACGTGTCTTACACTCTTGGCAGGTCATTGCCTATTAAGTAAAATCACTTACATGCGGCAAATTGTAATTGACCAAAAATCAAATGCACACCCACAGCCAGCTGTAGCAATAGTCCAAACTAATAGTCCAACTCCAATAAGCCTAAAAGGGTTATGACTGAAAAGAAAGAAAAATTTGTCAATCATACCAAAGGTTATAAGAAAGTATAGTACATACTACATAGTACTACATGTTTCAGCTAGAGATCAACCTCTTTGCCAAAGAAGCAAATACTGGTGAAGACACCAGTAAGCCAACCATAAATGCAGATGACAGGATACCATCTTCAAAATAATTTAGGTTAAAGTCTCCCCTGCAACAATATATTGCACAGTGATCAAAAGCAACCTAGCAATGTTCATATCACTAAGTTTGGTTAGAAAAACAATCCACTGATTGAGGTTGATATTTACAAAGCCTATCTAACAAAAGTGTGAAAGATGCCTGCTTGGCTGCTTATAAAAATAGGCCCACAAAAGAGAAAGTGTAGGTCTTGATTTAAGTTCCAAAGTTACAATAAATTAAACTAGTTGTCCAGCATGTCATGCATGTTTAGAAAAAATGGAAACAAAAATGCAAATAACTGTTTAACGAATATGGTAAGTTTGGGTGTCTATGTATATTTAGTTATTTACAGATAGAGTTGAGTTTGTTATTTCACATTCTTACATAGTTACACTTACAACCATAAGAGGTATAACAAGAGTACATATTCTTCCAAACTTTTGACTAATGGAGAAAACGAATTAACTGCTAGAAGCCTAGAAGTCAATTCAACTTTATGATTTCTCTTATATTATTGGCATCATCATGTTTGTAACTTTGATGCTTAAAAGGATACACTGTTACACCTATAGACAGTTAAATGTAAGCATTAAAAAATACACAAAGTCAGAACAAGAGGATTCATCCACTTATATAAAACTTGCACAAACTAAATGGATCACAATTTTACAGGATTGTTTCTACATGCTAATAAAAGAATAACATTACTGAAACTTAAAATGAAAGTAAAGGTTCTGTAATGCATCTCACTGAATTCCAGTGCCCGAAGTGCATATACCACTCTCTGTGCATGTTCGACGACTACCATTGACACCATTACTTGCTATTGCCCCTCGATCAAGATAATTTAACATGTTGATGATACAAAAGATCACAAGTAATCTGCAAGCAAAAAACAATTGTCTCATGTTGAGCGTAAAGACAAAAGAAAAGTGCAAACCATGATACAGAAGTACTAGCTACTAGTTGCTACAGGAAATTAAAAACATACTTTTGCAACGATTTCAAAAGCTAGCTTGTATGAACCTACTAAACAAACATGCTTAGGGGTAAGTAGATAAAATAGCCCCTCTTCTACGTCTTGTTTCAACTGCTACTTCCAAAGCTCCTAAATCAACATCAAGGAACCAATTTCTGCCTCATCGCACTTGCTTCAGACGATGCCTCTCTAATCTTATCGTATATCTACCACTTCCAAACCCATGTGACGAACTCCAATTTCTACATCCCCCAACTAATACTCCCTCATAAATCGCAACAAGATTTCAAATTACCTACCTCTCCTCCTCCTCAATTCAACACTAAAACCTAGGATCAGCACAACACTGAACCGAAACGAACAAAAAACAATCCTGAAATCTTCCTTACCTCTTGGGCGTGAACCAGGAAGGATTGGGATCAGGGCCATCAGAGCGAGGGTTTCCATCCGGATCTTGGTGTACAGAAATCGCCATATCCGTCGTCTTCGGTGGAGGAGGAGGAGGAGGAGGAGGAGGAGAAGGGGTAGTTCCCGGCTCTGGAGAGTCCACGTTCGGGTGGTCTTGCGTTGGCTCTGCCTCTGGCTCGCCCATAAAATTAAAATTTTAAAGGAAATAATTACAGGAAGAGTTTGAAGTAAAAACAAAGTCTTGGTGGTGAAAATACGTATAATTCCTTTCCCCCCCTCTCTCTACATCAATTTCTAGGGCTTTTTCGTAAATATATTCTTCTTTTTCTCCTCGGTGGTTGGGGAAAGAAGAACAGAGGAAGATGAGAGGAGGAAGAAGAGACGTTTTGATACCTTTCGATCTTTTCTCTCTCTCTCTCTATCTCTATCTCTCTCTCTCTCTCTCCCCCTCTTCTGCTCCTCTCTCTAAAAGCCGGTTGTTGTGACATGAGATATGGGAGTTTGTACCTTGTTGTATATTATTCAAACATAAACAAACTAGTTGTTATTAAAAGAGACAAGTTTGAAACATCTAATCTAAGAAAATCTAGCCATCTTGTCCCGTGATTATCCGTGATTGTTATAATTATTCAAATTTAAATTCCTTAGTTTTTTTTTTCTTATTTGTACATTTATGCATATCGTGGTTAAACCATGGTTAAATATATTTTTTTAAGTATATACATGAAAAGGAAAAAAAAAACGATTGATCGTAGTTGTGGGAGCAATTGGGTAACCTATTTTTAGTACGTAGATTTGTCCTTGTACATCTTTTGGCCACGTGAGATGTGGAATGACAGATAGAGATTAGTTGTCTTTATTAGCGGCTTAATCTTTCGTTTGGTCTCCCACACTACTAAAGTAATGATTCGCAATCATTGAAGCCACCCAAGAAAAATCTCAACTACCGTTAGATCCACACCCATGCTTCTTCTATTCAAAAAGCTATTTTGTTGGATTAATTGGTTATCTTAGCTTAACCATTATTCTACAACAATGGTATGAGACGTGTAGGTAGCCTTTTACTTCACCAACTCCATGAAGTGGCTTACAAGCTTGTTCATTTCTGGCAGTAGAAAGAATGTGATGCCGTAGTGTACTTCTTGTATAAGGGGATTTTAAGCTACTTCTTATGATCATTATTGGGAATTCTCCATATAAATCATATACAAGACCTATTGACTCTTGGGCAGACAAGGAAACTGGATCAACAGCAGTGAATCTTTTTTTTTTTTTTTTTTTGAGTTTGAGAAAATCAAACCAGCAGCAGTGAATCATATTTTTCTATAGATGTAAGTTTAAGACATTTATATTTGCACTCTGGGAAAATAGAAATGATGCCACAATATGAGAATAAGCTGTGCAGTAATTGTTCAAAGTTGAAATAGCAAGCCATCTAGAGTCGAGAAGGCCAAGGAAAAAAACTCAGGAACTTTATAAGCAAAACCAACTGTTGAGACAGATAGGGAGTAGTAGTAGATAACTTACTATACATGCAGAAGTCTTAAACCAACTTCAACTGCCCATGAAATAAATTAGCAGGGCATGCGAGCTCAATGGATATCTTTCTTCTTTTTTTTCCCCTTCTTTGTGATTGTACACAAGAACATGCGATGATATTAGCTAATCTTCCTTGAGAATGTATGGGTGTTCGCTCCAAAAATTGGGTCCTATAATGTCCAAGTGTCCGATTACCACCTTCGTCCTAGTTCTTGTTATGTGGTTTCCACTCTTGTCCATCTTCACTGTTTCTTCCACCTGAGTTCAGACATGAGGTGTGTATTGATCGATAAGAAGTAGAAAAGACGTGAAACATATCGAGTGTATAATTCTGTGGAACATGCTCAAAGTAAATGAATGTGATCATAAAAACTACATACTAATCAGACAAAATATTAAGCAATGTTTCACCAAGGGAGGCAATTCTGTAACAGTAATCAAATTAGAGAGAAGAGACACATGTATTACTTTACTGAAATGCTAATACAAAAGTTCAAATCCACTTGGGATTTAATTCAAAGAAAAGCACACAGTATAAAAATAAGTCTTTTGATAATGCAACTTCCCTTGCTCATTAGTGTACCTTATCTCTATAAACACAAGAGCCTTTTCGGAACATAGCTGGCAGCTTATTGTAATTAACACCAAACTGTTGGAAAAGAAGTTCATTCTTATCTTTGGCCACAGTTCCCTGCAAAATATAACTTCTGAATATAATTGGCACTTAGACAAGTTAAAACAGAAAAGTTAAAGGGACAGTGATGTGTGGCAACAAAATTCTGGTGCTCATATATGAGTATTCTGAGCATCATTTGGGTGACTGATAAGACTTCAACTGAACCCATATTCTGATTAGCATTTGCAGCTGCAGAAAAGACAAATCTTCAACAGAGAATAAGACAATAAGCAATGAATTCCAGCCCAAACAACACCTCGCATGCTGACCATCTTTCAGAGGACAACTAGCTAAGAGATTCTATCATGTATTAATAGTCTATTTGTGTTTATTAGCAATGCTCCGTCCAAATTGGAGTAGAAAGCAACAGATAAGTATATGTTGGTAACTACTAGATGAGTGAAGTTATCATTGGTAAAAGGGATACCTAAATGTTGAGGGACCAATAATTCAGCAATCAACAAATTCAATTACATGAACATCAGAATATTGTCCCATAAGTGAAAAGACAAAACAACACAGGCAATTAAATAGTAACTTGGAGAAAACCTTTAGCAACTCTTGTGCTTCCCTCTCTGTTTTCCCAGATTTAACCAACATCCAGAAGCAAGTGTTATATTGATTGTTAATATGACCTGCAAAAGGAGAGAAGAAGATTCAGCATGGATTATATTCTTTTGTATGATATTATTTCACATAATCTTAATAACACAGTGACTGGTATTCTATAATGTTTCAGATATTAGTGCACATATTTCAAGCTCTTCTGACTAGAAAATTTTAAAAGTTTTGACACATATTTTGCTCTTGCTGGCACTTACAGTCTACCTGCCTCCATGATAGATAATCTCGAATGATTTTTGCCTTTGGATAGCATACAACTCGCCCATCAAAAAAGGGCGGTCCTTTCAATTCTTTGTGGGGAAAGAACTCTTTCCACTTCATTACATATACAGATGTGAAATAGGATACACTGAGGGAAAGTATTTTGCTGCAATTTGATTGACGGAGCAATTCATCATTAGTTTGTAGGATAACATCTATGACCAATCTAAATTTTATGAACTTCATTTCATTGATCATGCAATTGTGGGAAAATGAATATCAGAGACCTTCATCTTTCTCTAAGAAATTATCTTTATACTCCTAGTTTTAATTGGATGGATTGAGATTTCCATATGAGATGAAAGAATATCAAGAGAGAACCTTGCCCTTCTTTGGTAAAATATACTTGTCTCCTTCAGTATAAAACTGCAAAAAAAATTTAAAAAATAAAGAAAGAAGAAGTTAACATCACCAAATTTTGGGTCTCTAAAAAGTAAAACAATACTGCCTTTGCAGTTAGATATTGAAAAAGAAAACATTATTTTGTACCGCAGAAGATACTACTACTACAACAAGTTTGATTCCTCAACTACTAATAGGAGAATTTAGTAAAAAAAATTGAAACAAATAGTGTACCTATATTCATCACTGACACCATAAGCAAATACAAAGTCTGGAAACTGCTCTAACATTGAAAGTGCACATGAGTTCATCAAGTTCAATGCATTCTCATCATTGGGCTTCTCAAATGAGTGCTCTGCAGAAAATCTACATAATCACAGAAGCATTAAACAGAGGATGGAGATGAAGAAGAGAAGTTGAAACATAGATGTAAAAATTATGAACTTAACAGCACAAGATCAATGATTCCAAGAACAAGAAACAAAAAAAAAAACAACTTTTCTAAATATTTTGCATTGATGAGTAGAGAAAAAACAACTATGCCAGAGAGAAACAGATATAAATATTCCTTTTGGCGAGGAGAAAGTGAGAGCTTACTGATGAAAGTGGCATCCATCAATTCGGACAACAATCCAATTAAAAGGTGGTAACTTGTCATCGGCTTCAAACTTCTTCACGTATTCATATTTGCTGTTGGCCATCCCTGGTGTTTGCCAAAGAGTCGATGTGAGAGAGAGAGAGAGAGAGAGAGAGAGAGAGACAGAGAGAGACAGACAGAGAGAGATCTTTATAAGGAGTCATAAGAAGGATGGCTAGGTGGCGGAGCCAGAACTTTTCAAAAGAGAGGGCCAAACATGAATATATAGAAACATGCAAACTCTAAGAAAAAAAATGCATAGAAGACCATACAAATTTTAAGAAAAAATTAATTACTTATAATGATTCATAATTATCCACAATGGGTCCTTATATTTTTGGAATCATTACATGACAGCTTTATCATATAAAATCATATCAAAATTTTAAATTCAAATCTCTACATATTTTGAGTTATATCAAAAAAAAAAAAACATACCTCAAAATAAGCAAAAAATATCATCAAACAATTAACCAAAAAAAAAAAAAAAACATAAAGTGATGATCTAAGCAATTTACCATTGCAATCAAATTAGATGCTCAATAATGTCATAAAGAGGAGAATAAATTAATAAGAGAGATAGAAATTTCGATGCGATATTTATATAAAATATAAGTGTGTGTATATATAATAATCCACTCCACCTTCACAATGCCACAATTAACACACTACTAAACACTAACTAGCAGCAAACTACATTATACTAAAAACTAATGAAGTGTGGAGTGTGGACTGTAAGCTGTAATCTACATTCTGTGAACTAGCATAATGAAGTGTTAGGTGGTTATTTGCAAAAAGAATCACTGAATCAGTAAAAATGGAGGTGGTTTTTTTCTCTATCCTCATAATCATGGCGGTGGTAGGCAGAGAGAGGGAGAGAGAGAGAGATGTTTCGGGTGGCCGCTGATCGGATGGGAGCCGATGAGGTGAGAGAGAAAGAGATGGGAGAGTGGGAGTGGGGTTGCGGCATGCGGTGGGTGCCAGTGGGTGCGGCGAGAGAGAGAGAGAGATTACCTCCGTCCACCGGAGAGAGGAGAGATTGCACTCGAGAGCGGAGAGGAGTCGGGTGTGGATTAGGGCTCATACGATGAAAGAAGAAGTTTGTTTTTTTAACTAACCGATAAGACTAAACCCAACCCGCTATCCCCGAACCGACCCGTTATCAATCGGTCTAATACCCGAGAAGTCAGCCCGCTAGGCCCGCCAACCAGATCCGATTTTCCATACACCGAGCCAAAAATCATATCAAACAACGTACTAACGTAGTTTATAATCTCAATTTACCAATATAATTACAAAGTGATGATTTGAGAACATTAACCCCCCCTTTAATTGATTATAAAACGAATACTTATAAACAATAGGGGAGGATGGGCCTTTTAACAGAGGTCAAAATTCGCCTGCCCTAAATGACAAGTTTATAGGAAAAAATTTGACAAAACCCCTATGCTTCTCCTTTGTTTTTTTTCAACAAATATACATGACCCAATATGTATTCTTAACACAAATTTGCATTTGTTCTCCATTATGCTTGAAGAACAAGACATTACCCTGAAACAGACATTTCTCAGGTTTACATCCTGACGACAATTGCTAAATTGTTTTCACAAGAACAGCACGAGGTTAATGAGGAAATCACATACAAAACAGATATGGTTTATCTGAAAGACATAGAGACCTTGACAGAACTAGGCATCTGAGTTGGCAAGACATCAGTACAAATCATTCAAGATTGCATACATGCAAAATGTTATTCAGGTGATCACACACATTGAGTCCCATGAATTCACTGCAGTTTCTGAGAGCTTTCAGTCTTTGCAGCAGATGTAAATGTCACAGGGCTTTGTGGATGATCCTTCACAGTTAGACTCAGCACCTCAGCCCTTGAATAGTGCCCAACGACATCGAAATCAAACTTGGCTCGTGTAATTTCTCCAAGATCTGCACATCGCATTGTAAAGAGAAAAGTTGATTGATAAGATGCAAGAATTCACATGAATAAATGTCTCCAAGATATTCTAAAGCTCTTCATTTACTTGAGGCATTCCATATTCCAGTTGATGACCAACAAAAGAATTCAGAATTATCTTACTACTGCTAATGCTGTTTTACTATTCTCACAAGTCACATGCTTACAACCTATAAATTTATAAGTATCTTTAAAACTTTCTATAGGTAAATAAGATTGATCTCAATTGGAAAGATTATTTAGGAACATAAGCAAGTTTTTTGTATCTTTACAGAAATTTTAATCTTTATCTCCAAGACAAGTTACCATCAAGCACATAACCTGCCTGGTGATATGGTAAACTTATTCCCGATAAAATGATAGAATATGGTAGACTAAGAATTTGCTAATGCATAGAGAAAAGGCACTATCAACATTTTGTTCTCTCCTAGCATTGTGGAAGGTATAATCTTGTAATCTGAAACATCTGATTCTCATACCTAGGTCTGCTGTGATAAGAGCCTCTCCTTCATAATTGGGGCCTGCCAAGACTGCTCCAGATGGTGAAATGATGACGCTTCCTCCAGCACAAACAACAGTATCTGGTGACGGTTCATCCTCTACACCTGCAAAGACATAGTCAGGTGGGGGAGGATAGTCTTTTCTCCTGCAGAATTGGTTTGCTGACAGCACAAAACATCCACCCTCAAGCGCAATGTGGGTCATGGAGGCCTGCCAAACTTCCCTGGAATCAGCAGTGGGAGCACAATATATCTCAATACCTGGAGAAACATGAGACAAGGTTCTCAGATGCAAAACTTTGTGCACTTTACTACTAAGGGAGATACGTTCATTTGCTTAATGCTAATTTTTTTCTTCTGTAATTATTTTATTGCAATTGTGTGGATCTCATGCTTCTAAACTTTAAATAATACATTAGTCAGAAACTAAGGTGAATAACAGCCAACAGTATGTTTGAAATACACAGGATAGAATGGTTTACACATTCCACAGAAGTACTCGAAAACCCTATAAGATAACGCAACAGTGTCACATTTGACCTGATGGCCTTCCTTTTGTCAAGCTCTACCAATCTGGCACCCATAAGGCTTGAAATATATGGAAATCTTGATCTGTAACTATTTTATAGAAGCTTTATCATATAATAGAGCAAAAATAGTACATTAGTATATGCATCAAAATTAACAAAAAGAATAAACAATTGTTCAAGAAAGAAATGAATGGAGCACACAATTGCAATAAGGGTTATATAGCACTTGACAAATGAGATAAGATGATAATCAAATGAGGGCACCTACCTTTACCATACAATGCAGTCCTCAAAAGTGGCATTCTATTCTCCCAACAAATGAGGGCACCTATCTTTCCAAGAGGAGTCTCATAGACAGGAATTGTCGAACCATCTCCAAAGCCCCAAATCACACGTTCCAATGCTGTAGGCATGAGCTTGCGATGCTTACCCAAGTACTGGCCCTGTGGGTCAAAGAAGAGAACAGTGCAATAAAGTGTGTATCCTGCCCTTTCAATCACACCCATCACCAAAAAGATCTTATATTTTCCAGCCATCGCAGCCAAGCGGTCAACTTCTGGACCTGCACACATGGAATATCAATATCAGCTAAGGAACACGGAATTTTATAACAACTACCATTTATTTTATTTGATGATTAGAGCAATGCGCAGAAGTTATGTTAGATAACATGCATTCAGAATATACTAGGAAGAACAAATTATTACTGTGCAGAAGAAAGCCGCAAAATATCTAGGTCTGACAGATAACCAGAGAGTGAAATAGAGAACAACAATAAAAAACAAAATTGAGATGCAGATAGAAGATCATCTATTGTCAGATATTTTCTTTGGCACCAATAATAATTTATTAAAAATAAGAATCCACTCAATTTGGAAGAATTCTTATTCTTCTCAGTTCCCTGCAACAGGATTAGGAAGAAACTTCCATTATTGCCACTCATCTAGATTTTAAATTTCATTTATACGTTCCTAGTTCCCCTTATAAAGAGGCCCATTCTAGTTCCGAAACAACACCATGTAATTGTAATTGAAATTTTCATCACATTAAAACATCACCATGTAATTTAGCTCTGCCCTGACATTTTGACAATCATCATTATTTAAAGTTTGATGATCTCTAAATTTTACGTTCCAAGATAACAAGAGATGCACTTTAGTTACATTCCAGCATTTCATAATAACAAATTGTTTTACAAATATTACAAATTTAGGATGCATCTAAGCATACCAGGCACATCTATCGCAGCCGCATGATACTTCCTAAACTCCTCCCTCCCCTTAGCCGACCGGCTCCCAATCGTAACACCAAACGTAGCTCCCCTCGGATATCCCCCAACAAACGCCTCGGGAAACACAACCAATTGCGATCCGTAACTAGCCGCATCCGCAATTAACCTCTCCGCTTTGTCTGCAACACCAAAAAAGTTGCAATCTTTAACAAAAATATTCATTTTCTCATATCTCGTCACTTCTTAGTCGTATGTTTTCATACCAAGAGTCGCAGGGGTGTCGTAGAAGACGGTGGATGCCTGGACGACGGTGGCGCGCACGGTTGTCGAGGTCGGATCGGAGCCGTTCATCTCGACCTCGGCAATCAAAGGGGGCTCGACGGAGTTGGCCGGAACCAAAGCCATGGAAACTTGGAGAGAGAAGGGGGCGAATTTAAAAGCTACTTGCCGTACTTCTTCCGGAGGTAGTCGCGGACGAATTCGTCGCGAGCAAGGGTGCGGGCTCGCTGGGGTTCGACGTGGACGTAGGAGAGGTGAGCTCCGACAGCGAAGAGGGCGGCGCCCGTGGCGAAGTAGAAGAGAGTGGCCAACAGTTGCTTGGGAGAGGAGGGAGAGCACCACACCATCTGTGAGGGTAAGCCGCGTCTCATACACGATTTTATAGAAAGTTCCCTGAACGGTCAATCTATTTCTTTTATAAAACCATAATAAAGCTCTAAATAGAGGCTATTTCATAATAACGAAAAAGAACGCAAAGCCTGTGACAAAATAGAGGCCATTTGTTGGATGAAAAAAAATAAATTATTTTAATGTTTTTATTTATTTATATATATATATATATATATATTTAATAATATAATGTTCATAATTTGCACTGAAATATTAGGAGACTATTTTTAGTAATTTAAAAATTAAAAAGTTTTTTTAATGCAAATGCCTTGATTGCTTATTCTGTTGAGAGAAAAAGAAAATTCAATGTATATTCCTGAATAATTTAATTCTTTAATTATTCAACCATTTCATTTTAAGCCAGACTTCGGCACTTCGCTTAGAAAAGCCCTTTCAATACGTTGATATTTTATACTAAATATATTTCTTTTTTATAATAAAATATATGAAATTTATAATATAAGACGAGCACAAATTTATATAAAAACTTATTTTTACTGTTTTAAAACTAAAAATAAAGTGAAGAGTTTAGTATTATTATCACCATCACTGTCGAGAAAAAAAAAAGAAAAAAAAATCACTGAAAAGCTTGGACGGCATCAATTTCTTTTTCAGATTTGTCACAAAATCTTATCCTCCCTCCAATCTTTATCCACCTTTCGAGTGGTAAGAAGACCAGCAAGGATTTCCTCCATTTATTTAGCTGGAGTTAGAATGCTCCAACAGGAAATGAGAAGGCAACCAAAATGTCACTAGTCCCTGTATCAGTTTATGTGGGCAACCAAAATAATAGGATAGTCTTAACAGCTAACATGTTCACCTGCCTCTTAACAATAATTTGGATACAATAATCATGGCAGCATTGTTACCAAAACTATGAAGCAGACTGTAAGGTCCAGATAAATAAAGGCAATCATTTTTCCTGCCCTTCAGTCATCCGAGACACAGCAGAATTAGGTTAAGAGCAATTTGAAAAAGTTTGTTCCGAAGAGAGACATAAGATGTCTATATGAATTCGAAAATGTAAGAGCTTCATCCAGGTTTTGGCAACAAACAATGGAGTCCTTGAAGAACTTTAAAATGATACAAGGTGAGATAAACAGAACTACTTTTTCTTTGGAATCGGGATCAAACGCAAGATTTACTCCACTTCTGCTAAATAATCATCAATTTCAGCAGGACTCAGTACTCTGCAAATTCAGATAAAGAAAAAGATGTCAGAAATGAATACAATCTAGAATACAAGTTCCAGGGCTGAGCTCAATTAGCACATGAAAAGTCCACAAATAAATTTTTGAGCAAAAAGTTCTGAAGATTTCATTAAAAAAAGAAAAAACTTGAATCATAGTTGCTTAGTTAGTTCATAAACTTTTGAGTATTGATTTGTGCAAGTAACCAATGAAAATAAGAGGAATAATATTTAGATATAGGACACTGTATATGGCTTTTGAAGTAAATGACATGCTACAGACAAATAGTTTGGAGACACCAAACTTCTGTGCCCATAAAATCTGAAAACTCGAGCAAAGAGTTGGTCAGAATCCATCAAGTTGTAGCGTTGTTGTACTTAGACCTTTTTTAATGGATGACTGAGAAGTTGAAAGGTAATAATACTAAAGGCACTCCCTTATAGGCAAGTGAACTAATTAAAGACAATAAAAAAAACAAACCATCATAAATCTGCATTTTTAACTCAAAGTAATGACAAGTGTAATCAAAGGGGTAGCTGGAATGTTATGCAACTCAATCACCACACATAGTTAGGAAAGGACTTAAACAGAAAATGTATGCTATTTTACCAGGGAATCAAAAGGGTGAGAAAATTTTCAGGTATATATTGGTTTATGCAAATGTCAAATGTGTAAGACATGCCTGAATTTACGATCAGCACCAATTATTCCAATTTCAATGTTCTTGCTAGAGATTTGTCCTTCAAATCTGCAGTTAACAAGATGAGCCATCATATATGATAATCCATAAAACTATAGGTAGAGTGGCAGGTATGGACTACATCATAAGAGCACATAGATGATACCCTTCTTTTAAAGTCAAGATAGCAGTGTGAACAGCATCATCAAGTTCCATATCTTCTGTGTACCTACAATGAGAAGCAGTCAAAATTTCTACGTCATTCAATGTTAACCAACAAGAGGATTAACCTGACAACAGGAATGATACCTGGGAAAAAAAAATTTGCAAGATATCCATGCAAAAAGAAAAACGGAAAAGTTATCTGTCCATATGACAATAATTGAGCATGGCATAGACAGAAACCATACATCATGGACAGAGAAGAGTGAAAGGAAATGACAATAGCAAGATATCCATGCCACAGCTTCTCCATGTGGCATATGGCCAAGAAGCATCACACAAGATAACATATGAGCATAGCAGAAAAGATAGCTACAAATACGCTATATGAGCATAGCAGAAAAGATAGCTAAAAATACGCTATATGAGCACAGCAGAAAAGATAGCTAAAAATACTCTATATGAGCATAGCAGAAAAGATAGCTACAAATACTCTATGAGAACCAGCAAAAGCACTGCTAAGAATATAGTGCTGAGTATATAGCTTGAAGAAACGACAAGCAGGTTATAAGTATTTAATCCAACTTGAGTACCTTTTCTCAAGAAAAGTCTTTGCATTAGAAACATTTTTCCCCATCGCTGAAGCTTTCCAGGAGAAGTACGATCCCGATGGGTCAACCTGTTACAAAAGAGTTGAAAGAAAACAAAGGCAAATGTAACAATAGATTTTTCTGAGATTATGTTAATCCTACACTGCAAGAGACAAAAAAGCGATTCAAAGAAAATAATAAGACAACATATCATGAGTTTATATAACAAGATAGATGATAATCTCGCAAATACTAAGCATCTCATACCCTGCCATGGTACAAATCACCAGCAAAAGAAACACCACCACCACAAAAACAGAGAAAGAAAAGAAAGAAATAAAGATCAGATATTGTTGGATACCTGATACAATTGAGGACCATTGTCATCATATCCTGCAACCAGCAGAGAAACTCCAAATGGCCTTACACCACTGCAAGACACATAGAAATCCATATTAGTATAAGGAAGTTAAAGTCTCTCGCCAATGGCGTATCCTGGTGAGGCAAAGGTAGACAAACAATTATAGGTATAGAAGATGGTTTGCATCAAAGTTGGGTTAAAGATATGTGCTAGTAAATATTTGATGTTTTTGTTCCATTAGATGAGAAAAGTGAAGAAATGGCAGATGCAAACCAAAATTGTGAAGATAATAGAATAATGGAGATTAAGAACATGGAAAAGGGAACATATGGAAATATGTCTAAGAGATATTCTGTGCCTTTCTGCATAGCATATTAACATATATGTGAAACTTGTACATCAGATATCTACTCTAAAATGTGGAGGTAATGGACAATTTCCTCCCTTGAATAAAGATTCTCTGGTGATGGAAAATGATAAAACATCTCGAGCAACTTGAATAGAATAGCAATTTCCTTTTTGTCTAATCAACAATAGATACAGAATAATTGCAGCTGTCAGCATTAAATGATCTGGCATATTTTGTGAATTCTTTGAGTTGAATTCCCTGATTTTGATTTGTGTACAGCAAGAGCATGTAAGATCATAAAAGTACCCAGACTGTGTGAACTCCTGCATAACTGCTGCCGTCTCCCTCACGAGTTGTGTAACTGGAATAGATTCCTGCATTTGTTCAACATATATTGAAATAAACAATTTACAAAAAAACTAAAAAAGGACTCTAGCATAGATGATAGAAATAGTGAAATTCGTCCTGGATGGACTCATTATGTTCTTTATCAATCTGTCAATGTTACAAAGGAATGTAAAGGCATGCAGAAATGTAATTAAGTGCATCAATTTGACGCATCATAGCAGTGTTCCAGTCAGTGTCGGCAGATTGTCATCATTCAAGAAACAGGAAAATGAAAGAAAAGATTGCCACCAAAAGAGCAAGATACTACATCACATCAGGCCTAAAAGAGTCATTATCTTCATGGAGAAACTGTAGACCAAGGTGCACAAAGATACCAAATATCGAATAAGAACTCAGCTTCAGAAGGAATGATGCATGAGATAAGTTGAATAAGAGGAAGGTTGAATGCACGAGTGCAATTAGTGTATCACTCATTAGGCAAAGCCATATGTACTGCTTAGGTTAAGATACCAGTAAAAGGTGATAGAGAGCCATAAGTTACTAATTAGAACTCATGGCATTTTCTCATCATGAGTGCCACTGAAATGCATTCATAATTCCTGAATAAACTATTTAACAAACTTCTTAAGTGGAAGTGGTTGACTTTCTAATATACAATATGCAATATTCTGCCGTGGTAACAAACAATTAAATCCAGCTGAAAAGAATAATTAACCACAAGGATAAAAGAATCTGAATAAAATCTTACTCTATGTTATATAAATAAACTATAGGCATGGAAGACTAGGTACAATTGTCTTATTATTCACAATGATATAAGAAAAAGAAAAGGCTAACACATCACAGCGAAAACTAGAAGAGATAATAAAACGGAAGGTCAAACAATACCTTATATAATCGAAAATATTGTTGGGCTTGCTTTCTGCTTTTCCTCACTAGAACACGGGAATCTGGACCCATTCCACTGTTAGCATGAATAACTTGTCAGGTATATGGGTGACAAATAGTAACAAGAATTAAGAAAATGATCATAGGATAAATATCAGTTGATAAAATGGTGGAAGACCTAGTGACATCAGTTAAAAAGGTCAATGTTTGGCATCATCACATGTGAAATATAGATGAACACTTGAGAATTTATTAACATTTTCCTTTTCATTCTTTCTGCAAACATACTAAACGTACAAGAAGTACGGTGCAGCCTACCTATTTAAGAATATGGGTTGCTTAGTCTAAGCCATGTTGATTTTCTAATATAGCTGCTGTACTAATTTTGCTGCACAGCAATATTGTATCAATTTCTAGAATAAAAACAGCACAGAAGCTCACCTATAGACGACGCCAATATTTGTAGTCATCAATTGAATCTTTTGCACCTGCAATAAAAGAATATCAACATAAAAATATAATCCACCACATTACAATTAATGAAAAGATATGCAATGAAAAAAAAAAGTATAAGAGGAAAATATGCAGGAGTATCTGGTAAGATAGACAAAATGAACTGAGAAAGGAGCTCAAGTAGGCCAAGAAATCAGATTGCGAAGGATCATATCAGCAATGAATGGAGAAAAGATGTTGACTAATGATGATTTTTAATGAAATCTAGCCAAGAAAATTTATTTGATATGGGGTAGTAAAGTAATTAATACTCATGTTAGTAGAGAGTCATCACTTTCAAGCAAATAGCCATATCTATTTGATTTCATGATTCTGGTGATGCAATGATAATTATAACACAACTATTCAAAGAAAATATACTTGATATAGATGAGGTATACATACCGATGTTTCATCCACTAAAATAGAAGGTAATTTCTTCTCAGTTGCAATAATAACACCATTAGCAGCTGCAGTAAATACAAAATAAGTATCAGAATATAGGACTTCAAAACATGTTGAACACTCCCATCATATTTTGGTTATTCAATAACTAATCATGTTTGCAACTTCTTTAAAATTTACTTTACAATGCAAATTTAACCCTCGTCTTCTTTTACCCATCATTCTTTTATAGTGGCCTTTTGTGTGTGTGCAACTGGCAATTAGCTGTAATAAACCTATAACTTACCATCCATAAGATCTTCTCATTAACACAGATTATGCCACCAAATGGACAACAATAAAAAATCTAACAAAACTAAGAAAAACTAGAAATGCATCCGCCTTACCTTAATGTTTAGTGCTTCGTGGATTACAGTAACATAATTTGAAGCCACAAACTTAGTAAAGTAGGACAATTAGGTGGACGCCGCTTCAATCATTAAACATACGGGTAGTAGATATCCCAGTAAACAATTAGGTAAAAATTGTGTAGCTAACAACAATACCAATCTTGAGCAATTAGTTCTACTTCCACTTGTCTTCCTTTATGGGAAATGCAACCCATAGGTCTAACCCTATCATTAATGCACCCTTTCCCAACAACAATCTCTACTTAGAGCTAGCATGCAACCCATAGGACGTGTGCATGTTAGCCTAGGATCCACCCTATCATCCTTGAAGGATATCTGTTAATTATTACTTTCATTTCCAAGCCCAAATATTTTCAAGGTCTCCCGATCAACTCAATCCGAAATACTCAAGAAAAAGCTAGTGAAATAGATCATGTTCACAATATGGATTGGCAGTTCAAATGATCTAGCATCATCCTACGAAAATAAACCCCAACATAACATCATCTTTTCTATATTAAAAGCCCTAAAAAGAGCACGAAAACAAGTCTAAAACAAGATTGCACAATGCAACGCGAGAGAAAGATAGAGAAAGTGATCACCTTTGATCCCGAGAGAAGTCTGACCGGATCCGACGGCGGTGAGGGCGTGCTCGATCTGGACCAGCTTTCCTGAGGGGCTGATTCCAGGAACAAAGCCATGGGGTCAGTAGATCGACTCGTCGGCGATATAAAGCAAAGGAAATCGAAGCAAGACGCGAGTAATGCATACCTAAAGGTGGTGAGAGAGAACGAGTACTGGCTATCTCCCATTTTTCTACTACTACGGATTGGACCAAATCGAAGAAGAAGAAGAAGAAGAAGAAGAAGAAAGAAGAAGAAAGAAGAGTGAACCCTCGCGCAAGAAATGTCTGGGAGAGTGGCATAATAGAAGAGAGTTGGGGGGGTGTTATAGGAGTGATGGGCTTGAGTCATTGGGCTTAAGAAGGCCCGTTTATGAAATGGGCTAGTTGGGCTCCATACATTTAATTTCAAATCGAGCCTAATCGAGCTTAATCTTGAATGGATGGAAGATAAATTATCAGAGTTTATTCATTCAAAAGGGCTATGGTTTTATTACACAAGATTTATCAAGGATTAGATAATAAAATGAAATGTTGCATATCAAATTAATCAGATGATTAATGATGTAATATATATATATATATATATATAAATACTAAGATCCAGACAGAATAAATCAGGTCGTTTCAATCAGGAAAAACCATACTGATAATTCCATAGAAATGTGTATATGTCTTCCTAAAAGCGACCTGGTTTGAATTCAAGATGGCAATGGAACTTGATGTTAAGTGTATAGAGCAGCCTAAAAGCTTGAGAGTTGTAATTGCTGAGAAATTTCTGACCAAGAAAACTAGATGAAAACTCCCAGATAGCTGTTTGCTCCTTACATCATACACCACCAACCAAGAAAGACAAGAGGGCGAAACAGATGATTCGTAGCAGCTTGAGCTTAAAATTGCTAAAATTGAAGAAGTGTAGATGCAACAAAGCTCAAAACAACTTCATGATTCAATCAATGTACATGTTTGTTACAAGCTTTGATTTCCTCCTTGCTATGTGCAGTTGGCTAGCGCTGAAAGGATATTGAGTATGAACCCGTATTTGGATCTTTGACAGATTTGAAGTTGTCGACGCTCATCCCAAAGCGTCCCAAGACTGAATTTCCCATCTCCTTCAGCTTCCCTGCAAAAGAATTTAAATATCTTTATGTGTTCCCAAGCAGGAATTGCTTTGAAGCCTAAAAATTAAAAGCAATTCACCCATACTCTAGCAGCTGTCAAGTGAAAAAACAATCTAGAAAATATTCTTCTTAACTACAGAAGAGTTGAAGAGTTTGATTGTATAATATCAACTTTTTAAAGTGTATAATAGCTCAAATATTATTCAGACTTAAACAGGAAGAACACATGGATTGCAAATAGCTAATGGCTTAATAACCTACAGAAATTCTTTTTTTTCTTCAGGAAATATCTCATGCTTAAATATAAGGAGCACTTTGACTGCCTATTTTACTTCCAAGAGCATAAGAATATTTGCCCTGATCATATATATTCAGGAAAAACAGATGTAGCAAACATGCCAATAGATTACCGATCATTTCTTCCTTCATCTTTTCTCGCTTTTCAGCTGCTAATGGCTCTAGACGTCGTAGTGATCTTCTAGCTTGGTCATTTGAAGGATCCAGTTCAATAACCTTTTTCATATCTGGAGAATTTTCCAGAAAGAGAAAAGTGAACAAAATAGGAAATGGAAGTAGATAAAATCCATAACGTAACTCCAGAATTATACAAGATTCACAAAATAAATATCACAACACCAGAAGGAAACAAAGAACAGAAGTGAGAGAATCATTATTGAAGAGAAGTAATTCGAATGATGTGTCCAGATATCCAAACTGACCAGCAATAGCCTCTTCAAAGTGTTCAAGCTTTTCATGTGCCTCTCCCCTCCTTATCAGAGCTTTCAGATACAAAGAGTTTAATTCCAATGCTTTTGTGCATTCCTTTATAGTCTCATCATATTTCCCCTTAATAAAAACAAAATAAAAATAAACATAGTCACTTGCTGCAAACAAATTTTCATATCATGAATATGCAAATGATATGAGGTATTCAGAAAAATAATTGCTTGCAGAAATAATGACAAGTGCTCACTCCAAAAGCATTTCAAATAAGAAATTAACAGATCGATTTAGAGGAAGCACATGTGCTGCACAAGATTCAAGCAAAGATGGAAAAGCGAGCAACTAAGAGACTTGTTGATAAGCATCAAAGACCATATGGCGTCTTTTTTTATGAAAGCCAGTAGGCGACCATATGACATGTCTACTGTGAAATTTGAGGACAATTATGGAAGCCAATAGGAGTTGGAAGGAGGTCAGGGTCCGAAACAGCAGAATTTAAAGGGTCTCTATTCCAAAGGTAGTAAAATATTAGGGGTAAGACTAACAGGCATAAACAAAATATGCTATCCTAAGGTATTTCCTCCACGTATATACTGTACCCCCCCATTCAGCTGGAAGAATTATGATTGAATCATGTAGTCAATGACTTTAATACAATGAACATGAAAATTACCAGCTTCGAGAAGCATACTGCACGGTTTGCATGACACATAGAACAGATTTCCTCTGATGACTGTACTTCAGTAGCAATCTGCAATGCAACTTCATATTGAAATAATGCGTCATCGTACTTTCCAGCAACAAAAAGTTTGTTCCCCTCTGCTTTAGCATCATTTGCTTGATCTAAAGCTTTCTGATTAATAAGAAAAAAAAGGGAAGAAATTAGCTGAAGCCCAATGATTTTTTGAACAGAATTGGTGAAGAAAATATCTACCAAGAATGACATCAAAGAACATCAAGAGAATTAGCATAATATGTGTGAAGTTTGACCAAAGGAGACAACTGACAATATTAAAGTCTGTAGAAATTGGTAATTTTGATAACAAATAAAGATGCAGGTCTTTATTATTTGGCTTTTTGAGAACTGTCAAGGGTTGAGCACTCCACAAAGAAGAATAGTTGACTAACTCTATCAGGTTTTATTCTAACATTAGTTAAACCTAATATAGATAGAACCATTCAATCACAAAATAGAGAAATTATCTACCATTTCCCCCCTAGGAATAGGCTGGAGCAATGTGTTAAAGGCTTGCAACCCCAAGTTAATAAAGTATATGATTTCACAAACATCCCAAACAGAATAAGAATTATCCCAGAAAAAACATTTAAACAATGTGGCAGAGCATTTCTTTTCAGGCTTTATAGGCCATGCCACATTCAGTGTATTATCCGTGGTGGTCCACGGCTCGCTGGTACATAAGGAAGCTAGTTGGATTTTAGTTCCCATGAAGAATTTTGATGCCCACTTTGAGAACATCAAATTGTGACTGAATCGACACTGATGGTTAAGGGATTACTGCAGCTTCAACAAAATTATTCTTGAACTCCTAAAGTTTCACTTTGCCTGTCAGACCATGTAAACCAATATCGAAGACTAAACCAAGCCACTTTATCTCGTGAGTTATTACTGAAAGTCTGAAAGTAATACATAGTGTCCAAAGCTCCAGTTACAATATGTAAATGAATAGGAACACTGATTTATAGATGCCCTCATTCCTCCATTGTGTACCTTTTCCTACTCTCTAGTATACAAATTATTCAGAAAAGTGGATGCCTTACTGCACATTAATCTAGAAGATGAAAAAAGGTGATGAATTCTCTTCTCCATGAGTTACTTTTCTTATTGCAATTTGGTCTCATGGAATATCTGCTTCTACTTTTTACCAGCTTAATTAAATTTCCTGAAAGATATGTAGGCTGTTTAGACATCAAATTATTAAATTAGGAAAGGATAAAAATCTCCTGAGTGCTGCAGCCTAATGATGTCTAAACCAGCTAAATCTCTTCTACATTATTTAAACATCAGATATTAAAAAATATCTTCTTGTTTCATAAATTTATCCCTTATCGTTAAAGTGTACCTTAAATCTCAGATCTAATAGTTTTATTATAACCAGATAATTAGGAGATATGGGCATTCCTCAAATCTCTTTAGACTATGTGAGGCATCTGAGAAATTTGTGACCTTCAACGACATAATACTTACTGCTATCCTACATACTCATTATACTTTTAGAGGCCCAGGAAGAAACACCAATCGATCAAATCAAACCATTTAAGAAAGAGGCAAAATTCCTGAACACCAAAAGAGGGGAAAGGTTCAAATTTTGATCACATTATCACACCAAAATCTTGAAAATAAACAGAAAATAACAAGAAGAAATAAAATATTGGACCTGTCTAAGCTGTTCCTCGGTGAGCGCGTCCTCGAACGATTCCTCCTCTTCATGGGCTTCTTCCTCCTGAGGAGCAACCGGAGCCGTCGGTTCCGATTCCGCCTCGATCACCACCATCTCTTCTTACGAATCTAATGACCACCCTCTCTTTCACCTATAATTTACCAATTGGAAAAGAATGAAGAATCGTTCGTTGTAGCGAAGTCCATCGCAAAGCGTATACCTTTGGAGAGAGCCAAACAATCGAGGGTTTTGTAGCTTTTGCAGAGGATGGGAGAGAAGAAAGGTAGAAAAAGCTCGGCCCACGTTGTTGCTCTTTGAACAGGCTTGGCACAATTCCGGCCCAATCAACAGCTACTCTACCTTATATACTTCTTTAAACTATTTATATTTCATCATTAATCTATTATAAATAATATCAATTTAGTTCAATTTAATAGAAAAACTAACGGTCTCACTTTAGCCATAAGTATAGAGACTAGTTTGAATTTTTTTTAAAATACAACAGTAAAATAATTTTTAACATAAGTACAAAAAATAGTAAATACATATTTAATCCTAAATCAAACAACAAAGAGAAGAATTAATTTATTAAATAAAAATCAAGCCCGAGTACATATTATAAATGAAACGCACACATTAATATTAAGGACAACATTCATCATAGACTCATCCGTCCGCAAGCATCAGCTCAGATAGCTGATGTGGCTTCTGCGAGGTGGCACAGGAATGCAATGTTTTTCGTCAATGAAATCTTGACAGGAGCAACGTCTGTTTTTATTACACGAACAAATCTGGCAGCCATTGGGACACGACAACGAGAATTTATCATTACAGAGGCATAAAGGTGGTATTGCTCGAGCACACGTGCAATTCCGGCACTCCCAACCACCGTCTCCAATTTCTCCCATAACTGGTAAAATAATAAACCAAAATATATATAGATTAAAACAACGTGACAAACTTTGTTTATTTTTTAATTCATAATGATGAATTATAGTATACAATTATCTAGTGATAATTAATTACCTTTGTTGATAAAATCTAAACCAAGAGGCTGGTTGGCATTAAGAAGCAATGCCACCACAAGTGTAAGAAGAGCAACTCCTCTCTTGCTTCTCTCCATTTCTATCTATCTCTACAATCACTTTTACTTATAGAAGTTTCTTCGTCCATGAAATCTCATCCGTTATGACAAGCTAATTAATTTATATCATAAATCTTAGTTAAAGTGAGTTAATAACAGTTTCTAATTAATTAGTGATGGTGGTAGGGATTAACCATTCTCTCACCTATAAATAAATGATTCATAATAAGGAACGTAGTGCATTAAAATCTAAGTACCCACAGACATTCTATTTACTATGCTAATATGTAAGTTTTAAATCCTAATAAAATTTTAAAACTTTAGTATCAGAGAGTATGATCTATTTGAGTTCGAAATTTTCTTCTATATACATTTTGGGTTCTTAGATCTCCATCTCATACAAATGTCCATCGGCCATTAATAATTCATGATGATAGAATTAGTATTAGATTTTGAGAGGGCCATATTTAACCTGAACCCTCTATGGGCATTGTGGATGATTGTTAGGGTATATAGTATAAATCTACTGTAATAATTTAGATTATATAGTAATGCTTCGTATTTGATGCCACGTATTCTTATATATATATTTCATGAATTTTCTACTGTAATGTTATACGCAGATAATTTAAATTTATTATGATTCTTTTTTTTTTTAAATCCGTTAATATATATTAGATAAATAAAAGACTTCTTAAACAAAAATGCCTTTATTACAAAATGCATATAAGAAACTTTATACATGCAAAAAAAATAAAAGAAAGAAAAAAAAATCTTTTTAAGTATTAGTTAACATTAACCATGGTAATTAATTACCTTTGGCACTAAGAAGCAAAGCCACCATAACTAGAAGAAGAGGAATTCTCTTGCTGCTATCCATTCCTCTCTCTCTCTCTCTCTCTCTCTCTCTCTCTCTCTCTCTCTCTCTCTCTCTCTCTCTCTCTCTCTCTCTCTCTCTCTCTCTCTCTCTCTCTCTCTCTCTCTCTCTCTCTCTCTCTCTCTCTCTCTCTCTCTCTCTCTCTCTCTCTCTCTCTCTCTCTCTCTCTCTCTCTCTCTCTCTCTCTCTCTCTCTCTCTCTGTGTGTGTGTTGGTTTTAGGGTGTGGGTAGCTCTTTATATTTATATAATTGATGTGTAACAAATATGGGTAATGTATAGTTGTCCTAACAAACATAGATAAAGACCAATTCAAATGCTTAACAAATATTAGAAGATATATTCAAAGATACTTTGATTCCACTCCTTGAATCTTGAACCTAGTTTGAATTGCAATATATATATATATATATCCATAACAATATGCAATTCGGAATTTTAACGTATCCCTTTATTTAAAATGGTTAACATTTAGAAGGAAAAAAAAAACCCTCTCTATCTAATATCGGGAGTTAAGAAGACTGTTCCGTTTGAAATTGGCTCGAAATTGTAAGATTTGGATTAGACTAAACTCGAATTGAGCCCGAATGTGACTAGACTCGATCTAGCAAAGAAAGTTTAAAATGTAGAATAATTTTTGTTTAAAATATAGAGGATACAATATATTTAATTTAAATTTTAATATATTAAAATTCTGAATTACATGTTGACTAGCAAGATGTCATAGTATGGGATGAGACTTATTTTTTTTAGAAAAAAGGTTTAGATGTTGTTTATTAATGAAAATTAAATTCTTTCTTGGCTAACTAGATTTCATCTTTAAAATAATTCACTCACCTTCTCTTACATATTTGGAGATGGGCATCTCTTTTAAAATATATTTGCAAAACAAACGTCCGACTAGTATACAAAGAATAATAGTAGTACGTTACTTACTGCATGAAATATAATAAGCAAATCCACATTAGGTTTTATTAAATATAATTTAAGCTTTTAGTTAACACAGTATTAACATAGAGGTCCTTACGTCGATAAGAATTGTTATATTCTTTAATAATCGAAGCTGCGAGTAGCAAGAGAGTAGTTTCTTTTATAACTTTGATAGTCATGCTAGTCATCGTCGAGTTATTGCTCACAGTTATTAGCTGCCGAGCTGCTTCTTTAAGTCAACACATAATTGAGCTATTAAAACAAACCGAGCCGCCAAGCCAAATTAAGCCACCAACAATTAAATAATTTGCGCACAATAAATTTAATAAAAATAAATTGTTCATGTACGGAAGTAACTTGTGGTCCTAGGTTCAAAGTTTGCTATTTCTTTGTATCCTTGTATGAAACTCTTAACTAGTGTTTATAAGCATTCACTTTTGCTGCATAAATAAATTTAATAGTCATTTTCTTGTGACGAAGGATTCACTCCACTGCTGAATTGAGATGTGATTCTCCCCTGCACTCTGCACTCTATAAGTAGGAAAAACGATGTACGTTGATCTCATGAGAAAATACGTAGAAGATGGATGCCAAGAAGAAAGAACTAAGTGCAGACAAAGAGGCAGGTCATGCTTCAGATGAGACCATTAGCTATGAAGAAGCAATTAAGAATGAGATAGAGTATCAAAATTCAAAACATGATGAAATTGAAGCAGTTCCAGCCTTCATGTAGTACTTCTCGACCACTCCTTGTTCATCTTAGTGTAATAATTTAGATATTAAATATCCAGCGTCTTATAAGTAGATTTTTTTTGATTTACTAGTTCTTTGTGACCATTGAGTTGCCCTTTTCACTTATTGTCATGTTGCTTATTTCTTTAATTTATAGCTCGGCTGACTCCAAACTAAGACATAATAGTTTTCGTACTTGGAACAATAATAGATGGTGCAATTCTTTGCCTTTCTTCAGTTTCAGTAGGAAAGCAATTATGTGAACTAATATGAAATAGAATATAGTGAAATTGTAGTCTATCTCCTCTGCTGTAGTGTTTGTTTCAGTAGTTTGGTTTTTTGAATTACTATGTATGCATCTTAAATCTATTTAACAGAGCTTTACTTTATCCTACGTCAGATTTACCATATTGACTAAACTAATTGGCAATTCCTGTGTTCCTTCTGCTACTTTTCCTCAGGAACATCCTCCTAAACCAAGTGATCTTTCAGGAACAAAGAGACAAGAACCCACATCATTTCATGGTCTCAATGATCAGTATTTGCCGCAGCAAATACTTATTCTACAGAATCCACTGCAATGAGATCTATATACTGGTTCAAATAAAGAGATTGGATGTCAGCAATATATATACTACTAATTTTGCTAAAGTTTTCAAAACATAGTTGTGTTCGGTGGATAGATACACTTCATCATCTATGTCTATGGCTGCAATCTTATCTCTTCCTTTTGCTATCGGTTGAGTATTGAAGTCATAGTTTTCATGCCCAGATACATTGTAAACCATTTTGGCAAGACAGAGCAACAGTAATTCCTACCTGAAATCTCTTTAGACCCAACGAGGCATCTGAGCAAGTATAGTTTTCAGCGCCTCAAGCAAAAGAAAGAAATCCAAACTGTATCACATGCAGATTAATTATCACATCAAACTTTTTATTGAATAAAGATCAAGCCACAACCCAAGTACATGTTAACTCACCAAACTACTCTCAAAATTTAAGCTGATAAAAGACGATAATGTTTATATTTCCAGCTCGGCCATGCAGCTAGACAAACTAGCTTGCTCTCCTGTCTGTCGAGCTCTCATTCGTCGACGCGTGCCAGCTCAGCCGGCTGACGTGGCTTTGCCGAGACGACCCAAGGGGAGCAAATCTCAGGGCCGCCGGTATCTCTGCAGTAGCAATTGCCGGCGATGCCACATACACAATCCTCGCATTCATCAGGACACGAATACAATGAATCAAGGCAGTGGCATATACTCGATTCTGTACAGATGCAGGATTTACATATCCACCCATCCCGATATCCTCTCATGACTGTATGAAAATAAACATCACACACACACACATACACGTGTTTAATAATACACAGAAATCCCAAACAAGAATTCTTCTATTGTTGGTTAGCAGAATTAAATTCTTTTCCTGTAGCTCTATCATTCCCCGTTTACTAGTAGTGATAGGCATCATAACGATGAGTTATAGAGTGTAATTATGTAGTCATAAGTGATCACCTCTATTAGCAGAATCTAAACCAGCGGGTTCGATGCGAGCTGAGGACTGGCTCGCACAAAGAAGGAAAGCCGCCAAAACTAAAAGAAGAACAACTCCTCTCTTGTTGCTCTCCATTGCTCTCTCTCTCTCTCTCTCTCTCTCTCTCTCTCTCTCTCTTGCTGCTCTGGTTGTTAGCTCATCACTTCCCGTATTTATATAATCCACAACCCGGCCAAAATCTTGGTCGAATTTATTGGAACATTTATGATTGCTGATAAAATCTGTCGAATTCCTCTGTATTATATCCTTATGCATGCTCAATAGAAAACTTCAATTTAACCATTTTGAGTAATGCAGGGCTGGAGGAGCTCCACGCACAACGCAGAGAGAGAGACGGAGAGAGAGAGAGAGAGAGAGAAATGCCGATCACATGACCAAGTTGCTCATCTGGATCTTATGCCTTGCAAATGAATGATCTTAAAGAGTTCATTTTATTTTTTTTATTCTTATTGACGGAAATTTTATAGCGTGTTCATCATATTTAAACAAAGCAATTGTGCGGTGACTTACGGTATTTTTATTGAGTAATATTGCTATATGTTATTAAAAGATTACTCAAAATACTATGAATTAATTATGCTTACATCCTTGAATTTTCACGGAGACTTTCTAAATTTTTTTAGGTTACAATATTACTCTAAAACTTTGAAACAAAGTGAAACGAGTAACGACGATAGACGAAAAACGACTAATGACTAACTACACTCTTTTTGTTAACGAATTCATCAATTTAGTAAAAAAAAATAGTAAATTACCTAAATAATCTCAAAGCACTTATCTCCTCTATCAAACCCATGCGGATCACCTCATCGAAGTACTTCGGTGGAGGCAGTGATCCAGTTGCTGTTGACTCGACGTGTAACCTCCCTCTCGAAGCCTTGCCATCACTGCTCTTCGGAAACCGATTGACTTGGACGAAGCGACGTTAGTGCTTCCACTGCAATAACCACTTCCTCGTAGAGTAGGATTGGAAATGGATTATGCACCTCCTCCGCCACCTCAAACGCCGGTATCACAAATCGCCAGTGTCATCGGACTCCTCTCCGTTGTCGAGTTCCGCAGGCGGTGTGGCAACACCGTCGAGCTTAAGGGAGGATCTAGGTCATTTTAGGGTTAATTAACTTTCCCAATTTAATTATAATAATATATATCTTTTTATTCTAATTTAATTAAAGGGTTTATAAGGGCACGGTGAATTAACTCGCCCAATTTTTTCGATGGTAGACTAAAGGAAGGGTCACGTTAAACTTTTTTAAAATTTTACAGTTGGTATTATAACCTAAAAAAGTTTAGAAGATCTCAGTGAACCGGGTATATTTTAGGGGTGTTAGCATAATTAACACAAATGTTACTGACGACAAAAACTCAGTTATGTTTCTAACCTAGCTGTCCCGTTTTCGCATTCATTGCCGCGTGTCAGCGAGCGAGTGACGTGGCCCCTGTGCGGTGACATGGAAACGGGGAAGAGATCTATCTGGCATTATGGGATTATATCCTAACTTGTAAAAGAGATGTCCTACGTATCCAGATTTTCTTGTCCTCATTGTAGATTTATTCCCAAATCCACACCCCTAAACCTCTTCCTCTCCTCCATCTCCACCGCCACGCCACCCATGGCTTTCTCCTCCTCCTACACGAAGTACGAGATCCGCAGCCGCGATCCGAACCCTAGCTCCGCAGCGCTCCTAGTCATCGACATGCAGCGCTACTTCTCCTCCATCGCGGCCCCCATCCTCCCCTCCCTCCTCACCACCGTCGACCTCTGCCGCGCCGCCGGTATCCCCGTCATCTATACCCGCCACCGCCATCTCTCCCCCTCCGACGGCGGCATGCTCGACGAGTGGTGGCACGGGGACCTCATCTTCGACGGCACCCCGGAAGCCGAGCTCCTCCCCTCGATCGGCCGCGTCCCCGACCAGGACCACGTCGTCGAGAAGTCCACCTATAGCGCCTTCGCCCGCGGCACGAATCTCGAGGAGATGCTCAGGAAAATGGGGGTGGAGGAGGTGATCGTGACGGGGGTGATGACGAACCTTTGCTGCGAGACCACGTCGAGGGACGCCTTCGTGAGGGGGTTTAGGGTGTTCTTCTCCGTCGATGCGACGGCGACGGCGGATAAGGAGCTGCACGAGGCGACGATTAAGAATTTGGCTTATGGGTTCGCGTATCTGGTGGACTGCAAAAGGCTCGAGGAAGGGTTTTCTCGATTAAAGGGTTGAGATTGGCGGTGTCGCGTGTTTTTGGTAAAAAAAATTTGGTTTTTTAAAGATGTTTATTGCATTTGAGTAGTTCCAAATTCCAATTCTTGAATTATGATATGTCACTCATCTAGAAGATTCTGGAAAGGACTTGTAAGATGGATAAATCTCTAACAAGAAGAAATTCTGAATTCAGTATCATGTTGATTTTAGGTTTTATTTAGTCAGATCTGAAAAAATTAGTAGGACAAGATATGAAACTTGAAAGAGAGAACGTTTTGCCCTCGCTGTCTTGATTTCCAAGGCCAATGAATGCATTGGCAAGGTTAATGCATCTTGGAGATGTTTAAATGTCTATTATCAAATTCAACGATGCATAGTGTTTTGAATCTAGATAGGGCATTTGTACAATCTCCATATGGCCAAACTGTTATCATTGTCAACAGTGGATAACCTATCCTGCGAGCTCATGGACTGGCCTATTTGCATAGTCTGTGTGTTCTGGGGAGGGCCCTTGAATCTCCATATGGGACCTTCAACAACTTTGGCAAATAGGCTAGACCAACAAAGAGGACAAACTTGTAACTTGCTTACAATGTGATTATGTTTTGTTGCAACTTGCTTGTAGGACTGGATTGTCTTCTGATTGTTCATTTATAATGGCAGCAGTAAGAATTCATGTTTAGCCAGTAATTTTTCGTGATTTAGCTTGCGTGTCTTCAAATTTATACCCATGGTAGATCACCGTAGATGCTGCTATTCAATATTGACTAGATATTCTACAGATGTATAATGTACCATACTGACAACTTTTAAAATTTTCCAGCTCTTTCAGGTTTAACATGGATGTATACATAGACTATAATATTCTTCTGCTTGTTGGTCCTCATTACAGAATATGGTGGCATAGGAATTATCATTTAAGAACGCTATGAACTATGATAAGACTAGTTGAGAGTTTGCAGTCTGTCAATTGATGATATATGAAATCAGCCAGCTGCTAACTGGCTTATACGCTTATAGCTTTCTGTCCTAAGTTCCTAAATCAAGATACCAGGGTATGATATCAGAATTGAAAGTCTACCGTAGAAGTAGAAATTCCAGTTATTTCAATGTTCTAAACTATCTCTCCTCCTTTTCTCTTTTCTTCAGGTTCAGGTTTTGGAACATTATGCATGTGGACAAGTTAACAAATTAATGTATATTACTGATGTATGTTTTTCTGGCTAAACAGTCATGAGAGAGCAAATTCCAAAGACGGTTTTTGTGATTGTACATATACTGTTGGTTGTTGATTATTTAACTTTGTTAGATGAGATAAAACAAAATGTTAGAAGCCTTTGTTGGTGTTTATCTGGGAACTCTGTAAAGTCTGTATAGTTTTACACTTGATTATGCTGTTTTCTCCTGAAACATGATGGTGCATATCTTTTGACCTAGTTACTTTTGTCCTTTCATATGCTTGAACAATCTTTCTGATTACCACTGTTTAGTGATTGAGTTTGGCTGTGTTGTTACACCATATTGGAAGGAGTGCCTTGTTGAGATATAAAAATATCTAGACCTATTTGTGTTGGATAGGTTCTGTTAAGATTTGTACATGATGAACTCCATGTTGCTCAGTTGTCAGTTTATGTATCTTATCATACATTTTTTAGTATATTAGAATCAAATGAATGATTATTTTGTTATGCTTTGAAGTATTTTGTATGGGATCTCCAGTCCAGAATATGTTACTCTTTTGTTTCTACATTGTATGTATGTATAGGTATGTCAGAGGTCTCCCGGTACTGGTAGTGTTCTGCACCAATTTCAAAAGAACCTGAGAGGTACTGATCTACTATCTTTTCAATGTCCGATGTAGATACTGTTTCTGGCTTAATCTTGTTTGCCAAAAGATAACCTATTTTCCTTTTCATTTCCCTTCCATTTAGTGATTGTTGAGCTCTGACGCACTAAAGTAAGACATGTAGCATTTTTCTAACCGGCTTAGCTCATTTGCAAGTTCACCTGCCAAATAAACATTTATTTGAGCTCTGACATACTAAAGTAATATATGTGTAGCACTTCGCAATATAGTGATATGTTTATATATATAGGTGTCTGAACCTCCTGTAAGCCTGTTGTTTTGCTTAGACAATTAATTTTCCTTCTATTTGATTGCCTCATAATAACTTAGCTCTACCATTGCTGACATCTTTGACGGCTTGTTTTGTCTGGTGTGTTTCTAGCTCATTTAGCCTGGATTAAACCAAACACTCAATTTAGGCCTGGTTGCTTGAATTCTTCTTGGGTTTGTGGTCCTGTTCTGATTCTAGACCTCAACTCGTAGAAGGCCCAACTTAAGCCAGATCATTTTCGGGCCTGACAATTTGCGTTAGTCTGATATCTATTTGCAGCCATACTGGTGACAAATCTTCCATTTTTTTTTTCCTTTTTCATTTTAAGTCATTCGTGAAGGAGATAGGATTGCATTTGGGCTGTAGTAAAGTTTGTTTTCTTTCTTATTTCTCAAACAAAGTTGTTTTCTTTCTTTTGGGAACAACATGCTTACTTATCATCTAAGTTCGACGGAGTATTGGACCATTTTGGATCTTGATATGTTCTTGTTCTCGTGATTCAGCTCCTAACATAAACAAAAACCCTTAGTATTAAGATTGTTTTCTATAGCTTTCCTAATGCTTTCCTAAGGCTTTTTGTTGTTGTTGTTGTTGTTGGGTACACCACAAATATTCATTTGGTGAAGGTTTTGCCAAGAAATCTTTGCAAAAGAAGACAGTGACAAAAGAAAGAAATGCCAGCAGAAAGTGACACCCAATAAATTAGGGTTCATGTATTCAATTTGATTCTTTCCACATAAGCCACCAGAAGGTTCCTTTGACTGATAGAAAATGTCACTTGTGCTGTGATTCTGCTATTAGCTTGCAGGATAATGACCTATCTCCTTGTTTTATATAGCTGGAACATAGAAGTATCGATGATTTATTCTTTGTTTTGCCCCAGTTCAGACGATATTGTATCAATATTGTCATTAATCACTAGATAAGACAATTTCACGCGCCGGCAATCATGAGCAAAATGCTAAAAAGCGGCAAATTTGGAGTAGATTTGCTCAAACTTCACCTTATTGCATGAAACATGCTTTCTTCTTTCCCTTCTTTAACTCTAAATAGATGTTGACAAGCCATTTTATTGGACTTAGCCGGCCATTCATGCAATGAAGATCTTGACTAGACTATCTCTAAGCTGAACATTTTTTTCTCCTTTTATCTATGTCGTTTTGTTTGATATTCTGCTACATTTTGTTATTCTAGAAGCTCTCCTTTGGTGAACATCCTTTGTTCACGTAGAGACACAGCTTATCTAGTCCTTTCATTGTCACACAAGCTATAATATGTGCCTCACGTGGGGCATTTGAAGTTTGAGATAGGAGTTTTGTATTGGAAGTCCACATAATACCAGTTAGAAAGATTTGGGTGATCAGATTAGGTCTGTAGGTTATTGCGATCACCACAAAGTCCAACACCTGGGTCCCTGAGATTGGTGATTGGGAGAGATTTAGCTTTCCTTATTGCCATATGGTCCACTTTGGTTGTCTTCTTTATTGTAATGTCTTGAATTAGTTTCTGAATTATAAGAGATAGAATTAAACATCCATGACATTTGGTTAATTGACTCACAAGGGAAAACTTGATAGTGATATTTGATTGTAATCTCTCACGTTAGTGTCAGAACAGTTGGTTCTATTAAATGAGCTATTTTTAACTTTTGGGGTACAATAGGAGAAGATTAGGGAACTAGAATGGATAATAATTCTGATGGATAAAGTTGGAAAGCCAAGGATTAGTTCATGTTTAACCAACATATTCCACGGTTAATGTCTGGAATAGAGCAATTCTTCCATCTTATTTGTGTAAGCAAAATAGGAATTATTTATCACATAACCAAGAAAAATTGGGACTTAGAAATTATGCAGCTTGGATATTATGAAATCAGCCCGGAGTTATTTTATTTCTAACTCGTTACGACAATGGAAATGTTTGTATACTTGTCTTGGAAAATTGGCTTGCACCTATTTCCAACATTTTTTCTGTTTGCTTTTCTCAGAGCTATCAAACTTGGGACTAGATGAGGAATAAAAGCTATTGTCTTGAAGAAGACATGTAAATCTAAGCAATAGCTTGTGACAGATGAAGAACACTAATAGAACCCCGAAGAAGGCAACTGTTCATTAGCTAAGAAGTGCTTGATGAGTTGCTCTGCTTGCCTAGGAGCGAATTGAGGAACTTCATGGCCAGCGCCGCGGATCGTAACAAATGTTAGTCCATCAAAGATGATTGTCCATCCACCAACCTAAATGATTATAAGTTTGCATAAATGCACAATTTTAATATTTCACCTGATGTGTTGTGAGAGTAGTAAGTAGTAGAGTTTTTAAGGCTTACCTGCTCATGATCATACCATGGCTTCCACTCCTGAATAGTTTTGAGGCCAAGCTTGTGCAGTGTGTATCTTGTTGAGGTAACTGGAATCCTTCCATCTGTGTCACCACTGCAAGGAAAAATTAAGCAAATAGGTTGTTCAGAAGAATGTCTTCTGTTTATATAGGATACACCTTCACTGCTTGATATGTTTACAATAGTATCTTATCTATTTTCTCCAAAGAGATTTTTATACAATTGTCATTGAAATCTATTCAAATATCATTAATGTTGCTGAAATGCTTCACCTGTAAACCCACACCCTGAGTCCACCATTGATGAGTTTCCGAATGATCGGTAGCACAGAGGCTGGTGCATCGTTCCATTTGGTGATAGCATCACTGTCAACGATATACTTTTAATAAGCTGTGGAAAATGAGTACTTATTCACACAAAAATATCAAAATAAAGATTGATAGTTTTGATACCTGCAGTGAGTCCAATTATATCCTATATGCGTAACATTTGCATGCAGTGCCTTTTGGACGTCATGCCTATTGAAGTACACCTCAGCGTAGTCGGACACACACGGGTCATAGCCTGCCGGCTTCTTAAACCAACCTCTCTGCATTAGAAGAAGGTCATTAACACCTTAAACCCCCCATCTTTACGAGTTCTAATTATCAATAACATCCCAGAGAGAGCTTACAAATTTGGAGAAATGCTTAGGCCGAGCACCTTCAATCCAATAAGACCTTGTTCTAGAGGTAGTGGATGTATTTGTAACGCATGAAGGAGTGTACAAGCTATACATGTTAATGATATCGTAGACAGCAAAGTATTCATTCATTGCAGCATCACAAGCAGGTGTGGAGGGTTCCACACTGAAGTTGCATTTGATCTTGACATCATGGTATACGCGGTCCGAGATGACTGCATGGTCCCAGGCGTAGTCCACCATTCCTATCTGATCAGTTTCATCGTCCATCAACGCGTTCCCTATCTGGATTAATCAGTAAAATGTGTAGAAATATCACAACGGGGCACAATGCTCGCTAGAACATGCAATAATAATAATAATAATAATAATAACAAACAAATTCTTACCATGAAACCCTTGAAATTTATAAAATTCGCCGGCGATGCCTTCTTGTTTTCGTCGAATATTTTCTCGGAGAGTTGTGGAACGTAATGCCCTAAAAGAGAAATTAAGTTTAACTTAATTACTTAAAGTATGATGTTGATTAGAGATGATTAAAGCTAATCTTTTACCTGCATAGCTCTCTCCACTGATGTAGAAGCCATGAGACTTATACTGTGGGAACCTCTTGAACCAATTCACAAGGAATGTATAGGAGTCCTCAGCTTTAAATGAGAAATGGGAGTATTAGAGAAGTTAATAACAAAAACCAACACAATTAAAAGACTACATTAGTTGGATTAGCCTCACTAATTACCTGTAATCTTATCACCAAGTTGAAGCAAGTCAGAGCTTGTGTTCGTGTATGAGAACCCCACACCAACAGGAGACTCCAGAAACAGCAAATTAGCCTCTGTAATATGAAAGAAGAAAATATGATATATCTTATTATCAAGTTATTAAAAATTTTCATTTACTTGTAATTTTTAAACACAAGCTGTCAAAGTTTCCCTCCATTGCGTGGCTTTTAGCTATAATATCTTCAAGTATAAGCTTGAAGGTAATATAAAGAAGGTAAAGGAGACTTTGACTACTTGGATGGTTTTGGAAGAATTGTGGCAGGGAATAGACAAAGCTATCCCATTCAAAGGGTCAGCAAATTGACTGGTCAAAGGAATAAGATAAGATTTCTTTCTCCCTTCACTATAAAGTAATGTTTCTTGACAGGAAAATTTGTGTAGATATTTACTCAGATCCTTGTGCCCTAACTTATGGAAAGCTCCTGATATCTAAGACAATTCTAGGCAGGAATTCTTAAAGTGCAAGTCTCAATTAGTTTATAAGACCACATAGTTTTGTCCTATAAAATTAGGAGCCTTGCCTTTGTTCCAGGAGTACTTATTGAGTTTGATCTCTGGGACCCCTTTTTGTATCAAGAAAGGGCCAAGCTCCTCAGCCTCTCCATACCCTATAGAAGAACAACCAGGCCCTGAAATAAAAAAACTTTGTCAGATTAATATCATATAGGTTATAAGAAATATAACATTTTTTTTTTGTTGGATAGATCGTAATAAACCATGCACATATATCATGAGTTTTTACTCTAACCCTCCATGGGAAAATTGAAACAATGACATTTTTTATCTTGAACTAAGCTATGGTGGTGATGTAATCCTACATATTTACATCCATTTGTGAGACCCAAATATCAAACTGTGTCTTATTGGAAATAGTAGGGACATGCTAAGATGCCTATTTACTATGTACGACGTGCACTCTTCTAAATACACAAACAGTTCTTTCACTGAACCATCCTGAGAACATGGTCATGGCCCAGAATTTCTATGTTAGGATAGGATGTATTCCAAAATGAAAGTGATGTCTAGCAGAGGAAGATGGATTCCATCTGCCTTGTATCTGTTCTACTATCCAACCTTTCTCACTGGTTACCACTAATAATTCTAGTAGATAAGAACATCAAAGTGAATAGTCTTTCTTACCAGAAAAGGCCATCTGAATGAACCAGAACAACAAACACAAAGCAATTGCAGACCACTAATCAGACAAAATCTACTCCGATGACCGGCGTAGGACCGACGCAAGATTTCTGACTCTTCTATAAAAAGAATCACCAGTTTTTGAGTTAACTGGTTATCTAATAACCGCTTAAAACTTTTAGAATAGTTGATAAATTAATAATTTCTTCATTAGTTACAAGCCTTTGTAACCACTTCTATCCATTCACTGAGTTAAGAAGTGGGTGCTGTCAGTGCTGGACCACCAAGCTGGATGATGGCCGTATGGTCCCCTAACCAACTTGTTTATATTGCATGTTTGAAAGTGCCATATCAGGAAGAAAGTTTTGCCTTTTTGATCTTTTGGTAACTAAAAGATCTGGAAAGTAGTAGTTAAGGGCATTTGTTGTAAGTTATAACTAACTTATGGGTCCTTAACTAACAAACTAACTAACAGATTAA
The DNA here is from genome assembly GCF_019914945.1 of Typha latifolia. NCBI lineage: Eukaryota > Viridiplantae > Streptophyta > Magnoliopsida > Poales > Typhaceae > Typha > Typha latifolia. The sequence goes on along the minus strand of NC_133088.1, from coordinate 14,390,831 downwards.
AGTTGGATGACTGCTTCCCATGCACACCTACAAAGAGACTGCTGACAAAGAGCTTTAGCCCATGCCAAGCAGTTGTAGAGGATCACAATATTAAATAGTGTTAATTATATCTTTCCACTATTGCTCATTTTCATATAAACAATATTTTTAATGAAAAGATAACTAATGAAAGAGACATTTCGAAGATTTTGGCACACAATATAATGAGGGGCAAGTCTGAATTTAATTATTTATAACAAATATGAAGTCAAAAGTGAAGCTTAGATGGGTAAGAGAGAGAGAGAGAGAGAGAGGAGAGGGGAGAGGAGTCAAATGTTTAACTTTGCTTGGAAAGTAGCCAAACAATTGCAGATCCCGGGGAGGATAACACACTGGAAAATGGAATAAGGAATTAGCAGCTGACCACCACCAGGAACAAATATTAAACAAACTACCACTGGGTGTTCCTCTGGTAAGCAGAGTAATGGTTGACCCAAAATGACAAAAGACCAAATTAAGGTATACCATCCTTTTCAAACAGGTCACAAGAGTAATAGTGGTCTGGCCCAATGAGCCATGTATGGATATGATGGATTCCAGGACCATGAGCACCAGCAGGAACAATTACAGTTACAATCTCTAGCTTGATCACTGAGTGTTTGAAGAATGAGTTAAAAGTTCATTGAATGAAAAGTATATAGCCCTGTTCAATTAACATGATGGTTTCTTGGCCATTGTTGACCAATATGGGATATGAGACAAGGATTTAATTATTAGTTAGGTGCAACCCCCTCTTGGTGCATGCTCTCTAATCTTACATAAATGAAGACAATAATGTTTTAAGACTAGTTTCTTTTAACTAACATCCCAAGAAAAGACACCCTGTACTTAGCTTGAGCAGTAATATACTCAACACACTCAGTTCTAGCTCCCTAACATGCTAATGGAAATAGAAAAAGAAAATTTCCATTCATCTTAGATTGAAATTGAGAGGCATAACGAAACGTAAAAGAACAAATAGATGAGTATAATTTTCGCTGAATTATGTAGCACACGTACCTCCATTTAGCCATAGCACAAGAGGTTTCTTCCCAACATCATGAGTGGCCTCAAAGAACCAGTAGAAGAGAGCCCGTCCATGGCTGGCATTAACCGTCACGTACCCGGCGTACTGCCGGAAATTTACGGCTGGCTGACCGGGGAGCCGGATTACGCGGTCGGCCTCTTGCTGTTTTAGGATCTCTGGATCTAATCTATATGATTCAGATAGAGAACAGCTATAGGAGAAGAAGAGGAGGAGAGCGAGAGAGAGAGAAGAGAAGGATGAGCAGGAGAAGACACCCATATTTGGTGAGCTGCTTACAAAGAGAGCCTTTGGATGTCATATTTATAGATGCAACCATTAGTCCTTATTCTATGCCTCACTTTTTAGTGATGAATGATAAATGCACGGTAAAAGATCCCAATTTCTATTACAAGGTCTGGTTGATACTTTCAATGTGACCTTATAAAATGTTTTGTAATAGAGATATTAATTAAAATCTTAATTACTCTCATTTATTGGCCTCCCTGTCATTTGAAAGGATCCTTCTCTTTTAAAAAGGACCCACCATACTTCCTGAACCAATTGCATTAAATATTTAGAAAGATTTGTGTCCTTCTTCCATTTGTACATATCCTGTTCATAAATAGATTAGAATAAAAATGATTAATTATAAACAATGAGAATGATTACTATAAATTAGCCGGCTAATCGTAAGGTTTGGCTTCACTCCCTCGGACAACTACACAACAACAAATTAGTGATCGATGGATAGTGCTCGTTTGCTTGTATAGTTTGGTTGATATATTTATTTTAATTTTCTCAGTTGCCTAATATCAGTATCTTAGGATAAAACCATAATTTTTATAGATTTGTTTGACCGAACTAAATCTATTTTTTAAATTATTTACGAAAAGGAATAACACTCATACTTAAATACTAAAATGAATTTATTTTACTGTGTCTCATTTAAAACTAACATGCTGATAAAATTAATATTTTTTTAAGTAAAGTGTTAATCTTACTAATACGAAATGATATCTCTTCTTGAAATTCTTCTCTTTTTAGTTTAAGGAGGTTTTTATTTAGAAAAATATTGTTATTATCAATGTTTTAATTTTAGATAAGTAAAACGCTTAACAATTAAATGTTTTAGTTAGGGCTATAATTAAATAGATCATTTTTTATATTTAAGTTTAAGTAAGTGTTGCCTATTTTGATAAATAAAATATAGCTAGTTTGGTCAAAAACTCTTAACTTCATCACGGATGTTGAAGCATAACTAAGAAAACTATGGTTCATGCTCTTGAATAATATTCTCTGCTTAGGATTTAGGAATGAGATGCTGAGATGCAGCAAACCATCAAAGAGCTAGGTTGATAGATAGATCGATTACTCAATTAAACGATCTCCATCCATCATTCAACTACTTTAGCAATATTCCTATTGCATTTTGTTAATTATTTAGCTTTCGGCATCCATCAAGTAGTTTGAGAATTATAAGATATTTAACTAATGGTGAACTCAAACAAGGCATCATAAGTTCGTTTTGTTTTGTTTTGTTTTGCTTTTGTTCTTTTTTGAGAATTTGGCCGGGTTTTATAATTTTTCTTTTGCTTAAAAGATAAAAAGAAGAAGAAGAACTCAATCAGAAAGTAAGACAAGTTTAACCAACCAACAAATGTAAGCATTGTTTTATCCTCCCAAAATGCTTAACCCACATATATATATATATATATATATATATACATAGTTTCTTGCTTCAATAGAGATGACACAATTGTAAAAAATTAAAGGTGGTTCTGAGTATATAAGATTTGTTGCTAAATGATTCGAGATACTTAGCTGATACGATCTATATGATGCGAATAATAAAAAGGGCAGATGCAAAGCAGAGAGAGGATAGAATTCGTCTGGAATTGAATAGAGAACTCTTCGTTTGATAGCAATGTGAATTCGCCCCATTGGAGTATGCAAAATACTTTATTCTTGTTAAGAAGTCAGCCCTAAAATCAAGATCATATGGATGGAGAACAAATTTTAGATCTCAACTGTGGCAAGTCTGAGCAAATGTTAATGTTAATTGATTGTGTCAAGAATTTGATTGACCACTTATGAATAAAGTTTACAGAAGGTACACAGAGCGACTGTTTAATTCTTGATAACTTATTTCTCATCCTAAAAATTCTACAACTGCAGACACAACAATAAGTTCATACGGAACTGAGAGCTTCATCTGAGGCAACCAGAAATGGAACCAAAAAGAAATTGATGCCAAACTTAGTTTCTTTCTACCATCTTGGTGTAACTTGTGTCAATTAGAAGCAATTGAAGGTGTTATGAATGAGAAAGGCAGATCAGCATCACAACATTAAGATATCAGCCTAGCTCCATCTCCGCCTATCTTCTTCTTCATCAACCGGGGTGTACCATTCTGGCCGTCTCTTTGAGTTGCTCAACCTGTAGTTCAGGAACACTTCTTCATCATGTAAAGCCCTTGTTGCAACCAGCGCAAGTGTCCTTATAACTAGAGCATTCCCCTGTTTACCATGAGAGCCTCCAGATTTAAACCAAAAGCTGCCAAATCTCTTCATCGTTACATTCTCTTCGTTCCCAAACACAAGATTAGGAATGTAAACTCTCATGTCCTTCTCAGTAACCGGAAAATCATATGGACAGACCATGACATTTGGGACTGCTCCCTTTGGCGGATGGTTGGCAAAATGGCCGAGGGCAAGTGGGTTTCTCCTCTCAAGTATATCCCCATGATTTCCCTTCTGATTGCTTTCCAAAGGCTTACTAAGCATCCTCCACATACGATCAGTCTGTCCCTCAAAATTTTCAGAAGTGTTTGTGCTGTACTCTGTCTGGTAAGAACCATCCCATATTTCTCGGGTTTCCCCACCAGCTCCCCATGGCTGTGCATTAATAACAATCCCATCATACCTTGTAATCAAATAGGAGTTGCAAGCATCGATTCTGGGATATCCAGGAATATACCGATAATAAGCTGGCGAATATATTACCCCCGGATAGAAAGCTAAAACAGCACCAGCACCGGCTTCTCCAGATACAAATAAACCTTGGCCAGCATCCTTGTGAGGAATTTGAGATTGCCTGATATCAAGAGTGTAACCAAGATGATCCCTCAGACTCTGTGATAATTCAAGGCGAGTCACCGACCTTGTAGAAGGCACAACTGCGCTGCAACACAGAGGGCATTAGTTCACAAGACTGAAATGACTCTGACAAAGGATTTCGACAAATGCTAGAAGCCTAGAAGGAAAAGAGTAAAAGCAGAAAAACAAATGCTGATGAAACTATAATATTTACTTTGAAGAACAGGCTGTTGATCTCTTATTTTTAGAACAAAGTTACTGACAATGTAACTCAAACAATATATTTACCAAGCCAAACATTTTTCAAAATGCCACATAGCTTTTTAGTTGCAGTAACTGTTCTCTGTCCAAGCCTCTCTTTCCATACCAACATCATGAGTTCGAATGCGTGCATGATAACAAGGTACAAATTAAACGTCAACATGGAAAACACAGCAATTTTAAACAATTAATGAATTAGACCAAAAGGATCAGTTCCAGTGTGGCATAGCTTAAGTACTCCAGGCAATTTAAAGTTGACAAGGTGAGATGTTTTTCTTAATGCTCCTCCACATCCAGTAGTAGGGAATTTAATTCTTGTGATTGCATTGCTCCTATTATGTCATCACATGGTAAAATGCAATAATGATGGGTCTTCAAATGAGGTGCTTTGATTTAACTTTTAAGTACAATTCATTGCTTTCCCACATCATGAATTCTTTGTTCACTCTTGGCTCCAAACATTTATCAAACAATGTTGACTACAGCCTTCAATTGGCCACTAAAGTTCAGTCCTGACAAGGTGTTCTTTCCACAATCTCTAGTAACAAAAACTATAGGACAATATATCACATGATGCAGCAATTAACCCAAAATGTTTATCTTGGATGTACTTTCATTTTCAGCAGTAAAGTCATATGTCATTCTCCATACCAAAAATGCCATCAGATGATTGTTTTCATCCTTTCAAGAAATCTTTTTTTTTTCAACTTCCAAGCTCTATTATCTAAAGCAAAATTATTCAGATCTAGCAACATTAAAATGGATTCAGCCTTCAGAAACTAGGACAATCTTTTCCTGTTGGAGTACATCAATTTTCTAATGCACGAAGAGTAAGCTAATAACAAAAGCAACAATAAAAATGTGTCTTCATCTATATTTGGGATGAGGGAAAGGCGTGAGGTTATGGATAGAGCATATACAAATTAATGAGGTGTCCTGAGAAAACAATTACCAGGCTGGTTGGCAGATGTCACTCCTCTACCAATGGCAAAACCCAGCCCACTGCGCCGAGAATCATTCTGGAATTCTGAAACTGAACTTGATGAATCAGGGTTGATATCAGAAAGAAGAATGCCATCCATTATTCGACATATGTTTTTTATTTGAAAATGAATATTTTCCTGCACTTGTTTCTGCTGGTCAGTAAAAGAGGCTTTGTTTGCCATATCAATAATCTCATCCACATCCTTCTCATCAGCATTCTTTCCAAGACGATTATAGCTGAAATAACATCACATGTGATGGAACAAAATTATTACACTAGAATTTGATTTAATCTCTTACCCTTCAACATAGAAGTATACCTCTTACTCCTAGCATATGCATTTCGGTATCTTGAGTATTTTAGATCATTAAATGAAACAAGTGGGTACCAGTTACTTATTGAAACACTTGAAATAAGTGAAGTGGAAGTTGGCTTCATCTAAAAGAAATGCAATTACCTAGTATAAAGAAACAAACCATTAACATCAGACTCAAACTGAAGACGCCTTGGATCTCGAACAAAAGTCGGACTCCTTGCAAGTGTTTTGATGGCCTGGCCATGCAGTATAAAAAAACAATAATGAAGAAAAGGTGAGTGCTTAAATTGAAAATATCAAAATAAATACAGCATCACTAAATACCCATTCTGCCAATTCTTCTCTTTTACCCGTTCATTATAAACACTCTGTTAAAAAGCAGAAAATGAAGAGCTTTCACAGCACGTGTAAAGCTTTATTGAACAGGAAAAATCTAAAACTAGCAGGATAGATTGTGCCCCCGATGATCAGAACAAATGAAACTATTTCAGAAAAAAGTGATTACTGATCTTCAAAATGCCCAATTTTTTATCTAACTAAATTCAGATATTGTTCTGGGAAGTTGCATTGCAGAGAAAATCCCTATTCATAAGTGAGGAGAATCAAGCGAGTCTTTCACACGCATGTTCTTAGAAGATTCAACTCAAGCATATGCCCAAAAGCTATTGAAGAACTCCTAACTCCTATGATCATACTAATATTACAACCCATTACCTAACAGTTCTCGAAAACCCTTCTGCTTGACAACTAGCTAACTAATGGGTGCACATAAAACCCTTAAGATCCACAGAAACTACACAAGGAGGCGCCAATCACAACTCAAATTGCCTCACTAACAGCAGATTCAAACCCAAAAACGATTCGCTTCAGAAATGAAGCCAGTAAGCTCTAGATTTAAACAACTAAATGAAACCAAAACCCTAGCAATAACCAACGTTTGCTTCGAAGGATCGAGCCAGGGTGATGCAGATTAGATTAGAGCAAGGAAATTTGGACGGAAGGAAGTGAACAATGATGAAGATACCTCTTGGAATCTTTGAAAGAGGGAAGCCATGATCTTCTACAAGATCTGGGACAAAAATAATGGCTAAAGAAAGCTTTCTTGGAGTCGGATCTCAAACACTGGAAAAAGGGTTTTAACCAACCCCTCTTGTTATTAAAAAAGGGTTTTCCAATTTGGAATTTGGGCCATCTTTGTGTAGCCTGTTGGGCCTCATGTTGTGTATATTAGTCTGGGAAAATATGGCGAACCAGTAAAGACCGTTTGGTTGCAGAATAATGAAAATTTAAACCTACATTTTTACCATAATATCTCGTTGGGTGTTTGGTTGGAAAACAAAGTCCTACTCCAAGTCATTACGTTGCCAAACTGTTTCTCCAAACTAACTGCATTACCGAGCCATCAACTGAAACAAGATAAACCACTAAACCACTAACCACTAAATAATTTCTCTACAATATTATTTAGGATTTGGAGTTGAACCCATAACCTTCTTAGTCATGAAAAAAATAACTACAACTCTATGATTGGTTAAATATGACTCTATTCCAATCATGCTATGGGCCTAGAATACAAAAGATTGATATGATATAGTCGGGGCATGCTCCCCGACCTAGACGGTACCAAAAGAAAGAAGATATTGCAAACTGAATGAGTGAATTAGCCGTCCGTTGGTACTATCAAAGGTCCGAGAGTGTGGATATCCTAAATGACATAGAGACTAGGCTTTGACACACAGAATATGATCGATCTAGACTTTGACAATCAATCTCCACATCGAATCCCGAGAACCTACATTGAGAGCATTTGGATAGCATATGGAGCAAACCAAAGGCCGAAGCTCGAAAGGGGGATGGATAATGCCGACGAGAAATGATTCACCGCTATTATTGGGTGCAGACCAGGAAACTCGCACCACTAGACAGAGTCTTGCTAGAGAAGGAAGGCTCCATCGATATTTAGCTTCAAACGGAGCCCAACCCAACTGGGGCCATGGATGACCTCGAAGTAGAGGGTGGGCGAGGCATTTTGTAGCCAGGAGACGGGTTTTGAAGACAATTTGAGCCGGAGTGTCTTTGCCATTATTGAAGATTCTTATGTTTTTGGCCTTTCACAAATGACACAGGGCGAGCAGCGCATGGACTAGAGGGTAGTAGACTTGATTTCCTCTTACAGCCGTGAAAGGCCTAGTAAGCATATCACTAGTTAATTTGGGGAGACTGGGACATATGGAGAAGACTCTGTGGCCAAAGGTAGCTCTAGCTACCTGTACAAGTGCTGAAAATAATCTAAGGACTCATTTCTCTCATTCAAGTCACTAAAAGAATGCAATCTATCTATGCCGAGTGATGATGGCTACCTGGACCCCAAGTACTTTTTTTAAAGATTTGGCTCTTACTCAGTGATCAATAATATTTGGCGAAGCAAGGCAAGGTGCTTTCGATAGGCAACACGAAGTGTCGTAGACTCGGACAACATAATTTTAGCTGGCCTTTATTATTATTATTATTATTTTTATTTTTTTTTGTGGAGAATGATAGAAAATATGTTTAAAATTACATAAATTTATCATATTTATACAATATAGATACCATCATACATGGCATCAAAAATGGACATGTTATTATATCGCAGTCAAGTTATAAGTCAGAAATTACATTATGATCGCATTAAAGTTTGATAATATATTTTAATATATTATTGGAGAGGGCAATCAACTGGTTATTTTGCATTTTGGAATTACTTGACGGAATATTCTAAAATTTTATCCCAGCTAAAAGCTGGGATAATGATATCTAGATAAATGTACTTATTTCGTTTTCTTAATCCATTGCCTTTCTTTTTCTTAATAAGATTGTATACAAATTAATCGTACAATGTGCAACTCAATAAGTAGCAAATCTAACATAAAAAATTAAAAAAAAAGAAAAAGAAAAAATCCAACAAGTGAAAACGATTTTTAAAAGAAAAAGAAAAAGAAAAAGAAAAATTATGACCAACTGTAGAATAAGCCAGCAAATTTTAGCTCAATATCAGCTGCAATATACTTGCATTCATGTTAACTTCTATATGCCTTCTCGTTTAGCTTATTTAATATTTGAATTTCTCCAAATTGAGACGTGTGGGGAGTGCTTTGGACCTTTAAGAGTAATATTGACCTGCTAATCCTGGCCTTCTGGCCTATTCTCGCTACTTCCGAGGCAGTTTAATTAGCCATCATTTGCCAATTTGACCATCGTTCTGTTTCCTAATTTCCCACTATTTAATAGCACACAAGAAGAGTATTGAAGGGGCTAATGGGCCCTTAATTAGCTGGATAAAGTTAGACTCCGGCACGATACGATTAATTGGCTAACTATTGCCTATGGTATATCATATGCAACGACTTAGTCAACTATCCTTAGAGAACTCCACACTTGTAGGACACCTCTATATCCCTGCCATTGGCCGACTGGTTGAAGGCATATGAACTCTTTATTTTCTCTTTGGTTTTTATTTAAACAGAAGGAGTTATATGCAAAATGGTATTTAATTTTTAAAGAGCATACACGAAAATAGAACTGATATTATCCTAATTTTTTGAAAGCATAGAGTTTTGTTTACTAGCTATTATAATTTAGTAGTTGAGTCTTACTCGTTCATGATTAAATTAATATTTTTACTAAATTACTATATAGTATTTCTTTAAAGGGTTGGCTAATTATTTAATCTGCATATCAGGCGGTATATGACTCATAATTTATCGAAAAGAGAAAAAAAAACACATAGGCTTTTATATATATATATATTCTTATATTTGTATGTACAATATCCCTTAGGAACATACTTGCTAGTAGTTTGAAGATATCCCATGTAAAATTACAGAGATTTGAGGGTATATATATATATGTATGCGTGTGTGTGTTTATATATAATATGATAAGAAGTAAGAAGTGGGAACCAATTAATCCCAATGATTTCTATATTACAATGACTTGTCAAAGAAGAAGAAGAAGAAGAAGAAGAAGAAGAAGGGGGATATTGAGACTTTGAAGTCTATGGAGAGGAAAATGGAGACCTCATCCCCTCTCCCTCTAAACTCTCTCCCAATTCTCTCTTCACCCCTCCCTATCTGACAACATGGACGCCAAGGAGGAAGGCAACAGTACTACTACTACTACTACTACTACCACCACCACCACCACCACCACCACCACCACCAAACCAACGCCGCCAAAACTCCCAAGAAAGAGAAAGAGATCCTTCTTATTCCTCACTTCTTGCTTCTGTGGCTCCGCCGCCGACCCCGAAGCCTCGCAGAAGCCGAGCGGCGAGGTCGGTAGCAAGAAGAACAAGCGCAAGTTCTCACGGTTCTCATGGTTCTCATGGTCTCCTTTTAAGAAGAAGAAGAAGGAGAAGAAGAAGAAGAAGGAGAAGGAGAAGGAGAAATCTATTTCCTATGTTAAAGCTTCAGCTAAGCAGCAGCTAAAGGTATGTCTGGATTGCTAATTCCATCGATTGCTTTGTTGTGAAGGAAGGATCGATCGATTGTTGATCTTGTTTCGACGGTCGTGATAAGGATTAGACTTGGGTTTGTGTTTTGGGTGTAGTTTAATCGTCGCACGTACGTAGGCGAATGCGTTAACGCGGTTTGTGGGATATTTCCACATCTCCCTGTGATCAATATTTCCGGGGATCTCCCGTTCCACTAATCTTAATCCGCACGAATATTGATGTGCAGACTAATTGTCACGTGCGCGTTAGTTAACTTCTCTACCGGTCGTCTCTATCTCCTCGAGGAAGTCTACGTTTAGATGCTTCCGAGTGGGACCCGCATGACGCGTAGGATGTGTGATGAGTGGACAGGATTCTCTACCGCGTGAGCTGTAGGATTCTCCTACAACCCGGTTACACGGCTAAAGATGCTGGTCAATAGGAAAATCTTGTCTCTTTGTTTATTTAACATTAAAAATTTCTCTTTTTTTCTTGACATATTATGGACTAGGAAAAATAACCATTAGATTAGTTTAGACAAAGGGACTCATTTTTTTTCTTCATATAACTAGGCCAATCCTCTAAGCAAACGGGTTAGTAATCTAGGATAGGTTAGATAGATCTATAGAAAAATAAATTATCTTCTTATAGAGCTATTTATCGTAGAAAAAGGAATAAAATTCTATTATTATTATTTTTTAATTGTGGTCATTGCCCATTTGTTATTTCCTTATATTTTTCTCTTGTTTTCGTATAAAGGTTGGGAGTCCACACTCTCCTCCTCATTAGTGATTTATAGCTTAAAAATCTCTTATTGATATTTACATGTATACCTCTTTAAACATAGATTGTTAGCAAAGATACATACTCGGTTATTTTTCAAATTATATTAATTTATTTGGAAAAAGAAAAAAATATTCTTAACTAAATTATTTTTATTAAAACGAGAATAAGGATATTTCTGTATTTTGATGGTTAAATTGTTTAAATTTGGACTATTAATAAACTCTTAAGTTATATCTATATAAAATAAGAGTTTAAATGATTTAAATATAAAAAATCGTGTGTTTTTTAGATATATATATATAACGTACTCTTACAAATTAATCTCTGATCCAATGCAGGCTAAGAGCACCAAAACCCGTAGCATCACCCAAGTCAACGTCAACGCCAGCCAGCAGCAGCCGTCAATCCTCCTCACGAACTCGAGCCGGATTCTTGAGCCGATCCAATCAGAAACCCGGTCCAGCCAGCCCGGCTCGACCGGCCGGTTCGAACAGGAGGCCGGGTTATGGGTGATGTTAATGACACTAGCCTTGATAGTGTTCTTTGGCCGTGTCACTGCAGTGGTAGTCCTATGCACCTTCTTCTATTTAATTCCATTCCTAAGGGTTCCGGCAAGCGACGACGGCGCCGCCGCCGCCGCCGCCGCCTCCGGGGAAGTCGACATGGATTCGGAGGGTTACAAGAAGAGGATCGTATTGGGAGGATTGCTGGAGAGGGATAGCCGGAGGCATTCGCGTGTTTATGTAACCAGCTAAGCTAGTTAGGCTACAATATATTGATACTTTTATTCTTTTATTTATTTTTTTAATTTTTTTTCCTTTGTTCATAGGGTTGTTTTATTCTCGTTCATTTTGAATTCCTCTATATTCTCATATTATTGACATAATAAAAACAAACATAAGCGGATTAATAAATACCCATACAACAAAGAAGAGGGTTTTATTTTATAAATTTTCAAAAAAAAAAAAAAAAAAAACAAGAGAATATGACAATGGTTATAGCAAGGAGAGTTAATTAGCTAGTTACTCCACAATGGAGATGAGGACGACGGTGATATCGTCAGGCTTCCCGCCGTTGCGTGGCTTTCCGGCGTAACGACTGGCAATGGAGAAGGGCGTCTCCCTTGTCCAGGAACACGACATGCTATAAGCCAAGTTGGCAACAATGGAGGCGACTCTCTTGGCATCCAGGCCGAGATCAAACCCACTCTTGATAACGTAGGCCAACTCTTTATCCAGCATGTTGTCGAACAGCCCATCCGTGCCGACGACCACCACGTCTCCTGGCTCAACCTTAAACCTCTTCACCTGATTCAATGTAATTAAGCATCATCCGATCGAGTTAGAACGTGAGCAAAAATGACTTGAGAGGTTCATTACTTGTGCAGTACGTTTGAGTTCATCCGATGATTAATGCCGGATGTTATACTAACCGATAGCATTGTCGTTGAAGGCTTCCAAGAAGACCTCCTCAATTGATAAGGTTTGTTGAATACTTGTTGCATTACAGGAGAGTGAAGCAAGGCAGCACCGTCTCTGATCAGTACGTAGCCGCAATCACCAATATTTGCGCAAGAAATCATCTGCATATATATATATTCCAAAACTACTTTTAAACTATCCAGAATTGATAAATTCCAGTCATTACTCATTTAAGGGTATACACGCATTAAAAAGAAGAAGAAGAAGATTTAAAGATTGATCAAAGAACAAACCTGGTCACGGAGTGAAACAATGCAGGCAGTGCAAGAACCCTCTGCCGTGGTACGCTGATGAGCTAACTTCATCACTACGTGAGGATCGACGTATGTCTCCTTCTCTTGCCGGGCGGCGCCCTTGGCCTTCGACATGAGCTCTCGGGCGTAAGCTCCGGCATCGACGCCCGCCTTCCTCCACGAGCCGACGCCGTCCGCCACTCCGACGACCTGCTTCTCTTCGCATATGAAGAACGCATCCTCGCCCAGCTGATCGACCAGTCCCCCAGTCACGCTCTTCTTCGGTATGTAACACGACGCCGCCGTCATCCGCAACGGCTTCTTCTTCTTCTCGCCGGCCGCGGGCGGCTCGGGGGTGTGATTACTAGAGCTCTCCTTATGGGAGGTTAACATGGCGTTTAGCTTGGATTCAATCCTTGCAAAATTTGCGAGAGTCGCGTGCATGCATGAGCTGCTCTCTGGAAGCCGAAAGATGTCGAGAAAAAACGAGAGAAGCAACTCTTCATCCTCCCGGCTAGGATCTTCTAGTGCGTTTCTTTCTTCCATAACCATATCTCTTTGCTCTGTTTCTTGGTTGGGGATCGAGTTGAGAGAAGGTGAAACGTTGACACTCGATTGTTGTACGCATTGGATTGGGGGATTAGTTTTAATTTTATAGTTAACAAAGATCTAATCTCGTTCTTGCTCGGTTTCCTTTTAGTGTTCGAGTTTGTATCGTAGTAGGAGTTTATTTGCCTTCCGAGTTCATATCTTACATGAAATGAGTTTCTTACTCGTATACTATTACAAACTTTCTTTCTTATTTACGCATGTACCCTTCTAAATTTCATATTTATTTGTATACGTTACTTTTTGAGACCTGGTAGATAAAAAGACAAAAATACTCTTAACCAAAAAAATATATATTTAATCATATTTTCTCCCTTCAATTTAAATCAAAATGTGCTCCAATGCAAGCTATGAAAATTGAAGTGCATTACAGCTGAAACTGAAACAGCCTCTAAAGGCCTTGCAATCCGTTATCATAGACCAATGCCAAAGTACACCAATTGTAAAATGTAATCAAACTTGAATAGCATTAAGTTATTAATGCACTTCTCAACAGTAATGTCATGGAGTGTTATTGCGAGGATGTCTTTGCTTACTTGTACAGCTGCTTCAATCTTTTAGCAGCTTCAAGAACATTTTCTCTATGACCAAATGCACTAACCCTAACAAAGCCTTCACCCCCTGGTCCAAACCCACTGCCCGGAGTAGTAACTATATGCGCCTTCTCGAGAATCTCAGCAAACACCTCCCATGAGCTTCGACCCGGGAAGTGCACCCAAACATAGGGAGCATTCTTCCCACCATAAACATTGAAGCCAAGCGAGGTAAAGGTGTCAACAATGATTTCAGTGTTCTCCTTGTAGAATCTGACTGTGTCGTGCATGGCCTGCACAAAAAAAATTGTCGCAATACATTGATTGTTGAAAAAATAGCCAGCCCAACAGTTTAAAACCTCACCTTTAAACCCTCAGACGAAAGACAAGCTAGACCCCCAGCTTGAGCAACATTAGATGCACCATTAAAGCAAGTGCAAACAATGCGATTGAAATCCTTTGCAACAGGAGATCCATCAGAGAAAAGCAACTCCTTAGGGACCACAGTCCAACCGAGACGAACACCAGTGAAACCAGCATACTTGGAAAAAGATGACGTCTCAATAGCAACCTGCAAACAATGGGTCTCATGCATCAGATAGTCCTCATCAAAGCCTACAACAGAACGTCAGAGAAGCGGACAGCTTTTCTTTTCGAGTATCCTGAGACGGCCAATATTTGGTTGACTAGAGAGAACTTTTTTTCAGATGCCTATGTGGTATTACATAATATAAGTTAACAGTAGAAAAGTTCTCAACCTGTGGGTTAACAGAGAAGAGATTTCGAAATCAAGTCACTTGCAAGTAGGGTAATCAACTCATTAATCTTCATTTGATCTGCATATCTGATCCACATAACAGAAGGGCATTGGCTGAAACAACTAATGTTAAATGCAAGCTAGCACACTGGTTTGCTCATACTTTTAGGAGCTTTACTATGGGCAGGTCCTATTGTTTGTTAAAGATTAGTCTAGGGACTGCAAAGAAAAAGTCTATAACCACTGAAGCTACCACTGTACAATCGGGAACAGTATTCAGGTAACTTTTCTTACTAGAGGGGAAAAAAAATTGTGTCATAAGGAGGCTGATATCTGCAACAAGGGGGTCATAAACATGCTTTATCCTCTAGAAAGAAATTAAATTTGAGGTTCGGCTGCCTCTTCTTACACAATGAGGAAGCAGTGAGTAAATGTTGACTAGAATGAAGCTCTGAAAGTCTTGCATAAATGAGAGAATGAAGCTCTGATAGTCACGCATAAATGAGAGAAAAAAATGCATAATTAGCTGTCGGGTAGCTTTAAAACAGAAATCCAAAAAAATTCTGCTTTCAAAAGAAAGAGTAAATGTTGACCAACATGGTATGTGAGTCATCTATATTTCTTCTTCCTTCAGTGACTGAAGTACATAATGACAGAAGTCTATGATCTTATCCATGTATAGATGGAACTTTCAACAGCAGCTAGGTCTAGAAAAAAGTTGTGACTGAAAGTTTGATGATACTTATGATGATAGTTGCATCTGTTAACACAAAAATCTATGGGCTAGTGTTCTCTTTAATGGACCCTAACCTAATATTTTACAATCTAATGCAAAAACTTGTAACAGATTGTAAAGTAGCTTGTAATAAAATAAATACTAATAATATTGGGCTTGATTTTCAAATAGAACAAATCATAGTGTAGAACAAAAGTAAAGATGGAAAAGAGAATCTAGCAAAATCATCACTTAAGCACAGGATATTGAAGAGTTCCATTTTTTTGCTTACCTCTTTTGCTCCAGGAATTTCAAAGATAGACCGTGGGCTATCATCTGATATATACATAGCATATGCAGAATCATAAACTATGATGGATCCATTGTCCTTTGCAAATTGTACTAGTTTCACTAGCTGGTCTCTGGAAGCTGCAGCTCCAGTTGGATTGTTTGGTGAACAGAAGAAGATGATATCTGCTCGTGACATGCTTGACAAATCAGGGAAAAAGCCATTCTCATATGTGCATCTCATGTATTCAATATTTCCATACTTCTCAACATCCTTATCAAAGAGGCCAGTTTGCCCCATAATAACGCTTGAATCAACATATGCCTGTAAGTCAGAACAGTGATAAGAAATCAAGCATGACTAAGCTAACATTTTAAGCAATGATATAGGAATCGAAGACATTAGCCATTAATGCAACATATTGACTTTCAAACTTCAAAAGATGCATATCAATTAAGATTTAAGATATCATGTATCTCATACGAATAATAAATAGGGCTCAAAGAAAGAAAAAAAAAACTACAGAACAACTTACAGGGTATGATGGATCTTGAGCTGCCATCTTGACCTTAGATCCAAAAAGCAGCTGCACATAATCAAAAGCCGGTATGAAGCCATATATTTAGCTGAAACATACAGAGCATGTTCATCAAAATAATTCAGCAAGATAAAACATCAAGATTTGTATTTACTTGTTCAGCAGCATCTCTTGCGATGGCGAAGTAAAATAACAAAATAAGAATGAGAGGAAAAGCGAACAAGCGGATGAAGGAACCTGCAGACGAGAAATGTCGCATTTTGCACCATCTGAGACAAATACATCAGCCTCTTCAATGCCAAGGTCTCTATAATAGGTTGATGTTATTGCAGCTCTTAGTTTCTGTACAAGAAATCAACCAATGATGGTTACAATGAAACAATAAATATACATCCCAGTTGAAGCTGAAGACAGTATGATCCACATGCTATGGTAACATACTAACATTAGAGACCCAGTTTTATATGATAATAACAAAACTGTTTATGATAACTCAGAAAATTTGCAAAAAGAAAAGAATGATGGAAAATCAAAAGGGTAGAGAGAGAGAGGGTCAGATTGAGAAGAGGGAGGTTAAATTAAAAATTATGCATCCTTTTTATCAACTTGATTACATATATGTTATATGAATTTATGGGGCTATTTGCAGAAAAAAAAACCTTTCGGTTTTAGTAATAGTAAGATTGGGCTTTGAAACTGAATGTGTTTATTTTTTATGCCTAGATACATATATTTTTATAATAAATACACACAATTTACATAAGAGATATGCACAAAAACTCAATCTTACTATTTTAAAAATTGAAGAGTTTTTTTGTACAAATGACCCAAATTTATGGGTGTACATTTTCTCTTAACTAGTTTCAATAACCACCTTTGTAAAATCTAGATATTGCCTACTAGAGAATATGTGATCATATAGGTTGATGGTAGAACTACTATGTACCTTGTCACCTTGTTCTGCTCCATAACCACTATAACCGTCAATAGTTGATAAAGCATGTGCTCTCTGCAATGACAAAGTATTCTCATAGCATTACAAGTCATCACAAATAGTTCCAAGCGTTAATAGACACAACAAAGACAAAAAATTACTTGACAAAAAACTAGAAAAGGCTCAGAATCCATGTCCTAAACAAGTAAATGCAGCTGCAGGAAACTTGTGCATACAATAACAATGGAGCAAGTCATGTTCTTCGTCTTCATTCAGGAATATATTCGATCGAATCATCAAACCACACAATAACTGCCCTCCAATGCTTAACTGCTTTACAAGAAATATTATGGAGCAAGACATGGTCTTTGTTTTCATTTACGACATTTAATGGAAAAGTGGTACCTTTTTGCTCAAAACTATGAATAGATTAGTAGGATTTCATTAGATGAAAATAAAAGCTATTCTTATAAAACCTGTAGTACCAAAATCAACACATAACAGCAATCAGAACTACTTTCTACAACAGGAAAGATAAACTATCTATTAAAGTAGATTACCATAGCCATGGCAGCAGTTATAACTTCTGGGATGGGTTCTGTAGTGTCACCAATACCAAGGCTTATCACTTTTGCATCAGGATACTTCAACATGTGAGCTGACCTTCTTCTAGCAATCTGCTCAAACAATTCAAAAGACATTAATATAATTTCTAAGAGTCTGCATAATACTGTCAAACTATTTGTTATTGAGACATCAAAGATAATTAAGAGAACAATCAACCCAGACTAAAACCTTTACCTAGCCTAACAAATGCAGTACGCATTCTAGTGTACAATCTTCCACGCAAAGTTGCACATTGCAACATATTTGAAAATCAAGGGGGGAAATATTCCCTCTGTTTGACCAATTCTCACCTCCAGTCCTCATTTTACTTAATGCAAGGTGACAAGGAGTGTTGATTTATCAAAAAGTGATGAGCAGCACTTCCCACATGTCAAAATACCAAAATACAAATTGCATAATCCAAAAGATCAATCCCTATTACTGCTCTAACCAAATTTGTTGATATTGTTGTGTCTTTCCAACCAATACAGCCTGGAAGAAAATAATGATACAAGAAACAAGATACATAAATAAGAAGAAACATACTTACCTCTGGAAACAAGTAGCCTGCTTGAAGTTTTGCCATATTCTCATTCCGAGAAACCTTTGTCTTGTAAGCTTCATAAAACACTTAATAAATTCAGTAATATGAATAATCTTGATATTTTGTCCAATGTTAATAAATCATACAAGGTTAAGAAAGCTAACTACCAGAATAAGGAAATAATGAATAATTTTATTTCAATTGATGATAAAAAAAAACACTTGAAGATTCTTCCCCCAGCCATTATGCTTATATCCAATGAGTAAAAAAGGCTTCATGCATCCCAATAGTTTTCCTTACATTTTTCTTCTTTTTTTTCTTTTGTATTCCCTTACTTTCTTATGATGTATGCTTAACTATGTAGACCCTTGACATTGAAGAGAGAAAATTATGATTCTTGAGCACTTGTACGCCTTTTTTTTTAAAAAAAAGGACAGTAGTAAAAGAATACCACTTCCAAAAATGACAGTCAAAATAATCGAGCAACTCGAGTTCGGTTTGAGCTCGACTTAGTTAAGGCTTGGCTGGAAATTAAATGAGCCAAACCTAATCAAGAAATTAGCCTCGAAATTAATTTCAAACCAAGTCTGATGACAAGCCGGCTCGCTCAGGCTCAGTCAAAAGGCTCGAATTTATATATATATAATATTAATTTATATTACAAATAATTTGTGATGATTAGATCAAGATTTAATGGTTTATATTCATCTCTAACTTGATTAAATCTTAGCTTTAATCAAACCTTATTTATTTTAAGATTAAATCAAACTAGATGAAACCAACTTGAACAAGGTCGGCATTAGGCTTGAATTGGGCTTGTTTAAGGCTCAAGCTTGAATTAAGCTTGCTTAAAATAGGTTTGAATTTGGCTCATTTTAAGCTCGAGCTCAAATTAAGCTCGGCTTTGAATTGGTTTGAAAGTAAGTGAGCAGAGCTTAAACTAAAATGTGGGCTCAAAATACTAGGTTCGCTTAAGCTCGCCTCATTTATACCCAAACTTCTAACGGCAAAGCCAATAAAAGCTAGTCCCCTTTAAGATCTAAAAGTTTTTAATTTAGTATACCTAGGTAATTATGTGGTTCCCCCTCTAAAAAAGTTAGGTTGCCCCCTATGAAGATATCAACCTTTCATTCTATGTTAAATTGAATAGTTAACTTGTGTTATTTTGAAGGTTCTGAATCCCAATAGATGCGATGCCTTGTCTGACAAGCCTTCTAAAAATTAGGATTTTAAAAGATATAACTACATCGTATAATAATATACAAATTATGAGGTTTGAGTTAGGTCTTCAATGTGACCAGAGCTAAAACCATATAACTCTTCTTGACCTATCTTTCTCTCGCGCACACTTCTTATTATCTCTTCGCAAAGTAACAAAATCCAAGTCCTAACATTTCAAAATAGTTGAGAATGAACCTAAGAGCATTTTGAAGATGAAAAGGCAAATGGCTAAGAGCCCAAGATAAAACATATCTTATAGATCTTGCATATTGCGCTCACTACAAAGAGCTATTGTTGGTAAGCATTTCATAGGTTTTATTTGGTCATTTTAAGAGTGATCTCTTGTGTAAACTAGAAGAGATGCAATTAAAGAAATCACCAATTGTTTTGTAAAGTTTTGTAGTCATTACATAAAGAGATCGACAAATCATACACATTTTAATAGACTAATGCTTAAAGTTAAGGTATGCTAAACTATCCAATTCTTAAAATTTCTCTCTTTTTTCCCGGTGCATAGTGTTAATGTGTTAATATTGTGCTTCAAGTTGATATATTTAGTTATTTGATTTGCTTGATTGATTTTCTTTTCTCTAAATTTATAATTTTATTCTTAAAACTTAAGAGTACATAATTTTTTATTCTATTTTTAATAAACATATTTTGTCTATTTATTCTTTGTATTCTTATTCCAACTTTTATACATATTTTATTTCTTATAATTTTAATAATTGTTTTAATGTCATATTGAATATAATATAAACTATGCAAGTTCGTAAATTTATACCACATCGTAGATAAATCATTTTGCTACAGAAATAGAGCTATTCTTATTCGTTATTATCTTGTATATTACAAGATTAGTCGCAGATAGGAAATAAAAGAGCAGGCAATTACCGGTCTGCTCCGTTGGAGGACTGGCAACGCACAAGCAAATCCCATAGTTTCTTCGCGGAAGAGGAGCACTTGTTGGCGTTCTTTTGGGCCAAAGAAAAATAAAAGCATCAACAAGGTGTTAAATGGGGGAAAAAAAAGAAGGGAGAAAAGAAAATACCTGACGGCGAAGCCGGTGGGAGATAGGAAGGAAGAGGAGGTGGAGGAGATGGAGGCGGAGAATTGCGTCGCCGAGATCGACATTGTTACGTGCGGATGCTTCTTTTCTCGGCGACAATGGCGGCTAAGGAAAGAATGGGGTTTTGGGCTCTCTCTCTTACAAATTGGATCACTCGGAGAGTCGGGACTCGGGAGTGTAGTGTGTATTCCAGCACGCGATGAGATCCACGTGGCCCAGTTCGTAGATCGGACAGTTGTGGATTCGAATCCCAAAAGGACAAGGTAGCTCGACCCGGCCCAATCCGGTTTTTTTTTCCCTGAGTCTGATCAAGAGCGAACTTTAATCCGCTGGGCCGGGTCAGGCTTAAACTACAAGACCCAATCTATTAACTGAGCCAGACTTGGGGGGGGTGTGGTGGAGGAGAGAGAGTGATGTTTAAGCGTTATATATAAATAATAAAGACATGCACCAACCAAATAAAACCTATATTTATAAGCGTCATACTCAGTTGTGTCTAAAGTTTTATGTGAATTTTTATCTTTGGGATATACAAGCTTCTATACCCCTGTACGAAATCTTAGACACAGGATAATGTAATTGTTCAATTTAATTTTGAAGAAAGTTATACCTAAATTTTTTTAGGTTATAATGTTTCCACTATGTCTCTCGACGGTGACAGAAAGTACTTAATGATAATTATACCCCTAATAAGTTAATAAGCTCGTTAATTTAGCTAGAAAATAAAATAACAATTATACCCCTTTACTCCCTTGCCTAACGTCTAACATTCTATTCTTCACCCCACATCAACGATGAGCTCGCACCAGAAGAGACTTCAAGGAGGCACTCGTCTACGCCCTCCGTGCTGTCGGAGAAGGGCCCAGTGCGTCATCATCCGTGCTACCCTCACCCTCGCCCTCGTCGTAGGCAAAAGCTCATCCTCAAGGCCAATGGACGGATCCATCGTTGCTGTCGACAATGAGACGAGGAAGGGAAGATGGGGGAGGCAATGTCTGTTGGTATTGGCCGGCTAGCGATGCTGCCCCTCACCGCCGGTGGTCTTGGCTGGTGCTTGGCTATCGCAAGTCGGCGGCTGGAAAGCGATGTCGACAGTTGGCGATGATAAGAAGGAGAAGTCAGTGATAGTAAAAGGCAAGAAGACGATAAAAATTTCGATAATAAGAAAAATTAAATTATATTAATATATATCTTTTTATCATAATTTAATTAAAGTGTCGTATAAGGGTTATAAAGGCATCTAAATAATTTTGGGGTTAATTAATTGCATAGAAGCTTACTGACTAACTTTTTTGACGGTAGAGTAATAGAAGGTTCATATTAAAAATATAGGAATTATATTGTAACAAAAAAATTAAAAAGATCTCCGTAAAACCCAGATATAGTTTATGGAGTATAGATGCAATTAACCCAAAGAATAATTATCTCGAGTCGAACCTGATGAATACTACATCAAAAGGGAACTCTGAAGAGATTACAAAACCACACTATTTAGCATCTGAAGTATACATAAAATGGGTCTCAACTTCTTCTATATTGCATGTTAGTAAAGACTAGTGCAACATTCGATTTCTTTTTCTCCAAATATATCATCTGCACTTGTACAAAAGAAACTCCACAAACAACAACCAGGGCAGAAGAATATAAGAATATCACGACAAAAAGAATTGAAGTCGTCTTCCATCTCAGTATCTCTCAGAGTATGATATGACAGGAGGACGAGCAGAGAGCTATCTACTGAACAAAATCTCCAATCAAATGGAGCTGGTAATCCATACTGATTGTTTATTCACCTGTGTATACTATTTTACTCTTGCTGGTTCTTTTTTTTTTTTCTGTTTTTTGAGAGTAACTCTGGTTGTTGAGATATACATAGTATTAGCCTTGCTAAGTTGAAGCTTTGACATAAGAAGCTCGTTTCATGAGTTTGCAAGAAGTTCCATATATCCCAAATATAACCAAAGTGCAGAACAGGGGGACAAGTTTTGCTAGTCACGAGCAGCTTTGTTTCTCCATACACTTAAAGGCTTTGGCAAACCATCAAAAAATGGCCTAGCAAAGGTATCAGGTTTCAGACTCCATCTGCTTTTTGGCCATATGGAGGAGCTTCCGCCAGATTCCTGCAAACTAGATGTGCTGGAGGATTTCCGGACAATGAGTAATGCATCAGACATCAGAGAGTCCCCGATTGGAACAAAATTCTGATGATTCGCATCAATATCTGTCCGGCTCCCTGTCTTTGGCCTTGGCGCGCGAGATTTTCCCGTCCTCCCAAGGAGCCCTCCGCTACTTTCTTCCTTCAACAACAATTCTGGAGTGTGCATTAATGGAATGGCATCAGCTTTCTGACGCCTCCGAACAGAACTTTCAATGTCACTGCCGTCTGCATCTTCTATAATTGCTTTGTCCTCTGTGATATCACCATTTTGTTGTAGGAATCCATTAAGAAAGCTTCTAGACTTTCTATGCCCGTTCAGAAGTGGTTCTGAATTTGGTGCCTCTCTAGGCAATCGTTCATCTTCCAGATAACAAGCCTTACCAGTTTTATAAACTGTCATTTCAGTGCCTTCAAGTGCTGTTGCCCTCTTAGGGGGCGTGAGACCATAATATCCTTGTAAACTGCTCATGGCCGGGGACACTTTGGACAGAGGTGGTTTCAGCTTGAGAGGTTGAAATGACTCCAAAATATCATTGTGAGATCGACGTGGCGGTGTCTGTTCACTGCAGCAACTTATACCATGATTAGTGACATTATAAGGCACCAACACAAATCTAGTAGAACGCATGAAATGATTGAAGGGGCGAATGGACATTTGTAAATGACTGATAAAAGAGCAAACAAAGTGCTGAACAGTCTGAGCAACAACAGGAAATTTTCTGTACAATATCAATCATTTAAAAACTTCATTCTCGGGAAAAGATTGTTCGAATGGACCTTCAATGTTCAATAAAATTTGCTCTTTGAAAAAATATGTTTGAATGAAACTATTTCGCTTGAACAGAATCAAATCTCATTCGAACACAAATCCTGCATCACTATTCTTCAAAGTAAAACAATTTTAATTTTGGTTGCCAAAAAAGAAGAGGTTATGACTTTTACAATTAAATCTAAAGAAATTACATTATGAAAGCATTTGCTTTCTCACAAATTTGCCAATCACAAAAATAACAATTACTAGTCAAAAATTACATATTTGTATTATTCTCACTTCATTAAACCTACTAGGATCAAAATAAGAACAGTCAATGGCAGCTAAGGACATCTATTTAAATAATTCTTCTTCTATCGTGCTAACACAAGGACCTGCTCACCTTGAAGTAACTTTCACTAGAGACTAAGAGAATAAACTCAGAACGATGACCTCATACAGAGTTGCATCACATCTCCAATATTCTAGGGAAAGAAAAGATAAATACTTCTGTTGTCAGAAGAACATTAACGCATTCAGATAATATGATTATCCAATGATAATTGAGTGAAGACGGTTTTGCTTTAGCTGACTCATTTTTTACTTACAGACTTAGCAGTTAGCCGGAGCAGTGATGTTTGAATAGATACTGCTACAGACGACAAGCTACCAAATAAAACAATGGGCCTCTCTCTCATGCTTAACAGGAATACTCCATCTATATGTAACCATAGGCCTGATTCATGTGACATTCTGCCGACGACACATTACAAGCATACAACTCTTACTCTTTGTTAGTTTCCACCATCTACAATTAGAAATATATTAATGGCAGATTTAGTTGGGTTCCTTATAAGGCCAATTGCTACTGAAAATGATCGAGAAAGCTATAAGATGTACAAATATATAATGTAAAAGTATACAGAAAAAAAACTTCTCTTTTGAAGAAAAATAGCTAGGATCCTCTTTATCGCTTTCTAGCAAATCAATTGAGGAAACTGATAGGAGATTATCAAATAAGTTTGTGGTTAACTCACATTTCTCTCTACAAATTTGAACCCTTGTACTCAGTAGACTAAAAAGACAAAATACAAGAGAAGGCCAAAATAAGAGAGGTTAGGTATCAGCAGTCTTTAAAGCAAACCATGAGACAGCGAACCATGAGACGGAGGAATAAAAGAAACTAAGAGCACTAACAACAAAGGACATAATTAGTATACATGGTTTGGCACTTATACATTATGAGAAAAGACAACCTAGAAGGTCCAGTAAAAGACAGGAATTATATTTGGTGGTTTTACTTTTCTTTGATAAAGCTAGGCTTTTGCATAAGCTTTTGTGGTACTACCTACTCAATTACCAATATGCATCCAAAAGGATTTAAAGTAGGGATTGAACTAAAAACCACCTTAACATAATGGTAGCACTATCTAATCCTAAATTGCAGCTGATCAAGTTTACCTGTTTATGCAAAATAGGACTTCATACATAGCAACAGGAGCATTGAGAATGCAGCCAAGAGAAAAGAACAATTTGTCCCAAATTTAGTAGCTCAATAAAAAATTGCCGAAAGAATACATGCATGGAGTAAGAAAAAGAAAAGGAAGCATGATATTAGAAATTTAGAATGCTTATACCAGTATATAAATTTAAATGCACACAATTTAACACATGAAAATTACCCGTTACTAACTGAGCCATTTGACAGATAAGGAGATGGAGGATGTCGTCCTGGCAAAGGAATCTGCAATGACTTGTGACCGAACATCTGAAGATCTGTCACCAAGCCATTTAGCCGTCTGATATCTGCCACCTAAATCATCAAAACTAACTTAGGACTTAAATGCACATCAATTGCACTTCAAATAAGGCAAAACGAGAAGATAACTGATTGAATATTATATATTGCTCGGAGAATGCAAGAATCACCAAATTATTAGTTAACATATATCTCGAGTTGACCAACATCAAATGCATGAAAATTGGATTACGAGAAGATGACATTTAATTATTCATACCAAATTTTCATATAAAGGATTTTTGGCTAAGTTGCTCCAGTAGATGAATCAAAGCTACATTAAGATGCCATCACAAAGCATCGAAATAATTATCTCCAACAAAACGACAGGAAGATCCGGCCTTTTTATCACAAAAACAATCCCATTTTCCTCACTTTCTGTGTCTTACGCTAACCAAATCAAAATTATAGGAAAAAGGAACCGAAAAGGGAAACTAAAGAGAGGCAAGGAGACTCCACTTACCTCTACTCCATACTTTATCGCAATGCCGGCAAGCGTATCCATCTTTGATACTCTATGTTCAATGTAATTAACACCCACTAACGACGACGACGATGACGACGACGACGAAGAAGAAGCAGGAGAAGGATAAGACCAGGATGACGATGCCGGAATTGTTGCAATGGTCTCGCTCTCCTTCGGACGATGGACGACTCCATCAAAGAAACCATTCGATAAAATATGAGAGCTCCCATTTCTTCTACCTCTCTCCATCAACATCCGGAAAAGACCTCAAATCCACCTACAAATCCGTGCAAAACACCAAAATTGTGAGAACTTTACATCCAGACCACCATCGCATCGATTCGTCGCACGGGGAGCCGAATTGTTTTTCGATATTCCTCAAAAATTACTGGAAATTCGCCGCAGAAAAGCGTACACCGGTGGATCCGGGGCTGCCGTTCGAGATCCTGGTCGGAATCGGGTCTAAGTTTTCGTCGAACTTGATGTATCGGACGCTGCGCGATTCCAGATTAGGCGTAAAAATTCCCAAAATAAGAGAAAAGAAAAGAGGGGGCAGGAGAAAGAGCGAAGGTGATGCCTTTTAAGAAGCTTGGAGGAGGTTTGACGCGGTTCTATAAATTTAAATAAAACGTGGAGGAACCCTAGTGGCTATTGCACAAAATTTCCTCCGACCTTCGGCGTTCGGTTCCTCGAATTGCCGCTCGCTTTTCTCTATTGCCCTCAAATTTTATAGTAATTACGCTTTTTTTTTAAAACAAATTCCCACAGTAATAGCTAAACATTATTTTGTTGGATAAAACCCAAATTGCCCCTCCTGTTATTTTTTTATTCGCACTTTCCTCGTTACTCTGCTTGCGTGATGTCTCGTACTTGTAGATAAAATTAAATTAATTTTTTTATCTTTTATATTTATAGATTAAATGAGTTAATGCTTCTAGCTGTGAATATAGCACTCTAGTAAAGGATTTATCATATGCGACCACTACGGTAGTACAGTGGCAGTGCAAAGGTTGAATTAATTTAACTCATCCCGTAAAAAGTATAAAAAGTCAACTTCTATGCGTGATGCCTACTTTTCCACACTGACCCATTCAGTTGTGCTTGAGTTTGACTTTGAGGAGCAAATGGATGGAAGAAGAAGAAGTCGATCTGTTTGGCGGGGTCAACGTGAGTTCGTTCCGGATGGTAACAAGTAAACAACCCAGCTAAGAACGCTCCGGATCACGTGCGTCAGAAAATCACGGCCGTCCGTTTTGGGGTTAAGGCCAATCCTTAATTGCGCAATAATTTTTGGATTGTCGGCTAATTACTCTACAAGTTAGTAATTAAGGCTTCCATCTCAAGACCACTTCGTTCCACGCCTAATTTACTAGGACTACTATTATAGTTGTATGACGAAATTACCCATTTCTCTGTTAAAATTACGACTTAATATCACATCTAAAAGCGTTCGATCCTAGGTGCAAAGGGTAAAAGTATAATTTGGCCATCTTAAACAGAGGTATTGGAAACTAAATTTTGCACTAGTAACTTGTTGTCAAACAGTGAGCTGAAGCATTGAAATGTTGGATTATATTTATACGTAAAGAATTAGTACATAACATCAGCAGAGGGCACTCACACTGCAGTCTCCTTGTCCACCAGGTTGTCAAATAGCCCATCTCTTCCAGCTACAACTAATAGTCTCCAGGCTTTACACCAACAATATTTATAAGTTGGTTAATAAGGCTCCACTTTGGAAATAAGAATATGCATTGCATTATTAGAGCTAATGACATCTCCCAACATGTATCTAACTATATATCAAAATATAAGTACGTTCTCATAAAGAATAACTAAAATATCTTCATATAAGTCCATTAAATTCGGCCCAATAATATATAATATTTTTTTATATTTAATATATTATGTTAGAGCCATTATACTCAATTCAAGCCTAATATCTAATGGGCTAATGGACGGTAACGAGCTAGAATGTTCTAGTCTGGCCCGAACTCGGCTCGGCCCGAGTAATTAGTGAGTCGGGCTGTGAACAAATATTTAGACCCAGTTAGCCTGAAAAACTTAACAATTTTAATCCCACGTCCAGCTAAGACAAAGGCATTTCAATCCCTCGAGAAATTATTTGTAATAAGAAGGTGGTTAATTTCTCTGTAGTAGGATAAGTTTACTCGGCTAATCCTTATTTATAGGTACGCAAATAGGTGTGCACTGAGTTGTTAATGTTTGGGTTAAGAAGAATAAAAGACTGTTATCCATGAATTACACATCTCGATTTTATGGTTTATAGCTAAATATAATCAAATCTAGTATTAACTTAATCACATTCCAAATAGGAATATTCTTTATCTTAGCGGGCATAGAGGTAATATGAAGTTTGCAGTTACTCTTACAGTGATAATTTCCAATTCGGCCCATTGTTTCATTTTAAATCATGAATTGAGGTCTCCCCTGTATTGCAGACTGCCAATAGGAATTCCTAAACTTCCATCTAATCATGTGTCGGACTTCGTTGAAAAATATTTTCTTGGATTGGCCTTAGCCTATGAATCTTCATCACGGTGATTGATTAGAGTTCGAAATCAATTTTAAAAAGCTCAGATGAACAACTAATGGAGCAACGGAGAAAGATACAAGAAGGAAATAAGCAATTTAGAACCATCCACTACATCTGATACATTCCCAGCTCCATATCATTTAGCTCCTCCGTATCTCTGTTTGGCTTTTCTCAACAACTTGATACCTTTTAATGCCTCTAGTTAAGTGATCCGAGTAACCATGAAGTGCTTTTGGGAGAACATAGAGAGAGCTACATGATCATAACTTCATTCATGTCTGCAGATCAATTAAGTAGCCGGTAATTTGTTCCTCCTCCTCCTCCTCCTCCTCCGTCATCTTCTTCCAAACTCCAGGAAATTTTCACTAGGCTAGTAAAGGAACGAACAGCACAAGAAATCCAGGATATCATTGCAGCAGTCATAGCAACAAGAACAACTGCAGAGTATGAGATAAGTCTAAAAATGATCAGCCATAGCAAAACAAACCAACACAAGAGTGGACAAGAATTAGTAACAAGTTACCATTCATCAATTGTCCTATCCTGGAAGTCCTCTCTGCTTGACATTGTTTGAGAAGAAGGTGGTTCCATCCCCACTACTCTCCCTTATCTCTGTCTTGCCGTGTGGATGTTGAAGCCCAACAAATGATTAAAAGCAGAGCAGTGGAAAAGAGAGAGAGAGAGAGAGAGAGAGAGAGAGAGAGATAAGGAGTGGTATAGGAGCACTGAAGTGCACATGGGACATCCTTAGAGCTTAGTGGGGAAGGCTACTTGTGGGCAGTGCTAATGCGTCCCCACATGTATGACCGGACTATAGATATATTCTATGCATTACTTTTTCTTAAGTCCATTGTGGGCCTGTGGGGGGTAATATCAAATTCTTTTTAAAATTAAATATATCTTATCTTATGTATTTTAAATAGTTTTAAATTAGTTTTTGTACTTATGAGTAACGGTAAGTAGTGCCTAAAAAATTTTAAAATTGAACGAAGAGCTAAATTCGGTCAATTTTTAAAATTGTATGAACAAAAATATTATTTTCCTTATATATAAGTATTTTTTTCTCTTCAAAAAATATTCATTTATTTTCTTCTTTTACTTTTTAGATTACGTTAACTATATAGTAAATTTTGATATCATATCTAGAAATAAGATAAATTTAAAAAATTAGATTAAAAATTCAGCTATCTAGTGGGCAGTGCTAATGCGTCCAGACATGTATGACCGGAACTTTTTCTAAAGTCTATTGTGGGTAATATCAAATTTTTTTAGTTTACTAAATTGATATGACTCGGTTATCTAATTTATACGTCCGAGAGCACTAACCTATTCTAAGTTTTATATATATATATATATATATATATAGAGGCTATGTATATAGCAAGCTTACAGAGGGTTAAACCCATTGTCCACCATATAGCTTATTAAAGACTATATTATTATGGTTAAAAAGCGATAGCATGAAATATGATGATGAGAGCAAGAGTTATTCACAAATCCTTTATTCATCAAATCAACACACTAATAGAGTAATAGTTGACCCCATTATAGTTTTCCTTTACACTCTCTCGGAATCTCGGCAAACCTTCCAGAGTCGTTGCAGTAGTCGTAGACCAAGTGCTTGGCCCGCACCCACTTGAGCTGGCGCCGCTGGTGCGGCGTGAGCCGGCTCATGCCCGGCGCGTCCCACCAGTTGGTCCCGCCCTCCTTATCGCACGGCTCGATCGAGCCGCCCTCCCCCCCTCCGGCCTCGCAGCCGTCGATCTCGAACGCGCGGAACGACGAGACGAACGGCGCGTGCGCCCAGTTCGTCTTGAGCCGCCCGCCTTGCGTGGCCCAGTCGTCGGCGTTCCACACGGACGCGTACACGCCCATGGGCTGGTCTTTTGGGTAGAGGATTAATCCATCGGACTCTTCGTTGTTGGCGTATACTCTTATCGGGATTCCATCCACTTGAAACCTATCAAGAGTTACTGGAATAAGTTCTATAGTCTTACGTACACTCTTATCCAATACCATGTTAGAATAGCTAGCTATCGGGATTTCCTCACCTGATATGGTCATGGTTCCAGAGAATGGAATAAGTGTGGAAGTCGACCGTTGGATCGAACCACAGAGAGTGGCGTTGCTCGCGGTTTCCACTGCCATTGACGTAGATGTTGGTCTGGACGAGGTAGGGCTCGCCAGATACGTTGCCAAGGAACTCGAAGTCTAACTCGTTGTGATTAGGCCCATCTGATGACATCTGTACCATTGTAATATTTACCATCAAAACTTATATCTATATATGTATATATATGTATATATATAGAGAGAGAGAGAGAGAGAGAGAGAGAGAGAGAGAGAGAGAGAGAGAGAGAGAGAGAGAGAGAGAGAGAGAGAGAGAGAATGGTACGTAGTAGACATTAACTTACGTAAAATGCTGTCACAGTTCCAGCAGAGTCACCTTCAACGAGCTTGATCTGCATACTTGCTTGGCCAAACAAGTACTTCTTCTTGGACCCAAACCCACATCCTAAGTAAATCCGTATTTAGTTAGAAAGGTCACAAGAGCTAAGGAAACGAGACTAAGTTCACTGACCTGAGTCATTGTCAAGCTTGAGCTTGAGTGGCTCTCCATCAGCCATTACAAAGTGGTCTGAAGCCCAGTAGGGTTGGAAGAGATCACTGAAGTTGGCTGAGTGCACTGAGGATAGCAGCAGTGCAAAAGATAGGCAACCGAGAAGCATGTAGCTGGTCAGTGATGCCATTTGCTCTCTCTGTGAACTTGTTTGTGAGCAAAAGCTGTTAACATATATAAAGAGGGATATGGAACTGGTGTTTGAAGTACGATGAGTATTGGGATGGATTCTATGGGTGGGCTGGCTTCCACTTTGGAAGTTCACATATTTATCCAGAATAAACCTAGTTATTAATCCTAGCCGCTAGGCTTTAATATGATAGGTTCTTGATCACCAACTTTGGTGCCAATTATATTAAGATGGTAATCATTTCTATCTATTAGGCAACTTGTGCTTGTAGTTTAAGAATGTTCTCTCGAGATACTACAAGTACCAACTAATGGTTGGCCTCTTTCTGTTTATCACTGTGCTTAGCTTCGATGATGGTTTAATTCCTTTTAATTAAGGTCTATGGAGCATAGATTAGTGGTAGATACTGTTTGCAAACTTGTTTTTGTTAAAGCTATTGTTTGCTTCTGCTTGTATTATAGCACAGCAACTAAAGAAACTACAATACGATCACATCTTTTAAAAGCATAAAAGGTGACCTTAGATTGTGCTAGACAGCAGTGCAATGGCATAATTAGCAAATAAAAAGGATAAAGAGACTGTAGAGGGAACTGGATAAGTGTGGATCTAATCTAGTTTGCTTAATCACGACAACCAACGCGTGCAGTGGAACTGAAG
Source organism: Typha latifolia (assembly GCF_019914945.1). Taxonomy (NCBI): domain Eukaryota; kingdom Viridiplantae; phylum Streptophyta; class Magnoliopsida; order Poales; family Typhaceae; genus Typha; species Typha latifolia. The sequence goes on along the minus strand of NC_133088.1, from coordinate 14,359,203 downwards.
TTTAATACGTAAAAAAAAGAATAAGTATTTGAACTAATTATTAGAATAAAAATAAAAGGAAACAAAGGTGCTTTCTTAAAAAAACAAATAATATATATGTACTGATTGAATCATTAGAGTGCTTAAAAAAGTAAAAGAAAACAAAGCTTATTGCATAGTATTGTTTCTGAAGGAGACGTTAGTGTGGGTTGACTCTGTCTCATGAATCCAATAGAATTCTTTTGTAATGTGCATTGGTTACTCTAAGCCCTAATACATTCTATTATTTTGTAAGTGCTATTACAATTGTTGTTATGGATATAGAACATGGACTCAGACCTGCAACCACTCTTAGATGTGCCCAAGTTGTTCAAAGGGAGGGTTTAACCATTGATTCACTAATACCCAATGATTTTCCTGCAACTGTGTACTTGGTCATTACTCTTTTTCAAATACTCAAGCCATTCCCTGAATTATGGTGGCCTAATTCGCTTTGAACTTAGTATTGGGCCTACACAGCTTATTACCTTGAGAAGGCCTTTTACAAGCCTGCTCGAATTAGTCATTAGTCTTATACGTCAATCTCAGTAATCCTCGATATTTATTAGATTACTTTTGTAACCTTCGAGACGATGTCCCACAAAATTTAGATAATTAAGGACGTGTAAATTAATGATTGAAGCACTTTCGTCCGAAAGCCGATAAGATTTTCAAATGATAAAAAAATGGCTCCAAATTTTATGTTTTTTGGTTGCTTATCTTGTGTTTGAATGCAGATGTGCACATTCGAATGCTCATGCCTCTCTTTCCAATTATCATATGGAACTCTATATATCTTCTAATGTTCCGACTCTGTTCGAATACTAGTTGTCACCTTCGTCTACAACACTTTTGTTTTCAATAAATGCCATCCTCAACTAGTGCATACGCTGATTCCAATGGTATCTAGACATAAAATATTATTTTGATCATACTTTGCGAGTTTGTTCACACTAACTCACAAAGTACACTTCAGTCCTATCAACTTTATCATTTCTTATCTAAGGTATTCGTCACAGTATTACTAAATACATCATATATTCAACTAATGTAGTGTTATAAAGCAAAATTAACTGAACGATCCATTTATTTTCCAAACATGTATCTCTTAATACATATTCTGTTTTTCTTTTCAAAGAGAAAAAATAAAGATCACCAAAGGTTCTCCGAAGTGATTTCGGAAGAACATAAAGAGAGCTAGCTATACGTGATACAGATTGTGGTGATTTGATTGGAACTCGATCCGGAAGTTAAGTTGTCACCATGCTCGATCGTTAAGATCAGGAGGAGCATTGCCCAAGAAGCTCCAGGATGCACTGGCAGCACTTGAGGCAACAACAACAGCTGCAGAGTGCGAGATAAACTTTAAACAAAAAAGGATGAACAAAGAGCAAAACGAACAGCATAAAAGTGAACAGGAATCGATACAAGTTACCATTCACACATAAAGTTCTTAGATTCGGAGTCTTCTCCGCTTGACATTGTCTGAGAAGAAGGTGGCTTCATCTCCTCCATTGCCCTTTCTTTGTCTCGCTTTGTGCATGCAAATGAAGCCCATGGAAGGGGATTAAAAGGAGAGAAGTTGGTTGACGAGACCCAGAGAGAGAAGTGCACATGGCGGGAAGGCAACCTGTGAGGCAACTTGTGGGCAGTGCTAATTAATGTTCCCATCACCCTTTGGAGCAGACGATAGAAATATTGTATGCATTAATGTTTTTTAAAAGAGCATCGTGTTGGCACGACCTAGTCCATTTGAATGAATAGAATAAGACGAGGATTGTGAGCTGGATTTAAATGTTAAGAAATAAATATTTAGTCATTCTTGTCACGTTTTTGTGGATAAATCTTTTCTTTTTAAATTAAAGTTTTATTAAAGAAAAAGCCAGAGGCTCAATACTAAATTACTAATACATAGCCCGTTGCCTCGAAAGCAGCATCATTTTTTTTTTCGAAGTGATAAGGATAGACGACCAAATTATGCCTGCCTGGTTGGTTAATGGTAGGTACTATAAAGCATCATTAATTATCATTAAGACTTATGTTAACAGTTATAATGTTAGTAAGGATGTCTTAAATTGCTTTGGGGTTATTTCTAATTAAAAAGTTAATTTAAACAAATTTGTGCTTTATATGTCTCCTCCTGGACTAGCTCTGCTATCAATAGAGATATTAAAATGTTTTGAATATCTTTCATGAAAGGTTGCCGTTTAATTACATTGGAAATGCAATTTGGCCTTCTAAGCTCTGCGTTAGGGACTGCAATAGCATTATTAATATGGATAATGCCAAGCTTGCTAGATGGAGAAAATATTCTCTATCCCAAGCTGGAGTATTCCTAATTATAATTTTAGTAATTCTTTGGTCTCCCTCAAGTTGGTGGAGAATATTGATAAAAAAAATCTAAGACCTTTCTAGGGCTAAAGGGGATAGCAAGGGCAGTCGTCTTGTTAACTGGAATGATGTCAATTTGCCCAAAGATCTGCAAACTTTTATGAATCCGAAAATTTCTAGGCTTCTTAATGATAAAAATTTGCTTGGGGTTTAGTTAATGAATAACAAGTATGAAAAATTCAGCCTTTATGGCAAGAATTTAAGAACTTGTGGCTTATCTAGCATATATAAGCATATTATTTCTCCGATCCCTAGCTTGAGGGGTGATTATATTAAGAACATTAGTGATGGCAATACCACCTCCATTATGAATGATCCTTATTATTCTCTATGCCACTTTCTCTCTAATTAACTTATCATGGATGTAAGCTTTGGACAAAAGAAAATAGCTAGATTAATTTATAGGGGTAAGTGGCATACTAAAAGACTCTTGCACTAGTTTGGTCAGATCATGACAGAGCAAATTTGCCTAAGCTTCCTCGCTACCTTGGTTGAAATTCTTAGGTGTGGGCGGCAAACCCAAGAGGTATAGCTTGGGTTAAGAATGATAATGTAACCCCCCCCGGCACGGCACGTGCACGCCCACGCGCCCACACGGCACGCACGGCGCACGCGACAAGTCGGGCGAGGCCCGTCACGCACAGATACTCTCCTGTGCACATATAATCATGACATCATCGAAAAAAATATCCTGCTAACCTATTTATGATCACATAATCCATCGCCAAATAAATCATACTCTTAACCAAATAAACCTGTTAACATATGAATATCAAATATTCAAAGTCCACAATAATATACACTAGACTGCTACACAATCTGGCAGGGCCCACACAGGCCACAACAAACCATCAAGATACCATTAAACAACCGATACAAGAGTACACTATGATTCGACCTGTATTATACAAATCATCGTCTAATACAAAAGAGTACAAATATCAAATACTAGTACAACTTAATTTCTATATAAACCATCATCTATACCATCTCGCATCTATAGCTCACCTCATCATCACTCTAAAATATCTTCTCAAGATATCTCAGGTCGCTATCACGTACCACAAACCTAAGGGGTTAGAAAAGAAATAAAGAGAGTCATGAGCAAAAGGCTCAGTGAATATACCTTACCCCGAATCAGTGATGCCAAACAGAGAGTAAATCATGTACTGGATAATATGAATTAGAAAGCAACATCATGTCATGAATGAGTATATGAATGTATCCTCAATAATACATAATTGAAAAGTAGATAATATGTCATACTAATAAAAGTATACAATCTTCGACAATGAATAAATAAATCTCCATGTCATATGATCATCATAACTCTCTATCAAATATAATATATGATGCATGCCGATCATGACCATGCGATGATATCAAATACAACCATATATGATATATATTGACCCCTCAATAATCAGTTATGTCAGATAAAAATAAAATCATATGCATTTCTCAACATCACGATCATCACCGACATCTCGGTATAGTATCATCATACTAGACCACTTTGTGCACATCAATACCGTGCCCGGTCTCAACATCATGCCCGAAGGCTCGAGCATACTCGCCATCCGCAAGGAGTATCTCAAATATAATCATACCCCGCCACCTGCTAGGGTATCAACATCCATCCAGACCGGGCACACACATAGTTGATAGAAACCTCGTGAAGATAACTCACCGCATATGCCCTGGCGAACGGCATGTGTTTGAATGTCTGCTGCGCACACAGACTAACGACCTCAGACGTAAGGCCAACAGGATCGCGACCATGTCGAGCGATCAATCATCCACCAAGCGCGTCCTAACCCTCGCGCCCACTCGGGTATCCTCACGCTTTCTATCAACTATCCTATCAATTACATTTCATGCTTTTCTTCTAAATGACAAATCATATGTATATATCCAGTACGATAACAAGTCAATGCATAACAGGAATTTAGGTGGAATAAGAATCAAGAGAAAATGATGCAATGTAGTCTCCAACTGTATCGTCAACACATGCATACTCATGCTAATCTATTACATGCATACTCATGCTACGATCAACTCGGTAAATAATCATAACAAGAGAATCATCTCGATTATCTCTATATATATCACCAATGTACTCTTATTCTAAATCGCCGTAATCGAATGTATGATAAAATATGCTCGACTATAATCATCTCTAGATAAAATCATATAATCATGCTGGAGGTCAAAACATGCATATACACAAATATATAATGTAACCTAATTTGAGAAAGACGTCTAAGGGATAAGACTACTCACAGTCTGATAAGAAGACACGAACCACGCATCTCTCACGTCCGTTAGTCAAACATCAACTCATTGTCAGGATCCACGGGGTCTCACATAAGGGGTTCGGGGTCTGAAAATATTTAAATGATATGATGTCAGCCGTTTATCCCATTTAGAATTCATTGGTGTAAAATATAATAAATTATTTGATTTTATTAAATAACTTGATATACATTATATATATATAATTATAATAACCTTATTCAATTATTTGGCAATTTTTACTTTTACTTAACTAGTTACTAATCATACATATATTAATCATTATTCATAAATTCAAAAGTAATTATCTGAGCTCAGCATTTTATTGCATAGAAAATAATATATAATAATAATAAGGTGCTAGAAACACATTGAATACTCAAATGTATTAAATATATGCATGTATAAGCATACATAAACGTTAATAGAAACTTATAAAATTTAATTATTTTTAATAGAACTAACTATATAAAATATAAGATTATTATCAATACGATTACATGTATTAATCTAATAAACAATGGCAAAACTATATATAATCATATGTAAGTACTTATAACTATAATTAATAAATTATTATACTAATAATACTTAGCTAATACTTATGTTAGTGAGTATAAATTATCAAAATAATCAATCATTTAGATAACTGATTTACCTATATTTTAGAAACTAAATCATATGATTAATATAAACAAATTAAAAAAAAAGGGAGCAATCCCTTGTCATAGTGCTGGGCTCGGCACTACCTGCTACAGTGCTGGGCCGAGCCCAGCACTATTGCAGAAGGGAAGAAAAACTGAGGAAGATGAAGAAGAAGAAAGAAGGAGGAGAAAGAAAGGAAGAAGAAGAAGAGAAGAGAAAAGAAGAAAAGAGGAGAAGGGAAGAAGGAGGAGGGAGGTGCGGACCCGGGCCGGCGGCTCGGCTCCGACGGGCCGGAGCCCAAGGTAAGAAAAAAAAAGAGAAAGAGAGAGAGAGAGAGAGAGAGAGAGAGAGAGAGAGATAGTGAGAGAGAGAGAGAGAGATAGTGAGAGAGAGAGATAGTGAGAGAGAGAGAAGAAGAGAGAAGAAGAGAGAAGAGGAGAAAGAGCTCACCGGCGCTCGTGGAGGTGGCGGCGGCGGCGATAGTCCGGCCTCGGCGAGAGAGAGGGAGAGAGAGAGAGAGAGAGAGAGAGAGAGAGAGAAAGAGAGAGAGAAATTTAAAGAGAGAGAGAGAGGGCGGTGGAAGGTTGGCGGTAGCTGTGGCGGCGCTGGGCCCGCCGCTGCCAGACGGCCGCAGCCGATTGGCTGCGGCGACGCGAGGGGGGGTGCGTGGCACCACCCCCACGCAGCCCCACTGCATGGGCACGAGGCCAGTCACACTGTGGCCGGCCACGTCGTGCCCATGCAATTTTTTTTTTTTTTTTTTTTTTTTGGGATTGGGTTGTTACAGATAATACCCTACTGGTGGAGCAATCTAAGCTTAACATGAAAGCTAATCCCAAATAAGAGAGTATTTGGAAACTGCCGATTGCCTCAAGAATTAAAATCTTCTTACGAATGCTTATTTGAACCATTTGCCTACTAAGGCAAGACTTCTTAGGCAAGGTATGCCTATTGACACCCTTTGTAACAGCTATAACAATGATCTTAAAACCGCGAATCAAATCTTTTTAGAGTGTACCAATGCGAAGCAGATTTGAGAACTTAACATGATTACTCTCGGTATTCATCTATCTTCAAATGGTAACTTAAAGGGAGACTAGTTAAATGAGGAGGGAATTTACCAAAAGAAAAACAAAAAAAAAATGATTTGGCACTTATTGCAAACTATTTATGGCAACTGTGGAAGTCTAAAAATTCAATTCTCCACTTATAACTGCTAGCAAACTATTATTACCATAACAATGGACTATTTAAACCCTAATATGAACTTTAAATCTCTAGGAAAGCAACTCCTCCACCTTTAATCCCTCTTGCATCCTCGGGTAAAGATCAATGGCTCTTTTGACCCAACAATCAGTAAGGGTGGAGGAGGCTAATTTTTCCTGAGATGCTGACATTCTTTTGACAGGTGATATTCCTGTTGATTGTGAAAGTGCACTTATTGCCGAAGCTTGGGCCTTAGGAGACTCTAGAGCAAGTCGAAAGCCTTCTCTTCCACAAGTGATCATCGAAATTGACTCCAAATAGCTTAAGCTTATTAAGCTTTTGGCCAAAGGACTCGACAACTAGACTAAAAAAAAAAACTTATTAAAGATATACAATTCACTAAGCATACCTTTATATAAGAGAATTTTACTACTAATTAGTTAACAAAGTAGGCTTGAATTACTCCATCTTCTTCTTTTTTTTTCTTTTTGTTTTTGACCGGCTCAGGGATGTTTGAGCTCTATTTATGTCTCAATGCTGTGGAGGAAACTGTAAATTTTTTAATTTAATTTTTAATTACTAGAAAAAATATTTATTATTACGATTTGGAGGAAGAGCAATGATTGATACTAACTAATTAGTTATAAAAATAATTTTTATCTATTACAATTAAAGGGTATATAAGATATTTTACATATATAATTAGATTAACTGATAAAAAAAATTAGAATTTAAGTATTTTTTTTATTACTTATAACTGTTTCTTTAAAACTAGAAGTACCAACTTCTACCAATTTATTATTATAATTTAGAAAAGTGACGTGTTCATATGATAGGAACTTTCGATTAATTTTATTTAATATTATTTAATCTAAATTATTTGATTAGGAGAGAAAAATTAATAGCTATTATTGAATCATTTGCACAGAAAGAAACCAGACCCGTTTCCCGCCCCTTCGTTGCTTCTCCTTCCTCATCTCGCGCCCCTTTACTCCCTAGGGTTAGGGTTTCGTGTCTAAGCGACTCCCCGACCCACTAAACCATGTACTCAAACCAGTTCGATGGCGGCGGTGGCGCCGCCCTCTTCTCTGGTGGCGGTTTCATGCCCTCGCAGGCCACCCAAACACCCGAATCCTCCTTCTCCAAGGTACTCCAATCTCATCGCTTTGTAACAATTCTTCCTTTTTACTTTTTCATCTCACGCTTCCTCTCTCTACGCCTCCAGAGCCGCGCTACCCAAACCGTGCTCCCCCTCATCGTGAAGCAGATAAACGAAGCTTACCACTCCAACGACGACAAGTCCAACTTCGTCGTCGATGGGGTCGAGATCTCCACCGTAAGAGTTATCCTCGATGTTTGAGATCCTCATAAACATTGTTCTTCTCCGGGTCATCTTATGATGGTTCTTGGTTGGCTTCCAGGTGGAGCTATTGGGTCGCGTCGTGAACAGGGTCGAGAGGGTCACTGATGTCTCATTTACCCTAGATGATTGCACGGGAAGGATCGATGTTAACCGATGGTCGGGTCTTTACCTGTTCCCAACCCGAGCTTAGTGTCCTTTTGTTTTTCTTCTGTTGATTCGTTTCGTTCTTTGTTCTTAGGGTGAATGAGACATCGGATACCAACGAAATGGCCAAGATTCAGTAAGACTTGCAAAATTGATGGCTGTCATCACTAATTAGGTTTTGAATTTAATGAGTTTTTATAATTTGTTCTTGTGTTAAGGAATGGGATGTATGTTAAGGTCTACGGAAACTTGAAAGGGTTCCAAGGCAAACGTCATGTAGTTGCCTTTTGTGTTCGGTAAGTATTTCAAATGAGGATTGATATGAAAAAGAAAAATTGGATTTGTTCTTCTTCCAAGTTATGTTCTTTAGGTTATAATAGTTAGGCTTTCATATGCTGATTTATGCATCTTTGTGCTCTGAGAGACATGTTTCCTTTTTCAGTTTGGAGTTTAAGAATTGTACTACGTATGGCACTTTTTTCCAGATCAATAAATTCTTTGCTTTATTTATTCTCATACTAGTTTTTGCATTCACTTAGTCTTAACTAGTTAGGTTGTTGTACATCACTTTTCTTCCTATCAGTTCTCGATATTCTCTGTTTTAGGTCTACAGGAATTTTTTATTATATATGTATAATGTAAGTTTTTAATTGGACAAACTGATAGACCTGCAATCATGTTTGTTCAATTGCTTGTTCAATTCCAGTTGATTGTTAGCTTTAGATGTCATTATCTTATTCAGTGACATACATGTCTTCAATATCAAGATTTATGTTTGTTTCTTCATATTCTTTATTACACTGCTATTGAAACATTCTAGTATCTTATTGTTGTACTTTTGTTTGACAGACCTGTGGTTGACTTCAATGACATCACACATCACTTTCTTGAATGCCTTTATGTGCATTTGGAGAATACTAGACCGAAGGTACTAACACTTTAGTAGGGTTATCCTCTGATTTCTCCTCCCTTTCTTTTTATGTGTCTTGAGAGCTTCTTAAATATGATAATGATAATTCTTGGGGTGTTCTTTTGCCTTCAATTTGAATGGTTCAGTTACATGGAGGTGGCCCTCTTCAGTTCCAGGGCAATGCAGCTACAGCAACAACTCCGATAAAGGGATACCAGACACAAATCTCTAATCAAGTATGCTCTTTTTGATTTATTATTGTTTTCATTTAATTTCCTCATTCTAGTGGGATACACCAAAAGTGCCATTTCCTTTTCATGTATGATTTATTCCTCTTTTCTTGTTATTCTAGCTTCCAACACATTCGGCAATGGGGGCTCGACCTGCAAATGATATCCGCGATTTGGTTTTGAATATTTTCCAGGAACCAGCAAGCCTGTAAGTTTAATTTCTTATGTATGTTAAAACTGAACACCCAGGGAAACTCTGAGAAGTCATGACCATATTATTATTTGAAGCAACAAAGACATAATTCTGCTTTCTATTATTCTCCATAGATTCTTTGCTTTCTATTAGCTTTTGCTCCTATGATTACTGTTGTGCGTACGTTGTGATGTTTGTACTGTCCATAGTCAGCAATGAGCTGTCTTTTGCCCCGTAGTCTGCTATTATAGAAGAGTACCTTCTAAACTCTTTATCAGCCAACCGACATGCCTTTAAACAAATTTGATTTCCCTATTATCAATTTAATTTAGTGATGAAACTCTATGCACTTCCAAATGTTAGTGTAAAGAACCCTGGCTATCTATTAGAAGGTGTCACAGTGCACAAAGCTCCTGCCAAGGTAGCTCTGTGCATGGAAGCCTGAAGTTAACTTGTTCCATAATTTGCACATGGATGTCCTACTTATCTTGCTATTCCTGACCTCTGAACCCATTCTTGTCATTCGAATGTGTAATTGCAATCTTTCTTGAATTAGTTTAATTTGATGCCTGCATTGTGTACTCAGCCATTGTTCTGCTAGCTTAATGCATGTTTTGATAGTCAGAAAGCTGTTGGTCTAAATATGTTGATATTATCTCATTCTTCTGCAGCACTCGTGAGCATGGGTTGCATGTTGATGAAGTTATCAGACGACTTGGATTACCAGTAGATAAGATTAAGTCTCTCCCTCCTTTCACTCCCTCTCTCCTCTATTTCTCTCTTACACATAGATGAGGTTAACCTTGTGAACATATTTCTAAAATCTTTTACAGGGATGCAATTGAATACCATGTTGATGTTGGCAATATTTATTCTACAATTGACGAGTACCATTACAAGTCTGCATGCAATGGCTGATGGCTGATGGCTGGTCGACTAACTGTTGTGGAATGCTTTGAGTCTGGAACTATACTAGTGTATTATGTTAACCAGCATCATATCCTTTGTACATTGTCTTTGTTGTCCTTTTACAAGTAAAAACTATGACAGTGTTACTTTCCCGTGAATGTATGTAGACATTAAGGGAAAAAACGAGGCACCAGAAAGTTTACCTTTTAGCTTTTACATGGACTGTGCCTGAGACTCTCATGGTGCAAGTACGTTGATACCGCTGCTACTGTTTGAATGTAAGTTTTGTAAGTTTGAAAATATAGTGGAAGGAGACTGGTGAACAATTTGTGCCTTATGATGAGAATATTGTTGTTATTGGGATGTACAGTTGAGGCTACTATGTAATTGAAAGAGTATATTGGTTTAATATATCCTATACAGTGGGACACTTCTTTGTGAATACGGTTACGCTAATTAGGAAAGCTAAACTGAATCCTCTCCTCATAGTTAAAATCTCGTAGGTGTTTGGGAAATATTTGCATGAGATCAGTCACTCCTGAGGGTTATATTCTAGCTTGGAACTTTATTAGTGAGTCGAATCTTTGCCTTTACAGAGATAATCATGTCGCTGTGTCTCCAAATATAATTACCCTCCCAAGGTCAAGGTTTTATGCATCACAAATAAAGATCAGGTTTAAGACAACTATTTTTTTTGTTAGCAGTTTGAGGCTTTCAGCCCTAAAAATTTAAATATATTATTGTATGCTAATTATGGATGACTATGTCAACCGGCACGAGGCACAAGGGGGTGTCATACGACACCCTTCTTAGCGCCTCTGACAGCTCATCCGAATCCGCAATTTAAATTTTTATTATTATCCGACCGGATCCGATCCCATTTTTCTTACCTGATGCAAAGAGCGGCGAGTAGGCGAGAGCATTCTCCCTTATCTGTTTCTCCCTCTCTTGTGGCACGACACTGCACAGCCATTGTTATCGCTAATTAATTTTTTGGTTCATTTTAAAAAATTCTTATACGGACACTGTTAGAGCACGTAAGTAGCTCTCCATTTCCACATGGTTATAATTTACCCAAAGGAGAGATAACATGGACCACATGAAAGTGTTACACGAAGAGATAAGGCCTGCAACCCCATTGTGAACCAAAGCAAAAAGAACAAATCTCTCTGCTCAAATTGCAGATGGCAAAATCCTTCAATTCCATCTCAAGACTCTTCACTCCTATCACCACCCACCTTCCTAACACCAGAAGCCATAAACTTTCTACGTTCTCGTGCTCCGGCTCGCGAGCTTCTTCTTCCTCCTTTTCTTCTTCTACTTCTTCTTCTTCTTCTAATTCTAATTCCTCCTCTACACCATCAGATAGAGTTGAAGCCTCTCAGGTGACTGCAACTTTCACATGAACATGAAGTAGAAAGACATGCAAATAGATTATATATACTGAAACCATTACTTCCCTGTAACAGAGTCCAAAGAAGAATCTGAGAAAGGTAGCGAAAGCGCCACGCCGCTTGATCTCAATCTCGACTGCGGGTGCGAGATGGCAGGGTCAATGGAGTTGTGACTTTGTGTTCACACTTAGAGAGCTTCAGCTCGAAGACTTGGCCGAGGATGGTGACAAGGACGCAGAGGTCTCTGTTACCCTCTCCATCCAGAAGGTAATTTCTCTAGTAATGATATCTCTAGACATCCAAAGAATGGAAGGCCTAATATGTCTTGGAATAGGTAATGGCTATTTTAGTGTCTATTATGCTTTGATTTTCTTCTACTTCTTGTGCATGAATTGCCATTCTGTTTCAACTTCAATTATGTCTGTTTAGGATGCTGCACTTTGCAACATCATGAAGCTAATTTAAGCGTAAAAAGTTTTTGTTTCAATATATTTGTGGCCGAACCATTAAAATAGAAGGGGAGAAGAAGAAATCATGGTTTATCTCGCCACCAATAGATTCAGATTAATCTGAATCTAAATGACAATTCTACGAATTTTGAGAACAAAAATACGACAATTGAGGAGATTGGGTCACCAATTCAGCTACATTGATGTAGTGTATTGTATTTAAAACCAAACTACCACTGAGCTTAATCTTCTTAATTTCAGCATGCTGGGTTTGGATTCTCAATAGATGGGCGAGTCATCACATCCTTCAATAGAAAATGCAGCTGCTGCTTCTCATCCTACTGCAGAGAGGTATATTATATTACATCTGAAACCCATAATTTGGATGTTAAGTGAGAAAAAATAATGTTATACTTGAATAATAAGTGAAATAATGTAGAGCTTATTCTATCTACAAATGGATAAAAATATTGAATTATCAGAAGATATGATTGTGATATTGAATTAATTTACAGATCGATACTACATTCGATGTCTGGGTTCTACCTTCAAGCAGGAATAGTGAGCTTAATTTGCCTGAAATTGGCGGAAATGATCCTTCATTAAGTCTCCTGAACCTATTTTCTCTCTCTTTTTTCTCTCTAAACACACAAGAAATTCTAACATGCAGAATTTAACTTAGCAGGTCATCTACGTAAAGCCCGGGTCAGAAGCCGATCTCGACTCTTTAATCCAAGATACGATACGTCTCTCAGCATCAGCAAAGGTAACATAATTTAACCTACCCTGGAATATCTTTAGCATTCCAGTTACTAAAATGGTGGTGGTGTTCATGGTGCAGGACACTTGCTCAGAGTCATGTGAGAAGTCTGCAGTCATATGGCAATGTATGCATAGCATTCATCACTTATGAAGATCTATTAATGCCATCTCACCTGTATGTTGCAAATGCTTGCAGATAATGATGGAAAGAGGGATTATGACCAAAGGTGGTCAAGGCTTCTTGAGTTGAAGAAGGCAATGTAAAAGAGCATGCTTGGTTATATCATCATCAGCCTACAATCTCAGAAAAGCCTCCCGATGCAAAGGCAAGAGGGATGTGAGAGAAATTCCCCAGAAAGTATCAGGTTGTTGCAGCAAACATGGGCAGAAGAATGTCACTACTCAAAAGAAGATTACTAATTACAGGGTTCAATTTAAGGGTAGGTGCTTATGTAGAAATAGATAGTCAGACACTCTTTGCACAATCTACATCAGAATTTGGATGAGATTAAAAAAAAAAAATAGCATAATAAAGTCAAAATGTATGAATAGAACAATATGTTTTATATACCTGAATAAGGGATTCAGTGAATAATGGTTCATCATGATGAAGATGTCTGCTATTGTAATGTGGCAGAAATTCGCATTATATATAGTTGAGAGGGGAATTGCTGATTCCTGTTAGATTATTTATAATAAAGGAAGACTGTGCAACTAATAAGGCAAATAATTTAGTTAGGGCAAATAATGCTTGAGAAAACAAGGACATGAAGCTGCAGTGCTTACCATGCCAATTGCTATTGTAAGTCTGCAATATTTGTTTGATTATGCCATTTATTTATCCACAAACCAGCTAATTAACTGCACAAGACGATCAATGATCATGTTGGACACTTTTCATTGAGCAGAAAATATATATATTCTGTTCAGGTAATTGAAAAATGCAGCTTTGTCCACTTTATCCGAGCAGCATTCACTTTTGACATGGTGACAACCAACTGTTAGATCTATGAATGTAGAAATGATTATATAATTGTAAGCATCATTTCATGCTATTTTTCAATAAAGCTTGCAAATGCTTGTGAAGATATCTTTCACATTTCGAATTCTGGCCACTCATTTCACAAGTTCGACATTATAGAGAATAGCTGCTAGTTTGCACCGACCTTAATTACCCCATATGTTTACAGTTCGTCCATTCTATTAAACAAAGAGCAAATAAATACAATTTTAGCAGACACTAATTACAGAATATCCTATTATACTCAATCAATGTTTTACTAATGGTTCCTCCTTAAGACAAGGAGGTAATGAAAGTGTCCACTTTGTCGTTCATATTTCTCGACAAGAACTTCATGCATATGGGAGGCTTCACCTTAGCAAGAGCAAGCACAGATTGAGGCAGGGTCCATATTCCATCACCACATATCAAACCAGAAGCCACTGCAGGTCCAAATGCATCTGCCTTTGCCTTGTTGATCAACTCCCACACAAACAAAATCAAGCTCCCTAAGCACATGTCAATGGCAAAGTATGATCCTATGTAGAAGGGTATTGCCATTGCCATTGGGAGAGGTATAAATTTCGCTATCTTTTTTGGTGCCAGATCTCTTAACAAGTTAATGAGAATTGCAGCAGCAAAAAATATGTAGCAGAGTGTGAGGCAGTTCTTTGGAAGGGATGAGACACCATCGACACCAAGGATAGCCATGTTGCGATAAACAATGGCATATGGTGCAGGGTATTCACTGCCACTGATACCGATGTCCTTGAAAGCCTTGTAGAAAAGCCAAAAGACACAGGGAGCTATAACACAACCCATTGAAGTACCTATCACTTGGCTAACAAACATAGACCTTGGAGAGGCTAAGGTCATGTATCCAGTCTTGAAATCTTGCATGAGATCGGAAGCAGTAGACACAATGCTCATCATGACACCGCAAGCTGCGAGGCCCACAAGCACGCCGCCATGATCTGCACCTGCCCAGGCCCCAATGGTGAAAATTGCGAGCTTCCCATAGGTGGAGGCAAGAGACCAGTCAGTAAGGCCGCTTCCGTAGGCATTGCAGAAGGCCAATACTGGTGCAATGATATAGGCTACCAAAATGTAGTACCATTTTAGCTGCGGAAAGATGTGTGGTAGTGTGATGATTGAGATAGCAGCAATGACAACATAGCCCCCAAGCGCAACCTGCTTTGGTATTTGATCCTTGAGGAAGAGTTCAGTACGCCGTTCTTCGTCAAAGGAGACGGCGGGGCTGGTTGTAATAGGACTGCCATCATCTAAGACAGGAAGCGTGCTTGTGGCACCTCTTTTCTGCACCACTGAGACAAAGGAGGAAATAGTGCGGAGCAGCACCTTGAGGAAGTTGTAGAGTCCATCACCAAGAATCATAGCTATGGATATGAAGACCTGTACGATTAAAGAGATTTTGGATAATTCAGTCTAGTTCTAACTAGCAGTCTGAAAATTGGTGCACCTGATTGGGAAGTAGATGCTTACCCTGTAACCTTGCAAGCCATGAAGACTACCGGATGGAAGATCTGCTGGATACCACTTACCCTTTTGATTATTAATGAGAGGCCACATTACCCCCCATGAGAGAATGCCTCCTAGGAGAACAGATATATTCACAATGTATGGGCAGATCATTCCAACTCCAACATAAGTAGGAGAAAAATCAAAATAAAACCTACAAAAATAATGATCCAAACTCAATATTTATATAACTGCACTCTTCAAGCTGAGCACAAGACGATTAAAACGAAAATAAAATAGACATGAATTTGTAAGGAGAGATGTGAAGGCTATGCTTATCACCTGTTCTCATAAGCTTTCAGACCCAATGTAGGGAAGGATACAAAGCCACAGTTATCTCCAGCTGTGTAGAACCACTGGAAGAACCCCCACAGGAAGCTAAACACAAAGAACTTGCCCAATGTCTTCACTTGCTTCCTGAAAATAGAATGATTAGTGAATAACACTCCTAATCACATTTGACTAGTGAAACAAAGTATAATTGCACTATTATAATTGTACTTTGCTAGCTTGGCACCCTGGGGTGTGTGGAAACCATTGATAAGGTGAGCAGTCGCAGTGCCACTGGGATAGATGAGCTTGTAGTCAATGATCATGATCTGAAACAAAGTTCTATAGTTGTTTATCTTTGACATGCTAAATCAAATTTCCATACTGAGTTCAGTAAATTGAGTTGGAATTTACCTTCCTTAGGGGTACCAGAGCAAAGAGACCAAGAAAACTGACGACAAATAGAAATCCAATCATCCATCCTAACTTTGGGTTCTTGACATTCTGAGCATCATTCAATTCCGTTGTTTGTTGGGCAATTGTTTCACTCATACCAAAAAGGTAACTACCAAAGCCCCCTGTTGAATTCAGTAAGTTGAAAGTCTTGAAACAACCAGAACAAAACTATTTCCATCTCAAAAGAAATGTGAATACAAGTACGCCTAGCTAGTTATGGAAGGGTCTTTAAAGCTTACATGTCAATTACATCGCAAGGAAGGAATTAAGTACTTCCCAAGGGCAAGTTAGATGCCATGTAGGTTTTTAGTGAAGCCAAAAAATCAGGAGACCTAAGGGTTCCATAACAATTTGTTGTTGACACATTATTTGTTTATTACTCATTAGTTAACCAAAACAATTTGCAAACCTTGATGGAGATGGCATGTCAAAGGCAAATAATTAAACCCAATCCATCACTGCATAACAATTAGCACTGGAAATTGTCCATGAGTGTAAGAAGAACATGTATGAGTCAAATTCTTCAATTTGTTGTCTATTTAGGGAATACATATCATGTGTCCTGCACTCTATTAATTTTATTATAAATGAGAGAAAGCACTAAGAAAATGAAAACAAGCTTATGTAGAATAACATACTACAAAAACTATGAACTGGACCAGGGTTTCATGCATGAACTTGCATTAAAGGTTCCTACTAGCACTGTCTAGCAGAGAAGTACAAGTTAAATATCACCATAAACAAGCTTAAGACAAGTCAAATGGCAATTATAACAGAAGGAGCTTGATCAATTACCAGTTTTCAGTGCTTACAGTTGTCTGACAAGCAATGGAAGTAAGATAAATTATCACAGAATTTTTATCTATGAAGTATGGAAGACCGTACTTCTCAAAGAAAGTAGTATTTACAGCCTAAGTTACTTTTTAATTATGATCTGACCCCACAATTTGGACCTATAAATCAATCCCACACTTTAATGCTCAGAAAGCATCAGTGAATGATGAGGCACGAAATATGTATAATTTTTCTACTTTACAATACTTTCTTCTTCATAACATGCCAGTTGAAGAAGGCCAGTTGTTATATAATAGGTTGAAGATGGGCCTCAATATTCCATAATACCGTGTTGCAAGGAGTTCCTAACACTCAACAGTAGCGAGATATTTGACTCCACAAAGTGACAATAAATAAAAAATGGGCATCACTTTCCTTGATGTGTCTTTGTCTAGCGCGTGTGTACGAAAGAATAAAGCTAAGGTCAGAAGTCAATTCAAGCAAGATAAACAGTTTTGCAGCCTAATGTGGGCCCAAGCTAAACGTGCTTTGTATCAACTACATTGATGCTCATCCAGTGCCCACCACCTCGGACCTCAATTGTCATCATCTTACTTTTTCTTTACCCAGTCTATAGATCATTGATTTCCCTCTCCATATTCAACAACTGAGAGGAATCAAATCAAAGAATCAAGATCCTTCCTAGTTCCTATGATGTGTGAAAAGGAATACAAAAGGTTAAAAAAAAAAAACTTTATGTAGAGTAAGATATCTGAGTTCGACCCCTCCTTGCAGCATGCGAGTGAGGACACTTAATAGAGGTAAAATAGTGAAGGCCGGCCCTTGGTTGCTAAATTAGCAAATATGGTACTTGTAAAATTATATATATATATAATTATTGCATTTATTACTATAAATTGGTCAGGATCTTTGTGTGTAAAAATACTCACACGAAGACAAACGATTCCATACCGCTTAAAAAAAAAGTATAGAAAAAACCCACTCTTTATTAAATTAAACTTGTTCGTAGCCCCACTATAGTTAACAATAGCACCTCAATGTTTTGATAGATGGATTAATCCAAAAAAAACCGACGGTCAGATATCATCCCATTCCCCACCATGCACCAAACTCTATCGCATCTCAACGACCAAATCCCATTCAATGCATCTAATGTAATCGAGTAACCTAGATTAGATTAAAGGGAGAAAGGAAAAGGTAACGCCGTTGAGCTTACCGCTGAAGGCGATGCCATAGGCGGCGACGACGCAGGTCTGGATGACGGTGTTCTCCTGACGGGTGAAGGGTTGCTTAAGTAGACCGGCCTTGTCCAGCACCGACGTCCACATCTTGACGAAGAAGTAGCCGAGCAGACCGGCGGAGACGTTGAGGGAGGGGATGATGCCGGTGGTGAGGTTAAGCTTCATCACGATGATGCTGAACATCACCGCCAGCACGAAGCTCACCGCGAAGGCCCGGAACGTCAGCTGCTCCCGCCACCCCGGCACGCGTTTCCCCTCGAACACCTGCTCCACCGACATCGGCTCCTCCGTTTCCTCCGCCTCCTCCTTCCTCGGCCGTTGGTGCCGCCGCCGCATCTCGCTCGAAACCTCCACCATCTCCATCTCCTCGCCGCCGGCCATGCCCGCCTCGTGATTCGCGCGGCCGTTCTCGTCTTGCGATCTCATCGTATTTGGTTTTGGGTCTTGGCCCTTGCGAAGTAGGGATCTGTAATGCGTATTTATCGTACTCGTTGATGTGATGGGGTCCTTTGTTTTCATATGGGTGAGACGGAGGAATGCCGATCGTCGGATGGAGATCGTACGGAGCTGGGGAAAGTGCGTTTCTTTTATTTTGTTATACGTGCTTATCTTCTTCTTTTTTTAATTTTAAATTATACGTGTTTATCCGCTCGTAGATTCCTTAATAACCTACCATACTTATCATTATTATTATGATTAATTTTGAACAAATATCTATAAAATATAAAATATTTATGCCTGTTATTTTATTTTTAAAATAATTTCATTTAGGTCCCTGATTCCAGAAATCATTATCCAATTCCACACACTCCTGAAAAATAAAAATTTTGAATTGAAATTATTCGTTCATTTTGAATTTTAAAGATTCCTATAATTAATCCTTCCTTATGAGTACAAAATTCTTCCACGTTGTGAGATTACGGGGGCAGCGTTCACATGGAATAGATCCGGGAATTAGGCGGTTGATCATATTATTATAGATAATTCACAGGCTGTTTTATTTTTCATCAGTTATTATCACAGAAAAGAAGAAATAAACTTCCCTTAAATTTAAATTAACCCACCGGAGAGGGAGAGGAGTATCCTAATGAGTGGGGAAAAGATAAAGAAAAGAAATACCCAACTGGCTGGCAGCTTTAACTTTTCTCACGCTCTCATGCAGGTTCTTATAATAGATTGCAAGGAAAAAAGGTTCCAGATTCTCTGAGATACTAATTCCAACCGCAAATAAATGTTACTTGCTAACTCCACTCATTCGGACGATCTATTTTACTTTATCCCCCTCCGCCACCCTTCTCTGTGTGAAAGCAATGAAGAGCAAGCGGCGCTGGTAGCTATCTATCTTGCCCACAACTATCGACTTTGAAATAATTCAATAATCCCACAGAATTCTTCACCTCCCTTGATTCTTCCGTTTCTAGATTCGCTCACTAATAAGTATATGAAGTTGAATTCAGAGGCTATGATTACTGTACATGCCGTCTTCAAATGTAGGCTAACTAACTTCTTCAAATAAGGGTCCACCATGATGGCATAAAGTCCAAGTTTTATTCTACCAGTAGCTCACAGCTTGCCTGTTTATATTCTCACTTAGACCAGGAACCTTATGGATCATCATAATTTTTAATTATAAAAAAAGAAAGTTAATACTAATATAAAAAATAATAATTATATTTGATGTGACATAAAATTGATATAAAAGTATTAAAAATGAATGGTGTTTCGAAAAATAATATTTCAAAATTTTTGCAAATATATTAGGCTCCTTTTGGAAATGAGAGAGAGAGGAGATAGCAACAGTAACTTATATGATTAGTAATTATATATTATCATCTCAAAAATTAAACTGATAATTTTTAAAAAACTATATAAAATAAAATGAAAAAGAATGTTAAATTAATATACTAGAATAAGATAAGCTGTTTAGTTGCTACACTAAAATAAGCCTATTCCGATAGGGGGCTAACTTACATTATTAATACCTGGAATCCTCCCTTCGCACTTAAGCTGGATTCCGTTGACGAATTTGCTTTTGGATAGGTCAATATAAGCACAGAAAAAGTAGTGTAAAAGCAGTATCTTAAGTCAACAAATTAGAATAGATTGAGCTGGCATAAAATTGACAAGAGAGTGATAAGTATCTTCCTTGCAAGATGCTTCGATTCAAGATTTCGCTGTTGACCTCAGATTTGACATATAAATTATATGTGGCGTTGCACGCTTCTCATGACATGACATGTGCATTGTTTCTGAATACTTAGCTTCGAATTGGCCGCCTAACCGATTAAACCGCTGGATATTTTGGAAAATAAAAAGTCAAACGCTAACCAAAAAACGACAGATAATTGAATATTTAGACGTTTTAATTGTAAATAAAAGACCATGAAATTCTTAGACTAAATTTTGATTTCAGTTCGGCCAAATTTTCTAGTAAAATTGAGTTATATTCTGCAGATGATAATTAAAACTAATAAATGCGCATAACAAAGTGTTATATATATATATATATATATATATATATATATATATATATAATATACACTTCCGCAGTGGAGCACTATCAATGGATTCAATCCCTTCCATAGGCTGATATTGTATTGACATAACCCAAAGTACAGACATTATCCTCCTAAATATGCATATGGTGGATGGATGCCTTTTCACAACGGGAAATTCATAAAATATCTGCAGCATCTAGCAACGCTCTGCTCAATCAAAATTATTGACCAGTCAAAAGGAAATAATTCATAGCATATCTGTAACAAATTAGACATCAATTTTCTTGAACGACATACTAAAAATGGTAAACGGCCTCTTGTATGGAGTTTTGTACCAACAAATAAATTACAGAGTGATAAACAGACATTAGTATGACTGGGAAGATGAAGGTCAAGCCGAGCCACCATTAATGAAATTTTACTTCTCTTCTACCCTTCACCTTTCAGTTTATCGAATTATCAACACTAGGTTTAGAAAAAGCACCAAGCAAAAATGCAATTATAAAGGATTACTCTCCATGTCCATCGCCAAAGGTAAACACCATGTCGAGCAAATGTCCGACCTGAATCTGGAGCTAGATAAAAAGGTAAGCAAAAAATTAACCAGAAAACCTACAGCACTCGTCACACATATTAGCAACTTTCTACCAACATACCTGCCATTCTTCAATACTTGGAACTAAATGAGTCAAGCCCAATGTCACTTTTTAGAAAAACTTTCCACAGTGCAGAGCTTGTAAGCCCCCACTAATATATATATAAAGAGAGTGACGGACAATAGAAGTAAGAAGGATGCATATATCCATCCAAAGTTAGAACAGCACTACAAAATAAAATATATCAACTCAGGAACTTAAAAAGGTAATGAATGATCTACAGAGAAAACTGTAGTTTAATATGGGATAAGCACAGGTCCAAAACTTTGGAAGATCCCAGCAAGTTCAGTTTTTTGTAGTCTGAACACTATACTGACAATCGTTTATCAAGTCAAGAAGAGAAAAAAACAAAGAATCACATATACCCATAATTTATGCATGAGCACAAAAGATCACCTCAAGTCATCTAAAATCAATTAAATTTTATAGCCTAAACTTAAACCTCTATACTTTCTAGCATAACTCTTTTATCTCGTTGCAGCCTCTCAAGCACCCTGTATGTTCGACATCCCCTCTGGTGCAACACTCAAAACAAACCTTACAAAGTACAGAAGAAACAAAATAGGTCGGCATTCAAATCTCAACCATGCCACGAGACCACATCATATAAAAGAAGCATATAGTATTCAGTTATCCACTCCATACTCTGGCTTTTCACTTAAACAACAGATGGACCGAGAAAAGCAATTACAAAAACCTCTTTATCATAATTCAGACAGATTGTGCATCTAAATGATAGCAAGAAACCAAATACTTGAATAGCTCTCACTAGTACCATGACATAGTTTCACTTCATCAAAATTTGTTTGTGATTAATTACCAAAACAACATCAGTACCACCTTAACCTACTATTGAATTATTTTACATTTTAAAAGAGAGCTATGCTCTGAATGCAGCTCCAACTAACTCAATGCATGCTTTACCTTGATAAAAGATCATATCACATAGACAAAATCGAATCTGCCATATGATGCACCAAACAAGTATTATTGTAATTACAGTAGTATCTGCTTGCAGCTTAGCTTTCAATCACCAATGAAGCTTGTTCTCATCAGAGCCAGTACAGAATCTGAAGAGTATAGCCAACAAATATTTTTCTACAATTGTATTATCCAAACATTCGACGTTTCTAATCTTGCTGCTCTCTGACATAATTGGAAAACTAAAAGAGCAACCTACGGGCACTGTAAAAAGTCCAAGCATTGAAGTCATGAGCACATCATTTTCTGACGTTACTCACGGAGCAACCTCCAAGATCAAAATTCATCATCTTCAGGAGAAATTGTTTAACTAATAGTTTATCTCACTAAACTTCTTAAATAACTAATCACTTCCAACTTCAACTGATCAAATTTCAAACATGTCAGAATCTTGGCGTTGATTACCAATCTAATTACCTTCCAAACTAGCTGCTCCTATTTGTAATATGGCACAAAAAGCACAAGTCCTGATCTACTATGTTAAATATCATGATCAAATAGTGTAAAAACTGCAATACTATTGCAAGAAAAACACATAAACAGATCAATTCACTTGATTGAAAAGAGAAAAAAAAGCATGCAAGTACAAGATGCACAAGAAAAGAGACTAAAGCTCCAGGAAAGCATACAGCTTTGATGAAATGCTAGCAATATTAGTGTGATAAGTAGTAGTTACACTTACTACCCTCCATCTATTATTCCAATCAATGACATGGGAATTATTAATAACCTGCGCTGTGGTGGATTCTTATGCAACAGCTCAAATAGTTAAGAGTAAAATTGTGCAAGTAACCTAGTACGATATTCCAGAAGAAAAAAATGCATATATGAGGTATACTAAATTTTTTAGTTGTTATAATAGATAGAAACTAGTGCTATCCTTCGCATAAGTTCAGTAATGAGAATCCTCAAATTTCTTTTACAAATTCACAACCCCGCCACTCAGAGAGGTTAAGACCGTTCTAAATAATCAGTGTGTGTCACCCTTACAACTAACCCCAAACAATGACTAGAAAAGGCATACAGTGATACAACAAAGATAAAGCACAAAATATGTTTATAGGACAACATAGACTTTCCCAAAAATGCTTGGCAAGAAAACTAACCAGGATAACACTTTATTGAAGGAAGTAAACGAATAGACATTGACTCTTCTATCAAATAACTGACCCGTGATTTTTCTCAAGATCAACCGATGTTCTTTCACATAAATGTTATTATGTACACTCTACCAAGAAAGGAAGATAAAACCTTCACTTGAAACTCCTAAGAAAGATAAGAAGCTTCAAGAAAAGTAATAGAACAATAAGTGAACTTATGAAAATAGGTGCACTCGTAAAATTATTAGTCCTATACCTCAAGCAAATACATATACCCAGCCATTCAGTGCCCACAGCCCTAGAGACCACTGTATGCATCTAATTCCAATAATCTAATACAACTGTAACTGGTGAACAGTTCTTACAAGTCAACAATGTGAAAACTCTTCATGCAGACAACACTCTTAATTTCACAAGGAACTACCTAAACCAGTTAACCACTTAGTGTTCATATCTTAGAGCACATCAATAAAGACCAACGTAGAAACAGAAGTTGATAGAATAATGGAGGATATTTCAAATCCATCAACTCACACCCATAACTCAGTATGTAAAGATGCTGAAATTAACCACAATCAACAAGCACATCCACGGGATCTTCAAATTTCATGGTTCAGAGAATCCTGATACTGGAAATGTTTAGCTTCATAAATTAATTATAGCTCACAAATAAACATCAGCAACTTTCCAAAACCTCAAAGGTCTTCCAACATCAGTCAGATCCACAGACCGAAAATGAAATAAAAGTCAAAATCCTTTCCAATACATATAAATGCTCCACAAGTATCAGAGCAAATATATCAACTTTCAAGTGAACTTTCTAGTTTTCCTGTTTAAAAACGCCAAGCAAACCATGTCTCAGAACAACAAGACCTCTCATGGATTTACTACTTAGACATGAGAAAATGATGATAACGGTGTGAAGAACCAATCCACTTGTGATGTTAACCACAAAATAATCTCCGCAGTCTTTCATATCTTAGTCATCAAAACATATTGCATCACAAATCAAACATACTCTTCTGTATGTTATTCTGAACTCCTGAAAAAGGTACATCGCATCATCCAGTGAGAGCCAGGGGGCAATGAACTTTTTAACAACTCACACTATGAAGATAAAGAAACTAATCCAAAATGATGTTCCGTTCTCCTCACTGTTCCGATCAGATCAAAACATATAGATCACCAACTGTCACCAACCGAGGATGAATTGACTTCATGCACAAAGATTTTATCCCCAACTTTACTTCAAGATTTCATAAATGATATGATCACTGAATTAAAAAGAGGACTACTTCCAATAATGTTTATCATAAACCAGCGAATATGCAGCACAACCGCACTTACAGTAGCCATAAACCTAACCATATGGTTTGTCTAAGGAAATACACAATAAAGGCCACTACGTAAGAACCTAGCTATCAAACGTTTTGATGTTTAAACAGCTCAACAAATGCACGAGGAACATTACGTCCATAATCCTATAGAGAACTTGCCTCCTGCAGCAGCATCCACGCATATTATGTTACTGGCAACACAAAAGCAATTTAAAATTTTAAATGAGGCCCCAAAACAGTTGTTGGCAGGAATGTGACTGTCCGATAGAAAGTGTTTACCATCTAATAGTAGTAGCCACCACCAGAGTGTCCACCCCTGTAAAGAGATGAATATGTTCTACCGCCATACTGCAAATTATAGACAGAGGAAGTAGGTAACTTGCTGATATGACTGGTTCATGTAAAGTTAAAAATGTGTAGCAATACTTACGTCTGAACCAAAATAATCACGTGAGTATAGACCACCCATTCCCAATGAATCTGAAGTACACAGAAGTATTAAGCAGCTCAAAAATAATATGAAAATCATGTAAGTTGCATCTAAAATACTGTAGCCTTTTCTGATTAAAAGACAAGAATACTTACCTCGGTAACGGCTCCCACCAGACAATGGATCAGGATGGTCAAAACGAGGGCGTAATCTAGAACCAGGCTCCAAGTAACCAGAATCATGCTCCTGCATCCAATTATACAACATAAATAAGTCAATCATGACATGGCAATGATAACTTGTTTCAGAGAATACATAAATAAATACTAACCATCATAGAAAAGGGACGCTTGTTACCATGACCAACATTTCCATAAAAATATGGATCTTCACCAAGGTGGGTAGCACCAAAAGGACTGCCAAAATCCCCTTCTGGAGGAAATGGTGGCCTCCTGGAAGGAAACCCCCTCCCATGCCCCCTTTCAAAAGCTCCATGCCCCCTTTCAAAAGCACCACGCCCTCCTGATGTAGAACCCCATCTACCTCCTGTCAACAGTGAATCAACTCAATGTCAGACGTGACAAAAAATGATCTGCTGTTTAGCAACTCTCATTGACAGAACCTTATTTTACCTCGAAATTGGAAGGGCCTCCTACCACGGAAGTCAGAAGGTGAACTGTCAAGATTGTTATCAGCGGCAAACAAAAATCTTCCACCTCTACCTCGTCCTCGGAGATTGAAACCCCTACCACCTTGGAAACCTGCCCGGTGTGCAGAAAACCTACCTCTACTATATCCTCTACCTTTTGAAACATGATAGTTCAGAGTGAGGGGTCTGAAGAAGGAAATAGTTCAAAGGATATTAAAATTGAGTACTTACCAAATCTATTAAAACCCATGCCAGAATATCCAATGCGAAACCCACCACTCATTCCACCCTTCACAGCTTGAGTTTTAGGTAATGGATTTGCAAGCCTAGCTCTTGCTTTAATCTGAATGATCATAAAGAAAAGAAATCCATATGAATAATACAAAGCAAGGCAAAAGGCAAAAAAAGTTTATCAAACAAAAAGAAAGATAACTTATTTGCATAGGAGTTCCTTAGAAAACTATCCAGGGAAGCCTGTTTTCCAGACATTGTATTTTAAAGAAAAATAAACCTCCCAGTAGGAAATTATGAACAGGGGAAAAGATCTCCCTTTCTCAGCCAAAATAAAGAGTAAAACCCAAGGACCTTCATACTTTCATAGGACATTCTTTCTTATGATCCTTTCGCAGTTTCACTTGATTTCACTTAATGCATGGTATTAGGTAGGTATAAAATGCAGTGTTATTACTCACATGCCTAAAGAAAGATGTAAATTTAATTCATGCCTAAATTAAGCAACCTAATATTTTACATGATATAAAGTTCTAATATATTGACAACAAAAATAATCAACAAGAATAATCTTTCTAATAAAATCAATTTTATTACATGTAGCATCTTGCAAGAAACCCATTAGATGTGGCCTTAGTACAAACCCTAAAGAGATAAATCAAAACAAATCATGTGGATTTCATAATGATTATTTAGATTAAAAAATGCAACTAGGGCAGGCATGTTCACAACTATGTTATGGCCTTTGGAAAAGTTAAATGGCACCCCAACATTACCAAACTCTTCCATCACGATCAGAAATTCCTGTACAACTTGAACTCATTCTCCAAATTAGGGTCTTGCACTATGCAATGATAGGACTGACAAATCAGATTTTGGACCAGTAAAAATTTTAAAAAATCTTTAGGAATAATTTGCAGCAATATCAATGGAACAGATATTATTACAAGCATTTTCTATCAACTCTTTCTTCTCAAAGCATAACCCAAAAGTCTACTTGGAGTTAGCTTTGTAACTTTGTATAGTACAAACTACAATCAATATATATAACAGAGAAACCACATAAAATGAGATCAAAATTTAGTACCTTTGTTTTGCCATCACCCAATTCCATGTTATTTATGCCTTCAACACAAGCAACAGCAGCTTCATGTGTACTAAAGTTCACGAACCCAAAATCATTTCTCTTTGCAGTTGACATATTGCGAGCCAGCACAACACGCTCTATCTCACCATATCCTTTAAACTGCTCTTTGACCCGATCTTCATCCCAATATGGTGGAAGCCCATCAACAAACACTGACTTAACCTGCCTCAACAATAGAACACAACAAACACATCAACATTTTTTGCAGTATAAATAGATGTG
The DNA here is from genome assembly GCF_019914945.1 of Typha latifolia. Classification (NCBI taxonomy): domain Eukaryota; kingdom Viridiplantae; phylum Streptophyta; class Magnoliopsida; order Poales; family Typhaceae; genus Typha; species Typha latifolia. Next base: position 14,331,742 of record NC_133088.1, on the reverse strand, counting down.
CTGCAAAAAAGGAGGAACAGACCATGGTCAATGAACAATGGGAAGAAGAGGGATGAGAGACTGAAGAAAACAGAAAACCTGGGCCATGACTTCTGGATCTGGTTCACGTAATGGCTCTGCAAAAGCAACCTTGGCAGTCCTTTCTGGATGGCCAAAAATAACATCTGGCTTCTGTAACCGCTTGTAAGCAAGCATTGCATCTGCATGGCAAGAGAACTCAAGGAAGGCAAAACCTCGACTCAAACCCTCGTTTTGGGTGTCAGCAACAAGAGTAATATGCTCAACTCCATCTACCCCATAGTCCTGAAGCTTTCGCTTGATCTGAAATTCCACAATGTTAAATTATTACCAACACAGGTTATCATAGACAATTCTTTGTAAAACAAGCGAAGTTAACCATACAGCCTCTTTTGTCCATGTATTGCAAATGTTGCCTAAAAAAAGTGTGTCATTGTCTTCACTTGGTGCAATCCCACAGCGCTTTCCACGTATCTGTGGAACAGTTGAGATAAGTCAGACTACACATAAACTTTCATGTCCATATTACTGCTGGAAATTTTGAACTATTATGAACACAAAATAAAGCAAAACCAAGTTCAGACCTCATCACAAACAATAGATGAAAATATGCTTCAATAGCTTAATAATTTTGAGTATAATTTAGCAGGCTAACAAGTTAAAAATGCAGCCAAATCAAGCACATATTGATATGCTTTGGATGAACAACACCTGCCAAGAAAAATGGCATTTTTATAAAGCTTTGTTTAAGTCTTCCTTCTTAGGATGATCGAGTGACCTAATTTTCAAACTATCAGACTCAGGCCGGAAGAGAAGCAGAAGTAAATACAAACAAAGCAAGAAGAATGTTCATCTCACCACAGGATTTTTCATTTCTACAATTGCCCGAGCAGCCTGCTCCTTACTGGAAAACTTCACAAACGCAAATCCCTTGTTCTTGTTGGTCACAAAATCTTTGTGAAGCCGGACTTCAACAACCTCTCCAATCTGCTCAAATACCTTCTTTATATCCTCTTCCACAGCATCTCGGTCCAAGCCCCCAACAAATATCTCCTGCTCTTTCTTTATCTTTCTCCTCTGAGCCATATCTGAGATCTCCATCTGTTCATCCACTTCCACCTGCACACCTGCTTCGTCTCCCTCTCTTTCGTCTCCCTCCCCGCCTTCCACTCCCTCCTCCCCTTCTCCTTCTTCCGCTCCATCCACAAGCTCCTCCGCAGCTTGCTCAGCAACAACTTCCTGATGCCCACCAACCTCCACCATCTGTTCATCTCCTGCAGGGTCTTTCTCTTCGCTATTCTCAGCTGGACCGCTCTCCATCTCATCCTTCGCATCTGTAGCAGCAGCCATGTCCATTTTCGGCTCCTCCTCCACTTCCTCCTTTGCTTCCTCCGTAATCTTCTCTGGTTTGGCTTCTGATGCAGCTTCCTTTGCAACCTCCACCTTGGAAGCAATCTCCTCGGCCCTTCCCGCACCCGGCGGCGACTTGGCCTTCCCACCAGCTTTCTTCTCCGGGGATTTCACAGCAGAAACATGTTTCTTTCCATCGGATGGAGTCACCGCCTCCTCGACTGAAACAAGAACATCCACAAACAGTAAGAACACCAACTACAACAAATCAATTATCAAAACTAGGGCACCGATCCTAAAAAGTTTTCACCATTCGGCTCCGGCGTTGGCTGCGGGGTGGCAACAATTGGCGTAACTGCCGCTGCAGATGCAGCGGCGGCGGCCGCGGCCGCAGCAGCGGCTTTGGCTGCTGCTTGCTTGCCCTTCGCCGTTTTAGGCCCCGACCTGGGTGTGGATTTAGGTGTGGATTTGGGAGCGGAAACCTCCGGGGTTTTCTCGGCGGAGGCAACGGCAGCATCCTTCTTCGTTGGGGGCGTCTTCTTGGCCGCCGCGGATTTAGGGGTATCGGCGTTTCGAGTCCTCATGGCTCCAAACCCTAATATGGATATCGGTTTCAAAGAAAGAGAAAAATGTAGCACTTTAGGATGGGAAGAGGAGAGAGGAGGGAAATAGGAGCCTCGAGACACGAGATTAAGAGGGAAACCCTAATTTGCCCTTTGATTAACCGGGTAAACCGGGAGTCTTTGACCACGCTAGCCCTCCTTCAAACTTTATTTACCAAACTAGCTCCTTTCTAAACTAGCCCACTTATAAATTTAATACCAAAACACTTTTTAGTTTTATCTTCTAAGTAAAATATTATTCTTATTAATATTTTTAATATATTATTATAGAATATTTTTGCTATAGTACTGTTTAAGTTATTCTAGATTATTAAATAAAAATTATAAAAAAAATAAGAGTTAGATTATAAAATTATTAAAGATAGATAAAAATCACAAAATAGATAATAAATTATTTAATATTTTTTTAAAAATAAAAGTGAAGCACTCTATGGCTATTAGAGTAAAATAGACTTATTTTAGTATTAAGTTTGTTTGGGAGAGTGCTAGTTTGGTCCTAAACTGGGTAAACCGATGTCAGATGTTTGCTAGGGCTTATAGCTAGTTTTGCTCAGCTTTAATCCAACTTCGGAATAGCATCTCTAAGTGTGTCTCTATATATGGAGCAAAAAATAGAGCAAACTTTCGGTGCACTCAGAAGCACGGAGCTTAATATATATTAAAATAATAATATAATATATATTATTATATTAGTTATTTTGAATTACTTAATAGATCATCTTAGCTTTATTATTTTTTAATAAAAAATATATAGTTAGAAAACTCTCATTCAGATCTTACTAATATTTAATAATTTCAAAAGTAATTTTAAATTACTAAATTTTTAATTAAACGTATCAAAATTACATTACATGAAATAAACATCAAAATAAATATTACATTTTATTAACTAAAAATATTAAAATTATATTACATAAAATAAATAGAAATTAACTAAATATAATAAAAATAATAGATATTTAATATTCTGGTAAGTCATCCTCCGTCAGGGATAATCTTGCTCCTATAGTCGTCGTTTTCGGTTTTGTAGCCACCGATTTTAGTTTCGGTTTTATTTTTAATGTATTTGATGTTTGATGTATTTCATATCTAATATATTTTAATATTTAATATTTATATTGAAAATAATTTTGTGTAATTATATTTTAGGACACATAATTTATTAGACTTATTTTTATAAATAATAAAATATTTAAAATTTAAATTAACTCAAAATTAATTTAATATTAGACTCATTTTAAAGTTGATGAGACCTTTCCAATAATATTATTTTTGTTAAAAACTGATTAGTAAAATTAATTATATATTCAGTTTAATTAACTAAATTATTTAATAAATAATACAAATAAAATTAAAATTATTGAAATAATAATTATTAAATAATTTTAGTATTTCAAAAGTTTGAAATGATAAATAGAGCTGGGCTCCATTTTCACGGTGGTTAAAGCCCCATTATAGAGTCACTCCAAATTTAGAATTTAGAGCCGACTAGAGTTGCTCTAATATAAGTATTTGCCCCAACCTTTTTACATCTCAATCCCTAGGGCGACACCATGAAGAAGAAGAAGTCCACCACCACCTCCGCCGGGGGCGCCGCCTCAGAAACACTTATCTCCTCCTCCTCCGCCGCCATCTCACTTCTAGGACCCGATCTCAAAGCCCTAATCCACGACCACTCCCTCTTCTTCGACCGTCTCGTGGAGCTCATCCCCGCACGCTTCTACCTCCCCACCGCCGACGACGACAAGCCGTGGTATCAAGGCCTCTCCAAGGCTGCCAAGGCCTCCGCTAAGATCCAATCGCGCGAAAACCTCAAGAAAGCTCGTCGTGCTCGCTTAGACCCGTCCACCCCAACCTCCACTCTCGACCTCCTCAAGAAATCGGTCTCCAATGACGCCAAATCGAACCCTAGCAGTGAAGAGAGCGAGGAAGAGGACGACGAGGAGGAGGAGGATGATATGGAGGTGGAGGTAGAGATGGAGATGGATAAGTCTCGGCCTCCGGTGATGTCGGATGACAAGCGATCGGTAACTTACGAGGAGCTCCGTGAACGCCTCCATAGACGCATTGCCGACCTCCGAGCTGGGCGCAACACCCGGCCTGAATCCCAGAACAAGCCCAAGAAACCGAAGAAGCAGAAACCAAAGAAGAACAAGGGCAAGAAAAATAAAGAGGGAGAAGACGAAGAGTCTGGTTCTACAAAAAAACGGAAGCGGGAGGAGGAGGAGGATGATGAGAAGATAAAGACGAAGGCAAATTCGATGGATTTGTCGTTTGGGAAGGTTAAGATAGATGGTGTAGATGATAAGAGGAAGAAAAAGAGGAAGCTTTCCAAACAGAAGGAGTTGGAGAGGGCGAGGAAGCTGGAGGAGGCGAAGAAGGATCCTGATAAAGGGGAGGAGGTCTCTAAGAAGCACTCATGGAAGGCGGCTGTGAGTAGGGCTTCTGGGGCGAAGGTGCATGATGACCCAAAGTTGTTGAAGGAGAGTATAAAGAAGGAGAAGAAGAGGCAACAGAAGCACGCAGAGAAGTGGAAGGAAAGGATGGAAGGTGTGGGTAAGGTCAGGGCAGAGAAGCAGAAGACGAGGACAGAGAATATTAGGGAGAGGATCCATCAGAAGAAGATGAGGCGAATTGAGAAGAGGGAGAAGAAGCTCATTCGTCCGGGGTTTGAAGGGCGCAAGGAGGGGTACATCAATGAGTAAGATCATGATAGTTCATACATCGAGGAAGATGGTGAAAGGGAGTCAGCTAAGTTTCTTCTCTTATGGCATTTTATAGGGTTTGATTAGCTAATCCTTTTATATTGTATAAGTTGGTTTCTCCTATGGCATTTGTGTTGGTTGCATTGTTCTTTTGGACATTGTTTAGAAATTTGATAAAATTTTGGTGTTGCTCCCAGAGATATAACTATGATTCTATGAGACCAATTTTCATTGGTCTTCACAAATTGAGACCTTAGTTAGTTTCACATTCTTCCAGTTGAATCATACTTTTGTCTGCAAAATCCTTTTGGTCTAATCTTTTTTGATGTCTGGCTTGTTTTCCAATTGGCCAATCACGGCTGACACTTTGATGAAAAGTAATGTCATTAATTTGTGCAATTTCATTGCTATTTGTTCGTCTCAAAAGTCCTGTTGCTTATCCCTTTCTGTGATGGTTGAACATGATTGAACTTGTAGAGGCTGGAATCTTCTTTGGTGGAAGCCTTTAATTGTTTCTAAAATCGTTGTATTCAATGCTGATATTGTTCACCACCATTGATCAGGTCTTAGCCTCAGGTTGAGATTTAGTGTAGAAGTATTCTCGGATTCTCCTTACTGTGAGCCAAGAATTTTTGTGCCCGTGGCACCCAATGCCGCATGCCAATACTGCCAAGATGGCAATCCATGGTTCCAGTTATCTGTACACCGGAAATACTAAATAGGATCAATTCTTAGAAGCTGTCGATTTTCATCTGCTTATCATGAACTCTGGTATTTGGTTTGTTACGAATCTAATTATGCATCTTGATTATTGCATTCACTTGAGAGGTCTCTAAACTTTAAGCAATTCCAAGCACCAGAAGCATGAGTATCTTGAAGAGTTCAAGGCAGCATAGACTGAATAATGCCCCTGAATAGTTGTTTGCAGGTGAAGTTCATTTTAGGACTCCTGTTCAGACTAATGATTCAGAGAGGAGGTATCATTTAATAGTTAGGTAGGGTTATATCTTGGACAGAAGAGCCTCTCTTTGTAAATATGAGTCTGATGATGGATTGGTAATAGTACCTCAGTCTACGTTATTTTTTTTTTCTCTTTCTCATGTCCTCTCTGCTTCATGTTATTTTTTTTTTCTTTCTCATGTGCTCTCTGCTTCATTTTGCCTTTTCTGTAAATTAAATACTAGAAAGATACTATAATGCTCCATGTCAGCAATTAGTCATAAACTAAGTTCTAAATTACCCAGTCTTTTGACCTTTCTTTTGTCTAGTTGTCATATGAGACACTATCAGAATAAATGTTTTATGCTTCACTGTAGTAAAGACATTTATCACCATGCCAGTGGTTAATGTGGATTCTGAAAGACCTCTAAAACAACATGAAACTAAGGAATTGATGTTAGTCAAAGGCATGCAAGTCCAGCATTTACTTTTTGCATGATAGTTTGTATTGCTATTTGAGTTGATGACCTAATCGCCTTTACGAGAAGCTTTGATCAGAACCAGCCAAACATGCAAATAGGATATTGACATTACAGAAGAGACCTCAAGGATTTGAAGGTGTTGGAAGAAGAAATGAGATCAGAACAGACGACAACGCAATGAGAGGGGAGCAATCCCAATGACCATGGTGTATGAGAATGCATACAGTTTGATTAGACAGCGGACAAGTAAGATGGTCCTGTAAGTGATTCATCAGAAGAAGACTTTCCAGCTTACATGTAACCTAAAGAATATATTAAGGCAGTAGTGTTTTGCTTCAACTGATCATAAACAAATTTGAAGTCCTATGACTAGTTTACTAAGTAAGTGATACGTTATAATAAAGCATGATTCAAATACTAAGTAGGAGATTGGCAAATTGTAGGCAATTATGCATAAGGTTGTGCAATGTTATGGCCTTTGGTGACTCATAGAGCACTTTCTTAGTTTTGTAATGCAAAGTAGAGTTAGAGTATGAAACAATTTCTTCTTGTTCAGGTAGTTAAGGAAGACTATTTGAGGCTGGTGTTTTTCTTCAGTGAATAAACTGCTTTTGTATAATTAATCGTGATTCAAAGGATAAGCAGGAAACTGGGAAATTTTAGGCAATTCTGACTGAGGTTGCCGTATGTGATGATGACCTTTGTCTCTTAGAGCACTTAGCATTGTAATTCAAAGTATAGTTTGAAATTCGCTCTTTTATCCTTGTAGTTAGTATTGTTGTGATTATGATTATCAATATGTTAGAATCTCTTCCCAATGCAGACAGATTTATGTTCGCTTGGTGACTATAACAGACTTCAGGGTTATTATTGTTTGAATTCATCACCTTACTCATCTCAAGAATCAGGAAGTTTGGTTCCATTGGAGAAGAATCTTCTAACCTGGATTTGTAACCGAAATGAGATCTTGGTTCCTTGACCCAGTGGACTTCAACATCTCAAGCTGGAGTCAACCTCTGTCAGTCTTATATTAGTGCTTTTGTCTCGATAATTCTAGAATATATATGCCCTCTGGTCAGTCTCTTCTTGTTTAGCTTATGTTCTTAAACATTCCCAAATTTAACAGTTTGTTCTTGCTAGATGATACTAGAATTGTCATCTTTTCTGAATTTGTGAATATTAAGGTTGTTCTTAGTTTGGGGTGGTGAAAAACTTTTTCTTAAAGCATGGCAGCACTGAGTTAGAATGACTACATCTATCATGCATGGACTGCCTGATAGAGCACAATCTCTAGTGTACATTTGGTGGTAGCATTATGCATTTGAATGACGACAATGAGTGCAGGCGTTTGTTATGCATGAAGTGCATCCAAATTCTTTTTTCCCTTTTTCTCGTAGAGTTCGAGTTTTAGAAGTCTCTACTCTCTGGTATAATTTTGGTGGAGATTACTGTTGTTGGCATGTGATGGAATATTTTAACTTCTCTCTGTGATACGATATATGCTTGTTGTTTCAACTCTCGTATGTTATTCGTGGCAAAATATAGAATAAAACTCACTTCATGAGATGTGACCAAATATTATAACCATTATTTTTTAATGGAAAATTGCACTGGTTACTTACCCAAATATTATAACCATTATATGTTCTTAACCTCTTTTTTTTCTTTTTTAATGATTTAGTAATCTCATAACTGAAGATGTGCCACTCTATCTTGGAATATAATATGGTTGTATCACATTTTCTTTCTTTTTTTCTATGATTCTATCAGCTTGGAATTGAAGTATTCAGTTCTCTATGTAACACCTGTTGTCATGCAGTTTGCCAGCCAAGCCAGTTAACGATAGTATAATGTATGACAATTATAATACTATGATTCTAGAATCTAAAATACTTAGTTTTTATATCGATATTTTTCTAATAATATTTTTAAATAACTGTCAATGAATTTCTAAAATATCATAATTTTATTGGCTCTTTTAAAAAGATTATTTTGTTAGTTAAATCTATGATTAAAACTAAAGTTAAACTAAAAAAAACTATTTTAGCCTTGTATAGATTTTTTATATGATTTAAAAACTATTTTATTTTACCAATGTCATAGTACAATAAAAGATATCTCCTTTTATGTGAGACACCAATTATTGATAAATATTTTAAATTTTAAATTTCAAGGAAAAAGGTACGAATATTTCAATAAAAACTAACCATTATATCAATCCTAAATAATTAAAAGATTTTAGTGACAAATATAATATTTTAAAGGCTTTGAGCGACAATTATGGAGTTATCCAAAAGTAATGAGGTGGTTATCTGTACAAAAATAAGCTTCGAATATATATATATATATATATATATATATATATATATATATATATATATATATGTGTGCAATTCAATAAGAAGAACATGAAAATTAAAAATTAAAAATTAAAAAAAATTAAAAAAAAATCTATCTTTAGATCTGGTCATCAGCAGACCCGTAACAAACCAATCCCATCAATTTCTCCCGCCTCTTTTCCAAACTATCCCAAAAACTCTCCCTATTCCTCTGGACTCCGCAAATATAAATATAAATCTTGGATAACTATAAATCTCGATAACAAATCCCAAACTCCTCAAAAACTTATCTATCCCTTCTCTTCTCCATCTATTTGCCTTCTCCCTGATCAACTCCTCCATCGCTTCCTCCCACCAAAATGGAGATCGAACTCGAGAGGAATACTAAAGACACCGACGGCGGCGGCGGCCATCACACGATCTCGGAGACTGATCGGGGGATGTCGGTGGAGCAGGTGTTCGAGGGCAAGCCGGTGCCGACGTGGAGGGAGCAGCTCACCGTCCGGGCCTTCGTCGTCAGCCTCGTGTTAGGTTTCTTCCTCAGCTTCGTGGTGATGAAGCTTAATCTCACCACCGGTATCATCCCTTCCATGAACGTCTCGGCTGGGTTGCTAGGCTTCTTCTTTGTGAAGACTTGGACCACGGCGTTGGAGAAGCTAGGGATTCTGAAGCAGCCCTTCACTCGCCAGGAGAACACCGTCATCCAGACTTGCGTCGTCGCGTGCTCTGGGATCGCGTTTAGTGGTAATTTTTTCCCGATCTATTAACTCGATTCTTCTTCTTTTTTAATTCTTTATATGGATCAAGAGTGCGTATTTTGGAGCAATCTGGTATTAGTTCGTCATGCGATTTTGGAAATATATAATAATTAATGAAACAGAGTTGAAGCCAGATTAGCCTTTGCTTGTAAATAGTATAGATTTTGGTGTCATATTTGCTAGGATGATAATAAAGTATAATTATCTTCCAAACATTCGCGAATTCCATTTTGTAGTTAAAGTCTTAGGGTATTAATCTCAATTAATTACTCAGGTGGTTTTGGATCCTACATTCTTGGGATGACCAGCGTCGTCGCCGATCAACAGAAGGAGGGTGCGACGATCCCCGCGAACGTGAAGAACCTTTCGCTAGGCTGGATGATCGGATTCATGTTCGTCGTTAGCTTCGTCGGATTATTTTCCGTCGTCCCCTTGCGGAAGGTACTACTAATTTTGGCGATTTGTTTGGTAATGGTAATGGTAATTAATCTATATATATGTATCACATTATGCTGCAATTTTTTGATTTTTTGTTTTCTAGATCATGATCATTGGGTATAAGTTGACCTATCCAAGTGGTACTGCTACGGCTCACCTCATCAATAGCTTTCACACACCCCATGGAGCCAAGCTTGCAAAGTAAATCCTAGTGCTCTGTACTTGTAATTAGTTTGAAACAAATTTGATTTCTTTTCTTTCTTTTTTTTCCTTTGATAGGAAACAAGTGGGAGTTTTGTTCAAATCATTCGGTGCTAGTTTCTTCTGGTCTTTCTTCCAATGGTTTTATACTGCAGGGGATGACTGTGGCTTCCTAAATTTCCCTTCTCTGGGTCTCAAAGCCTACACTAATTCGTAAGCCTTATTCAAAGAATGCTAAGAAATTTATACATTTCTTATCACAGTCGTCTACTTAGTATTCTATCATGCTTCCAGGTTCTACTTCGACTTCTCTGCAACCTATGTTGGAGTCGGAATGATATGCCCATACATGGTAAACATCTCCTTGCTACTAGGAGCCATCATCTCATGGGGCATCCTATGGCCATGCATTGAGACCAAAAAGGGCATTTGGTATCCTGCCGACCTTAGCCCGAGCAGCTTAAGAGGCGAGAAAGGTTACAAAGTATTCGTACCCATTGCCATGATACTAGGAGATGGCCTTTGCAATTTCATCATAGTAGTCTTCCGTAGCTCCTATGACATATACAAGAAACGGAAGCATCACGATGCCATCATCCCTGTGGTCGGCGACCGCCCGTCGTCGCCGGACACCCTCGGCGTGACCTTCGACGAGCGGCGAAGAACCAAGCTTTTCCTCCGAGATCCAATACCTTTCTGGCTCGTCGCGGCCGGCTACGTCGTCCTTGCTGTTATTTCCATTATTACGGTCCCGCGGATATTTCCACAGCTTAGGTTTTACCATATTATTATTACCTACTTGATCGCTCCTGCGTTGGCATTTTGCAACTCCTACGGCTGCGGCCTCACCGACTGGTCGCTGGCGTCGAGCTACGGCAAGCTCGCCATCTTTATTTTCGGCGCGTGGGTCGGCACCGGAAACGGCGGTATCATCGCCGGATTGGCTGCTTGCGGCGTCATGATGAGTATCGTCTCCACGGCTTCCGACCTCATGCAAGACTTCAAGACCGGGTAAAAATTAACTCACTCTGTATAGATACTCAGTCGAGGAATAATCCTAAAAGCTAATATTTTTGTATGCTTTCAGGTACCTCACCCTCGCCTCGCCGCGCTCCATGTTCGTCAGCCAGGTTGTCGGCACCGCCATGGGCTGCGTCATCGCCCCCTCCGTCTTCTGGATCTTCTACAAGGCCTTCCCCCTTGGCGCCGACGGCTCTGCCTACCCGGCCCCCTACGCCAGCCTCTACCGCGGGATCGCCTTCATCGGCTCCGAGGGCTTCTCCTCCCTCCCCAGCCACTGCCTCAACTTCTGCCTCGGCTTCTTCTTGGCCTCCTTCATGCTCAACGCGCTGAGGACCTTCGCCAAGTACAAGAATTGGAGGGTCTACAAGTTCATCCCTTATGCCATGGGGATGGCTGTGCCGTTCTTCGTAGGGGCGTATTTTACGATCGACATGTGTCTGGGGAGTTTGATATTGTTCTTGTGGGAGAGGACAAACCGACCGCACGCTGACGCTTTCGCGCCGGCGGTCGCGTCGGGCCTGATATGCGGTGATGGGATCTGGTCGCTGCCGGCGTCGTTGCTAGCTCTGGGGAAGGTGAAGCCGCCTATTTGCATGAAGTTCTTGTCTAGAGTTGATTACGCCAAGGTCAATGCAGCGTTGAGCGGTGGATCATGAGTTTGGAGTGGGTGGTTGTTTAGATTTCTCTCCTCTACTTTTTCTTTAAAAGATTTAGATTTTCCTTGTGAGTGTTTTGTGTCGGTATTAGCTAGTAAATTATAGCAAAAGTTTCCATAGAAGAATGCAAAGATATTTTCTTAAATATAATAAAACAAGTACAGAGAATTTTTGGGTTTAAAGTTTTCTTTTTTCAGTTTTTTTATTTAATCTAATATTACTTGGGATTGAAAAGAAGCACCATGAATGAATATACTAATACATAATTATATATATATATATATAAAGAAAGAAAATCATCTATAGTGTGGAAATCACAATCTTGAAATAAGCTACATGGTGGTTTTGGTTACTAGAACACAGGAGTTAATTAGCATATTACATTGACTTAGGAGAAGGAAAATAGTATCTCAAGTACCATTTTAAGCTAACTAAAAATTCCTAAGGATAAGGAAGAGTTGCAATATGGTTATGAGCCACAGTTCCAATCCATAGCTTCCCATCCGCCTCCCTCACCTCACTGACCAGCTTCACCACTTCACCCCCTCTGTCTTCAAGCACCTCCAGTATCCTCCCCTCCTCATCAAAGAGCGAGACAACGGTGTACATCTCCATCCCAAGAAGCCTCGCAAGAAAGCTCATCTTTAATGGAATCCTGAAGTACATGCTCCTCATCCATGGGTTGTTGGAGAACACCTCTTGCACCGGAGTCCGGCAACAGTCGATCGCCACCCAGAATTCTCCTTTGTCGTTCAGTCTCACGTTGTCCGGGAAGCCGGGCAAGTCGGCGAAGACCTCCAACTGGCCTGTTCTTGGACCCTCAAGCCAGTACCTCATTAACCTGAAAGTAGACATAGAATTGAGCTAGAAAAAAGGATACATAATTACGAAAGTCTTTCATAAAAAATGAGAGAGAAGAAGAAGAAGAAGAAGAATTGCCTGCAATTGGTAGTCTCTGTAAGAAGAATAAACCTCTGATCCTTTGATATCTGCACTCCATTTGGAAACGCCAATCCCTTTAGAACAACATGTGTAGTTCTAGACAAGGGATCATACCTTAGCAGCCTTCCTGTAGACTCTCCTTCCAATAATATGTAAAAGTGATCTCTGACAGTACCAAACAAACACTGCTTAGAAGATCCATCACAAGAACTACAAAATAATTGGGCTCCCAGCTTAAAAAACTCTCACCTTCTGTTATATCTCATGCTTGTATCAGTGAAAAAAATAGACCCATTGCTGTGAACATCCAAGTCGTTAGCAAAGAGAATTGGGCTCCCGTCCGCGCTCGTTGTTAGAGAAGTTGCGACGCCGCCGTTCGGCCCGACGACCATTAGGCCGTGATAGGCGTCGGCGATGTAGAGCTCGCCGGTGTCTCTGTTGAACCTTAGGCCGAGAGGTCGCCCACACCATTTCTCCTTCGGATGCTGCTTTGGCGTCGTCGACTCCACACCATTTGCACATATTTTCTCAGACCTTTCAAATAACACAATTTGACTCTTGTGGGAGAAATTTTAAATAACCCCGATATTTTACTAATTTTTATGATAAACATCTCTTTCTTATAATTCTCATAATACTATTTGTTTTTTAGGGAACTGGAAATTTAATGAATATCCAGATTAAATTAATATTGCTGGGATTTAAATAAAAAGCACTCAGTATAATATAACCCCCTTTAGATATTTTAGGCATTCTAAAAGGTACTCTTAGTACTATGATTTAAACACGAAAATATTCACATAAAAAGTTATTTTAGCACGACGTTTCTGAAGATATTACATTAACATATATTTTTAATAACATAGAGTTTTTATGTACTAATCTAAGTTAATATATTGTATTTTGAGATTCATTGAGTTAGAACGCATGTCAAAACACAGTTACACCACTCCTTTCTCACTGTAATTTGGTGAGAAATTTGATAATGATTTACTATTAAATTATAATTATTTTCATATATGTCTATATCTATAGAATATATTCAAACCAAAGAGGCGTTAGTATCTGAAAGAGTATATATATACTCACCAGTTTGGATTAACGAGTGCAAACGTCTCCCACCCAATGCTCTCCCCCGTCCACCGGACGACGCGGCCGTCGGCCAAGCCGGCATACGGCCCTCGCCCCTCGCGGTCAAACTCGATCGACTCGGGCCCGAAGATCTCGTCGACGAACTCAAGCTTCCCTAACCTCAGCCGGCTCCGGTTGTCTCTAGGCCACTCTTGCATGACCTTCTTGTACGGTGCGATCTCATGCTTCACGGGCTGGTAGTCGATCCCACCAAGTGGGCCCAAACGGAATGGATCCATGAAGACAAGGGCAATGCCCAGGGCTACGAAGAAGAGACGTGGGTATGCTAAGAGGCCTTCTTCTCTACCCAAAACCTTCTTCTCCATTGACAAGTTCGAGGTTTGAAAGAATGAGGCAGTGTTTGATTGCTTGAGGTTTTATTGGTGTCGAAGCTTTCTGCACGACGATTCCATGGGCTATTGATAGTTTGGAAGTAGGTGTTCTTTTCTCTTTCTTTTTTTCTGTTCCAATGTGTTTCTACAACAAGGTAGTAGGGATAAAAGTGATGAGTTGGTTTGATGGTGAGTTCCAACCGAAAAATGGTTGAGCGAATTAAAAAATTATTGGGCAAATTATAGATATTTTTTGAAGGGAAAAAAAACGAAGGGAATAGTATTACTTACACTTTCACCATTATAGTAAGTGCCTAAAATATCAACATGCAAAAGTCATATCAAAGGATCAGGGAAGAGCCCTCCTAGGTACATCCAAATCTTATGATTCTATTATAATTGGCTAGCCAATCAGCTGCTTCATTAGCTTCACAGTATAGATAGTTAATTTTAAAACAATGATACAATGAGCTAAGATACAAGCAATCGTCAATTATAGTATCCAAGAACTAGGGGACCATGAATTCAGTTGAGGCCCTTCATGAAGTTTACTAGGAGGAGTAGTGAATAAATGTCAACTTCCGAGTGAGTAATATTTCTATCTCTTACATATAGCTGAGGCTTCAATGGACAACGTGGAATGGTACAGGCCGAAGTACACTAGTGATCGTTATCGAGAAATCAAATGGGGAGTAAAGAATGAAACCCTTCAGACTAACTACCCTTTCGACATGGTGCCTGAGAATGAACTATCGGCATTCAACTTAAAGGAACCTGGCGAAGGGTGGGGTAGATGGTAATGCTAGACATGATAACCGGGCGGGCCGGGCAAGGTTCGGGCCGGGCTTTTCGGGCCAAGCGGGCTTAAGTCTTTGTTCACGGCCCGACCCATTAATCACTCGGGCCGGGCTAGAATAGTCTAGCCCGTTACCGCCCGTTGGCCCATGAGAGATCGGGCTGGGCCAGCCCAACCCACCAATCACTCGGCCCAACCCATATTTCAGCTATTTTTAGAATTTTTTTAACTATTAGTTTTTTTATAAAATATTTATATTCCTCTATTTTAAAAAAATTAAAAAAAATTAAAATTTTTTAAAAGTCTGCTTAAAATAATGCAAAATGGTATAATACTAAAATATTTTTTACTGTAGCAATGGTAAATTACTGTAGCAAACGGGCAAAGCACAGTAGCAGATGGGCGGGCTTAGTTACGGGGTAAACGGGCGGGCTTTCGGGCCGGGTCGGGCGGGCAAAGGGCTGGCCCGTGCCGCCCATGGGTAGTTCGGGCTCGGGCCGGGCCGGGCCTAAACCGGGTCCGGGCCGGGTCGGGCCGGGCATGAGCAGGCTGGGCCATTTGATCATGTCTAGGTAATGCTATCATCTATTCATACATCAAGACAAAAGTATACTCCTAGATAATAGTAGTTAGACCGAATTTAAACATACATTGTTCCTATGCTTCCAAATATGCTATAGTATAACTGATATTTTAGCCAACATGGTGTGTCTATCACATCCATAGATCGGACGGTAGTCTATGAGCCACGCACATGACCTAGAAAAAGAGCAAGATAAGAATGAGCGATTTAGGATTTCCTCTAAAAGGTACCTTAGTATGCTTTGAAACTATTGTAGCTAGGGGTAGCAAATATTGACTCCACCCGATACCCCAACATGATAGCTCGACTTTTAATTCGGTTTGGATTTAGTTTAATTGAATTCGGGCACTCCTCTCCGATAACATCCCCACCCTTCCCTCCTCCCTCTACTACCTCTCACTCTTCTTTGATCGCCTCTCCGGCCGCATTGACTAGGTCCCTTCCCGCCTCCGCCATCTCATCTTTCTTGACAAATTTGGAGGTCTAAGGGATGCTAAAGGAGCAACCTCCTCTCTGATGTCATTCCCGCCTCTTCATCTTTGGCCGCTCTGACCGCCTTTCTCGTCTTATCTTCCTCAGCAGATCCAAAGCTCAATGAGTCAGAGTTTCCTCCATGGAGGTCCGCTCCTAAAAACTAGTCGCCACTGATACCTTAATCTCCATCATTGCTTCGCCAACTATGACGATGCCTCCATCACCGGATGTCGAGCCAGCTGAATATTTTTTACTACATATTGTCATAATATTGTAAATGTGTTGGATTTGAATTTGTGGCATTGTGTGATATATTTTTTTTGTTAGTTTAGTTAGTAATCTTATAAATGGGTGAATAATATCAGTGTTAGTAAGTGATTCGTGTTGTGTAAATCAATGGTTAATCGTGTGCATAAACAGTACATTATGTCGTGTCATATGTATTGTGTAAACGAGTTAATCCTGTTGTGTAAACAAGTTAAATGTGTCGTATAAGAAATCTAATAACGGATCCAATAAACGAATTAATGGAGTCATATTAGTATTTAAAAATTTTAACTCGTTTAATAAAAAGGATGTGTTTGTGTTTAACCTTATAGTCACCCCTAATTGTAGCTCATGGGTTTAATCCTCAAATGTGACCTATTTCTTAAGAGGACTAACCCAATAGTCCAACCTCTAATACTGCCTATATCCTCTAGACTAGTGATAAAGTTCCATATGGTCCACCCTGAAGTTTTAACTACATATGACCTATACTAAGTTTAAATGTTTAAAATTTAAGCATAGTTTGTTTAACTATCATAACCAGATTACTAAATAAGCTATCCTTACTTACCATCATCAAATCAATGTGGCTTGATACTTGTATGAACTACATTGTGATTAGATAGTATCTAATTATCCTATTACGCCAATTCCCAAAGATTAGATAAAGTTCTCCAATTACAAAAGTCCAAGATATACTATTTATCTACTACACTTAGTACACTACCTATACAAAAACAAGTCAACCAATATAACGCACGCCATCCCTCACGTGACTAACCTACAAGCAAAACCACCCGCCTTTCCCTTTCTCCACGTGCGGCACGCATGGGCTCCACTCCATCTTCCTCACCCAACCCCACCCTTTCGCTTTTCCCCTCCTCCTCCTCCTCCTCTTCGCCGT
The DNA here is from genome assembly GCF_019914945.1 of Typha latifolia. Taxonomy (NCBI): domain Eukaryota; kingdom Viridiplantae; phylum Streptophyta; class Magnoliopsida; order Poales; family Typhaceae; genus Typha; species Typha latifolia. The sequence continues at coordinate 14,314,781 of NC_133088.1, read as the reverse complement.
CTCCTCGAGCCGGCGGTTCTCCTCCCTGAGCCGGTCCACCTCCGCCCGTTCCAGCTTCATCTCCGCTTCCTTCCTCGCCATCTCATTGAAGCACTCCCGGTTCCTCTTCTCCAGCCCGTAGATCTGCTTCTGCAAGCCCTCGATCCGACGACCCATGATACACACCCGGTGATCTTCCCTCAGCTTCACCACCATCCTCGCCAGCTCCGCCGCCTTCCGCCGCATGTAGGCTAACTCCGCCGCCATTGCCGCCGTCGCCTCCTCCGCCGCAGCTTCCTCGAACCCCAGCCTCGCATTCTCCGTCAGCAGCACCATCCGCTCCGATTCCAGCACCTCGAGCAGGCTCCCCTGGAGCTCGATCTTGCGGGAGGACTCCGATCGCTGCCGATCCAGCTCCGCCGCCTCCGCCGCGAGGAGGTCGCGCTCCACCGCCGCCATCACCAGCTCCGCCACGATCCGATCGAGTTCGCCGGCGGCGGGGGCGGAGGCCGGAGGCGGAAGTTGGAAGGAGAGGGAGCTCTCGGCGTCGGAGTAGGAAGAGGCGAAGTCGATGGGGTCGCCATCGTCGTCGGATTCGAACTGGACGGAGGTGATCTGTTTACGTTGATGGTGATGGGATCTGAGGAGGGATTGGCTGTAGCGGTCGGCCAGGTAGAGGTAACGGTTGTGGAGATCGCGGAGGAGGGAGAGCAACTGGGGACGCTTCTGGTAGTAATTCTCCGCGCGCTCCGCGAAGCAGTGGGAGTCGTCCTCGTCCGGTAACGTCACCGCGAGTGCTCGGACCCGCTTCTCTATATCTGCTTTATAAATAAAATCCAAACTTGACTGGATAACTTTTTTTCTTATCCCGGCTTGAATCCACTATTTGATATTGTTTAAAATCTTACTATGATTACAAGTTAATAAAGAGTTCTCACAAAAAGTAAGGACGATTTGACCTATGCCCAATATTTTCCAAATTTCAAATTTCAAATCCTAGAGCAGAAACTACCCACATTGTTCATGAAGAGAAAAAGAAATAAATTCATGCGAAGTAACTCGCCCAAGAAAGTAAGCAATCCACCCCTTCTTCACTGTTATCTACTCTAATGGAAACAAATATCTCGTGATTCTTATTCTCAAATCTATTCTGCACCCTTTATTTATTTCCCTCCGCAGCTACTAAACTTCCCATCCCAGTGTAAGCTCTAATAAAGAATGCCCATCCTTTTCCAGATATAAGCGTGAACTAGAAAAGCAAAACTCTGAACCAAAATCCCAGAACAAGCATAGCGAGAGAGAGAGGTGAATCATCGTTAACCTGCAAGAGCCGCTTGAAGCCAGGGCGGACACGTGGATGACCGACACGGTTGGTGACAGCTTGTAGCCGTGGTTGTCTCAACGGTCGTCGCCATCTGAACATGAGCGAGTTATCCGAGGATTAGAGCGGGTTATCCGAGAAGCGAACGGAAACACGCAAAAGAAGAGGATTTCTTGATGAGTGGATTTTGACTACTAGTCGATATGTCGCTTCCTATACGGCTATGCCTGCAGTGCTACAGAATGTGACGCTAGATAGGATAAATTTGACAGCGCTTTGAACAGTCATTAATGGGATAAATAAATTTGAAACGAATAAGCTGTGCGCGAATCCCTAGACAAGCGGCAAAATAATCGCAACCCGCCGCGCTAATCATGTGAACGAAAATTGAAACGGAAAAAGAAATCAGAAAAGGGAAAAGAAAAGTTTTCATCAATCGAGGTGTTTAAAGTCACCACAGGTAATAGTGAAAAAAAATAGAGGGGGCGTTTTAAAGTGAGGTTTTCGAATTTTTATTTTATTTTTGTTTATACACCCCCCACCGTTGAATTGGTGATGGTTAACCAAAGAAAAACTTCATCGTTTGACAGCAAAAATCTCGGCAGGAGAAGAAAATTTGAAGATAATGAAACAAGGGAAGCTTCAATGCGAAGGTAGAAGAAGACGATTTTTTATTAGAAAAAAAACAATGGGAGAGAAGTGCTAATGATCGAGTCTAGAAGGAGGAATATCACCTGTTTGATGGAGTGCCACCACCACTTCTTCTCCAATCGCGACGTCTTCGGCGTCGCCGTAGAGGCGCAGAGAGTAGTGGAAACTGGAACGGGTTTCCTTGACTAGTGGTGTAGATGAGAGAGAGAGAGAAGAGGGGAGAGAGTGTATATATATATATATATATATATATATATATATATACTGATCTAATGCGGGCTGAAGAGCTTGTTCGTGATTTCTTCCAAACAGGCACCAGGTTTTGGCTCCCACTACGGCCGTCCATATTTTCTGCCAACTCTTACAGACGGCTACGATGGGCTGTCAAACGTGGGTGAGGAAACAGCCAATAAGATGATGGCACGTTTGACTTTTGGTTCTTTTATTTCAAATTCCACTCGTTATACGGAACATTAATATGATATATGTACGATGTCGATGCTGGATATAGGCATGGATGGAAACTGTATCCCAGATCACACCTCAAGCATAATAGATGGCAGACTACGATAAGTACATGCTCACCTATGGCAGAGTTTTTGACCAACTATTCTAAATTTTTTTTTATCAAAATAATAAAAATGCTGTACTAATTTGTATTTTTAAAAATACTAATTAGTACAGTATTTTTACCGCTAGATAATTTTTTATTCAACTACTAAAAATTTAAGTTAAAATAATATATATATATATATATATATATATATATATATATAATGCTGATCAATTTTAGGAACAAATAAAAATATTGATTAATTAGACAACCTTATTTAATAATAAATTTGAACAAAAACTTATTACGGTAAAAAAAAAAAAAAAGTCTAATTTGGTCAAAAATTCCCTATCCCATGGCATCCGGAAATCTATCAAAGCATGAAAGGAGAGAAGTAAATATTCTAAAAGGATATAATTAATAGCAGAAAGATATTGCGGCCTTATTTCCATTCAATATTTCAACGTGGTTTGGGTGGTTTTGGGTTCGACTAAATTAAATCATTTTAGGGTACCTGACTGATTATTAAACGAAGCTGTAATAATAAATTTTACTAAAGTTACCAAATCATAGTATCTATGCAATATAAATTAACACAAGAACTAACTGTGGAATATTTGCCTACCATATGAATTTAAGCGAGCACGATAAGAGCGGCAACTAATCTCAGCCCAGTTTATTTAGTATTCTTTTCTTTGACTATATTTTCAATCTGCAATTAAAAAGTATATGCATGTTTTTTATCTTTGATTCCCATGATTAAGAGCTGTTGCTTAATCATGCACGATGTTATAGTAACATCAATTTTTTTATTGGACGTAAGTTCGCACTAAAAAAATTCTTTTACTTTTTAGTAAATAATATTCACTATCTGAAAACATAAATTTTGTAAAAGATGTCAAACTAGCGAAAGTTGAACTCTTAGACATAGTAGAGGTTATCGCTGGCCACTTGGACGAGCTTAAGAATGTGACTTGAGAAGATCGTATTGGATGAGGAAAAGAGGAAGGGATGCTTTTCGAGATGGAAGACGAGGTCTAGAGACTTTGGTTTTTATAGTGGAGAAAGGGAATGGGTCAATGATGGACTCGATTAAGTCGAACTCAAACTTGGGGTTGTCGACCCAAATGAAACGTATATGGACCGAACAAGACATTCTCTTTTGATTTTGATGGGTTATGATTAACGATGAGGGTAAAAGAGCAAACCACATGGTCTTGTTCAATTTTCACCACGTGATATCAATTTAGTTTCTTTAATTTATGGGAGCCAACTATGATGTTCTTTAAGATTCATGCACGGACGATCTTAACGGTCGGTAGGGTTGAGTCGGATTAGAAACGAAATAGATTAGGAGTATGCTTATATTTTTATATGTGATATCAGCTTGCCGTATTTAGAAGACTTATGATTGAGATTGTGGTGCAACAAGAGATAGAGGCTAGTCGTGGGGAGGCGTTGGAGGTGGTAGGAAGATCGAGTAGGGTAGTGCGAGTGGCTCCAGCAATGATTGGCAAATCGAAAGTCATACAAGAGATAGAAATGAAAGGGAGTGAAGTTAGAGACTTGAGAGATATGGAGAATACTAGACTAACTCAATTCATCATTCCACATTGCCTACTAATTACACTCAACAACCATATATAAAATACTAACATGATTAGATTAGATCATATCAATTAGTGTGACTTGGATATGAAATAACTAAAGCAATGCATATTAAATGGGTTTAGACTGAACTTTTACATAGTCTCATGTTAATAAAATAAACAAATAATTATATTGAAGTTAATAAGTAAAGTACTCGATTCAGACTCAACCCATTAGACTTATCGACTCTAGCTAGACTAGGACTCGGTCTCGATCTCGATCTCGATCTCGGTCTGGCCTACAACACGGTATCACCTATTACTAAAATAGCCAAGCTGCAGGCCAAGCCATTTGATCATTTTTACTATCGAGTGTGCTATTTTCATATTTTTGTGCATTCAAAAGTAATCGAGAGGAAAAACAACCGTATCATAGTTATCATCAACGATCACTAATCTCATAATTAAGCAACAACTATTAATAGTGATAGACATGACAACACAAGTAGCTTGATTATATTTCTTTCTAATGGATTATGTGCTTGAGGCTAATTATAGGATAATTAAAGGAGAGCATTCTTAAACCATACACCTATCTGTTTGTTAAACTTATATCAAATGTACTTGTTCTTAAAATAACGAAACTTGGGATATAAATATTGTAGCTTTATATTCGACGGTTATTCGCAAATAAGCAAAGAAAAAGTTTTGACTCGAACTGCGAACCCATCGCTAGTCGTTAATTAACCCGCGGTTCCCTTCCCCTCTTTCCCTCCAATCCCCTCCTCCGATTCCAAGTTCCAACCAAGATTAGTTAAACCCCAATGGCGTCAATTCTCCCCCCAAAACCCTAAAACATTATATCTTCCAATCTATCCATGCTTTCCTCTCTATGGATTCCATCGTCTCCGCTGCCCTAGAAGAGATCTGCACTCGTGCCAATGCCGGAATACCCGTATCCGAGCTTTGGCCGAGTCTCCGGAGCTCGCTTCTCGCCGCCGGCCTCCACCCCTGCGATGCCGTCAAGAAAGCGATCTGGTCTCGCCTCCTCTCTCTCCCGGGGCTCCGGTTCGAGTCCCAAGGCTCTCCCATCGAAGTCGGTGACCCAGCGATCCAGCCCTTGGATGAGGCGGAGAGGCTTGAGTTAAGGATTATTGCGGCGGATAAGATTAGGGATAATTTTTTGGGGATTTATGATTTGAAAGCGGCTAACGCGGAGATTTCCGCGATACAGAGGGCCGCTCTTGAGCGGCTTGCCGCCGCAAGGTTAGTCTTGATCTCTTTGTGATCTCAGTATTTAGCAATATAGTAAACAGTAGTAGGATCAATTAACTGCAGTAGAATAACTTAAGATGGCCTTGTGAGACGGATTTTTAACAAATGACTTGTCTTGATCGCATTCAATCTTGCTAAATAAAATGGATTTAAGCAGAAAGGTAATTATTTATGCTACTTGATTAGCAAGGTTGAGTTTTTAATAGAGACTATGCATTTCAGTTGTAACTTGTTGACAAATACGATATACAGGTGCATGCTTTGTCTTATTAAATTTTCTGCCTTTTTAAGTTACTGTACCTTTATCTGCTTGTTGTAAAGATAGCCAGTCTGCAGTGTATTTAAATATTTTTCTCCTAATGCGTCTTGGTCTAATTTATTAATTCCGATGGTAATACAAGTTTCCGGCTTCATTAATTTTGCTCTACTATGTTTCTAACTAGTGCCTCTTATTTTGCAGGACCAATGGAATAACGCAGAATGAATTAGCTAAAGAATTCGGCATAAAAGGAAACAATTTATTTTATATCGTGAAAAACCTTGAGTGTCAGAAGTTGATTGTTCGTCAGTCAACTTTAGTAAGGGAGAAGGAATTAGGAATGGAGGGGGAAGATTCTTTGAAGAACACTTCTATTGTGAATACAAACTTACTGCATCTATATCGTTATGCAAAAAAATTGAACATGAATTCTCAACGAAGAATTGAGATTACAAGGCCGGATGCACTGGGAACTAGTGGTGATGCTTTTGGTGAAGGTGGAGCCTCTGGCAATTGTGTCAAAAATGATGTATTAATAAAGGATTTTGTACCGGCGATGAGAGCTGTTTGTGATAAGCTTGAAGAAGCGAGCGGAAAGGTCAACTTTAAATATCATTGTCTATATTGATGTGTCTCGTCTATAACATACATACTGTAATGCTGATTGTCCACAATGTCTCTTTTCCTTTAGGTTCTTGTTGTGTCAGATATTAAGTTGGCTCTTGGCTACAGGAAGACTCCAGGACACAGAGCATGGAGAAATGTAAGTTTTTTGGGGTAGCATTGTATTGTTCACATGATGTCTGTTTCTATTTTGTCCTGACTTATCTGGGTAATTGAATCTGGAAGCAGATATTGAACAGGCTGAAGGATGCTCGCCTTGTGGAAGAATTTCAAGCTAAAGTTGATGAGAGGGTAGGTAATATGTTATGTTCTTTCAGTTTTTGAGGTTTCTTACCTGTTATTTACAATACAACAGATCTTCATGCACTGATTGCAAACTAAGTTATTTGCATATATATAAACTATTGCGTAAGCTGGTGGTTCGTATTTTTCTGTTACATTTGTTCAACTATCTGTTCTTAAAATGTTTTCCTCATGAGGGTAATTGCTAGATTTCATTTTTTGTTGACATTGAACTAAAGTAGTGGAGGTAGGACAACTTTATCTGTTGAGGGCTTCCTTGTCTTTTCTTTTGTTCCTATTTATTGGTAGCATTATTATCCACAGGGTGTACAAGAAAATCTACAACAGGCCCAACTTGACATAACTCCCCGTTTTTATATGTTTGTAGTTAACAGTTCAAACCATGAGGCGATCATTTAGTTGTAGCCATGCATACCATGCATGATGCAACAGAAGAGGGCAAAAGTCAATTTTCTGTTTTACTGGTAGAGTTACAAATGACCTGTTCTGCTTTCAAGGTAACATTATACAGTACGAGATTTATTGGTAATAAATAGCAAGATAGTTCATTGTGGTGAAAAATTGGACATGCGGGATTAAAAAAATTTAAAGATCCAAAAACATGGAAGTGATCTTATGCTAAACCTACCTCAATTCTTTAAAATTTGAAATAATTAAAATGCGAAGAATGTAAGGTCATATGATGAAAAGCCTCAATTATTTGCCACAACTTCCCAAGAAGCAGCTATACTTCCCAAGAAGCAGCTATCGCCTTTGCTTTGCATCTTATGTTTCTTTAACAGTGCATAATTTTATGGACATATCAGTGTTCTCTCTTCTCCTTTTTATTTTAAAATTTTGTAGCATCCTGAACTAGAACGACTGTTGCTTTAAGCTGCTTTATGACTTTTACAGGTTGTTAGCTGTTTACGCTTGTTGAAGAAATTTGATCCTAATGATTTTCAGCCAAAAGCAGTAATGCGTGGATATGATACTTTTGATTCTGAACACTTGATTAAACATGGAAAAAGAGGTCAGGTCACTGATCAGTATGTGGAGCTTCCTGTGGAGCATTGTATATATGACATGGTTGATGCTGCTGGACCTAAAGGAATAACTATTCCTGAGGTACTTTCTGTTATTCCTCGGTTGACATATTCACTTTTAGTGTGGTTTGTACCATTTAATTTTGTATCAGTTTTAGAATTTTATTTTAAAACTAGGTTCTTTCTCCTGCAAAAAAGGAACAAAAATGTAGAATAGGTGACTTCTAGAAAGCCAATATCATTTGGAAGTATAGGTGTCTTCATATGATTTAAAATTCGCGCTGCTCCATCAATGTGTTACTGCTGTATTTGCTTTTCTGACCCCAATTCCTGGTACATAACCACACTATTTTCTGGATATTAATCCTTGTACTCATTTTATGTTATATTTGACCTTAATTTAATAGTCATAAGCAATGTTCCAAATACCGGAATCGGGATCGGAATCGGTCGTCTGAAAAAACGATACGTATCGACCTGTATTTTAAAATAATTTTTAAAATACAGAAAAATTCTTAATTTTTTAGAAAAATAATAATAAGATATAAATATAAATTATTCATATATAAAGTCTAAAAAACTAAAAAATAAATATTATTTTCTCAATTTCTATTTCTCCCCTTTTCTACTACTCACATTCTCTCTTTCCCACACAAATTAAAAACAATTCTTACTCTTCCAATAATTTTCTCTCTTATCAAACTCTTTCTCTCTCACTAACTCTCTCTTATCAAACTCTCTGTCTAACTCTCTCTTATCAAACTCTCTCCTACTAACTCTCTCTCTCTCTCTCTCTCCAACTAACTCTCTCCCTTAAAATAACTCTCCCTCTCCCTTATCGACTACCACCTCTTTCCCTCTTTAACATAATTTTTTAATTTTTGTTTTTTCTCCACGTCTCTCTCCTCTTCCCCTTCTCTCTTCTTCCCTCTCCCTCTTACTGTTGCAATCCACAAACTCTCTCTTTCTCCCTCCCCTTCTCTCTTCTTCCCTCTCTCTCTTTCCCTCTCTCTTTTTCCCTCTCTTTCTCTCTCTCTGTTTCTCTCTCTTTCCCCCTCTTTCCCTCTCTTGCTCCCTTTCTTGCTCCCTCTCTTTCTCTCTCTCTTTTCCCTTTCTTTCTCTCTTACCCATGCTAAGTACGTAAAAAACTTTTTTATTTTTTATTTTTAATGCAGTGCATATATCTTCCTAGTGAAAGTCTCTTTTAAGTGCAAAGCCATTTCATATTTTGGTTAGGAAGGGTTGTGGTCATTGATAGATTGAAAAGGACTTTTTATCATAAAATTTGTATTGGGCCTATTGGCATGCCTCCTTGCAAGCTTGCATGTTTTTGAATCCCTCACTCTATGCTTTTGTTATGCAAGCAGATATGCAAAAGACTTGGGCTTAATGCTAAGAAGCTATATAACCGAATAAGTGCCATGCGTGAAAAGTTTAAAATGCCATGGCAAGCTGAAATGGAGGATAGGACTCCATTATATCGAGTATGGACTTTCAGAAACTATTTGAACTATAAAGCTGGTAATGTTCCAGGAAAGTCTGAAGCTCTTCCTGGTAAAGATGACAACTCTGCTGAATCAAGGACTTTAATTCCATTTAGCGGCTCATATCCAAATGTTCAATTGAAAGACTCATGCTCGAACAATGAGCTTTTACACTTGGAGAAAACGGATAGTGGTGCACTTGAATTACAATTATTAGACAACTGTTTTGGATGCTTTGGGGATTCTCAAGTAATGAAACATTGTACGGAACACCAGAACCTGGCTCAGGAGTTGGGTTCTGGTGATGATCCAAAACTTGCTGGTGGTGGAGTAATGCAAAACTCCAATGCTATTCAATCAAGCAAACATCTCTCTGTTTCATCTATTGCAGCTAAACTCAAATCAGTTCAGAAGCATTCAAGCCTTCTATCAACTTCAATTGGTAACTTGAGGGAGCAAAGAATACTGAAAAAACTGAAGGTCATTTACCAAAATTCTTTTCTATCATACGCTCTGATGAGTAGGACTTAATTTTATGGAAACACTGTTTTGTTGTAATTTTCATTTTTGTATATTTATTTGCTATGTTCAGATTACACGTTTGACTTCTTGGAATTCCCTTTGTCAATCTTTTTCTTGCATGATAAGGAACTAATTCTAGGAATATTGAATTTTTCTAACTCTTGATAATTTCAGTGAACATAGCCACAGTGACAGTGATCTATCGGACGAGAATTGATGACAAGGGAAGTTTCATAAATGAATTCTTTGTTACTTGCTTGTGACATCAAATGATGATGGATCGTTAAATTTTCCCTTTCATGCTAGATTGCTAGTACTACTCTTTTCTTGGTGAATAAATTAATGTAGGGCATAAGCATGATAAGAAACTTTGAACATGTAGTTACATATTTGATAACCAAATGTGTGGCTAAGTGAGATTAGCATAAAGATCTATTCCATTCTTTTCTTTTCCTATACTACGTCTAATATTACAGAAAGCATTTGATAGGCATATGGAGTCTAGTAAGATTTATCTTAGCATAGGGAGTAGCAGTGCTTAGGCATAAAGCGGCTTTAGGTTAATCAAATTCACTTTCTTTAGCTAATTTGGTGAAAGCATAATCATGAAAATTAGGATTTTTGAGTGAAGATAACTAAATCATTCAACAATAATTACACAAGCCAATACAAGATTTGGGAGAATAGAAACTAACTTAAATAGAAGATATTCATAGTTTGAAAAAGGACATCATGTACAAAAATAACATCATCCAAAGAACATTAAAGGATAATGAATGTAAAGAAAGATGGACAGCACCCCAACCTGCTAAATGGAAAATACCAGAGTAGTAGCTGATTTTGGCTTAGGGTGTTTGAGTAGCATTCATGGCAGCCAAAGCACTATCAGGAGGGTCTATTTCTGCCGCTGCAGCTGCCAGTTCCACAACAGTAGAACAATTAGTATGTTAGAAGGCCAACATAGTAGGGGAAGCCTAGACCTGCCACTGTACAAGGTGTTGCATGAGTATGTTTAGGTACTTTGTAGCTGGTATAATCATTCTATTTTTGAGAGAAAAATAGTAGATATGTTAATAGATTTTGTACATTTAAGCTACATGTTCCCATGTTTTAGGAAGGGCTATAGTGTTTTGCTATTGTAGGAATACCTATGCTTAGTTCATGTAGAAAGACAAAATATGAGGGGGATTTCGACTATAGCTCAAGTTGGATGATGGGTTTTATTTGATGATGAATATTATGTTTTAAAAGTTCTCTAGAGTCTAGAGTCTAGTTCTGGTTTATTCTTTTCTCTTTTTTATTTCTTTAATATATATGTCAATGTTGTGCTACTTTGTGCTAGTCGTCGATCCATGAACATGTACCATACCAGTGATTTATCCATAAGGATACAAAGTGTATTTTGAATACCTTCTTTTCTAAGGAAGAAACTAAAGGAGGAGCGAGAGCAATCGGATATGGCAAAGGACCAGCAGAATGAGTCAATTTGTTGTCCACCAACGAGCTGTGATGCCTATGGCTCGGGCTAGGCCGATGCATGTTATGTTCTTAAATAACTGGTCAGGTTAGAGTTGAACTAATAGGATCTATCTCGGTTAGTGGGACTTATGGTAAAACTCGATCGAGCAATGCTCTTCTGCAAGGGCAGTATGCCAATATGCCAGCTACTTTGCCAAGCGTGATGACAAGAATGATGTTTTGGCGAAGTGCAGTTGGCAAGGGGCAAAATTTCCTCCTTTGCCCTTACAGAGCATATAGTACTCCATCTACTCTCGTGCACCTCTTCTCCTTTGTGTCACAGGAAAAAAAAAATAAAGAGTGATATATGAATGTGTCTTCCACATTATAACTATAGGCGGGACTAGTTTTAGACTTACAAGGAAAACTAGTGAGAGAAAAGAAAGGTACCCCTATTGCTGCTGTTGATTTCTCATGCCTCTTCTAGCCGTGGTTGCTTGATGACAAAGGACTAGGAATTTTATCTTGAGGTGATTTGAGAGAGGAAAAGTTGGTCATATTTAACGGTGTCATTTTTGACTCGATTTGATAAATCGCATGAACTTGAAGACTTTAAATGGGTTTGAGTTTAATATAATCAGTTTCAGGTTAACAAGTCAACTCACCTAACCGATTATGAAGTGGGTTATGTTCATTTTTATAACCTCTATCTATTTAACCCATTTAAGTTCAACCTGTTTATGGCATGTCGATTTGTTTATTACCCGAATAACTAGTTTATAAATACACTTTTATAACTTGAATAACTCGTTTAAACCTAAATAAGTTGTATAACCCATTTAAACCTAATACATCTAATCCATTTAATGAATGGGCCATGTTCGTGTTTGCTTGAACTCGACTCAATCTGACTCAACAATAACCTAACATGACCCAATTTTATTACCACCCTTGTCATATCGTGCTGCTAATGGACTAAGGTAGATGATATAATGTTGCAGAATCCGAATTGTCTCACTAGCTTATGGATCATCAAAATTGAAGACTTGGAGCTATGGATCATTCCTCTTATAGAATGCCAATGACCTCCAACTGAGACTCCCCCTTTGCCCCTTGCCTTAGCGTCTGCCTCTTTCTTTCTTTCTTTCTTTCTTTCTATTTCTTTGAGTCCTCGTTGGGATGCCCTATTATGGTGCTGTATATGGTCCGTAGCATAGCCAATGTTGCCTGGCACATATCTGTGTCAATAAGATACCGTCACCAGTTCATGTCACAGAATTGGAATAATGCAACAGGAGCGTTTATTGTTAATTGTGGAATTTCTTTAAGTGTTTGGTGATATGAACATTCACACATATTTAAGTTTAGCAAGGCGCAAGAAGAGTGCAACTTGGTTATATTTCTCTTAGTATAGCTTTTGTGTTTGGTTATGTAGATGTTGGCAAGGAAGTTGAACACAGGAGGTAGTTACTTTGCTTTCTTTCTAGAATTTAAATATACATTGAAAGGAAAACATGAACTAATGTGCTTTTTTCATCCTCTGTTTACTAGGAATGGTTGTTTTGCTATCTTGGTTAATAAGTAACTGTGATAGCCATCTTGCTAGTTCCTTTTATGTATTAATTCATTCTGGTTGTTTTCTGCTAATCCAGAATTTTCACAACTGTGCGGTTTGGATTATCCAACTTGTGCACAAGTGTTAGCCCATTTGTTATTTGTTGTGTTCATGGCTAGACATAAGTTTTTAAAGAATCATGTCTTAGAGATAGTACTTCAGACTGCAGGCTTTGATGTTCTTCCTTTAAGTCTCCCTTGATTTTAATTTGCAAATATAATCTTCATTTATTTATAGAATGATTTGGGTGTATATGAACTATCAAATCGTAATAAGTAGAAGCACCATTATAAGTTGAGAGACACCTGCTATCTTTAATTTTATTGGCTTGTGTTATGTAAGTGTCCTTGATCTCATCATAAAGTTCAGTTACATTATTATGAATCTATTCTAAACAAATTAATGTTTCCACTTACAAATTTTTTTTTTTTTTCTGCAGAAAGGGAAATTTATATTAGCAGTCGAGCTCCATAAGTGGCTCGAGGGGCTTGAGAAGGATAAGCATACAACGATGGCTAAGAAAACTTTAACTCGTATACTAAATAGGTTGCAACAAGAAGGGATGTGTAAGTGCATTCAAGTTAGTATGCCTGGTGTGACAAACTATAATCGAAATCGTACAACTGAGGTGATATTGCATCCTTCTGTTGAAACTTTATCATCAGAACTTCTGGATCAGATTCATCAAAGGCATAGACAATTTGATATCCAAAATCGGGCTAAATTATCAATAAGAACAAAGAATAACGAACCTGTGACCGTACTAAATGGCATCAGACGGTCTTTAAATGTTGTGGATGATAAACCTCTAATATTAGAGGCGATGCGTGTTAATGGATTTGTATCTGCAAAGATGGTTCGTGCAAAGCTCTTGCATATCTTTTTGTGGGATTATATGAGTAATTTACCTGATTGGTGTAATGCATTTAATTCTGATAAACATGGCTACGATCTAAAGAATCCTAACAGTGCGTGCCAGTTATTTTCATTGGAGGAGGCCATAAAGGATATGCCGCTTGAACTTTTTCTACAAGTTGTAGGGTCTGCAAAGAAGATTAATAACATGGTAGCAAATTGCAAACTTGGACTGAGGCTCTCAGATCTTCCTGTCCAGGATTACAAATTCCTGATGGATACTCATGCAACTAGCCGACTTTCTTGCATAATCAATATTTTACTTCGGTTGAAGGTATTTATCTTGTGCTAAGTGTTTCAACAAGGTGTATGCACTAAAATTTGTCTTTATTTGTAATTATATGCACTTGACCTTTTCTTCTTTGAGTACGAGTAGTGATCAAGTGCGTCAGTAATACTGTGCTTGCATAAGCTAATTCCATGTTTAAAAGCCTCAGAGGAATTGCAACCAGTTGTGATAAGTGTAAATTTGACAGGTCATGACAGTACACTTAGAAAGTATGTTAAGTGCTGAAATTATTACACTGTTATAATAAGTTGATTTTATTTGTGCAGTTCTAGACTTGTAAGCTCAGAAGGACATTTTAAATCTTTCCATCATGGACTTTTCTAATCTTTTTTATGAGCATGATGTTTTGGTAAACAACTAAATATTATTGTTGGTCTTGTGGTTATTGGTGTTTATTACTTGTCTTGCTAAAGTTTGCTTTTGGAATCTCCTTTCTCTAGAAGTGACATTTACAATGTGTTAGCCAACTTGGTTCTGGATGATGCTTAGATGACATGAAATCTGGAGCCTTCATTGATCAACTGTTTTGTAATAGGTCATCTTAGTCTGTATCCTGTAGCATCATATGGCTTATAGGCCTTTTTGTTCTATTCTCTAGTTGATTCAGCTAGTGAGGCAGCAACATTCTGAAGATGTGAGTATGCTACCACATGCTGTTCTGACCCATGCTATGGAGCTCAAACCTTATATTGAAGAACCTTTGTCAAGAACTCTGCCATCATCACATGTCAAGGCTGGTCTTTATCCAAGAATTCGACACGATTTTGTCCTTTCAAAACAGGATGCGGTCGATGATTATTGGGAAACCTTAGAATACTGTTATGCTGCATCTTGTCCAACTGATGCATCACATGCTTTTCCTGGTTCTTCTGTCCGTGAGGTCTGTGATTTCATCTTGTATGATTATTCATTTTCCATAAGAACATTTTTCTACTTTTTATCATTTCCATTGATGAAGTCCCAGGTTCCATTTTTGCTATTTATCGTTTTCCATAATTTACTACATTTATGTAGTTGTTTGGTTACTTTGGTATAAGTTCCACAATATAATATTTGTGATGAAGGTAACTTGTACTGCAACAGTCAGAATATATTTCTTCTAGTATTGAATGTCACTATGCTGAATCACTTGTTGAACTAAAGTCAAACTATGGATGTTTTATAACTTCTGGCTTTGACATTACTGTTGCAGTCTAGACTGCATCATATTTCTATGCATTTTCTGATTGTAGCTGCTTTTGTTTGTATATGGATAATACTGTTCATTTCATGAACATCATTTCACCTGTTGTAGATGCTGACACAATTTTTAAGATTATGTTAGTGCTGAGTTCACTGATTATGCAATAGCCAAAGTTGCATTCCATTAGTCATAGCTCTTCAGAGATAAACCAATATTTATGTGGATATATGCTAAGTGGTTATTAGGTGAATGCTACAAATATGTTAAATTCATAGCGTGGTTTTCATTTCCACAAACTTTGTGATTGAGATGTTTGTTTGTACTGGTCGATCACCAAGTGATAACATTCATCCTATATATCAGTTCTTATAATCTCGGCCAAGATAAACCAATATTTCTTGATTTTTTTTTAAATTTTCATGTTATTGTAAGATGGAAAATCCTATAATGTCATCATTTATGGGTATATGGCTATATGCACTTCTAAAAACACAAATATAATAGCGAGCTGAAAGAGCTGTGCATGGTCCCATTCTGTTTCAGAAAGTGAGGAAAAATTTTATGGGAAAAAAGATCTATAACTACTATAAACTTCCATTGTAGTGGATTGCTTCTAATAAAAGTATTTGTCTGATTGTTTTCATGCTAGCTATCAGATATTTGAACTTGGAAATGCCGTTTTGTCAGGAATGTACTCAAATTAGTACTTTCTATTTGCCAGAGCTGCTTTTGCGAGACTAATATCCAAGTTAGCCTAACTAATTGTCTTCGGGTCTAAAGAATTCCAATACTGTGAAAGTGACTAGCATTTTGATGTGGTTATTTATTTGTAGACTAGAGCATGAAGGAACACAAGTGAAACTAAGTTGTCAACTTTCGGAATTCTACAACTTGAGTAGGACTCAAAAATATTAAATACTTAATAGTTGGATATCTTGTATTCTGTGTTAGATGTATGCCTTCATGTATTCACCTATTTATTCAATGAGGTGTGATAATGCCATTATGCTAGGCTTCTATTTTAACATGCTATTATGTGCTCTGTCCATAGTACTAGAAGCATTTTCTTTGATAGCAAACAGTTTTATAACTGGTATTTCCTATTGAGATTGTATTAGATTGTTTTAGCACCTCTTGGCTTTCAGGTAGTTGTGGATTACTGTTTAATTATACTATTTGAAAGATAAACCATGCTTCATTGACTGTAGGTCTTCCTTCCTCGTGCATGGACTTCAATTCGAGTTATGACTACTGAACAGCGCTTGGAATTGCTCAAGCGTGTGACAAATGTTGACCGAGAGAAAAGAATTTCTTTCAAGGATTGTGTTAGGATTGCTAGGGAATTAAATCTCTCAGTAGAACAGGTCCGTTTTATTTTCTCTTGTACAAAGTTGTACGATGAGCTATCTTGCACTTTACATGTCAAACTGTTATTCTGTAATTGCATTTCAAGTCTTGTGGGTCAAATTCTTTGACAGATTACTTAGTTCTTTTGATTCCGCAAACACAAATTCTCTCTGTTGCTTCTAATCTGATCTATTCTTCTTTCACTTCCCATATTCCTTTGAAGTATATATCCAGATATATGTTGTGGTTTAGTCTTTTTGAGTTTTGACATTGTAAAACTGCATACTGCATACTCCATGTATTTGCCATTGTCATTTATCATTTTTCACAGAATTCTTATATATTCATTAGATAATAATTGCCTTGCTACAATTGCTAGTGAAGAATAACAATATTTGCTTCTACAGGTTCTCCGTGCCTCCTATGATAGGCGACAATCCCGTCTTTGTGGGTATTCCAGCAATTTGAAATTGGACAAGAAGGGAAACCATCCAGATACAGATACTTCTGGATCTTTTGCTCGAAAAAGGAAGAGATCATCTAAAAATAGGGCACTGAGTCATACTCAAGAAAATACCGAGGAGAATGAATCAAATAAACAAAGTTCTTTTCAGTCTATTGTTGAGGAGAACATTGGAAGAGGTTCTTTTGCAATACCTCCTAATGAAAACCACGAGAGTAGCTTCCCAGAAGCTGGAACTCACAGTCATGTTAGTGGTGAAAATGATTCTGAAATGCATGAGGAAGATGATGAGAGCCGTTCTTTGATAAACCAGTATGCCCTTTTAAGGCGAAAGCCCATACGAAGCAAAAGGTTCTTATGGACTGACGAGTCAGACAGGTATATAGTGTGGATAATCCTGAATCTTTGCTGAATTTGCTGAGGATAGTAGGGTACCATTAACTTACGTTTATCTTGATCCTCATTACTTAGACTAGTAAGATGGTTCTCTGACAGTATTATATGGATTATTACATGTTGCACTTATTTCTTTTCAGGCAATTAGTGATGCAATATGCAAGGCATCGTGCAACTCTTGGAGCGAGATTTTATCGTGTGGACTGGAATTCTCTTTCTGATCTTCCCACTCTTCCAGATACCTGTAGAAGGAGGATGGCTTTCTTAAATAAAAATATGAATATAAGGAGAGCTGTCATGAGACTCTGTAACCTTCTTGGTAAACGGTATGCTAGGTACTTGGATACTGCATGGAGAGCAAAGGAAATAGAAGTTCTTTCTGAAAATTCACAAGATGCCCAAAGTTGGGATAATTTTGATGATCCAGACATAAGAAATGCTGTAGATGAGGTCCTTCAATACAAAAGGATCGCTAAATTGGAATATTCTAAGAAGGTTGGTTCCAAAAGCGAGGTTTTGTCTGATATACTTCCAAATGACGAGCGGAATTCTTATGTCCAACAATCTGTAAGTTATAACTTATTTTGTGAAATTGAATATGCTTTATCAATTTTAAGCTAAATCTTTGACCTATTATATTCAGGTTAGCCAGAATGAACAAGCCAGTACTTTGGCAGCTCCTGGAGAAAGAACTAAGGACCACATAGGAAAATGCAAAAATGCTGATGCCATGTCAACAACTAGTCGCAGTATGGATTTTTCTCATCGTTCTCATGGAAAGTTTATTAAGCTTTCAAGCAACAGAGGTTTGATTTTTAAAAGGAAGGTCTGTGAATCTTTGTCAGTTGCCAATGCTGTTGAGCTCCTTAAGTTGGTACTTCTTAGTACAGCTGCAGCACCAGAAGTACAAACTTCACTAGCTGCAACTCTGAAGCTGTACTCCGAGAGTGACATATTTGCAGCATTTAACCACCTCAAAGAAAATAACTTCATGGTAAGTCTTGTTATTATTACCTTCCACAAGGTGCTAGATGATGTTGCTCAATTTCATCAACAATATTACACCTTTTTCTAACTACATACATCATCCAAGTAAGGTTTCAAAACTCGATATTGGGATCGGGATCAACCGTTCGGGAAAATGATACATATCGGTAGTATCTGTCATATTGGCTGTGAAACAATAGTAGATCCAAACCTAGAATAGATTTGGAGAGAAGAGAAAGGAGAAGAGGAGAAGAGGAAAAGAGGAAACGATTTTGGTGAATATATTTCATTGAATGATAAAGGGGGCATTAGCCCTATTTATACAAAGTCACCATATATCTAAATAGATTAATAAAATAAAATAAAATAAAATAAAATAAAATAACTCTAATACCCCCCCTTAAACTTAAGATGGATCATAAACTGAGAGTTTGCTAACTAAATACTCAAAACGAGGAAGAGGAAGTGACTTCGTGAAGAAGTCGGCAATCTGCTCCTCAATGCTAAGGCGATGGAGAAAAATGATGCCAGCTCGGTACTCCTGACGAGTGTAGTGCATATCAACTTCAATGTGCTTCGTCCTCTCGTGAAAAACAGACAGCGAGCTTTTTAGCACTATCATTGTCGACATAAAGAGGAGTTGGGAGGGGCAATGGAACACCCATATAATTAAGGAGGCGACAGAGCCAAATAATCTCTTTAGTCACCGTACATATAGCACGATACTCTGACTCAGTACTAGAGAGAGACACAACATTCTGTTTCTTGCTGTGCCAGGAAATTAGGACGTCTCCCAGAAAAATGCAGAAGCCAGTAGTAGACTTTCGATCAGACTTGTCGCCAGCATAGTCTACATCGGAATAAGCCCGCAGAACTAAAATGGAAGTCGATGGCATGAAAAGAGAGCGGGTAATGGTGCTACGAAGATATCGAAGAATACGAATAAGAGCAGCATAGTGGGCAGTTCGAGGAGCCTGTATGAACTGAGTGACAAGACCAACTGCATGAGAGATATCAGACCGGGTAATAGTCAGATAGACGAGTGCCCCGACCAGCTGACGATATCTAGTCGGATCTAGAAGAAGCTGATCGTCATCGGGCTGAAGCTTCACATGAAACTCGACTGGGGTAGCAGCGGGACGAGTGTCAGTGATAGTAGCACGACTGAGAATGTTTGTAATATACTTCTATTGGGACAACAAAAGACCATGAGATGACTGAGCAATTTCGATACCTAGAAAGTATCGAAAAGGACCAAGGTCCTTCATCTCAAACTGACTCTGAAGATGTTGTTGAAGAGAGCAGATGCTGGCCGAATCATCTCCGGTGATAATCATTTCATGACCTATAGAAGGAGGACCCGACCCTAAGCAGAAGACCGCAGAAACATAGATGGCTCAGAGGGACTCTCCTGAAATCCGTATGCTGTTAGAACGCTACGAAATCGATCAAACCAGGCACGAGGAGCTTGCTTGAGCTCATAGATAGCTCGTCATAGTCGACAGATGTGACCTGGGGGAAGAGGGAAACTAGGTGGAGGATCCATGTACACCTCCTCGTCAAGAAGACCATGAAGAAAAGCATTCTTCACATCCATCTGATGAAGAGGCTACTGGCGACTGGAAGCAACCGCAAGAATAGTACGGACATAGGTCATCCGGGCAACAGGAGCAAAGGTCCCCTCATAGTCTATCTTGTATTCCTGAGTAAAGCCCCAAGCAACCAGACGAGCTTTGTACCTAGCAATGGATCCATCAGGTTGATACTTGACCTTAAAAATCCATTTGCAGCTGACAAGCACGATGTCGAGTGGGCGGGGGACAACATCCCAAGTATGCATCTGCTGAAGGACCTGAAGCTCATCTGTCATAGCATGCTGCCACTCTGGAACCTGGACAGTATCACGATATGACATGAGCTGACGGGTGGAGTGGATGGCTGCAAGAAAGGTATGAAACTTGGGAGAGTATGTAGCAGAAGACATCAGAAAACCATACCAATCGGGAGGGCGATGCTCACACTCTGGACAACGACGAGCGGGTGCAGGAGCCGTCACAGTAGAGGATGGAATGGTCAGAGGGATAGTACCTGTAGAGGGAGGCTCAACTGTAGGAGAGGGACGTGACCTACGAGTGTAGAACTATGGGAAGTTCGTCATGGGAGGGGGGTACTCCTCTGAAAGAGCTAGAACCTCAGCGAGAGAGTGGTCTGGAGTGGTAGGTGAAAGTGATAGTAAATGAGTGTCAATGGGTAGAGGAGTATCAGGCAAGTGGGGGGTAGATGGTGGGGCTGAGGCAGGGACATCTGAGGGGATAGAAGATATAATAGATGTAGGAAGATCTAGAAATGATAAATCTAAGGGAGCCAAAGTATCGAAGGTGGAAAAAGGCATCTCTTCTAGAAAAGTGATATGGCGTGATATCCTTAAACGACAAGCATAAGTGTCATAACAACGATAGCCTTTATGCTCAGGACTATATCTTAGAAAAATGCATTTAGCTGCACGAGGAAACAACTTGTTGCGTTCACCCAGAGGAAACAAAATAAAACAGGTGCACCAAAAGACACGAAGATGACCATAAGATGGTGAAGTACCATAGAGACGTTCGTACGGGGTCACACCACCAAAAACTGAAGATGGAGTTCGATTGATTAGATAGAGAGCAGTAAGAAGGGCCTCAACCCAACAAGAACGAGGAACATAAGCCTCAAAGGGAAGAGCACGAGTGGTCTCAAAAAGATGACGATGCTTTCGTTCGGCAACACTATTTTATGCAGGGGTATAGGGACACGACTACTGAGGTAGAGTGCCAGCAGAAGCATGAATAGAACGAAACTCAGAGGAAAGGTACCCCCGAGCACCGTCAGATCGAAAGATCTTAATAGATCGACTGAACTGAGTACTAACCATAGAAGAAAAATCACGATAGATTTGACATACCTCAGAACGCTGACGCATAAGGTAAATCCAGGTGAAACGAGAGAAATCATCAATAAAATATACATAATAGAGAAAACCAAGACCAGAAAAAAGGGAAGTAGAACCCCAAATGTCGAGTGCACAAGATCGAAAGGTGAATCAAAGATACTTTTACTAAGAGGAAAAGAAAGAGCCCGATGTTTTGCCAACCTACAGCCAGTACAAGAAGACAAACAAGAAAAATGACTACTGCCTAAGGATCCAGACTTGGATAACGTCTTGAGACGTTGACTCGATACATGACCTATACGCCGATGCCACAGATCTGAAGGAGATAGGGGAGTGACAGGACAAACATTGGGACTAGGTGGAGGAAGATGAAGCTGGTCTAGATAGTAGAGCCCATGAATTTGACTACCGATCCCAATCCTCTGGTCTGTTGACGTGTCCTGCATAACACACGAAGTAGAAGAGAAGGACACAGTGTAAAACCGAGTCGAAAGCTGAGTAACATAAATAAGGCTCATTGTAAGACTAGGAACAAGCCAAACATCAAATAAAGTAAGACGACTAGTAGGATCTGTGGTCGGGGTGATGGTGATGTAACCAATGTGAGAGATGGGATAATGAGTCCTATCAGCAGTATGAACATGAGGAAGAGCGGTGAGGGTAGGGGTGAGACTAGTGAAAATGGACGAGTCACCAGTCATATGATGTGAGGTGCCAGAATTAGAAATCCAACATTTTGTCATACCAGAGAAAACAAAGACACAAATAGAGGCACCAGTGAAGCTAAAGCTCTCACGGCTAACCAAAACACAATGTGCCATTAGAAGAGACAACCTATCAAACACCTTGAGGGTGTTTTGATTTCTTTGTTTTTTTTTTTCTGACTTAGGCCTTCGTCAAACACCCAGTGAAAGTGCTGTTAACCTTGACATGCTACCAAATAGATATCAAATTTGGACAAGTCTGCAGAAAACTTGAGGGCTCGACATAGTGGACTTTCGTCGAACATTTGGTGAGCAATTGTTGAAAACAAAACTGCTAAAGAATAAGAGCTCGACACACAGACATTTCGTCGAACATTATGTGGGCACTTGCCGGAAACCAATTCTGCTACTGTGCTGCTGTTGCATTTGACACACTAAACTTTTGTCGAACATCTGATGAGCGAAAACTTTGAATAGTGCTGCTGAATGAAAGAGCTGAGGACAAGTGAACTTCCGTCGAACACTTGATAGGCACTAGCTGAAAAATGGGTTGCTGTGCAGAAAAAGAGGGTTGTGGACACTCTAACTTTCATCGAACATTTGGTGGGCGCTCGCTGAAAACAGTGTTGCTGGAAGAGATTGCGACTGTGGTGATAGTAAGGAGAGGAGCTCGCGCCAAGGGAGAAGCACAGTTGTGGCTGACTGTTGTTGCAGTAGCGGTGGCTGCTGCTGCAGCAACGGTGGCTACTGCAATGGTGGCTGCTGTGGACAAGATGTCGAAGTGAGAGGGAGAGGCTGCTGCGGAACTGTCGAACTCGAAGAGGGTGAAGGAAAGAAAAAAAAATCCAAAGAATGTTTTTTTAGTGAGATAGAGAGAGTGTTGAAGGAGAGATCCAATCTTAAGAAATGTCCCTAATGATCGGGAGGCTCTGATACCATGAAACAATAGAAGATCCAAACCTAGAATATGTTTGGAGAGAAGAGAAAGGAGAAGAGGAGAAGAGGAGAAGAGGAGAGGATTTTGAAGAATGTATTTCTCATTGAATGATAAAAGGGGCATTAGCCCTATTTATACAAAGTCACCATATATCTAAATAGATAAATAAAATAAAATCAAATAACTCTAATAGGCAGTATTGGCCGCCTATATCGGATCAGACTATTTTTTAATCATATAAAATCTAAATATTATTTAAAAATATAGAAATCGAAAAATTATAAGAAAATAACAATTATTTACATATGAAGTCTAAAAATTAAAAATTATATTAACTTATTGAAAACTTTGATGAATACTGAGTTGACTCTCTCTTTTCTTTTCCTTTCTCTCTCTTTTTCTTCCTTTCTCTATTACTGCCAAGACAAACTTATTTTTTTTCTTTGATTCTTTTTTTCATTTCTCTCACCCCCTTTCTCTCTCTCAATCTCGCTCTTCCTCCCTCCTCTCTATTACTGTCACAAGGTAATTTTTTTCTTCGATTTTTTTTCCATTTCTTCTCTCCCTTTTCTTTCCCTCTCAATCTCTTCCCCCCTCTCTCTGTTACTCTCTCTCTCACTCTCCACTTTATCTCTCTTGTCTCTCTATCACTCTTTGTTACTACAGCAGATTTTCTACTACAGTAATAGAGATTGAAGGAGAGAGAGAGAGAGAGAGAGAGAGAGAGAGAGAGAGAGATTGAAGAAAAAATAGAAAGAAGAAGAAAGGGAGACGCTAGAGGGAGAGATTAGAGAGAAATGAAAGAGATGGGGCACCGGTGAGAGAATAAATGAAAAAAAATTAGAGAGAAGAAAGATGGAATGAGAGGAGAGAGAGAGAGAGCCTGTATCGTGCGGGATCGACTGACATGGTCGATCCTGACTCGATACGGACTGAAACCAGTCATTAGATTGGTTTCGGCCATAGATCGGGCGGCTGAAACTTGGAACCATGCATACAAGTAAGATTACAACTAGTTGTATGCCTACATGTCATTTAGTGCAAGATGTACAGACCTAAAAATTATGCATAATTTCATATGATCAGTTTACACTAAACTTGAATCAAGTTGGTGACTTATTGATGCAATTGCTGGTAATCCTCTAATGTTCTTTTGTAT
Organism: Typha latifolia; assembly: GCF_019914945.1. Classification (NCBI taxonomy): domain Eukaryota; kingdom Viridiplantae; phylum Streptophyta; class Magnoliopsida; order Poales; family Typhaceae; genus Typha; species Typha latifolia. The sequence goes on along the minus strand of NC_133088.1, from coordinate 14,290,814 downwards.
CACAAATATGTTAACCATGTCAGTCAAAGCAACGATGGTCGTGTCAGTGGCCTGTGCTACCATCGGCATGCCCCTGCGTTCCACTGGCACACATTTATAATATTTTTAATAAAATTTTTAGTATATTTAGATATGTTTTTGGGTCTTCAACATATCAATCTTTAGTTTTTGATTTAAATTTATGTATTAAAACCTACATTATGTGTTGAATAATATTTATATTTACCTGTTGTTTTATCTTTAATAAAGTAGATCATTTTATATTATAATATAATTGAATATTCCATAATATAATTGAATGCATAATAACATTCAACACATAATATTAATTGATAATAGTTTAATAATTAAAACTAATATCTAGTTGAATATAGCATAACAAGGAGGATCAAAGATTTCATTTGTCGGCACAAGGATAACACAAGAATGTTGCACTAAATACAATCAGTAATCTTCAAGTTCATTCACGGATAGTATTACTTGTTGTAACATCTCACATAGTTTTCATACAAATATAATTTTTTATCGTATGATATGATATGAATATTGAACATGCACATGAACTAAAATTGATTTGATGATTATTGATGAAAATATAATTTCTTAAAAAAAAAGGGCTCCACATGTCGTGACCAGGGCACACTTCCGTGCCAAGTGCTGTGCCGTGCCACTACTGGCATGGCCATCTTTGAGTCAAAGTACTGTCACCATTATCCTTTTGTCTATTTTATTTGTTTGGGGATGAAGATAGATCTCTCCATTCGTCTACTTCCTTATTAAGTCTAGAAGATTATTGTGGTATGTCTGCAATCCACGACAGACCTCTGGCCCCATAAACTTGTGTTGCTCAGAATTCTGCGACAATTGAGGGTTGATGTCTAATAGCATGTGGTTATGACACTAATTCCTTCAAGGCCTTAACAACTCTCCTAATAACTGAATATGTTTTTATTATTTCATGTTTGGGCATAATGTTTGTCACCAATGAGTTATGCTTTTTAGTTGAGTCTGCTTGCCTGGCATGATGAGTCTCATTCTATGATATCATTCTATCAATAAAAATAAGTAATAAAAGTCAAACATGTTCTGAACATTTACTGATGTGTAGTATATTTACCCTTCTTTATGTGCCAAGGATCATTGGCATTTTTCACAACCTGGATCAGCAATGAATATAGTTGACAATTTTGTTAGGTTGAGTGCTTTTATTGCTGTGACACTTTCATTTTATTGTGATTATGATCTAAAATCTTCCTGCACATTCATTTTTCCCCTTGGACAGGTAGTTGGGCATGGAAGTCAACCATTTGTCCTTTCTCAAAAATTCTGGCATAATGCTTCTTCGTCTCCCTTTCCTATTGATTCAGGAAAAAGAGCAGCTGACTTTTCAAATAGGCTTAGAAAGCAAGAAAAAGATCTAATGGAGGATGGAGTTAACCTTACTTCAGAATTACAGTGTGGAGAAGTTGTGCACCTTTTTTCTCTTGTTTATTCAGGGGAGCTTGTTATTTCGCCATGCCTGCCAAAAGGAGGAGTTGGTGAGTCTGATGAGCCGAAGTCTTCAAAACCTTCCTTGGAACAGATAAGTGTGCATGATGATCAAAATATTCTCAAACGTAAAATCGATAAAGTGAAACTGAACAGTACCAAGAAGGTTAAGAAACACAAACCTCACACGAAAATTGACAGTGGTTATTGTTCCCGGCGAGAGAAAGGGTTTCCTGGGATTCAAGTAATTCTAAATCGTAAAACAATCCCGAGAGATGGCATCATTCAGTTGTTACCAGATAAGGAAAGCCTTACTTTATCTTCACCATGCAATATGACTGATCATGGGAAGTCCTATTTATCTGCTGGAACAATTGATGCTCCATTGATGTCGAGCAATTTGAATTCATCCCAACCCTTTGTATCAGATGTTCAATCAACAAAGTCTCTTGATGAATCGCCTTGGGATGCTATGACTAGATATATTGAAATTTTATCATTACCACATATGATGTGCAATGAACAATTTACCTTTTCACCTGACCTGTTTAGGTCAGTGCACTCTATTATTCATCAAGCTGGTGAACAAGGATTGAGCCTGAAAGAAATATCTGAAGCCATGAATCTAGAAGGTATGTTTTATTGATGTTTTATCAAGCATCTTTAATATGAAATGATTAGCATGGTGCTGGTATGAAATATATTGGAGATCTGATCCTCTCTTTTCATCTTCCCATGTGCAGACATTCAATTGGCAGAATCACTTATTGATACTCTTGAAACATTTCGACTGGCTATTAAGGTACAATTCATCCTAACCAGTTATGAAAATTTAAGAATTAACTCACACCTCTATTTCATTTTTTTGAGATTGATGTTCTTTTTTTTAAGCTAGAGATTTCTCCATCATTGAAGCTTTAAATGTTAAAACTATTACTGTGTGCTCCTTTTTGATGAAATAATGACAATGATTAGACGCAGGATGGTTGTCTTGAGTCGCATGATACATTTGAGTTTGTCATGTACCATACATATGGCAAAACAGTTGTCTACCAGGCATTGTATCCTTCGAGGTACCCAAAATATTCCGTGATGTTGCTATGAGGGGGTGCAGGCCAGCGATCGTCACGACACATGCCGTTGCACTTGGTGTGCCAATGCACCATGCTGATGGCAAGGAAGAAAAGAAATTATAATAAAAAGGGAGGAGAGAGATATATATAGAGGGAGAGAGTGAGAGGACCTACCACCATTGGATTGTCGTCAGCCCCTAGATATCTCAAGTATGACAAGTTGCAGCACCAAAATTAATGAAATTTTTTATTATGAGGCTCAATAAATATCTCAATATTACAATACATTGCTTTCATATACATATGTGGGTGTGTGCGCATATGCTGTCAATATATGAATGCATATGTGTACATGGCTCACTATGTGGTCAGATTGGATTGCATTAGTGCATATGTGGGCGGTTGACCCACCGCCGTCGCCTATGTGTACGCTTTTCAAAATGATGCTTGTGTCCATCTTTGTGTGGTTTGGAGTTCTATTTCTTTGATTTCTAATGCACACTCAGGATGAATTTAAATTTAAAACATAGCATGTAATTTCTAGTACAATTGTATAATCTCTATTCCGGTATAAGCTTGACATACTGAACTATGTTCTAGCACTGTTAGTTTGTTACAGTTGATTAACTCCAATCTTCCTAGTATTATCATGTGATATTTAACTTAATTTATTTATTTCTGCAGAATATAATTAGAAACAACAATGTAATTAATTTTCACAAATATAAATACAGTACGACAGTGCCAGTCTCATTACTAACTTATATTTCAGGGCCAAAGCCATATTTATCAATACAGTTCAAATGATCAAATCTGATTTGCCATCTAGTAAAAATTGTATTCCAAGGTAGTACAATAGTACCATCAGAGGACATTTGAAAACATGATGTAGTTTGATGCAAATACAGTTGGCAATCAATATTAATCTTAACATTAATTGGATAAATTAGGTAATCATTTAATTTAGCAAATTGATGGTGGGATCTTTGTACTATTTTTTGTAAAAGAAAACAAGATTTTAAAGGAAAGAGAATTGCTTAGTACTAACTACGACATAATTATTAAATCAAAGAGGGTAATTAGCAAAAGGTTCTATGTGAAGAGTGGTGCACAAAGTAGCAATCAGGCTTCGCTGAGAAGAATAAATGGAGATGAGAAAACTCAAAGGATACAGAGAGTAGATAATTTGTTGATTTCAAATTATGGATCCTAGTTTCGGCCAATCTGGAGACCAATTGGCTGAAGAGAATTGGGATTGGCCATAGTCGATCCCAATCTTGACTTGAAACCAGTCTGGTATCGGCCGATCCATTTTGATCATATCAGTGGAAACTCAGCTGAAACATTTTGTTTTTAAAATTCATGTTGGATCTAAAATGGATCTGACCTGGGGGACATCAGTAATTGATGTCCCCGGCTGCCTTCTTGTCAAGTCTTTAGATTTTACTCTCTATCTCTCACACTCTCCTTTCACCCCTCATATTTTACTGAGCTTATCTGGCGGCCAATCCGATGAGCTCCTCTGGATACTCCATACTTTTTTTTTCCTATTTCTCTTCTCTCTTTTTATCTCCCATTCTTTAACTCCTCATTCTTACTGCTATAGAACAACAATAGAGAGATTCTTTTTATTTCACTTTTGTAGTAGTAGTTTACAAGTATATAAATTTATCACTTAAAATTCATCATGGTTTTGTGTGGGTACTTTTTTGAGTTTTTAATCTTCATATGTCATGATTTTTAAGTAATATTTAAGACTTTACATAAGTAAAAAAAATAGTCTAAGCCGATATGTCTAGTTGATACGTCTAATAGGTGTTAGTTTTTAGGCAGCTGATCCTGATCCCTATCTTGACCTTGAGTTTCAGAATCTTGTTTCAAACATCTCCTTTAGAGTTGATAAACCAAGGCCCTTTATTCTCCTAGGTTTGAACTCCATTTATGGACATAAAGCACTGCAAGATAAAAAAACAGAGAAACGCTAACTGGAATAGAAGAGTGAGGAAGAAAATAAAAGGCGGATAACAAAGAGCAGGAGGAGGAGGAAAAAGGAGTTTAACCCATGAGATAATTATCAATTTCAGCAAGATAAGTTATTGAATCAGTTGGTGTTAAATAGATTTTTATTCCTTTTTTTTTTAATATTTTTGGTTTTTTGTTTATAATTAGTGTGTAGATTTTTCTTCCTCTAAATTTAGAGCTTCTTAAATTTACAAGTTCTGAATATGAGTGGTTCTGGGATGCGAGTTAAAGAATATTACTATCTTCCTATCTTACTGAGTTGATGTATAGGCACACCTTTTCTTTTTCAGTAACCTTTTCAGCATTATTTTCTCTGAATATGTCTTGTACAGGTCAATGGATATGACACAACACGCGTGGTTGATTTTTCATATAGATCAAAGTATCTTATAAGTATGCCCATAGATCACAATTATGGTAAAATATCATCTTATATGAAGTCTGGGATCACAAGCAGTCGAGAATCTCAACAGCTACTTCAAGAAAAGCATGATAGGATCTATGATTCACATGAGACTTGTCTGAACCTTAGTGAAAGGCATAAAGTAACTATCCTTGAAAGTAATCCAGAAAAAATAGGAGTCACACCTGATGGAAGCATGCAGATGTCATCTCTTGCTAACAGGGAAGAAGCTGGGGGAGGCAATTGCTCTGCTGCATCTGTGACACATGTTTCACAGGCTATATTGCCATGGATCAATGGTGATGGCAGCATGAACACCGTGGTGTACAAGGGTCTTACTCGTCGAATTCTTGGAACTGTCATGCAAAATCCTGGTATGATGGAGGTATGTATCTATAGCATATATCATGTGCGTAGCTTTTTTCTCCCTTATAAAATCAAAATGGAGTGATGCAAAATTATCAATGCCATGTTTGTAGGAAAAAACTTACGACATTCACATTTAGAATCTCTAAGTGAGATGTGGAAACCTCCTGAGACCTAATAAGAAAATCAAACGTCATGCCCCATAAATCACATCTATGTTCAATATTTATTTCAGATTGAACATTCCTGACCTAAATGGAAATTTTGAATTTGATCATATCTTTGGATTCTCAAAAGTATACAACAAGTATCCAATTAGTATCCTTGTTTTTCTACTTTTTAAAAAGAAATACATGATACATATTTGTCAAGTATATGATGAGTGTCTTATCTGATATATCGGATACAGATATTGCTAGACTGTGGAAGTATTCCCACACTGTACACATAATACAAGATTACGATCACATCCAAGTCAAATTGTTGATTAATATGTAATGATGACACTTTGGAGCATATATGTTAAGTTCATAATCAGATTGCTTGATCATCCTTTTCAACTGTTAGCTGGAGGCTAGTTGGAGCATTTCTAGTTTAGGGTAGGTCAGTGGCTAGGCAGGGTTGATTTGGCTGGACTTCTGGGTTCTAGACTACAACATATTGTCAGGCAATTGGGTGCTCATTAATCTTCAAATGTTCCGTGGCAGAAAGGCTGGTTAGGATTGACCTGTGACTAGCTGACCAAATTTGCAATAGAGCTAAATTTGGGCCTCCTGCATTATTATAGTAGATCCTGGATGGGGAGCTCAATGCTCAATAGATATATGGTTGAAAACCAAATGTAGGCCTAGGTTTCTTGATTGGGGCTGTCGGTTCCTCTTAGGTGAGCTGCCAAATTTGTTTTTCGCTTTGTGAACCACAACTATACAATACTCACTGCTAGCCATTCTTGATATTTCTGTTACTAACTGCCAGTGGCTGATGTTATCGACTTTCAAGAATTTAAGATGATAATATACTGGAGCATACATAACATATGTGTGTGTGTGGGGAAGTAGTAGTTGTTTAATGTCCTCATTTACCTTAGTTGAGAAAATACTTTATTGTGTAGTAGTGCTGATTGTAGCCTTCCCATCTGTTGCACTTCAGGAGGATATCATACGGCGGATGGATGTATTAAATCCTCAGGTATGCTATTTCAAATCCCATTATTCGATGCAGTTTTTGTTGTAGAATTTTTTTTTGTCTTTTTGGAAAGCAAGGGAATATAAGCAAAAAAAATGGATTTTCGTGCCAGCTTTGTTCTTTTAGAATTTCCCTCTTTGTTTCTTTTAATCTTTCTGAGCTGATGAATGATCTAGAGGTAACATTTGTTGATTTTGTTTGCAGAGCTGCAGAAGGCTCTTAGAAATGGCGGTTCTAGACAACCACCTTATTGTGAGGACGCTGCATCAAACTACTTCTGCTCCTCCAGCCATACTGCAAAGGCTTTTCTCTTCTGTTCCAAGTAAACCTACTTCATTTTGTAGAAAACATTTCTTTGCTAACCCAATGAGTACGTTCCTACTTTAATAATATTAGGTTGTATGTTACTGTAAAGTTGTGCATATCAGACTTCTTTTTGCCCAGTTAAATTGAGTTAGTATAAATTTAAGTGGATAAGTCACTTAAAGCTTCTTTCTCTTGAAAATATCATCAAAATATTAGCATGAATTACCTCTTTGGTATGTGGAATAAAAGCGGAGAAAATAAATGTCTTACTAATTGATTTTCTACCTTTCGATAACGAAACGTTGTCTCATTTTGTCTCCTACTCTTCCACCTTAATTGACAAGTTTATTTTTCTATTTATCCAGCACGAGCTCATAGGTTGAATAAAGGGGTTAATCATCTTTGATATATGGATTTGGATAATTGAATATGGATTACAACGAGCTCAAACTATTATATATAGTACCTCAATAAAAAATCTACCAAATGTTTGTTTTCCAAAAGAAAAGAAGCAAGAGGGAATGAAGGACACCATTACTATCAAATAAGCCCACTTAGACAAATTGTTTATATTGAGCCTAGAACGTGAATCATTGGCTTCACAATCAAGCCGCTCTAGTCCTATTTTTGTTTTGCTGGAAAATGAAGTTCAATAGAATGACTAGACTTCAATGAATTCTCTAATCTTTTAGTTCTCTTCAAATTGAAGGTTTCAAAGGTTTGAAGCAAATTTAGCAAATTAACTGGAAGCAAGCAAATGAGCTCTTTTATTCTTTTGCTTTCTATCTCTCTCTATGATATTATTATTTCAATTTTTATCTTTTTTATTTTTAATAAATGAATTCTTTTGATGCTAATATAAAATCGCATCGCAATCCAAATATCCGACTGATACAACACTCACCCCTTAGCATCCACCCCATTTCAAAATTTAGGTTTCCTCTGCATACACTTTTAAGACGTTAAAGTTGAAGGCTTGAAAATATTTCCAATGGATTAAGACTAAAAAAGAAAATGCTCAAGGTATTGTTATATATTATAGAGCTAAATGTCTTCAATATGATGCTGATATTTTTTTCTTCATATTTTTTAAGAATATACTATTCATTTAATGAGACATATAAAATTATATATAATCCCGTCATAGTTAGGCATAAATTTACTTCCATCCTTTATAATTTTATTTGTCATTTTACACCCTTGTGATATAGAATAAACTGCAACTTTACCTTTTATAACACATTTAATGAAACTATACGTTGAATTTAAAGATTCGTATTAGGATAAATTTTTCGGTGCGTCTAAAATAATTGCTAATCGAATTTTAGATAATAAAATTATGGCAAATATATTAGACATATATATCTTTTTATCATATTAGTATAATCAGCAATTTGATCAAAATTATTTTAGATGTGTTAGAACATTTATAATTTTGTTTCTAACTGAGTATTTTAAATTTAGCTAATGGTTTAGTCTAATATAATAGAAAAGTAATAATTTTAGTTTGAATATAATCATAAGGATTAAGGAGGTAAGATAATACAAATAGTGATATTTTAAAGAATATAAGAATAATTATGATATTTTGAAAGTTTTAAACGGCATTTATATAAAATTTATGAACCTCCTGCAAAGAAAGGTCCACCTACATTTGCAAATAAAGGTCCAAGTAAGTCTATTGTTGGGTTGGGCATTTTGGGCATTTTAAGAAGCCCATTAAGACTGGATTGCAAGATTGATTCCCTTGCCTTCTTCCATGGAACCTACAATTTGCAATCACTTCCCCTTCCCGGGTGTTCCGAAGCCCTCAAAACCCTAAAAGCCCCAACCACGATTGAATACTCCGATAAATGGCGACCGCGATCTCCATTGCCTTGATATTGCCTAAAATTTATCCCTTCGCCGGTGCATCGGTTCGTGCCGCTACGATCATCTCCTCGTTGAGGTAATCATCCTCCATTATCTGTTCGAATTTCTTGTTGGTCTTTAAAATCTTAGTGTTCCTTTTACTCTTGATGTCAAAAGGTGCTCAATTTATCTAGTTTTTGTGTATTTCTGTTCTTTTGTTGTGAACTGTGGGCTAACAGGGGCTATTAGGCCGTTCCAAAGGCCCAGAGCGCAGAAGGCAAGCACGAGAGAGGAGGAGGAGAGAGATAAACTTGTAGTGCTTGGGTTTGGGTTTCCATGGCGGAAGCCCCAGCAGCGTCTGGACTCCGAATCGTGCTTCACCAGCACTCCAAAGAGCGCGCTCCCGTCCACGTCTCCAGCCACGCCGATCGAGACCGCGTCATCGTATGCGACCTAATTCCCCCTCTCTTCTCTCTTGTAAAATTCTATTGAGAACTACTTTATGTGTTTTGAGCTCTTCCACGACTACGCTTTCTTGGTAGCTAGTAAAGAGGCAGTAGCTGGAGATGACTTAGAAACAAAGATTTATTTCTTGCTCAACTAGGTTTGCTACATGAATCTTTTGTTTCTCCAGTTAGCACTACTTTTGTTGGTGCAGTTCATTAGAAATGGCGTCATATCTTGTGTCTCCCTTTAATGCCAAGTCTTATAGTTTATGAGTGTAGGGATATTTTATTCTATATAAGTTAGTAAGTTCTACAGCTGATTTGCCTGATGTGAACTTGTCTCAGATATGCCAGTTTCAGGTTTCTATGTTATTTGTTCGCCTTGTCCCATAGTTGGAAGACTCATATCATTGATTTTAGGGTCATCTCTGCAACCTTTTTTTTCTCTCTTACCAAAGTTTCTGATCCTCACCTTTTACAAAAGTAGTTTTATTTAGGTCAATATCCATCCTCTTGTTTCCTCAGCAAGTAATTGTTTCTCTTTAAAGTGGGATTACTTTTCTGGCATATTCTTTGATATATGAGACATCCTATGTTGACACTGAATTAGGAATTATGTGTAGGATAGATCATCCATCACATCTTGAATTTATTCATTCTTCACCATAGAGGCCTAACAATTTTATACATCTGTCTCTTCTGACTCTAGTGTCAGGAGTTTATGCTGACAGGGTATCTATATTGTCTAATCTTGTTATGTGTCAAGTGCATTAATTATTGTAAGTGCTAAATGTTTGTGAAAGCTGCAAGTCCATGTCACCTATTCTCCTTATTTGATATTGATACTATGAGAAGTTTTAAACTGGTATTAGTTGCATATTTATTGCTTATTCATCAATGAAGAGCTACACTAAGGAAATAGATCTTCGCATTTCGTCAACTTGGACGAAAAGGAAGATCAACTAGAATTCATTTTGTGCAGAAAATAAGTCCATCAGATTGCCAAATATTTGATGTACTGATCTTGAAGTAGGTTACATTATTCTCAACTCTCAAGTTTATACTATTGTGATAGTTAAGTGCACTTTATTCATTGGCTCATGTTTGCAAGATGCAAGCATCCTGGTCACCAAATGGAGTTTTTCCTAATATAAAGTTTTAAATGCATTGAAGAACTAGGGAAAATTTGATCTTCATTATATACAGCAGTTTGCTTTTTTGCAGTTTAAGTTATCATTTTGTACTATAGGCTATAAGGAACCATTATGCAACCGTGCATGCTCAAGTAACTTCTTTACCTTTGCGATGATTCTTATGCAGCAATTGCTATTTCCCATATTTAGTTGCTGTAAATCTCTATGTTGGGAGTCCAATGCCCATTTTGAAGGAGTTCAATGCCCATTTTGAAGTTTATCTTAAATATGTAACGCTGTCATACCATCCTTTGCTGTTAAAAGTTTATAGTGGAACTTGCAGATTTCATTTTCAATTGCTTCTGGCTTACTTCTCTTTCGAAAATCTGACATGAATTCCTATTATGTTCTCAGGAAATATTTAGGAATGTGCTTTTGAAAAATGGATCCCCTGAAAACTTTGCTCTTCAAACAGTGCAAGAAGCTATTAAACCTCAGGTATTACTAGGATGTAAGATTTCATGCTGCTGATGATAGTGGACGATGCTGTTCATTCTACTACTTTATATAATTGTAAGCACAAATGTAGATGGTATCATTGCTTGTAACATGTTGTGTATATTGGCATGATTGGAAACCAAAAGTTTAAAATTGTTCTGCATATAGTGTGAGATGTGTATCCGTGTGTATAAATATGTAGGTCATAACTACATAACATGCATGTGGTATTTATATGGAAAATTATATTTAACCTCTTTATGGTTATGCCTAAATTCACATCATCCATATAGTTTTATGTGTGTCATATTATCCCCTTGTGGTTTAGACTAAAGTACAACATTTCATTTTTTTAATATTAAATTTAGCCAAATCATAAGTCAAATTTGAAGATACTTATTACGTACAAAGTTGTAGATAATTAGATAAGTTTTCTATCGCATAGATAATTAGATAAATTTTCTAATGCATCCAAAATAATATCGATCGAATATTATATGATTAAGATAATACAAATATTTTTGTCATCTAAAATCTTGTCTATATTATTTTAGATTTATCGGCAATGTTATTCAATTTTATACAATTTTGTTTTTAATAAGTATCTTCAAATTCAACCCGTGGTTTGGTCAAATATAATGAAAAAATGATTTCAATTGGGATATAACCGGGGGGTAAAATGATATAAATGAAAATATAGGGGGGTGAATTTAATTTAGGCCTAACCACAAGGGTAAAATATGATTTCCCTATTTTATATTATAATGTATATGTTAATATGTGTGAGTACTTTCTTTTCATCATGATGCATTACTGGTTCCATCTATTTGTGATTTATGACACTCCTCTTGTTGCAGCTCCGGTACCAAAATGATTGGAGTCATCATTTACTGATAGTTTGCTGATTGGTTGACCTTTACTCTCCTTTTGCTTTCATGTCAGAGACAAACTGTATTGGTGCTGGATGAGAACCAATTTCTCGAAAATGCTCTTCGAACTTTACTTCAAGAACTAGTGGTGAGCTGCCATATTGGGTTTTTTTATTCCAAGGATATTTTGCTGTCTCATTAGGATACAAAAACACGTGTTTTCTCACTTTTAATGTTTCCACATGGAGTATCTAAATTTTCTTTAAGGAAATTATTTGCAGTCTATATTATTCGTAGCATTTATCCTTCTTTGGTTGATTTATGAACTATACCTTTTCTGGTGTATGCTATCTTTTTTTTTGTTAATATGTTATGCAGAAGGTTTCTTGTATCACTGCTCTTGAGAGCAGTAGGTTCACCTGGAGCATTCTTGATTTTGTTGTTGTTCTATATGTGTTGCGATCCGAACTTGATGAGGAAGGTGGAAAGGGCTTGGCGATGATGGAACCGGTTTGAGGCTGAGATAGATTACGGACGAAACTTTAGAGGCCTATTATGGACGATCTAGTCGTTAAATGACCCTAAAATGTGGGTATGTTGTCGCTCTCGAAGAGAGCTTTCAATGAACCCAAGATCCTAAGAATCAGATGGGTAGATAGTGAGATATTGATCAAACAGTGGATGCTGGTCGGAGACGGCAGACCAACTTGAGGTGATCTCTAGAGTTCTTTAGGGATTCCATGGGTGGAGGTAGTAGAAGGTAGGTTTAAGGGAGAAAGGAAAAGGAAGAAGGAGGAAATGGGGTCCGATCCTTGAGGGGGGGAGGGGGCTCGGATTGACGAGGAGGGAGGTGGCACGTCGGTGGTGGCTGACGGCGGTAGGATGAAGGAGGAGTGGTAGGTGAGAAAGAGGGTGAGAGAGCTAACTAGTGAGAGATAAATTAGGGTCATTGTATAATATCCCCAATGTGGGTGCTCATCACACTATTTGATGGCTACCCTAGACTCAAATCAGTTGGGCCCATGACTAAGGAGCCCAATTACATAGTGCAGAATTTAACAAGACTCAACCCTATCAAATGTTTTATGACTCAACCCAACTAAGTGCAGAAATACCAATACAGGAAATAAAATAAAAGGACTCGATCTAACTAACTAAACCCCTCCAAGTCGGGTCATAACAATATGTGAACCATATATAAGATTTTACCGGCATGCATTTCATATGTATTATCATTTATGTTTACACTGTTTTTTCATGTCACCATACCTTATGTATATATGTGTCTACTGAGAAGGATCAAGACCTTAATTGAACTTTCTTAAATTATGAAGCATAAATTGAAGATCATTGTTAATGAAGATAGTATGCCACCTCAGTTTAATCTAGAAAGCATCATTGTGTCATGTGATCTCCTTGTCTGGATATTTGAAAACAGGAAAAAGGAAATCCAATTTCAGTTGACTTGCTGCTTCCTAAGCATGAAGCAGATCAAAACAATCTATTCTGCGTTTTTCCTATTAAGCTTCTTTAGAGCATCTTTGAACAATTTTCATCTTCAGATGTAAAACCTTCTCAGAGGACAAGAACTCAATTCTTCCTTGTTCTATAAATGTGTATATGTTAATATGCATTTTCTTCCTTTCTCTTAGTACTATGTTAACTAGTATGCTCTTTCAGTCTTTCCATTTTTATGTTAGATTTGCTGATGATGCCCTATATGATTATGGTTAGTCAGCTGCAGTTCAGTCAGGTGAAAGAACGATGCAATATGGCCAATCAATTGATGATGGAGAAGATGTTCATGGACAGATTCCTCATCTTCTAGGTCCTTAAATACCTCAGTTGTAATCTTGTGCTTTTTTTTCGGAGTTCGTTTGGTACATGTTTGGGGGAGCATGCAGTGAATGTATGGTTTTGTAAATGCTTGTTCTGAGATCTGTTGTCTTTTTCTGTCCCGTTAGACATTGTGCTGTACCTTTGTGAACGGGGGCATGTTGAAGGTGGTATGATATTCCAGCTGCTAGAAGATTTGACGGAAATGTCAACCATGAAAGACTGCAAAGAAGTTTTTGGATATATTGAGAGCAAGCAAGATATCTTGGGGAAGGTGGGTAGTGGTTAAGCATTTTAATCTGATATTTAAATAATTATTAATTTTCACTTGTTGTCAACTACATATTCTTGGTTCCTTGCAACTATCTTGGATTGTTCATATTCTTGATGGAGCATCTTGTTGGATTGGTTGCAGCAAGAGCTCTTTGGACGGGGAAAATTGGTGATGCTTAGGACATGCAATCAACTTCTTCGAAGATTGTCAAAGGTTCACGCTCAAGCTTATTTCTTCTGTAACGAGCTAAATTCATATGTTGGAGTTCATTTCATACAAGTAAGAGGGAATCAGAAGCTCATTTCATGAGATAGGCAAGTAGATAGATGAGAATACGAGTGGTATTTTAAGTTCTGGGGCTCATTCCTCTAATAATTGCCCAAAGTAGATAGGCAAGAAGCTCTCAGGCTTTTTAAGTTTTACATACCTTGTTACATGGAGGAGTTATCATATCCAATACCTGATCTTGAAAGTAGGTTAATTATTCTGTCCCACTGCAGTCAATAGGCCAATAATAGAAGAAAAGGATAGGGAAACTTGGGGCCATTATGGTATTGTATAAAGTCGCTGAAGATCAGGTCAGTGAAGCTTGTAGTTTTGAAAGAGAAGTTCTTAATCTTAGTACTCTCAGAATTGAAAGCTTCAATGTGCTGTATATTTTCATTCAGCAGTTCACTATGTGACAGAAAATAGAGTACCTTGTCTACCTGGGCTTTAATAGATGCAGACGTGTTCTTTACTTTCTTATTAACCTTTTTTATCCTAATAAAGGATGACTTCAGTATTTTGTAGCTGTTTCAGGCAAATTTAGGATCAATTTATATAGAGTCTTCTTACCTTTTAAGAGTCCTGTTATACAGATGTGTAATGTCTGATCCATTCGTTTTTTAAGTTCAGCAACCTTATCCCTTTGATCTTTCTTGCTTTCCTTCTATTTGTGTTTTTTCTTCTACTGCTAATAGGGCATTATTTTTTTGTCACTTAATATCCTTTGTCAGGAAGCTTTTGCGAATCTGTGTACTTCCACTTTTTCTATAACTTGGAAACTGTTGAGTTTAGTAAGAGTATGTGGTTTTGAATGTTCATGGGCACTCGTAGTGATGCCTGATCTTAGTCGTGTATGTCAGTGGAGGGAGAATATTAATATTGTTGTGAGTGATAGCTAACTAATTTATCTTTGCATATATGGTTGAGTATTATGCATATAATATTTTGACGAACATATGTGAGATTTTCTTCTATGTGGGAAAGGAGAACCTTTATTCTGTACACTTTGTACTTCAGAATTATCACATCTTTTTTTTTTTTGATATCACGAGATAAGCTTTTGATTGGCAAGCTAACTGTAGACCTGCAATGAATACATCAGGATGAGGAATCTTTTATTATTCTTTGTATTGTCTTGTACATTCTATGGCATGCTTCATTGTAGGGCCATTTATTATTTGTATATTCAATTTATTAATTTCTCAGGCAAATGATGTGGTATTCTGTGGACGGATTCTTATGTTCCTTGCACATTTTTTCCCTCTATCAGAACGCTCAGGTTTCAATTTCAGCTCTCTCCTCTATATTCTATGTATCTTTTTTATATCAGCACGTTTCTGACACTTCGGTTTTACAGCTGTTAATATCAAGGGAGTATTCAACACATCAAATGAAACAAAATATGAAAAAGATGCACCTGATGGTACGCAAGATTAGATTACTAAGACTTTTTGATGCTATCACTATGCATTTTGAGTTCATAGAAATTGTATGGAGTCTATCCTTTCCTGTTTGTTTATTTACATGGAATTTCCTTTACAACATGTCAGGTGTTTCTGTTGATTTCAACTTCTACAAGACCTTTTGGAGCTTACAGGTTGGATTTATTGCCTTGGTCTCTGATTCTCTGTAGTTCAATCAAAAATTGTGCAATTGTAGTTTCAGCATGTTGCATTCCTGACAATATTTTTCTGCTTGGATGTGTTGTAGGCTTGTAGCAGCCTTTCTATTATCACTTTAAGATATGCAGGAGAATGAAGAAGAGAAATGATTATGAATGATTAGATCATTAGAATATAGTTGCCCAAAATGTAGAGAATAATCTATGAAAAAAATGCTATAGTTGATTAAATGCTGCGTAAACTTCCTTACTGAAGGTTTTGCTAAATAAGAAATATAGAAGGTATTAAGAGGTAAGATATATTCTAAGGCCACATATTGTCAGGTGGATAGTTGACTGGATGCAATCTTTCTGATTTAATATTTGTGAGAAAAACTTTGATACGTTGCTGCTTAATTTCCTATTAAATTGATTAAAATTTCCTTGGTTTTATAGAATGATAATGTTTGGTTGTTGTTAGTGAATTATAAGTACCGAGTTTGTGGTTTACTAAAACAACAAGAATGTAATTTTTGACCAAATTGGCCCAAATATGGTGATATTTTAGATGATGTGATTAATGCTAAAGTAGAGTTTCTTATAAGCTTATGCTGTATTGTCTAGTACAGATGATATATTGTGATTTGTCCTGATTGAGGCAGAGATACTTCTTGCATCAACTGGTTCTCTGATGTTTGTTTCACAATAATGGATCTAATCAGGTAATGCAGCAATGTAAAAGAAGAAAGAATATTTGTTCCACTTTTTATCAGAGTAACTGGCTAATATACACAGTTGAAGTGAAGTACATGTTTTGAAGGTGTGCCACAAAGATCTCATTTAAGAATCATTTATGTCATCTTATGCATTTTATTTCTCATTTTTAATGAAAATTATGGAAGCACCTTATAATCTTGCTCAAGATTTAAATAATATACTTATTAAAGTTCTTGACCAACATAGGACTGCCCATGCACATCATAGGCAGATCTTCTAACATTTTATGTATGATTATTCCTATTCAGAAACTCAAACTTTGAAATAATTTTAAATATTCCATAATTGATGTGTGAAATGATTCCTGGTTGCTGTCTACCATGTACAATATTTTAAAACCTTGACTTCTTATTCTGGTGCACATAGTAGGACATTATATGTTTACACAGACAATTAAGCATCTTACACTTCTTTTCTGGTTATAGAGGCTAACATTTTCCATGAGCTATGGTTCTTATTTTATTTTTGTCCCCCTATAACCAGGAGCATTTCAGTAATCCGGTGTCCACCACTAACCCATCCAAATGGCAAAAGTTTGCATCCAACTTAATGGTAAATCCTTGAGGACTAACTCAATGGTTCAATGGTTTCCTCCTTTATTCTCTTTTTTTTCAGTGAAGTTCATCTAGTTATGGATTATTTTAGTTTGTTCTTTGTTAAATATGATGTTAGATTGTGTTGGACACCTTTGAAGCTCAACCTCTTAGCGACGATGATGGTAATATGAATAATCTTCAACAAGAGGAGGAAGCTGCTTTCAGCATTAAGTACTTGACAAGTAGCAAGTTGATGGGATTAGAGGTACATATGATCAAAATGGATCAGTTTTAAAGTTTATTATGGATAAGAATTCAGCTAGAGCTGCTAGATTACATTTATTCAATTTGTTCTGCAGTTAAAGGATCCAAGTTTTCGACGTCATATCCTCGTTCAGTGTCTTATATTGTTTGACTATCTAAAGGTACTCGATTAATTTATCAAGTTTAACTTGCGACCTCAGTTTCAACCTCTTTTGCATGACTATTTCTTTTCTTCAGGCACCTGGAAAGAATGACAAAGATGGGCCCACAGAAAGTGTGGTTAGTATTATAAGTCAAAGTTTTAAATTATCTATGTCGCGTGCATTCATTCTTTTGATATTAGAAAATTGCGGTATGTATTTCTTCAGCTAAGTTAGCATGATTCATTTTCCCTATATAGCAGATATTGTGATATTCTAAATGTCTGGGATTTCTCAATCCATTTTCCCACATCTATCTACTTCTTACACTGATTGCATATGTATTAGAGGCATTCATCTTTGATGTATTGAAGCTTATGATTTATTTAGGAGTTCATGTGTATAGCCAGACATGTTCATGCTTGTCATTAGATATGCTTTGATCATATATCCATGATTAAAGTTCAACCAAGTAATTGTTTGAATTGTTTTACACTTTTACTACAAATTATTATCTGTCTTTGTTATCAGAAGGAAGAAATTAAATCTTGTGAAGAGCATGTTAAGCAGCTTCTAGAGATTATTCCACCAAAAGGGAAAGAATTCCTTAAAAGCATTGAGCATATATTAGAACGAGAGAAGAATTGGGTTAGCAGTTCCTTCAACTGATCTATTTGTCTGCTATTATAAACTGAGTGTGACCTTTTCAAATCAGAAATATTCATTATATGACTATTTGCTTGAACATCTGTTTGTAAGGTTTGGTGGAAACGGGATGGTTGCCCAGCATTTGAAAGGCAAGCTATTGAGAAAAAGTCAGGTCAAGATGGAGCAAGGAAACGGTACACGAGCAAAATTTCTCTTGTTGTTACAGACAAGAATAATTTATTTTGCATATGGATATATTCTCTTCATTTTTAGGTTCACTAAATAAGCTGATGCAAGTTCAAGTGGTCAACAATTCTACTAATAAGGAAAAGGATTCCACCCTATAGGATGGTTTTGAGTTTGAAGCTCTTATTTGACACATGTCTCTGTATCATACTAGGTCCATTGAACTTTAATAGTAGCAGTTCGGCACAAATTGCTTTTAGTATTATATTTAATTGTTGTGTGCCTTATGATGAGGCGGCATTTATTGTCACATTCTCGAGGGAAAGATTACCACCTTTTCTATTGTTGGGATGAGATGTGCCTGAGTTCTATTGCTTCTAGTAGGTTGAAAGATAAGTGCATATGAGGAGAGAAGAGGTCTTTGGCCAACATCCGTTTCTTCAATTCAATTAATTACTAGGCAGCTGTTCTTTCCCCAGAAGATACCTTTTGTCAGCTAAATTTGACTTGCTGGGCCTTTGAAGAGAAACAGAAAACCTAAACCATTCTTCGAGTTATGAGCCAAGAAGCAACCTAGTGGCGCAGTATGTTTAATGGAAAAAACCTCTTTACTAAGGAAGGTTAGGTACATCATGCTTTAACCAGACATTGCATTCATGATCCTCGTGCATTTTGATGCCTTTAAGCTGTGAAAAATCTGAAGGATAGCATTTTATCATTTTAGTTTTTGGCGTAACAAGGGTAAAAAGAAATGTTTCGAAAGGTAGTAGATAGACTTGGATGCTGTATAATTCTTGTTTGTGCTTCTTTCATCTAGATAGCTCATTTCATCTGCAAAAGAAAAGGTAGGCATTTTTACAACAATTAATGGTGGTAGTTTAGACTGTTTAGAAAAGCTCTACACTACTAAGAAGGTACTGGATGCCCTTACAACTTGAACTGGTGGAGCACATAGACATACATAAGAACTTTATGGTCAAATAAGAAATTGAGAAGTTACCATCACTGTTACCGATTTATGAACTACGTCCTCTTTTGTCACGGGACTACGCTTGAAGCCAGCTAGAAAGTTGGGTAATGCTGTGCTTTGGTGGGCACCAAGTTTTGTGATGAAGAAAATGATTAAGAATATAAGATAACTCTTGTTTTGAGTTTCCTACTATTAGATATTTATTTTCAGAGGATGAATTATATTTTTGCTGGATTTGATCTTTTGCAATCTATTTCATTGTCATAGTAAGCCAAGGTGGAGACTGGGCAACAAAGAACTATCACAGTTATGGAAGTGGGCAGATCAGAATCCAGTAAGTGTTATGTGTCATTTCTGTTGTAGGATGCTGTTCAGCAGTATGTAACCTTGTCAATATTTTCTATAGATTAAATTTGCTATAAAGTTGTTCCTGATGCTATTTTATTAGCTGTGTTAAAATATTTTTCACTTGATGTCTGGTTTATACTATGGTTCTGATCTTGGTAAGGTATTGCCAAGCTGATCACTCTACAAAAAATAATCTAGGGAAGCAGACCTGTTTAAACATGTAGTATTATTTAAAATGTTTTGTATGCATGATTTATCAGGTAATTATCTTTTACAGATCTATTCACAATTTGTCCTTGTCCTAGACCACACCATTGGTGTTTGTGTTAAAAGAGGCATACAGATTTTGGTGGCTGACATGCCTATTGCTAAAGTATGCTGGAATTATGTGGCCATCTCTATCAATTAACCATCCTTATCTGATTGATATACACTTGACATATTAATTAATGAAGTATTGAAATTTGTTCTTTCCTTACTCGACATCACTTTGTAAGGTATTATTATCCTACAAAAAGTGATTTCAGGCAATATGGGACAATCTGCCATTAGACACCTTTGATAAAATAGAATATCTTAACTTGCTCCATTATGTAAGAACCTCAGTTCTATTACAGTACCATTTGATAGGAGAGGAACAAGAAGATGAGCAGTGAAATTTTTAGAGTATGAGGACATACTTCCTTCAGCCAGTGAGATTTCTTCAAGTTTTATGTTGATAATTATTATCACTGGTAAGTAGGGCTGCGGAAAAGCTCGCCAGCTTGTGAGGCTCATGAGCTTATCTGGTTTAGAAGAGTTAGAAATCATCTTTATATGTACCCAACCCTCATAAGATTATATTATTATAACTAAAAATAAAAGATACAATAATTTTTTTAGAAATTGAGCCAGCTCGAGCCGAGTCAAGCCAATGTTATCGAGCTGAGCCTATATTATTAGGCTCGATTCGAGCTCAAGCCGAGCTAGATTTTATTCATTTTCGAGCGGAACCAAGCTGAGCCCAGGCTCAGCTCGTTTACACCCTGCTGGTAAGATTGGCAATGTTTGACCTGATACATCAAACTGACATGAACCGGAATCTATAGGTGGGTATGGGTCTAGTATAAACGGGTTCATGTCATAAATATTTTGATCTGTTTAGCACAATTATTAATTAAATGGGTCATGTTTATATTTCTATCATCAAACAACTTAATCTGGTACCATATGGTTACACATGTATTAAATGAATTATGTGGTCTAAGTGGGTTGATCACGTAACCTATTCAATGAGTGGGGTGTGTTCATTCAAATAAACTAACCCATTTATTTGGATTGGTCTGTCAGCTTAATATTATTTAGTGAACCGAAACAAATGTGTCTCGAAAAATTTACTTGATCAAGCTTAATGCATGAATATGTCTTGTATCAAGCAAAAACTCTTCATCTTGTTGGTGCTGTTCTTTCTTAGATACTTTTTCCCCCTTTTTCTTCTTTCGTCTTCTTATTTGTGTTGTATAATAACCCACTGTCATAGTTTTACTTAATCAGCACAGTGCAACCTATATTCTTATATGCTTCAAATCTTTAATTTGAATTTATGCAGAATGCATTGACTGATTCTCAACGTGTTCGCATGCCGTCAGTTACAGAATACTGGAAGCCCCTCGCAGATGATGTAAGTACTTGTATATATCCAGATGTTAATATTGGCAAAGTGAAGTTTTCTCTTTCTAGTTTTTTTGTCTTTGAGTTACCTTTTAATGGTAGAGTTATTAAAAAAAAGGTGTACCTGAGTTATCTCTTAGATTGAGCTTGATTCGTCATTCGTCTATCGCGTATGCCCATTGTGTTGAATTTTCTTCCTTTGAACTGTAGATGGATGCTTCTGCTGGAATTGAAGATGAATATCACCATAAGAATAATCGTGTAAGTTATAAGTTTCTGAGTTCCCTTTAGTTTTATATTGATAAATAAGTCACTCTTTTGTTATCTTTTCTTAATGGAGTTGGAATTTAGATTGGCAATCAATATTGCAGCTCTCACTAGGAAAACATGTTTGCTTATAAAAGGCTTTAAGTTAGTTTGTAGTGGAGTATTAGCTAGAGCATGTTTACCGTACGAAAGTCTCCTCTTGGTCTCGTATGTGCTTGAACCAACAGTGGTTGGGATGAACAAATTGAGTATAATACTATAATCTATAAATGTTGTTAATTACCTTTAAATGCAGGTATACTGCTGGAAAGGTCTTCGATTTTCTGCTAGACAAGACTTGGAAGGATTTTCTCGAGTATGATCTATTTCATCCAGACTTTACTAATGTTGATACGAGATACTCTTTTTCTCTTAAACTTGTGAACCAAATGTGACTTTGTTTGCAGTTCACCGATCATGGTATTGAAGGAGTCGTACCTCCAGAACTCTTACCAGCAGATGTTCGTTCCAAGTTTCATGTTAAACCTAATGAGAAGACAAAACGAGCTAAGAAAGAAGAAACAAAAGTTGCCAATAAACTACATGAAGGAAACCAGGTAATCCAAGAGGTGTATTTTGCTTTTATTTAAAAAGAATACTATTATTAACTTTCATATCTACTAGCCAGTGATTAAGGCAATTTACCGCATTTATTATACAGTACATGGTAAATGTTTTAAAATGGATTTATATTCTTTTCCCGGTAAAGTTTAACAAAGTGTTTATATCAGCCTCTTGACTTTATGAGAAATTTTGTACCTGGAAAAGGTTGCTGCAGCAGCAGTTGAAACTGATGGTGGTGGAAGTGGGGCCGAGCAAGAAGATGGAGTTGCTCCAATGGATTCTGATACTGCAGCATTGGAGGAAGGTCAGAAACAGAGTCCTGAAATGGATTCTGGACATGAAGCTGGACAATCTGAAGCAGAACCAGAAGCTGATGCTGCAGTCAAGAGTGAAGAACTGCAAGCTATGGTACCAACAGGAGTTGATCAGGAGTCCGATCCCAACCAAGCTAGTGATGATGCACAAGCAGAGGATACAGAAAACACATAAATTTTGTCTGATAATCGGCAGCAGAAGTAAATTTTGCAATTTAATTGAAAGAAGGATCAAAACTGAGGTCTTTGCTGCTGGAAGAGCTATTGTAGAAGATCATCTTGATGATGATGGCAAGACATTCATCCATTTCAGAAGGTGCACCAGTACTCTTTATACAAAGGAGGCTTGCATCTTGTAGTATGATAACTTATCCTTGACCAGACTGGAAAGGAGAGAGTTTGATTGATTTATTTATTTATTTTTACCCCCCTTTTCTTGAAGAGAAACATGGTCGGATATCAATAGGCATGGTGGTCATGGTGTGCTCTTTTTGCCTAGGTCACGCCAGTAGATTGATAAGTAGACAATAATTGGATACCAGCTCTAACATGTATGTACATCCTATTGTAAGTTTCTGTCTGCACTTTCAGATGTTATAAGGCCTAGTTTGGTCGGTCCATAAAATAACAACTTTATGTGCACATATTAGATGCAAATGAGGTACATATTTAAGTTTATGCATATTCTAGTGTTTAGTTTGGCACAAAGTAATGCGTACTTTGGATAAGAAAATTATGCTTATTTAAAATGAAATGTGTAAGTTTTAATATATTTAATTTAACTAAACAAATAGAAAAGTCAACCAATTACACATCCACGGAGAAATAAATTTAAGAAGAAATTTCAACCTTGAATGGCTGTTTATTAGTTCTAAATGCCGTCCATGGGATTCTCCACAAACCAGGCAGGAATTCCCCTGAGAACATTAAAACATAATTTAGTTCATGAGGTCTAAGTCGTATGATCTGTATAAGTCTACAGTAATCCGTATGCTTTAGTATAGTACGCATAGTTCCACTCTGCGCAAGCATAAGGACCAATTCGTAGAACGGCATAGAGACCTGCACTCTGGATTTCCTTTGTGTGTCTGATAATGTCTTAAGGGCCTTCCAAGTTGTACTGAAGAAGAAAGAGAGTGTTTTAAGGATGCATTCAGATATTGGTCTGATCTGATAGAAATACAAACCTCTTATCTCTGTGGCTTATTCCAGAAAACATCGGTCTTTATCGCATCAAGACCGTCTTCTTTTGCCTTTTGGATCAAGTCAGGCCACATCTAAAACAAAAGTTTTGATTAGTTTACAAACACTATTGCATACTTCTCATGTCTAGAAACAATGGCAGGAAAAAAAGAGTTGAAGATAGCGAATTGTATCAACCATGCAAAAGAAAACTCCAGTTTCATGCACGCAAACGAAAACGCTTATCTATTCGTACCTCAGGAGTGCTACGTACGTGGGTAATGAATCGATCTAGAAATGAGGATGCATCGTCTGGCCATTGATGATTATAGCTCGCAAAGAAACCAGCACCAAAAAGGACACCAAGATGCTTCTTTCAGATAGCTTCATCTTCTTCTTTTTTTCCTATCAACATGATGAAAGGAATGTTATGTCTGTGTCTTTCAATGGCAGGAATGCTTGTAGGATCAAATGTAGACAAACAAAAAGGACAAGAGATTTGCCTATTTAAGTCTTGTAAATCATAGACCAATGGATAAGATATATGCCAGTTTTAGTCAGTCTTATGTTGTTAGTCTTGTTAGTTTATTTGTTATCTGTATCCTTTCAGTTGGCGGAGAAGAATAACATTTATCCTCTCGTTTGACCTCCCTGTCTGAATACGGATAATTGAATCATAAGGAAGCCAATAGAGGATGGAACTTGAGAGAAGTAGGATTAGAAATTGGATGTCTCCATTTTGGGCAGCAATTAATTATTTTTCAAAGAAAACTATGACCAACCAACCACTTTAATTGATCATAATCTATATATAATTTTGGGGCATAATCTAGAGAACATTGTATTAAATTGATCATGAAATTTTTTTACATGGGTGACCATGTTCTTGAACTTATACTGAGAAACCAGAATATTTAAAATATTCGTGATATTTTATTGAAATTGAGTTGTGCACCACTTTTTCCACTCATCTCCTTTAGAAACAATATAATAACATTGCTGAGAAGAGATCACAAAATTTTCATTAGCTAATAAGTCAAATAAATTTATTAACCTAGTCTTCCATCATTGAGAAAAGCAGTCATATTACGTCCAGATCATTCCTCTTTTTTGGTATGATATGGATAACCGTGTCATCTTACAGCAATGAAGTATTTCTTGTTTTATGTTTCAGTAAAAGAATTTAATAGTATTTGAGATAAGGGAGAATTTAATAGTATCAAAGTTATTACTTTCTTATTATCGATTTCAGGATTGTTTTGAGCTAAGAGAGAATTTAATAGTATCTCGCTAAATATCAATTATGTTAGGATTCAAACCCTTATAAGAACTCGTATAATATAAGCCTCTTTAACTAACTTGTGCCCAAAATGGACAGTGGATTGCTAATCTACTACTGCTCGACAAATTTAAAGTCCGATCCGTATTATCTTTTTCCTATCTAGTAGATAAAAGTTTTCATATCTTCCTTCTCCATCCAAAGAATAAACTTCGATCTCTTATCCTTTATTTGCACATCCTTCATTTTTCTGTTATCAGGAAGGACATGGTGCCAATGTCCAATGTTCTGGTTAGCCAATTGGAAGGACATATATAGTAAAAGGCAACTGACAAGCCTACTAGTCCTGAAAGGAACGGCTAAAATTGGCATATCACTTAATCCTATTGTTCATAGTTTCTCCTATAAATACCCCTTCCTCTGTAAAAGCCTAAGACATGTTCCTTTCATCATAGTGATAGAGAGGGAGGGAAAGAAAGGAATGAAGCTCTCTAGAGGAAGCCTTTTGGTGTCTTTGTTGGTGTTGATTTCTCTCTGCAATCTTGCACAATCTACCGATGTTACCCACGACGGGCGATCTATAATCATCAATGGTCAGCACCGCATCATCATTTCGGGATCCATTCACTACCCACGTAGTACTCCTCAGGTAAAATAGTTAGATGTTCTTCTATGTCATCAAAAAAAATTTTTTTTAAGATCATGAAAGCCAGGCGGCTTATCAAGTCCTCAACCAAATAGTGATGTAAGAATTAAGTGTTCTATTATGTCAGTCATTCAGTGCAAGAGCCATTCCACAGCTTGTGATGTTAACATACACAAAATTTATGCAGAAGTCTTCGTTAAAACTGATCTAGTTTATGTCTTCAGATGTGGCCTGACTTGATCCGAAAGGCGAAAGAAGGTGGCCTTGATGCAATAGAAACCTATGTTTTCTGGAACGGCCACGAGCCTCGTAGGCGTGATGTCTGTATATTTGTATCAGAAGATCTGATGTTCATATATGAAAACAGAAATATTTATCTTCATGCTCTTATACTTTCTTTCTTTCTTTCTTTCTTTTCAGTATAACTTTGAAGGCCGTTATGACATTATCAGATTCATTAAGGAAATCCAGAATGCTGGTCTGTATGCCGTTCTTCGCATTGGTCCTTATGCCTGTGCTGAGTGGAATTATGGGTACTTTACTAATTTAACTTCAACTTAACACATACAACAAATATCATCAAAAATTTATGCCAATTATGCTACTTACTCACTCATTACTGAATTATGTCATTACTATTTTCAGAGGAATCCCAGCATGGTTACGGAAAATTCCAGGGATGCAATTTAGGACGAATAACCAGCCGTTTAAAGTAAGCTTTTCTACTTAAAAGTTATTATCTCTGGAATTATCTCTGTAACTAGATTACTATTTTTGTTAAAACTTATTCCACAGGATGAAATGGAAACTTTCACTAGGTTAATAGTAGACATGGTTAAGAAAGAACGGCTTTTGGCACCGCAAGGAGGGCCGATCATTATTACTCAGGTATGCGAAACACTCTCTTCTCCATTTTTCTTTGATCTCCCACTACATTTAACGATGAAATTTATTTATGCATTATGTCATTTATACAGATTGAGAATGAATATGGTAACATTATGTGGGAATACATAGATGCTGGGAAAGAATACATCAAATGGTGCGCAAAAATGGCGGAATCTTTGGCTGTTGGTATACCATGGGTCATGTGCCAGCAAAGTGATGCACCTCAACCAATGGTAAGCTTTAGTTTTTATCTCCTCATAGAGATAGATTCTGATGCTCACATTCATTAGACATTATTGATATTTCATTATCAACATTTGTTATTTTAACTAGATCAACACTTGCAATGGTTTCTACTGTGACAATTTTACTCCCAACAATGCTACAAGTCCAAAGATGTGGACAGAGAACTGGACTGGCTGGTTAGTACTTTTAGCTCTTATTTCATTGAAATCAATTCATTAGCATAATGATTTGTAAATTCTCAAGTTACAGTTAGCTTTTAAACGATGGTTTCAGGTTCAAAGCTTGGGACAAACCAGACCCTCATAGGCTTCCGGAGGATCTCGCCTACTCGGTTGCTCGTTTCTTTCAAAGGAATGGAACATTTATGAACTACTACATGGTTAACTTCTCCTGAACAATTGTGGCATATAGCATATATATAGTTTTTCACACAATTCTAAGCATAATTAACACATGTAGATATAAATTTCAGTATCATGGAGGAACAAATTTTGGCCGAACAAGCGGCGGTCCTTACATTGTTACATCTTATGACTATGATGCTCCCCTGGATGAATATGGTAATGCCCTGGATGAATATGGTAATGATTGAAGATATATACTTTGATTTATCTGATACACATTCTAACATTTAATCTCACTGTAACTTTAATTTGCACTAGGAAACTTGAGGCAACCAAAATGGGGTCATTTGAAGGAGCTTCATGCTGTTTTGAAATCTATGGAGAATGTTCTAACCAATGGAGATTACACAAACATCGACCGCGGTAATGGCGTGGAGGTATAATAACTCTGATATTGCAGTGTACTGACAATAAATTAAGCTCAAGTTTGCAATTTTCTGAACACCATTGCCTGACAACAGATTACGAAGTTCTCGGTCGGCGAGAATGCTGGTTGCTTCATAAGTAACAAAGATGCCGGTAGAGATGCCAGTGTGGATTTGGATGGAGCCGAGTACTTTGTCCCTGCTTGGTCTATTAGTATTCTTCCTGACTGCAAGAATGAAGCCTATAACACTGCCAAGGTAATAAATTCTTTTATATAGTTGTGTATAGATGAACATTCTTATCTACTAGTGGTAATGTTACTTCGTGTCTCTATAGGTTGACACACAGACCTCTCTTATGGTGAAGAAACAATACCAAGCAGAGGATGGACCTTCTGCTTTGCAATGGTCATGGTTTCCTGAGAGGCTAAAACGCCAAGTCAAAGGTGCCGAGTTCTCCTTCCAATCTAACAATCTCTTGGAACAGATAACCACCACTGCTGATGAGAGTGATTACTTGTGGTATATTACCAGGTATTTAGCAATCCATGCTCTAATTCTGCTAATTATCCAAGGAATAGTAGCAACTAACTTTTAGTTATTCCACCAAATATAGCTTCAATTATTCCCAAAGGGAACGTATGACTCTCCAAGTTAAGACCACTGGCCACGTTCTCTATGCCTTTGTCAACAAGAGGCTTGTGGGTAAGCATGAATCATCTTTCTTTGTAAAGCATTAGTATCTGGATTTGTGAGAAATTAGCTTAATAATGCACATGTTAATATGGTTAATAGGACAACAATATGCTCCAAATGGGAACTTCCAGTTTTTGTTTCAGAGCAACGTCAGTGTTAAACATGGCAAGAATTACTTAGCATTGCTTAGTGCAACTGTTGGATTAAAGGTCATTTCTAAACTTACTTTCTTGTCAATATTAGTTTTCTTTCCATTTTATTGTTCGAGCTAAAAGTTTAAATAATTATTCATGAAAATTAAACAGAACTATGGTGCAAAGTATGAGCTCGTGCCGGCTGGAATCGTCGGCGGACCGGTGAAGTTGTCTGCCGGAAGTGTCACGATCGATTTATCAAACTCTACGTGGTCTTATAAGGTAGAAAATATAAATATTTAAGATCATGCTATAAACCTTTTGGCGCAATTGTTTCAAAATCCATAACCCTGACCGGCATTCTGTAGACTGGCCTGGATGGTGAGGAGAGGAAGATCTATCTCAACGACCCTGCACTCAAATGGCGAACTCGTTCTACCCCTATCAATCAACCCTTCACTTGGTATAAGGTAATCATTTTAACATCATTCAACTACCTAAATTTTTGAACATAAATTGGCACTTGTTGCATATTGAAGACGACCTTCCAAGCTCCCCTTGGATCAGAACCAGTGGTCATTGACTTGCTTGGGATGGGGAAAGGGGAGGCGTGGATCAATGGCAATAGCATTGGTCGTTTCTGGCCAACATCCATAGCTTCGTACTCTGGCTGCAATAAGTGTGATTATAGGGGCCAATTCAAAGAAAACAGTTGCCAAACTGGTTGCGGAGAGCTTGCTCAAAGATGGTAATGCTTTCCCATTTCATTATACTCACATCAAATAAACATTTATATAACTGCGACTACAGAAAAACTTCTTGTTATGTGAATGTTTCAGGTACCATATTCCTCGCTCATTCCTCAAGGATGGGGAGTCAAACACATTGGTCTTGTTTGAGGAAGCTGGAGGTAATCCTAGCCGGGTCAACTTCCAGGTGGTCACCGTTGGCACAGTATGCGCGACTGTTGATGAAGGGAAGACGATGACACTGTCATGCGCCGCCGGCTACTCGATTTCCAGGATCGACTTCGCGAGCTTCGGTGATACCAAGGGCACCTGTGGGGACTTTGAAAGAGGCACCTGTGAGTCAAGCCAAGCTTTCTCAGTGGTTTCACAGGTAATGTACGAGCCAATTTTGTACAGCAGTATGCATGGCAAGCTTGCTTTTAGATTGATGTTATTTGATTTGTTCTTCAGGCTTGCGTCGGAAAGCATTCTTGTTCCATCCAGGTTGACAAGAATTTGCTTGGTGAAACCAACTGCGGCAACTCTACCACCAAGATAAAGCTATCAGTTCGAGCGGCTTGCTGAAGAGGATCAACATGGAAAGAAATTAACTGTGGAAAGCTGCTGAAAATGATGTCAGTGATGAAATAAAGATGTTCCAAGTTATGAGGAAAAAGAAGTGAAAAACAGGAAAGAAAAACAAATGAGTGAACAATTGAGGATTCTCTTGCTAGTATTAAATTCTAAAATTGTAATGTAATCTCCGTCAACTTTTCCATAAAAAATCAATGAATTTGACAATTCTTCTTCTTTAGATGTGATAAGAAATGCTGATGGTGTTGGTCATGATTTGGACTAAATATTGACAGACTACAATATCTTCTTTTTACATGACAAAACTTCCTGGTACACAAATAAAGAGCAGGAAATGAAACTAAAACATATAAGAAAAAGGAAAAGGAGTATATCAAGAAGGCTAGCATCTGAAGTTCATTAGAAGAAAATATAGTACATGGTAAGCAATTATACTAATGCATGCATGCAAGATAAGTATAAAATTTAAATCAGAACACAAGGGCAGTCAGCGAAAAGAACGGTATACCTGCTGCTGGACAATGTGTCTGAATACTGCTGAATCACATACTGTGAAGACTCAATCATGGATAGTATTTATACTTGAAATGCTTTTCTTCTATAATTATGGTACGGAAAGAACACAAGTACAACCTGGCACAACCACATCAGTGGAAATATGATCTCAGCATGCACCTCAATGAGTTCACCTACTGATAGCCTTTTTACAACAAATGATAATGAAGAAGGTATACTTGGAACAAAATGATTGCAACATTAAAGAAATAGGTTCAAGCAAATATTTTTAGACTTCAGAGTAAAAAAACAATGAGACTGATTCATTATCTGCAAATTCAAGCAACCATGTAGAATTTAACATGGTATCAAATTAAAATGATAAAATAACCGCTAAGGAGAGTACACCTGTGCACCACTGTCACCAAATATAAGTTACACCAGAATGATCAGTGCGGACAGTAATTAGCATCATGCATCAAGAGAACAGTGAACCTCGCGAGAATACTCTACACATAGACATGAGAAGTTATGTGTATCTGTATTATGATTGTGAAACACTAATAAAAATGAAAGGTTTCTACTTTCTAAATAATGTTGACGAACAAAAAATCCTACAAGCATATCACACTTGCTAAAAACTTGTAGCGTCTTAATAACTCTAGAGAGCAGATATTATTACCATTCATCATTGCTTAAGCTCCAATGCGCATCCTGCAGCCTTGTCCATCTTGATTAAAAACAAAGACCCGAAGTTTCACCACTGCTACAGTTTCAATGATAAAATTACTTGTCATGTAATCAGCTAAAATAAGTAGTCTTATGATCTCTGGTAAACATAATGCCAGAAGAAATGCAAGTTCTCAAGGCGTGAAATGATGTTCCACTTTCTTCTCGACAGAAACTCTTTTCCTCCCTATGCAATATTCCTTCATCATCTCTCTTACAAGGTTAATTAACTACCTTTCCCCAAATTGCCTTCTTAGGATCTCTCTCATGCCTATATACCTCATACTTTGTAATCTTCTATTTTATTGAAAGAATATCAATACCAAATTTTTAAGTATCAAATCTTAAAAGATGAATCAGTGCCTATACTGATAAAAGACAAAATGCATAGAGAAAACATTAAATCAATTAAACGAGGAATTTTGAAACTTGATCTCAAGTGGACTCCTCAATCAAGTTGATTTTCCACAATAGTACTTTAAGGTTGGAGGGGGGAAACTGGAAAACATGCAAGGATAAGAAAGAAAAGAGAAGCACTTACAGAAATGTGAAAGTCCTAAATTCATCAAACTCTTAAACTTATAAATACGATCCATAAAAACAAGTTACTTATCAATATATTGGGCATTAGCAAGTCATAAAACTGTTTGGCACTATAACTCTCTCTCTTTTTTTTGTGAAAAAGGCCTTATCCATTAGCTATTGGCCGCTCCCATTTGTGTGATATCCTAGTTCTGCTGCTGGTAATGGGACTAATCGAATATAGGCTGATAAAATCAATCAATTGCTTGAAGACATCTTTCAACCTAACAACCTAAAGGATACAAGAAGACAGATAAGGACTTGCCATGAAAATAAATAATACTATCATGCCCCGGAGTTTAAGTGTAAGGTTCGTCTCCCCAAATCAAACCTTTGGCATGATTCAGGCACATATCATACTGGTAATATGAATAAAATGAACTACAATCTCCAGGCTCAAGAAAATCAACAGAGAAGACTATATAACCTTCCAGAACATTGAAATTGATGACACACAACTATGTACTCCTGATAAAAATAAATCAAGAATCATGTATTTCACACCCTCGATGGCTTCCCACCGTCCAGTATAATGCTCTGAAGGTTACACCTACACTTCAAGTCAAATGCATTATTCCAAGATACAGTATTTAAAGTAAAGGAGCAGAGATCTCACAACTATCTATACAATGCAACTTGAATGCACAAAATGTAAGAGCTCAATAATGAGAACATCACAGATATATACATATATACACAGGTAATCACATCTAATACCAAAATTTACCCCAAAGCTACAACATAAAAATCCGAAATCCATCAGACAATTTCACCACACAATCATAGTAAAGTATACGATTAAACTCCTTCCAGGAGGGCATACAATAATGGGAATAGTTTCCAAGTCTAGGTCAGCACAGGCACAGACATACATAACCACATATAAATTTATAACATATATCAAGTATTTCCACAACCACGATTTGATACCCAAACCCTAATTCTTCTCATACCCTTCTTTAGCCGGAACCGGATCTGCCGCCGCGGGAATCTTGACGTACCCGGCCTTCTTAGGGCACTCGTCACCGCCGTCCTCCTCGTCGTCGTAGTACCCCTCCAATCCGGCGATCTCGTAGCGGTTGGTGACGAGGGACCAGGCGAGGTACATGGTAGCGGCGGTGAGCGCCCCGCAGCCGACGCCGAAGAGGAGGCCGACGACGACGACGAGGATGTCCTTGGCGCGATCCTGGAGGGAGCTGAAGCCGAACTCCGGGGCAGCGGGGTGGGGGATCTCGGGGCGGCGGATCTGGATCGGACGGGGGAGATCGGGGCGGTAGGAGCGGAAGGGGGTGATGACGCGGTACACGGCGACAAAGGTCGGGAAGTCGGCGTCGGAGTCGGCCGCGGAGGAGGAGGACGAGGAGAAGGAGTAGGAGATGAGGAGCGTGTTGCAGGGGTGGAAATGGGAGCCAGGTCTCGCGGTGGCGGATGAGGAGAGGAGGAGGAGGAGGGAGGAGAGGAAGAGGAGGAGAGTGGTGGTGGAAGCCATCGCGAGAAGAGGAGAGGAGCGTCGAAGACTTGGAAACGGAGGAAAGATTAGAATACCAGTGGTCGCGGTGGAAGAGAAGAGAATATATAACCACGTGGGCAGTTTGACGTTGACCTGTGGAAAGTTGACCGGGCAATTTTTACTTATTTATAACAATCTACTCTTTTTTGGTTAGTAGAATCTAGCTGGCTTAGTAATACCAAAAAATTGGTAAGAATTAAAATTCTAACTATTTACAGGAATAAAAATCTTTTTTTATCTAAATTATAGGAGTAAAATGTATCTAACCAAATTTGCATCTCATGAGATTGCCTAGACAAAAAAATAATGCCCTTTCTGTGATACTATGTTGCTTAAGTTTGATAATCAAGAAAGTGCATTCTACTCTAAAACTCTCCCTTTTAATTAAAGGGCTTCAGGAATTATCTCTAAGAAAAAAATGGTGTTTATTATTGAATATTTAGTAATCTATAACTATTGCTTTAAATTAAACACCGTCGAGACCTATTTTAAGCCGCCGCGCTGTCAAGCTGCTCCCCCAAGTAAACTGAGACGAGTCATTGAGTCAAGTTATTAAACTATCAAACTGTCAATTAATCTTCTCCATAATAATTGGTTAAAGTTAAAATCAATCATATGACCTCCTTGTTTTTAAGGAAGCGTATCTAATCAACTCTATAAGAGTTCGTTAGGTATTCGCAAATGCTAGCTAAAATGGTCGGTGAGCATAGAGAAAATTCAAAACTCACTATTCTAATGATAATGATAGGTAGTAAAGAAGTATAGTAAATAGATGTCTAGATTTCCCATGTTATAATCAAGAACCCAAAGCTAAGTTTAACAAATCTATGCTCCAACTTTTGATCAGAAAATGAAGCAGCATTGCAAAAGTTTAATTAGTTTTCTTAAATGCGGTTTTCAGATTTAGGACACCAAACTAAACAATAGATTTTGAATTATATGCTACATCTATTAATGCAGCATTTAGAAAAATTCTCAACCAAACAACTCATTAGTTAAACAAACAAGTACGAGCTTCTTTAACCATAATATTCCAAATTGGCTTCCTGAATTAGTTTGATTGGAATCTCTCAGTCTCATCCATTTGTGACTCCTAAACTACCTTAGATGGGTCAATAATGGCCCCTCGATCCTAATTGGCAGTCAAGGCCTACTACTGATTAATTATTTTATCAAGAACCAAGAGAAGGATACTAAACTCTCACTGATGTTATTTATATACACTTCCGAAGCTTCCATTGAGAGGCAATTTTTATTTACCACGTCAACCTAGCCAGTTTGCTAACTTGGGCTTATGAGAAAAATATAATGGGAATTTTGGGCCAGGCTTTGGTCCAATTATGTGACACCTGAAAGTTTATATATGTGCATAATTAATTCATTCGTGGACTCTTCTCATTATTGGCTTTCTTCTAGTTGTCTAATAAAGCAAACCTGTTCAAACTTTGAATCTCTCTTAAATTGGCCTATTATACTACCATTTAAGATTAAGAGAAAATTAGAAAAAACAATCTATATTTTGACTATAAGGTCCTCTATTTTCGTTCCTTATAAATAAAGTTTGAGTTGAGTTTAATTTACTAGGCATCAGATAGGATAAAGTAAAAAAGTAAACTATTCCATCCATCTCAATTAGAAATTTAATATTTACTACTTTTTTTTTTAATTTTATTTCACTTCTCTAATATGACCTTTGAGGTTAAACAACTTGATTTGATCCTATTAGGTTGGATAGTGCTATTTTATATTTTGTCTCCAAGTTATTTTGAAAGCTTAATTTGGTTATATAATTAAGTTAACATGATTGTCAGACTAAATTTTATCTATCAAATGGGAGGATGTGGTTTATTATATTTTTAAGCAAATAGAGGGCTTTATTTATAAATAATAAAAGAGTAATTTGCATCAAAAAATTAAAAGAGTATTTTCTTTCAACTTTGTCCTCGTCCATATGACAAAGAGAGAGAATTGCTTGTCTCATATATTAGTTATTAAATGTATCTTATATATTATATAATAATATTAAAGTATGTTTTTTCTTCCTAGCTAAAAGGAAGAGGACCTGCAAGTACACTCTAAATAATTATATATATATATATATATATTATATAGTATTTATAGTTAATTTTATAGTTAATTTACTCATAATAGTTAAGAAAAATATCAAACAAACTTATAGAAAAAAATTAAAACAGATGGTATTAAAATGCAAGGTAAATTTCTTTAATGAGCGAGGAGTTGAAAGAAAAAGAATTAAAAAAAAAAAAATCTGACATGCAAGGACCCACCAAATTGAAAATAGAAAATTTATTTATTTTCTCAAATATTATCCAGATGTAGTGTGTTATTTAAATTGTTATTCTAGAAAACAATGTAACCTTTATCCACATCTTCAGTACAACCTACCGGCGCCTCCCCCACTCTAAAGAAATAATATATATATATAGTGTACTGCGTTGTTTATGATCTTTATCCATAGACAAAACTAACTATAGACAAAAGCCTTTTGGTCTCCCAAACAGCACACACTATGCCCTGCAACTTTTGTACCAAATCCTGCAGTAAAAAGTAATCCATCAAATCCCATCTCGAATCTCATTGCAAACACTAGTCTCTCTTCTCTTTCTCTTCCCAAGTCCCACCCCATGGATCATGTAATCCCCTTCGAAACCAACGCAGCCTGACACAGCTAAATAGACCAACCAGGGTCGCGCACTAAATCTTAGGCAAAAGAATAAACTAAAACCAAGTTGTTGAACACATTCTATACAAAATTTCCCAACTTGGGCCGTCCTCGAGGGAAACAAAATGCTACAAATTTAAGGGAGTTTTTTGGAAAATTCCTTGGCCTGGCCCGAGGATGCAAAGCGGGTCGAACTGGGCCTTGCGGGTCGCAAACCGGATCCAGTTCCGTCCGAAGTGGCCGCGCCATTGGGCCGGAGAGGAGTGGTGGGGCAGGTACTGCTTGGCGCCGATGCGTGGGCCAACGGCAGCCTCCGCCACGTGGCGGTGCCGGCGTACGATGTCGCTGACGCAAGCGCCGCTGCACGCCGGAGCCGATGGCTTAGCGGATCGGAGCACCCCCACCACGTAGACTACTTGATCCGCGGGGAGCACAGCTGACGTGTTGGTGTCCCACCTGCCAATTTGACGAAAATGACCCTTTGCAATATGGAGTATATAAAAGGATTTCCATAATAAGAAGGAACATCTCTGCTGCAGTGGAGCCCACTCGGGGCAGTGTGTGTCTCTTGACCCAAAAACGGAAGGGAGAAATTACATACACATAATAACCATGCATAAATTTGTTATTCTTACTTGTCACTAAGAAGAGGATATATGAGAATAAGGCCTTCAAAGTCATCTGGTGAGATGTTCGCCATTAGCAAGTCCTTGAACTCTTCAATCCCAGATTTGGGCACAAACATATTTAGCCATGGATGAGGAACATCCCAGAGATCTATCCTCCTCAAGCTTAGCTCCTCCATCCTCACCCTATTAAGGAAATCAAAGTAGGAGACCTCCACAATGTGTATGTAAGATGGCATGTAGCTCATCTTCCTTGTGACATTCTCCACAACCTGGAACAATGGATGCATGTTAGATTTTTTTTTTTTTAAAAACTTTTTTTTATTTGATTTGGAGTTGGAGAATAGACTGAGATGATAAGGGGGCTGACTTGTTGCACATTGGTGTCTTTGGATAGGTAGTCATGGATTGCAAACTCTATGCAGTAATACACTTTGGAGTTGCCATTGGTGCCAAAGTCTGGGAGGAGGTCCATCTGGGCAGGGAAGGCAATGGAGGAGCTGTGGAGGGACTGTTCATTTAAGACTATGAAGCCCTCAAGGTAGTCCACTAGCTCTGGCATTGAGATTAGCAACTCTTGGTCCTTGGTGAAGGTGTGGAAGTCATCATAGAATGCTCTGACCCATCTCACCTGAGTGTCAAAAAAAAAAAAAAACACGAAACAATCTATGCATCAACTATTGCATGGAAAAAGTAGGAGCTTTTGAGATAATTATTTACCTTTCTTGGAGCAGCTTGAAGCAGGATCCTTGCCCTTGTGATGATGCCAAACTGGCCTAGCCCACCAAGAACTGCATAGAAAAGTTCTGAACCTTTTGTGGGTGAGCATGTAACAAGCTCTCCTTTTCCTGTAAAGTTTTATTATAAAGCTGGTTGATATCAAAGAAAAGTGAAAAGATTAAAAAAAGAAAGGAAAATGAAACAATGGTTTGTTCACCTACCAGTGATCACATCTAATTGAAGGACATTGCTGATCTGAGGTCCATATTTGAAGGTTTGGCCACTAATCCCACCATTAGAGAGAGTTCCACCAATGCTTAGGTAAAGGTAGTCAGTCCAAGACCTGGGAGCCACCCCAAGTTTCAAGCTTTCTTCCAAAAGCTCAATCCAAAGAGCCCCACCACTGACATCTGCGTAGAAGAAGGCAGCCTCCCCTTGTCCTTCTCTGTAAATCTCTATGGAGGAAGGAAGTGAGTCCATCTCAATGACAATGCCATCAAGAGCCTGGGCTTGACCATGGATGGAGTGGCCTGCACCTTTTGCTGCAACTGTGACCTTGCGGTAGGATGAGGCAGAGAGGAATCTGAGAAGCACAGAAATGTCTTTTGGGGACTGAGGTCTGAGAACTGCAGAGGGGGAGTTGAAGTGGATCCTTCCAAAGTCAAGAGAGGCAGTGTTGGTGGTTTGGAGAAGGTCTAAGGGGCCAAAATCTATAGGGCTCTGGATAAACTGGCATGGAGAACAGAGAGCTAGGAGGAGAACGATGAGGACATTAACTCTAGTGCAGAACAATGCAAACTCCATGATGAACGAAAAGAAGATGAAAAAAAAAACAAAGAAGCTACTAACCAACTGGAAAAAAGATGGGAGTTTTGGAGAAGGATCAGAGCATGCGCATGCCTAAAAACTAGAAGCCCAAAAATACAAAGATGTCGCAACCCAAGAAAGAAGAAGATTTCATGTAATCTCTCTCTCTCTCTCTCTCTCTCTCTCTCTCTCTCTCTCTCTCTCTCCAGCTACACTTTGGTGCTCCCTCGTTTTCAATATGTTCTCTTGCTAGTAACAAAGAAAGCCAAATCTATCACTTTGTCCCTCTCTGGTTAAAAAGGAGAGGGTTGGATTTAAGACAATGGAAAAGGGTCAGGGAGGATAGATCTCAAGCGCTCTCATCTGTGGGGATGTCTCTATTTATAGGAAGGGCTGAGGCTAAAGCTAAGCTCTGGTCTTTGTTTCGAATTTTATGGGACCCCAAGCCCAAGCATGAGGCCTGTTTTGTACCATGAGGAATAGTGCATAGTGGACCAAACAAAAGCCATTCAATTTAATTGCAGTCCTTATTTTCGGTTTTAAGAAAGTTCTAGACTAGATATACTAATTCATCAAGATCACATATTATATCTGATCCATTCTTTGTTAACATTATTTTGAATGGCTAAACCGATTAATGTGTGGGCCGTAGTATTATTAATACATCATGCGAAATAAATCCTTACACAAGGGTGATTACAAATCCATTTGAGAGATCGATTGGTCAACAAGCTTAGCACCATTATTCAACATGCAACAACTATTGTATTTGTCGTAAGAACTAATGGCTTGAAGGTTGAAATGGATTGTAGCTGCTTCACTATGGATCGAGCTGGTGTTAGGGGAGAGGGGGGCCAAAATTTAGCCTTCACGAGTAGATTGTGAGCAATAAAAGAAAAGCCATACAAAGTGGAGCAACAGTAACAAACTGCGAAGTCAAAGTAGATAAGTCTTTATTAGCTTGCTCCATTATAGATAAAGGCAAAGCTTTAGTTAGAGCATAGGATTGAAAACATGGATAAAATGGTGGCTGGTAAATAGAATTCTTTATATGTTATATAATATGGTGTTTTTATTATACAGGCAACAAACTGTAAGGGAGATGAACCTTTAAATTTTTAAAAGGGGAATTACAAATTCTCTCTTATTATTTTGCATAAAATTAGACTACCTTCGTTTTACTTTTGTGTAGTTTAGACTAACTCTTTCATATAAATTTAACAGAGAAAGTACAAAAAATATTAAAAAAGATCATTAGAAAAACCATAGTGAATATTAAAATATTAGAAGTACTCTTTTGCTCATTATATCTTATTCTTCAAATTTACAATAAAATATACTTTCAAACTTTTCTACCTTCTCCTATTTAATATACTATATCTCAAATCTTAGTTATTATCTAACTATTATAATGTACATCTCTTTAAATATATGATCATAAAAAAAACTTTTAATCATTTTAATAAAATTGGCAGAAGATTTATATTTAATCAAACTATGGGATTATTAATATTATAGGGGTATTATGATAATTTATAAGTTCTTCGTTAAGTTTGAATGAAAAATTAATAGTTTCATATTAATCTAAACTATAAAAAGATAAAATGATACAGAATAGAAATACAAAGTAGTTTCATTTTAGAATAATTTAAAGACTTCCCCTTTTTAAAAGTTTCACTCAGAGCTTTTGATGTAACCCACCTCCTCTGATCAAACAATATCAGCATATATTTTCCTATTCATGAATAAAACCCTCTAGTTCATAGGTAAAAAGGATAGAATCCAGGGGAACAGTGTCTTGCTCAAGTATTTTGGCACCCTCTACCATCCTATATACATGGGCTGTGCTCCCCTGCTCCCTCTGTGTGTGTGTGTGTGTGTGTGTGTGTGTGTGATGAGGTCCAAGGTGGACCCAGACCTGTGAGTTACACACTGCAGCTGCTTGCCCAAAGGTCATTAAATAGGATGGCTTTGGATTGTTCAATAACCAAGAGGGGGGGGCAAAGAAGATAACAAAGCCCAAGGAACCAAATCTTTGGTTCTACTGTAGCTAGGTCCCCAGCCCCAGTGATGCTGATTGACCACCACATAACACCACCCACCCAAGAAGAGCTGCCCATAGATTGTATAGTTGGTATCCCTCCCTCTCACTCCTGTGCCAATGGCAAGTACCTTCCAGCTCATCCATAGTTTTCCTAACACTGGTATTTGTATTACCATCTCTTTGATTAATTATTTCTTCTTTCAGCATTTGAATGCTCTTTTTCTGGAGCTCATGCTAGTGGTTTTAAAAGGTTTGATTGTGAAGCCGCAGATTTTTAAATTTAAAAGTCGAGTTTCCAAACTATTTAGGAGTGAAGATTCAGTGACTTGTATACTTTCTAAAAAGTTCATGAAGCCAGAAATCTCAGGTTTAAAAGCTTAATATGAACCGTTTGCAGAATTATAGGTAGGTGAAGGTTATATATATAATAAGCCTTACAGCTACACTAACTTTAGATTTTGATCCTTGGGATAAACCAAGTAGGCATAAAATAGTGGAATAATATAAAAGTTGAAGACCTACAACTTGTAGAGCTACCTAACCATGCGCGCCTATGAGATTTTTCATTACTTGAGTCACTCTCGTTCAAGATTTAGTATCTTGAAAAGCATTTCTTGGGGGTGTTTTGACTCAGACTGATTTGGGAATAAAGCCATGCATGACATAACTGAAGCTTACAAGCAAAATCTTGTGAACTTTTTTATTTTTTGCTTTATTTATTTATCTTTTTGTTAAAAGAGCTTGTGGATTTTGTGCAACTTGTTTAATATGCAAATCTGTTAGACTTACCACCATAGCCTAGACTTGTTAGAAGATTCTTTCTCAACATATAATCTGATCACTTTCATTTATTCTCTCAAGCAGCAATTGTTGGAAAGGCACACTACTCTCTATAAGAAAAGGCTTGCACATTAGCCCTTCTTAGGTCTTCTCTTTTTATTTCACTTTTTCA
This sequence comes from Typha latifolia, assembly GCF_019914945.1. Taxonomy (NCBI): domain Eukaryota; kingdom Viridiplantae; phylum Streptophyta; class Magnoliopsida; order Poales; family Typhaceae; genus Typha; species Typha latifolia. Next base: position 14,250,184 of record NC_133088.1, on the reverse strand, counting down.
AGAGCTATAGACCTATCTCTCTCTCTCTCTCTCTCTCTCTCTCTCTCTCTCTCTCTATATATATATATATATATATATATATATCCTCTTCATCATGGGTTATTACCATCTTTAAAAAAAAGAGCAGGCTGCCACCTTTTGAAACTACTAAAAAGTAGGATGATCAAAAACTTTAATGTTGGGCCCGAGAAGAAGATTTAGTACTTCAATCACCCAGGACATAAAGCCATTGAAAGGGTTGTTACAGTACAATGGGTGATCCTCTCCTACCCATTTCATTTTCTTTTCAATAATTAAGCCAACAAAAGCATCTCCATCATCACAATTACTTTGCAATTGAGCAGCATCCTTGTCCTTTAATTCTGGTAGACAACTCTAGGACAGTTGTAAGGAGAATAAGCTTGTCATTGTTGTTGTCTTCCAAGCCCCAATTGATTAATAGGCGTGATCGTGAACTAAGGACCTTTGCTATGATACTTTGAGCTTGTACTAATGAAGCTTGAGCGTGCATTTTTTTAAGCTTAATTGGTTAACTGCTGGAAGTTAATAGATAGTGTTTTAGTCATATATCACACACAGGACATCAAGAAGTTGCAATTGTTATAAGCCACTTTGAGTTGTTTTATATCAAAGTGTTATGATGATACATAGTCCACATAACAAGTGATTGTTATATTAATCACCATGAAACATCATAAAGGAATTAAGCTCTTTAAATTACATGTAGCATAATGAGTAACAGTAGTTTTCTGATTACATCTGTCATGCATGTTAATGTATTAATCTCTCTTTGTATCATGGTACTACATAGCCTAATGCACCATTAAGAGGAGGGCACTTTTGCAACCTCAACATAGAGTTCATGCATGCACTTCTCATCTCTATCCAACTTCATAACCTCTTTTCCTTTAATATGTGTCTCTGTTCACTAAAATTGACCTTCAACTTACTCACCTTTGTAACCTGTTAATTAAAGAGCAAATATCTTATTAGTCAGCAACTTGAATTGTTTTTTTTTTCTAATTAGGATGCAGAAAATGAAAAACTCTTCCCTTGCACTTTAGATGACATCATTTTGATTACATTTTGGTATGGATGAAAAGTTTTCTTAATCCCTCATATATAACCCCAAGGAACAGTGTCTCACAATCATCAAGATGTTTCTTTGCTTGCGTATATATAAATTTTTTTTGCCCTCTATTATGTGTGGACTAGAGAGAGAGAGCTTTCACATACGAATAGTACGAGAAGAGATCAAATTTGGTCACGCGAGTACTCTCCCACTTGCGTTATAACAAACAAACATTAGTTCATCATTTCACTAGATGATGCTACCTTCTCCTGTTTGCTTTGTTCAGACTGTGTCGTTTGGTTGATATCTTAATTCATGCTTAGTTGTCTAGATTGCTCTCATTTCTTTTCCTTTCTTTATCCTCCCTTTGTACTCTTCTTGCTTGCCAGCCAGTTCTGCTAGGCTCTCCTCTTGCCAATACTTAAATACAAAGGAGTTCTTGAGGCTTTGGACATCTTTACCGACCTAGAGCCCACCCTGTTTCTTGTTTGTTAAACTAAAAAGAGAATATTCTTTCTTCTTCTTTTTTTTAGTTGGATGTATCTTTTTAGTTTAAACAACGAGAGAGAAAGCCTTTTCCCCTCATGATCATCATACTTGCTTCAAAGATCAGAGTCAATCTAATGATCATGACACCATGAAATACATTAAGCATTGCAATGTCACAACTTGGTCAGCTCAATCCATTTTAGAAGTCTTAGATTCTGAGGATGAGATGTGCATGGGAATGCAAATTGCGGTAGTACCAACTATGTTGGTTGAGATACATGGAGATCTCCACATTAGAGACCAAACAGGATCTTTTTTGGGACCAAGCAAGATAGTGGAGCTTGTCTTGTAAACAGTTCTGCTCTGGCAAACAAGGAAGTAATTTTGTTTTGGTTCAATTCATTTATATAGTGTTTCTTTTTGGTAGTATTGTACTCCTTAATAAATTCATTTGTTGGTGAATGTATACGATGCTCAAACGTATGCATGCTTCCTAACAAAATAGTACAGGGGCACCTTGCCAGAGGATAGTGTTTGTACTTTTGTCTTGTTTCAAGAGAGATCAATTAAAGCAACCTGAGGTATTTGACCAAACTAGGCCTAAACTGTTTATCTTCTTAGATTGAAGCTAAAAACATTACAGTTTTGATAATTTCGATACCATAATAATTAATAACATAAAAATCTTAACTTCCACAGAATACTCCTATCTGATTCTATCCTATAAGATTAAATGTGACCAAAAAATAATATAAACAGGAGGGGATAAATAAAAAGTTTTCCTTCACTGTCCAACTATGTAGCAGACACCATAGATCTTCATGATCCATGGTTGAGTCCACTTGCATGACTCCTATTGCTCCAGGATTCCTTTGCATAGTACCTCACAACTAATCGATATCTTTTGTAGGGCCTCATTACGTTGGCCAAGCTTTTGTTTGAAGGTTCACAAGGCTATGGGTTCTCTATGCACATGTAATAAATGACCATATAAGACTGCACATGTTTTCCAGGGACTTCTCCACTTGCTTCTTTGAATCGAGTTTTGTTTCTTTACCAGCTACATCTTAATAATTCTGAATTGTAAATGTTAAAGCCATTTAATGAACAGACAGTAATACTTGCCGTCAGAATGAGAAATTTCTCAGATGTACAGTTTTGGTTGTTTACCTCTTTGAATTGAATAAAGATATAGCACTATAGATAGTGTTGCATCCTACATCGTAAATTTTCAAAAAGCAAACCAGTTCACTAACCTAATAGATATCTCTTGAAAAAAAAAGTAAAGACCTTAAACAAATATGCTGCCTCAGAATCAGCTTTCTGAGAAAAATGAAAATCTTAATCAGTGATATAATACAGTCAAAATATATTACAAAGTCAAATTACAAGGTAAATGATAGCTCCAGATATTACTAAAAGAAATGAATTTTGGATCATGCCAGATAATTTTGAACACCAGTCTTGTTCTTCAAATTTACAGGCATACGAGAACTGCTTCTGTTACCAATTACATTTCTCACATTTCTTAACACATAATCAAGAAATAACTTTACATATATTATATATATATCACAATATTGGGGTGTCATGTATGCTGCTTATTGTCCCAGTTACATAGTATCAATGTCGTGAATCATGAACGTGATGCACGCTTATTGCAGCTCTAATTTGTACATTATTTTCCGTATAACTCACTTTGCAATTGTAAAATAATAGAGATGTTCATCTTAACAACTAAACACACTATATCCTAATGTTATTGCTATGTGAACCTAGTTCACCAAGACCCTGTTGCCTGCCGATTTTAGCGGCCTGAAAATTGTGATACTGATACAGTTGCCTTGGAGACAGAAGATGATGAATTGGAAGAGGATGTGTCACCACGTACTCGACTTGTAGCATCAATAAAGGTAGGCCTTGTGGGCTGGAGAAGAGATTCACCTCTGCTCAGCAACATTAGAACAACCTCAGACATTGTTGGCCTTGCAGATACTGTGGACTGAGTGCAAAGAAGAGCAATGTGAATTATTCTCTGCACTTCTCCTGGCAGAAATTCATTAGGCTCAAAACTTTTATCTACCAACTCCATCAGTTCATTAGTTTCGTATAGCTTCCAGGCCTGGCAACAAATGTGACTATGTTAAAATAGAACTAAGACTTGATATATGAAGCAGCAAATATATTACATATAGGGCCAAGTATGTAGCACAAGCTATCCATCTGGGGAAACAGGTATAAGTTTAAAAGAGAGACGAAGCTTTATGTGATAATTAGTTAATTACCCATTCAAGAAGGTACTGGGTTATAGGCTCAAGCTTTACATCATTGCTTTTCCGACCACTTATTATCTCCAGAACAACAACACCATAGCTATATGTATCAACCTTTTCAGACAGCTGCCCATGGATTGCATATTCAGGAGCAGTATATCCCCTGTTCAACATAACAATATCATTATAAAATGCATGTATCAAAAACAATCATAATCCAATCACTTAACATAGTTGATCGCAACAATAAACAGTCAGATTAGTCGAGAAGCTTTCACACATACAATGTTCCTGCAAATTTGGTGCTGAGATGGCTGTGATCATCTGGTAAAAGCCTTGCCAGGCCAAAATCAGCTATTTTGGGCTGGAAATCACCGTCAAGAAGAATATTACTAGACTTTATATCGCGATGTATGATACAGACATGAAACTCCTGATGCAGATATGCAAGACCTCGAGCCATGCCAACAATAATATCAAATCTCTGTTTCCAGTTAAGGGTTCCACGTCTATCACCTGTCAAATAAGTTCAAGTGAACTTGATAATAGAAAGTGCAAAATAATCACATAAATGACACATAGTATTATATATTTGTGTCTTGCGGTCATCTAGTCTATGTAACAATTTAAGTGAAAGCAGTAATTATTTTGAGATAATAGGTTATGATAATAAAGAATATACCAAATAAGAACTTATCGAGGCTGCTGTTTGCCATGTATTCATAAACAAGTAGAAGATCAAGGCCTTTGCTAGAGCATCCAAGTAAACGAACCAGATTTCGATGATGGACATTGCTAATCAACTTCACCTCGCTCTGGAAATCTGTTTTTGCCCTGTTGGTTTGAGCTATTGCCAACTTCTTGACAGCAACAATTTTACCATTTTTCAGTGTTCCCTATAACAGATAGTTAACTTAGAGGAACAATTTTTATTGAATTATGTGATAAAGACAATCTAGAATGATTTTTTATATGTATTTTCCATCAGTAGAACAATATAATGTATTATGCACATTTATCCAATAATTGGAATATCAAGATTCTAAACTTTAACCTGTAAATGCTAGGAAAGTAAAAAGTTCTTTCATCTCACCTTGTATACATCGCCAAACCCTCCTTCTCCCAATTTATTTTGTTCACTGAAATTATTAGTTGCAGTTTTTAGATCCTTGTAATTGAAAGTTAGAGGACCCTGTAGCTCTGTTGCCCCTAATATATCTCCTGCGCAAGCAATCACATACATGCATAAACATGTTACAGACAAATCGTCTATTAACCATAACAACTAGGATACTTTGATAATCTGCTGCACACACACACACTCACACACATATATAAGGAATATATCTCTTTGGCCATCTTGATTTAGACATATCAATTCAGATCTTATGAAAATCCTCCAAATAAATATAAAAGAAAAAGAAGGCCCGCCCTCCTATAGTGAGAACAAGTTAAAGCAGAAAGGAACAAGTGTCTTTGACCATCAAATTACATTTTGACAGTTTTTTAAACATCTGAAAGCAATTCAAGTTTAACATTTTAAACAAAAAATTGGTTTCACATAGCAGAAGATGCCAAAATGGTCTCGTCCAAAAAAAAAAGATGTCAAAACGGAATCCCTCAGACCATAATAACCACTCTTTCAATTCTAGGTACCAAACTTGCTCTTGGAACCACTCCCACAATTATTGCTTAAAGGCTGTTTAACTAATGCAGCCGGCAGTGATTGCTTTTTCTGTTGTACAAGTTTGTTGAGAAATCATATTAAACCAACTCTAAAGTCAAAACCTTCCATATTCTTTAATAGGTCTCTATCAACAATTCCTTATCCTTTAAACTATTTAACCTCCCAATGCGCTCTGACATAATAATAAGCTCAAAAGTCAAGCAAGAGCTATGGGAGTTCTCCAACAAACTACAACTGAAGAACCCATAATCCAGAAAGAAGTTCCTAAATAGAAAAAAATGTAACAACAATGGAAGAATGGACATAGCTGCAGCCTCTCACCTCTCTTGACATTTTCTGGCTTTCTCCACAGTCTGATCCACAAGAGTGTACCAAGAGCGAGAAAGAGAAATCCAACACCTCCCACAACTCCTCCGATGATTGCTTTCTTTTTACTCGAACTCCCTACAAAACCATGAAGTATCAGTCAAACAGAAGCTTATCATGCAATAGCACATCCATCCGGAATACCTTTCCCATGCTTCTCCATTCCGGCTCCATTGAGTGTATGTATTTCCATGTTTGACCGTTCAAAACATTAGATCATTGATAGGAGCCATCAAGATAGGTTTCAATTGATTCCAATTGGGCAAATTAGCTCACTTTTGGAATGGAACAGCAATGAACTGGACTTATCTGTTTTCTAGTTTGTCAATTGAGCCACATGATTAAGAATGAAAGAGAGTTAATGAGGTGCTAAACTTTTCGGAATGTCAAGAAATTAAACAGATTAAAGGCCTTCAGGTCCAGCAATATATACAGAAACCATGTCAATTCTAACCAATGAATTGGACTTTTAATTTGTTGTATGCCCAAACCCCTGATGTTAGAAAAACTATTAAATTCCTGTCCAGTTATGAGAGTAAAAAATTCAGTTCACCTGAGCATTATGATTTGTTTATATATACCTAAATTACTTTAATTCTGGCTCCTAACTAATTGAATTAAATTGTTGCTCCATGGAACTCCAAGCACTTAATCAAACTCTAATTTATTAGGTTCCTAAACTTATAGTGAACAAATTCAGCTCACCTGATTCCAAGAAGGGGGTGAGATCCACCGTCTGGTTCGTGCCAAAGAACGCCGTATCGGAGTACCTCAGGAAGCACCCGGCATCCACCGCCCTTCCATCCTTATCCGGCGGACAGCCCTGGATGTTCCCCACCGCCACCTGCAAGCAATTTCCACACCCCTCCTCGCTCACCGTCTCCACGCACTGCGCCGCCGCGTAAACCCCATCCCTCTCCACCGCCGCCGCGAATCCCTTAATCCTCGGCACCGCCGCCTCCAGATCTGTTACCAATCCCTCCGCCGCCACTGCAAACCCTACCTCATTCGCGGCCTTGCCGCTGCATATCGCCGTATTACCGGGGAGCGTCGTCTGGTCGAAGAAGGCGGCGGACTCGTACCGGAGGATGCAGCCGTCGTAGATTGCGCGCGCACCATTGGCGGCGCCGCACTTGCGGAGGCGCGCGGCGGCTGCGCCGAAACAGGCGAGGCAGTCTGCGGCGGAGAGGTAGGGGCGGCACTGGAGCAGGGCGTAGACGGGGGCGGCGGCGCGGGGGCGGGAAGCGGTAGCGAAGCCTTGTCCGGCGGCGGCGCTGAGGTCGTCGAGGGTTTCGTTGAGCGCGGAGAGGAAGATGGAGGATGGCGTGGCGTTGTACTGGCTACAGCCGACGTTGAGGAGGTTGGTCTGAGGGTCACCGGCGGTAACTGAAACGCGGAGGAGGAGGATTAACGCGGGAAAGAGGTAGAGGGAACAGTGGGCCATTTAGGGAGAGAGAGAGAGAGAGAGAGAGAGAGTATACGGTCATCGGAGGTGGAGGAGAGGGAGCGTAGTAAAATATTATATGTAGGAGCTGGGAGTGGAAGAAGGTGGAGGAGTTGCTTTCGAGCCGTTGTAATCAAAATAAAGTTGTGGTATATAGAGGATCCGAGGAGCTCAGATGGGGCCCCTTCTCATGTCCTATGAAAGAAACAGCGGGAAGAGCCATGACGATGCGGTTAATTGACGACTATTTTGAAAATTAGTTTTATTTTTCACTATTTTGAAAATTAGTTGAGGACTTATGATTACATATAATTAGTCAATGCAATAAAGATAATGATTCAACATGGAGATTAGTTCGACTCAAATTATTAGAAATACTAATCTACTCTAGGCCAACTTTAATAGAGTAAAAAAATTAAACTAGCTTGATTTATTTTTAAATAAAATAATGAATTTATTAGTATTTTAACTTTAGATAAAAATATCGAAAAGTATAGCATTTTACTCTTTTTTTAAAATTGTTGAACAATTTACATTTTCGTTTTTATATTTTTATCTATCTTTTTTTTTCATTTAAGATTTGATTAAGTTTGAATCAAGATAATTGCATTCATATCTCTTTCATTTTCATAAAGATATTTATTTGTCTAAAATAGTTCAACGCTTAATTGCTCGGTATTTTATGTGAATTCTATCTCTTTAGTAAAGCATTAAACTAATTAATATTTTTCTTTAAAAAAATTACTAATAAAATTAGCATTTCACTTAGAAGATAAGATGTTAAATATATTTAAAAATAAATTTCTGATATATTCAGGATATTACAAACATCTACAAGAACAGTAAGCCACGCTCTTTTGATATTAATTTTGGAGCATGCTACATTAAATAAATAAAGTTTGACAGAGAGCTAGCTTGGTCAAATACTCAACTTTAGTTTAAAACTATAATAGGACAGCATTGGCTTTGATGGATCCAACCGAGTCTTATCTGGATCAAAGTATATCCCAAGTCGAATTGACCACTAATTACCATGCAATAATAATTAATACAACATAACCTACAGTAAATTTAGAGAGCACCTCTGAAAGTCTCGAGGTGGAGCCTCAGACTAGCTTTCAAATAATTCTAAAGGTTTGGGAATTCCAAATAAATTGACGGTAAATTTGCATATTATATCCCCTCTTATATTATTATTATTATAGTTTACATCTTATACTTTTACTATTTATAAATTGAGCTCTATCATTTAATGAATATGCGCAAAAAATATTTAATCCGTTAGATTTATTAGTTAAACTTAACTAAGTTCCTAGGTTAAATTAACTACACGAAAAATACTACGATAATGCTTTCAGCTAAGTTATACTTATAAAAAATATCTAATATTTTTTTCATATATTTCCAAAATTGACAATATCTTAGTACGCTAATTTTGTTAGGTTCTTATTATTTTTTTTCTAATTCATAGATTATTATGTACAAGTCATGTGAGTAACTATACGACATATTTAATTTTATATTTTAGAAAAAAATTTAATTTATTAAAATATATTTATCTTCTTAGGATAGTGAGATATTTTTAATAGATAAACGGGTCCATGTGTAAAAAAATTGTAGGAAAATATATGATAAAAAGTCCCAAGTGTAATTTTCTTTTATATAATTTGTAAGATGTGGACAAATAACTTGCTTGTTGTCAATGTACTTTTGCCTAGCTTCTGTAAAACGTTATTCACTTGATATATCTTCTAATAAATTTTGAGTAAGTTTTACAAATTTTTTACGTAAAGAAAGATCTCCGCAGACATATTATAATATTTCACATATGTTGGATAGGAACCAATACAAGAACTAAACTTGCAGTTGCATGGAGTGAAAGTCAAAAATGATGAATAGCTTAGTTGATGCCTCTCCATATGCTTCTTTTTTATATGCGTGTTGGATAAAATTTGTTATTTTTGTATTATTTTTCTTGTATTTCTGAACCACTTAAAGTAAAGTGTAGTTTGGATCTTTTTTCATCTAATGGGGATACCCATTTTTCTCAAAAACGAAATTGTTATTTTGTTGATTGGAAGTCTTGGTCTGTACTTGGTCTTTGTTGACTGGGATAATTGGTGTTGGTTTGGTTGGCTATAGTATGTGGTATTTCTTTTCTCTGTTGTTCAGATGCAATCTTTGAAATAGTTTACTGGCATTTTATGAGTTATATTATTATTGTTATTATTATTTTTGTTTGTTAATGAAACCGACCCTTCGGATTTTTCATAAGAGAAAAAAAAGAATTCCATGGCTACTAACAAATGATTAGTTGCAAATTGCAAATTAGTATCGATAAATGACAATTCTAATACATAGAAAAAAGAGGCGATACTTTGAATAAGTCCCACAACTTGGTGAAACATTATCAGCTTAACAGTAAACATATTGTATGAGGTCAGTGAAGAAAATGTAACAATCATGAGTACGCCATGACATCGAGATTAACTTTCCATTGGCTCTGTCATGACTCTAGCGGATTTGTATCAATATTGAAATCAAAACTAAAAAATTAATGGCTGCTTGAGCGGTTCCTATAGTATGGACGACAACGCTAAATGAAAGTGGTGGCAATGAGTAGCAAAGAGGTAGAGGAAGAGGAAGTATTTTCGCAATAACCCAATAACGGAGGAGGAAGGTAGGAGCTGACAGAGGAGAACAATGAGAAGAAAGAGGAAAAAAGAAGATAGAAGAGAATACTAGAAAAAAATTTATGGGAGAGAGAGGGAAAATGACTTTTCCCCTCTTAGCCAAAGTTGCTAGGAGATGGGTGAGGAGAGTGAATCATGGAGACCGGCACTGATGGATTCAATCTTGGAGGAGTTTTTTTTTGTTTTTTTGCAAACCCTAGCAAAAATATGTGATCCATTATTTGACACAATTAGATTTTTCTAATAAAAACTTCGATAAAAATGAAAACTATGGATAATAACGAATGCCAATTTCATTGGATTTGCAAACCTTATAAATTATTTGACAGAGACTCCAATTTGCGTCTTTGACCTTGGCGATCGCACCTTACATTCCAAGTTGAAGATTCAATCGTGGAAAATTGCAATCCCCACGAAGCAACAGTGCACCTATACGCTCAAGGCTTAGCTAATCTTATAACTAAAGAGTCAACAATAACATGGATAGAGAAGACCAAGTCAACTGTCTAGAAGTGGCCTTCATTATTATCGCATGTTAATTAGAGATCCATAGGACAATAAGTGACCTAATCGAACTCTACTTGCTCTTGGGCCTACAGTTAATAACTCAAATAACTTTATCCCATTGATTGATTGGTAGTACGTAATCATAGTCCTCAGACTCTTCTTGTTTGAGAAAAATAGTCGTCAACTAACTTCCAAGCTCCAGCATCGTTCTTACTCTTCCCGCTATATTTTCTCCTGAGACGGGCCCCACTCTAAGAACCGCGACTCATTGGCAAGAAAATTGCTTTGATCTTCTTTTAACCATATTTTGATTACAACGGCTCGAAAGCAACATCTCCATCTCCTCCTCCTCCCATCTTCTACTCCTTTATATTACAACTCTCCCTTCTCCTCTACCTCTGGTGTCGGGATTCCTCTCTCTCTCTCTCTCTCTCTCTCTCTCTCTCTCTCTCTCTCTCTCTCTCTCTCTCTCTCTCTCTCTCTCTCTCTCTCTCTCTCTCTCTCTCCCTCCCTCCCTCCCCGAATGGCCCACTCTTCCCTCAACCTCTTTCCCGCCTTAATCCTCCTCCTCTTCCTCCGCGCACCCGTCACAGCCGGTGACCCCCAGACCAACCTCCTCGACTTCGACTGCAGCCAGTACAAGGACACCAACTCCTCCCTCTTCCTCTCCACCCTCAACGAGACCCTCGACGGTCTCCGCAGCCACGCCAGAGAAGGCTTCGCCACCGCTTCCCGCCCCCCCGTCTACGCCCTCCTCCAGTGTCGCCCCTACCTCTCCGCCGCAGACTGCCTCGCCTGCTTCGACGCCGCCTCCGCGCACCTCCGTAAGTGCGGCGCCGCCAACGGCGCGCGGGCTATCTACGACGGCTGCACCCTCCGGTACGAGTCCGGCTCCTTCTTCGACCAGGCAACGCAACCCGGTAACAAGGGGATGTGCAGCGACAACAAGACAACGAATAAGGTAGGATTTGCGGCGGCAGCGAAGGGGTTGTTAACGGATCTGGAGGCCGCGACGCCGAGGATTAAGGGATTCGCGGCGGCGGTGGAGAGGGATGGGGTTTACGCAGCGGCGCAGTGAGTGGAGACGGTGAGCGAGGAGGGGTGTGGGAATTGCTTGCAGGTGGCGGTGGGGAACATCCAAGGCTGTCCGCCGGATAAGGATGGAAGGGCGGTGGATGCCGGGTGCTTCCTGAGGTACTCCGATACGGCATTCTTTGGCACGAACCAGACGGTGGATCTCACCCCCTTCTTGGAATCAGGTGAGCTGAATTTGTTTGGTGTGCTTATCAACTAATATACTGTCACTAACTAACTGTAGAGAGTTTCCAACCATTAACTATACATAGATGACCAGACGTCGTTCATTTATAAAATTTATAATCTCTGATATTCTATAGATAATTAGATCCAACGAGCAAAGATGATCTGAACGGTAAACTAATATTCCGCAAAAAATTCCTCCTAGTGAACCTCTCTCTAGACTCCAGAATAAGAGAGATATACTCTAATATCCTCGCATATGTATAAGACCGAATCCATTCGATTTCTAAAAAGGAAAAATTTATACTAATCCTAGTCTAGGAGAAATGATCTTCCATGGATACAACAGAATATGTAAAAGATCAGAACTAATCACAGAAAATATGCAGCAAAAACACGCAAAATATATTTAGTGGAAAACCCCTTATAATCAATCATTTAAATAGTGAATACAATACTATTCATCTACCATTATTCATCCAGCACTATTCATCCATTTAAAAACTTTGATAGGTCTACTTTTTTTTTTCTTCTTTTTTTTTAACATTCATCCATTATTTAAAATTATGCCAAGAATAAATTCCTTGCTTTCTTACATCATACTTATATGTAATAATCTAAATATATAAATTAGGATTTTATGTATGAAAATCTAACAATTACTAAATCAGTTTAGTGCTCATTAAACTAGTTTAAAATTATGCTCAAACCACGTCCAAACATGGCCTCAGAATAGTAGGTAATTAATATGATACTAAAATAGATATTCTGAGCTCGAATCCTATTAGATCTATCTATCATTTAAAATATAAAATATAGACTCATCAAAGAAGTCCACTTTTTAGGCTCATCAAATATCTTGATCCCGAAATAAAGGAAAATATTAGAATATAAAATAATTTAAACATTTAGAGTAATTGGTAAGTTATCAAACAAATCATAATCCTTTGGCGAATTGGATTTTTTTGTTTTCATCACTGGGCTTGAATAATAGTTTTTCTAACATTAGGGGTTTGAACATTCGAAAAATTAAGAATCTAATTCAATTATTAGAATTGACGTGGTTTTGAAATGTATTGCCAAACCCGAAGGCCTTTAACCTGCTTAATTTCTTCAATTCTAAAAAAATGTAATGCCTGATTAGCTCCCTTTGATGCTTAATCATGTGCCTTAAATAACAAACCGAAAAAAGGAGAAGTTATGGTTTTAGTAGACTTGCTTTGGTAGGGTTTTAGAAATTTTTTGCTCTTCCCCTCTTTTGGGAGCTTCCTCCTCCGTCGACGGCCTTCTTTCTCTCCTCTCAACTAAAGTGGCTAAGGGAGGGGAAGGATTCTTTCCTCATCCTTGAAGTTCTTTTGTATCTCTTTGTTTTCCCTCTCCTATCTTTTTCCCTTTCTTCTTTCATCTTTTTCTTTTCTTCCTCCTTCCTCTCCCTTCTCTTCCCCTACCTCATTATCAATGCCGTTTATCGACTCTCTTCTCCTTATCATCCTGGGTCTAGGGTTGCTGGCCTTGTCCTATTCTGCTCTTGCAACCCCTTTTATGTAATCGACCCCGTCCAACTCTCCTCCTCCATCGACTGCTTCTTTCACATTCTCTATGCCACCCTTTCTTTCTCTGCCTACTTGTTCTGGCTCGTCTTCTTACACTTCCTTACTAAGTGGATTGGGCGGTCAGTCATGCTCTCGGTTGCCCTACTTTCATCGTTGATCCCTCCTTCATCGTGACTCCTCCTTCAGTGTCGACGGTGGGTGAATGTGGTGTTGGGTCTACGAGGTTTGGAATAGGTGCAAGGAGGTGGTGTTGGGTCTACAGGGTTAGGATGGGTGCGAGAAGGTGGTGTTGGATTTTTCAGTTCAATAGTAAGGGTTCGTACGATGCTAGGTGGTTCTAGTTTGAACTTTGGTAGGAGCCTTCTTTTAGTTTACTCTTCTCACTTGGGAAAAGAGAAGGACTGTGAAGACATGTCAGTCAAGTCAAGTTAGTTAAATTTTATTTATTAAATAAAGTGGATAATTTGCATATAGATTCGATCCACTAGAGATTTACTCCTATAAATAGGAAGGGTCGTGTGTTTATTATTATCATGAATTGGTTATTGAATCAAGTTTTTTTATTATCTCATATTAATCTTTTATCGTAGTCATTAGATTATCTTTATATTCATAAAAGTATGTTATAACTTTAGAACTTTTTCGAGCTTTCAAATTCTAGTCACCATCATATTTCAGCAGTCACCCTACTCTATGGCCATCCACCAAAACCCTCCGACGATCGCTGTAATGTCGGATATTTACCGATCTGTCATGTATATGACTTTTCCCACTATTTTATTTATAGCTTTTCATCTCGACATCGAATTTACGTAAAACTAGAGCAATTAGAACTTTAACTTATGAGGCTACCACTTATAAAATATCATAAGTTTTTTACATTTAGATCAGTTTAGACCTGGTTCATAATAATTTTTGGGGCTGACATTGAGTTTGATATGTTTGTTCCATTGCCCTCCCTTCTCTCATGTAATTACAGCGTGTGCTAGTCAACACCTCGATCTAACAACAATCCTCCTCCTTCCTCATCCCCATAGTCGCTAAGTGCTACTACTGCCTACTGCTTGCCACATACACTATGTTTTGTTCATTATAGGTTCTTTTCATTTCTAGAGTTGGTTGGTGATCTTATCTCTCTAGTCTTTAGTGATTATGTCTTGGATTGTCGAATCACGACAAAACCATATGCTAACTACAAGCTCTTTGCTCTTGTGAATCTATTATGGTTGTTTTTCATTTTTGTAATTATTATGTGCTCTTGGGATTGATGCTTTGTTTATATGTATTACTATTTTATTTAGGCTTAAGTATGGAGCTTGTAGCAAAGAATTATTGCTCTATCTCCCTCCATCTGTTTATTGGGTTGTCTTATTATAATATGAGGAATTTAATGAATTATTATTGTTGCTTTCACTTGAGAAAAAAAGTTGGGTTCATCTATTCCAAAAGTGAGCTTATTTGACTAATTGGAATCAATTGAACCCTACATTGATCTTCTCCTATCGAAGATTTAATTTTTTTGAGTGGTCAAATGCGAAAAGACATAGAAGGATGTGAACCGGTATGGAGAAGCATGAGAAAAGCTTTCAGGATGGATGCATTATTGCATGATAAAACACTTCATTGAATCAGATAGTGAGGTTGCACATAGTAAGTTTCCGTTGACTAATATTTCAAAGTACTGCAGGGAGTTTGAGTAAAAAGAAAGCCATCATTGGAGGAGTTGCGGGGGGAGTTGGATTGCTATTGCTTTTGGGTCTTGGCGTACTCTTGCGAATCAGACTGTGGAGGAAGCTTGAAAATATGAGAGGTGAGAAACTACAATTATGCCCATCCTTTTATTATTATCACAAATTTCTATTTAGGAACTTCTTTTTCTGGTGGAGTGAAGAACTCCCATAGCTCTTGCTCGACTTTTGAGTTTATTCTTATGTCAACACATTGGGTTGTTAAAGAAGTTTAAAGGATAAGGAATTGTTGATAGAGACAGACCTACTAACAATCAAGATGGCCAATATATATTCCTTATATATGCGTGCGTGAGTGAGTGTGCACAGATTACCGAAGTATTTTGGTTGTTGCAATTAATTAAAGGATTTATTAACTTTTTTTCATTTGTAACATGTTTGATATGCATGTCTGTGATTGCTTGCTTGCGTAGGAGATATATTAGGGGCAACTGAATTACAAGGTCCTCTAACTTTCCACTACAAGGATCTAAAAACTGCAACAAATAATTTCAGTAAAGAAAATAAATTGGGAGGAGGAGGGTTTGGAGATGTATACAAGGTGAGATGAAAGAACCTTTTACTTTCCCAGCACTTACATTATACTGTTCTATTGATGGAAAATTAAAGTTGGTCTTTTGAGTTGACTATCTATTATAGGGCACACTGAAAAATGGTAAAATCGTGGCTGTCAAGAAGTTGGCAATAGCTCAAACCAGTAGGGCAAAAGCGGACTTCCAAAGCGAGGTGAAGCTGATTAGCAATGTCCATCATCGAAATCTGGTTCGTTTACTTGGATGTTCTAGCAAAGGCCTTGATCTTCTACTTGTTTATGAATACATGGCAAATGGAAGCCTCGATAAATTCTTATTTGGTACGTTCTCTATTATTTTAACCTATTATTTTGAATTAATTAATAACTTTCACTTATATTGTTACATAGACTGTATGACTATAGGACCAAGTATCTACATTTACATAGACCCCTATCAAGTTTACTTGAGCTTATTTGATAGGTGAGAGACATGGAACCCTCAGCTGGAAACAGAGATTTGATATTATTGTTGGCATGGCTCGAGGTCTTGCATATTTGCATCAGGAGTTCCATGTCTATATCATACATCGCGATATAAAGTCTAGTAATATTCTTATTGATGGTGATTTTCAGCCCAAAATAGCTGATTTTGGCCTAGCAAGGCTTTTACCAGATGATCATAGCCATCTCAGCACCAAATTTGTAGGAACATTGTACGTGCGAAAACTTCTTGACTACTCTGTCTGTTTATTATTGCGACCTTTGAAACTATGTTAAGTTATTGGATTGTGATTGCTTCTAACACATTGCATTTTACAATGATATTGTTATGTTGGAATAGGGGATATACTGCTCCTGAATATGCCATCCATGGGCAACTAACTGAAAAGGTTGATACATATAGCTATGGAGTTGTTGTTCTTGAAATAATAAGTGGTCGAAAAAGCAACGACGTAAAGCTTGAGCCTGTGACTCAGTACTTGCTTGAATGGGTAATTATCACATTATGCCTATTCTCTTTTCAATGCTTACATGAGGCATCATATATCATGGCTTATTTTTAATTTAAGACGATCACAATTCTTGCCAGGCCTGGAATCTATACGAAACTAATGAACTGATAGGATTGGTAGATAAAAGTTTGAAGCCTAATGAATTTCCACCAGAAGAAGTCCAGAGAATAGTTCAGATAGCTCTTCTTTGCACCCAGTCCATAGTAGTCGCAAGGCCAACAATGTCTGAGGTTGTTTTGATGTTGTTAAGCGGTGGGTCTCTTCTCCAGCCCACGATGCCTACCTTTATTGACGCCAAAAGTCGAGTACGTAGCGACACATCCTCCTCCTCCAATTCATCTTCTGTCTCTAAGGCTACTATATCAGTATCACAATTCTCAGGCCGATGAAGTTGGCACACAAATCAATAACAGGGTATTGGTAAACAAGGTACACAAAAATAAAATAGGATATGGTGTGTGTTTAATTGTTAATATGACCCAAACATCTTTATTATTTTACAATTGCAAAGTGGTAAAATAAAGTATAGATTATTGTGCATCACATTCACAACATTGAATACTATGTAACCGTGACGATAAGCAATGCAAATGAAATCCCCAAGATTGTGATAAGTATGTAAAGTTACTTCTCAACTATGTGTTAAAAAGTGTGAGAAATGTATTTGGTAATAGAATTACTTTCTTGATAAATGAACGAGAGCTGCCATCTCTTCAGTTCCCTTCTGCTGAAAATTTGAAGAGTAAGATTGGTGTGCAAAATAATTATCTAGCATGATCTGAAATCAATTTCTCTTCTTAATATCTGGACCATCTCATATACCTTGTAAATTGACTTTGTAGAATATTATGATTGTATTATATCACTGATCAAGATTTTCATTTTCCTCGTAAAGCTGAATCAAGGCGACGAATTTGTTTAACGTCTTATTGTTTTTTAGATAAATATTTATTAGGTTAGTGAACTAATTTGCTTCTCAAAATTTATATTTGAGAAATTTCTCATTTTGATGGCGAGGATTACGGTCTGTTCATTAAATGACTTTAATATTTACAATTCATAATTACCAAGAAGTAGTTTGGTCAAATTTCACAATACCACCGTCCTTCGGCGAGGTGCCTCTGTACTCTTTTGTTAGGAAGCATGTCGTAAGTTTGAACATCATATGCAATGCTTAATGTATGGAAAGTGTCGTGATCATTGAATTGACTTTGAAGAAAATATGATGGTCATGAGAGGATTAAGCTTATTGTCTCATTAATTAAAGGAAAAAGTTATATATAAAAGATTTTTCTTCCTAGTTTATCAGAGTTTTAAATTAGAGGATTAGATGGTTACTATCACGCGTATCTGCTTATTAAATGAGTTATTATTTTTAAATATAAATAAGATTTATTTATTAAACGGGTTACATGAGTCATAAAATAGGTTCTTGGGTGACAGAAGTTATTTAAATTTGTATAAATTATTTATGTCAGATATAAATTTATTTGAGTTATAAATAATTTTTTTTTACTTTATAAACAAGTTGTTTTTGCATTATAAATATATTATTTGTGTGATAAAAGAGTTATTCTGGTTGTAATTGAGTGATGAAGTTATAATTGGATTATCGCGTTATAAATAATTTAGCGAATGCCATTATAAATGGGTTAAACATGTTAAGATAATATAGACAAATATAAGTAAGGGGGTGAAAACGGGTCGGATTTATTTTGATCCAGCCAATTACCCGATCCGATCTGATCAAACAGTAGGGTAAAAAGTTTCGACCTTTTTCTAAATTTAGATGCGGATATTGGATATCCCTTCACCCGTATATTTTTTAAACAATATACTTATAATATATATATATATATATCCTACCCGTTAAAAGCCTAAATCTGACCCGTTATTATCCAAACTCTGCCCCTATCTTTCACCCGTAATCCGAACCCATCTAACCATTTTCTCTCCCCAGTCGAAACAGAAAATCCCCAACCTAGGGGCCATCAAAATCCCAAAACCACCATCCTCCTCCTCCAGCGCCATCACCTCACCGGCTCTCCGCCGTCACCAAGCTTCGCCTCCTCCCTCCTCGAGCTCGCCGTCACCAAGCTCCGCCGCCATCGCCTCTCCGCCGTCACCGAGATCAGCCTCCTCCCTCCTCGAGATCGCCGTCGCCAAGCTCCGCCTCCCCAAGCTCCGCCGACATCGCCTCTCCGCCATCACCAAGATCCGTTTCCTCCCTCCTCGAGCTCGCCGTCACCAAGATCCGCCGCTATCGTCTTCATCTGGGTGATCTCTAGGCCTTCCCAGGTAATGGTATCTAAAGCTCATTTGTTGACATAGTCTAGCATTACTTATTCATATTTGGGACATTGATCTGCAATGAATTTCCCTTAGTTATGGGGGTATGACAGACTGAATGCATAACCCTTTTTACATCTGCACAGAAGCATATTATTCGGACTTTGTTACTTTAGTAGAACAATTTTTTTTCTTTGTTCCATATTATTCAGGTTATAGAATGTGTTATTTTCTTCTGATGGTTTTGTTGCCTGCATTCTTTATGAACATCTTCACTGATCTTGAAATATTTATCAAGAATGATATCTCTGTGCAACTGAACAAATTTAATCAGATGACTAGACTGGACATACCCAAAACAATTTGTAGTTTTTACTTTGCTCATTTAAACGGTGAACACTGATATTGTTTTTAGTGATGTGTTCTATATTGTTTGTAAACTCTTAGTATTTTGTGTTAATGGCATCCAAAAGAAAGGTCGCACTTCACTTAGTTTTTGATCCATATCCATTTAAGATCCGATCCAAAAATCATCTTTAGTTAGGATATGATTTTTAATTCTGCTATCCGTCTAATATTCATATTTGAAACTGTATCTGGACTAAAAATATGGATTCGTTTCACACCTGAACATGATCAATTTAATTATCGGGTTAGATGGATTGATCCATTTACGATCCAAAATTGATTAGACTAAAACCCGTTTATTCGTTTACCCGATTGAATCAACTTTTACCGCTACCGAATATACGAATCCAAGACTCGATCCGAACCCGGCCCAACATGGCCTACTAATTATGCAACTAACTCAAAGCTCGGGATTTGGATTCCACCTCTTTCTTCTTGCTTTCTTAACTCTTCTCTCTTTCTCTCTCTGGGTTGGTTTGCTTCGACTACAGAGAATAAATTGTGGCTTCTTTGACAGATAACTGGAGGGTATGCCGCTTTGCTTCTCTTATTCCCTCTCTTCTCCATTTTCTTGCTTTTCCCCTTTGAAAGAGCACGAAATCTTCTATTGTTGTTGTTGGTATGAGATTGATATAGTTGAAATTTGGATGTCATATCTTTTTTATTTTATGGTTTTTTCTTTGATTTCTATGCCAAGAGGGTGTTAATTTGTGCGATTTGATGAATTATCCAACTATCCGGAATTTGGTAGGTATCTTTACTCTTATGCTTTAACCATATGTTATGGGAGAACAAACTTCAATATGGGTGCTTTTTCGTTTTCTGAGAAAAAGATTAAATTAGTGCCAGTAACCAGAAAAGATACTATCTTTTAAGGCCTAGAGAAGAAATTTTGGATTTTGCTCGTGATGCAGTTCCAACTCTCTCTCTTTCACTGGAGAATGATTTATGTTTTGGTACTCCTTTTAATTGATCAGAATATGCCTGTGAAGCTAGGACTTGGTTTTTAATGCCCTTTTTTTTGCTAGTTAGTTGTGGGATTGGGGTGTTATTCCGTGCAGTTTGGAAAGGTGTATGCAGATGTTCTTACTTTTGTTTTGGGTATCATTTTATCCAGTTCCTCTGATTTGTTGTCTTACAATTATGGGGATTTGGTTATCTTTGTCTTCTTGTTCTGTAACTTTTCTTGTTTGGTGCTGAGTATGCCATGTGGTAACTGTAGTTGGTGGACTGTAGGGTCTACAATGAACTATGATATTTCAAGGTTTTCTTTGGATGTTGAGAGATCTTCTCCCAACTATAAAAGCCCCAGAGTCCCAGTTAGTGGAACTATGTTGAATGTTCCATGAAGTCATTTTGGAAAAAAGTTATAGGATTTATAAGTTAACCAAAGAACTTGTAAATACCATCTCCTGAATTTTTTCTAGATGAAATGGCCCATTGACTGTAGAATCTAGTACACCCGAATGTTAGCCTTGTTTTTTCTAAATTGACTTGCCTCAATCCCCTCTAATACTCGCTGTCATATTTAATTGACATGTCCACATATCAATGAGAATGATTTCATGTATTTTTCTTTGCTTTCTAGATAAGTCCTAATTTCTTTTTCTTTCCCTGATTGTTAACTCATTTGTGATTTGTGACCACTGAGTCGAGCTGGGTTACCTTTTGAGAGAATTAAGACCTTGAAAGTTAAAGTAACTGCTTTAATCGAAATCAAGACAAGAAAATATTTGTTAAAGATCCACGTTGTTTTGTATGATCTACATTGTTTGGAAGGACTAGAAACATGAAATCACATGCTTTGAGTGCCTTTTAACCTATGGATCAAGTACACAAGAAATGGATGGAATAAATCATAGATTCTTTATTTCTGTTCAAAGCTATTGGTTTCAATTTAGGTAATTAAAATCATGGATGGCCGTGCCGACCACCGGACGGCACAGCACATGCTGCGACACTTGCCGGCCATGTCGCGCGCGTGAGAGAGAGAGAGAGAGAGAGAGAGAGAGAGAGAGAGAGAGAGATGAGGGAAACTACTCACCTTTACCCTTTGCTGCTCCCCGTCGACGACTAGCCAATGCTGCTCCCCACCGACCTCATTGTTGTCGTTCGCCACTGTCTCATCGCCCTTGAGCTCGAGCTGCCAATTGCATGCAATGTGGTACCCTAGCTTGAGGAGGAAGAAAGAGTAGCGGATTGGGTTGGGTAAAATAAAAACTTATGTTGCAGTTTTTAAAGCTCTTAAAAATGTTACATAATTATATAGTATTCATGCATTAAAAATTAAAGTTCTATTTGAGAACCTTGACATTAACCACCACAAAAATTTCCTAGGGTAAGCAAGATTTAACAACAAATTTACTCAAAGTTAGTATTGTGATTATAAATATTATTTAGTTCATATGCTTTTTGCTATTTAGGTACCACAATCTTGACCTGACATCATGTAACAGTGGGTTGAAAAAAAAATGCAGCCAACTGTTACATCTTTCCCAGTAACAACATCAATGAAATAATAGTCGAGCCTTTAGTCCCAACTATGTTAAGGTTGGCTATAGGACGTTTTATCTCTGCTTTACTTGTTTGATACTTTGAGAATCTTTTTAAATAGTCATATCTTGATGGGAAAAATCTTTGATGATCAAGCGAAATTTGAGCACTTAATTTGTTAATGCATTTGCAGCTGTTGGTTTGAGGGCATTCAGGGCAACTTGCTTTCATTTCCAGATGGTTCCAGGTACTAAATATATTCGTGTTTCATTTAGTACATGCTTGCCGTAGACCTTTTAGGTTCTGTGGTATGGTGATCGGAAACCATCTAAGGCTTGCATGTGCTGGATCAGTTGTTTTTCATGACCATATGATACAATGGTGATTGGCTAGTATGCTTTGATGGATATATTGCTTCTTGAAATGGAAACTTGATTCTTTTCCTTGTGTAAACTGCATGAACTAGGTCTACTGGTCAGGGTAACACTTTTCTGTGTGCTTCCATCACAAGCTTAGCGATTGATGCTTTTAGAACATTATGTTTCTCTAGAAACTATAAGTACCAGGGAATTTGACATTACGTGAGATGGTACTGTACATGTCAAGATGGTTCTGGAAACAAAATTGGAATTTACAAGAATTTTCTAATGGAGGGGACGCTATCAGTTTCTCATGGTTGAAGCTGAAAAACAAGTTTATGACAATGAGAGACTTAGATGCCCGAATCATTTATCCAGCGAGAATGGTTTTGGACCTTGTTGAGGAGACTTTGTTGTGGAATTAGGTGGTGATCATGGATATTACATAAAATAACTTGCCTTGATAATCAAGCCTATACATCGAGAGATTTTTTAAAATTAATTTCTTTATTTATGAATTCCATTATAGAAAGCACATTTAAAAAAAAAAAACTTCTGCCTTAACACATAGATTCCCGCCTTTGATAGAATATAACTAGACTCTATTTAGATCCCGCCTAGTTGACCGCCTTAGCATCTCGTATCATATTTTATTATGTAGATTGACTCTGAAAATCAAATTATTGTATATGTTGATGAATTGGTGGATTCTAATGGCTAACAAGAATGCATTGGCATAATGTTTAGATTGTAGGTATTAAATTTAACTTTTCTCTAACTAGTATATGTTTATATGTTTATTTTTTAGCCATCTGGAAATCTGGGCACCTGCCTAGCACTTACACATTATATGGTCCCTTGTTTGTCTGCTTATTGCCTATTGTATTTTACTATTTTTAAAACCTTGAGTAACCAATACCCATGCCAGCAAGTTTGTAATTCTTATAGAAGCCCTTTTTCCACAGTGATTCTTAGTCTACATGGAGTAAATCTAATTGGTCTGCAAGTTTGAACTTTACAATGATGCCTTTCATCAAATGTACAATGCAAACTATCTGAAAAGGTATCCCAGAACCATGAACCTTTACCTTTTTTTTCAATATTCATGGTTTTAGATGCTAACATTTTTTTGAAGGCCAGGCATCCTTTTAGAGTGCTTTGTGGTGAAACAATTAATTTATAATTGTAGTGATATGCTATACTCTGTGGTAATTAGGAGAACACATCAGGAGTTTGGATTATTAGTTATTACTTATTAGCAACCTTTGGGTAGTTAGGAAAGCGCATCAGGGGTAGGCCACTCTATAGTTGGTCTTTTGAGTTTGATCTCCTATGTTTGATATGTGTAGAATCTTAGCAACCTTTTGCTTGATCCAACATAATTTGTCATATGCCCAAGCCTACTGTTCTTTATAAGTGCTAGGGCTATAAGGTGGTCAGTCCAAGTGAAATCATTTTCTTATTAGTTGGTCCACCCAAGTAAGACCATCTTATTTATTATTGTTTTGGATCTCTTTAGCCACAATGGTAGCACTGCAAAAAGCAATTTAGCTTAAATTCTTTGCTTGATTTTATTTGCAGTAGTTTGCTGAGTAGCCTTAAATATGATAAACTGTAATTGTTCCCAATTATGTATTCTTTTCTCCACTTGTTATAGACTCATATTGGATTAAAGTTAAAATGGATATAAGTCCTTACACACATACATATATCCTGTTTAATATTTTTTGGGATGTAGACAAATAGGTCAATTTTGGGATGTAGACAAATAGGTCAATTTGGAGCCATATATTTTGGAGAATAATTCTTTCCTTTTTCTTGTGTGCTGGTCCTTTGTGAAGCTGGGATGACGGTTTGTAAATGTTTTTCAGGTTTTATCTGTAATGATTTCTGATATACATCTTTAGATCGTGTTACTTATTTTGTATATGAATAGTCGCTTTATCTGTTTGCTTTGTATATTATTTCCTACATAACCCATTGAAAAATACTGTCATAAAATCCACTGTGCACTCATGACCATCGTTTATGAAATGTTTTTATGTCCACTGTTAGTTTGATATTAGTGCACCCTGTGTACTATCATATATGCAGATTTGGTACTTGATGACATGAAGTGGTTGTCTGCCATTGATTGATTGTTTTATCGGTAGGAGAAATGGAGCATATGGAGGATGAATGTCGCATCGTCAGTGAGCATCACAGTAAACAGGATGAGGAAGTAAGCTTAAGTAATCTAATTATGAAATTGTAATTCATTTCTATTGGTTTATTTCTGAAGAGAGCGAACAATATTTATTGCTTCTTACATGCCATAATTAACGATATTTGTTTCTGTCAGCTACATCTTTCATTTCCTGTTAGCATGTGCTTGATTTCTTCCCTCTATATTGGACTGCCTAGTAAGCCAACAGTAGTGGCCATATCAACTGGAGAATGATTTTTTTGAAAACCCTCAAGTTAGTGTGAACTTTGGTTGTTTTCTGGAGTTGATCATGATTATGCTTTTAAATTTAGCATGCACTTTGGTTGTTTTCTGGAGTTGATCTTGATTATGCTTTTAAATTCGGTAGACATTCTTTTCTCATGATACCTAGTGAACTAGTATAAATTCCTGTTTGGGTTAGGATAGCTTTGAACAGATATGCGTTCTATTGCCATGTAGATGGAATTTGATGAATTACGAGTTTCTCATCAAATCAAGCAAAGCTAGATTAAGAATCAAGCCTGTAGGAGGATAAAGTTTATTGCTTGGAGTGTAAAAGTTGTTGCATCTCTTTCACTTTATCTATTTCGTCTGGGGGATGTGATTTGGAGCTAATATCGCATTTTCATAGAAAAACAGTTCAGAAGAGGGAGAGTCTTGAGAGAAAGATTGGTGCAGGGGAGTGAGAATTGAAATTTCAGATAGCATAGGATTCATCATGCTTCAAGGATCTGAATCTAGCTGTAGATATAAAGCATTAAAATCTGATTCTTTATAGGCGGTTCTGAAGTCTTCTTGATCTTTTGTAATAAATTAGGTTTGAGTTTCTATTCTTTTGCTTTTGTATCTACATTTGCAACTTAAAATGGTCTTCTTTCTGTTCTTGCCTTTTCCTGTTATTTGTCTCAAACTTGCTTTTACCTGCCTGAGATTACTGAGATCTATCTTCAGTGGGTCAGATTGAGGTTATCCAGATTTAACCTGATACTGATGAGTTTGATTTAGTTATCATTTGATTTCATATGGACTAAATATAAATCTCAAATCCGTTTCTTATCTCTCTTATTCTGAGATAACTTTGCACTTCTTTTGATTGCCAAATTCATTCTTACTTTCTTCATCATCTATTCCTAGTGTTGATGTTATAACCATAATTTCCAGTTTCGACCGATCCCGAGTGGGATCGGCCGAAACCAGCCAGTTACAGGTGGCTGCTAGCAAGCTGCTGCTGCAGGCAGCAGCAGCAACAACTAGAGAGAGAGAGAGAGAGAGAGAGAGAGAGAGAGAGAGAGAGAGAGAAGAGGAAAAAAGGAAGAGAGTGAGGGAGAGAGGGACAGCTGCTGCTGACAGCAACAGCTAGAGAGAGAGGGAGAGAGGGAAAGATAAAAAAAAAAAGAGAGGGTGAGAGAGAGAGGGAAAGATAGAAAGAAAGAGAAAAGTGTAGAAAAGAATGAATACTTCAGACTAATAGTTAGAGGGATAGAAAAAAAGAAAGGGAGGAAGAGAGATTTTTAGTTTTTTAGTTTTTAGGCTTTATATATGAGTAATTATTATTTCTTATTTTCTTATAATTTTTTCTAAATTTTTAAAAATTTCTCAATATTTTTAAATAATATTTAGAATTTTATTTAATTAAAATAATCTGATCCGATACAGGCGGCCGATACGGCTGATACGTATCGTTTTTCCGGATGACCGATCCCGATACCGATTTTTGAAATCTTGGTTATAATAGTGAAGAACAGACTTGGGATACGGACTGACACGATACAAATATGGTGATACGATAAATCTTGAAAAAAAAGAATACAGGCATGTCTAGGATACGACTATAAATAAATTATATATATGTAATTTATTAATACATGTAAAATAGAAATTGTTAACTTATAATAGAAATGCAGAAAATTAGATTCTCCATAAATAAAAATAAAACAAAATTAATAAGTGTCACTCATTGCAATCACTGTATAAACAAAAATAAAATAAAAATTAACAAGTCTCTAACTCATTGTATAAATAAAAGAAATAAAATTAACAAGTCACTAACTCACTATCACTGTATAAATAAATTAAATTAAAAAAAGCATCTTTAAGTTGTGTATTTGCGTTTGGGCTTCTTTTCAACTTGGCTTGAGAGGGAGGGAGGGAGAAGTAGAAGAAGAAATATGAGAGAGAGGGAGGGAGGGGGAGGGACCTCAGTCGCAACCAAGGAGCACGTCGTCGAGGGAGATCGTAACCACAACCTAAGGGAAGAGGTTTTATTTGGGATTTTGGTTTGAGTTATAAATTTTTGTAAACACGAACTTGTAACCTGCGACGTGTCCGCCTCAGTGTAACCCGGAGTTTTCGAAATAATCTTCTATTTCGGATGCTTTTCCCGCATTTGGCATGTGTCCCCGGCATTGTGGTGTTCTCATCGTGTCGGACATGGCCACAACAAATATTTGCACGAGTTCGTGCTTCCCAGCATTACAAAGTAGCATGATTTGCCATGTTGTCACTTGCCAGCATGGCTTACTGATGCTGATCTTGCCTGATCTATGGTAACCATGGCAACAACACATCTCCTTTCCATAAGTATTGTGTAAGCATATGGGCACAAGATAACAGCTCATATGAAGGGTGTGCCACTTGTACCAACTACTAATCAGTAGTAGCTCCCTTCTCTCAATTAAAGTTACATAGATAGGGTCATAATAGTATCTTGATAGACCTATGGTCCTAGGACAATTGACATTTGTGTGTTAGTATGTACTAGCTATTGGTAAATTCCACTCTTTATGCTCTTGTATATGATACTGATAGGTTACAATTGAGTTGATTGCTATTAAGTGTTGATACTCTGCAGGAAAGTGTCGCACGTCTTGAGGAGTACAAGAAACAGATTGATGTAAAGATCACTCTCCGTCGTAGTAATCTGAATCCTGAAAGGCCAGGTAACTTATTTTGGGCATTATATCATTTAAAGTTCATCTTGCACTGAAACTTCAATTACGTCACCTGTGGTCTTTTGATACTTTGAGAGGGAAATGGTCATGTATTAAGTATTGGTCTAGGAATGAATAATAACTGCTAGGAACATCTGAGACTTACTACGACAAAAAGAGTGGTTTCTGTTTTGTTCTTTAATTCTTGCCATGCTGTTTTTTTCTTCTTTTCTTCCTTCAAAGCTCTCTGATTAATATCACTACATTCAAGATGTTCCTTCTCATTTTCTTTTCTTATAGTCTTGCAGTTTCTTCATTTTTCTTCTAACTATCTGGAGGGCATTGTACTAGATCTTTTCTTTTAGTAACCTTTTTGTACTTCACTTACTGATGAAGTGCATAATATGAGAACCCTCTTATGTTTTCAAATTGAGGATCAAATTGTTCTTCGTTTATGTTTGACGGCGTTCAATTATGAATTTAAACTTTTCTTATGTAATAAAAGCCTTTGCATTCGTCACCAGTTAGCTAAGTGTATCGTACAACCTACATAATTATGGCCTTATTAATTAACAGGTATTTGATTTTGCCTTCAGCACTTCTCTTGCACTGTAGTCTTCTAGCATATTATCTGCAGCTGAATAGTTATCATGTTAGTGCATATCTGTATCATTAATCTAATGGTTTGGTGCAACCTTTATTTCCTAGCAGCTAGGTAAGAAGTCTATTCATTTGAAGTTGTAATGCTGTTACTGTAATTATGTTATCACCTTGTTCAAAACTTCAAATCTTTGCTGACATCAACATTTCTTACTCATTCTGTTTGTGTTGTTCGCCAAACTTGACATAATGATGCTATATTTTTAAATAATTGGCTTGTGATCACTGATCAGATAAGAAGGAATGTTTTTTTCTTTCTTTCTATATTAACAGTTTGAATGATAATGTCTTCCAGATTCAAATTTCCTGAGGACGTTGGACTCCAGTATTAAACGCAATACAGCTGTCATTAAGAAGCTCAAACAGATAAATGATGAGCAACGGGACAGCTTGATAGATGAGTTAAAAAGTGTCAATTTAAGCAAATTTGTTAGCGAAGCTGTATCTGCTATTTGTGAGGCCAAACTTAGAACTTCTGATATGCAAGCTGCTGTCCAGGTAAATACACTGTAACAAGTATTATTCTTAGACTAATGCATTAGGCAGGATAGTTATCTTTGGTTTCCACTAAATTTATGCTAATAAGAAAGCAATTGAAATTCTAGAGTGACTGCTCAATTATACCCTTCATTTTAGTCTCCGTTTTCAAGTTGATGCACATGCAATTAGTGGCAAGTGTCAACCTGATTGTCATGAAATATTTTTGTGATTATACTTTTGAGAAGATTTGAATAGCTATATAAGAATAACTATGAGGATAGATTCTATTTCATCTCTTTATATTTTGGTCTTTTTTGAGGGCCAACTCCTTTGAATCAGGGAATTCTAATTTTATATTTGCCTTCTATTTGGATTTATATTTACTATTGTATGAGCATTTTTTCAAGCTTGGGCCATGCACTGTTTTTGGAGTGCCATATCTTATTTGTCATCAATATATTGATGTCTTCACTTGCTGCAATATTCAGTGAAATAACCTGTTGTGATTGCGGGGGTTCATATCACATGTTTCGTGTGCTTGGTTGACAAGAAATGGAGGGAAGAAAGTAGTTTTTTGAAAGTCACTTTTAAAAAGTAGTCATGATTTATTTGGGTTTGGTAAAATTTTGAAATGTTGTGGGAAGTGAATAATTATGACAATTGATGGTCACATGTAATAAATAAAATACTGGGAAATGTCACTCTCTCCTTTTAAATGATGAAGTGGAATGAGCTAAAATTAAAGAAGTTAGGTAGTTTTCGGAAAGCGGAGAAACACACTTCTCAATCCACTTTCGTCATCCAAATACTAGAAACTGCAAAATGCTGTCACTTGCTTCTCTATTTCCCATCAACCTAACACAACCTATGGGGATAAGGCTTTTAAACATCTTTCCTTTTCTAAACCTGCATTCATGGAGCTTTGTGAAAGTCATGCCCCTTAGGGAAAATAAGGTATTTATGTTTAAGCCTTTAAACTATAATTTATATGTTTTGTTCTTGCATCCACTGCATTGTAGTACACACATATTCATTTTTCTTTTATGACCTTTTGTGTTTTAAGAAGGATAGAATTCTTATAAAGGGGGTAAAAGTAAGGTTTGTAAATGTAGTTGGTGAGTAGGCATTAAGTGTACTTTTTTGAGGCACATCAGTCATTTTCTTCATTCACAATTGTCTTGTTGTTCTTCTATCCTTAAATGCTGTCCAAGGAGTGTTTCTGTTACATCAATGATGATGGTTTCGACTATCGAATTGTGCATTACTTTGGGTGGACTTCATACTATCAAGAACTTGATTTCACATTTTGGAAATATTGACTGCATTATGCTCTGAACTTCAGATATACACATTCACATAGAATGTGGTGATGTTAATATCACTTTTTTACTGAGGGCATTGTGGGATGGTTACTTTGTTGTCCTACTTGAGTAGCAATAAAAATAATTTATAATTGGATCTGTCATGCATCCAGGATGAACTGATAACATAGTCCAGTTTCATGTGGCTGTTCACTTATTTTGTGATTATGCTCCATTGTTTTTCTTCTTATCTATACTTTGTACAGATTAATTAGCTGAATGAAATGATGCATTTTGTGGGCCTTTAACATAGAAGATCATTATTTCTTGTTGTTAAAACAATGAAGTAGGATTTGATCAAAATATTGTTTAGAAACTTCAGCTTAGAAAATTTTTCCTTGATCACACAGGTTTCCTGGCCTATTGATAGGCTGTTTAAATGAAAGAAACAAAGCTGTATCCTGTAGGCAGAATATTCATGTCATCTTACTGATTTTTTTTTTTTTTTGACCTATATGTGTGGCCCTAACTTTATGTATTGGTGTTATTTATTGTAGGTGTGCTCTTTGCTTCATCAGCGATACAAAGACTTTTCACCTTGTCTTATTCAGGGCCTCTTGAAGGTTTTCTTTCCTGGGAAATCTGGAGATGATTTGGATGCAGACAAGAGCTTGAAGGCTATGAAGAGGAGGAGCACTCTGAAACTTCTTATGGAACTTTATTTTGTAGGAATTGTTGAGGATGCCAGCATTTTCATAAATATTATAAAAGACCTTACTGCATTGGAACATTTAAAGGATCGTGACACAACTCAGACGAATTTGTCTCTTCTCACCAGTTTCGCTCGCCAAGGCAAATATTTCTTGGGACTCCAGCAATCTGGACCAGAAGTTCATGATGAGGTACTAGCTGCTACAGAAACTTCATAATTTTTATATTTAGACTATAAATTTACATTGTGTACTACTTGTTTGGAACAATACAAGTACTAAGTAGGATGCAATCTACTGAATGACATTGTCATCGACAGTTCTGCCAATAAATCTGGTGGTTCACAAGTTCAGCTGTTCCTTTTAGTTGTCTTTGAGATTCCATTGTTGTGTCCTTCATTGTAGATAGACGCTAAAACTGTTGAATCATCAACTGCAATATGGAATCATGGATATTGGTATATTACAGTATCATACATATCAAACAATCTTATTCTGAGGTTGAGTGTTGCATTTGTGTACCCAAAACTATAAAGCTTCACTCACTAGCCTTTTGTTTTCTGTATGGTCTTTGCCTGCATTAAATCTAGCAATTCTGCTATACGTTCTTGATTGAGAGATCTAGTAGCCTTTTCAAGGGTGAAAACTGGATGTAAATTGAGGCAAAAACAAAATTTGCTATGTAGTAATATATGCTGTTATTTTTGACATTGGGTGGTTTAGTATAACATCTCTAGCTTCATTTAGGATGTTTGAAAGTCTGTCTTGAAGAAACTTATGACTAGTCTTTCTTAATTTCATGGTCGTTTATCTCCTCATTCGTCTCTTCTTCTCTGTTGTTTCTATCATATTCTGTGGTTAATAGTCTTTCTTGATGGTTACTCATTCCTTCTTTGTCAATCTATCATGTAACATTTGATGGTGCTTTCTGTTGTATCTCCTGCAGTTCTTTAAGGAACTGAATGTCACTGCAGATCAGAAAAAGTTCTTCAAGAAAGCCTTGAACTCATACTATGATGCTGTGGCTGAACTACTCCAATCTGAGCATGCTGTAAGTACAATTTGTTATGTATTTATAATATCTCAAAATGTGCATTCCTCGACTAGAGCAGAGACTGTCTACTATAACTGATGGATTCTATGCATTCCTCGACTAGAGCAGAGACTGTCTACTATAACTGATGGATTCTATGCATTCTTTGTCTTGTATTATTCCCACAACTTAGTATACCTTTTTGCTGATGACTTGCGCATAATCATTGATTATTTTCTTTTCCAATTTACAGTCCCTTCGGCTAATGGAACATGAGAATGCAAAGATCTTAAATGCTAAAGGGGAGCTTAGTGATGAGAATGCAACCTCATATGAGAAGCTTCGGAAGTCTTATGATCAATTATTACGTGGTGTCTCTTCGTGAGTTGCTCTTCTCAATCTTTATTTCTATTGTATTCATCATTGGAAATGTGGTGACCAAAGAATAGGAAATTATAGTAGATAGCTGATTGGAATATCCCGTTGAATGGTGCAAGCCTCTAATCCTGACCATCAAGTCAGGCTTTTCGGACAGGCCGGATTCGGGCTGACCAGACTTAAGTATTTGTTCATAGCCTGACCTGCCAATCACTTGGGTTAGGCTGGGTTCCGACCAGGCTTAGTGGCGGATTTGGGTCAGACCAGGGCAAGTTGGGCCCAATGATCATCTCTACTTGATGGTGGAGTGTACTTTAGATCAAGATACTCTATTTTCATGTCAATTCATGGACTTTTACTTTAGTCAGAATTCTAAAAGCTACAGTTTATGAGCATATTCATAAAGTTATTTTTTATTTCCTGAATATGAAATGTTGGGCCAAAATAGGTTATTTTAGCTCTCAATAATATTAAAGGAGTTAGTAGTGGGTCAATTGGGAGTGGCTCAATTCACCTAGAAGATGTCAATATGACTAAGAAAACTGAAGTTTAGACATAAGGTCATAGAGATACTTCAAAATCCTTTAATTCAAAGTTTGAATGACATATATCTGCAACATCAGCATTTCCAACTTTGATGGCCATTTACATGAATATGGAGATTTTTAAGGGTACAATATTTTAAAGAATGTAGTGATATAGTGACATATATACTATATAACAATGATGGCTATGCCGACCGGCATTAATTGTGTTGACACTAGGTTGGCATGTGGCACGGGGAGTGCCGACGGCATCCCCCAAAATACCTCACATAGAATTTGTGTGGTTGTGTGGAGCAGTCGGAGGAGGTGTAGAGCCGACGAGGACTCCTGTAGCCATGTGGAGAAGTTGGAGAAGATGAATGACCATGGCTAGTTTCTTTTTTTTTTAATCTTCTGTGTTTCTTGATTGGTAGAAGAAGAGAACACTGGAGAAACTTTTTGAATAACTTAAAAGGTGGATTTGGATCTTAGAGGATTCTTTAAAATAAGTTAGAATCCATTATCACTTGCAAGATCCCAATCACTTAAAATAGGATCCTTTATGATAGGTCAGAATCCTTTATGATAGGTCAGAATCCTTTATTACTTACAATAAGATCCGCATCTGCAATCACTAAAAGTAGGATTCGATCAGCTAACCCATCACCCTATCTATTGACTTAAACCTAGCTCTAAGTCGGCGGCCAAGTTCTTTGCCATGCCTGACCACCGGCTGGCACAGAACGCGCTGAGTCCTTGCTGTAGATCTACTCTATATGACTTGAATGGTTGAATCTGTAGACTTTTGTAGTTGGTCTGGAATTCTGAAGAAACTTCTTCCTGGCATGGTATCCTTATGGATTTTCAAACTATACAGCAGGGTTCTTACTTTTTGGACACTTATCATAAAGTTAAAGTTGCTTGGCACTGTTTTTCAGTGGACAACAAGGTGATCAATAGCTATTACAAGTGCTTGCCCCAACTACAACAATCAGAATTGGCAGATGCCAACCAGGCTTAGTTTTTACTCCTGCATTACCTACAATAAGGACTTTTAGTAATAAAAGTTGACTTCCTGTTCTGCTTTTATCAAGCAAATATCTTCTACTTTCTTCTGCCTGAGCACTATATCTAATTCAGCCTAGAATGATGTGCTCAACTTACCTTCATCTCTGTCCTTTTCTTACAGTTTGGCTGAGGCCCTTGATATGCAACCTCCTGTAATGCCTGATGATGGGCACACTACTAGGGTTACCACAGGAGTTGATGTATCTTCTGCTTCTGGAAAGGACTCTTCTGTGCTTGAACCTGTTTGGGATGATGAAGATACAAAAACTTTTTATGAATCCTTACCTGATCTGAGGTTTGTTAACAGTAAATTATCAGCATCAATTGCTATCTTCTAGACTAATATACAAAATCATAGGTTTCAATAAAAGTTAAGAATTTATTCTCATCTCCAAATTTGATATTTTATTAATTTTATTTGTATACTATTTGTTCCTTATTCACAGTTAATTTTTCTGACCAGAGCCTTTGTTCCTGCTGTATTATTGGGAGAAGCTGAATCTAAGTTGAATGAGCAGCATTCAAAGGTACCCGAGCAAAGTGTAAGGATCCTATTTCCCAAAAATAACTGCTTGCATGATTCTATCACATCCTTTGGCTCCTCTGTCCGAGAAAATGTTATTGTTTGAGTAGAAAATTCTAATTGATAAACTAAAATTCTTAACATGTTACCATAATCTCGCATTTATGCAGTCATCATTTGTCATAATTGTTGGAGAGATTTGTCTAGTGTGTACCATGTTGAGAATTTGTTTACCATTTCACTAACGGGGAATGCCGTGGGCTCGTGATCATTCATGATTTTTCTCTCCCTAATCAGAAGTAAATGTATTGGCTGCTTCATCTCTGATATTAGTATGAACTGCATACCCTCTACTGTCTTTTTAAGTCATAGATACATACTTCTTATGCCTTCTTCTACAATCAAATATTTCAAAAAAAGCTATATTAAATTCCCTTTCCAGAAGCAAGAAAGATACATATGCAAATATGGGTACAAGGAAAGACACTACAAAAGAAACTTATATAAGATTTGCTTTCTGAATCAATTGAAGTTATCATGTAGGTGACTTTGTGCTTCTCTCTCTCTCTCTCTCTCTCTCTCTCTCTCTCTTCCCTTTATGGTGATTTTCTGATTCTTGTAATATGGAGCTCTGAGTTATCTAAATTTGACAAGACTTTTAAGTGTCAGAACTCTTAATCAGGAAAAGATCTTTGTAGATTTACTGTCCTCACATCACACACCATGACAAACTCTTTTTGGTTTTTGGAGTGGATCCTGTCCTCACAAATTTCTTCTTATAGCTTCACCATAATAGCCACATTAGAATTTGAAGATATACAAGAGAAATACTAGAATATTCAATGGACTTGCTTGGACATCTTTTTAGCTGACAATGCTAGCTTTTTTGGCGCTTGGTTGTTGTTGGCAAGATTTTTTTGAATTATTTCCTTTACCTGATTGGTTTCTTGACTATTTCATAAGCCCCCCCCCCCCCCCGCCCTCCCTCACTTCATGAATAACTTCTTTTTTCTTATCTTGGAATACAATTCTTTATTTCAGAATAATAGCTAAATATCATAATAACTTTATTTTAGAATATAAATACTATTTATCAAAATTACATCTTATACAATACATTAATCCAATCACTAATTTATCTTTGATATTTATTCTATCAACCTACTTTATATCAAATCAAAGGATATTTATAGTAATTTCATAAGAAACAAAACTCTTTTCTATCGTTTCCTTCACTTTATATCATATCAAAGGTAATTATTATACCATTATTTCAGAGTACAAATGGATATAAAAATAGTTATTCTTAGAATAAAGATCTCATTTTGGTAATAATAAAGAGGAATACCTGTTCTAGAATTGGCTTTATTCTTAAAATAAACTACACCTAAGAATTGTATACTAATAGAGTGACAAATTAGTCCTTACAAGCGTAGTTATTAGATTTGGACCGGACTGGGTGGTCGGGTCGGTGAACTGACTATTAAATTCGTTCGGTTTTATATCAAACCAAATAAGCAATCGACTAGGTAAAAAACGACTAACTCAGCAGTTGAAACAATGATTCATGCAACTCGGCTGATTCTTGGTGAACCGATGGGGTCAAGTACTTTGCAAAGTTACCCAATTATCCTTAATATCAATTATTTTATTCTATATCTTAATGGTATTTTAGTCTTAAATTTTAAAAATGTTTGGTTTATAACATATTTGTGTTTTAAAATTAATTCTTTTGCACATATACCCTTAACATGCCCTTATTTGCTTGTATGTCCCTCTAAAATTCATTTTTACTTGTATATCGCTCAAAATACACAATTTTTGCCTGTATACCTTTTAAAATTCTGTTATTGTATGAATACCTCTAGGAGTAATCTACCGTTAAAATTTAAACAATTTAAATGTAAAATTATAAAAATATCTTTATTTTAGTTTTCAAGTATTTCTCTTAGTTAATAGTATTTTTATCTTTTTATATTAAATTATTTTCTTTGAAAAGTAACAATGAGGGTATTTATATAAATAACATATATTTTGAGAGAAAAACATACAATTATACTATTTTGGAAGATATTTTTTGTATTTTTAGAATTATATATATATTATTTTAATATTTAAAAAAAATCGGTGATCCGATAAAGTGAACCACTAATTGAACCAATAATCCAATGACCCGACCTCTGATCGGGTCAACATCCGTCTGGTTCTAATAATTATGCTTACAAGTTTATGGTAACTACTAATAATCAATATGATATAACAATTGTTTTGTCATATGGGATGCAAAGGTGTACCAAATATCGAATATTCAATAAGTAGGAGCACATGTGGTCCATGTTAACTATGCTAACCAATCTTGTTGTTTTGCTCAGTATGTTAACTTGTAGGATCAAGAAGAAAAATAAAATCATAAATTTATTTCAGTATCTGATTTGTCTTATAGTAGGCTTTTTCTTATAATTTTTAAATGGTCACGCTTCTATTCCTTGTAAAATTTTTTGATGTCATTCTCTGCCTTCGTGCCACCAGAAGGCTACTTATTTGATGGCTTTTTATGTTTGATCATTTATTATTCTATCTTTTTATGGCTTCTTTCTTAATAAAATTTCTTTGCATTATACCTACCGTTAGATATGGTTTTGTTTATTACTGAAGATTTTATGAAATTTGGTTTAAAGGAAGCTCCTGTGGAGACGGAAATTGAAGTCCCAGATAATGCTGAGCCTTCTGTTGAATCTGAAACTCTGGTGGAGAGAAAGGCAGATGAAAGAGGTAAAGAAAGAGATGACAAAGATAGGGAGAAGGCAAAGGATTCTGAGAAAGAGAAATCTAAAGAAAAAGAAGCTGAAAGAAAAGGAGAAAGTGAAAAAGATAAAGTAAAAGGCCCTGATGGCACAAGCTTGGATGGTCTGTTACAGAGGCTTCCAGGTTGTGTAAGCCGTGATCTTATTGATCAGTTAACGGTAATCATCAATTGTCTTTCTTGTGTATAATCTTATTTATAATAGCTAAGCAGAATTTCATTTGACAATATTCATTTCTTCAGGTAGAATTTTGCTACTTAAATACAAAAGCAAATCGAAAGAAACTTGTGCGGGCTTTGTTCAATGTTCCAAGGACTTCCTTGGAACTCTTACCGTACTATTCTCGAATGGTCGCTACGTTGTCAACATGTATGAAGGATGTTCCCAGTATGCTTTTGTCCATGTTGGAAGAGGAGTTTAACTTTTTGATAAATAAGAAGGTGCGTGCTGCTTTCATCGTTTAGTTCATTAATTGTTCCCCCATTTTTTTTACTAATTTATCACATCTTGTGCATGGAGTAAGTTCTATCAGCATGAGACCCATCTTTAGTCAAAAATAGCTTATGCTATAATAAGCATTTATACTAGTATTAAAAATTAGCATAGCTATATTAGTATTGAATTTATTTTACAAGTGAATGGGGGATCTTTGAGGAAAGAGTTAAAACACTTTTGTAGTGATTGAATATGCATAGGGTTGTGTAAAACCTCATCAAAAGTTGAAAATTGCTGGGAGGACTTTTTATCTCTCCACCTTGAATCGGTTGGCAAATTCAATGGGTAAAATCCTTTTCCTAATCGATATATTGATATACTGCAATCAGTTATTTATAAATTATGAAGTCCGTATATATTAATGATAACCTTTTCTTGGCAACTGAGGTTTTTCTATTATGTTACTTGTATTTTAAATCTATGTTCTTTCATGTACAGTGCTAGAAATTATTGTGTTAGTGTGATACGGATTAGACCTGACCAACCCGCTTCAAATTGAATCATATTTGTTTTTGGAAAAAAAAAAGGTTTTCTAGCTGGGGCGTTCGAACACTGGAAGATCCATTTGAACGCCTACATTCGTTCGCATATATAGGGCACTGCTTTTGCGCGTACGAACGCTTGCACCCGTTCGCATATACATAACACTATTTTTGTGAGCTCGAAGGGCCTCGCGCCTGTTGAACGCCCCACGGCGATGATGGATTGTATATGGGTTATTTCTTGTTTGTTTAGTTGTTAGGTTAGCCTTTAAATATGTGGAAGACAAC
Organism: Typha latifolia; assembly: GCF_019914945.1. Classification (NCBI taxonomy): domain Eukaryota; kingdom Viridiplantae; phylum Streptophyta; class Magnoliopsida; order Poales; family Typhaceae; genus Typha; species Typha latifolia. Next base: position 14,212,134 of record NC_133088.1, on the reverse strand, counting down.
CTCATTAAATCTATGAAAAATTATTAATGCTTTTCTTTATATCTCCTCTCTCTCTCTCCTCATTCTATCTCCTTCCTCGCACGGCAGCCATTATTAGGCATTGTCTTCTTCCTCCCTCAATCTGACCGTGCGCTTGCTTATCAAGGATCGGTCTACCATCTTATCCCTTGTCTAGCTTTATATTTCATCTCCACTATCGGTATTGTTACCATCTTCCAAAACCCTAACCCTAGCCATTATTCCACCTTCTACCACCCAGGTCCATCGTGCCACCTTCCGACCTTCGGTCAGTATTTTCATCATAACATTTTATCTACACCTCCAATCACTGTGATTTTGGTTGTAATGGATTCCTTCCAAGAGAACAACCAACCCTAATTTCGACCTTTTTGGATGGTTAGATCGATTGACATTGCCCTGCAAAGCTTTAGTTTTAGATCTGTCCCGAGCACCAACACTAGCCCCAAAGTGATCATATCATAGTGCTATTAGGTATGTTAATCTTAGCTGGCCTTCTGACAATAAATATGTTTAGTTGATAAAAAGTTACAGTTCACCTCTATTCAAACGTCTCCTCTGATGAGCACATTAATTCTCCTTTACAGTCCAAACATATTTAGTGAATTAGTAATATATGGAAACCAGTAAGATTTTCGGTCATTGTGTTTTTGCAATATCTTTCTCTTTTGCTGGAATCACTTATCTGTTATCCTTATTTCAGGATCAGACCAACATCGAGACCAAGATAAAGAACATAAGATTCATTGGGGAGTTGTGCAAATTTAAAATTGCACCTGCAGGTCTTGTTTTTAGTTGTTTGAAGGTATGCATTCCCTTGCACGGATGATGCAAATCTGCTAGGTTCCTTAGATCAGCTTTCAATTCCTATACTTCCTAGTTTCTCATCCAGAAATGGAACTTCTTTGGTTGGCTTGTATCTTTAATCAGTGGCAAAATCAATTCTAAATCTATTGTGAAGCAAAGCATCATACTTGAATAGATTCTGGTTACTTGAGAATTGCGTTTATTATTTCAGGCCTGTCTAGATGACTTCACCCATCATAACATAGATGTTGCTTGCAACCTTCTTGAGACATGTGGACGTTTTCTCTATCGATCGCCGGAAACTACAATACGTATGGCAAACATGTTAGAGATATTGATGCGTTTGAAAAATGTCAAGAATTTGGATCCACGTCATAGCACACTTGTAGAAAATGCTTACTACTTGTGCAAACCACCAGAAAGATCTGCTCGAGTTTCTAAAGTTCGACCTCCACTGCATCAGGTGAGTATTCCATTCATTATGTTTCTTCTCGGTTATCTTGTTCAAGCCTAACTATCCTTTTATTTGTTAAAGCTGACAAATATTTCTTTTTTCTTGCAGTACATAAGAAAATTGCTTTTCTCAGATCTTGACAAGTCGACGGTCGAGCATGTTCTTCGTCAGCTGCGTAAGTTACCTTGGTCAGAGTGCGAGCACTATATTTTAAAGTGTTTTCTGAAGGTTCACAAGGGAAAGTACAGCCAAGTACATCTGATTGCTCTACTCACTGCTGGCCTTAGTCGCTATCATGACGACTTCGCAGTAGCAGTAGTAGATGAGGTTCGTCATCTCAGTTAGGGACTTTAGTTCATATATATTGTCATTTTCCAAGTAAATTAGCATTTGAAAATCAGTAAGTATATTCTACAATTAGGCTGATGATGATCAGCCACCTATCAATTAGGCTATAATATATGTATCTTCATTTCTTTAGGAATTTAAGAAATCTCTTCTTAGGTTCAAGAATTTGATGGTTAACTGAGTCTTACTTGATTGGGATGCCAAAAATAAGTCTGAAATTCTGTGTCTTTTTAAGTCTGCTGCTCATTTCTTGATCATAGGACCTTTATGTTTTTTCTTTTTTCAGTTATGTGCACTCCTTGTAATCTTAATGTTCATGAATGAATTCTTCGGAGTAGTATAGAATCTTACTTTAAAAAATTTCAGGTCCTAGAAGAGGTTAGAGTTGGGCTGGAGTTGAATGACTATGGTATGCAGCAAAGTCGCCTTGCCCACATGCGGTTCTTGGGAGAGTTATACAACTATGAGCATATTGATTCATCAGTAATATTTGAAACACTTTACCTGATTATTGCTTTTGGTCATGGAACTCCAGAAGTAAGTATTTTTCCTTATAATTTTACAAATTAGTCTGTCTATATCTCTCGGTAGATTTTTACTCTCAAGTTTTGATGGTTATGTAGTGCACTGTTATCTTTATGTAGTCTAAGTAGCTGCTCTTGCCAGTTGATATTATAATTAGGATATACCACCAAGTATGAGGCTTGTTGTCCTAGTAGAATAATATTAGTCAATCCTAGATCTGCAACACAATCAAAGTATATGTGCTGAAATTTTCATACTTTGGCAAAAGTTTGAGGGGAATTGTTTGCAATAAGAATGACTATGCTTTTCTCACTTATGTTTTCCTCTAGAGTTGCCTAGTTTTCTGTAGATGGATTATGTGATTCTTGTGGTCAATTAGTAATTTTATATGCAAGAAGGACCAGGAAATATGTGATTCTCATTCACATGTGTTCTTGTATTTTTCCTGTTTAGCAATGCTATAGTTTTACGCCCAGTTTCTTCATCTCATTGACAAGTGAAACAATCTATTATGGCCTTAATCTTATTGTGTCACTTACCAAACACTCTGAGTATTTGTACTATAGCATAATGCGGGGATGTTTTTCTGTAAATTCAACATTGCAATCACATATGATGATATGATAGATGCCTTAATCAATGGAGACTGCATTGATTCTGGGTGAGGGATGTGATATGGCCAAGATCAATTCTGAGACCTTGGTGGCGAGTTCAGAATGATTGGATGTTCCTTGATAAAGTCCACAATCACACACAATAGATGCCTTTAACATATGGAAATTGGATACTGCATTGATTCTGGATGTGAGGGATGCCATGTCAAAGATCAACTCAATACCATGTTGGCAAGTGCAGAATCATTATCGGTCATGTATAGTTAGACAGTGGACTACCTAATGGCTAGATGCTAGGTGGGCCCCTAAGCAAAAGCTTGGAAGTCAAGCATCCCAGAAGTAAAATATTTAGATAGAGTCAGTATAAAGATGTGAAATCTTATAATAGATCTGCGAGATGAAGAATATAACAAGCATTATGGGCCATCTCAGTGTCCATTTTGCAATATCTGATATTAACTCAAAGCAGTTTCATCTTACAAAATTAATCTGAAGAAAAAGGTTGAGAAAATGTACACCTAAGTGGTGCTGCTTGCTTCAATCTCGGGTGAAAGCAGTGTCCCCAAGATAGAAACTTTTCAAAAACAATGGATGCTACTATTGGGAAGTAGAGGAAATTGGAAAGAAAATAAGCAATTTAAAGTAAGTTTCTCCTGGCTGACTATATTAGGAATCTCAAATGACTTAGACACTTGGTTTAGAAATGAAAAGAAGCAGGATCATTATGCTGTGCTTAGAATAGCAGTATACTTGAGAAAGCATGTCCAAGCTACACTCATCATTCTTTTCTTGTATCATGAACTTCTCTTCTTGTTAAGAAGTCAATATTATAACTTGGATAAAGCCACACGAGCATTAATAAAAGCCTATTTGATACTTAAAAGATTGCTATTGTGGAATCCACCAGAGAAGGTTAACCCTATAAACCACCAAATATTTACTTGGGAAAGATAACCAAGCATTAGGTGTTTTAACTTGGGCATCTCAGTTTAATGGATTGAAGTAATACATGTTCATGGAACTGATCGTTTAAGGATAAGTATTAGGTATTGATTAGTATGGAATCATGAAAATACATTAAGTTTCAATGTTTCATTGTCGTATTTAACTTGTTTGTTTAGTCTTGTCATTCTTTTCAAATAAATTGATAGAGATTTAATAATTCTGTGTTGTTTTTGTTTTCCTTCTCGTAAAGCAAGACACACTGGATCCGCCAGAAGATTGTTTCCGGATCAGGATGATCATAACACTTCTGCAGACATGTGGTCATTATTTTGGCAGAGGCTCTTCTAAACGAAAACTCGATAGGTTTTTGATATATTTTCAAAGATATGCTCTTAGCAAAGGCCCAATACCACTTGATATTGAGTTTGATATTCAGGTTAGTTGGCTTGTCTCCTCTTGGTAATGTCGTATTATTCTTGTACTTATCTCTCAAATTTTGTATTTGTGAACATCAGGTATTTCCTATAAGCCTCCATACATGCAAGAAACTATTTTTATGTGCAGTCCATTCTTTTAAGAAATTTGAATCTTATATATGACACATTTGAGTACATTTTAAGCTATTTTATGTAGTCAGATACTCTTGAGTACTAAATCTGTATTGTCATCCTGTGTATTTGGAAAATTTTCCTTGTACTGCATAAGTAAATGCGTGTAAATTTATTCGATGCTAGATATGTTTGTTGTGATGACAAATGACAAAGCAATTCTTTCTCTAACAGTTGATGATTGTGATAGGTTCATTTCCTTTCTTACTATTGTTTAACTTTTTAGTTCATCTACTTGGTATGCTCATACCTATCCTGTTTTTACTAATATAAATGAAATACAGTTTTTCTTTATCTTCAAGTCTTCTTATCTAGCTTTTATCATGTTGAGTTTGAAATGGTCTATTTCCTTTCTTTTGTCTCTGATAAATTCGTCGGATTAAGATCGGGATCGGCTTTTCAAGAAAACGATACATATCGGCCCAATCTGTCGTATTGGTTGCCTCGATTGGATCAGGCTTTTTTTAATTATGTTAACTTCTAAATATTATCTAAGAACGTAGGAAAATTTCTAAAAATTTAGAAAATATGATAGAAGTAATAAAATAATAATTATTCACATATGAACCCTAAAAATTAAGAAAAATCTAGGGTGGCTAGGGCCTAGTGCTCCAAAGATTAATAAATACCGAATTGGCTCTTGTAAATCTCTTTGGTCGTCATTATTATAATCATCATAAGTTTGTAAATAATTATGTCTAGGGTGTCTAGGGCCTAGTGCTCCAAAGAGTGATTGTATCATATCATTTATATCAAATGAATGTTATTATCTTTGAGGAGAATAATAATCAATATGTGGATCTTATGTCTAAGGATATTGAAGATACTGAGACATATGGATCTTTTAATGACTCTAAACAATGAATACTTAATGAACTATTGTCATATGAAACAATATCCTGATAATGATGTCGCTGATATGTATGTACATCCTTAGTTTCTCTGTCTTAAATTGCTATGCTTTCTTGATTTTCATCAAATGTGGAAGAGACGATTTCACCATCAGATGCATTATTAGGATCATCAAGGTTATCGCTGGCATTGGTAGCTATACTATCTTTCACTCCTAAATGTCTTGTATCATCTAATATCTATCCTCCACTTCTCTGAATTTATAGAGTCGGGAATCTTCCATTAAAAACATAATTTTAAATTAATTAGCTGATTATTTTGTCTTCCTTTTTAAATTTCTCTCACTTAATCCTATATTATAATGACAGAAAACTAATTTATCTAATCTTTCTATTGTCAATTGATTACATGTTTTGGTGTGGATCAAAGAGAAGATAGTCCAATTTCTTTCACTCTATAATAAATACACAATTTGACTTAACATCTTTGTTATTAATGTCAAATTTGATGTCTCATTCCCTCCATAAATGAATCACTATTCAACTAGACTGTTATTTGTAGCAATTTTAGCAATATTAAATTAGCCAACTCTCAATTTATATTTTTTATTTAAAGTATATTATTGTATACATTTTGTAAGAAATTGATTTTAAATATATTATTGTATATATTTGTAAGAAATTGATTTTATTAAACTTGAAACAAATAATACTAAGATTATTTAATTGACTAATAACTCACTTCTTTATCGCAAATAATTTGTTTATGAATCTCAAGTTTTAATCTGCTAATAACTTTCCTAACTCCTAGCAAGACTTTAATATTATTATTGATATTTGTAGAGAATTGAAATTTTAGATTATCTTGCAGAAATTTATAATTTAAAATTTGTAATCATTTAAACTTTGAAATACTTAAATAAAAAATAATAATAAACTAATGCTTATCATCAGCGTGTATATTTCTATGTAGTTGTTTGTTTCATCTGGAGTCAATTAACTTCCACCACTTTTTATAATTTTTGTCTGCATTTGTTTTTATTAACTCTTTTGGTATGTCCATAACTTCGTATAAAAGACTCATTTCAGACTTGTCGTCACTGTTTACAAGTCATAATATCTTGATAAAAGGTTCAAATACTGCGGTGGCAATTATAATATTATGCTAAAAAATATTTTTAAGAATCATGTTCTTCAAAGCTTTAGTTAAACTTTCATTTTTAGGTTTTATATTCTTAATTTTTGTAGATCTCTCCGGTAGTGTAAATACTCGCATAATTTTATTTTTATATCGCATTGTGCTCTCTAATACCTTTAAATGAGTGGTAAATCTAATACCTTTTTTTTTTCTGAAGATATGTATCCATCGGTCAAATAGTTTCAAACTTTGATGGAGTCCTAGGACTACTGTCCCCATATTCTATTTCTCATGTATATGAACTGATCTAGATCTTTGAAAGCTATCATCATTACTTCTTCCCATTTTCTAATTTCTTTGTGTATTTTTGCTCTCTTTCATTGCTCTTATTTGTCTCTCCTCGCCATTCTCCTTATTCTATTCACTGCTATCTTTATCAATGTTTTCATAATCATAAAATACATTAATTCTTGACAAACTATTGACTCTCTTTTTTGTGCAGTTTTTTTTAATTGTTCTTTTTGCTTATTAGATGAGCCAACATGTCTCTTTTGACTTTCAAACTAACTTGGGTCTTGTCATTTAGCCAAATATTTTTTCAGACGGCTGACACCGTCACTTATTTTCTTTTCACACCAGTTACATTTGACACACCTTTTGTTTTGGCTAAGGCCTAAGAATGATGAATTGTTACTAGCTAATGGCAGTATATTGTGACTTTTCTTTTAGAGCATTTTAATTTTAATGTAAACAGAGATCAAATTAAAAATATAATTAAGCAAATATTTAATCTTAAATTCAGCAAATATTTAATGACAATTTCAGAAAATTAAATGATTCAGCAAATATTTAATGACAATTTCAGAAAATTAAATGATTCAGCAAATTTAGCAAAGAACAATTTGGATTTTGGAAACGTGAAAAAAATCAGTAAGCGAAGGAGAGAGAAGAAGAGTTTAGAGAGAAGAAAACCAAAAGAAAAAACATTCTGCTGACTTTCATTGAAAAGAAGAAGAGATTAGATAGAGGGAAAAAAACCAAAAAAAAAAAGAAAAAAAGTGAAAAATTATAGTGTAGTGAAGGAGAAAAAAAAAGAGAAGAAAAGGAGAGAATGAAAGAAATTAACAGACTGAGAGAAATAAAGAAATTAAATTAAAAAAATATATCGGAGTTCGTTGGTGTTTGCCGGATCTAGATCTCGTTGTTAGAAATAATAATTATGTTAAGGAGAGAGAAAGAATGAAAGAGAAAAAGAGAGAAGAAAAGTGAGAGAGAGAGAGAGAGAGAGAGTTATGGGGACATCAATAGTTGATGTCCTCGGATCGAATCCGAGTAAGATTCATAATGGATTTGGCCCAGTTTAACCAAAACTTGCCGATCCTGATCCAACAAACCTTGATAAATTCTGCCTTGTGGTTGTCTAGGTCTAGCCTCTTGGTCTTGATCTTGGGTGGTATGTGTAAAAATTTTTTTTGTAAAAAAAATACCTCTTTAAGAAGGTTGTGTAGTAGGGATGCATATTTCATCTTCATCATCACCACCATCGAGTCTCTTTGTTATCATTATCAACATCACCAATATTATCATCTCAATTCTCATCATCATTATTTATTTAAGCCTCCTAAGGGATCAATTGATCGTGAAGACGATTTAACTCGACTAGTAACTGGTTGTAAAGATCTAGCTTGACTACTAGTTAATTGATGTAAATAAGAAAAATAAAAAAAGGACTTCACATGTCATATCATGTTTATTAAGAAAATGACAAATTGATTTGATGATGATCGATGGAAATAAATTTTTTTATTAAAAAAGCTTAATATTTGCACAATGACCGGCATGCGACAATAACAGCATGCACCCATGGCACACCTTGTGCTAGGTGTCCTGTCATTACTGGCATGGTAAGTGCCCTGTCATTACTAGCAATACGGACGGCCATCCTTGGCTAGTAGTGTTATTGTTATCTTTGAAGTGATATAAAAAGTAAAAGAATATTGGTTTTGGAGGGAAATTGAGGATATGTTGTATAAATGGACCAAAATTTCTTTTGACTTTGAAGTATTTTAGTACAGAAATATTATTATCAATTATTTTTAAAATGATGGTTTTTTTTATTTTAAAGAAGTTCACATGGTTGTGGGCTTACATGAGTAAAGTGTCTTTTTTTGGGGAGAAGTCTGCATGGTTGCGGGCTTACATATAAGGTTTCGTTTTTTTCTTCATTTTTTTTTTGTTTGAAGAAGTCTGCATGGTTATAGGCTTATAAAACTGCTTGCGGGCTTACTTGTAAAGGTGGTTGAGGGGTTAATTTTGATGTGAGAATTTGGAGAATTTTGAATAGATGTTTCATTATTAGGATGCTCATGTCTACTGGCATGTCCATTGTCAATGTAGTACCGGCATGTGGAATGAAGGATGCCACACCCCTCCTCTCACCCTTAGCATCGAGCAAAGCGGCCAGAGAAGGCAAGTAGTGGTAGAGAGCGTTACTATGAAGTTGTTGCCCTCCTCTTGCCTGCCTCGTCGTCCTCCTCTCTTTCTGTCTCTGTGCCCTAATAGAGGTTGAAAGACAAGCTTTTGAAAGCTTTTAACGGCTCGAGATGAAAGTTTCAGTGGTGCAGATCCTTATCTTTTCAATCCATTTGGGTAATCTTCTTCCTCCCGATGACTAGGGCACGCAGGGCAAAGACAAGGGACGGCGACGGCAGCACGGTTAGATCTATTTTATTTCTCCTTTCTCTCTCACCTTTTGGACATGGTCTGGGATATATTTAAGGCCGAAGGCAGGCCTAAGTCTAGGTAACCTTTGAAACACTTTGGTATACCATTTGGTTACTAAGTATGATTAGCATTCCCTGAATGGGTTCAAGACAAATCCTTGGACTCTAACCAAATGCCACTGTACAAATTATAAGTTTATGACTAGGTTTATTCTCCTTATCATGACAGGTAAGGAGTTATCACTATGAGAGACTAAAAATCAGATTCAATACAATTATGATGGAAGCATGCAAGACAAGTACATTGAAAGTGCCTTAGTACAAGGATACGAGATTATAATTATATCTCATTCAGCCATCTTTTACTTTTTTTACCTTTTTTTTTCCTTTTGGCCATCCTTTCATGTGAAGAATAGTTTGCCGATCGGTTACAATTGACAACCCAGTACAAGTGCAATGAGAGCCACTATTATATGCATGAACAGCTTGTTGATATTTCTGTCTCACTGTTCTTGGGCTGCACTCTGTGCACACCAGCTTAGATTTCTTCATTTTTTTAATCATGCGACTGAACAGAAGGCAGGTTACCTTTACACTTCTAACATCACATGTGGCCAAACCATGGGAGAGGGATCTGAAGCAGACCTCTCAAGGTCAAAAAAGATCATCTAGTGTAAGCAAGTATATGATAGTGGACTAGGATTTCTCAGGGTATAATGAGGGGTTAGAAGTTGCCACCAACTATAGTAACCTAGAGCCTTTGCCTGACTTTATACTGCAAGCTTCCAATGTTGAACAAGATAATTTTGTATGAGTGTGTGGACTAGGATTTCCCATATTCTATTGAGGGCTTAGATGTTGGCACCAGTTATGGTTTGATGACTCTCTATGTTATACAAGTGAATCTCAAGCTCTAGATATGGCCTCTACTTTTCATCTGAGGGAAGCTGGAAAAGAGCCATATCTTACTATAGTGCAAGATCCTCTTGTTAGATTGCTCGACACTGATGGACTCTTGCTTTGTTATTATGATATACAAGTAATAAAGGAGGGGAAATTGGAGAGATTGCAGAGTACAGATACTACCGCTGAGTTGCAAGATGGTAAGGTCCACCCTGATGGGAGACTCGTATAGGAAAGCTTTTTCTCTTGGAGCTACATAACGTAACATTTGATAGAGAATAGGCACGAAGTGTGTGAGGGAGGGAAGGGCTCTTGCACGATTGCAGTTAACAGCCAAATGTAACACCCCCTTGAGGAAGAGAAAGATACCTCGAAGATAATATGCGGTCTTAAATACATGTCAATGTCAACGGATGTTTATTGTGTTAGTAAGGCATGAAAATTTGTAACAGCAGATAGATCAAGCTTCCAATGCTATTATGTCGCCTAGACACTATATCAGAAAATGAAGGAAATTTTAGAGTTTTGCTTCACTCGAGTTCTCGGACTTCCAAAATCCTAAAATTATTTGTTGGATTTAATGACTTATATATCCAAACTTCAAAAGAACACTATGATGGTTTTAATTTTGAAGCAAATGAAGAATATGAACAAGAAAATCAATTGCAACAATTTGAGTCAATTTGAGTTTAACCAACTTAAGAGTTTAAAACAATTTGAGTCAATTGCCCTTTCTTGAAAATCCCTCCCCATATGATTCAAATATATGAAGTCTTTTCATATATTACCCTATCAGTTGTAGATTATTGCTCATTCTCATTTGTTCAACCGTTGCAGGACATATTTGCTGAGTTACGACCAAACATGGCCAGGTATTCATCCATTGAAGAAGTTAATGCAGCGCTAATTGAACTTGAAGAAAGTGAACGCATGTCCTCAACTGAGAAGAGTAGCGGTGAGAAGCACTCGGACAGTGAATCTCAGAAAGTTTCTCTCCGAACAACTTCTACTGCCATCACAGCCAATGGCAAGGGGTCAACAAATGGAATTGAGGAAAATGGTGGGAGCCACGAAGAAGCTGCAGACAGCGAGAGCTATTCAGAGGGTGGAAGCATAGATCAGGATGGAAATGAAGATGAGGAAGAGCTCTTGTATGAGGAAAAGTCAGATGATGGGTCTGAAAGTGACGATGATGAGGATGATGGAGGGGCAGCTGGTTCTGATGAGGAGGACAGTGTACAAGTCAGACAGAAGGTGGTCGAGGTTGATCCCAAGGAGGAAGAGGACTTTGACCGAGAGCTGAGGGCCCTGATGCAGGAGAGCTTGGAATCACGGAAGCTGGAGCTGCGGGCAAGGCCTACTTTGAACATGATGATACCGATGAATGTTTTTGAAGGGTCTAAAGATCCAAGGGCCACCGAGGGGGAGAGTGGGGAGGAAACTATGGATGAAGAGGGTGGCATCACTGGAGCTAACAACAAGGTGCGTGTGAAGGTGCTGGTGAAGAGGGGAAATAAGCAGCAAACTAAGCAGATGTATATACCTCGGGATTGCTCATTAGTTCAGAGCACAAAGCAGCAGGAGGCTGCTGAGCTGGAGGAGAAGCAGAGTATCAAGCGCAGGATTCTAGAGTACAATGAGAGGGAGGAGGAAGAGTCAAATGGGGTTCTATCACAAACTGGTAACTGGACCCAGGGGAGTAGTGGCACTAGTAGCAGACCTTCAGGCCGTGGTAGTTGGGACGTTTCAAGTAGAATGGGTGGCACTCGGCAGCGCCACCATTCATCTGGTGGATTCTATCATGGCTATGGGAGGAGGAGATGAGTGAACGATGGTCACTACATGGTTGGCTTTTCGAAATTTGCTTTTTGTTAACAAGACAAATGACTTCTGTTGGGGCATAGGAAATGAAGTTAACAGCCCAGGTGAAACTTATTAGTCAATGTAAAAAAGCACAATCCATCGAGAAGAGGATACTACAGGCAATAGTATTTAAAGTTGAGTTGCATGAGGCTTTCAGCGCTCATAAGCAAGTCCAAGTGGTATTCTTGATGATATCAGAGATTCCCTTGGTTGTTTCTGTAAATAAGTGGTTTTATCATGCTGAAGATGCACCCATCAGTTATCTCATCTGCACACTATAAGCTTGAATCGTTTGGTGTAAGATATAGCTGGCTTGCTTACCAGACTTCAATCTTCTGGATGATGTGGATTATTTGTGTAGTTGCAAACATTATGGTACTACTAGATTATCCTGTTTCTTTGTGTGTGTGGAGAAATACACTAGGATTTGCTGTTATATAGGAAGAAATGCTTTTATTGGAAGTAGCCCCTCAGTGTTAACTGTGGTGAATTTATTTTGCCACGGATTTTCAGGTTCCTGTATTTTTCATCTGTGTATGTATATAAGAAACATGAGATGTGTAATATGGAAGGACTGAATTTGGCCTTACAGCAGCTTGTTGCCCTTGAGACTAGGAAGAGTCATATCTTACTCTTTTTTCTCTTTTTTCTAGAACTTTTAAGATTCCTATTCATGCCTTTGTTTCGGTATTTCATATTGCAGCATTATGCATCATCATGTCTTTCTTCTTTTTTAAGTTCACTAGATTTTGTTGCTGGGTTCTTGGGCCTGTACCATCAATCTTTCTATATTAGGTAAATTCCAATTTCTCACCTTCATTTGTATCACTTTGTGTCTTATAGTTTATACCATTGTGAAAAACTAGATAGTTAATAGGCCCATCAATTTACTTAGTACTCTTGGTAGTAACTTATTTCATTGTTTGTGCAACTGTTTCTAAGATGGAGAGAGAATATATTTGGAGATGGTAACTAAGATTGATGTTTGTAATCTTAGGTACGAGAGGATAGAAGAGGTAGAAAATGTACTTATTATAAGTTTGACTCATGGGATAAGGTGAATAGATTTAATAGAGGGAGAAAACAATTCTAATATTTGGATGACTATTTTGAGGAGAAAAATCTCAGGATATTTTTTGTAAACAAATTTTTTTTTACTTTTTCATTAAGTTGGAAAAAAAAATATAATGATTTTATATTAGTTTGGATTACAAGTGACAAAGTAATACAAATGAAAATTTAGAGGAGTTATTTAATTTTAGGCGTAATTATAGGGGTAATTTATAATTTACTCTTAGTTACACAACTCGTTAGAATACATTGGATTGAACCAAATTTATCAAATACTCGGAATTATCTTGGCTGATGAGATAGTTCTCAAATTGTTAATGGAGCTCATGTTGAATGTATCATGTACAAATTCTAACGATACTGATTTAACAACTTGAATGCAAACCTTTAAAGGAGAATAGGTTGGGCTGAGCTTTTTTTTTCTTTTTTTTCTTTTTTTTGTTGAGAAAAACAGGTTGACCTTGTTGGACATAGTGGAGAATCACAAATTCTAAAACGAGAAGATTTAGTCATAAGAAAGTTTCACTATATATGTTCAATATACACAATAACATAGTCTAGTAAACAGAGAGATTGAATCTTTTTATCTGCACAAATTTGTACTGCTGATGTTGGTACCTTAGTTGCTAGACTTAAACCTGTCTGCCATTTTATACGGACACCTTTATGATGCATTAGGATTCCACCCATGTTGTATTTGTCATTAGAAAGTAAACCATTAGTTAAAGCTGCTCCACATCTCCTTCCACGCTTCAACTAATTATAATAAGCAGCATGCACTATCGCTCATAGTTGCAATGGCACTAAGATGATAACTTCGCAATTTATGGAATCTCCATGAGTGGTTTTAGCCATCCATGTTAGCTTTTAGAAGGAATCATTTGAAGTTCTTTTGCCAAAATGTGACCCTTTGGATGATCGATATGAGCAATTTAGATTCTATTGCGTCATATGATACTATTGGTAGTGCAACTGGGGATCCAATTTTAGGTAGCTTTTGAACGAATAAAGTTGGATATCATATTAGTACGCTTTAAAGATACAAGCTCTCTCTCCATGCCAGAAGCATTTCAGGTGGACACTGAAAGTGGAAATCAAAGCTATAGTGTTTTCCAATGCCAATCACTTTTAAACTTACACTAGACTAATTGAAATCCAAAATCTTTTTTTAGCTCAGTTTTTTATTTGTTTTATTTGCAATGGGACTAAGAGATGAATCATCAAGTTAGATAAATGGAGTGTGACATCATTAGTTTGGCAAATGATGCTGAAGGTTAACATCTCAGACTTTAGTAACTAAATGGAAGAGTTACAAAGTTCAGAGTAGTTGAGAAAGTATATATCCACCTTTATCCTATTCTTGTTTTTCCTTATCTCACAAAAGTACTGCTGCACCTGTCATGTATAATGGTCGATGATTAGAAAATAAAGACAACCATTTATTTATCCCTTATTCCGCCCCTTTGATCCTGAAATCAAAATGGGCTTAGAAGAATACAAATAAAAAAACAAAAACAAAATGATAGGTAGGTTTAGAAGAGATATAATAACTAGGTAGTCAACATTCATCTGATGCTGATGGCTTTCAGTCATCATCAGTTTACTTCCAAAAAATATGCATTGTTTTTATTCTGCTACAAGACCTAGATAGAACCACATACATCCTTCTCCAACCAGGTCTCATCATTGTGAGATCTCTAGTCAAATTCTTGCATCTGGGGAAATAAATTACGTTGGTCACTCTCAGGCAAGCTTGTTCCTCTCAGTGCTTGGAAGTGCCACTCACCATCTCACTGAAAGCTGCATCACTGGGTTCATTCATTATGTGCCAAGAAAACAACATGTGTGACATTTCTTGCGTTTGGGGGTCTTGGGTGGGTCCAAATCCATGATTTTAATGGTGTGATGAACCCTTCGATGTCATGGGAGGCAAGTGGTGGATAGTGGTGACCAGCACTGCATTGAAATGGAATCGCATTCTGAACTTCTAATACTACTACTGTACTTTTCTGCAATTTGGATCAAGATCCAATGATGGAGTTCTAACCACTCTTCGGTAAATCTGGAGACCAACCAAAGTCTAGCTCTATTGCCATGACACAAGAGTGTGAATCATGGTGTTCATTAAAACTCACATTATTCAGTGTGTAGGTTACTATATAGATAATAATTTTGAAAATAAAAACTGAGCCTAGATAGATAGTTACGACCTCGCAATTCTCATAACAATGTTTTGCAACAATATGGCTAATGGGACGTACTCACATGGTTAGAGAGATTTATATTGTATGAGAATTCCCGAACTTTTATTCTTAACTGAGGCACCGTAAAGTTTCCATAAGCAACCATCTTGATATAGAAATTTAGGCTCATATAACAATAGTACATATGGTGATAAGATGAGAGAGGAGAGAGAGAGAGAAGAATTGAAATAATAGTTGATTCAAATGAAATCGTTCCAAGGGAAAACTGGTAATTAGATTTTGTTTGTAAATGTAAAATAGTTAGATGAGAGAGAAGAATAAGTTTAAATAGGTTGCCCATAAATTCATTTTTATCTTAAACTGGTGTTTAGATATAAAACCAATTTAGCGAATCTAAACTGGTTTAAGAAAAAGCATATACTCTATCCAAATGAGGTAAATATTGGTAATATCACCCAAACCTCATTAGGAAGATAAATAATTATACATTTAGGAATTCATAGATAATATAGAATACTGAAGTATAAATAGTTTAATTAAGAACAGGCACTTCCTGGTGATTGTAACAGGTAACCAATTTCCTTATTAACTCTATTACTTTTTACATACTAACTCAATCACTTACATTGTAGACTTGAAGTAGCAACCGCAAGTGGAACAAGTATCACAGTGGCAATGGTGGTAAAGTTTGACAAGTTTCTCATTCGACTGTGATAGATAGACTGAGAAAATACTTCCAAAATATCTGCTTATCTACAATCATCCATTTCAGTTTTTATTATTGATCAAAACATCAATCAATACTTTACTCCTCTCTACATTTTCCATTTTATATTTGATGTGAGCAGCACTGGTTCAAAGTATTTGGGAAGATCAAACACTACACTACTATTATTACTATTATGAGAAAGGAACATAAGATAATAAAATAACAAAGTGGGTGGTGGAACCCCTCCTCCATGTACAGATGAGTCTATACAGATACTTCTCAAGGCAAATATATTATCAACACTCTTAGGGCCTTATAGACGACATTTTTAATTACTCTCTCTCTCTCTCTCTCTCTCTCTCTCTCTATATATATATATATATATATATCCATATATATATAGCTCTTGTTTTGACTCTTCTAACCGTGGTGCTCTTCCTTTACAACAAGTAGATTAACATGGAGTCTGACTAGCTACAGATATGTCTTTGTCTTTAACCTAGAGAGAGAGAGAGAGAGGGGGAGAGAGAGGACACGTCATAAAATTCCACCCCTTCTCAAAATAAACTCTTTGAGAAAATTTACATCTGAAAAACATCTGTGGGCCCCCATGCCGTTATTCCCATTGGGCCCAAGGGGCGCACTAACTATTCGTTTCGATTCCGTTTCGTTTCCCCCTCCCCCCCCCCCCTCGGCCGCTCCATTTCAGCTAATCAGCGGCCGCCACGAGTCAATCTGTAGATGGTCAACCCTGCCACTATCCAATCCACTCCCCTACGGCCCACCCCACCCCTGACGCGCTGGATTCTGGAACCCGCGCTGCCCGCCTCCACGAATCGCCCACGTCTTTCGAAAATAAGAACGACTCCGGATGACGTGGGGAGGTCGTCTGGTCGACACGCGTACGAGGCGCAGGTTAGCACGAACCGAAGTCGTGCAGCGTTTCGATAGCGCGATGCGCCGTGATCTGTCGTATTAGGCGGCCGGATCTGGTACAATGGTGACGTCGATCTCGTACGGGCGTTTGGTGTGTATTATTGTTGCTAGTGAGGACTGGATGTAATATGGATAAAGGTCTGCGCCTCGAGATGCACGTACATAATAGGATCTTATTAAAAAAGAAAAGGTAAAATTACCACCTTTTTCACTATTAAAAGAGTTAGAAATTACCGGGCTAAACCATGTAGATCGTATTTAGGTTTGGGTGTGTACAATTATGTAGGTGAAGTACACATTAAATACATTATTTATTCTCAAAAAGGTACAATTCGTGAGCTTGCACGTTCTTGTTTTATTTGCTATTTTGGCCAATCTTTTTATTTATTTATAACACTTTTAACTTACTTTTATATATATATATATATATATTTCTTCACGGAGTTGCACTTTAGATTTAAGTCAGTCCAAATTTAGCTTGATACATGATTGGATCCTCCTCAGAACTGAAGTCAGCTCCCACTATAGACATAATTTTATTTTTTTTCTTTAACAAACTTTAGGAGTTGGAAGTTAATAAACTTGATGCCTTGAAGACGGACATGAGATGATAGAATTTAGCTGATCATTAACATAAGTGTATATAAATATGAGAAAAGAGTATATTTTTGGGACGACAAAATTACGTTTTGTGTGGTATGATTGAATTTAATCTGTTGTTGTTGCGGCTGATTTTATTAGGAAAGTTAACTCAGTTATTTAATCTAATTATTTGAAATATTGCGGACTAAGTATATTATATATCAAAGAGGACACATTACTGGGAGAGTGGGAGAATTCAATTCATTATGACCAACTTATCTTGATCCATTTGCAAGCATGCTCTTGCTCATTCTAGATTTTTACAGTCTCAACCAATCGAGAACAACTCCGATTGCAGCTTAATTTGTATTCCAAAGCTGTAATCCAATCCAATCTAAAGAGAGATTCCTTTTCTTTTTCTCGCAGTTGATGGTGGATTTCATCCTTTAGCTAATCAATAACTGTATAGGAATCAAATCGCATCAAATAGCCCACAACTAAGCGGTGAAATCAAGGAGCCCAATTCCTCAAGAACTCTCAAAACCTAACCATTTTAATTCGTTTAATAAACTCATAACTCCGATCAGGAGTGGGTGGAGAGGATGCACCTTAAAAAATTTCTCGCCGCCAAATGGTACTCTCGTAATTCCCTAAGGCAACGGGGTCGAATCACCTGGTGCCAGAGGAGGAGAATTTGATAGTGGAACAGGAATGGGCACTCGACCCACTTGCGATTATAAATCCGAAAAACTTAAAGAAAAGGCGAAACACTAATAACCTCTTTATTTTTTTGAAAAAAGGGGAGCATTTGATCTGGGTTTCGGTGGGTTTTCGGATGGAAGGGGGTAAAAGAATCATAATTGCGGACGATTTAAGAGGAAAAGAAGGAAAAAGTTGAAGAAGGATCGACAATAACTGACGTATTGGGACTCGCACTATTTCGCTGAATTCCGAGAGATCTCTCCTCTTTCTCGGTTCGTTCTAGTTATTACTACTTATTGAAAAGGGTGCGGAACTCCTTTTTCCCTTTCTCTCCTTCCAATTGGAGAGTAGAAAGGTGGGCGGCACCATCAGAACAAAAGTGGGTGAAGAAGAAGAAGAAGAAGAAGAGAGAGATAGAGAGAGAGCTAGAAGAATCTTGTTGGAGTTTTGGGTGTTTGCTATCTGAGAAGAGAACTACGGGGATTGCCCGGTTTGTATCCCTCCCTCTGAATTGGCTTGCTTTTGTTATCTGTAGTAGTTTACATATTTCTTTTAGGACTTTTTGCGTTTTCATGTGAGATTTCGAATTGGGTTTTGGTTGAAGCAGGAAAAGATTGCTTTTTGACCGTGATTTCGAACTGAGTTTTGGTGGAAACTGAAAAAGATTGATCTTTGAATGTGACGTTGAATTGGGTTTTGCTTGAAGCGGAAAGGATTGTCTTTTGGACGTGATTTTGATGTTTTGTACGCGTGATTGTGCACTTCTTTCGTGTTGAGTTTGGTTTGAACTGAAAGATTGATTTTCTTTAATGTGATCTCGATTGGTTTTTGCGCTATTGTGCTCTTTTTTGTTGCTGTTCTGTTTTTCCTTTCCGAAGGAGATTTTTAATGGTGGAACTTTCTTTTTATTGTTTTGTTAGGACTAGAAAGAACAGACCTTACATATTTGGATGCCTATTCAAGTTCTACCTTTGGACTTCTGCCATCTTGAACTATTAGGGCAATTTTGGTTGCACTTTGGTTGGAAGCAATGATCACTTACTTTAATTCTCGAAGCTCTGGAGTGGAAGTTTTCAAGATCATACGAGGATTCCGTTATCAGATGTGATGCAAGGTTCGGAAGGTTCATAGAAGAGTATTAATTTTTGGTGTCCAAGACTCCCAGAAACTTCCAAGTCTACTTGGTTGGGAAATTCTTCGTGTGCGCAGATGGCTGCAGATCATAACATGAATTTTGGGGTCTTCCCTCAGTCCTTCTGCAATCAACGCGTGGTTTCCTTCCAGTCGGGGGCGGTCAACAGCAGTGCAGGAGTCATTCCAGGGAGCACAAGCAGTTCTAGTGAGGTTAACGGGATTCCTGGTTTGGTCCTACCAGGGAATGCTGCGATGATGAACAACCCTGCATTGATGATTCAGCAATGTAATTCTTCCAGCAATGGATTTATTGAGCCGGTGCATGGTGTCAAGCAAGGGTCAACGTTGGCAGTGCATTGGTCCTATCAAGAACTAGCGGTGTTGAGGGATGGCCTTGACAAGTATGTTAATTTCTTGTTCATCATGCCAAATGTTTGGAATCCCGTACTCTAATGTATGGTTGAATATCTTTTTGTTACATAAAAGATACCTGTTTAGTTCTGATGCCTCCTCTTGCTTATTTTGAGATCTGTATATGGTACTTTCAATATTGTCTCATTTGTGATGCAATCTGGTCCATCTGGACCTTATGGTGAAAAGATGTTCCTTTCCTATGCTGTTTCATTTGTATAATATATGTATAGCTGTTGTGGTGTCTCATTTCTGAAGAGAATGCTTTGTAAACCTTTTGAGTTTGTTTGAGCTGACTATGTTTCTTACTTTTTCAACTATTTGTCTCACATAATTGAAGTTTTATATTTTGTGTGGTAGAAAGGATGCATATCCATTTCATTGCTTATTTCTCTACAATTTGTTGCATGTATAGTTACAGGTATTATAGTTCTGAGTGATAGAAGGGATGCCTGTCCGTTGCATTACTTGTTTGTTTTGCTAGCATATATAAAAGTATCTTTCCTATTTTTTATCTGTAAGGATGTCTCTCTATTATCACCGTGTTTACATTGTCTCTTGCTTGTTTCTCTGAAATTTTCAGATTTGCTAATGAGCCCAACATCATGAAGTATATCAAGATAGCAGCTAGACTACCTGAAAAGACTGTAAGGGATGTTGCCATGAGGTGCCAATGGATGATGGTGAGTACTTCACATGTCAGTCAAATGGAATTTCTCTGATTATTTCTATAAAAAAGGATTGTCTTTATTTTTTTTCTTCCATTTTTTTGAATTTGACTATCATCTATTATTTGATCAATTATTTTCTTTGCAATTGTTTTCTAAAGATGATATATCTGTCATTTTCTCTTAGAATAGCTTGTCTATTATGCAAAGTTAGATGTCTATTTGCTTTTCAGTATGTTTTTCTCTGTTTCTATTACACAATGTCCATAATGAATCTATCTCTTGGTTCATTGATTAAGTAATGGCTCTACTTACTATGAGAAAATTTTCGTGGGTACTTGAAAATGGTTTAGAATTAGTAGTCTTTTGTGTGTTTTCCTCCAAATTTGAAGGCATAATCATATTCTTTTAAATTGAAAGGTTGTGGAGGGATCTGGTATTCTTGTGTATGAATCATGTCTGAGATGTACAAACTTATTTTGGGTTTACAATTCTTCAGAAATTCAGACGAGTCTATCATGATGATCATTGGGAAGTATTGTTTGATTGATTTAGCCTAATTCTTCAATGTTTGGTTGTATATGTTAATTCTTTATATGTGGAGAAACCAGATGAAGGATTCTGTTATTTTAATTTTGTGACTGCACATGAATTGTTTTTATTTCTATTTTCTTGGTCACATCAGATCCCTTTTGAAGCACAAACTACAGATAGGAATACATAGAGTTGAACATAGTAAAATTTGCTACTGCTTACTTTGCTAGTGATACTTGTAATTGTGGTCTAATTCTGGTTTTCCTTATAGAAGAAGGAAAATGGTAAAAGGCGAAAACATGAAGAATATTATGCAGGAAAGAAGTTAAAAGATGGGAAGGTAACAGTTCTTTTCTCTTCCACAAACTTTTTAAGGTTTGGATTTTTTTTTTTATATTACTTGCAGTGGATATTTTTGTTGAACTTCTCCCACACAGTTGTTCAAGTTTTATGCAGCTATCTTTTGATTTTTCCATGAGGTCTATCTGTAACTGTATTATCCTATTCTTGGTTCTTTTCCAAGTTTTCTGTGAGGAAATTAAGACTATTCTGAATTATTTTAATTTTTAAACATTTGCACAAAGAATTTATATGTGATATTTGATGCAATTCTGTTTTTTGCTGAAAGATTACATGCATGAT
Organism: Typha latifolia; assembly: GCF_019914945.1. NCBI lineage: Eukaryota > Viridiplantae > Streptophyta > Magnoliopsida > Poales > Typhaceae > Typha > Typha latifolia. Next base: position 14,190,744 of record NC_133088.1, on the reverse strand, counting down.
ATTTTCTTCTAGGTGATAACTACTGTGAAAGAAGTATTATACTTAATTTTTGGACCCAAAGATACATAGATTATACTCTTAAGTCATCTAACAAAGAACTACATACATTTGTTGAAAGGATTGATGTGGCTTCGTATGTTGAAAGGTCTGACATACCTAATTAGTTTGGTGAATGATATTCATTATTTTAATGATGGATGCTGTTCTTCAGGAAATAACCACAGATTCTTCATTGTGGGTCAATAATCAACTGCAGCAAAGAAATAAGGGTTCCTATTCAGTCATGATGCCTAACGTGAACCACAACAATCAATTTGCACATGAAGGTCTGTCAATCATTCTTGGAATTATTCAGTTGGGATAATACTTAATTTAGGTTTAGCATTGATACTTATTTTTTCTCTTGTTCGTATCATTTTCACTTGATCTTATTTTTGAAAGTGTTCTTTCTTTGAACTTCATGTACAAGTATGATATTATGTAACTTGGTGTAGTTACTAGTATTTACTTCTTATAAATATAAATCATATTCTCTTGTATGGTAAATGGACGTCCAAAACTTAATTATGAGAAGTAAATTGCCTCTTTTAGTTCAGGTTGGTTCTCAAGATTGGCAGGGTTATAACCATTTACCACAATATAGATGTTATGTCTTAGTTAGATGAGTTTGTGGTGAGTCTACTGTGGATTTACAGATTACTCTTTCGAATTTATTTTGGATGTTTTCTTGTGAAGAGATTGACGAGTACAATTATGAACTGAACATACTGAACAAAGTGAAAGCGGAAAGAATAAAGAGGATATAGTGGCTCAGTGGTCAACATTTTTGTAAATTCTGATGGCAATCTTTTTCTTTTTAAACAATCAATGGTTGTTTCAGTAATGACCCTATTCCTTAATAGGGTATGCATTATACCTAAACTATATCATCTAGATCATTCTTAACTATATTAGGTTATCTAGTGTACAAGTTCTTGTTCAGAATGGATATGAGAAAAAGATTGCCAGCGTGTCAGAATGGCCTTCCATGCGGAGATGATTTTTTTTTTATTGTGGACATGAATTGGATTCTCATTGTAAGAAAAGGGTAGAGCCTTGAAAAAACAGAATACTCAGTCATTCCCCTTATAATTCCAAAACCAAGTTTTCTACATTTTTTTTCTTTATATTTAATTGTGTTCAACACATTGAGTGTGGTGATTCAGCACAACGTTTTATGATATGGAGGGAACTGTATTAGTTTTACTTTTTCAAAATTGAATCTAATCGTACATGAACTTTCCTAATCCTTGCTATTTGTATTTCTCACATGTAGGACATCAATTCTACAGTACCATGAACAAGAAGAGGTGATTTACATAGATATTTTAACTAGGAAATTAACCCAATTTTATTCATGAGAATGCTTTTTGTTGCCATCAACATGGTGTGTTACCCAACAGATTTCATATTCAAACAATCTAATTGTACACATAATGAGGCAATTCTCAGTTTTGACTGTAATTGGATTAAGAAGGATTAAATGTTGTGAATGGAACTGCATGGTAAAGCCAGCCTGAGTTATACTTACATAAAGCTCTGTTGTTGCCATGGTAATGGTTGTTGTTGTCTTGTAGGCTTGTAACTTATATGGTACTTTGCTGAGTTCCCTGAGAATATACCTTCTACTTCACCATGAGAGTAGTGTACAAAGAAAATATAAGGAAGAGATGCTTTTTAAAGTAGAAGTTGGACACCATAATTTATTTCTTGCATTGAACTGAATATCTAATAATTGGTCATGATTCATGACAATTGCAATGGTGCCCTTCATGTTGTTTTCAGGATCAACCCTCCATTCTATGTGCTTTACTTCCTCCTTATAGGTCTGGTCTCCTCTTTTAGTAAATGATATAGTGAACGGAAGTTGGATATAACTCAACTAAGCTAGATAGACTATAGCTGACAACTTGTTAATTAAATTAAGAAGAATTTCAAGCATTTTTGTTGGTAAGAACTAGGAATCCAGTTGACTTATATAGTATCTTTTTTCTTGAAGATCACATATTTAGATAGTTATTGGTTGAATCTCAATTGTATGTCCACCAAATGTTTCTTGTTATGTTATCTTTATTTTTTATTACAATTAAGTATATATCGGATGGTGATGTTATCAGTGATGCATCTCTCTCTCTGTCCATTTTGCCCTTTTTTAATTGACATTTTTCTTTTCTTTTGGAAGTTGATGAGTGCCAATTTTTGTCTATAACAAGTTGTCCATCTTTCTTTACCTCTTTTACCCATCATTTGGGGGTGATATTCATCAGAGCCCTTTCCTTCTATATGTGTATTTCACCAAAAGTATGAGTTGTTTGTTTATATTATTAAATTGGAAATATTTTAGGAGTTCTCATAAACTCATTTTGCTTAAATGTTGGTTTGATAAATTTCTATTTCCTTTAGCTGAATGGGCTTTCCTTGTTTTAGTTTACAGGAATTCATTCATAGGAGAGATTCTCTGATTGGACTAATTTGTTTTCCCCATTGTATTTCATTAGCTTGTCTCTACCATGAATGTTTTCTTCTCTTTATTCTTGTAGCCCCAGTGATTGACAGTGCAACATGGCATCTATTAGAAGAAAACTCCCAACTTATTAATCAGATTTCAGCAAATCTTGAAACTTTCCAGGTTTGTATCTTTGCTTCTTCACTGTACTTCGGTTTGAGATGTGCTGTACACTCTTATGTTCTCTATTATTCTTGCAGTCATCTAATATCTAGATACACTGGCAGAAATCAACTCTCTATCTAATAAAAATAGATAAAGTTGTGCTTTTTCATTACAAGCATATGGAGGATCAGGTAGTGATGCTTTAGTGGTCTTCTACACATATATATATGACACTGAAAATTTCAACTGTCTTATTTCGCTCTAGTTCTCAATTTCCATTCCACAGTTTTAGTAAGGTTATCTTTTCCTGTTAATGAAACTCTTGTGGATGTTTGTTTGTTGACATTGTTTTAACCAATTTTTTCTTGATTACTTCTATATGATGACTTTGTCACTCTACGGTCAAATGGCTTTTGAGATTATCTCATATCTCCTTGTCACTCTACAGTCAAATGGTGTTTGAGATTATCTCGTATCTCCCCATACAACAGTCCAGGGAACCATTAAACAGAAAATTGCGTTCTTTTTAGAAGTTTGGTTATGTATTTAGCCACAGTGCTGACTGGGATTGAGTTCATCATATGTGAAAAAATTGAGAAAGTTTTTCAAAAAATTAAAGAGACTTTCTGAAAATCAAGATAAGACCAAGAACCTTGAGAAACAGGAAAATCTTAATGGTCCAAGTTCTGCATTGGAAATCAAAGTGTCTAAATTGAAAGCCAAGATTCAAGAAGGTAAAGTACAATGCTATAAATAATTAAAAGGAGGTTTGACATTTCTAGTTCACTTTTTCTATAAAAACAATATTTGCTTTGAGTTTAGGGACCCCTTTGAACTTAAGGGACCTCTAACTTGGTTCAGTAACCAAACATATTTTTATCTTTTTCATGTCTAATTAAGTTTACTCTTCAAAATATCAAAACTAAGAAATAAGACTAACTAATCGAGTTCAAGGCTTAGTCTCAAACCAAACAACGCCATATGGAATGGAGAATTGAAAACCTTTTAGGAAGGGCAAGCGGTCAAAAATACAGAAATTCTCATTATCATGTGAATTGTGAAATTAAAAACATTTACTAGTACATCCAATAGATTTGCTTGTGAGTAGAGTGGTTCTTGCACCACTTTCTGGTTTCTATCTCATTTACTGATAAATCTTAACTATCTGGTTCGATGATTTATTTTTCTTTGAAGACAAATATTTTCGGAGATATCATGTCAACTTGAGTCTCTCTTTCTATGTTCTTAATTTCTTGGCACTTTGATGTTGGTTTTCAGTAAAAAAATATATACTTAGTTTGTGATTTCCACTTTAGACCTTTCATTTTTTTTGCCAGGTACTTAACAACATTGATCTCTTCAATCGTGTAAGAAACAATATCACAGCTACTCTGGATGGGTAAACCATTATTCTACAAGTTATGATAGTGAATAGTCAGTTGGTATTCATGTAATTCTAAACAATTTTTTTTTTTTTTTTTAAAGCAGCATGAGTCAAATGCCTGGTATTATGAGTAGGATGCCTCCTTTGCCTGTCACAATGAATGAGAAACTTGTTGATTCCTTAATGATCAGTGCCCCAATGGTAAGTCCTGTTTGTTTTCTGTTCTGCTTTCTTCAATATTACTCTGTTTGATTCCATATGTTGGTCAGTTCTTATTGATCCAAGAGTAATGAACAGAACACACTTCATAAAGCTGAACTCTCTTGACCATACAGCATATAGACAAAATTGTTTGAACTCAAATTTAAAAGTAGCTTGGTAGCTTAGTTGAGACATATAAATTACTACTATTAGCAGGGTGCTCTGAAACCAAACATGTCGCTTGAGATTTTATCCCTTATAATTAGTTTGTCTTAGAATGTAATGTATTAGATAATTTGTTTGATGATGCTCCTTTTGAAATCAGTATAATTTGTGAATTTCTAATCTATTAATCTGTCTCCGACTTTGTTGACTCGTTAACCCTATTTATTTTCTCAGTGATATTATCTTGAAGTATCAACTTTCTCCGATTTATTTTTGATATCCATTACCTTTTGAAGGCTCATGCACTTGGCAGCAGTCATCCGAAGGACGAACCAAGATGCTGGTGATTTAATGTGGGAAGAGAGTAGTACTTTGTAATTACACAATCTTCATTTGTGAATGTACAAATAGAGGGTGTCACATGTGGTAACACTGAGAGTTACAGAAACCACTCCACTGGCATACATCTATCTATATCTCTCTCTCTCTTTCTGGTTCTCTCACTCTGGACTACACCGCGGCAGGAGCATCGTGCATCGGAATGTCCTCGTTTTTCTGGCCCTTCAAGAAGAGTTCAAAAATTCCATCTTGAAGGAGGAGACCAAGGAGCTGACTAAAATTGTGGCAATCAAGTATGCTTTGCGTATAACCAGAGGAGGCCTGCTGTGCTTTTCTCTAAAGCCTCTCTGTAGATGCTTCATAGTTCATAGTTCATAGTTCATAGAGTGGGTACTTCAACTACAGTGTTAGGTTCTGGCAGATAAATGATTCTTTTACTTTTACATGATGTCCTTTTTCCTCAGGACAGAGTTGTAGTTTATAAAGTTCTAGTCCTAAAACCAAATTACTTGTGAACGATATATCTGTTGATATATCTGCTATGCAATTAGTATTTCTCCTGGTTCTGTCTGTCTTCCTTTTTATTCCACTCTATAATATTTCTTCCTTGTTCTTGATGAATTTGAGCATTGTAACCTATGAGATTCTAGTGAGAATCTCGCCAATAGTTCTAATTATTCTGTCAGACCATTCTTATACTCAAATGCTGTCCTCTCTTGCAACATAATCAGAATGCAACAGATTCAGAAAGAAACACACCCAGAAATATCTTGTAAAAAAAATCGTAATTTTCTTTGAATTTATTGTATAGACTGCAGACTTTTATTGATGGAAGGACAGCTTACATAGAAGACATCATTGAAGAGATTGAAGAGAGCTACCTTACCATGACTTTAAATATATGAGAGTACATCAGTCTTTAATCCATCCTCTGCTTCTTCAAGTCTAGAATGACAAATCTAGGTTGAAAGCGAACAGCTTCGGATATGACACCTTTTAGCCGTTTGTCATAAATAATCTTCAGTAGTCCCCAAGCATCATATTTGATTCTTGAGATTGCAATAGGTAGTTTAAAAGGGCAATTTTTGGTATTATTAAATATGAAGATGTAAACTGTTTTCGTACTAAATCTAGTTATGGATTAACTTGATGAGAAAGGGTATTAACGAAAAGTTTTAATTGCAAGCTACCTGAGGTGCTACTGTCACATTGGAGTACCTTCTAGCCGAGTCATAGCCTACTCTGTTTTCATATGTTACACTCAAATATCCAACTTGATGCCATGGAAGGATTAAATTATCAGCCACCTTTGAGATGTACAGGGGAAAAGGACAAGATTGTGAGCATAAAAGGGTAAACAATTCCCTCTTTTGTTCAATTCTGAGCCCCCAATTAAGCTATTTACATATTAGCTACCAAGATATTTCACATGAAGTTTGGCCCACAGCTTCTTTTTCTGTCAAGAAAACATGCAGCTAACGAGATACTTCATTTTTCCTCTTCCTTTCCCATATCAGCAGAACGCAGGAGAGCAGCCATCACTTCCTGAAGAACATGAGTCGTATCGCTGTAGCAAACCTGCGTTAGAGCAATGCTTCGACTCTTCACCGCACAGTGCAGCTGTAAATCAAAATTAAACCAACATAGTCAAATGAAGGCAGATTTATCATGATAAATTAACAAGGTCGATGAGCAGATTGATTCATCGGCTTGTAATGTCACATACAGATGTATTGATAAAATAGTGAATATCTCAGTAATCACACTAAGATGAGTTGTTACCAAGAATATATCAAACTTAACAAAGGATATCCTCATAGTTTATGAGAAGATTGCATGCAGTTGACTTGTGCCTAAGTCCAATTAAAAGCACCTAACCACTCTACAGAGAGAAGATATGCTTTAAGTTTCTGAATAGAAAAGCTCTGGTTGGTCTTTGTAGGCTGCTCCAAGTTGACTTGAATAAAAAGAACAAGGAGGTCCAAAGGCCCCCTCTAGGATTCTTACCGTTAATTTGATCTTATTGATAATTTGGTGCTTCATGAAACAGTAATTAACAATGATAAATAAACAAAAGTATCTGAAGGATACTATTTGTTTGTTTATTTATTTATTTATTGAGAAAAGATTGGGGATCAGACCTCAATTAGAATAGCATCATCAGGACACTATTAATTGGGACTACATATTTACATCCACCCATTCAAGAAATTGAATTAGATAAAAGCCAACTATCTAGTATCTACTGATCCTTAAATTACTGATTCAAGTTGCTAGAAGTACTTAAGTAAACATTGACTGCAATAAATAACTCCAATTTGTGCATGTATTTAATATGTGAAAGAGAAGACTAGAACATTTCCAAAATATGAAATGCCAACAGTTTTTTTTTCTATCTAGTGATTTTCATAGAGTAAAAAAAGAATATACAGTTTTACTTGCAAGAAGAGAGAGAGAGAGAGAGAGAGAAATGCATTGTTACCTCTTCCATGAAGTAGAAGAGCTTGTTGGCCAGGTCAGTGAGAGACTTTTTATCTGCATCTCTTGCATTTGAAATAACCTGGTTGAGATCACAATACAAGAAGGTGGCCTTGAGACGGAGTTCTCTTCCGATTAGATCCCATGAATCCTCATCGTCGTCGATCAGATCATCCTCCATCGATATAAAGTCGAACATGCACTTCCTTATTCGACAAACGCATCCCTTCCACTGCATCCCTTCCATTGCTCTTGCCTCCTTGTGTGCCTATTTCTAGATAAAAATAAAGAAAGTCAACTGTAACGATCCAACTCAAAGGAAATTGAGAAGGTTCATTAACAAGACTAAAACTTTGTACCTAGGTTCAGATCAGAAGACAAAAGGGAAAGAACACAAGAAGGGAGAAGGCAAACTGATTCTTAGCATTTGTTCAGAAGTAACAGATGGCACCTAATGCATTAGAGAGAGCAACACAAAAGGGGTAAATTGGTCAACATATAAAATCCAAAATAGGGAAAGGATGAGCTGTGTGCTGGCCTCATGTAAGCAGAAAATAAAGAAATGGGAAGCAAAATAGGAAACCATCAAAATAGAAGAGAAAACTATGAGGTGCTCATGCTCTAGCCACTTCTAACCATGAGATTCCAGGGGAAGAGCAGGTCAGAGACTTGGATGGGGAGGAAAGGATCATTTCAATTCTCATCATATTGGTAAAACTTGAAATCTTCTTATATTCATGAAATTACATTCCTAACCCTTATATGGGTCAGCATGTGAGTGAAACATAAGCATTGAATAAATAAACAGCTTATGGAATGGTGTGGGAAGCTCAATCATTCAATCAATGCCTGAAAAATTAATCATTCCCATAAAGAAAATGAGATCTATGATTAGACAAGAACAGATGTTGTAGAAGAGGGCCATTACTTTAAAATAAAAAGATTTGGTTTTACAGAGAAAGAACAATAGTTGATGAACTTTTCCCAACTCCTATTGCAGGCAGAGGAACATTCAGTAACAAAGTATATAAAAATGCAAGATAATTAAAGTGCTTCAGAAGATGGAAGAATACCATCTGAAGTTCTTTCTTCCCCCAATAAATGATTCTCCTATTTCTTTCCCATTCTTTGCATCTATGCCTTTCACCCTTAAATTCCTTAATAAAATGACGACACTGCCCCTAAGTTTCCAAAATCTTTTGGCTAAAATCATTTAGTAAAAGCAATAAAACAGGATTTTTTTTATTTTTTATTTTTGTCCTCAGAGGAGGACATGCAAGGATGTAGAAGCTCATTACCTCTCAATTAACATATAAACTAAAAAAATAACATGAGATCATGGGATCACGTCTCAACCCACTATTACCTCATCAAAGAGAAGAACACCCATCACAGATTTCTCTAGTTTAATACCAAACCCACCTCAAATTAGATCTTCCATGCACTAACAATATCTTCCACTGTAAAGGAAGAGAACAAGAAACTTTGATCTAATAGCGAAAAAGGAAAAAGGGTAACGGAGAACCAAGCTGAAAGGAGAATAACAGATGCCTGCAAGAAAAGTAATAGATGAGACTCACTTTGGTTCTTGCTAAGGATCCCACCAAATTGGATATCTTCGTCAAAGGATTCACTATTGTTTTTCTTATTATCATTCTGTCTTGGAGCAAACCGTATAAATAGCAGGAATTGTACAATGCTCCGTTAGCTTTACCAACTATAAATTTAAAAAATAACCATATACGTTATTATATAAGATTAGATATTTATACGGTATTATATGTATGCTAAAATACACATCTATATTCTAGAGAAAGATAAACTTGGGCTAATTGGAAGCTATTAATTTATTAGGGAGCTCTTCATTTAGCCATTATGGATTTTAAGGCTTTCAAAGAGGTGACTCGGTCTATCTGTCGTAGCAAAACAGTAGCAAGAAAGCTCCCGAAACCTCACGTTTATCCCGTAATTATCGTTGGCGACCGAGAGACTTACAATGTACCCGGAGGTAAAGCTGTAACATATTGCCTGATGATTTCAACTATTTAATGGTGAATTATAGGTAGGATATGAAGAGAAGGGAGAAGGAAACGATTAAAAACGAAAATGCTTTTGTAATATTATCGATGATTAAAATGGCATTCATAAACCTGGCTTAATTAATAGCCACTATCTTTATGGATTACACTGTACCTTTTACCAATTTGCATTGATTTGAGGCATATTCGGGGCCAAAAAAGATGGCCTGAGTCACGGTCTGGTCTAGTGTCAAAGCCGAAGGCTACTTGAGCAGGGCATAGGTTTGCAATACATTGACAAACCCCAACTCAGGCTTTGCCTGTCTTTGTTCCGAGGCTGATCTTGTGCGAATCGATCGAAACACACCATCAAATCAATGCTAATAAATAGTTAAATAAAAATGAACCAGATTTCTGTGATTGTCCTGTCCAGATACCATATAGGTAAGCTGCATTACAGTAGAAAACAACTGCAAACTAAACCTGAGGAGGATTCGGAACACAAGGAAGATGTGTATAGGAAATGCTCACTTTTCTGCAATTCAACAAATTTATCACTCGCAAAAGAAAAACTTTGAAAGGCACTGTTCATACTGTAATTGTTATTATAAAGCAACAAGCTGCAAAAGTAGCTGCAGAAGTCAAGCGGAAGATTATATCCAAGGCAAATGTCTCTGCATAGTTATCAAAGAATATCGTTAGCTACCTAGAAAAGCACAGAAATTTGATTGAATCCTTGCCTAACATTGGAAAGGTGCATACAATTCTGACTAGAATCAAAATACTGTATACTTTAGCCAATATCGTTTTACCTGGACTTGTAAACAGATAAAGGGTGTATCGCAAAATAAAAATTGTTATGATTTGTCATCCACCCATTTCATTACATTAAATTCTTCTAAACCAATTAGTTCAAAGACTGGCAGAAGCAATCGCACACGATCCCATCCATTCCTTGCTCCAGAAAGAGTAGGAGTGGTGAAGCTAAACTGATTGCAGTCAACTTTCTTTTATCACATGGAGGAAAAGGAAAAAGAAAGAAAAAAAAGAAGTGACATCATGTAATGTAAATGCTCATGATCAGACAATAGAGCAGCACTGTCATCAATTTCTTCATTAGCTCAAACTCTCATAGTCAGATTGTGATGTCATATGAGTTACAATGACATTTACAGCAATATCCAATCGAAGAACCACAATTTCTCCAAGATGTACACCTAAAGGTAAGCTACTTTTGTCACACTATAAGATGAAAGTAAAAGTGACACTTTTCCAAAATGGTGGGAAACACAGAAGCAAATAAAGATATTGAAATCACTCACTTCTTCGTGAGAACAGAGAACCCTCAACTTGCCTCCACAATTTGTTTGTCTTCATGTTGTCCTGTAGGTAGCTCCAGCGTTGTTGTTGGGTTACTCACCTGTTCACTCTCAGTCGCAACATTAGATGCATGATTTCCATCAACTGGAGCAAAGGGAGAGGTCTTGCCTGAGGTTGAAACCAAGTCATGCTCTCCAGATAGCTTTGATGTGTTCAGTGCATGGCAGTGTGGGCAATAGTATGTCACATAGGGGAAATCTTCTTTCCGGGCCAACCCTGCAAATAATTGATGATAGAATAATTGCTACTGAGAGTTGTTTAACATCAACAAAGAAAGCCCGAAATCCATTTGACGCACCATTATGCATATGGCAATTCCCACATATGAGCGCATAGGACTGCGACGGATCCTCACCCACAAGCAGTGCAGCAATTCGGGCAATCCATCCCCCATCATTTGTTCCTGAGCCTCTATAGTGATCAACAACCTTCTGAGCCTGAGTGGCAACTTCTTGGCCATCACCACCAGATTCATGGGTTGGTTCATTGACAATGTGAGAAATTGCGGTGCCCCCGCTGTTATTGCATCTCGCTTGCCCTTGCTTCCTATTCCTGAGCCCATTTGACTGCACCATCTCAACATCATTGCTTTTACCCATTGGTGCTTCAGTTTTTGTTTCATCTTCAACATGGACTTTCAAGCCAGACTCTGCCCCCAACTTAGATGCCAAAACAGAAGCTGCTGCAGCCTTTGCAGCTGGATCAAGGTCGTATTTCTGCAAAAACCTAAGGTCAGTAAATACCACAAGCACTAGACAAAGCACACTAAATGCATGTCTTCAGGTTCTCAGGAAATCTGTGCACTACTAACTTGAATAAGCTGTTGTGTGGTGTAATAGTTTGTTCTCTCTTTAAGCTCATCAATCTTAGCTTTTCTCTCAGCTCGCAAGCTTTCAAGTGTTTTCTGGTCCTTGCGGTCAACTGCATGTGGAAATATGAACTGAATCATTTAAGTGTAAGAGCCACATCTACTAATACCATAATAAACTAAATTCATCTGAGAAATACCAGAGGCAATAAAGTGAACTTTCCAAAATTGAAGGCAAACTTAGATATTTGATTGAATTAATTAGAAGAAAATAAGATGGGCCTGCAAATAAAGCTAAGTTATATCTAAAGATTCACTAAAGCTGATGACTCGAGATCAAAACTGCACAAAAAGTGGAGAGCTACATAAAGAAGCAAATTGAATGGTATTTGCTCTGTCAATTTTGGCCATATTTCATATCCAATTGATTGCAGTTCTAGGTCAAGAAGACACCAAGTGGCGAATATCCAGGAGAAGACCAATAAAATAGACTTGCTCACTAGTATGAATGGAGAAGGCCAACAGTAGCATTAAAGAATTGCAAAAGAGGCTCTATAGATCAAGAAGAAAACAGAAGGTCAATAGTTATAAGATAAGTCATGATAACAAGGTAGTTCAGAAAAGATGATTAGTGAATGACAGTTGGAATCAAGCTGATTTGTAATTCTTCTCTCTATCTGTCCATTACTATTTCACAACATACATTGTTAAATAAGGTATGAATTGATTCACTAGAAGAGTGTCAAAAAAATATAATACATCACTTTCTAAAGTGAAAAAATTAATAGCATCTACACAGCAAGAAAAGGCAAAAGCAAACATTGGGGAGTTGGAACAACTTATGATGACTTGAGGCTAGTGGTAAAATGACAAGAAATGCTCGAAGTGTTCAGAAACACAGCAATAAAGTTCAACAATGATATGAGAAAAAATTTAAGGCATCGCTAATCCTATAGCTTCAATTTTAGAGCAAGTTAATAGAATTTATTAATATATCTGGTACTCTTTTCTCCAGCTTAACCAAATAGGGAGAAAGAACAAGTTCATCACTTTGTAATGAAAGTTATTATCTCTAAAGATAAATTGCCCTACAAAATTTAAGAAATATTTACAAACTTTATAAGATACTTAATCATGGTTTCAAAAACTGTAACTCTTTCATCGATATTATTTATTAATGACTGCAAAAAGATTCAACTTGATCTTCTGTAAAAGTAGTTATTAAGATTAATTGATTAGATAAGCTAATAATAAGATAACATTAAAATGAAGGATGAAAACACATGTGAGAAGGACTAGCATTCATGCAGGACCAACTTAAGCTTCATATTCAATTTTAATGGTGACAAAATAATGTCTTTAATTGTTCTCTCTAAAGATAAAATTGCCCTACAAAATTTAAGAAATACTTACAAACTTTATAAGATACTTAATCATGGTTTCAAAAACTGTAACTCTTTCATCGATATTATTTATTAATGACTGCAAAAAGATTCCACTTGATCTTCTGTAAAAGTAGTTATTAAGATTAATTGATTAAATAAGCTAATAATAAGATAACATTAAAATGAAGGATGAAAACACATGTGAGAAGGACTAGCATTCCTGCAGGACCAACTTAAGCTTCATATTCAATTTTAATGGTGACAAAATAATGTCTTTAATTGTTCCAAACTAAAAATGTAGACAGGTTCCAACTTCAATAACTTCCAGTGTGAAAGTAGTAGACTTAATCATTCAATTACTTGAGAGTCGTTAAAAAGAACTCATAATCACAACCATAACATTGTTCATCATGACAAATCGGTCTCCAGAAGAGCCATATGGGAGATAATACAAGTTATAGAAGGCTGCTTAATTGCTATACCAAACTATAAGGTCAAAGTTCTTAGTTCCTTAATGAGACAGAAACTGAATTGTTAGGAAAATTTTGTAATACTTACGCATCCTTGTAAATCTTATGAGTGCTGAATAGATTATAGAAGATAAACCAGGTAAAACAAACATAGGCAAAACTCGAATTGCCCTCGTTTGCCAGTTCAAATCCACAGATCTTGTTGTCATGATAGCATAAACCACTGCTACTACCTGGTGAGAATATGACAGCATAAGCACCTACATTAGGTGGAGCATATTACAAGAGAGAAACAAGTCAAGCATGTATTGTCATAAATGCGAACAAGCTCACATCTACTGGTGAAAAGTATCATGATAGTCTGAAGAGCAGTACATCACATGCATGAATTTTAAGCAGGTGAAATACTTGCATTAACAAAAAAAAAAGAGTAGGTTTAGTTGCAGCATATGACTCGTAATCTACAGTAAATTAATTATCTCGCATAAACAAAGGTACCAGGTATCATAATGTCCCTGTAGTTCAGAATCATAACCTGGTGGTTGTACACCATATCTTTTGATTAGATAAAGGGGTGAGTAGACTTTCATAAAGTCAGATAGTTGTGATCAATTGTTAACAACGTAAGGGACAAACCGAGGGCATGACTGCAATCTATCACAGTATGATGCATTTGACAGTTTCATTAGTATGCTCTTTCCTCTTCCTATTCCTACCTGTTGTCTTTGTTTCAAGCAAAATTAATGTACTGCCTTTTAACTTTCTTTATTGTCAAAGCGAGAATAGAATTTTTGCAATACCAAATTGAGAAGACTATGGTGTTTGGAAAAGGTTGATTGATGCAACAACATAAAGGAGACCAATGTTTAATGCAACATTAGGAACAATAAGATGGTTATACCACTTGAAGACAAAGATGCAAATAATTAATTCACTTCCCGACATAGGGAACAATAAGGTGGTTCACAAGATGATCACCCTTGAAGAAAAAGATAGTACATTATTAATCAATGAATTATTTCTTCAAAGAATCTCAAGAGCTTCATTTCCTTACATAGGAAAGTCCTACTCCTAACCGACTAATCTCAACTTTTGACAAGCCAATGAATATGTGCAATATGACTCATTGTACATATATGTGCTAAAGTCCTATTCACATTGAACTGTGTAGTTTGAACTTTGAAGTATTTAAGCTAACTTAGCGTCATTATGTTTACATATAACACATCAACAACAAAGTTCAGGCAGGCACTATGAACTTGGAAGTCGATATACTAGGAAGATTATGTGAACCTATTACAGTAACGTCAGATTAGTTTCTCCCCTTAGACTTAACATAGATGATAGTTTTGCCAGAATTCTACCCAATTTGTGGCATGTAAGTTTGATACACGATAAGAAAGGGCATAAAAGTACAAATCAAGTGGAATACAAGAAAACCGCAGCACAAAAACTACAAACTCTTATATTAATCGTATCAGAATTCTTCAGCTCAAGTCGGAATATATCGATAGTTCACTAAAAATTTCTACAAAACTCACCATAAACCCAACAAAGGACTAAAAAGTATCGAACAAAAAACGCACCTCAACCATGACGGATAGAACAATGAGATTCCTAACCATCTTCCTCGAGGACTGCGCCCTCCGCTTCATCCTCGCGTGAACCGAAGCCTCCTCCTTCGACAAGTACTTTAACCTCTTCTCGTAATCCTCACTCCTCCCCCCGAATAAACCCCTCCAGATTCTTGACAAGATTCCCCTGCGATGCTTCTTCACCTCCGACTCCCCCGCCGCGGAAGACGACTTCACTTCCTCCTCCCCCGTCGCCGCCGCCGCCGGAGTAGCTTCCTCCGCCATTCCCTAAACCGGATCGAATTAGAGACCGAGGGAGCAAAGGAGAGGCGATTGAGGTCGGATCTGAGGAAGGAAGGAAGGAGCAGAAGAGGATTGGATCTGAGAGGTAACCAAGAGATGGATAAGGATCGGATCTCGACGGCGTGGGGAAGGAAAAGAGTGAAGCTTCGGGTTTTGGATTCTTTGCTTTGCTTCTGACTTGGGGGATTTGGCCGCGCTTTTGAGTACCAGCTCCTCCTCCCCACGTCTTGAAGAGAATAAACTACTAAATGGTAACAATTTCTTCACTAGTGCTCGGCGAGATCGGCGAGGGACAGAGATGGATAAAGCCCATCGATAAGGTGGGCTTTATCCGTGCATGCGTTGCGTTCTAGAGTTTAGATAATTAGTTATCCGACTCCTTTATCCGGATCTCATTGTCAGATTATAAGACTTCGATAAACGAGGTTCATGACCAATATTCATTATCAGATGTATTAGAAAATGTTTGGTTTTTATTGTTACAATTGTGAACAAATATTCTAAGTATTTTTATACATGTATATGAGCATTTATATAAGTTTAGAAAGTACTTATTTTGAAGAATTGCAAGATTAATGGAGAAGAGTTTACGAGTTCATAGGACGTTCACAAAGACAGAGAGTAGCGTTCACAAGTGTGTTCGAACGCGAGCGCACACGTTCGCATAGATAGTAACACTACGTTCACAAGCGTGTTCGAACATGAGTGCACGTGTTTGCACAGACAGAGAGTAGTGTTCACAAACGCGTTCAAACGCGAGCGCACGCATTCGCACAAAACAGATAGTAGCGTTTACAAGCGCATTCAAACGCAAGCGCAAGCGTTTGCACAAACAGTAAGTGTTGTTTCTACGCGCGTTTGAACGCAGCTTTAGCCGTTCGAACGCAACCTGTGAAAATCAACCTGCCGCATTCGAACGCACTTGGGCCTGTTCGAACGCACCTGAAATCAAATCAAAGTCGTTCGAACGCACCCGGGCCGCGTTCGAACGCACCTACGAAGTTTACAAATTTTGGACTTTCGTGACTTCGGATAAGACTTGGATTTGACTCTATCTTGGAGATCTTATATAAGTATAGTGATGCCCTAACTCTAGTGTGGTTGATGAAGCAATTTGAAGGTGAACTCTTGTGGTTACATCGTTTCTTCAACCAACAAGGTCTTACTCTTCTACAAAGCTTAATCTTTCATTTTAAAGGTTATCTAAACGAAAGATTAATCTCAAGGGCTACTAAAGTTGGATATCAATCACGAGAAGCGGTGAATTGTGGGTTCTAGCGAGCAAGACTGAGAGGAACAAAGTCGTTTGGATCGACGGGTTGTTTTGTGAGTCAGTCTTGTAACTGCTACTATTCTAGTGATTGATTTTGATCCGAGTTTGGATCCGTTGTTTTTTTCCGTTTGGGTTTTTTTATGTTAAAATCTTGACATTCATCTCTGCTTTTATTTTTTAATATTTTTTTCTATTTTTATTTAAGCAAACGAGTGATATTATTGCCTAGGGTTTAAATACATACGTGTGTCTAGGTGTTTTTTTTTTTCAAGAAAATTTATCAAAAACATCCTACATCTTATTTTTAGACCCAAAATTTTGCTTGTAATGCCTAAAAAAATACGGTAGATTAACTTTACCTAACAATAGTTAACAGAATAAATTTAGAATATAAAAATTGAAATACTTAAATTACCTCTCATTTGATCTTAAAATCTAGTTCTCTATTTATTGTTATCTTAATCTAAAAAACTTAAATGTTTGTTTCATACTAATCAGTTAACTTCTTATTTTTATCAAATTTAATGCCAACCAAGTAAGTTGTGTGTGCGCCTCCCATTTTTATTGAAGAAAATGAGTTCTTTCGTGTCAGCACGTCCTTGACTTAGACTTGGTTGGGCTTCATTTTTTTTTAAAGGGAATTAGCACTCCAGATTTCTATGAAGCTATTTTTCTTTTTCTTTTTCTTTTTCTTTTCTTTTTCAATTGATTGGAATTCACAGGGTTCAAATGGGTTGCCACTTCGTCTTATAGTAGTTTATTAAAGCTTAATTAGATATTATAATATGAATATGTTTCAATGCAACAACACTACGGTACAAACCATTTGATTATTAAAAGTAATTTTCACCCTTTGATAAATTAAGGGATTATATAAGATAATTTATATCAATCTATTTTTTTATATTTTATAAAAAATAGATCAACTAAGAAAGAAAAATAAAAGATGACTAATTTATTTTTAATATTTAAAAGAGTGATCGATAATTTCGATTTATATGATTATGATTGGTACTTCTGATTAGTTTTATTTAATATTATTTAATTTTAATTAATTAAATTAGGAGAGAAACATTAGTAGTTTTTATTAAATTATTTATCGATGAGTTGTAATAATTTAGATTTAGATTTTATTTGAGTGATATATGTACGAAATAAATTAACCAAGGGATGAGATCGTTCGATACTCGCTTTCTTTATGAAATAAGTAGGCCAGTATTGGGCCAGTATTGCAAGGGGGCCGGTGGTTTATTTTTGCAAATTCCTCCCGTTCTTTTGTTTCGTAATTCGTGCTTTCCATTTGAAAGAAGTCGCGCATCGCCTCGTTTCGATCAGGAAGTCCGGTTGCGGTTGCAGGTATTCCATGAACTAGGGTTTGAATTCTGGTTTCCTTGCTATCCTGTTTGATCCTCGTATATTTGCTTTCAATCTTTTGGTACTAGGTTTTGGGATCTCTTGTTACGATTTGATTGCCTTGATAACTTTAGCCACAAACAGTTCTTTCTAGTTTGGATATCTCTCATTGATACGCTTGCTCGATCTTTTGTTTGCGAAAGAATAGAGCTGAATGATTCAAGGAAGAGATCTTTGAAAGGGGTACCTGGGTGATAATTTGCTTGATCCGAAATGTGAAGTATGTTTCTTGCTGCTGTATAGTTGGAATCGAATTGAGGTGCAAAAGTTTTGCCATTTCTTTTCTTTTGGAGTTTTCTCATATTCGAGTTATCCTTTAGACAACCTCATATTCATTGCGGCTAAACTTGGTAACTTTTCTGATGGAATCAATTGAATATCTTTCTCATAATGAGTTAGCCCTTGAACATTTGCACTCATCATGGATGTTGGGAGCATCAACAGTGCCATATGCAATAAGAGGTGCTTTAAATTTAACAACATAAGTTTGTTTTTTCTTTTTTTGAGGAAAGCTACAATTATGGCTATGTTTCATTTTGAAACAAGAAGACCCAAGTAACTACAAGTGTAGTAGCTACACAACCTGTACAGATATACCATCCACCAAACAAATTAGCAAATTGTATCAACACATACAAAAGTGAGGAATAGCATCTTCTCACACTCAATTAGCAATAAAAGAACAGACACCTCAAGCCAAAATAGAAACCAAAACATTCAGCAGGAACAGTTAGTCATCGAGCTGAATGAGGCTTCGTTTCTGCTCGTACACCTGCATTTTGGCCATTTTCTGCACCTCTTCGCCTCTCAAACCTGCCCACAACATGAACATGTTGACATGTTGTTAATGTGGTAAAGGTCAACAGGACATTTAGTAGTAACTTTTTGAAAGGTTTTGTTGTTCCGCTCAATCCAGATGCACCAGATGAATATTTAACAATGTAAGTAGATAGAATTTTTAAAAACAATAACTTTTGAATGCTTTTGCAAATACACTTGTATAGGCATCTTTTGCTTAATTCCATAGTAACAAATATGTATATACTATCTTTCAGATATTCAACTTTTAATGGGATCACACATATAGTAGTTTGACTTGCATGTTTGAGCCGGGGGGGTTTTGCTGCTACTTATTATTAAATGATAGCTTTATCTGTTATGAAATTTCAGCGCATGTGAAAATCAGCATTTCATTATTGATTGCAGAAAGAATGGCTGAAGTATTGACTGATACTGATTCTGGAAGAAAACGGCGTTTACCTATATGGATGCTGAAAAAAAACTCTGCTGATGAAGTAGCAAACTCTGAATTTGGTAGTAAAAGAAGTTCACAACTAGAAGAGGAACCCAAGATTAAGGTTGGCATAAGTTCCACCGGTAGAAAGCATAGCAGAAGGATACTAAGAGAGGGTACGGAGGTACCTGATAAATCAGAGAATCTGCAAAGATGTGAGGCAAGACAAAGCGTTGGCAAAGCAACTAGAAGAGATGTGTTTCAAAGTACTATCAACAATCAACATGATGAAGGTAAATTAAGACATGAGGATGAAATTGACAGGGGTGAAGTAGCAGTAAATGAAAGGGCTGCTCAAAAGAAGCATAATAGAAAGAGTAAAAGGCGGAAGACCATTAACATGGAAATCTCGTCTCCAGGAAGGGATGATAATGAAGTCGATCTGACAGTTGGAGATATGATGAGCATAGCCCAAGAGGTAATTTACTTCGTTCTTTCTATACTACTTGATAGCTTTAACATTTATGCTAAGGTATCTCTACTATGAATTCATTACATTTTTTATATTCTGAAGATAGTGAATCCTTTATTATTTCCTTTTTTCTTTTTCATGGAATCTAATGCCAGTCTGCATTGTGTAAAGTAGTTGGCTAAGTTAAGCAGTGCTAGTTTCAGTGCTCAGAATTCAACTGTGTTGAGATCATGTTAGAGAATTGTCACAATGCTGCTTCATGTGCAAACCAGATCCGCCTATATAATCACTTGACTTCCTGCATTTTCAGTTCGTGTTCATTTCACACTATAGGTGGAATTGTGGAAACTTGTTTAATTGTCCATATATTTATTTTGTACTGTTCTTATGTCAGTACTGCATATGTCGGAATCTGTTTCATGGGTCTGATTTTGCTACACCATTTGATCGCAGTATGTAAATGCTGATAGAGAGAAGCAATGTAAACTCTCAACTATTATAGAAAACCAATCAGAACCACATGCTTCAGGTTCGTCAGCTTCCTCTAAGATCAATCTGGAAGGACCTGTAAAAGCTGTTTGGTCGACCAAGGCATTATCCAGATGCACAACACAGTCCGGATCTCCTTTGATGGATTCAGAAGGGAACAAGAATAAAAGCCCTTCAACTGAGCTCTGTTCTACAAATATTACACGAACGGGAGACGCTGCTCAGTATATGTTGGATCTCTTTCTGGGTCCACTCTTGAATAAACCTCCAGCTAGAGAGGAGGAACATGATGCAGTTGACACAATTAGCATGACTAAGACTCATGTGATTGATAGAAAAGATGTACACAGGGAAGGGTGGAGAGAAGAGGAACCCTTAATGAAAAAGAAGAGCAGCTTGAAGGATAAGGTAGCCTTATTTCTATCCTAAACTTAATACCTCAGATATTGTGAGCCATATCTTGTGTTAGTTGGAAGTTTTCGAGCATAATGTTGCTTGGCTTAAGGGGCAGTGGAGTGGAAGCATGCATGTTCTTACTGAATGATAGCTGTATGTAGAATTTAGATTTAGCACAAGCAAGCTATACTGAACTACTCTATTGTATATATTTGTAGACGATGCAAAATTGGTTTACAAGTTGATTAAGTTGTAAATATTCATTTATTTTTAAATTTATATATGTCAATAAAATATGTTCCAAAGTTGGATATCTTGCGTGAGTGTTGTTTGAACCGCCATGATCTGCTATTCTGCGAGTGTTTACATTCTAGCACTGTTAACAGGTTTTGCCCTGGATGGAAGTATAGTTTATCAGATATCGCATGTTTTCTCTTTGTGGATACTAAACGCTTGCATTCAAAGGCTAAAACATTGTAGCTTTGGTGCTTTTAGCTGCATTTGAGGTCGGAATTTCTAGATTTGTAATTCAACAGAACTAGAGTATTATGACTTGTTTTACTCTGTGGATCCTATCTGTTCTGCTGTAAAAGATTTGTGAATACTATTTACCAACATTGATGAGAGGCAAGTTAGAATTTGGCACTACCCGATGGAATGAATGCTGAGGTAATGTTTGATGGGAGCTCTTCTTCTAAAGTACAGTTACTAGCTTAATGCAAAGACCATAATGGCTAGTCTCCTAGACGTGTTCTTTGGAGGAAGCAAAAGAATCCATGTGTCTACCCTCTTTTTGTCGTGAAAAAGAAGGGACACTCAAAGTCAAGGAAAGCGGTCTAGACCACTGAGCTTTGATGGATGAGCTTCTTCCAATGGATTGGTCTGGTAAAGCCAAATTTCCAGAGAATAAAATAGGTGCTTTGCTAAGAGCACTAGAAAGCAGCTCAATGATAACATCTGACCATTGTGCAGTTTCATCTCTATCTTGAGAAAACAATATTTTTCATGTTATATGTTCTTAGTCATTTAGAATACTCTCATGGTGGACACACTTTAAATGCCTTTATTCATTTCATTTTACAGAATATTAGTTTAGTAGACATTAAGTATCAATGATTACTAGCAGTATCAATGTTTCCAATTCTTCTATTTCTTGATGCATCTTGGATAAGTACATAGGTCAAAATTTAATTTTTATCTTTCCATTCAAGTCCTTGCCTCACTCACCAATCTCCAGAGTATGAATATCTTATCTTAGCATCGCATACTTAGTTGTCAATAATTGCATAATTAACATCATTCAATCTACATATCTACCTACTTAGTTGTATTTCATCTATCTTATGAATCTATTTTATATCAAATCAAAGGGCATATCGATAATTTTTTCTTTTCTAGTTTCACTTTATATCATATCAAAAGTAATTATTATATTTTTATTCTAAAATTTTAGTAAACATAAAAATAACTATTCTCAGAATAAAACTCTTATTTTAATAATAATTAATTAATTTTTGCTATTCTTATTACTCTCTGTTCGACTCTGTTCTGGACGTGAACAAGACCTTATTTCTCATTTCAGGTAGCTACGAGAAAAAGCAACGTAAATGTCTCTTCTGGGAGTCCAATCAAGGCTTAAATACAAAACATCATGAACAAGAACAAACTATTGATCCTGTAGCTTAAATATTAAATACTAAATACAAAATTCTGATCCCTGTAGTAACAAGTAACTCTTGATGCCACTGTCCTCGATTTTCTTCCTCTTCCTGTTGTACATATGAGACCCTTTTTGGTATAAAAAGTTATCTATAGTAAAAATCTTGGGAGGCCTACCTTTTGTCCTGTTCTTTTAACATCATCTTGCACTTGTTTCCTGAATTCTCCAAAGGTGAAGGCCTTATACATTGATGGCCTCTTACAACTCCCTATAATGGAGTCATATGATGGACAGAGGAAGTAGGCAATTGAGTACCTCTCCACCTTCCCATTAGCCATCACCTTGTGCTCCACACTCTTGTATATATCATTGCTCCACGCCTACATAATTTCATCGATTCATAAACCATCAATTTTTTTAAAATTAAAGGAGGTTTAATTTGCAGCGTATAAAGTTGTGAATGTCTTCCTATCATTATATCAGAAGTTTTGTTCCTGCTAGTTACTTTAGGAAGATACCTGACATCACGAGATTTCTTGGAGGTTGTAATGAATATGAACTCATACTGCAATAATGTGCATATAACTTCCAAGTTGGATTGAGGAATTTGTGGGGTATGATGATGTACCTGGAAGAGGTCTCCAATGTTGACAATAAGAGCATCTGGATTTGGTTTGACTGCGACCCATTTGGAATCCTTCATCAGTTGCAGTCCCCCGACCTGATCCTGGTATAAGATGGTGAGGAAATCACTGTCTGTGTGAGGCATCAGGCCGAAGGTTTCCGATGAGAAAGGGCATGGCGGATATCGATTGAGACGAAGGAAGCACGTTCTCTCATCACAGTTCTCAGGGAAACCGTGGCCAGTATATCCCAAGTTCTCTGCTAGTACTCCGGCCAGTGTGCGAGAAACCTCGGACATGGCCACGGTTAGCTTCTCCATCACATCCCTGGTGATATCAATTTAACACTTAGCAGCTTATAACATAAGTACAGATAGTGATAAGAGTTAATACAGGCTTAGGGGTTTTCTTGATGAGCATGCAGTGCAGTAAAAGTACCTCAAGGAACTGAATTCTCCATAGCTACAGTCATCTGAAATCTTTGCCAGAGGAACATGGAAGGCTTCTGACCATGAGAACTGCTTTACTGACGGTGCTGTTGGAGTTCCCCACCTGTAAGAGTCATTCAAGAGCCTGGAGCTGACCTTCTTCTGGAACGGTAGGCGAAACAATGCCATCTGCTCTCGCCTCATGTCGTCTAAGAGCTCATGACTGATGCCATGGTTCAGAACTTGGAAGAAGCCCCACTCTGAAGATGCCTTAGCTATTGCTGCTACACACTTCTGCCTCTCTCCACGATTGGCACTCTTCAGATTGCTCAAATCTATCTGTGGAAGCTCGCATTCCACAACCACCTCATGATTTGCCTCATGTGTGTACTTCATAGTGCTTTTTAAGTCATGAAGCAACGCTCGGTAGCTCTCTGCTAAAGGTGGATCACATACGCTGAGCAAGGTCTGCATGGCTTCCTCAGTGAGGAGAAGTTGCAGATTCTAGCATAAAAGTTTCATGGGTTGTTGTGCTTAATATCTTTTGCATGGCAAAAGAAAGAGAAAGAGCACAAGAGGAATTAAACAGGTTGAGCTTCTAGCTTGACACTTGGCGCCATGAGAGCGTTCTACTGTGAGCTTGTCTGGTGATGACCTGGTCCACAGAGATACTTATGTACTGAAAAAAAAATGAGAAGGATGAAACAGTTGATGCCAATATGAAATGTTAATTAGTTTGTTGACCGCATTTGCAGAGACAAATGGGTCATGACACCCTTTCCTGGAGTGTTTTCAGAGACTAGTGGGGCTTGGTTTAGATTTGCTGACCAGCATCTGCAGGTTAGATAAAGAATAGAGGAAGGTGATCTGATCCTCCACCTCAGAAAGATATTACTTCACATGCCTATCTCATTAAACTACAGAAGTAGTTTTCCTTATTGTTTGATAACTGTGGGTCTCGTTTCTTCAGCTGAGGAGGCAGTCCGTGCTATCGCGTAAGATACCAAGAACTATTCTTGGGCTCCTGGCATCGATAAAAAATTTCATTGAGCACTCTTTTGTGTTACTGCATTTGAGAGATTGAACAGATGCAATTGAACTTAGGAGATGAGATCTACCCAACTTCATTGCCTGTTTCTTTTCACTGTTGCTGGTCTTTGAAAGTGAGGATTATACTGTCTTTATGGAAGGACTAAAATGGCCGGCAACATGACCGTTTAGAGTATTAATCTTCACGGGAAAGTGTCATTAGACAAGACAGCATGGAGGGACATGTTTCCATCCTTGTTAAGTATTTTATTTTGGTCGACCTGAGCTTGATACATAATTCAAAGGGTTCACACGCTTGGATGCTTTTCTTTTAGTGATCCAACTTCTCTATACAGCATCAGAACTGAAAACAATCACCATTTGCCAGAACATGTGATGTTTCCTCTGAGAGAGAGACATTCATATTTCTAAGTGTGAAGTGAGGCTAATCTCCACTGTGATGTTAATTTTTAAAAGGACTGGAACAGTTTCTTCTTGGCTGAGAAGCCAGACAGCTGATGTTTTGTTAATCCGCTTTGAGGAAAGGAGCATGTGATGGGTTGGTGCTTGCACAAGCCATGCCTCCTTAATATATGTGGAATTATTAAGTGGCTGGATGTGGACATTGATACCTAGTCAATATCCTCAGCACAGAGAAGAGATTGAAGTTCAGAGAGTATGCTCCTTCCAAGTTGTTGAAGCAAAATATATAGTATTCATCCTAATGTCACGATCGCCAATAGGAGGAGCATTTTAATTGCAAGAAACTCATATGCTCTCCATTTCAGATGTTGTCAGCTTGACTGGTTTGCTTTTCTTTAACCAATTCCAGAACAACAGCACTTAGTAATCTTTACAAGTCTCAGAAGAATATTGTCCACTATCCACTAAAGACTATGATTTTCCTAGTAGTATGATTCTGTGTTCCTGACTTTTTATACTTAAAAAGTAGATTGAACTGCAAATCTTTTTGACCATAACTGCCAGACTTAGCATTAGAAAAAAAAAAGGCTCCTTTCCAACTGGCTTTAACATCTGTACAGTTATATGATGATTCAAAGCTACGTATTTAAATAATTCATGTGGATTTTGTATTTGAAGAACATAGGTTGCGACATGGAGTACCTGTATACTTTCTACGCATGAACAGCTCAGTATACATAAGCTCAAGGTTTTATTCAAAGTGATTAAGAGCTGTCAAAGATTTGTCTTTTCACTAAACAGAACTTATGTCATGCAGAAGTTTTGGTTACTGGCATTACTACTGTAACTGTTAATGCCTATTATAGCTTAAGGTACATCAAAGTTGTTATCCTCAATCAGTCTTTTTTTAGAAACAAATCTGGTTCTTTTTACATGCATGAGTAAAAGGACAGGTACACCTAACTAAATGATAACAGATGTGCTGTTTTAAGTCTTATTATAGGTTCCTAGAGATGTCTAAGGTGATAGAAACTGTTTAAGATTCTTTTCAGATCAATATTATAATCTGTTTAATATTGCTGCTTCTCAACATACTCTGTAGTAGTTTTTTTCATTGTTCCTCAATTCTTTGTTTCTATTTGATCCGGTCAAAATCTAGCAAAGCCCATGGTTCTCCAGACATATATGCTTGAATGGCAATGGTTACATTTGAACTTTCTATTTTGGCTTATGAATTCCTCATTAAGCTGCTCCAGTCTTTGTTTATCATTATTTTAGTTGGCAGTGGAGTATTTAAGAGAGAATGTGCGAATTAAAAGACTTTTGCAAAATGCTGCCAATCTAAAAGTTGAATCAATTCCCATTTGCCTTTTGAGTTGGTTCCCTATACCTTTAGTTTAAGAATTCTTTCATCAGCTGGAAATCGTCATATTCTCTAGTGAGGATCACCAAATATGTGATCACTGTTGATCCCACAGGCTAGTCTAGAGACATTTTATAGCCCTCTCAACTTAACTTTTTATGCCACTAGGATTCAAATCTGAGAAATACTTATACAACATTAGCTATTGATTACTTTATTCCTAGCCTCTTCCATCTCAAATCACATCATATTGTCCCCAGGAATCATTAATTGTCTAATGGCAAGACTCATTTGCACAGGATTACCTCACACAAAATTAACTGCATGATAATGACAATGAAGACAGACGACCTCCCTACAACTACAACAGAAGAGAGACCTAGCTAACAAGTTATATCTCTTAATTCCACGGCATAAACTAACACACTGCTCCAAGATGAACTAAAAGACACAAGCTAAAGACAAACAACCACTAACATCTCAAGTCGATCCTACGTGAGACCGAGAAATCCATCTCTCAACAAGCCCTCCTGCAGAAGCATCGACGATGTATTCCTTGAGTTTTGCACGTCCCTCCAGTGAAGCCCTCAGTGCTGCAAATATTGGCACAGTTGTGCTCACTCAAGCACATGCCCTTGTGCTTGTGGCTCTGTGACTCACAGTGCCTCGCCTCCACCATCAAACTCCCCATCTCTTAACAAACAAACAACAAAGCCATTAGTTATTAAGTAAAAACTTAGCTTTGACACACGTATGTAATACGGGTTAGTGTAAGAGAAGAGAAGCACTACCAGAGGCGAGAAGAAGGAAGAGGAAGAAGAAGAGCAAGGTAGAGATACTGCGACGAGTAATGTGCTGCATTGCAATGGATTGGAGAGAAGATGGATGAAGAGAATAGCTAGAGTTTGTGGGTTATATATAGCGGATTGAATAGCTAATTGATTAAAATTAATGATGCATTTTTTTTTGGATAGATTTGAATTTGAACTTAGTTTTTCTTTTCCATACGTTGGAACTTGGAACCATGCAAGGTTTGTAAGCTAGCCCAAAGTGCTTTTTGGGAGCTGGTCTAAGTCTGTGCTCGTGGGAAGAAATAATATTAGGAAGAAATCTCGAGGAGGTGCAGAGATCGGACGGCTAGGATTTAGGAACATGGGATAAAGGATCAGAGTGAAGGTCATGCATTTTTTTTTTTGGTTTTTTTATTACTTTATTTAATTTTATCTACGTGAATAGAGCCACCCACCTGGCCAGTACCCGTGATTCGGCGTTTATTCTTTGATCTGTGGACATTTTTAAAAAAAGAGTAAAATTTATTAAAAACACTATATATTCTGTTTTTTTTATTATCATTCACATTTTATAAAAATATTTAGCCTTTTATTTATTTTTAATGGTTATCATATAGACGAGTTAAAATTTATTTTAAGGTCAAATTGGAAGGTATTTTATTTTTAATTTTTAAAAGTAACAGAATATACTCTATTATGTTAATTATTTTAAGTTAAAATTAACTCATGTGTTTTTTAGATTTTAAAACTAAAAGATAGAGCCCGAGTGATAAGCCTTATGGTAGGCTTTGAATAATTATTACAGTTTTAAAATCAAAATGTATGGTGTTTTTAATTAAAATTTTTAAAAAATATACGAATTTAAGTATTAAAAATTCGGAAAAATAGATTTAAGGAAATCGGACTGGCCCATGCTCAGCCCACGAGCCCAACCTTACTCGGATCCGACCCGAAAGGACTATCGGGTCGGGCCTGTTGTGCTTGACCCGGCAAGAAACAACCCCCATATACTACAGGGTCTACTAGTGGTACTATTCACATTTATAGAGCAATCGTTGTGAACTTGATTTAAGAATCGGACGGCTAATATCATCTCATTCTCGAACCCTAAGCTGTCTCTCCCCATAGTCTCTATCTGCTACTCTGCTCCCTTTCTTGAGTTGCTCTCCGCCTCTTCTTCTCTTGTCCATTCTCCTCCTCCTTCCCACCCGAAGAATCCGTGAGTTTTTATTCTTCTTCTTCTTTCTCTCTTATCTTGTTTGTAATTGTTCTGAGGAGAATAACCACAAGAAGAAATGGGATAAGTATTTCTTTTTTCTTCTTACGATGCTATTCAAATTAGTCCATTTGATGCTTTATATTAGATTGCGTCTCATACCGTCTGGATTCTGTGGAAGGTGATTACTTTTATCCGATTATTGTGTGGTTTTTGATTGAACTAGAATTTATGTTGGGTAATTACTGCGTAACGTCAAGGAGGGAAGTAAAGGAAGCTCCTTTACAAGGTTCTGTCACTCAAGTGGTTGGTAAAGCTTGTGGTGTCTCATTGGGGTGCAATTCGTTGATAATAGTTTTCTTTTGGGATCATGTTTGTTGCCTTTTGTCTTGAAAGAACCGGCGCTCCTGAAAGAAAAGATTTATCAGGGAGAAATCAAGAAGTAGTTTGGTATGCCTGAGGTCGAACCAAGAGAAGAAATGGATGGATTTTACCAGCAGAAGGGTTGAAAGGGATCGGTTTGAACTTGAGAGCGGCAGGATTTTTAATCATACCCTTCATTTTCTTAGGAGATGTATATTGAGGAGCTTGAGAGAATAGATATGAACTTGCTCATGAGTGCATTCTTTGAGATTGAAATGCTATCTTAGAGGTTCAAGGAATGCTTATCTTGTAAAATCATAGGAATGTACAAGTGTTATAGTTATTTCAGGTTGTTGATCTTGTAACTTTTGCTTATATAGTATTTTCTATCATGGCTTATTGCTTGCAAGTAATAACTGCTGATATTGATTAGGAGTTGAGGGAAAAATAATTGATGTCAGTGAACTTTTAGTAGCTTATGTAGCTTCTTCCTATTACATACATAAAGCTTGGTTTTATGATAATATCGGTTCTAGATGCATGGTTGTCGCTGGGCTATATTATGATTACTGAAATTTTCACTCCTTTAGATTATTTAGTCCTGTCAATTTAACAGATAAATTTGGAATTGAGAATAATTATAATTCCTTCTGGATAACATAGAATGTTATAAGAAAAAGTAGTCCATATTGTGGCTCTATACTTCAAATTTGAAAGATTAAGTAGGAATATGATAACTGAACTCTTGAAAATGCTATGCTTATTGAGTTACCAAAAGCCTGGGGTTGGTTATGGCATCACTCCAAATGATGGGCCTCCATAATATTTATATTAGTTTGACTTTTGACAAGAGATAAGAGATTACATGTTAGAGAGGAAATCTTATAAAGATCCGTCATCCTCTAACATTGGCCTTACAGGTGGTCACAACTCAAGTACGGATTAGAAGAGTAAGGAAGACCAGCAAAAGTATAAACAAACTAGCTTGGGACAAAAAGGATGATGGAAGTTATCAGGGAGATGTGATAAATCTAAGTGACTATGGACATTGATTTGGAATTGATCCGAGAAAATCTTCAAAAAATGGATACCACATGGTTGCAATGTAGAATATTTAAAACATTCAACATTGTAACACGATATTATATGTAGCTATGTATGACAATATCCTATGAAATTTTGTAAAATTAATTGTAACCATAAAATTACAGGCATCTGAAACACAGTAATGATTCACAACAATATGCCACAATATATAAAAAAGTATGAAAAAGAATTGACATAAAAGAAGAAATAAGAACAGGCCTGAATGATAGTATTTTGTTTTTTGTAATTTGCCATCTTTGATCCTTGACCTTGAGGTCCAATGGATGTCATAGAAATTAGATGTTGTACATATTTATAACATGTTTCTTTTCCTAACGCAGATGGATCGTGAAAAGCTTATGAAGATGGCAGGTGCTGTCCGAACTGGTGGGAAGGGCAGCATGCGCAGGTTTTGATTCTTGTTCTATGTTTTATGATCTACAGCAACTTTTAAGTATTATGTGTGCCTAAAGTTTTCTTGGGCATTCCTCACACATATTCCATTAGCTTTGATCTGTGCAAGTTGTTACCATAGGAGATCATCACATGCTATTCATTCCATTTGTGGGGTTCAATTCTGAATATTTTTGGTTATTTACATCTTGAGGCATCACTTGAAATTGTTTCTTTCGACGTTGTTATGAAAGAGTTTCTGCCAAGTATATTTCTTTTCAAAAATATTTCTCGCTTAGTTACATATTCTATATTTGATTTTTTGCTGCAGATAAAGATGTTATGAGAAGTTGAGATTTCATTGATTCTTAAAAGTAACCATCTACTAACCTCATAATCCATTAACCTCATAAGTTTTAGATGTGGGATTTCTTTTTCCAAATCAGGTTTTATCTTTATTCAAGAACAATGCTTGAGTTCCATAAAAGCCCCAGAAGATGTTGCTGATCACCGGTCTCGTTCACTTAGGAATAGGGCAATTTTAAAATAGGTATTTTTATTTATTATTCCTAAAATGAGACATTTATTCTAGGAATAACTATTTCTATGCTCACTTGTATTCTGGAATAAATATGTATAGTTATTTTTTATGTGATATAAAGTGAGAAAAGATAGAGAAAATGTATTTTTATCTTTTTTGAAATTACAATAAATATTCTTTAATTTGATATAAAATAGATTGATGAGATATATATCAGTGGTAAATTGGTAATTAATTAGTGTGGTACAAGGTATAATTTTGATCAATAGTGTTTGTATTATGGAATATGACCATTATGATGTTTAGCTCTTATTCTGAAATATGATGTCATATTCTAAGATAAGAAAAAAATTATTTCTAAAATGAATGAGAGCTCTTGGGGTAATACCATAATAGTGTAATACACCGGAAGGTGGTGAATACTATTTGGACCATATCTATAGTTTTAACCCTGGACTCATGAAATCCTAGTCATTGTCAATATCTCATTGGTACTTCTAACTTCTAAGGGACTCCTATCATTATTCTCTGTCTAGAATTTTCCTGATATAAGTGATTTATTGCTTTTGCTACACTGATCAGCTTGTTAATTCTTACAGGAAGAAGAAGGCTGTTCACAAGACCACCAGTACAGATGACAAACGACTTCAGAGCACCTTAAAAAGAATAGGGGTGAATGCTATTCCTGCTATAGAAGAAGTCAATATTTTTAAAGATGATGTAGTTATCCAGTTTGTAAATCCCAAAGGTAACTAGCAAATATAAGTCTGGTGAGAGAAAAATCTTAGGCATATATAGGTTAGTAATAAATTTTCTCACAGATCCTAATACTTTTCTTTGGTTTATTTTTCAGTGCAAGCATCAATTGCAGCCAATACGTGGGTGGTCAGTGGATCTCCTCAGACAAAAAGTATGTTTTACTTATCTTTTTTGCATAACAATAAGAAGTAGGAAAGAATAAGGCAGCTAAGGATCTAATGCAGCATGAAAATGAAAATTTCCAGATATATGGTGCCCTGTTTATCATCAATGTTGTCTGTTAAGTGTTAACTACATTATTGCTATTAATATTGAGGTCGCAGTGTCACGCTGCTTGCTGGTCAGTGTAATTGCCTAAGAAATGTTAGGGTTGCCTGGATAGCTCCTTCAGATGTTTTTAGCTCAAAGAAATTACCTCTTGATTGTAGCCCAGACTCAAATGGCAAAGACCAGGGTTATTCTAAAACTGCCAATTTAATTTTTTGTTCTTTACTTCTTTACCTACATATTTGTTCTTTGATTGGATGCAACCATTAATATTCTAATTTTCTTGTGACAGAACTTCAGGATCTGCTGCCTTCTATTATCAACCAATTGGGTAGGTTCTTTCATTCCAGGAATTTTAATTGTCACTGCTCGATTAGGTAGATCTGCTCTTTTATCTCATATATGTATGGTGTCACTAAGAATATCTGTTTCCATAACATCATGTCCTTTTACATCTTTATCTCGTTCTTATAATGTCTTTTTGACACAAAGTAAGACCAATTGCATAACTGCACTTTCTGCATCAGGCTAATCAAGGACCATTTTGTCATATTTAGACAACTTTTTGTTGCCACATTTCTCTTTTGATCTTCCATTTTGCACTTCAGAAACAAAATGGGCAATTTGATCATGCATTTGAATTACTTTGAGAAGGATTAAATGTTTGTATGTGAACCCACACATCTGCCTTCACTTATTCTTGGTGGTCTTATTTGTTGAATAGAAAGCTGGAAAGTATTGCAGCAATGCTATGAACAGTCTATTTTTGTCTGTATCTCATATTTTTATTTTAAGGAAAAGAAAATTTGGTTCTTTAAGATAAACACAACAAAAATATTTAAAAGTCAAAATTAGGTTTGTATGTTTTTGTTTGCTGAATACCATTGGTATTAACTTGGTGGAGCTTTTTCCTTTTTCATTATTCAGGTCCCGATAACTTAGAAAACCTGCGGAGGATTGCTGAGCAGATCCAGAAGCAGGTACCAAATGCTGGTGCTGGTACTGCGGCTGGTGGCCCGACTCAGGAAGATGATGACGATGATGTTCCTGAGCTCGTGGCTGGAGAAACATTTGAAGAAGCTGCCAATGAGAAGCAGACTTCTTAGAGGTTCTAGAGTTGATATAATTTTCTTGTTTCTCTCCCCATGTTGAGTAATTGCTACTGTCTTCCATCTCATTTATGAAATGCTAGAGATCTTCCCTTGAATTACCCTACCCACCTCATAACCCTAGCCGTAGAACCTTCTCTTTTTGTCGATCTTTTTGTATTGTATGAGGATTTGCTTGAATGAGTGGATGAATTGTACAACGGTTCCAATTCATTTAACTCTCCAAGTGCTTATCATGGATCCATCTTTGTGAACTTCAACTTAAGAAATCTAGAGCAAGCCTTGAATAGTTGCAAGGTCTGCAAGGTCTCTATGTTACTGGATACTTATTCTGGAAAGCTGCGCTCGTTGTGATGATCAAAAACTTGAAAATGGAAACTGAAATTAGATATCCCTTATACTAAGTTTGTTGTTATATGGTGCTCCCTCCCTATCTCGTTCATGTTTTATACTGTGTGCCTCATGCATTTTCCTTTCAATTTCTGTGATCGACTGTGAAGTGATAAATTTAGAACCGTGAACTAATTTTCTACATACATATAACAGTTGGGTTGGCGTCAAATTATTTAAGCGTTTTCATTATTGAATTCCAAAATATAAATCATCCCTGGTAAATTTAGGAGACTTCAAAATTTGAACTTTTCTAGCATACGTATTTGTTTGTAATTAAGAGATATCGGCCTTGGTGGCGTTTACATATTGTGGAAATAACAATGTACAAATATGTGTGGCTTTGTAGTCCAAAGTCGGCGCCGCATGTGGTTGTTTGTAATTCACCACTAAAAGCAAAAGAGAAGGACAAAGTGACCAAGATTTTTGGATCTTTGTTCCTGCTCTCCTTCCTGATGAAATAAGAAGCATTTGCTCAAGTTCATAAGGAAGTGGTGAAATTTGGATGCAAACATGATTTTAAGCCGGTGGGATAGTGCTTAGTTGTACGAGTGTTTTTTAAGGGGTGGCAGTCCGGGTGAGTTATGGTAATACAAATACAAAAACAATATAGTTATTAAACAGGATATGCAGGTTATAAATGTGTTATCAAATAACACAAAGTTATTTAAATTTATATAAATTATTCAGATTATGACCATATTTATTCAGATTATAAATGATATGTGCTTTTTTATGTTATAAAACGAATTATTTCGTGATAGACAGGTTAAATAAGTTGATGTAATAAACACGAATATATAGGCATTTGACTTGTTTACGATGTGAGCTCGATTAAACTAAGTTCAAACTTTTTTAAAAGTCGAGTTATCATATTGAGCGCTTAGAAGATCTCAGGATAAATAGTTTTTTTGGTTGTCGGTATCTTATCTATAAGGTGAATTCTCATTCTCATCTAATATCATTGATGCTTTTCTATTACATCTCTTGTCCGCGTCTTCCGCCATTAAGCTAGTTGTCATATTTGTTATATCTTAGAACCAAAGAGGCATTAGCAATGGTAACCATCGGCCTAGAATTATCAGGCAACAGGGGGGGGGGTAAGAGAGGGCTTACCTATAGCAACAGCTTGAATTGAGCATTATAGTGGTTATGCCATACATACGCTTATCTTGCAATCTAATTAAGGTCTGCCTTATAGTAGTGCAATCCTTACACAGTAATAAACTCCTCCACATATAAGATCTTCAAAAAATAAATAAAGTAAAAAGCAAACGAATCAGAAAGCGAACCAATTTATCGCCTTTGATGACTCGTTGACAGCCTCCTCATACCCCCCACATTAAGTAATTACTTCTTGAGTCAGATTCACCATTCTCTATTCCCAAAATTTACATTAAGTTTAGGCCATAGAGAAATTAATCTAAAGGAAGCAGTTCTGAAAATTGAAGATATTGCTGGTAAATTAGACAAGGATGCTGAGAAGGCTGAAGCCTTCATGCACAAGGTTAATTCTTCTCATATTAGTATCACCTCTATTTGTCAATCATGTATCAAAAGTAAGAGTAAGATTCTGATCGCTTAGTATACTATACAAGTAAGCTAACAAAGTGGCATACTAATTGACCATTATTGACCTTAGGCTTATGGTTGCTTCTAAGGAAGTAATACATTAAAGGTCCTATCTTTCTAAGTGATCATGCACATTAGTTGAAGGATAAATGAAAATCTATTTTCTTTTGGAAGAGCAGGTTGATGAGATAAGGGAAAAGGACACACTGCTTAAGCCTATCATTGATCAGATATGATAGTTTAGTAGATCAATGAATTTGGCATTGCTCTTTGTCTGTAAATATGCCTAACAAAATGTAAGGTACTTTTTAATAAATGATATACCCCTTTTGCCAACTCCATTTCACTGCTGCAATTTTGTATGGCTCCCAGAGATATGCAAAAGACCTCCTCCTTATGTTATTTGCCTCAATTTAATAGTGGTTTTTCTGAAAGAAATGACTCTATTTTCTCCAAGATAATTTGTATGCCAGGACACCGAGGATATCCTTTTTATAATTGACTGGCATAACGTTACAGAGACGTTTGATCTGCAATGCAACTTGAGAATAAAATTAGTTCTTTGAAACTTCAATGGAAGTAGTAGCCTGATAAAATATCAGATATCATTGTCATAATATGTTTTTTTTTAATTTAATTTGCAATATTTAACTATCAAATATTGTTTAATAGGATCAATTAAGGCTACTCAAATGGCAGCAAGATCTTATCATGTGTTATCTCTAGGATCCAAGCTTGACAATGAATTTGTATTAAATAAAATGAAAAAATATATTGAGAGCCCCTAAATCATGTTGATTCAGCATCTTTTTCTTAAATTTTAATTATTACTTTTTTTTGTTTGTTTAGATGCAAATCATCCAGTTGCATGCAGCTTGTGTAAGGTTTGACAAGCTGACAAAAAATAATTGGAGTGAAGTAGGAAGCTTGGAAATGAAAGATCTGGCTCCATTAAAGTATTTCCTAGGAATTGAAGTTTTAAGATCCAAGAAAGGTATTTTCTTGTCTCAGCAAAAATATGCCTTAGATCTGTTGAATGAACTGGTATGTTAGCATGTAGTCCAGCTTGCACTCCTATGGAAGAAAATTTGAAACTAGGTATGTATCTAAACCAAGTTCCTGCTTACAAGACATACTCTTAGAGATTAGTGGGGAGACTAATGTATCTTGCACATACTAGACCTGATCTAACTTATGCTCCAAGTGTTGTCAGTCAATTCATGCACTCTCCAAGCAAAGAACATATGAATACTGCCACTCGTACCCTGTGCTACTTGAAGTCATCCCCTGGAAAGGGAATTATGTTTACAAAAGGAGACAACCTGGGTATTGAAGGTTATACTGATACTGATTGAGCTGGGTCAATTGATGATAGACGATCAACATCTGGGTATCTCATATTTGTAGGTGGGAATTTAGTTACTTGGCAAAGTAAAAAAACAAGAGGTAGTAGCTAGATTTAGTGCTGAAGCTGAATATAGAGGAATGGCTAAGGGCATATGTGAATAACTGTGGATCAGAGTTCTAATGCAAGATTTACATCTTAAGCCTACTAGTCCTATGAAATTATACTGTGATGTGATAATAAGGCAGCATGTGATATTGCTCAAAATCCTATTCAACATGATAGAACTAAACATGTTGAAGTTGATAGACACTTTATCAAGGAGAAAGTAGTGGCAAAGCTCATTGAAGTGCCTCATGTTCGATCTCAAGATCAGCTTGCTGATGTACTCACCAAAGCAGTGTCAAGCAAAGTTTTTGATAGTTGTCTCAACAAGTTGGGCATGAGTGACATATATGCACCAACTTGAGTGGGAGTGTTAAAGATTGCATATGTTACAGTTATAACAGTCCTAATTTCTCTTATATTGTATGCATCACTAGCTGTACATGATAAAATAGGATCTAATTTTGTTTTTAGGCAGTCACAGCTTTCCTAGATTAGAATTCCCAGATCCTAAACTTTAGGATCTGAATTATGAATACAGTGGCTACATAATGCCCATCAAATGTAAGTTATACTGAACTATTTTTCCTAAACCTTTTCTTCTCCACATCATTTTATCCTCTGTTTTCGATAGTATCTTTTTTTTTTTGGCACATAATGAATGACTGCCAAATAAAACACATGTTTTAGGATAAGAACTTCTCTATTTTATAAATCAAGCAGAAGAATATTTACTTAATAAAAAAAAAGGGACCTTGAAAATTTAAGGTGACATTTAGAAATTTAAACGCTTGGACCAGCATGGCTGGTGATCCCCAAATCAACTTGAAGATAAAGATTTTTAATGTGGTTCCAACTCTCTTTGAAACTTCCAAGCAATTATGCCATTGAATGTCAAATCAGAGTTCGCAATTTGCAGAACTAGTCTCAATTGTTGACTTCTAATTTGTAACTAGTTGAATGCTTTGATAGATGATAGAGAGAGAAGTAGTTGTAAGGTCACTAGTGGAGTGTCATTTGCTCAAAATTTGAATTCAAAACCTCCTCTCTAGTACTATAGTAATTCATCAAATACTTTTAAAAGATGAGAATAATGTCTTCCATATAATAGCAGAAAAAAACTATAATATATGAGAAGAGGGTGAATATCAATAGGGTTAAAAATGGTTGTTCTAATTTCATTTTCAACGTGGGGCCTTCATTAATAATTGAGATCAATAATGGAGGTTGAAAGTACGAAGAAATTGGTTGTCCTGTTCAGCCTTATCATTCTCATATAAGACTTGAGTGAATTCGGTGGCAAATACTCGGATAGGGAGAATTAAAAAGCACCCAAATCTAAATAAAGCTCGATTACCTATTCTATTTAGCAAACATAATAAGACTACCCAATCCTCTCAGTAGAGGCTAATCACCCAGAAGGATCTTATGCCTAATACTATCGATGACTAGGATATTTTTTTAATAGTTTATGATCCTATAAAGATTTTATTGGCTAGACAAAGAGTTAAAGTCTTTTTAAACACACTAGTGATCACCAAAGACATGCTAAGTGTTAACATTAATTCCTACCGTATAGAACTTTAATGTAGCATACTTATAACAACGGATAGAATCTAATTAGCACCTAATATATTCTCAATATCGACAAATAACCACAAATTTTCTTGTGTATCGCACTATTTCCCCCACCACAAACGGACATTAAAGAAAGACGGTAGAATATCCGGCCAGCCTATAATCACATGCATGGCTACAACTGGAAGAGCAACTTGTGCATGGTTTGACCAGTTGACAAGAAATAATTAAGGTGAAGCCTGCCTGCCATACTACAGAGCCTTGAGATTTTGAGCCGAGAAGATCCTGGACTCTGGAGCATTTTGCGTTAAGAAATGGCGATGATCCTGGATGCTTTTGTTTCGACTTGTGTCGATAGGCTTGTTGCTCTGGTTGAGGAGAGAGTAGTCATGGTACTCGGGGTGAAGGATGAGCTTAAGACGCTGCAAGAAAAGATGGAGATGATCAAAGAAGTGCTCGAGTATGCGGAGAGGAAGAGGATCCAAGATCCGGCAATCAACAAGTGGCTGAACAAGCTGAAGGATGTCATGTATGACGCTGACGACATCATCGACATCTGCAGATACGAGGGGGGCAAGCTATTGGAGGATGATCAAGCGTCTTCTTCATCAAACCGACCGGTATGCTACCAATTCCCTCTTCTCTCCTGCTTTAGCACTATTCCAGCGCGTCATAAGATTGGACGCAAAATTGGAAACCTCAATGATAGATTGGAAAAGATCCACAAGAACAGACTAATGTTTACCCTTGAGCGCACTAAATCGGACGTCCACCATGTGGCGAGAGTGAATCATCGTATGACATCCCCACTTCTTGACGCTGACGTTGTGGGAATGGAGATCGAAACTGCTGCTGATGAGCTGGTGAAGAGGATACTTAGCATGGAAGGAAACCAACACCAAGTTTTTGCTATTGTTGGAATGGGGGGAATAGGTAAGACCACACTGGCTCAGAAAGTATACAATGACCCTGCAATTAAAAAGGACTTCTCTGTCATAGCATGGACATGTGTCTCAAAAAGCTACAAAGAAATTAAATTGCTGAAAGAGATCATCAATAATAGTAAAGGTGACTATGGACGAGCTGAAACCATGGCGGAACTCCAGCAAGTGCTAAGAGACCTTGTCGCTGGGAAGCGATTCTTTCTTGTGCTTGATGATGTTTGGCAATCAGATGTGTGGAGTAATTTACTTCGAGTTCCGCTTCAAAGCGGAGAAGGCAGTGGAAGGATCTTGATAACAACTAGAGACCAAAATGTTGCCAAGGGAATGGGAGCAATACACATTCATCAAGTTGAGCAATTGTCAATTGATGCTGGTTGGCAACTGCTATGCAAAAGAACTTATCTAAATAAGGAAGAAGATGTGCTGAGATTGAGAGATGTAGGGATTCAGATTGTAGAGAAATGTGGAGGCCTTCCTTTAGCAATCAAGACTGTTGCTGGCCTCCTGGCTACAAAGGACAATAATGAAAGAGAATGGCAGAATATTCTTGGAAGCCATGCATGGTCTATGAGCGAGCTTCCTGAAGAACTCAGGGGAGCTCTGTATTTGAGTTACGAGGACTTGTCCCCTCAACTAAAACAATGCTTCCTCTACTTCTCCCTCTATCCAGAGGATGAAATAATACCACGTGAAGATCTTATTAGATTTTGGGTGGCTGAAGGATTTGTTAAAGAAAAAGGAGGTGATCAAATTATGGAGGACACAGCAGAAGAATATTATAATGAGTTAGTTAGAAGGAGTCTCCTACAACCGGATCTTTATTCTATTGATGGGAGCGAATGCAAAATGCATGATCTTTTACGGTCTCTTGCTCAGCATTTATCAAAAAATGAAAGTTTCTTTGGAGACCCACAGTTGTTGAATCCTACCACTCTGTCTAAGATTCGTCGCCTATCTATTATAAAGGACGGAGGGACTATTATTAATTCTCCTATTCTAGAAAAAAAATATCCATGTTTGAGATCTCTGATGTCTTTTGGGATTCCTCAAAGAGTTGGGAACCATTTGCTTTTAAGATTTCCATGTCTTCGAGTGTTGGATCTTACTGAGGCTATTATTGAGAGCATTTCAGATTCCTTAGGAGATTTAATACATCTACGTTTGCTGGATCTCGATCGTACTAACATATCCAATCTACCGGATTCACTCGGTCGCCTAACAAATCTACAGATCTTGAACTTAATGGATTGTAAAAATCTACATGCCCTTCCAAAGGGTCTCACTCGATTGTGTAATCTAAGGCGTCTGGGCATCAAAGATACACCTCTATGTGATGTGCCGAAAGGGATAGGGAGATTGCAATTACTTAATGACTTAGAAGGATTTATAGTCGCCGATGAATGTGTAAGTGGTGAAATGCAAGACGGTTGGGATTTAAAAGAGTTAGAGTTTCTCGACCAACTAAGATGGTTACAAATAGAGAAGTTGGAGAGGACAATAGATGGGGTTCTCGTTCTTGAAAGAAAGCATCACCTTAGAAGATTAATATTAAAGTGCACACTACAAGCCGAGCAGGCTAGTGCTCAGCAATCATACTCTGAGGAGGAGATTGACAAGATTGAGAATTTTTTTGAGAAATTATCCCCTCCTCCATGCTTAGAAGAGCTTAATATTGTTGGTTTCTTTGGCCGTCGTTATCCCAGTTGCATTGCAACCTCTCTTTCGAGACTAACAACAT
Source organism: Typha latifolia (assembly GCF_019914945.1). Taxonomy (NCBI): domain Eukaryota; kingdom Viridiplantae; phylum Streptophyta; class Magnoliopsida; order Poales; family Typhaceae; genus Typha; species Typha latifolia. Next base: position 14,150,589 of record NC_133088.1, on the reverse strand, counting down.
TGAAACTTCGTGATTGCATCTCTTGTTCGCACCTTCCGCCACTAGGCCAATTGCCATATTTGAGATATCTTAAAATTACAAGAGCATTAGCAGTGGTAACCATTGGCCTAGAATTCCTAGGCAATGGGGTAAGGGTGGGCTTAGATGTTGCAACGGCTTTTCCCAAGCTTGAATTCCTCATTTTCCGACATATGCCTAACTGGGAAGACTGGTCCTTAGGTGAAGAAGTTGAGAAAAATGCATCAATCGGAGAAAAGATTGCACCATCCTCTTCTCCATCATTGCTGCCTCGTCTACTGTATTTGGAGCTTACAGACTGTCCAAAGCTGAGAGCTCTTCCAGAAGGATTGAAGCACGCGACAGTGTTGCAAGAATTCCGCATAGAAGGAGCTCATAGCCTGAGGGCAGTGGAGAACATCCCTTCCCTATCTCAGTGGCTTGTGATCGAAGGAAGCAGCAACATAGAAAGGGTCACAAATCTTCCCCAACTAAGAGAGCTCCAAGTGGTTCGTTCACCTGCTCTGAGTTGTGTCCAGAGTTTAGATGCGCTGCAAATCTTGTATGTAGAAGATGAATCGATGGAGTACCTTCCTGAGTGGGTGTCAGGACTGCTCCACCAACGACAACACCTTGACAACAACAATGACCTTGAACTTATGCTGCACTGCAATCTCCGTGTGCTCGAGAGATGCCAAATGGAACGCCAAGATTGGCGCATCATCAAGCTGTTTTCAAAGGTTCGTGCCTACACCGCCGATGGAAGTGGGTATTTGGAGTACACCAAATCACCATTCAGCTACGACAGCAACCTACGAGAGCAGCTCAGAGGTCTTCTCTTTCTTTTTCCATTCTCACTGCATATATTTTCATGTTACTGAGAGGCTGTCATACATATTTGCTTTATTTTTCACTATTCTATTCTAGGTATTCCGTCTAAATTTAAGTATACTTTAGTCTCTTAGAACTGTTTCTGAAGCACTTAAATGTCTCCTTTTGAAATACACTCGTGACATAGAATTGAAATTTCATTTTAAGTTCAATAACGGTTATACCCTTTCTTTATTGGTTTTAATCTTGGAATTGATCCCCTACGGTTGTCTGTTCATCAATTCTGGTTTTTCTCTTCACTTTTTTCTTCAATTTTCCTACAAGCAGCTACTATTGTTGTCTATAAATTAAGATGATCTTCAATTTGGGGGGAAATAAAATTGATCTAATCATTCTTTCTGTAGATTATACTCTTTCCGCAAGCTGATTGGTACATATAACAGACCAATATCATGAACTACTAGATTCCCGTAATATGCCTATACTAGTTAGTATTATAACCAACAATATTTATTAACTATAGATGACTACAGATAGATCTAGCATGAGTATTCATGTCTCAGCAAAGAACTGCTATCACCCCAATCAATTTCCAGAATAGTCGATTTCTTTTTATTTCACTTGACCAAACACATATAATTATTTTGGTTCTTAATATGATCCCTAACTAATTTTTGCATGGGTCAGAAGACGAAGAAGAAACGGAAGAGGGAACTGAAGGAGGATCAGAAATGGAGGGAACTGAAGAAGAATGAACAGAGGAAGAAGGAAGTAAAGGGCCAAAAGAAGGTACAGAAGGAGTAGACTAAGGTGGAGAAGAATAAGAAAAAGGATCATAAGAGGAGGATAGGAAATGATTATTTGAACAATTCATGAAGTAAAATTAGTACCTTGCCAAGAAGGATAGATCTATGAAAAGCGAATTCCTACATCTCAATGTCACAGTAAGTCAATTTTCATTGTCTTTACTAAAATAGTTGCCTCAATGTGATATATCCAGAGGTAATTGCTCTTCTTCCAGATCTACTTTCAGGTTGAACATACTCGAGGTTGATGCATCGTAATCCTGCCTTTCATTACTAGTAGCATGTATGTTGGAACATTGTCTATTATCTTAATTTGTATTCCTTTCTTACTATTGGAGTGGATATGACTTGTAAAGCATTGGTTTGCAACAACCTCTGTAACCTACTATACAATTCGTATAGCTACTGCTGTTGTTATTTGTCAACTTAAAACTTATTAATGTTTGTTTTATGATATAATTGTTTACCTGTTGTGGTTGCTTGTAGATTTATTGATGTAATGTCTAGCTATACTTGTTTGTGTGTCAATAACTCAAGGGCATCGTTCTCCTATCTTTAATCGCCAGCTTGTCTGTTGTTATAAATTGGTGAAAGCTCCATTCCTTTTATTTCAATTCACTTGTCTAGAAATTAATCTCATTTGAAGCAAACAATGTTCATATGAAAGTAATTTTACTTGATTTATGTCCTATATATATATGTATGCTTCTCTTGCAATCTAATTAAGGTCTGCCTTGAAGGAGTAGTTGACTTGTGGTGGGGAAGCATAAATAGATAGGAAAGGGTCAAATAATAGGTATGGAGATGTACAATCTGTACATAGTTGTGCAGAGCTTCTTATTAGGATGAGAGATAACTTTGAACTCAATATATTACACATATGGAGTTATTTCGTTACATGATACATTGCTTCTTTTATAACATAAATTCTCCTCACTCTTATTAATGACCAAACAAGTAACACATTCTCTGAGTAACTTATACTAAGAATTTTGAACTAACTCCAACAAGAGTGCAATACTTACACAATGGCAAACTCCTCCATCACACATAGGACCACATTAATTAGTTACTTCTCGGTTCACCATTCTCGATTAAGCCTTTTATCCCAATTAAAAGTTGCATTAAGTTTAGGCCCATTAGTGTATGTGACACTAAAGTTATATTAGAGTCCAAACCTAGCTAGTTAAGGGATCCTGGCAAACACATTCAAACTTTGTCCAACTAAGAAGCTCATAGATCATTAGGTTTAGGCCCATTAGTGTATCTGACACTAAATCTTGTGGCTGAACTCTTTCACAGCATTTGGATTCCACAAAGGGAAATAGAAACCAAACACTTATTGATCAAAAATCTCTCCCCATCACTTGAAAAAGTTGCATCCACTATAAGGAAAAGATGCCCAACTAACCAACTTTTCATGCCTAACCATAGAAAGCAGATGAAGCCACTAGTGTGCCTTTTTCCATTTACATTAGATTAGCTACGTTGACATCTTCTCTTCTTTTAGGCGATGAGAAGGAAAGCAATGGCATTTGTATACTAATTGACACTAATATCTTCTATGGTAGGCAGGCTTGATCGTAGATGAGCCCAGCTAGATCTTGCGAATGATATCACCAAATATTTCAAAGTTAGTGCTCATTGAGTCCTTTTAATTTGCAGATATTGCCATCCCATAATGCAAAAGGCATTCAATTGCTGATGTCTAATTGGTTCCAACTAGAAAGCCATTCTCTCCACTACCCAGAAATAAATGATACTTATTCTAAGTTGCATTCTTAGTGCTTCATGTTGGCTTCTTTAGTGCTATGGAGGAAATAATTAATTAAATCATTCTTTCAACTCATGATAATTCACTCAATGTCGGATTGTTGCATTTTCTTTTCTTTTCTTTTCCTTTTCTTATCCTTTTTGAAATAGAAATATAAATTTAATGATGGTCGCTAAAATTCAAAGTACTATCCATTTTTTGTTCCTTGTTTTCATATAATTTATCAGAATAGATGGCATGGTATCAGTATTGGCATTAACTATGAGACTAAACCTTACACAGTGTAGGAGAGGGCAAATTAAGGAAGGCATTATAATGGCGAAAAGAAATTATAATGTTAAAATACATTGGATTACCTATATCTGTAGTGTGAAGTGGAGTCATACCTAACTCCAGCACGGCAAATTGTCGTAATAATAAGCCACTACTTTTACTCTAAACATGCACCACAGTCCACAGCCATACGAAAGACTCCAATATCTTGTTCTCGACGTGGATATTAAAGAAGCAAAAGAGGAAGTGCCCCTCACGGGGATCTGCACAAAAGCCACTGGAAAAGTCCTTCCTTTGGACGTCTGGTTGCAATCTTCCTTTTTATCTTCTTCTCTCTCTCTCTTCCTTTTTCTTTTTTTTTTTTTTCTATCATCAATCTGCAAGCTGATTATAGATTAAACATAAATACTAATCTTTCTAAAAATGGGGTAAATTATAAATCATTACGGATCAAATCAGACGCATACTTAATTTTTAATTTTTTTTGACAAAAAAATTTAAGCTCATAAGTACCTAAACTTGTAATTTCCTACCACAGATTGGTACACAAAGTGGTGAGTAATTTTTATCTTCTTTTCTTCTCTTAGTTTGTTTTTATTTTCTCTGTCTTCCTAATGATGCTAAAATTCTAATCTTATTAGCTGCTAATAAATGCCCCGTGAACAAGATACGAGGACTGAAGGCTTTCGTGGGCTAAGGAACAAGATCTACATCAGAGTTGACTTTGCTTAGAGGTTACAAGACAATGCGTGCACTCTTCTACATGTCGAACATTTTACATCTAAACTCATTTGATTCTGCTTGCATTTGTCGTGGAAAGTAAAGTCCAAGATGGAGCCCTTTTTTTTTTTTTTTTTTTGAATTAAAGTCCAAGATGGAGCTTGTTATTGTTGTGAGTAATATTTTGCATCTAGATCGATCCCGTACGAACCCCTCTACACAGGCGCAACTCCCAACGGTCAGTAATGTGACACGTTTTAGTTTCTCTTTGTCTATCTCATCCGTCTCTGTCCGCATTTCCAAAAGTCAAACCTCCCCCTCTACCCGTTCACCGACTCCCCCCGTCCCGTCATCACCCCTCTCTCGAATCCTTCACCTAAAACCTAATTAAACCGAGACAGGAACTCTCACCGCGAAGTCCACGTTAGTAATACGACTCCGCACGGACGATATATGATGATGAGACAAAGAGGTGAATCGAATCTAGACAGCGATCTTTTCTTTAACCCCTGTGCGGTCGCTCTCCTATCGCTGAATCGGGCGTTGGCTAAAGCGGCGACGCACGTGTCGCGCCCGCTTTTGACCTTTGACTTCTCCCGACATCAGCCCTACCGGCTCCCCCCGGTCGCTTGCTTCCTCTTTCTCCTCGACCGCCAAATGCTCTCTCTCTCTAGTGGACTTCCCAAATCAAAATACAGCGTATCATGATTAAGTGTAGATTATGACGAAATAAATATGCTATTGAGGGGATCTTCTTCGAAAATGTGAAGCATTTCTCTTTTAATGTATATTGTAATAAGCTGAATAAAGAATTATTCGAGTTGAAGAATTGGAGTCATCGAAGTGGTTGTTATTCTTTATGATGACACTCAGGAGTCAAAACCAAACTAAACCCAACCTCTCTCTCTCTCTCTCTCTCTCTCTCTCTCTCTCTCTGTCTCTGTCTCTCTTCACTGCCAAGATATCTCTTCTGCTACCCACTTCTGGCTCTGTGCTTGTTTAGATGGTAGAACTCCAAAAATCCAGCACAAGCAGCAAGAATCTCGTGGGAGATCAAATGGGTTTCTCCAATTATAGCTCCTGAGGCCGAAAGGAGCCTTCTTTGTGTACTCCTCCTCTTTCTCCTATTTCCTGGTTCTGGCATCAGCTGAGATGAGGAGCATGGGAGCCCCATGGGGGTTTCTCTTGATCTTGCTCTCCTTCCAGGCTAAACCCATCGATTCCCAGAACCTGAGCTCATGCAGCTCTGCGGATTTATATGCGTTGCAGGGCTTCTCCAAGGGGCTCGATTCTGAGATCAAAGGTTGGACCTTGGATTCTTCTTCCTCCTCTGATTGCTGCAACTGGGTTGGAATCTCTTGTGATGCTTCGATGGGTTTAAGCCCGAGGGTGGTCGAGTTGGATCTCCAGGCCATGAAGCTTAAAGGGTCTATATCCGATTCATTGGCTGGATTGGTTTATCTACGATTGCTCAAGCTTGCCTCCAATTTCCTGAGAGGAGCAGTTCCAATCCGGCTGTTTCATCTCCGCCAATTGGAGTACCTTGATCTTAGTAGTAACGAGCTCTCCGGCTCCATTCCAATGGATTTGTACCTTCCTTCGATTCAGGTGTTCAACATCTCCTATAATACATTCGATGGTAGTCACCCAGTCCTCAATGGCTCGACCAATCTGACCAAATTTGATATAAGTTTCAATTTGTTCGCCGGCCGCATCGACACAAGCATCTGCAATTCCTCTGCCATAATTCAAGTCCTTCACTTCTCAATGAATCTTTTCGCAGGCGATTTCCCGGTTGGTTTTGGGAATTGTGGATCCCTTGAGGAGCTCGCCGTGGATCTGAATGGGTTTTCAGGGAACTTGCCTGATGATTTGTTCGAGATGTCATCTTTGAGGATGCTATCTGTTCAGGGAAATCAGCTATCAGGAAGGATGAGCACAAGATTCAGTAATCTCTCTAACCTTATTCAGTTGGATCTCTCATTCAATTCATTTTATGGCAATATCCCAAATGTTTTCGGTAGCCTTAAGATGCTTGAATATTTCTCTGCGCTATCTAATAGTTTCAGAGGTTATTTGCCATCTTCCTTGTTGAATTTGTCACCACTTAGAGTGCTGTATTTAAGAAACAATTCTCTGAGTGGAGAGATTAAACTCAATTGCTCCGCCATGACTCGGTTGAGCTATCTCGATCTCAGTACAAATTTGTTCAGTGGTTCTATATATGATCTGTCTGAATGTTTGGAATTGAGGACCTTGAATCTTGCTAGGAACAGCCTTAGTGGTGAAATCCCTATCAGTTTCAGGAATCTTAGCTCACTGTCCTACATCTCACTTTCGAATAACAGCTTCTCAAATTTATCTTCAGCCTTGGGAATCCTACAGGATTGTCCGAGCCTTACCGGTCTGGTCCTGACAAAGAATTTCTTTGATGGAGAGGCAATGCCGCTGATCGGGATTCATGGATTCCAAAACATAGAGGTCCTTGTTATAGCAAACTGTCATCTTTTGGGATCGATACCACCTTGGCTGGCTACTTTTACCAAGTTGAAGGTTTTGGATTTGTCATGGAATCGCTTGGATGGGACCATTCCTTCATGGATAGGAAATCTTGAGCATCTCTTCTATTTGGATTTTTCCAACAACTCACTCACTGGAGAAATCCCGATTAGTTTGGCAAAGATGAAGGGTCTTATTAGTTGCAATAGCTCGCAGCAACCGACACAGACAGAGGATTTCCTATTCTTCATTAAACGGAATACTACTGGGAAGGGATTACAGTACAATCAGGTTAGCAGCTTCCCACCTTCTTTAATCCTAAGCAATAATATGCTTATTGGACGGATATTGCCAGGGTTTGGAGATCTTAAGAATCTCCATGTATTAGATTTAAGCAGGAATAGGCTATCAGGGACAATACCTGAGGAGCTATCAGGCATGTCAGGCTTAGAGACTTTAGATGTGTCACACAACAATCTCACTGGAAGTATACCTTCCACGCTCATGAAGCTCAGTTTTCTCTCAAGCTTCAGTGTGGCCTACAATAATTTGTCTGGTCCGATTCCAGAAGGCGGCCAATTCTCAACCTTCTCCAGCTCGGATTTTGAGGGAAACCCAGGTCTATGTGTTCTTCATTTAACTTCATGTCAGTCTAAGGTTGCTGTGCAATCTGCAAGCCGAAGGCAAAAGAATAAAGGTGCTATCATAGGAATGTCCATTGGCATTGGAATTGGAACAGCTTTTGTTCTTGTTATCATCTACCTATTTGTGTCAAGAGCTGGTTCGAGAAGGCAGGAACATGCCACAAAGGCTGTTGCAGATGCCAATGGAAATTTTGAATCGGCGGCATCCTCATTGGTGCTTCTTTTTCAGAACAGCAACAACAAAGAGCTAACCGTGAATGATATCTTGAGATCCACAAACAATTTCGACCAAGCTAATATAATTGGCTGTGGGGGCTTTGGTCTAGTTTATAAAGCAACTCTACCGGATGGCACAAACACTGCAATCAAACGGCTTTCTGGTGACTATGGACAGATGGAGAGGGAATTCAGAGCAGAGGTAGAAACCCTTTCTAGAGCTCAACACAAGAATCTTGTTCTTCTTCAAGGATATTGCAGAATTGGGAGCGATAGACTCTTAATCTATTCATACATGGAGAACGGGAGCTTGGACTATTGGCTTCATGAAAAGCACGATGACCGGTCTACACTAGATTGGGATAGAAGGCTTAAGATAGCTCAAGGTGCAGCGCGAGGATTGTCATACTTGCACCAATCATGCCAGCCTCATATACTTCATCGCGACATCAAATCAAGTAACATCCTTCTTGATGAGAACTTTGAAGCTCATTTAGCTGATTTTGGGCTTGCTAGGCTAATTCTGCCCTATGACACTCATGTGACCACCGATCTAGTGGGGACATTGGGCTACATCCCTCCTGAATATGGCCAATCCTCGGTAGCAACTTTCAAGGGTGACGTGTATAGTTTCGGTGTCGTTCTCTTGGAGTTGCTTACAAGTAACAGGCCAGTGGATATGTGCAAACTGAAAGGAGGCAGGGAGCTTGTTTCTTGGGTTCTTCGAATGAAGGAGGAGGACCGTGGTGCTGAGGTATTTGACCAATTAATATATGATAAGAAGCATGACAGTCAGATGATGCAGATGCTTGAGATTGCTTGTCTTTGCTTAAGTGACTCCCCTAAACTGAGGCCTCTAACCTATCAATTAGTTCTATGGCTTGACAACATTAGTATTGCCAGCAAAGCTATATAATGAGACAAGTCTACCTTATATCTTGCCAAAATTGAAGGTCTTCCAGTGGCTTCATCCCTGAATTCTGCAGCTTATTTGGAAACATGTGATATGCTGACTCCAAGATGCTTTCTCTGGCATTCAGATATCAGGTGTACATATTATCTGCACATCCTTGGCCGAGTTCTTGACCTTATCGTTCATTTCCTTTCATATATCCTCACAACTCTTTGAGCTTTTCGCCTTCATAGATCCATTTCCTTCTATAGATAAGGAGGTTATATCCATCAGAGGAGATACCATATGCATATTAAGATGTGAGTTACACTTGTTAAATAAAAGAATTAATTTGGTCCTCTCTAAGTATCTGACATTTTCTTGCTGATCAAGAGCGAGGCATCAAAATTACATCCATTATGTATGTACATACATGTCTGTATACGGTAAAAGCAGTCAATATAGTACTCAATCAAGAACTTTATTCAGTTATTAATCTCAGTCTCTTTATTTTTTATAGAATATTATCACTTCACTGAACTGTATGATGTGCTTTGGTTACACTACATGTATTTATTTACACATATTGCATAGTCCCTTGATCACATTTAGCCTTAGTATTTCCTTATGCAATCTTATGGATCTTGCTATATAAGTATTTGGAGTTATTCCACTATTTCCATTCTGTCATGTTTGAGTAAACAACCCCTATCTCATATAGAGAGAGTAATTAAACACAATGACTAGTTAACAACAACTTTCAATACTACCCATCATATAGCAGCAACAAATATATACCCTTTTTTTTTTTTTGGAGAAAGAAACATCAAATATCCACAATTGCTGTGCAATGAGACTTTTCTTGATGAGAGCTGTCATTAATTTCAAACAATGATAAGGTCAAGTACATATCGTCTCCATGAATCAATGCTAAAATTCCTATAACAGGGAGAGTTGACGGATATTACAAACTATAATGCTGCACTGTAAACATCCTCTACTCCTGAAGACCCTGCCCGTTGAAATGTATGATAGCCCCCTTTGTCAACAATTGAATTCAGTGTCATCTTCTATCTCATGCACAGCCTGGAGAGGACCACGTCCAGAAAGGAACCCGCTCTCGGATATGTTCATGGGCCCGTTTCCAAAAAGGCATACTTGTGGTTCAATCCTATTCATCCTATTCCACTCCTCATCAGACAAAGACCAGTCAAAAATATCTATGTTTTTACGTATCCTCTCGGGCTTTAGGCTGCACGGAAGGACACTCGTTCCTCGCTGCAGTCCCCATCGAAGAATTACCTGTCAAATAGGGAAAACACATGCAATCAAGAAAACTGTGCATTTAATCCACCCAAATATGTATATATATATATACACACACACAACAATGCAGCTCAATTCACCATGTATGCTGGATGTATTTACATAACATCTAAACTAATTTTGGATTAAAGGAAAGATATATAATTCCATTAGCTTTTCAAAAGGAAACTGATCCAACAACAGAGTGAATTGCACAACACGGTTGCTTAAAAAGAAATGCACCCTTGATTATACTATTTACTGCAATCAATCCCACAACACTAGAAAATGAAACAAAATCATGCATCTATTTGTGCACTGTTGCCTCAATTCAAGTTTAAGGTGTCACTACTCAGGAGGAGTCAAGAAGACAAGAAAAGACTGGTAGAAGCAGCTAGGAATGACACGTTGGCGGAACATAGACTAAATAGAGCTGAATGGTAGAAAAAGATGATGTACACACCCAAAAAGGAAGTACTGCCAAATGGACTAAACTTATCTAAAAGCAAAAGGCCGGAACTTGGATCTTCCATATTTACTGAACGAGAAGGAAAATGAGTTTGTGAAATGTCATTTCTGGTTTTATCTCGTCTGTTGAGAGTACACATGATTGGAGTACATGCAAACTAGAAACTCACTCGATTGTGATTAAGAAATCTTTTAACACAACTGAACCAGAATCAAAGTTGTAAATCATGATATAGAACAGAACCTCAACTGTCTTCCAGTCATATCAAATGAGATTATGAGACATCAACTGGTGCCATCAAAACCATGAGTTTAGATCTTCAGTAAAGTTCTTGTTACTGATTATAGCCCATCAGTAATCACTCCAATATGAACATATTAATGGAAATCATATGGTCCTACACTTAGAGCAGTAGATGACTCTAGACCTTTCGGGGAAATATATTAACCTTTTTTTATGTAATGGACAAGAGGAAGAGAGAAAGAAACAAAAACAAGCGGTAAATAAAAACTTATCAGCTTATCCATATTTACATTCATATCGTAATCTTAGGGCTTTAGATGTGATATATGATATCTTAATACAGAACTTGTCCATTTCATCCTACCTAGATAAATATAAAATTTAATAAAAAAAAAAAAAATATATATATATATATATATAGGTTAACATTTACTTTCACTGTGATACTTTTACTTGAATTGAACTTTTGAAATAAGATCAGTTTAGCTCGCATCTTGCCTTCCTGTATTCACTCTAATGAAGCAGAAAGGAAAGAATCCATCGTTCCTTAAGTTACCGTAATCCATCTCAGAAGTTAGATAAAGAAAGCAACCTATATGGCTATATCTAGACAGCATCTGCAATCAAATTAAACAAGTACCTCATGCTATTCAATGCCATTCAGTGATAAGGAGGAGAATTTCAGCTATGTATGAAAAATCCTATTACTGACAAAAAGGATGTCAACTCATTTTCTTCCTCCTCTTATGCTTCATATTGCTAGAGTAACTTTTAATCTTTACCATGGATATATATGTTTAGTCACTTGACCGCTTTTCATATCAACTCTAAACGAAACCAATCAGACCAAGAAAACAATTTGTAGCTTTGAAGAATTTGAAACGATGCTATAAAAGGCATCCAGGAGATGTGGTTGGTCAAGGGATTGTACAACACATGTGCAGTAGATGGGTGTAAATGTAGGCAGTTGAGGCACATATGTTTCTTTTGTAACACTCAAGTTTATAATCATAAAAGACTATTTAAAAAGCACATTAATATATAGTTTAATATCAGTTTACTGTATATATTAGTACAATAAGGATTTAGAAAAAGATAATGACATACTATGTTTCGCTTATACTGATTGGTCTTATATGGAGCCTCCAAGCCCCAAAGAGACCGCAAATGCAAATGTGACCGCATAGACCATATTTTAGAACAATAAGTTGAATTTTCAGATAATCTACAAAATAAAAAAGGTTGTAGCATTACCTGCTCGGCTGTCTTTTTATGGTACCCTGCAATATTTGTAACAACAGAAAGCTTCAACATTGGTCCGTGCACTGATCTTGATCTTCTAAATGATATCCTAGGGGTCCCAAGTTCATCTTCTGATCCACTATCAGATAGGCTAGCACCAGTCGTTGGCATACCAGGAGTTGCAGGCACTCCTAATGGAGTGTGTGCAGACACATGGATACCTTTTTCTTGACAAAACTTTACAAGCTCATCCTGCCTCCAAAAAGGGTGCAACTCCACCTAAGAATAATCAACGGGTATTACGTCAGCAAAACAAGAGCAAGAATGATCATTGATATTAAGTCAGCTAAACAGGAACTGCGTCCCAACTCCCAACCATTTTGAATCAGCTGCATGAAACATTCTCCAAAATCACTTAAACAAGCTATAAGTTAAAGAGATAAATCAAACAAAAGCCGCATCAAAATTTCTCGGTACAACATATGGGATCACTGCAGTCCTTCAGATACTCTTTCCTCTTGAGTCAAGGACTCAAGATTCTCTCATCTACCAAAAGCACCAACTGGCAACCTCCAAGTCCTCTATGTCCTAATATCATAAGTAATCCTATCTATCAATTTCTAGCACTTCATTTTACAGTTCAAAGTAATTTTCCCAGACAAACTGGCTTTAAATAGCTATATAAACATATTGAAGAAAGAAATAAATCACAGTTTCTGCTATATAACAAAGAAGACAACTATAATTTTGACAAGAAAAAACCCCTGATAGAAATGGTCCTGATACATGGATATAATGGTAATATGATTTGGGCGATTCTTTTCTATAGTTGCCTTAGTTTCTAATCATTAATTAACATAGAAAGTCTGCATTGTCATGTGGTTATCGATTGTGGAGTCAGCATTTTAATCTTACTAAGATAAGGAAAAAGAAATTTCAGAGAACTTCTAATATAGAAGGATAGCTAATAACTTAAGATGCTGGTTGATCTAAAGTTAAGCACAAAAGAAAGAAGAAAGCTTGCAGCACAAAGTATCAATTCCTGCTTGATTTCATACAGAACATACTTGTAAACAGCTATGCAATTCTTGCCAGGTTGACTTCTATTAGGGAATTCTGAAGATATATATTCAACAATAATTTAGAAAAGTCGGTATATCCAAAGCTGGCATTTTATCAAAATAACCAGCAGCTGATGAACTCTTCAAGTGTACCACTAAGAAACCTTCAATGAACAATAAAATAGTATTTCTTACCATGATCTGACTTCCCTAGAAAGCAATATGTATGCTTCAATCAGTTGCATACTTGCATTACAACTCAGCCTATAGCAGTATACGTTAGTTTCTTACACACTTCCTCTGTATTAGCTTTCAGAAACTTTCTCTTACTCATTTTAAGCACATCGAAATGCAGATTATTGACTATTGAGACATGCGAAAAGAAATATGAGATAAACATACCTGATTGACTGCTGGAACTATCTTGGCAAAGTGAAGCAATTCCCTAATCTGCTGAACATTGAAATTGCTAACACCAATAGCACGAACAAGACCCATGCCAACGAGACCTTCCATAGCCTTCCATATTGGCTTTAACCTTTGCAAGAATTGTCGGTACTCACTTCCTGATTTCCATGGAGGATCAGTAGCATCTTCAATAGCTGAACTCTCTGGCCAATGTACTAGATACAGATCTAAATATGAAACACCAAGGCTCTTCAAAGAAACTCTCACAGAATTCTCAACCCTCTTGTGAGAATTAGTGGCACAGTACAGTTTGGAAGTCAAGAACACATCTTCCCTCTTAAGTCCATTACTAAAAGCTTCATTCAATGCCTTCCCCACCTCACCTTCATTCCCATATAGATGAGCACAGTCTATGTGGCGATATCCGACCTCCAAAGCTGTTGTAACGGCTTCAATGCAAATATCTCCTCCAGATTGCCATGTTCCAAGCCCTATAGCTGGAATCTTTGCCCCGGTGTTTAACACAAAGTAGTTCATAGTTGTTGTTCCCTGTTTCTTCATTCTTCCAATCTAAGCCAAAACAACAGAAATACAAGAAGAAAAAGAACGTAGTTTAGGAGCTAAAACAACAAAACATGAAAGACACAAATCCCATTAACATTCAGGGATATTTTTTTAACAGATTTGATGTACAGATGAATCAAGGAAAGCTAGAACTTCCGGTAAAAGATAGAACTCAAGTAAAAAAAAAACCCACTAAAATTTGATACTAAACAACTCAGCGGAAGCGCCATTTCTCCATGTAGGACACCAAAATGCTCGTTTATGTCTAATGGCCCAAAATTATCTAGGGTACCAAAAGTGCAAGGCAATAACATTCGCAGTAGAAGGAAAAATCCATACATCAATCTATATTCAACTGAATACAATCTGACCAAACCACCATGGGCCCAATCAAAAGAACCGAATCAAAAACACACCAAAAAAGGGCAATCAAACTAAGTTTTAGAAGAGATCCAGCGAAGGAAACGCCTCAAAAAAAAAATACTCAAAATCTTTACCAATGATTAAACGGGAACCAAAAAATCAAACCAAAATCGCACCTTTCGCTCCTTCTCTTCTTCAATTACCCAGAAACATTAAACGGAAACACAGCCGATAATTCCTCGACACTTCCCTAACGAACTACCAAAAAACCCATATCTCCCTTTTCAACAAACACCACCAAAAATAAAAGGGAAGAAAAAAGAAATCTTAACAGAGAGACGTGTTCAACACCAACAGTGGGTCTAGAAGAAAGCCCAAACTCGGGGGAATGCCAATCCAAGTACATCCAAAGCCACGTCGCTGGCTCCCTAATCTATTCAATAAAAGAAGAGAGAGAAGATAGAGATAGAGATAGAGATGGAGAGAGAAAAGCTGCGTTCCTTTCTCCAAGCGCTCACCTAACCAAGACGACCAGGAAATCCACCAACCCTTTTAAAAGTGGAAAGCCTTTATGTCACCCAACTGGTTCGCTTCTCCCCTCTTCGTTCTTCTTCTTCTTCCTCGTGTTTGTTTACTTTTAAAACCCAAGTACTGGGTCTTAGGAGAGAGAGAGAGAGAGAGAGAGAGAGAGAGAGAGAGAGAGAGAGAGAGACACCTCTCTTTACGTTGTCGTCCTCAAAAATAAAACATCACTTCTCCAGGGTTGTTTCCAAGAAAAAGCCAAAGAAAGCGAAACGGTCCCTTGGCCAAAAGACTGTGCTTGTCCCTATGTGAAAATAAAGTAACTTCTTTTTTTATCCTCTTTATTGGGTCGGGATAGTAAAATTGACCGAACCCGTTTACCCGGACCCGGAATGACCTAACCCGCCAAAGTTGTTCCTTGGTACAAACAACGATGGTGCCACTTTTTACCATGATAATATTTTTGGAGAAATTATAATTTACCCTCCCATTATTTGATTAACTCTAAACTTAAACACTTAATTCACACACTTAGTCCGTAGAAAAACTTAATTACGTCTATAAAAATATAGTTTGATTTAGCTGGAAGGATAGTTTGGTTATCGGAATCAATCTACTAAATAAATCTACAAAAATTTAATTTGATTTAGGTGAAAGGACCAATAATTTTAGTTGAAAAATTTAACAATTATAATTTGGTCTGAATTGGATCGAAGAGATTATTCATTTATTTTTATTTTTTTTAAATCTACTAAAACTATACCATTTTTTTATTCAAATCATATGCATATAGCGTTATATTGTAATAAAATAAATCTCAATAGTTTAAGAAGATAATCAAATATATATATATATATATGACAGTAAAAAAAAAGTTGAAGTGCTTACAAGGCCGGCAAAATGGGTAAGTCCTTGAAGTCATGTGTGTTTGTACATCCACTTTGGATGTTGGAACTTGGATGAGGACAGCAAAATGCAGCATTTAAGACAAGAACTGTACATTTGGATACATCTGCAATAATTCCAATCATGATGAGTAGTGTTGGACTGTTACGCCAATCTTTTTGTCGGTAGAACGGTCTAATGACCATAACTATTGCAGCTTTGACTTCATAAAAGCTTTGGCCAGACTTAGATTTATCATTCACGTAGTAGTGAAACTGAAACGAGACAAATATGAGATTAGAAGTTACTCATATTTTACTCTATATCTTTTTAGATTGCTAAGTCCTACTGAGTTTTGTCAGCTAATTAGTTAGCTCTCGTCGCTTCAAAGTTATCTTCTTCGTCTTCTTTTTATAATTTCTTATTCTAATTATATTATTGATATTATTTTATATATAAGTCTAATTATAATTTTATCTTTTTTATTTAACTAAAATTATTTTAAAAGTGATCCATTTCGTTTCTACCGTCATTCACCTGTTTCATTTATTTATGCTCAATTTTTTTTTCAATTCAAATTTTCCACATATCTCCTCTTTTTATCATCATCCAAATATCTCATTGTATACTTATGAATATGTATTGCATATCTATAACAAATAAGAATAATTTAAATTTATATATTAAATCAAGGGTACTTTAGTAATTTTTAGTTCTTATTTATACTTTATCTCACATTTATGTCTTTTTTTTTTTTTTAAAATAGTCACCAACCGGAGGGGAAATAGGGTAAAAATCATAATAACAAGCTTTATATTTGGCTGAATTATAGACCAAACGATAATTAAAGCAACGTATCAAGAACAGGTTTCTCATGCACAATAAGAGAAAAAGAGAGAGCAAAGCTCTAAAATTAAACATTCGCTTGGCCAACCATAGCTGCACAACAGATAAAAGCAAACATGAGTCTTAAAAGGTTGAGCATACAACATGCCTAGAGAGAATACAGGCACATTAGGGATGGAGTATATCGATTGCTTGAAGGCTCTATTACCAAACCAACACAAAAATAAACAAAAACAACAAGAATAGGGTAGATCTACCGATAACATCCACGACTAGAGAATCTAGAGATACAGATTAGCAAATTAGTGGGAGGACCCAACATTCCGGCTCTTGAAATAGGGGGAGGCAAAGCAAAACAGATAGGTAGTGATGGCAAGCGCTGGTGGGCCGGGATCAACACAAAGGAGGTCTACGACAACATCGTAAGCAACGGTGAGGCGAAAGGATAAGAAGAGGACCAAGGCGAGGTTCGTCGTCCTCAGAGCAAACGTCGCTAGCGAGGCTGAAGACTGGGACAAGGTCCACAGCAGACGATGCAAGCGCGGTTGGCTGAAAGTGGAGGAGGAGGGATGGACAACTGCAGCGGAGACACCAACATGAGAATGGAGTTGCAGGGTGGACGACTACGAGGAAAAGAGTGACCGCATAGTAGAAAGAGAGAGTAAAAAGCCAACCCAAAGGGGGAGGGGAGGAAAACATCACCCCTACACCTAGCCTATGAGCGGAATGACCGGAGGAAACCCCTCTTGCTTAATAACCTAGTCTACATTAGATATACAATTTTAGAAAAAAATATTTTAAATTCTTTTTTTATCTCTTAATCTCAAAGTGAACAAGGCTGTACATTCTTCAGCAGCTTGGGTATACCAACAACCGGAAATGTCCAAAAATCAAAATATCTGTACCTCTTCAAAAACTCTCAGTAGCTCTCTTATTAGCAATCTCTTTACAAGTATGAAAAATATTTATATTTGTTAGATTAAAAAGACTAAATTATTTTCCTTATGTCTCATCCTTAAGTTGATGCAATTTATCTCAATAATAATACTATCTGAAGTGATCGACATGATTACAATAGCGTGCAAAAGGGCAAGCGTCTCGGAATAGAATGGCAAAACTCTTCGAGTTAATTATATTTAGTGAATTTTTTAGATAATTGCTGATGAAATAATATTATGATAAAAATAAAAATGTCCCGTGTTAATCAAGGTGATTTGAACCTAATTGGTCAAACTCAGATCCCTACTAGATTAGATTCTATGTAAAGAGGTTTGGTGGGGTTCATGCAATTGACACACAACCGATCACATATGATCTTAGTGATAAGATCACGATTGATTCGGTGAGAATTAGTTTGACTATGGACGGTATGGACTCGCCCTTTTAAATTCTATAAATGTTCCGATGGACTTGGATAATTTTTAACCATCAACTTTTGGATAGGGTGAGTGATCCTATTTAAAAGCAGGAGCTCACTATCTAGCCAAAAAATTTGATGATCAAATGTTCGATTTGAACTTTTTTTTTCATATTATTCTTACAACACTAATCCTCTCCAACGGGAGGTTGAAGCACTCTTTGACTTATCTTGCTTAAAGCAAACGATGTAGGCCTAAGCAGGATTACTATTGAAAGTTGACTCTCAAACTCTAAACAATATTTTGTGCCACCAGGCGGCTTAACCATACTTTTCCTACTGATTCATTAGCTACTCTAGTAAGTAAACAAGGCTTTTCCTATTGTATAAGAGATATCTACAGGTATTATCGTTGATATTTTTGAGACATTAAAAACTAAAATAAAAATATATTAAGAAATTAAAAAGATACAGTGCAAGAGAAAAACAGAGCCTTTAATATCCTTGCTGGCAAAAACCAATCTTCCAAAATAAATATCAAATCTAATAAACCACCTTACGTGAATATCTAAGTTTGAAAACAGCCTTTCCAAACAGTGATAGGGGACCAATCTTTGATATCTTAATTTTTCTAGTAATTTTGTTATTTAAAATCGCTGAAATAGTACATCTTTTACTGGCACTCGCAAAGTGCGATTCTAAGAGTTTAAATAGCTCATATTTGAATGGTTTCCTAGTTATGCTCCAATTTTAATTAAGTTAGAATTATGAGTAATAATTGGTTTTTTATATTATAATTTTTATATGGTCGAGTATGTATAAGTATATTAACCTACATCATTGACTTGTTTAGTTGCTAAAAAGGAGTTTATTTCACTTTAAAGAAAAAAATTAAAAAAAAAATAAAACTATTTTTTATAGGTAAAAGGAAATCACTTTTTAATTTAATATTTATAACTTAAGTATTAAAAAATAGAGAAATTCTTAAAAAATAAATAATTTCTTCGTTGTCAGATTCGTTGTCAGAAAGAAAAAAGGTTGGATAACTCATCGTTATCCAGATTCTCTTACGAGTTATGATACAACTACGGTAAGATAAGGACACGACGACAGGATAGCAGTTCCTTTTTATTTATTTATTTATTTTTTATCTCACAAGTATTTTGTTTTGCAATCCAAGAATCCATACAAAAGAAATAAGAAGGCAAGAAGAAGAGCCCAGAGGTGGGAGATAGGAGCCGTCACCGCATGTTGCAATCTGCTGCCGAAGATCTCTCGACTCTTCTCACTGGCTTGCCATCATTCTTCCGCTCCTAAGCACTACTCCAACCTCCAGTCTGCCAGGGACCCTCAGAACTATTAATGCCCATGGAATCCCTTTCACTTTCGCGCATAAAACCCTACACCTCTCCACCTTTTGCGCCTCCCAAGTCCCCTTCTCGTTCGACCAAGCTCTCCTCCTACAACGGTAGTGCCCCTTCCCCTCTTCGCTTTTTGTTGATTGAATTCATGCTGAGTTTTGGACGAATTCCTGGTTGTCCAGTGATCTCTTGCGCTTGTCCGTGGGGCCAATTGAGGCAAAATTTGGTAATTAACCGTGCCAGTCTCGCGATTCTTCCGATCTTGAAGCGGCCTGAGATCCGGAGGAATACCATCGCCAGGTCGGAGATCGCTGCCGCTGGTCCTACCGATGATTCGTCCCGTTCCTTATCAGGTTTTATTGATCGGTTATATAAGTAAAAATCTAATCTTTTGAGAAACCCATGTATTACATCCTTATGGCATGTGGAGTTTCGCTACAAAGAACAGATTTTGGAGAAGAAATTTTGTATCTCACAATTTTTAACTTTTTCTTTTGGATAACCAGAATTACAATTGGGTTCAAGAATCAGAGGTGTTTGCTTTTACTCTGTGACTGCTGTGGTCGCAATCTTTCTGTTCGCAATGATGGTGGTAGTGCATCCGTTTGTTCTCTTGTTCGACCGATATCGTCGGAGAGCTCATCACGTTATTGCAAAGATTTGGGCTACCGTGACAATTTTTCCATTTTATAAGTTTGAGATCGAGGGGATGGAGAATTTGCCCCGGCAGACGATGCCGGCAGTATATGTTTCTAACCACCAGAGTTTTTTGGACATTTACACTCTCCTCACGTTAGGGAGGTGCTTCAAATTTATTAGCAAGACAAGCATCTTTTTGTTCCCCATTATTGGTTGGGCAATGTTTTTCCTTGGTGTCATTCCTTTGCGGCGAATGGACAGCAGGAGTCAGCTGGTATTGTTTTTCTCTAAATTTCTCTGTTTTATTGTGATAGTTCTTGTTGTAATTGTTTCCTTACTAATTGTTGGTAGATTTAGATGCATATTTCTCACTTCCACTGTTGCATTTTGTTACATGTCAGTTGACTGAGTTTTTTGAAATATCTTGATAAGGCATTCTATTCAGCAGGAGAGTGAGAAGTATGTTGGCTGATAAAATTCATATTGGCCTTAACTCAGAAATTGAAAATTTGTTAGTATGTATCTTTTAGTGTGATGTTGAGATTTTGTACTCCTTTTTGAACAAATGATAGTTGGATTTTGTTATTTACTTATTGTAGGATTGTCTTAAGCGCTGCATAGATTTGGTGAGAAAAGGAGCATCAGTTTTTTTCTTTCCAGAAGGAACTCGAAGTAAGGATGGAAAGTTAGGTGTCTTTAAGGTGAGATTCAGTGGAATCGGCAGAGATTTTGAGTTCTACGACACAAACTTTTTTCTCAAAATAATATTATTTTGATTTTGCAGAAAGGTGCATTTAGTGTTGCTGCAAAGACTGGTGTGCCGGTTGTGCCTATTACTCTTATGGGTACCGGAAGTCTGATGCCACCAGGAATGGAGGGCAATTTGAATTCTGGTTTGGTGAAAGTTGTTATTCACAAGCCTATAGAAGGGAGAGATGCAGAGGCATTATCTAGTGAAGCCAGGCGTGTTATAGCTGATACTCTTCTCCTTCATGGCTACAGAGTGCACTGATATCACTAAGCTATTCTGTTCAGTTTCAGATCTCGATGTTGTGGTTCTTTCTCGAGAAGGTACTTTCGAGTTACTAATTTTGTACTACGCAGAACAATCAATGTCACAAGATAGTATGTAGTGGAACTGATTATTTTGTTGCACAACAACATCTGCATCTGCCAAAAGCTACTATCTGAAGAATGTGTTACACATCCCAGGCATTCTGAAATTTGATATTTTCAAATTTTGTAAATTATTATGAAATTTACATACCGTTATCTTTGGCGCTTTGCTGTTGATCAGGACATGTTATCTTTTGTTAACACCAGTCAGTTAGTTGCAATATTCTACTCTCTCAAAATGTTGAGGATAGCTAAAAGTAATCATGTCCGTTGATTCATTCAGCTCCACTCTTCATGAGAAAAAAAACCAGAACTTGTTATTTTTATTAAGTTAAAGCTTATCATTGAAGTTATTTGTTTCAATTAAAAAAAAAAGAAGTTATGTGAATGCAATATTGCACATGGAAGTGGACATGAGTATAAAGTCTAGATGCATATCTTGGTTCCCGATTTGTCAAGAGTAAGAAAGAAGATACAGGAACACTGGATGAAATTGGATATATTTAATTGTTTTGGTACTATAAGATATAAAAGATCTTTTACAGGGAATCACTTTGGATATTGGAAACAGCTTAAGAAATAATTTGATCCACATGATTTATTTTATCTTATCTGAAGAGTATAAATGACAGAATAGTTTTGTTTCTTTTAGTAGCTCTGAAAAGATGTTCCAAATATTTAAACAAATTCATGACTTGTCATGTGACTTTGAGTTGCATAAGCTTAAATACAATGAAGTCGGAATATAAGAATGCGTGCCAATAGGGAATATTGCTTTCACAGGAAGCGCTTTTCTTGTCTGAATTTGCTTTGGCCTCTAGCTGAACACCAATTTCTAGAAGGATCTTTTCATGCCAACTGTTGCTTGTAAAATGTACCTGGGCAACTTCTCATCTTTGAGTTGTGTTCTAATTGACCATGTATTTTAGAAATTGTCTTGGTTGAGATGATGAAAGGCAAACTAAGCCCCTTTTTTTGTATGTTGTGCCACTACTACATTCCACTGGTTTTGCTGCCCCTCTGACTGTATCTCCATATGACATAAATCCTTCCTTTGGCTACCTTGAGTGTTGGCTAACCATCTCACCCTTTATTAGTAAATAGGAACCAATTTGATTGAACCTACTGTTTTTTTTTTCTGGAATAGTTTACTCTCTAGTAGTAGAAAGTGACACTTTAGACTTTTGTCACTTTGTTTGTATGTTCGGTTGTAAAAGCCATTACTCTTGCAATTTTATATGCCAAAGCGTGCATATAACTACTTGCTTATATTTGACCATAGTTGAACATGATCATGCGACTTATTGAGATCTATTCTTTCTGGAACTTCCAGAGTTGGTTTTTACTGTTGGGAGTTTACTTACCAAACTCAAACTATTTGTGTACTGCTTCAGTTGAAGCCAAAGCATTGTTTCTGATGTGTTCGTTTGAAGTTTGAAGCACTTTGATATACCTCTTGTCTATGCATCATGGTGTTTTTGATTATATAATAGGTACCTATCATTTTTCTTTCTTTAATTCATATTTTTCTCTTTACTTTGTTGTCCTCAGCTATCTTAAATTATCAACAGTCATATATTTGTAGAATTGTCTACATTCTTACCCAGCTGGGGCAATCAATTTGAGAAACTTTTAGCTTTTAGGAATATATTGTCTTTTGTGCATCTGGATGAATTGATCTTGATACAAATTACTATACATTTGAATGTCTCTAAATGTGTACCTTAATTTGCTATGTTAAGAATAGGTCATGCCGACATAATTTCTCAGCCCAGTTTTTAACTAAGAATTGTTCATGTCTAATATGTGTGTCTGTATGTAAAATTGTGTAGCATAATCGAAATAGTTAGATATATGTCTTTTATGTATGTTAAAATGTTTTTAATCTAAAGATCTTTGCTGCTGCTGGTATATTCGCCACCATCTTACAGCTCTCATAACTCGGAATTGAGTTGTTTGCGTCTTAGTTTTGTTGTGAACATTTCATTTTTTTTGTCTCGAGTTTTTGTTCTTTTGGATTTGGTTCTTCATCCATTAGGTTTAGCTTTGCACTATCAAGCATTGCAACTTTATTTCTGTTCATCAGAAGGTTTACTTTGCAGAGATTTAGGCCTAACTTACATTGTTTTGTTGTAGGATGATATGCTAAGGAGGGTCGAAGACCTAGCCCTGCTGTTTGCCCTTGAAAATGCTTGATCATATAGCAATAGCATGGCAGAAGGCAGTTGATTAGTGTACGAGGTTCGAGGCTTAATTTAATTTCTGGCAGTTTAGTTACTCATGAGGTGCTCGGTAATTATTTTTGAAGAGATCTTCTTTGTAATTAACTGTAGGTACCCCCTACAATGGATAATTTATAATCAATAATATGTTTATGTGAACATATTCACATAAACAATATAATAAGATCAATGGAAACTTTTTTTGTTAGCAGAAGCTTCGGCATGGGCCGCTTTGTGACGAGAGATTTCTTTTTTCGTAAATAAATGGATATAGAGCTTATCAGATTCAAAATTAATTGTAACAATCATTGTGAAAGTCGTCAAGGAAGTAACTATTGTGGTCAAATTTCATGTTTAAAACATGGAAGTTGACTTTAATGTTACTACTTTAATTATGCTTATTTTTTAAACTTATATAAGAGAGCTTATACTGGTTTAGATTATTATGGTGTTTAATTATAAATCGGTATAGTAGTATTGCAATAGAGATATTTTTGCAAATGATCAAAATACTTTTGATAATGGATGGATGAGGAGAGAAAAAAAGAGATAAGAGAGGGAGAGTTATTGAAACGATAATTCATTTAAGTGATGGCTTTCTAAGGGTAAATAATCTGGTAAATATAAAAATATTGGATGAAAGATGAGAGATAAATAGTCATTAGTAAACCTTCGTATTGAGATAAGTTGATATTTCATTACTATACTTGTATAAACTTATACTAATCCGCAAGTGAATGAGTCCTAAATCTGCATAATTAGCCTAGTTTTGAGGAATGTTGAATGCATTCTCAAAAAGAAGGTGATCTCCAGACTGCATTTTTTGTTGTAACATTGCAATTTTCTTCTTAAGAGCTTAAGAATTTCCTCTTTTTAGCTTCCTATATACCAATTAAATTGGGACATGCTACGTTCTCATGTTAAGAGTAATGCATTTGAATGCAAAAGCATTCAGTAATCTGTCATGTAGCAATGTAGCATATATCTATGAGCCTGCAATGTAACAGGCACTCAAGGATGCATCTAAAGCATAAAGGGCTATCTGGTTAAAGATGTCCCCATAAACATATAATATGGTCATGAGCTCTTTGTCCAGACAATGGTATCCCATAGCCATCATCAGCTTTACCAAACACTTTGAAAGCATACATCACTGTCCACCCATGCAGAAGAAATGTGAAAGTCTTTGTGTAGAAATGGCCATCTTTTTCTTGGTCTCTTTCCATGTCTATAGTGGTTAATGCCCTTGAATTGCTTTGCAGGTTCTTGTTCAATGCATGCATCAATTTAGTCCTCCTGGTGAAAGAGAATTCCCAAAGCCAAAGCTGTTCTTCTTCCTTTCTCTAGTCAATGGTATCCTGCTATCCTTTCACCAGATAGACTCTTTTTTAACTGTAGTTTTAAGATCATGTAACCCATCCTCTCACGCAAAAGAAAGCCAGGATAAAGTTTATGCCTCTTATCCTCTCCTCTTCACACTTTTTGATTGTCAAAAATTCTTATCCTCTAGAGAATAAAAGTTATGTAGGTTACCTTTTATGTCCCATCAAATGCTATGGATGTATGTGCTAATGTCATTGAAATGTGAGATAATCCTTTCCTTTTTTTTTCCTACATTTAGGTACCAAGCTTGCTGATCCTTGTAAGAGATCTAAATCCTTGTAGGACCTTCTAACTTTCTCATGTTTCCTTGTGATTTCTTGTGGCTAATCCTATCTCCACAAACCAATTTAACTCTCAAACTCCTGGCTTTTAATAAAAAAAATCAGAACCCCATTTTGCATCCATCTCTTCGATCTTTTCTATGTAAAAGCTTTCGTTTCCTTCTCGCCTAATAAATATAACTAGGCTAAACGATGATAGTAAACGAATTTGTTCGTTGATATTTAGTGAATTATTCATTAAAGTATTTTATGCAAATAATTCTTAGAAGAGTTGAACTAGTTATTCAATTTACGTATAGAAAATGGCTGACTCCTTTGCTTAATGGAAAAGAAACTAAAAATGGCTGACTCCTTTGCTTAATGGAAAAGAAACTAACGTACATCTCTTTTGTAGGTTGTCACGGTTGGAAATGAGGTTTTTTTTTTTTTCCACCTGAGAGATCTATCATAATAAAAGCTATAATAATGATAGACAATTAAGAAACATATTATATTTAACGACACTTGCACTAAAGAAAGCTTTAGTAGAAAACCCTGTTCAAAAGAAAAACGACGGGTTATAAAACAAAATTCACTATCAAGAGAATTAGTACAAAGAAATTACCATAATAAGTCTCTTAAGATCACAAAAATATTATCCACAAGAAAACCAATAACTTTAGCGTCAAATTTCAAGGTTTAGAAAGCACCTCCAATAAAGAAACTCAAACCTTTCCGAATCAAGAACACCATTATAAATGTGAAAAAGAAAAATTCTTGTGTCTTGATCTCAATAAAGAAATCCTCTAATTGTAAACTCTTATTATACGCAGCTCTTTTTTTTTTTTTTCTTCTATTTTTACTAAATGGTATGATAAAAAATTATCATAAATAAAAGACAAACACAATCACTTATTAGCTAAGTAAGCCGCCTCATAGAGAGACTACTCACAAAAGTCACAAACTCAACCAAGATTTAGGATTTTTCATTTTGGTACCATGGCTGACTCACCTCCACATTGGCCACTAAGTTTTCCTGGTCCCTTGCCCCTCCCTCCAATATCTATTATGTTGTTCTTTTTCTTTTTGACCCCATTCATATTTCATGCCTCCAACTTCCAAGTAGCCAAAAGACAAGCACAAGGCCACCTGCTTAGGTTGCAAAGCATGGCATCCCAATCTTTCGGTTCATTGTTTGAACAGCTTTATGTCCGACATGAAACCGAAAGATATCTCTACCAGACAATATATACGCAGTTAGATTAATAATTTAACTAAAGAAATCCATCAGAAAATTATCTTAGCCTCAAAAATACCATAAGTTTATCTTCTTCACCTAACAGCAACTAATTAAAGAAATAGATAATACTTTATTTGCTTTTAAAAATTAAAATAATTCCAACACCCAGAATACTCCTAATTTGACGTTAAATTGTACATGGTTCCTCTTTTAATTACTTCTGCGTTTACTCTTAGTAAATTTACTCAAGGGTGTTCAAGTTATTTTATATCTTTTGTAGATGCCATGTCTCTTAAGAAAACTAATGGTAGGGTATTATTAAGACATCAAGACAAATATTGAAATAGATAGAGTATGAATGATAATAAAGGCAAAATATACGGTATATTTTTAAATAAATCTCTCTAATGTTTAATATGTTTTAGGTGTATTTCTAACTTGGCATCAACACTTCCATGTGTGATTTATTTCACACTTCTGGTTAAATTCTTATCCTTTACTTAGATTAGCATAACATTTTCTAGAAACTAAGGTAGATGTAATCTTGTGAGACTTAATGGTATTAGAGAAGCTTTAATTCTTCAACCACTTAGATCTAGAAGTCGGTGTTAAATGGAAAACTAACCTTACCTCAAAAGAAAAGCTTTTCAAGTGCACAAGTAAAAGAAAGAGACTAGCAGAATGCTGCAATTAAGATAATACTTTTGCATTTCTCAATAGGAACTAGTGCTTGTCACCTCTACTTTTAACCATTTCAATCTTAACTTAGTCCAAAAGTTGGAAAAGGCATGGTCTTGTTCATCTCAGTGAGATGGATGAACATGGTGTTTTCTTGTAAGCAATGGTAGATTAGAGATATAGTGAAGGTGGGCAAGTCCACCAACATTCCCATATAAGTGGTGAAATCTTACCTGCAAAATATTTGCAAAGCACTTTCTAATGCTCTAATAAATAAAACCTTTTCAAAATGGAATAGGAGTGCAAACTACTAAGCTGTGTTGGTACTCAGCTTTTATTTATAGATTTTGTTAGATAATCAATTGACATAAAGCTTAAATTGTTAGTAATGAAAAGATAATGGAATGTGCGGTCCTCTATATCGCATAAGAATTAGATAATAAAAATAGGGATCTCTAAGTTCTAATACTATGTTAGATAACATGTTGATATAAAAACTTAGCTTGTTAGATATCTGACTAACAATATATAACATACCTTCAGCAGATTTCATGCATAGAGTTTTATCCGACGATGGTCTCTCTCTCTCTCTCTCTCTCTAAACCCTAATGGAACTTGTTAGCTTGCACAAATATTTGCAACTAAATCTTAATGTAAAATCCTTTCTATTCACCAACAAAAAAGAGAAGGAAGGATTGGAAACACTTTGAGACACTTCAAGAATCTTGGGGATAATTAAGCCTTGCACATTAATTCCTTGTTCTCTATCTAAAAAGTCTAGACAAGAGAATTAATTATTAAGTAACTAATCCAAATGTTTTGAATTTAATAGAAGTACTCATGGTGAGCAGCTACTTCTTAGGTGTCAAGTTGCATCTTTATTCCAACCCTTAGCATCAAAGAAAACTCATTGCCTTAACTCCTTTCACCTATAACATATAATAACTCTATACTATCATCTGTCATTAAAAAAACCATTATAACACTTAATTTCACATATTTGATTCCTATGCAACCCCCACCTTTGCATTCCATTGGACCAAATAGTATCTAATAAAGGTGGATGTTAGACTGATGAGATCTTATAGTAGATGCTCATTGTATAAAAGTCTTAACCATTCAGAAAGGGCCAGCTCAGCAGTAAGATAATTGGATCATAAAATTAAGAACATAATCTATAGAAACAAAACATAGGTTGAGAAATTTGAAAAATTAGCTTACTGCCCTTCATGAATTCAAAATTTTGGCATTTGACAGCAGTTAAAATTGTGATTTAGTTAGTAACTTTGAAATATCATTTATGTTCATTCTCTTATGCGTGCTTTCCATTTAATTAAAGGACCATCATCCATTTTTTTCTTCCAAACTCTTTGACTTGTTTAAGAGGCAGAAGCTAGATATATGTCATGGCCAGTGATGACTACAAGAAATAATTAATTCTTCTTTATCAACTTAATACAATGAAGCTATTTTATGAAGCAAAGTATTACATTTATCTAGTAAACTTAGTTGCATAGACCCAACAAATATTAATGTCTTTTACCTCTAAGTGGAGCATTTCCCTGAGAAGTTAAAGTATTTCACATTGAGTTGTGGCAGTTTGTCATTTGTGAATCACCTCATGGATGTCATAAAGTAGTTGCTGAATCATGATCATGTAGCAAATCTTGTGCCAATTAATGTTGTATATCTCATTTTGGTAGCTCCCACTTCAATTAATTACCTGATATTACTTATACATATGTCATAATTTGGATCATGGTCCCCATCAAATATCTTCTCATACATATAGCTTTCCGAATAATATTTCAAGAAATCCTCACCATGCCAAAGAAGGTTATAAAGATGTAAGTGCCTACCAAAAGTCCCACCCAACCCACCATGTGATCTCCTTTCTCTTTCTCTAATGCATGCAACTTTTTACTGACTAAATTCAATACAAGTAATTGAGATCCTACTATATTCGTGTATGCATAGTTTGGAATAGTTTAGCTTTTTTTTTAATTTTTTTTTAGATTTGGTTTAATTATCTAATTTATGTATTGAAAAGAGTTAGCCCGATTATCTAATCTATAATTAGTCTATGAGCTCATAATTTTTTTTGAAAAAAAAAAAGAACTTTTCCTTATGTCTGATCCTACCTCTCAAAGCAAATTTTATATAAAGGGAAACAAAAAGTTGATCTAAACTACCCTACTTTTAACTACACTTTCTTTTGTGTGCTATGGTGTTCCATTGTTCTGCAACCATTCCTTTTACCTTCTTTTTTTCCTTCCATCCCTCCAATTCCCTCTATAAAAATGACCACCCTCCTTCCCTTCTGATCCCTCCCCCCTACCCCTTGAAGAGAGAACAAAAGAGAGCACAGGATTAAACCAAGCTTAATTTATGAGTTCCTCAGCCTAGCTACCTTGCTTGAGTGTCTTGCATGTGCATTGGAATCAAGCAGTGTTATTATAAGTCCATAGCTACAAGAATCTCCATCATATCCTATAACTTTTGTTCCTCTCCTTTTGAATTTTGGATCTCTATAAGAATCACTAGATTTCTCTCCGGCTTACTAACTTAAGTTGCTCAATGGGTGAAGCTAAGCAGGTACTCAATTGCAATATTTGGTAGTTGTTATAGCTAATCTTGAAGTTGGTTTTGATTCCTTTTTACCTTTGTCTACTTAATTTTGCTGCAGGAAGAGGTTAAAGCAGAGACCAAGCCAGAAGAAGAGAAGAAGGAAGAGAAGAAAGAGAAGCAAGAGGAGAAGGCAGAGGAGAAGAAAGAGGCGGCCAAGCCCTCCCCACCTCCTCCTGTTGTCTTGTCCATGGACTTGCATTGTGTTGGCTGTGCAAAGAAGATTGAGAGGTCCATCCTCAAGTGCAGAGGTCTCTCTCTCTCTCTCTCTCTCTCTCTCTAGTAGCTATCTTTCTTGGTTCAAATTTTTAACTAAAAAATTTACTAAACACCAGGAGTTGAAGAGGTTACGGTGGACATGGTGCAAAACCAAATCACAGTGAAAGGTATAGTAGAACCCCAAGCCTTGTGCAATAGAATTCAAAAGAAGACTATGAGAAAAGTGAGAGTCCTCTCTCCACTGCCTCCTGCAGAGGGGGATTCCAAACCAGAAGTAGCGGTTAATTCCCAGGTAACTATTAAACATTACTAACAATATGGTGTTATTAACTCCAAGAGTAATTCTTATGATCAAATGCATTGCCTTCTCTGTCTGGAAGCAGGTCAGTGGGCTAGCAACTGTTGAGCTACGTGTAAATATGCACTGCGAGGCTTGCGCACAGCAGCTTCAAAGGAAGATACTAAAGATGAGAGGTATCCATCTCCCTTTGCTTTCCCACTTTCTCAGCTTTCTTTGTTCACTGTACAAGAAAATTAAAGCTGATTTGTAGTCATGTCTCTTCGTAGTAAACCAAAGTATAGTTAGGTGTTTACTTTTATAATCTTTTTGCTATTTTCCCGTAAAAGACGTTATAGGATTTCAATTCAGAACCTTAACTCTGCTTTGATAACCCAGGGGTGCAATCTGTCGAGACGAACCTGAGTTCAGGGAAGGTGACTGTGACCGGGACGATGAACGGCGATAAGATTGTAGAGTACATCCACCGACGAACAGGAAAGCTTGCGAGCATCATCCCTCCACCCCCTAAGGAAGAGGAGAAGAAAGAGGAAGGCGAGAAGAAGGGCGAGGAGAAGCCGCCGGAGGGGGAGAAGAAAGAGGAGAAGGCAGAAGAGAAGAAGGAAGAAGAGAAACCACCTGAACAACAAGAAGGCAACGCAGAGGATGGTAAGAAAGAAGGTGAAGATAAAGGTGGTAGTGAGGAGCAAAAGAAGGAAGGAGAAGTAGTGGTTACTACTAATAACATGATAAGTGAAGAGGACATGGTGAAGAAGATGGTGTATTGGAATGGTGGGATCATCACTGAGGAGGAGATGGCTAGGAGGATGATGATGCACTGGATGCCGGTTTACTTCGTCGAACGGCCACCGCCGCCGCCGCAACTGTTCAGTGATGAGAACCCAAATGCTTGTTGCATCTCTTGAACCTTTCCATATATATGGCAATATTTAGCATGATAAACAATAGTAAGAAGTTATAAGAAAGAACCATGTATTAATTGTATTGGTTTGTATGTAATATGGAATGAGTTGGGTGTTGATCAGCTTAGAACAAGGATATAACATGAGCAAGCATATGAATGCTGATGCATTACATCATGCATTGGCCATCCCTTTGTTTCTATGCTCCAATCAATGAAGGGAGTGCCGAATATACAAAGTTCACATGAACCAATTGATATGCATGCATGTAGCTGCTGAAAGTGAGAAGACATCCCTCTTCTCTTTCCCACCAACCACATCCAAACATATCATTCCATCATTCCATGAGAGTAGTATTCAAATCAATCCATCTTGGTGCATGTCATGTGACTGCCATACTTTTTGCACATAATTTTTAGAGGAGAGGTGGGATTCACATGGTGGGGTGGAGATAAGGCATGGTGGGGAATCCAATGTTTGTCGCATTTAACTCATCTTTCCATTTAATCAAAGAAAAAGGATTAAAAAAAAAACACTCTTCTTTCCAACCGCCAGCTGACGTGACCAACAGGCAAGGTTTCGTGTAGCCACATGGCATGCAATACCTTGAAGCTTTCAGACCCATGATTGGGACCCATGAAAGAAAGAAATTTAGGACCTCATGCTGATGAAAGCTTACAAAATAAATAGCAACTCCACTGAGAATTCTATATCATGGGCCTACAAAGTTCATACATGATCACTCAGAACATTCAACATCTTAGAGACAACTTTGGGCTCTATGTATAACTAAAACAACTTATATGATACAAGCTTTGGATCATCCAACCAAGGACCAGTGAAGAGAACGAAAAGCAGGTTTCACCAAGAGTCCCTAGAGGAAGCTGAACACCCACTAGACATGTAAATAACTTGCATATCTACATTGTCCTACTAAAAGCATAGGACACTACAAAGCAAAATTGTGTTATATGGCATATCTGGAGCTTATATACCAACCTATTCCTAGACACAGGAACAGAAGGATCGCTAAGAGGAGCACACCCATTCCAATAATGGTGGCCGAAGGAGATCTAGGTTTCCCCAGCTGTGAAGATGAGCATTTGACTTCATCAACTCTAGCAAGCTTATTTCTTCTCAATCTCAGCGTAGGCTTACATTCACTGGAGGACTCTGAAGAAGCAGGAAGTATTGCCCCATCTGCATAACAAACAAGTTTAGTTAGCCAAGTGCATCAAGCTTGAGCTGTAAATCAGAACCACACTGATAAGAGGTTTACAATTTAGATCCTGAGCCGATCCAATTAATTTTAAAATGGCTTGATTGAGTCTAAACTCTGGGAGGTAGAAGTAAATGTTACAGCTTTATTTAAACTGGAACAGGTCTTCTAGGCCCAATTGGAGTCTAATTATACGAGAATCGTATCTGATTCTCCAACCAGACAGAAATAAATTTCACAATTGAGGACCCATTTCCACCAACAGAAATTAAAAAAATGTAAGACATGGCAATTTCCAAGTCAGGTTGGATATAAGTTGAGTCTGATGAGATCTAGCCAAGAAATATTCTGGATACAGCAAGATTTGCCATTAATTACCATGACTGCAGATGCCCTCAACAGTGTCAAGAGGTAATCCCGAAAATTTTCGTTCTTCAGCATTACCAATATCAACACATTCTTCTCCCTGCATAAATAGTTTGAAAGACAAATCAAAATTAGGAAAGCAATAATATCATTACACTTATTGGGGTAACAACTACATATATACCTTAGCAAAACTAACTTTTACCTCATCATCCTCTTCCTTGCTGCTTGAATAATCTTCAATGGACTCTGTTCCCATCTGAACAAATTTTTGTAAGCGCAACCTTCTTACTGCTGAGCCTTGCTGGGCCACGAAGTTATCTATGGCTGGCAAACGCTCTTGTCTCCTGATTTCAATTATTCTTCTATCAGAATTGAGCTGACTAGTAGATTCCTCCATGCTGCCAGAAAAATTATTAGAATTTCCAGTACCAACAAATTCCAGCTGTCTCGTTGTTTCATGATGACAGGAATCTTCCATAGATTCTCTGAAGAAAACATTATCCCCATAACTCTGATAATTAAACAAAGATGGCTTTTAATTTCAGAATTTGTTGCACCATAACATGATAACAAAACAACAAAGAAGCACTCCAAATATAAACAAAATTCTTCTCACCGCTATTAGAGATTCAACATCTATATCACCGCCCAATTCACTATCCTTGATAGAAGTATCAACTATTATACAAGGTCGACCTTCTGGCAAAGCAGTGGAAACCACATCTGTCTGATTATTTAGAACTCCATGAGAATCTACATCCTCATTACTGAGCACTGCATCCAAAAACTCGGTAACAGAGTCCTGAGGCAATGTGTTATGTTGAGTCAAGTCTGCACCTAATCCCTGCTCAACAACATCATAGGATGGATACCACATGTAATCCTGCACAGGTGACTCGATATGGGGAAACTCGTAAGAACCAACTTGTGCATATTCTGAGCCTAGCAACTGAACCAATTCATCAAGATGACAACCATCCTGAGTTTATAAAAAAGGAAATGTTTAGTTGATATCATGATTACTGAATCCAAATAAGTCAATAAGCATATAAAGCCAATGAGTCGAGCAAGGGAAAAAGAGCTGCAGATAGGATTGATGCCAGATGAAACGAATATTACAAAAGAGAAATACAGATTAAAACAGGATTATATATGGTACCTGTTCAGCAACATCTTCCTCAGGATCACCAATATTATAAGTCATACTATTGCAAAAGTTTTCGCCAGGTTTTACAGGAAACATCCTGGCAGAATCTCCTTTATCTGCTAGCAGTGTATCTGTGTCTGTTGTCTGATAAACAGAGTCAGGTAGATTTTGCAAATTTTCTTGCAGTTCAGATTCTGATAACTTGGGGTTCAAAGTTGTCGCAAAATCTTTTGAAATATCTGCTCCATTCTGATTTTCAACTGGAGAAAACCCTGTTGAAGTAAGAGAAATTCTACTGTTTCCTAATTCATGCAAGTTTCTATTTGTTTCATCAGCATTAGAACTTTGGCAATTCTCTTCAGGCTTCTTAAACAAGCGATAAAGAACATAATCGCTCTGCACAAGATAAAGAAAATAAACAGAAGTATTAATATATTATATTTCAATGATATCAAAATGCAGATTAAACTTAGTTATCTGTAAGATTGTCTTTTGAAATACTTGAGTAGATGAACATCAGTACATGTCAAAGATTTAGAATCAGATATATAGGCTTTGCATTGCATCCATTTGTGACCAGGAATACAGCACACGCATTTCTGACATCGATACTTCATCCACTGCAAAGGTAAGTGTTAAGCTTTAATTTTATATTACCAATTGGTTGCATATTTTTAGATGGTTTTATAAAGACTTTCATATATTGACTCCTTGTATAGAAGGATATTGTGCTAAAATATTTATCCAAATGCTATGCTAACAACAGTTCATATAAACTGCTTAGTTGCCAACAAGTACAATCAGAAAGAAAATTTATAGAAACACCCATGTTGTTGAGTTGTGGTCCCTTCAATATTCTGGTTATATAGTTCAGGGTTTTGAATCTACTTTCCATGCAGCTTAGTAAACTCTTCTGTCATTCTTTTGTCGTTAGGACTCTCTTAGTTCTTGGGGATGCTATTCCAACCTTTATAGACATTCTAACCAACTATGCACAAAACAGACCTAAAAGTTAAGCATCAACCAAGTCACCTTTTCTAGCAATCTGGTTGTCAACACCAATTGCTATAGTATTAAAAACAATGTAAGAAGCTGTTAAGTCATGTACCTAAGCCAAAGGAATGATGGGTGATTTACGGATAGGCGAATACACCATTTCCTCGTCAAATTTACTCATTACCTATATATATCCCAAGTTTGAACCAAATCCCAAAACATGGATAATGATAAGAACCTCACTTATGCAAGGACGATAATCTCAGTTATCAACTGTCTTTCCTATATCGCTTTCTGGTAAAACATTCTATCCTGTTGCAATGAGGAAATTATTCCCTGGTAAATGCATGAAACATGTTGCATTGAAGTCTAAGAGTCTAAAGTTACAGCACATGTTGCACTCTCAGTTGTATTGACTATCAAACTTGACAGGCAAAGGAATTGCCTTCAACTGTATACTTAGATTATCCAGCCACAGATTAGCCTGAAGGTTCCCATCTCATGAGAATCATCAGTAAAAAAATATGCTTATGTTCACCTGATTCTACTCAACTTCCTATCAAATCTCAGGTTTGACGAGCAAGCCCTCATTCTCTAGAGGGCCACTTGTAAAGATGATAATGATGCCTAAAGTAGGAAATCATGCATCAAAAAGTCAATTAAAAATCTCCATTATGTTTAGCTAAGCATACTTTTGACTGTCACAGGACATAGTTATAGCTTACTAAACTGAATGTGACATTCCATCATAGAGTATTCATTTCTTTTCATTATAGTAGCCACACAGTTAAGCCATCATTTAAATGACCAAATGTTAGCACAGTTTCCTTTTTTAACTCATTACGGACTAATAAAGATAAATACAAAAAAAACCTTACAGCTATGCTCGACCACTGCAACTTTTTCTCATCTCGGTACAGATAAAAAAACATATGAGTTCTGTAAAAATGTCCAACAAATGGTAGGTAGAAAAGCCTACTTACTTCATCAGTAGTTACATTTCCTATACCACCAACACTAAAGAGAGATAGAACAAAGGGAGACTATCTCTGCGATGCAATTGGATATCTATAACTAGTTCCAGGACACTTAAAACTGCCATAATAATAATAATAATAATAATAATAATAATAATAATAATAATAATAATAATAATAATTGAAACCCAATGTCACAAAACATCCAATAACTATTCAACTTAAATTCCCCCAGAAAAAAAAAAGAACTTGCAGGAGAGCAAAAGTAAGAACATTTATGAAAGAAATTTGGAAGAAGGAATCCCAACCTGCTCCCCTGAATCAAGCTCCGACTCAGCAGTGCGGTATTCATGCATGATCCAATTGGTTCGGACAGCTTTCGGTGCTCGACCACGGTAGAAGACGAGGGTCTTCTTCCTGCCAATGACGGTTGGCTGCGGTTGCCGGGCCTTGATCGTCCTGTCCTTCCCGGTAGCCTTCCAGTACCCGGCTTCCGTCGCCCGGTTCGCGCGGGGTCCATTGGGGTACTTCCGGCCCTTCGGCGAGAAGAAGAACCACTCCGGGTCATCCGATCTGATCAACGATTTATCTATCCTCTCCAAGAAAATGACACTCAAATTGAGAAAAAGGATCTAGACACATATGAAACTAGACCATCAATCAACCAAAAAGAGAACAAGGGAAAAAGGAAAAGGAATCCAGGACTAACAAAAGAAGGATTTTTCGAAAAATCCAATAAGAACCTACTTCAATTACGTAACCAAAAACGAGTCTTTACAATTAAGATCGAGAGGAAGAGAGGTACTATTACCAGGGAGGTCCCAAGGCTCGCACTTGCAGAGATCAATCTCGGGAATAACCTCGTCGGATTCCATTCTCCCTTCAATCTTACCCTTGAGGTAGTGGTTTACCAGCTCCTGGTCCGTGGGACGAAATCGGAAGCCAAGCGGAAGCGACTCCCAACCAATCGCCATCTCTCCCTACACCAGGAACGGAGCAAGAGGGAAGAGAACTTAATCCGAGAAGAGAAGCCTTAGAGAGAGCTCTCCATAAACCCTAGCTCTCAAAAGCGAAAGGACCTACGGGAATGGAACTGAGAGGAGAAACGTTGCTTTCTATAGGGAGAGCGGAGAAGAGAAGGGTACGATACACCCGCGGAATACTTATGCTACCGGGTTGGAGGGCTACCGATATTACCAAATTGCTCAGAGGCGAACGGCATGAGACTGCGAGAGCGAAAGGAATAAGGGGCATTTTGGCGATTTGGAAGTGATGGAGAAGTTGCTTTTGAGGAAGGCGGGAGAGGGAGATAAAAGGAAGACGAGGGGCGACACGTGGAAGAAGGAGCGTGCGTCGTCCGATTGTAATCTGACGGCTTTCATCGAGTTCGACCGCTACTTGATTATTTGGAAATTTCCACACACGTGAGAGTGACACAAGATTGTAGCTAAGTTGGTCTTAGACTCGACAAAAACACCATCTATTCGTGGTCCAAAGTTTGGATTTATTATCTTATCGAGCAGAATAATTAGTCTCCTCCTATATTTTACTAACTTTATAAAAAAAATACGGAAAGATATGTAGCCTTATTTTGACAGGAATAAAGCAACGCCATTTATCAGGAAATGAGTAGCATCTTCATCTTCCAACCAAATATTTTATTTAAATGTCTACTTGATAAGTTAATATCAAGCTCTAGGAAATCCATAGATAGTTTAGCTCAAATGATAACGACAGTAAAACAAAAACTATGGAGCAGCACCTTCAATAGTTGGAATCGAGTAAGGAAGCATTTTAGAGGATAAATATCGTAAGGAAGATCATAGTTCTCGCTCTTTCAAACATATGACTTCGACCCAAATTGTTACTGTTATAAATTATTACTCATTCGCATGGCTTAGTTAGTACATTTAAATAGATCCAATTTTAAGAAGAAAACTTACAATAGCATGCATTCAAATTGTTGTGCAGTAACAGAAACCTCCCACTGGAAGAACATTAGACCCACACATTGTGCACGAAATCAAAGACACCTGGGCCAGCCATTTGAAACTATAGTAGGATGCACATCACGAACAATTTCGAGTCAAAACATTCTATTTCGTGATGCCAAAAGCTTGAACTATAACATCATTCTCCTTTGTTAAGACAAACAAACAAAATCTTAAGCATCTCGGATATGGGAAAAATTCGCATGTAGCAAACACAATGTACGTGCCCAAGAGATATAAAAACAGAACCATTTCATTCAACTTAGGTTCCGTATGATGTCCAAGAATGAACATAAGAGCAATGCAAACAGTCAAGTGGCAAACAAACCGTTTCTATGAATCAAAGTTGCACCAGAAAGGTGCACACTGCAAACGTTTTACAGGTTCTTATTTTAATGAGGAAAACTGAATTTTTAATCCCAAGCAACACTTCCAGAGAGAGGTACATCGGATCATTTCATAGGAAGAGCCAAGAAGATGCCACCAGATATAACAAATTCTAGGTTCAAAAAGTTGGAAGGCACTGATGGCCTACAAACATTTGTCAAAGAAATAAAATTACGAGTCAAGCACCAAATAGCATGCAGCTTATAATTATGGAGAATGCTCAGTGGGGAAGCAGAGTTAAGCAAAAGAACAAAGGACATTAAATCTCTAGGAAAATCAAGGTACTCATTGTTATTTAAAAATAACTAGGCAAATGTTGTTCCAAGAAACAAAACCTGAGGAACTTTACGAAGCCCCAGTTATTTAATAGGAGGAGCAAGAGAATGTCATTCCGACCCACAACACATGAAAAGTAATCAATTAATAATAAGACTAAAGGGCCAAGATTCTGCATCCATAAGGTTTCTCAATTAGCAGGTAGTTAAAAGCACAGGCAAATGAAGAGAAAACAGGACGATATAACATTATAACCTAAGAGAATCAGAAAGCTTAACAACAATAAGTAAAGCTTGAAGCATGCAAAAATTAGAACTGTAGAACATCAAAGTTTCAGTTTCAGTTGATTTCAGGGATGACCCCTAGAAAAAATGAATATTTTAGACCAAAATACAATAGTTTTAGCCTATTGTGTTCCAATAAAAACCAAAATTAGAATAATTTCGGACTTAACCAATACGTTTCAGCTTTAGTTTTCATTAAATTTTGGCCATTACAATTCCATCTCTTGTGAAACTTCAAACCATACTTCGGAGGTAGTAGAAAAGAAAGAAGAACATACCCTAAAGTTATCATGCACCAAAAGAGACGCTAAAGTAACAGGAACTTATTGTGACAATGCACAAGGCAGAAAGAAGGATCCAAATTCCCCCTTAATCATGGATCTTAAACCCAATGGCAAAGAAAAAAAAACATAACTAAGACAACCATCATCACTCTATGGAGAATTGAACCTCAGGGCATTGTAGACACTAGACACTGCACTACATGTGGCACATGAAGTACCTCATTGTGTAAACGAGAGCATAGGTATGAGAAGGGGAAGGGGTCAAATTAGCTAGCTTAGCTACTGTTGGATTTAAGGTAGTACAAAATTATAGAAATAATCCTTATTTTTCACATTGTGAACACCAACAAGTGTTCACCTCAATCACATAGTAAGCTAATTAAAAGATTGAAATGCTCCGTGCTAATAAAAAAGGTTACAACTCAGATGACAATTCTCAGTCATGAGGATTTTATCATACAATTATCCACAACTCTTAAATGCACCTTAAATTAATATAACATTTCTTTCTTTTATTGTTCAGTTGCACATAGATATCATTCCTGATAAATATTTCAAGGTATAAGATATGCCCAAAGAATGCAAACAACAATTCCAAATAATCAGAAGAAAACAACAAATTCTACATAATATAAGATATTAAACAAAATTACACCACATAAGGAACAATAAATCACTTCAAATGAGCATCAACATGTAAATAGAAAACGAAATTAAACAGCCAAAATTAACAAAAAAGAATTATAACGAACAATAGCAACCGCATGATCTAACTAAAGGTAAACACAGAAAAACACAAACAAAAGCAAATAAAAAAAAGTACCAAATTAAAGAGATTAAATAGTTAACGTAATTAAACCATAGAATTGCAATCCACATATCGTAACCAAAGATCTAACAGATCTTTTGCGGCCAACAGAATTAAAGTTCTTCATCTGAAATTCTAAATAGAAGTACGCAGCATGCCAACATGAAGAAACAAACGCCAAGTTCAAAACTTTTTCCAAAACGATAACATCTAATCGAACAACTAAACCAAAAGCGGAACCAAATCACCAATGGGCCACTCACAGCCTCCTTCCCCCGAAGTTCCCACGTCCAGCGTACACCGGCGCAGCGGGGACCTCAGCCTGCTTCTCCACGCCAGGGAGATCCGCCATCCCAAGAGTCGCAAGCATATCAAGCGTCTCCTTATCCACCTCAATGTGGTCAACCTTGAGAGCAGACTCATCTGGCACGAAGTCCATGCGCCGCTCACGCTCCTCCTCCTGGAGCTTGAGCGAGATGCCCCGCACGGGCCCGCGCTGGATCCGGCGCATGAGATGGGTGGAGAACCCGGCGATCTTGTTCCGGAGCCGCTTCGAGGGTATGATGGCGACCTCCTCGAGGATCTTCTTATTGGTGTGGAAGTCGAGGGTCATGCGCGAGTAGTAGCGCTCGATCACCTGGCGCGAGGATTTCTTCACGGTCTTCGTGCGGACGCGACCCATGGCTGATGATAATGAGGAGGAGGAGGCTAGGGTT
Organism: Typha latifolia; assembly: GCF_019914945.1. Taxonomy (NCBI): domain Eukaryota; kingdom Viridiplantae; phylum Streptophyta; class Magnoliopsida; order Poales; family Typhaceae; genus Typha; species Typha latifolia. The sequence continues at coordinate 14,110,275 of NC_133088.1, read as the reverse complement.
TTGGTAGTGAAAGAGGAGGAGAGAGGTAGCTAGGATTAGGGTTCGGGGTGGGAGGCGAGAGGAAGAGAGGATATAAGGACGGGAGAAGAGGGTGCGTTAGGGTTTCGTGCTAGTTTTATATACTAAACATCTAAGTGATCTCGGCCGCCCATGGACGGCAGCCCTGCTCAATCTAACGAATGCGATTAATTTGGTGATCGAGTGTGCGTGTACGGTGGTGATGGATCGGATCGGGCCCAAATAGCTGCGTATGAACCCAAACCCTAAAAGGGCCATCCTTATGGCCCAGGTTTGCTTCCTTGTGCCATTGTGCGGCATTAGGAGAAGCAGATGGTTTATTAGTGAGCCAAATTATAGATTAAGACTAAGAGAATAAAACACCCAATTGTTCTGATAATTTAAGTTTTGACTTAATTAAATATTTAATTTGGTATCAAAGCTAGATCCTTTTTAGAAGTTATGAGTTCAATAAAACACATTTATTCTCTAATCACTAGTATTGGAGGTATGGTAGATTGCACAGGACGTGCAGTATTAGGAGCCAACAGATTATCTAGCACAAATAACTTTATATATACTATAATAATTTTTCAGGGAAATTATTTTTTTTTTCTCTTGTGATTTGACTCAATTTTATAAAAATATCGTTCTTCTTTTAAATTAAACACTTAACTCTCATATGGTTATAATTAAAATATCACTATTAATTTTTTTTTTTTGGTTAAATTTGATCAAATTAGATGTAGAATTTGAAATTTCTCATTGGAGACAATATTTGAAGAGTTAGATAAGATTTTCAATAATTTTTGAATAATACCGATCGAATTTTAAATAATAAAAGATATAATAGATACGCCGAATATAAATATTTTTGTACTATCTTTGTCATCTCAAATATTTAGTAATATTATTTTAGATGCCTTAGAAGTCTATAGGATTTTTAAATTCGTCTTCTAATATGATCAAATATAATAAAAAACTTCATAATTATACTTTAATCAAAATTATACATGAGTTAAGTGCTTAAGTTAAAAGTACACGATAATTTTATAAAATTAAGCCAAGCCACAATGGGCAGAGGGTAATTAACTCTAGACTTTCACAAAATTGAAGAAAGAAAGATGCAATAATCTTCCCCTGTTATGTAACAGTAGAAGCCATCTTGATCTCTCGTGGACCAATGACTTCTCGATCAGACAGACTTGGAATGTGATGGGCCAACCTCCAAGTTCTTAAATATAAGATTGGGACTAGAGAAGACTTTATCAACAATTATTGTATAATATTTTAAGAGGAGTGAAATAATCTTTAATTTCAACCGTGAAATTACTAAAATAGTTATGACTAAAATGAGACGGTTAAAATTTTAATAAACCAATGTTGTTGAGATTCGAATATAAGAATACTCATATGATATAAAGCTCTTTAACCATCTAAGCAAGATCTCATTGGGTTTGGTCAGAATTACTATTGATCTCAAGTTGTAAACATAGCTTGGTGCCCCCTAACTAGTAAGTATAACTTGAAATTTAATCTCATCTTTTAGTTTGTTATGTTTGTCTTCCATATATTCCATTTCAACTCAATATATGACATCTAATCAATCTAAGTTTTCGTTTATCCAGGTGGGACCTAACGTAGGCACATCGTTATCATGCTTGTTAAACAACTCTCTTACCAAAACCTCCGGTCTTCTTTATATTAGGAAAATGTCACATCCATCAACCAAATATTTTGATTAAAAATAGACTAATTTCTATTACAGCAAGGTTGGATGTTTTGTTTAGGAATAATACTATATACAAATTCCCACAATTGCCGGTGATCCCAACTCTTAGACAAACTAATAGAGATATGAACTCTTAAATAAAAATAAATGGTCTAAACTAGGATTTTTGGTGAGAAAAAAAGGATTCAAATTATTGGTATCTTTATTATTAATTTTTAGAGATAAGGGACCCTAATATATCGAGCATATTACACAAAAGGCGATGCCTGAAAATTAACCGTCTTTATACTACACATTTGAAGCATTTGATGCATTGTTTGGCATTGAATGATTCACACATATTAGTTTATACGCATCTTGAATCTAAAGTTTTTTTTATATATAAATTATGAACTCGTAGACTAATGTAAAATAAAATAGTTAGATTATAAATTGTGTGTATATAATACTTCCATGAAAAATTAACTATCTTTGTCATCATGAGCTAATAGAATTCAACTATTAAGCTACAATGGTGATCAAATAGAGCCTTTAAGAAATCACTGGCATAGTTAGCAATGAGTATTTCAATGGGGAAAAAGAAAAGGAAATAGATAATGAGAAATATGTCGGCAAATAACTTTGAGTGGAATCCATCTAGATCTAATTATAAGAAACTTATGAGGTGAAGAAATAATGATTCCTATATTATATGATCTTAGACAAAAGAGAGAAACTCAATTATGTACATTATTGCCCTCGATCATCTACTAAGAATCGAAATATTATTGGCATTATTCATATTGGAAATTTTTTGCTGGTACTTGTAGGTGTAGCAATAAAAGAAAGCAGGTGAACTGAAACCAGAATCTCCTGCCATTTTGATTACCAATGCGTCAACGACTAGATAATCAAACCTTATCCCACCCAATTATTACCAATTTTTATTCCTCTTCCCTTTATCCACATCTCCAAAATTTCCAATTTTTGTTTATGAAAAAAGGATTGCGTAAATGAATACGGAAATAGAAAGAGAAAGAAAGAAGAAGATGGATAGAATAAAGAGCGCTGTGGTCTCTTCCTCATTGCCCACGCCTCCGTAATTTTAGCATCGAAGTGCATTCCCTGCTCTACATGTAAAGGGTTTCCTTCTCTTGATCAAAAGTTGATACTTTGCTCCTAAAGTTTCGATCTTGGCATCGTTTGAGGTCGTTTTGGGAGTCTTCTCTTGATTCTGGACTCTAAATCCAGGAACCGAGCTAATTAATGCATTTGAGGTCTCTTTCTCAAGGGGTGTTGGTTCATGAAGGTGTTCGAAGGAATATTTCAGAGAAGAGTTGTTCTGACATAGTGCAATTTTGTGGGTGATTTGCTGGAATAAATGCCGAATGATGATGGCGGCGGGTTTCCGAAGAAGGAAGGGGAAGAAGGATCTGAACCCAATTCGGATTTGGGCTCTAGTCGTTGTCCCAAGATTGCATTTGATCCTCTCCATTTAAACCAGAAGGGTTGCGGCGATCGGGCCTTGACGCCGCTGCCCACGATCAGCATCGTGATCTCCCAACCGGAGGAGGTTGCGGACGCCAAAGCTGATGAGAAGGTTGGTGCAGTGGCAGCTCCAAAGAAGATATGCTCGTCGAGGAGCGAAAGTTTCGATGAGCAATGCAGGTAACATGGAAATTTAGTTTCTGATATTTTTTTATCTTGGCTAGTAGCATATTTTAGCTACCGGATCTGATAGATATTATAATTGAAGAAGGGATTTTTAGGCCCTTATCTGTGACAGTAATAGGTTCTTATAAAGGTTGGCTGACAGTAACTACTTCCTTTGTCATGGTCTAACGTTATTAAAACTAGAATATCATGATGATCGGAGAACTCTGTATTGTTTTCTAGTCACGGTAGGAAAATGCTTATCTGGGTTTATTTTTCCTTGTGGAGTACACTTATATTTGCTGGTTATTTATATGATTCCTTTCGTATGTGAAAAGCTTTTTTCGTTCTTTTTTATGTTTTGATTGCTTGGAAACTTGACAGGGTTTGTCAACAGCAATCAGAAGAACCTCTGGTTGATCTTGGCTGCAGATGCCGAGGTGAGCTAGCAAAAGTGCATCGCTCATGTATAGATATTTGGTTTCGTACTAGAGGTTCAAATAAGTGTGAAATATGCCTGTAAGTCTTCTATATAGAAAACTCGTCAGCATTAACTTTAGCTGATAACATAAATTTCTAAATTTGATTCTTTCGTATACAGGCAGGTGGCTGCTAATATTTCTTTGCCAGAGCCCCAGCCAAGTGTAAGTATATCCAATTTATACCTCTATATAGGCACATAGAAATGTGCTTGTTTGTGTGCCATGTGTGCTTGCTGCAGAAAGTGATACAATAACTTCCTATGTCTTCGTTTTTATCATTAGAGACTGTGATATCAGAATTCAGTACATATATTATATCCATTATGTTTATACCTTTTAAATATGATTTCCTATGCGTATTTCTAATTTATGATTATAGGAGGCCCATTATACATTTACTTTGTCAGTCTACTTTACCTAGTTGTGCAAAGCCTATTTATATAGGATGGACTTCTAAATTAGTGCAAGTCTTCTTCTGTTGTCTTTAAATCACTGGATCCACATTGAATTATAGCTAACCTATCTTCTAGTAATGAGTTTTTCGTTCTCTTTTAACTGATTTTTTTAATCAACAGACAAATTATTGGGTTTGGAGGGTTGATTCAGCCTATCGAGGGGGACGAGGAGAACGTGGAAGGGTATTTACTACTATAACTGAGCCCCAAAGAATATTTATTTTATCATTAAATCTGCTGCAAGAGTAGTTCTAGTCCATACTTCATAGTATTATTTTCTGTCACTACTCTCATTGCCAGTGACCTGGTGCACATCCTTTGGGTCCTTACATGTCATCTTTTCTCTTTTTTCTTATGTGATGACAGGGATGCTTTAGCCCTCTCTGGGTTGCATTTGCAATCCTAGTAGGCGGACTCTTGTTGGATGTGCTAATTTCTGTTTCTCTTGGTGTTTCCGCATTGCCTGTGAACATCATAATTGGTATAATTTCTCTATGTTTGGGCTTAGTACATGTGAATTATTTGTTGTCGCAATTTTTGGAAAACTAGTGTTTTCTTGGCACTCTGGATGAAACGTGAAAGAACATGAAAAATTCAGGTTGATTTGTAGATTCCTGTTAGAAATAGTAAAAGATCACATTCTAGATCTTATGTACATTATTCACAAAAATAAGAATACATGCCAGTAGGTGACAATATGTACTCTGCAGTATAATCAACTTCATGTAATACCTAAAATCTTTCAAGGAGAAAATCTTGGCACTGAATGTAAAGAATACTTCGGCGTAAGTAGGGTCATGACCAATGCTTTTGCATTGTAGGTCAGATACATAAAGGAATCTTGGACAGATTTAAAGATGGTGGTGCACCTAGTATTGGCAAATAAGTTTACCACAACCTGGAGGGTTGATGTTCATCTTGATTTGGAAAATGCATATTCCAAGTTTTTGAAGCTGGAACAGTTTATAGATTTATTCTAAAAACTATAATGCAATATGGTTAGTCTTTAAACATACTACATGGTGTTTCCTTTCTCTTTTGCGGGTTTCTTCACAACCATATAAAACTTTCCTGAACATTGTGTTTGTTGGCTTTGATTTTGATAACCTGTTTCCGCAATTCATTGCAACATCGCTTGTGTTGGTTATCTAATTTTATTTGTTTCTCCTTATCTACAATGAGTCTTATGAAAGATATGAATCAGTTGTGCATGTACTTCTCTAGGAACCCATGACAAGATAGAAAAAGGAAGAATCATTTAGTATAACAGATCAAATTCACTAGTCTTGATACAAACAACTTTCTGAAGCCAGCGAAAGAATTAATTTTCTTTCTAACTGATTGACTGACTTCTGTTTTGATCTATGAATAGTTATAACTTGGATTTGTTGACTTACTAAGCCAGCTAATGGTGTAGGTGTTCTCATTGTGCTGGGCTTGGGCACTGCTCTTCGGCTCGCATTGGAATGCTGTCACGAATGGGGTTCAAGAAGTGTACACAGAGTAGACATGCGCGTAAATTCTGGATATCATTCTTCTGTGTAGCTAGCTTTGTGTATATTTAAGAAAGTTTCTGTCTCCACAAATGAGTTTAAATGCCAAGTAGATGCTGGTTTACCATCAAATTGTCGCATATATCGCTATCCAGTTCCTGCTTGAACATTAATTATGGTACATAGCAACAGTACTTGGTCACAGTTTCTTCCTGCCTATATAGTAATGGCAGTCCTAGCAAATGCATGATGCATTCTTAATCTAGGCACATTAGCGTGGTCCCTGTCCTTGTCTTTATGAGTGAACATTATCTTTTTCATAGTCTTATATGAGAAAAGGAGCAAGAACAAGCAGGTTTTTGCAATTTAATTGTATTTAAAACTTTAATTTAAACTGAGTGTATATTATTTTTTTTATAGTTAATGCATATTTTGTTATAATAAAGTGCACACAGCTCATGTATGCAATGTGATCCACACTAAAATCTATCATTACAAATTAAATATAATTAAATTATAAAAGCCTTGGAAAACAAGAATAGGCTCATTTGTTTTCATTTTATCTTCTAGTCATCAAGAATGCCTGGAACTGGCAACAAGATGAGCTAATGATTCTCTTTTCACAGCTTCCAAACCCACTAAAAATTTCTTCCAACTGTTATCATTGTTTTGACTAAGAATTGTCAGAATGGGATCAAGATTTGAACATTTAAATGCTGCAAGAAAGGAATGCTTCGCTTCTGTTCTTCTCAAATGTGTATGGAGCTTTGCAGCTTCCTAATGGAGTAGTGATGGAATAAGTCGTGTTCTTCCCAATAAGAGGACCTGTGTATGCATTACAAGACCTTCTGATGTTTGAAATCTTTCTTTGGGAGTTCACACATACAACGAGCAGTGACTCAAACTTATCTCCCAAGCTATTGTTTTTACCCATCGTTTCATCAGTAAGAAGGGCCTTAATCTCAGATATCTTCAGCTTTATTTCCTTCAATTCTTCTTGTTCATGAGAAGGTGGACAGGAATATGCTAACAGAGCAAGAAGTCATGAAATTCACAGTGGTTGTCTTCTGTGTCCACAGTATGCAACAATTAAAAAGAAAAAAAAAACTGCTTTGAAAAAAGAAAATAACCTAAAAATTTGCTGCTATAACAAATACTAAAAGATATTAGTACTGCAGCAGCAACAGGACCTTTTTACATGTTCTCAATCATAAGCAAAAAAAATTTCTCGTGTCCAGAATTTTCTTTTCCTCCCAAAATTTTATTGCACAGGAGTGAGAAGCCAAAAATGTCATTGCAGTGAAGCTCTACAAAGTGCCAATTTGTGCAGCGGATAATAAAGCTCCATAGAAGTAATACATATGCCTCTTAAAGCTTCCTCAAACTTGGCTATGAAGTAAGTGGAATAAAAGAATTAAAGAAGAAGAAAAGAAATTAAACATAACAGAGGAACAGCAGAAGCTGTTAATGCTGCCTGGATGGAATTCCATCTGAACAAAATCAGGAAAGACTCCTGATTGTTTACGTTAGCATGGATAGAAATGTCATTTACGATGTTCCACATCTAATTCTTTCTTAAGCGAATCTAGAATCTCCATCATCTGAAAATATACAGATAAAAATCAGTAGTACACTGGTAAGATACCATATATCGAAGTAGACTTACTTTCGTAAGAATAAAAGAGGTAGAATTTCTTCAGACTAAAGAATGAAGAAAATATGAAGAATAGGAGATCAATCTTATATTTTCAGCAGCTTGTATCGGATATACTCCACAAACACACTGCTCAAACTCCCGGATGAGTGTGTGCTGAATACGTATAATCTTGCTTGCGTGGTTCATAATTCATATTACTTGCTGTAATTCTTCAAAGGCATATCTTTTATTAATTTTATAAGATGCATGATTACAGTCATATCTTCTAGCATCAAAGAAATTTAAGGAAACATCAATAAACTTGATATGGAAATAGAAATATAAAAAATTCAAAAGAAGAAAAGTATGTTCCATGATCACTCCTTGGTAATCCTTGAACAATGCAACAGCTACTAGACAGTTGCTTCTTTTAGGTATCCCAACGTGGAAAAGAGATAATAACACTATTCTTTTTTTTATTTTTTGATTGTTAAAAGGCGTTCAAAGTTCACAATGAATAGATTCATAAGCTTCTCTCTTTGTGTGGTTTCATGTGGTAGTCAGTAGAACAGGGGCCACAAGTCTTTCTTTTGATCACGTGCTCTTCATGATTACAAAACCTAATGGTGGCTTCTATCAACAGTGTTGATTTTTTACAACCCAAATGTTTTCCTCTAATGCAAAAAGCTCCTGTGTTTTAAAGACAACTTTGTAGCAAATAGTGTGCCACCTATTCTGGCATGATAAGTCAATACTAAATACCCATATGAAAGCTTGATAAATTTCATACTTTTCTCTCCTATTCCATTTTTTCCAAGAAAGGGCCAAGCAAATACTCTTCTATTATATGTAAGGGAGGAATATTTGGAATCTTCATTGCAAACCAGTAGCTGAAGTTCCTTAAAGGATTTGCAATCCGTATGTGTCATCTTGTGCTATAATCTCCACGAGCATGTAATGAAAGAAAGTCCTAGAAAGGAAGTTTACAAGCAAGTAGGAGATAGGGTTATGGTTGACCTACTTCTGAAAGTGATGGACAAATGCAGTGAAAATTAATTTTCTTACTGCCAAAGAAGTTGTATTACCCCAAAATAACGCTGCAAAACTGGTGAATAATGATCCAGTGCTACGTATGTCTTCTTGATAAGGCCAAGAAGAATATCCACTTGATCCCCGAGCAAATCAACCTAAGATCAGGAATGTTGTAGTAAACATTAATGAAGTTTTTCATATTCATATGCAAGTGAAATATAAGCAAGAAAAGTTCAGCAACACATAAGAATCTTAGTAATGTTTCTTTCTATGTCATCAATATACTATGATTATAGTCAGATATAGGAACATTATAGCAAAGCATGCAAGTTGAGGCAGCTTAATTGAGCATATGCAAACCTTGCAAAAGACATAAAACTTTAGGATGTACTATAGACGTTCATGAGACTTGTTGAAATTGAAATAATTTAAGGACTGGAAATGCATGTAGAATTTTGCTAAACTGGAAATCACTGCATGAAATGGCTTTATTCAGACAGAATATGCACTTTTATGCACAAGGAGACACCTGTCTACTTTTTGTTAGATTATTACTCGACTGTTAGCCTATTACATTGATAAGAAAGATCTTTGTCATGTTAATCTGTGAAATCACAACTATTTTCAGATTATGAAATAAAAAGCGTCCAATCCCATCCTCAACTGAATCGTATTCATGCTTGTTTCAAGTATAACATCTTTCTAACCTCCGCTTCAGCTGTTTGGAGATCATAACATCTCCTCATGAAAGCCTTACTGTAGAGTACTTCCTTTCTTTTAATCAAATTTACTTGCTCAACAAGTGGACCCAATTGCTGTTTCAGATCATCCAACCTGTAAAAGGATCTTTCAAAAATCAATACAAAATCAATATTTTAACATAAATTTAGGATTAGGTTACTTTGATTAGAAAAAGAATAAAAAATAAAATAAACATACAAGAAGCTTCAGAAGTCCTTTATGTACAAAATTCATCTTTAATTAGCACTTAAAGATAATCTTGAGCTTATCAACTTCAGCCTCATGAACCTAGCATAATCCGACTGTGACTGATTACCTTATCTCTGTAATCAGGTCAAATCAGCTATGTAAAGCTTTTCTCTAATATTGGAGTAAGAATTCTATAATGCTGTACTTAATGCATCTTCATTAAAGGGTACATATATCATATATATTATAAACATGTAGAGATCTGGTATGAAAGAATCCATGTAAAACCGATTGTTACTACCGGATAGATAACCACTTTCATTCTGATTGAAGAGTTATTCACCCATGAATGTTGTATTACTACTGATGACTTGGGATGGGATCACCCAAAACAACCTTTATTCTAATGATAATTAAGTAATAAACTAAGCTTACAACACCAAAATTGAGAAAATGTAAATGATCACTCACGTAAATTTCATTAATCTACATGAGTAGCAAGCTAACATGCATCACCAAAATATCAGCTCAACCAACTCACTGTAACTTCTGGTCTACTTCATTTCGTCCTACGCATACTCAGATTCCCGAAGCAGATATGGCCACATGAGAATAACAATATCAAGACACAATTAAATTTTCCTCATGCCTCAATATGCAAGCTGTTATCTCATAATTATCAAAAAGCTTTTCAATCATCTCTTTTGGGATATAATAAACTCCAAGAAATATACAACCTCCAGAGTTACTCTGTATGTAGATGATGAAGTATAGCCAAATAAGCTATAAGATCCTCTGGAAAAGAAGTTTCAGCAACATGCATGCGGTTGCAATTTAGAGAACTGATACACTAATGAAAAATTAACTTTTTTTTAGCTGATAATGTTTCCTATAGTAATTGAAATCTACTTTCTTTGGTGTTGCAGGTAATAGTTTGAAAGAAAAATAACCTTGAGATATTTGTTCTTATTCTCTCACAAGACATAAACTCAAAACTCATCAATGCTTGTGAAAATTGAGTAAAAGGCATAAGTACATGTTGCTGCTCATTCCAATTCCGATCTTGAAATCCTATGGTGGAGGGCAGGGATGGTTTTTCATCATGTGCCAGATATTTCTGCTCATTCCAATTCCAGTGTGGAGATCCCATGGTCAAGGGTGGGGACAGTTTTCCATCATGTGCCACATCAATAACTGAAGTTACCTGATCACATGTCACATTCATATTGTCAACTGCTACTCCTAGACTTGATGCCAGTTCTTTTAGCTGCATCTTACTATTAACTATCTGCTGCAAAGCTTTCCCAAACTTCTCACTGACCGAGTTGAAAGCATCATCTTTCTCAACCAACATTTCAACAGTTTGTATATTGCATTCATTACTTTCTCCAGATTTAAACTCATCAAAGCTAGTATAAAATTGAGGTTTCATCAACCCTGAATCACAATTAAAATCTAAGCCCTCGCCTGAAACAAAATCATTTGATAGCGAGTTCACTTCGTGTTCCTGCTCAATTGGTTCCATGATCTCAAAACGTTGTACGAAATTGTTATTGAAAGGTACATGTTTATCTTGGCATTTTATTGTAGTCATATAATGCATGCCTATTATGTCTTTGGTTATTCCACCGAAAACAATGCAATCAATCTCATCCTTGAGAAGTCTCTCAATATCCGAAGTTTCTCTAATGCCACTCCACTCATTTATAATTGTGCAGATGACAACCCTAAATGTATCCTCCATGATAAGGGTTTTTATGTAAAAATCAAAGGATTCGATGCTCTCTCTCCTGATTAAACCTTTGAAGAGTATTTTGTACGTATCTTCCAATAGCCCAGATTGAAATTCCAATTCACTTTTATATTCTATTAGCTTTCTTATCTCCTCACAGGGCTCTGCACCGGTTAAATAGCAACATGACCTGTTATTTGAATGTTCAGGACTTTCTCTCAGTGATTGTGAGTTACTTTCTTTCTCCACGGATCCAAATCCTGTTGGTTTATGGTGAAAGTTATTCATATTTCTCTCATAGCCTAGTAAGTTATCGCCAGGAGAAGCTACAACCAATTTGACCTTCTGTCCTTTAATAGTGTCCAATCTTCTAATGGCAACAGTAACTGCTTCTTTAACGGCATCAAAGTTTTTATTATATCTTAGGGACGAGTCTCCTTTTTCTCTAGATAGCACCCTTTTCAGCCCATTAATTTCTTGGGTTTTCGTCTGTATGATGGACTGGTTTCTTGTCAAATCAGTAACAAGATGTCCAGATGGAGTTTCTTTAGATATGCCTCCTATATTTCCTGAACTTTTGAAATGAGAAGTAGTGCTGAACTCTTGACTATCTACTGCACCACTAGCATCATTATCACACCTTAGAGTTTCACCAGATCTATGGAGCTTACCTTCTAATGTTCCAGTGTCACATTTACTTCTTCCCCCCAATTGTGCTCTTGATGACAAATTATGATGGATGTTCAACTCCATGTCATCATCTAACTCTGGCTGCATATATATGTGAGAAGTCAACAATTCTAAATCATCTTGCAAGGTTTTAATGGCATCCATGAGAGCTGACCAGTCCATGTCTGACTGGATTGGAAGAGAAACAAAAGGAGACCCAGATTTCACGTTGCAATTGCACTTAACTTCTGTAAGAATGTTTTTAAGAATAATAATAGACATCTCTTTCTCAGTATTAGAAACCCACTGATGCTCATCCAGAGCTGTCTTGAACAATTCAATAGAATTAATCATCATTTCAAAAGAAGAGTCAATGCTTTCTTTAAGAATGCCAGCATCCATAATCACCTCCTCAAATTCCATCAACAACTGTGCCATATTGTAAAGGTCATTTACTGTCTTCATTCCATCAGTATCATCAATCCAGTGGTCTACCCTCTCTATGTTCGATGAGCTTCCCCCTAACTTCTGCATCACAGTTGTCAGAATTTGTCGCCCATTCTCCAACTTGCCACTAATTTTATAAATCTGATTGTCAACCAAACATTTCCATTCATTGAACATATGCCCTCCAATTTTACTGCATTGAACAGGCTCACTTGCTCTCTCACCCTTCACTCTTTCAGAGCCAAGTGCAGTTAGCAATGAGCTCATTTCTTCACCCTTCACTTCCAATGCTACTCTAAGCTTTGATTCACTTTTTCTACTCCTTGTTAACTCCCTATCTTTCTCAGCAATTGCAATCTCAGTCTCCTCAAGCCTTCGGTGGATTCTATCCCGTGTCTCCAGGAGATCGGCAAGCAGCTGTTCACGGTCATGGGTACTTTCGACTAAGTTGTTGTCCATCTCTTCCTGCAAGAACTTAAGACACCACTCCAACTGCATGATTGCAAGCTCACAGAACCTCGACTTCTCATTCAAGCGTTCCAAGTCCCCTTCCTTTGACAAGCTTTTCTTGTATGCAGCCTCCATTGCAGAGTTCACAATTCCCATCATGATTGAGTCGGCAACCTTGCCCGACACCCTCAAACGACAATCAAGGCCATTAAAGAATGCATCCATTTCCTTTATTTTCTTCCAAGTCAAATGCAATAGATCTATGACATACAACCAAACAACGGCAAAATCTTGCTACCAACTAAACCGAAAAGTGGACCCAAACCAAAGATCTATACTATATGATAAGCAAACCAAATCAAAATCACGAAATTATTCCACACCAATCAAACAGTCTCTTTAACTTCTCTTGTAAGCATTTCTTCAAGCACTCTGACTACTTAATCATAAAAATAGGAAAGCATAATAAATCACGTAGCAGCTCTTATCAGAATTGAAGCAAAGCATTAACAATTAAGAAACTTCCAGTCGAATAACAGAATAAATTGGAGAAAAGAAATAATTTCGTTGCCTTGTAATATTTACATTTGTAATGCTAGGGGAAACGGATGGACCTGGTCTTTGGGGATCACATCGTCCACAAATTTGATGGAAGCTTCCCATCTTTTGCTGATGGAACTCAGATTTGAGTTTACTGGCCTTATGACTTAGATCGGTTATGATAACATAAATATTTACTTTATAAATAGGGTAAATTACAAATTGCTACTGTTTTTAAACTAACGCGAAATAGTTAACTTATTCATCCAGACTTAAAAGAAAGTCTTCGATCCTATCTAAGATTATAATCCTTAAATCTTAATTGTTACCTAACTATTATAATATACCTCCTTTAATAATATAATTATGAAATGAAAATTTTCAATCATTTTAAAATTTTTAGTAGAAAATTCATATTTAATATTATAGAGGTATTACAATAATTTATATATATTTTTTTAAATTTTGGATGAAAAGGTTATAGTCTAAACTATAGAGGGGTAATATAAATAAAACTTCAGAGGCAGTTTGATTTTAGGCAAAGGTAATTTGAAATTTATCTATTTTAAATAACTCAAGTTATAGTTTATCGTCTTCCTTCAAAGTTCGAATACTTGTGGAAGGGGGATATATATATATATATATATATATATATATATACAAACCGGCAGGCTAAAGAAGGCATCACCGACTTCGTTACATGCACGAGTGGCATTTCAGTAATATTATTCATTCCATAGTGACATACTCCAAGGATCCCCTTCCCCTTCCCCTTCCCCTTACCCTTACCCCATCGAACTCGGTTCTCCTCCTCCTCCTCGTCGGTTCACTCGAAGGGCGAGAAAGGAACCGATCAAGTCTGCGGCGATGATTAGCATCCTCGCCCAGGTTCGTCGACTTCAAACCCTACCTTACCCATTGCTTTCCTTGGAAAATTTCCATCTTTACAGGAAAAAAAAAAATACTTTTTCCTTTGTTTTGATGCAGGAGCGCCTTCTTGGGGCCACCTTGGGGAGCGTTCTCATGGGGGGGTTCGTCTTGGAGCAGCGCAGGGGGATAAACCGGTCTATCTCTGCGAATAGTTCTGTTTCATACGAGGTACTATGTGAGTTGTATTCTTTACTTGTTCTTGACAAACTCCACATAAATTCTCTGTCCAATCGTGATCTCACTTGTGATGCATTGGGTATTGTGAAGATCCCAGTTTGTTGATCCAACTTAGTTAGATTACTTTTAGGATTCGGATGAATTAAGTATATTAGGTTTGAAGATTTGATGATCTAGTTTCATGGTTTGGTATTCTAGTTTTGCGGACAAGTACCACAGTGACTATAGCTGAAGGATAGAAATGATGCGTGCTGTGTGGCTGATGTAATTGGTATGCTCAGCTACACTGCAGCATGCTGTAAACTACTTCTTAGGAAATTGTGGGTTGGCATGGGATGGAAGGAAGAAGATTGAAATATGAGAATGGAGAGTTGCGTGGACTCACGACAGCAAGGAGCATATTGTTGTGACTTCAATTTGTCACAAAACTTGACAGATTTGGAAGTAGGTCTGTGAGAACTGAAAAGTGTGTTAAATAAGGTAGTCTTTCACTATTGAGGTTTGTCCTTTCAAGTTAGATGGTGAACCTTTTGACTATGATTCAGATTATTGAGATGAATAAAAGAACATGAATCTCTAAAGTGGTTTGAGATGACCAGTTGTAAACATGCAACTACCAAGTTATTGTAGCTGATTTGAAATATCCAGTTGATGTTCATAGATTGCCTAGTGTCTCTATCTTGAATATAAGCAAGCATGACGTGCCGAAGGAAACTATACAATTATAATGGTATGGTGAAAGATGCTAGTTGTTGATGGTGGCTAATCTGGGCTCTTGAATGATTATATGCATTCACTAGAGAGATCAAATATGTTGTTCGTCATGTTCATGGGCAGTTGTAACTGATTGATATTCCTACTTGGATTGCTATATATCCTGAGAAGTAATATCAACTTGGTAAAAAAGTATGAGGGAAAATTTTGATGCTTATGTGCACAATGTTTCTTTAGGGCATTTGTTATGGTTTATTGAGTTAGTTCCCAATACTTGATTGGAAGGATGAGGAAAATGTTGACTCTTATGTTGCATGGACTTTTGAAGCACATTGTATATAGGGAATCAATTACGAGTTAAAACCATTGCAGCTCTGTACTTCCTCAAGTTCGGGAGAGGGCATTAGCCATCAGAGAGCTATGAGTTTAGAAAATAATCTATTTCTGGTTTGATATGTTCTACACTCTACAAAACTTGGTTTTAGAAACTAAGAGTAGGGAATAATTAGAAAAACATTGACCTGATCATCATACTCTTCTGTACTTTGGCTCTTGGCTGAGACCAAGAAGTAGTGACCAATGAGATTGCCCTTTTTGGTTTGGAGGAAAAGGTAAAGTTCATTTTCACTTGTTCAGATAGAGTACTATTTGTTCTCTCGCTGGATCTCAGCTTGAAATAGCTCATAGTGGTGCCTATATGTATGATAGATACATGTGAAATACTTATCTTCTTTATTTTGTAAACTATACAAATTAGCATTTTGAGTTTTTTGTTTAGAGTTCTACTGAAGTTCTTAGACAAGAGGCTCTTGTCTGTACTGAAGTTTTTAGCTTCAAGTGTGATCCAATTTTGTTTGCTTTCTGAACTCGGCTGGACAAGAGCGGTCATCGTTTGTTGTCCAAAGGTGTCTAAATATTCTCATTGCTCTGACCCATGTCATCATGACCGGCATAGAGAGATGTTTACTTGGTGATTTTTGAAATGCAGTTTGATACTCTGATATCTTGGAGAAATACAACCAAGATATTGACATAATAAGAACAGATAATTTGGTTATAACATCTGCTGTGAAAATGCCCAATTACTAACCGAGATCTAGGGCCAACATTGTTAGCTAGGACAAAAATCATGTATATCTTTTACTTCCTTAACTCACTTATAAATGAATATCAAATAATTTTCAAGAGCTAATCGATTAGTTTTGTAATGATGAGATTTAACAGGTGTTTTATCTATTTTACCATTAAGTAAGGTGATTACGTTTAACAGGAACTTGTTTTCTTGCAGCCTAAAGAATTCCTGCCTAAGAAGAAGTCTCCCAACGTTGCTCTTATGTGGAACAAAGCTGTAGACATGACACTGGGACAACTGGTTGCTTATCTGAGCTCACGTGGGTGGTGACAAGCTTCTATCCTTTCCAAACTTATGGAGGAGAATGAACAAATCATGCCACCTTCCATTAATGTTGTAATTGTTTTGCTTGATGATATAGTTTCTAATTTGACAAACTTTCATATGTTCATGCCGAGAAAAATGAGGATAATACCTGAGAGTCTTCTTTCAGGTGGTTGTTTTAATAAAAGCGGATTATGTCTTATAATTTAAGCTACACGCCCCTTTCTGGCCATGATAATGAGTTCAGATTGTTATGCTTTTTGCTGAACTGATGATAATTCATAGAAAGTTGGCGAACACTATTGTCATTGTGAACTTTTCTCATGAGCTGCATGCTGTTTTCTCATCTTGCAATGGAATTCAGTTTAGTTTTGTAATATTTAAGACAGTTGCTTATAATTTATTTGATCAAAGGAACATCAGGTACCTGATTGTGACTACCCTGAATGCACATTAAAAATATAGATAGTCAGAGCCTGTCTATGATGTGGAATTTCTTCTTGTCATTGAATGGATATTTTTTTCCTAGAAAAAGTGTACAAGAAAGAAGAATTCCTTTCAGAATTCAGATGAAGTATTGTGACTTGGGTTTTTTTGGACTTCCCATCAAACGACTTTTTTATAATTTAATTATATTTAATTTATAATAATAAACTCTAATGTGCATTGTAAATATAAATTCTGTGCATTTTAATATAATAAAATGTGTATCAATTATAGAAAACATATGCACTCAGTTTTATATGTTAAATTAAAAAATTAAATATAATTAAATTGTAAAAGCTCCCAACCAAGCATAACAAAATATTTTAAAAAAAATTATCCATCTAAACTGGAATTTTTGAATCTAGTCTTGCTTTATTCGCTAGGTCAAGGCCTCAGGGACTCGACCCGAATCGTATGAATCCAAGCTACAATACGGTTAATGGATCTTAGATTACAAATTCGATCCGAGAACTTCGATGGCCAGTTGACTGCACTATGGTCGAGCTGCTACCAACCCGCAACCCGATAAATTATGCGACTGGTTTCGGGTACCCGGTCGAGATCCGACTTTTTCGAACTACCCCCGCCCTGATAAGGTCCACTCGGCCGCCTCGAAACTCCTCTCTTCCGTTTAGAACTAGGGTTTTGGTTTCTTCGGAGGAAGCGATCAGAAATCCTACTTTGCCAACCATGGTAATTGACCTATCCTTCATCTCTACCCTATAATTTCCTCTTCTCTCTCTCTCTCTCTTACTTCGATGCTTTTTCGAGCTTTTTATCTGATTAAATTGGACAAATCCTTGCCCGATAATCTTATCTTTGATCCAGAGATGGTTTACTAGATTTAGAGTTGTTGCTGAAAATTTGTCTCTTTTCGGATATGGTTTAATATTTGGGTACTATAACATGTGCATATGCCTCAAATTTTAAACTTTTTCTGGCTGCAAATGATACCGAGAAAAAACTGGATGAGAATTGAAGTCTAAATCTTCATCTTGTTTAAATAAAGTGCTTTTCACTCTTCATCCATACTTTGCCCTTCAATGACATTGTTGCTTTCTCTTTTCTATGTGGTCTAGATTGTATTCTACTGCCCTATCATAATGTAAGTAACTAAGAATTCATGTGTTTTTTAAGAAACATTAGATTATTTTTTTCTCAAGGCTTAAGCACTTACATGAAATGAAGATCTTGAAAATGGTGTTTATGTTGGTGACTACCATTTCCAGTGTCCCTTCTGCTTACTGTGCTTGTAATTCAGATTTTGCTTGTAGTTTCAGGTTCTTTTTAGTTTAATGCTATTTGCTGTTCTATTCAATGATAACCAACTCATGCTTTACAGAAGAGTGTTTTGTATGTGGACTTCTAAATTTTTATGTGCTTAGTGTTCTATCTTGGGTATGCCTCAATAATTAAGTTATTTATTCTTTCGCTGCCATCCGATTACACCAACTTGAGAAGTATCTACTAATTAATGGTTCTTATCCGATTGATGAATAATGCGTGACTTCTACCTTATAGGTGAACGTTCCCAAAACTAAGAAAACTTATTGCAAGAACAAGGAGTGCCGAAAGCACACTGTTCACAAGGTTACCCAGTATAAGAAAGGTAAGGATAGTCTTTCTGCTCAAGGGAAGAGACGTTATGATCGCAAGCAGTCAGGATATGGTGGACAGACAAAACCCGTTTTCCACAAGAAGGTATCATGCTGTTGGTTTGTCTGTTCTTTATTTTTTTATTTTTTGGCTTTTTACATATTGGTATAGAGAGCCTCACAATCAAATTCTTTTGGTTGGCTTTGAATGCATCGCATACCTTATCGCCTTATTCCTAGTGCATGTAAATCCAATCAAGAGTTTGTGTTTCAGGCTAAAACAACGAAGAAAATTGTGTTGAAGCTGCAGTGCCAGAGTTGCAAGCATTTCTCGCAACATCCTATCAAGGTCATCTCCTCCCTTTTTTTTCTTTTTTTTTGGCCTTAAGCTTTTAGTTTGTAGTTTCTTATGTGTTAACATGTCGTTCATCTGGCAGCGATGCAAGCATTTTGAGATTGGTGGAGACAAGAAGGGGAAGGGGACCTCTCTCTTCTAGGTTTGGCCGTCGCTGTTTTGGTACCTTCCATCGTCTCCTGGCGTCAATACAAATCCTCATGGGAGTGCATTTTCTAGATATCTTATGTTTAAAGACTTGTAAAACAATCCTCTTTAATTTCTCCTTGATTCAGACTTGAGTTTTTTCAAGTTCATGAATGGTAACGAAATGCTGGTTTTGACTAACCATTTGTGTAACGTGATGCTGCATTTCTGATGAGCATATGGTTAATGTTGCTTCTGATATATTGCTCTTGTTCTGTTCATTTACAGTGATATGCATTCATTTGTAACAAGATACCATCAGGAGATTTATTGGAATGCAAAATGTAAAGGGCTTTCCCGTTGTAGGTCATATAACGGAAACTTTTGTACCTTATACAAAGGGTTCAAATGCTCCAATCTACAACCACAATTATTGCATATATGTACTAAGGTATCCAAATAAAATGCTTATACAAACCAATTTTATTGGATGTCCTCCTAGTGACATCTTAATCATGCAATGTGCTACTAGTAACAGAGAATTCGAGATTAAAAAAAAGGGACCCAAAGGGCAACTTAATAGAAAATTTCAAAATTAGATGTAAATGCTATGAAGAAAATAGTCGTAGTCTAAAGTAAAAGGGTGAAAAGAGACCAATCACTCTTTAGTGTACTGAACCAAACACGCGTAGACTGAGGATGAGATAATGATAAACATTAGTTTCGTCAGTAAATAGTTAAGCCCTTGACCTTCATGGGTAATATGCCAATTAGAGGGACACTGATAGGCCATAACATTTACGACAACACACTATCAATGGAGCCACCAGTTCACCGATTTAGCGGTACCATGTATACGTGATAGCTGATTCACTAGAGTTGCAACATGATGCATACTCATCAACAATACTATGGATGTATAGTTCTGTTCGCTTTTCTAGATGCAATCAGTAGAAGAAAGCTGTAAGCAATATTCAAGTCAAACATCTAAGATATAGTATAAAGAACATGATAGCCAAAAAAAAAAAGTAAAACACCGGATAGACGGAAAATGGATAAAAGGAGAAAGAAGGCGAGGTAGGTTCCTTGAAAAGAGAGAGCAGAAGAGGGAGGCTTCAAACTGCACACCAAGTTTCATGAAGCACTTTTTTCTACAGAAATTATGAGAAGTAAAAGCAAAGAAGATAATCTTTTTGACAATGCTACATGATTACGTACGGAAGACTGGTTAATTTGGTCAAAATTATAAATTTCTCTAGTATGAGACACTGGTAAGAACTTTGCTACACTAGACTACAGTGGTCTACCAAAACTATCAACTTCAACCTACAAAACACATTACAAAAACTCCTAAGTACCGCTTCTCAAGGTTATAACACTGCCTGTTAAATTATGGAAAAAAAGAAATTGCATAGAAAAATAGATAGCATAGCTTTAAATGCTCTAAGATGCTTTTATCTTTCACTGTTTTCCTGCCTTTTGAACATCAAGCTCTTGGTCACCCCACAGAAGCTCATAGCAGATACAAGAACCCACACCGAATGGCACACCTCTGCTATATGATGTTCAGTATATAACAGTAGTAAACCAAGATGTCTCGTTATCCTAATTGCAAGCATTAAGATACAAATAATAATATCTACAATTGTTTGCTTCTAGACATAAACGTTGTAAAACATAATCACTGTAAATATAAACGCAAAAAGCAAACACAGTATATTTACAGAGAAGAATTTTTTACTTCATCAACGATACCTATTCTTCAACTTCCAATGCCACACTGATTTCATTACTAGAAGGTTCTTGTCAACGTCTAGTCGAGTTCTCTTCCTCGTCATCACATGCTGATGTAGAAAATAAGTTTAAAAGAGCATTAGTACAAAAGTTAATAATTTCAACATTTAGCAAATTCATTTAATTTAGTGTAATAATAGGTCACAGAAAATCAAATCATTTAAAAAGGTCAAGCATTGAATCCTAACGACCCACTGACACACTAGTTGAGCAGGAGGTTCTCAATAAGAAATGCTCAGAGAAAACCAATCCTGGTTTTGGAACCAATTGATCTTCCACCAGGGAATCATTCTTCAATTTGAACAACCAGTATATTAGAGTTATTATATATATAATTAATAACTCTAATACAGTAGATAGAACTTAGAAGAACCGACATGTCACCTGAAAGGTTAAGAATGTACCAATATACTCAATGAAACTGCAAAAAGAAGATGAGAGAAATAGAAATGTAGCTGTATAAGTAGGGTGATTTCACAAGAAAAGATGGAAACTCTTCTGAAATGGTATATAATCTCCCTATAGAAGGATACTGCAGTCGACTATAATGCATAGAATTGAATTCCAAAGGTGGGGCAGTTGCAGCTAAATAAAGGGCTTTGAGATTAACAGTACAGATGCAGGATAGATAAAAGTGACCACAGGCTGCATATTTCCATTGATGACCAATAAGTGAGGAATGAGCATAGCCAGTAGTTGCAAAATCTAATCTAAGAAAGGAAGTAGAGATTGGAGAACATCAATGTTATTCATTTGGAAAATTGGAGCCTCAATGAAGATTCACGCTTCCTAGATCACCAGGCAGCATTTTAATCTGATTTCAGAAAAAGATCAGCCCTTTAAAAAAGGGTCTGTTTGGTTTGTTGTATCTATAAGATAATACTCCAAATTTAGATGCAACATCTAGCTTAAAACCCATAATTTCCTAGCATGCATTAAGAAACTTAAGATAGTAGAAGAGACCCATAAGCAGCATTTTGACAGGCACTTAAAGATTAAAAGATGCACTTTTCAAAATACACTACCTAAAGATGGTCTCAGTCTCCGACTCCAAGATCTTTTGATGGAAAGAAAAACCCTGATCTCAGACTGTTCGGTCAATGAAAGCGGGATTCCAAATGATTGACAGGTACCAAAGCAAATATCCCTTTCCCATTGCCTGCCTCCCCATGACTCATCGTTGTCTCTCTTTCTCTAAACTATCTAAATAATATTTCACAAAAGAATAAAAATAATGTACATACAACCAACCAAGCAATATCTTTGGATCTCTAAATACAGCATCAAGATAAGCCTGTATGCCCTAATACAACTGCATCCCCAGTTAAAACGAAGCAAAAAGCCCCACAGTGCACTTGAAATCTCTGAAAGGAGATAGCAAAAGATGAACTCTCTATCGACTAATTAAGCAATTAATCCACATCCAAAATAAAAGGAAAAAGAAAAACCTAAAAGAGATCCAAAACTGAAACGATCACAGACCCGACTGCCAAAATAAGGGGGGGAAGGGAAGAATCGCATCAAAATTAAGATCTTTAAGGGCAGGTGAGCATTACCGCCGCAGCAGAAGCAACAACAGCAGCAAGAGAAGAGGAGGAGGACGTCACGGAAGAAATCGACGAACCCAGTGGACTTGGACGGATTCGAATCCGATTGGCTCGCCTGGTCGCCCTTGGAGGAGAGGAGAGGCGGGTCTTGGCTTTGACGGCTCCGGTGCATGCGTTGGAGATTCCATTCGAGCTTCTCGAGGTACGCGTGCTTGAACGAATCCCTAATTCTTAACGATGGCCACAGATGCATCCCTCAATCTCTTCTCTCCTCTCTCTCTTTCTCTCTCTCTTTCTCTCTCTCTCGAGATCGAAGTGTTCGCGACTCGGAGTAGCGTACGAGGAAGAACGGAAATGGAGTTTGGCGTGAGAAAATTGCGAGAGATATTAAAGAAGTTACTAAGTTTAGTATTTTGACTCGGACTCCCGTCCTATAGTAACATTCGATCGCCTGGAGTATCGAATGCAGGATTTTCCTGCAATTTGGTACTCGGCAGATAGCGAGATAGTTGGGCATCGAGCCGAGTCTCTGCAAAGAGAGGCCCGAAATTTTGGTCGTTGGAACCAATAGAAGAAGAATAAATTTAGAACTAATTTTGGCAACAAAAAAAAAGAGTTTTTAAATTAAAGATTAACCACCACAGTTTCAAAATGCTCCTCAGAGGGAGTATATATATATATATATACATGTTGGACTCATACCATCCACATGCAATTATAAAAAACTCTAATTATCCACCAACACTATAGCTCTCCAAGAGGTTTGTAATCAGGAAAAATCTTCTATGTTTTAAACCGAACATGAGGCATCTTATTATATTCAGAGAGTTGTTAATCATCTGTGGCATGTATGGACTTTGCTGATGAAACCGATTCCAACTTGTAAACCCACAATTCTTGCAAAACACCAAGTGAGAACAACAAAGGAACCAATTGCATCATTAAAAATTAGGATCTTCCTAGTGATCAAGAAGCATTATTGTAAAAGAAAAGAAAGTGAGGAATGAGGAGTCTAATTTACATACACTTATATTACATGACAATCCTAACCCAAAGCAATACCCACTTAGTCAATTAATAACCACTTAATTAAACCCCTTCCACGGCCGCATTAGCTCGGCCAATATTAGCCCGGCGCCTAACCGCCACGTAGGACACCCCCGCCACCCCAACCACCGCGAACGCGACACCCGCCACGATCCCCACCACCCCACCTGCTCCGACCCCCCTGCGGCCCGGGGGCGCGAGCCGCGCGCTCTCCACCACCTCGTCGGCCCTGACCCTGCTCCTCAGCGCCGACTCCGTCGACAGCGGGGGCGCCGAGCTAGGACGTCCGAGCACGTGCGGGGCATGCCGGGGATGGAAGAACTCGAAGGCGGCGGGGGAGAAGGCGGTCGGGCTCTCGAAGGCGAGACCGTGGGGGAAAGTCGGGTGGGCCTCGGAGATGGTGAAGAGGAGTAGGAGAGTGAATAAGAGCGTAATGGCCATTTGGGTATAGTTGTTGGTGAGAGCTGGAGGAGGGGTTTGGCTATGTATTTATACGTTGGAGTTTAAATTTAGGGTGGGATGGGGAGGAGTGGAGGCAGAATGATGGATGGTGTTTGGGGGTGGTGGGAGAGAATGATGTCCATGGAGGAGTTTGATGGACATGAATACCCTTTCATCTCTTAGTTGCAGTTGGAATTACTTTTTGTATAATCTAAGGAAAATACTTTTATATGTGACAGTTATGTTAATATCTGATGTATAAATTATTAAAGGAAAAAATATGTAAGATTAAGCCTTTATTATCATCAAATTTTCGAGCATAAACTTAAGCTTACACCATTATAGAGTTTGTTAATTTCCTGACTTAAAAAGATGACCAGACAATCAAATGAATCAAATAGTTACTCATATATTTTCTGTTATAGTGGTATTATAATGATTGTTTTACTGAAATAACTTTGTCAGAAGTATGTGTTTACAGCTAAATCCTTTGCCACATGTTATCTTGACTTATATATATGATGCCATTATACAATAATAATGCCATTATACTGACCAAACCAACAAAAGAGCTTTGCTGTCATCAAATTTGACAGATAAAAGTACTTTTTTTTGCTGAAACATATGATGGAAATATTCCTCCTCAATTGAGGTATAATAAGTTCTCTGATGTAAAGGGGCAGTTTTGCCCACGTAGAAGGATAGCTTTGCTTCTCAGATGAGCAAAGGTAAAAGCAATGGCATGGAGTAACACAAACAAGTGCAGCACTCGGCTCTGATCCTTTTAAATTTCCACGCCACATTTGTTGCTGCAGGAGCCAACGCATGCCGAGGTGAAATCAATGCATCCTGTAAAAACTATATTAAAGCTTGTCACGCCCTCATGCTCCTCTTTTGGGCTTTCTCTTTCTTTTGCCTTGATAGCTTCTTTAATCGTAGGAGTGGGATAGCTATCAATGCTTCATGAGTTTGGCCACAACAAGATGTCTAGTTGTTAAGGAGAATTAATGGATGGACCCCAATTGGTTGAGGCTAAAGAAGGGACAAGAGGTCTAGGCCAAGATTTGAGAGTTTTCGGTATTAGACTTGAGGGCTTACCTGTGCTAGGAGAGTGCCTGATTGTGGAGTACTCTCGAGGGGTGGACTCTCAGATGTGATTGGATCTGTTCAACAATCAGATCTGGACACTCATGGAGTAGTAGTCACTCAGGTTGAATATATATGATGTTGCGTCGAGAGAGGTGCTCGACGAATATGCATGGCCATGGGATGCAATTTTCTCGTTTGTCTATGAGGTGGACTCCGAGAGAGATGGCTTTTGTATGTTATATTGAGAGCTTCTAGAGATAAGTATAGTAGATGAATGGTTGTTTAGTATACTCTAGATAACCGCTTCTGGCAATGGTGAAAATGAGTTAATTGGGTCATTAGTGCCTCAAAAGACTGAACTCATTCAAGGCAAGCTTTAGATTTTAGGATTAATTACACTTACACTATCATCATTTGTCACATAACTTTTCTGAACTTTTTTTTGTCATATATAGATCTCTTGAACCATAAAAAATGTCACAAAACACCTATTTCTTTGGATTTCTATTACCTTTTTCATTCATAAGTTGTCAGGTATAAATTTCATGAATAGCTTTATGAGATGTAAATTGATGACGATTCAAGAAGTCTAAGTTAATTATCCTCAGATTGTACAATAAACATATGATACATAAACTAGAACGTATAAGAATTTGGCTCAATTTCTTCGTCGACAGAATTCAAGTAAAATTACATCAATACATCCACAAACAACCACAGAATATAAGATTATGTCATAAAACAAACAATAATATGTTTTAAGCTGACAAACAACCGCAGAAGTAGTTATAGGAGTTTTATAGGAGTTACAGAGAAATTGTTGAGTACAAAGATAACAGACAATGTTCCAAGATACATGCCACTAGTAACAAAAGATGATAAGGATGCGTTAACCCTTAGTATGTTTAACCTGAAAAGCAGATATAGAAGAAGAGGAATTACCTTTGGATGAATCAAAGTGAGGCAATTATTTAGTAAAAACAATAGCAACTGAGTTGCTGTGATATGATATAGATCCTTCCTTCTTGGCAAGAGAATAATTTTACTTTATGAATTCTTGCCCTTCTTATTCTACTCCTTCCTCTGCTCCTTCCTTTCCTTCTTCTTTAGTTCCTTCTTCTGTTCCACTTTCTTCTGATCCAAAATTTAGGTAAGTATTACAATAAGAATCAGACTATATACATGTGTTTCTCAAGTGAAATCAAATGAAATAAACTATTAGAGAAATTGCTGGGTTCGTGGTACTCATGCTCTATCTATAGTCATCCATAACTTATAATTATATTGGTTAATCTAAACAATAAGTAGATATTCAATTACGTAGACATAACACACACTGTCGCGCAAGTTTATGTCAGGTGTACTTACTTTTATTCACACTAATGTCTACTCATAAATAAGAAGTGTAGAATCTGAAACCAAGCAAAGAAACTGAAACTCTGATGTTTAATCTTTAGCATATCATTGCAGACTCTGTTTTCCATTTTAGAACATTCATTGCGATTGGATGGCTTTCCAACAAACATTTCAAAATTCTCCTTGGAAACGGACTTAAATTGTAGTACCAACAAGTGCTATAAACATTGAAATAAAGTAATTAATGTTCTTTCTGATCATCTATCAGAAGGTCAATATTACTGAAATTGCTTCTTTCTCTTAGGAAAGAATTAGTGTTTGATCTAGCAAAAGATTCTAGAACATAGTTGGTCACTTACCAAGCTTATCTGGTAATAGGCTTATAGCACATTTTGAATGTAAAAACATTGCAGGACAAAAGTCGCAAAACTTTGAACTTAGTAAGACATACATCAAATTATGTAAGCCTTAGATAATGGGAGAAACAAGGACAGCATTTTGATCATTATTTAATCATTGTGGGCCTACAGTTAATCCACCAGTTCTTAACCTTTAATAGATTAACTACAACTTGGTAACACAGATGAGAAAGAAATCATCTCCATATGAATATTTTCACGCTCCGATCTAGGAGCATGATGGCTGCGATTCTCTAGGATAAAATTTAGAAAAGTATGAAAAATAAAATAATAATCAGATCCTAATGTAGATTAACACAGCGAAAACGCACTCAACATTTAGAGTTCTCATTAATCGACTTCTTAAGTTTCTGCAAAATGATAATTTCTTATGGGCTAAATGCTCGGCAAGTAACTCACTATATTAAAAATATGTCTAATGACAGTAGAAAATGGATCATAACGATATATATAAGCCGTTCTGAAAAATAAATAATTTTCTTATCTCTTGTACTGAATTTTAAAATTCAATATATTCTAAATTGAATTAGAAATCATTCATAATATCTCATATTAAATAAATCAATATAATAAAAATTTATCTTTGTTAAAAGTGTACTATTATGGAAACTCGCCAAAACTGATAAATCTATATTGTCTCTTTAATGGGTACTCTAACCCATAGTCATATCGCACTAGTAGTCACAATCAAAATGGCGTCCAAGACTTTTCTAGATAGTCGGTCTATATAAAATCATAATAAGTACCTCTGTAATATTATACTGACTTTTCCTTACCACAGACACAAATTTAGAAATATTTTCAATAATCCTATCAAAGTTACTTGGCAGCTTATCGCAACGTTACATTCTAAATTTTTTTCTCTATACTTAACTTCTTAAAAATTTGGGTTCCAAAGCTCACTTTTATCGATTTTCATTTATACTATTTCATTCTCAATTCTTCTCTCCAAGCTCGCTCTCTCTGGTACGATGGCGATGTAGCTAAAGACCCAACCTTCTCCAACCCTCTCCTTTTTATAATTAAAAATATATAATAAGAGTACTATTAAAATAGAAATTAACCTCTTTTCTTATTTAAACATATGCCTAATATAAAAATAATAAATTGATTTAATCTGAATTGTAAAGTATTAAGAATTTAAATCCCTCATTATCTAAATAATTATTTTTTATCTCTTTATTTATTTTGAAATTCTGGTTGTTACAACTATTATCTAAATTCAGGCATATTTATAGGAGGATCCTAGTAGATTATGAACACAGTTTTTATTAGTCTCTTATGTACCAATCAGCTTATGGAAAGAGTATAATCTACAGAAAGAATGCTTAGATCAAATCTATTTCCCCAAATTGAAGATCATCTTAATTTATAGACAACAATAGTAGCTGCTAGTAGGAAAATTGAAGAAAAAAATGAAGAGAAAAACCAGAATTGATGAACAGACAATCGTAGGGGATTAATTCTAATATTAAAACCAATAAAGCAAGGGTATAACCGTTATTGAAGTTAAAATGAAATTTCAATTCTACGTCACTAGTGTATTTTATTAATCAAATAACGTATGAACTTCATAATACTGTTACTGGATGAACTTCTTCTTCCAAGTAACAACAGGAAATCAAGAAATTGATATTGTATCATAAGTTTTTTAGATAATAAAAATGGTATCATAAAAGCTACTGCGTAAGTGCTTCAGAAACAGTTCTAAGAGGCCAAAGTATACTTAAATTTAGATGGAATACGTAGAATAGAATAGAATAGAATAGTGAAAAAGAAATCGATTATGTATGACAGCCTCTCAGAACATGAAAATATATATTTTGAGAAGGAAAGTATATGTGGAATCTTAGCAATGTCCTTAGCCAAAAAGGACGTTTTTCAAGTGGAAAACACGAGGCAGCGAGAATGGAAAATAGGAAAAGAAGAGGAGTGAACCAACCTCTGCCTCTCAGCTCTGGTAGGTTGCTTTTGTAGCTTAATGGTGATTTGGTGTATTCCAAATAGCCTCTTCCATCAACGGTTGATGCACGAACCTTGGAAAACAGCTGGATGATGGGCCAATCTCGGCGTCCCTGTTGGCATCTCTCGAGCACACGGAGATTGCAGTGCAGCATAAGTTCAAGGTCATTGTTGTTGTCAAGGTGTTGTCGTTGGTGGAGCAGTCCTGACACCCACTCAGGAAGGTACTCCATCGATTCATCTTCTACATACAAGATTTGCAGCGCATCTAAACTCTGGACACAACTCAGAGCAGGTGAACGAACCACTTGGAGCTCTCTTAGTTGGGGAAGATTTGTGACCCTTTCTATGTTGCTGCTTCCTTCGATCACAAGCCACTGAGATAGGGAAGGGATGTTCTCCACTGCCCTCAGGCTATGAGCTCCTTCTATGAGGAATTCTTGCAACACTGTCGCGTGCTTCAATCCTTCTGGAAGAGCTCTCAGCTTTGGACAGTCTGTAAGCTCCAAATACAGTAGACGAGGCAGCAATGATGGAGAAGAGGATGGTGCAATCTTTTCTCCGATTGATGCATTTTTCTCAACTTCTTCACCTAAGGACCAGTCTTCCCAGTTAGGCATATGTCGGAAAATGAGGAATTCAAGCTTGGGAAAAGCCGTTGCAACATCTAAGCCCACCCTTACCCCATTGCCTAGGAATTCTAGGCCAATGGTTACCACTGCTAATGCTCTTGTAATTTTAAGATATCTCAAATATGGCAATTGGCCTAGCGGCGGAAGGTGCGAACAAGAGATGCAATCATGAAGTTTCAAAATTGTTAGTCTCAAAAGAGAAGTTGCTATGTAACTGGGATAATGACAGCCAAAGAAACCGACAATTTCAAGCTCTTCTAAGCACGGGGGAGGAGATAGTTTCTCAAAGATTTTCTCAATCTTGTTAATCTCCTCCTCAGAGTAAGATTGCTGAACCCTAGCCTGCTCAACTTGTAGTGTACACCTTAGTATTAATTTTCTAAGGTGATGCTTTCTTTCAAGCACGGGAACCCAATCTAATGTCCTCTCCAACTTCTCTATTGTTAGCCATCTTAGTTGGTTGAGAGACTCTAGCTCTTTTAAATCCCAACCATCTTGTATTTCACCACTCACACATTCATTGGTAACTAGAAATCCTTCCAAGTCATTAAGTAAATGCAATCTCCCTATCCCTTTCGGCACATTACATAGAGGTGTATCTTTGATGCCAAGACGCCTTAGATTGCACAATTGAGTAAGACCCTTTGGAAGGGCATGCAGATTTGTACAATACATTAAGTTCAAGATCTGTAGATTTGTTAAGCGACCGAGTGAATTCGGTAGGTCGGATATGTTAGTACAATCGAGATCTAGCAAACGTAGATGTATTAAATCTCCCAGGGAATCTGAAATGCTCTCAATAGTAGCCCTAGTGAGATCCAATACTCGAAGATATGGAAGTCTTAAAAGCAAATGGTTCTCAACTCTTTGAGGAATCCCAAAAGATATCAGAGTTCTCAAACATGGATATTTTGTTTCTAGAATAGGAGAATTAACAACAATCTCTCCTTTCTTTATAATAGATAGGCGACGAATCTTAGACATAGCGGTGTGATTTAACAACTGTGGGTCTCCATAAAAACTTTCATCTTTTGATAAATTTTGAGCAAGAGACTGTAAAAGATCATGCATTCTGCATACGCTTCCATCAGTAAACTTAAGATCCAATTGTAGGAGACTCCTTCTAACTAACTCATTATAATATTCTTCTGCTATGTCTTCCATAATTTGGCCATCTCCTTTTTCTTTAATGAACCCTTCGGCCACCCAAAACCTAATAAGATCTTCACGTATCATTATTGCATCCTCCGGATAGAGAGAGAAGTAGAGGAAGCATTGTTTTAGTTGAGGGGACAAGTCCTCGTAACTCAAATATAGAGCTCCTCTAAGTTCTTCAGGAAGTCCACTCATAGACCAAGCATGACTTTTAAGAATTTTCTCCCATTCTCTTTTATTATTGTCTTTTGTAGCCAGGAGGCAAGCAACAATCTTGATTGCTAGAGGAAGGCCTCCACATTTCTCTACAATCTGAATCCCTACATCTCTCAAGCTCAACACATCTTCTTCCTTATTTAGATAAGCTCTCTTGCATAGCAGTTGCCAACCAGCATCAATTGGCAATTGCTCCACTTGATGAATGCGTATTGCTCCCATTCCCTTCGCAACATTTTGGTCTCTAGTTGTTATCAAGATCCTTCTCCGCTTTGAAGCGGAACTCGAAGTGAATTACTCCACACATCTGATTGCCAAATATCATCAAGCACAAGAAAGAATCGCTTCCCAGCGACAAGATCTCTTAGTACTTGCTGGAGTTCTGCGATGGTTTTAGCTCGTCCGTAGTCACCTTTACAGCTCCTGATGATCTCTTTTAGCAATTCGATCTCTGAGTATCTTTTTGAGACACATGTCCATGCTATGACAGAGAAGTCCTTTTTAATTGCAGGGTCATTGTATACTCTCTGAGCCAGTGTGGTCTTACCTATTCCCCCCATTCCAGCAATAGCAAAAACTTGGTGTTGTTTTCCTTCCACGCTAAGTATCCTCTTCACCAACTCATCAGCAGCAGTTTTGATCTCCGTTCCCACAACGTCAGCGTCAAGAAGTGGGGAAGTCATACGAGCAGTCGCCCTTACCACATGTTGGTCATCCGATCTAACATGCTCAAGAGTAAACATAACTTTGTCCTTGTAAATCTCCTCCATTCTATCATTAAGGCTTTTAATTCTGGAACCGATCTCATGGCGCACTGGAATAGTACTAGAGCAGGAGAACAGAGAAGTTAGGCAGCATACCGGTGGGTTTGATGAAGAGGATGGTTGATCCTCCAATAGGTTGCTCGTCTCGTATTTGCAGAGGTCGATGATGTCGTCAGCGTCATACATGACATCCTTTAGCTCGTTCAGCCAAACGTTGATTGTCGAATCTTCAATCCTCTTCCTCTCGGCATCCTCGAGCACTCCTTTAATCTTCCCCATCTTTCTTTGCAGCCTCTTAAGCTCATCCTTCACTCCGAGTACCAGGATTACTCTCTCTTCAACAAGAGCAGCAAGGTTATTGACACAAGTCGAAACAAAAGCTTCGAGGACCGTACCCATTTTTTCTCAAAAAAGCTCGAGAACTTCACTTCTTAGTCTCCTGGTTCAATGCTATAATATGTCAGACTATAATTAAAGTGTGTGAGCGAATATAACGTGAGGGAAAATAAATAAAGCGTACTCTAAAGTTCTCAATCGGACAGTGCCACGTAAAATCCCTCCTCTATAATGCAGTGTGATGTAGATTATATAAAGAGCTCAAATCATACCACCTTTTTTTTCTTTTTCCTTGTAGATCTCTTCCAACATGACGCACTCGAGATGGTAACTTTAGGTGAGAATATTCCCTATGCACCAAGAGGAAGTACTGGTAGCCATTTTGCATATCTAGGTGGTGCTTTGCATTATATCATATCATAGATAAAGGATTAAGTTTTACATTAAACAAAACAAGCACATTACGAGTCCTTCAAGTCGCAGCAAACAGATGTTCTACATGGTAGTAGATTTTAACAAAATTATTTTTGGAACGTCATGGAAGAAATGCGTGTTAAAACACCTTAAATTTTTCTCAGGAAAAAAAAAACACCTTGAACTGAGTTCTGATTACTCTAAGAACAAGGGTTGTTACTGAGGGAAAACGAATGATTAGGAACATATGGAGAAACCAGTGCCCCACCTTAGATATGATCCTTCCATATGAAATGGCATCAACAATAAGCTATCTGATGACAGCTCCAAATTTTCCATAGAAGAAATTCATATTTCTATGACCTATCCATAAGACATAGAACCTCATACTTTTGCGTCTGACACTCAAGACTGTTCAGGTCCTGTGATAAAAGCTGACAAAAAACACTAGTGATTAGAATTATTGAGCAAAGCTTCTGTCTATCATAAACATATAAGCTGATATTTAGACAAGTGGAAGCGTGAGGAGTCAAAAACATCGTAATTAGGCATGAACTGAAATTTCGAAATACCGACATACATTTGGATACAGGATTTATTAATATACGGTAACAATCCGATTCCAAAAGTCATAAAAAATTTAATATAAAATAAGTAAATAAATTGAACAAACTTACAGCAGACAGATGACCTATTTTTAGCAGTAAACAGGCACGATGTTGACCCACGCGCGCAAACTGAGCCGAGTTAGGCCGAGCAACGCGCGTGTGAGTTAAGTTGCATAGTATTATTTACCCACAAAATAGATATTCTTTTTGGGACCCAAAACATATAAGAAATTTGACACTTATATATCATACTAACATTTTTTAAGTATTCAATATGATACTAAATTTACTTTTCTTTATTTTTCATTATCATGATACCCACCTTAAAGCTAATTTTTATTAACTTCTCTTAATAAATTTAAATAAGTGAATATATGACAAATAAGTATTCTTTGAGCTAAATTAATTTCACTATTAATCTATCATTAGCAATGTGTGATCCTCACTTAAAACTTAGATCAAAATTAATAAAAATTCATATCAAATACATGCTATTTTTAACATTTGGAAATAAGATACTGAAATGCGTGAATCTTAGTATTATAAAATATGACATAGAAATTGAATATGTACATAAATAACTAGCTGAATCTAGTTAAGCTTGATGTCCTGGCTGTAACAACATAACCCAAAAAAAAATAAAAAATAAAAAATTATGGGCATGACATGGTCGCCCATGCAGGCAGCAGAGAAGTGTGGGGTGCCACGCACCCCATCGCCGCAACTAACTGACTGCGGCTAGCTAGCCATGGCATACCCCAATGTATCTTGATAGTTTGTCATTGCATGTATAGATCTTGCTAGATTATGTAGTGGTTTAGTATGATTATTATAATTTTTAATATTTATATATAACGTGTTTATTTGGATGGTAGCATGATTTATTTTACGATATATTATCTTGAGTACAAGTGTATTATGTGTGATGATCTTGCCTGTCATGTCATGTGTGTCACACGTGCCTTGTAGTTGCATAGACGAGCACGTGGCTGCCGAGCAAAAACACTACACTAACATTTATTTACATATTGATAATTATGAGCAATTTGTTATGGAGTACACTATGTCTTGTTATATTCTTGGATATGCAAGGTGGAAGGAGGGGGGATTCTCCGCTTGGGTAGTGGGAAATGAATTGTGCAATTGCTATTTTTTAGCAGACTAACAAATGGCAGTACTATAAATGTGTTGATTTGGCATAGACGGTACTCCTTCTGGAGGTAAGTGGTCTTGACTCACCTGACTTAAGACTCTTAGGACAAGAGTCCCTAATAAAACTCGAGGAGTGTCATGCCTAACACTTGTGTGTGTAAGGCAGATTTGCATAGCAACACATACTAGAAGCAATGTCTGCAACATGAGGCCAAAGGCATTATGGAGTTGGGAATTTGGGGGACATTTCTCTTATGCCATCAGGTATTCTCTATGATGGAGCATGCAAACAATAAGAAATAGTCTAATAACAGAGTAGTCTATCGAGACGAACAAATCTATTTTAGTATGTGATACTTGGCTGGGACTCTTAGTTTGATGGAACCTTGGGGAATTGTTGGGTTTCGTTGAGGCTAGAGGCAGTGGTTAATTACAAACTGGAGGAAAGCCTTACGACGATTTTGTCCACTGGAATGGACATGTTTGGCTAGACATGTGTTGTTCAGTTAGAACTGTTAGCGTGAGATGTCCTTGGAGATTCGTAGGCTTTAAAATGACAATTGAGAATAGACCCTTGCAAATCCCTTAGAGCTAGGCAGGAGAAGTAGGTGGTAAAGTGCTATATTAATGAGGCATTGGCGAACATCCTTGTAAGTGATCGGTATTCAATTGTCTATCTTGTGCAGGATGCAGCTTGGGCATGGAGCACCACGGTAATGAAAGTACGATATTTATATATAGCCAAGGTCAAGCATAAGACGAGTTAGCTGTGAATGTGAAGTGGGGACATGAACAAGATTTTAGAAGACCAAGAGTACTTGAAGACTTCGAGGGCTTAGTGGTGTGCATGGTATAGTTTTGCAAAGCTATATTGAGTTAATTGGAGGAAAACACTAGTAGTGGTATTAAATGGCAATGGTGTGGACAAAAGTACAACCAAGACTTGTGATATCCATGTTTCTATGTAATAAGTGGTTACCTTCGTAATAGCATTGTTGCAAAGTCTTGTTTTGAGAACTTAGATTGTGAATCTCGATGGTTGTCTTAGAGCGACTAAGAAGGGACATAAGATCTAGGCCAAGACTTAGAGTTTCAATGGCATCGAGGCACCTAGTTGCAGGAATACTCTCCGAAGAGTTCATTAAATAGGGCATTCACTTAAATATAGAAGACAATTCTAATACTTGATGAAGGTCCTAACTTAGCCATGAATTTCATGATTAACGAGTCTTTCAAGTAAAATCTATAACAAACTTTAAATAACAAAAAGTGAAACAACCTCGTCTTTGAGCTTTAGGAGATATGTATAGTAGCTAAATGGAAGTTAAGTATACTCCGCTGACCCTCCTCAAACAATTGTTAGTTTTAATCTCGTCAGGTTCTCTAATTGAAGTTATTGGTAAGCTAATTTCTTTGTTATCCTGTTATTTTGTGTTGTACCAGCTTGATTAGTATTTTTCTCAATCCTTCCTCACCGTCTAGTTGAGAGGTGGAATATCTCGGTCAAAGAGCTTCGACCGACAAACCTTCGAGGCCGTGTAGCTTATAGGAATAGAGTGATTTAGCTTAGACCTTCTTCTAGCTGTAAGTGATGTCCATGTTGACCCATTGGTGGTGCCTTGTTTGCGTCAACTTGATTGTTGCATCCTCTTATCACCATCGATTTCGGAGCTTAGCGACCTCTAAGGCCATCTTCCCCATCCACCTCTATCCTTGCATGAAGCTTTGTTATGTTCCCTTCCCTTTCTTTCATCAAAGCCAACTCTACTCATCGACCACTACTTAATGTGTGCCTGAGCCTATTGTGTGATTGCTTTTTTTGAAGACTTATGACAAGAGTTGCGGGAGCTTTTGTAGCAATTTACCCTGTAGATCATCGGACTATGACTATTTTTATTACTTATTTTATAGAAGCATTGAAAAGAGGCACTTTTTTTTTCCTTCTTGTATATTATTTTCTTTTCAGCATGTACATTTATATCTAGGGACTCTGTTGCTGTCGACACTCGAGTGCGTCCTCCGATCGCCGAGGTCGCGTAACTCGCTGTACTACTATTCGCACTTCCCTTTTCCCGCTTCCATTCCTCTCGAGCTCTTCCAATGGCGGTCGCTCCTCCTCCGAAACCCTAGCCCACATACCAGAAGCGAAGTCCGACCCGAGTAAACTTCCTTCAGCTCTCCCCGACCCAAGTCCCCCAAAAACCCTAGCTCAAAAACCCTTAAACCCTATTCCTAACCCCAATCTTGGTCTTCCAAGCCCTAGATTTGAGTACTCGATGGCTCAAAACCCCATCGTCCAGCCGACCAACTCAGCGCTGCTGTCGTATGAGCACTCCTCCGATGGAAACGCGGCGGCTCTGCAGCATTCGTCGGCGACAACTTCGCCTGGTGAGCTTTTCTCTTGTGGTCATAGCATAGCTACATGTCATTTTACTTTGCATGAATTCAGTTTGATGGTGTAGTTTTTGAGCTCTCGAGCTCTAATTTTGCTATCATGTTTCGGCTTAATTTGGAGTGAATGGAAATGATAAGTTGTTTAGATTTTCCATTCGTTACATTTAGGACTCGCGTATCACACACCCTTTTGGTGTGATATTGGCTATTTGACCATTAGCGAGGGCTACACTTGCATTTTAATCGATAAAAGACGTCGATGCCATACCCATGAGAATGTTGAATGCACCCGAACCATTAATATGAACAAGTTCTATTGGGGAATGAATTGTTTAACGCTTTGCCATTTTTTAGAAGATAGCCAATATTAGCTTATGGCTGCCAGTTTTATAAGTCAGTCCATCTTGGTCATATGGGTTGGACTAAATCCTTAGACAACATTATCGTTATTCACTTTTACTTGCTGTAGGTTCACCTACATCTGGCAGAGCAGCATGAGAATCCTACAAAGGAGTTGTTCAACTATGGCGTAGAAAAATCTCATGAAATATCTGAACCTCATTGTTGAACTTTAGCCTAGCTATATCTGTCATGTAAAATGGAGTGGTAGCCAAAGGATCATACTGATAAATTAATGAAAAGGAGGACAGCGATGTACGATGTTGGATGAAATTATTTACCAATAGAGCTTCTTATAATTTTTATTTTCATTCATTTCCAACTGAAAGAGCTCATCTATTATGTTCTCCATATATATACAGAGGATGGATTTTCTTTCTCTTTGTTTGTTTGATCTTCTTCCTTGCCAAAGAGATAATTAGTTATTATAGGCTTATAGCTTGAATTGAAGGTGCAAGGGAATAATTTATGAGGTTTTCTATATTTTCTAGTATTTTCACTTTTGTGTAAAATCTCTCGGTTCTAAATTGCACTCTAGAATAGCTGATTAATCTCTAGAATTAGTATATATTTGTCTTTCTCTCTTAAATTGCAAACCAGGGGATATTTATCCATTAAGATGGTCTTATTTGAGTATAGATGTAAGTTTTGCAGATAATTTCTAGGAGATGAGTAGTTTCGTGTACATGTGGTACATTTTGTGTAAAGGGAAATCCATGATTGATATATATTGGGTGACTTGCACTAAAAACACATTTTATTTTCATTTTCATAAGTCATGCTCGTTTTACGTTTTCCTTGCAAACCAGGTTTTTTTTTTCTTTCCGACTATGCTCTAAATGAGTGGTGAATAAAATACTAATTGTGACCACCCTTTTATTGTGATGAGAAGAGAGAAATCTATTATGCTTTTAATATGGTCTGACTTTTTTGGTAATTATACTATTTTATCACTTTTGCCTCAGATAGAAGCAAAAATAATAAATGTTTACTCTCTCACACACACATATATTTATATAATATATAAAATAACTACAAATTATGTTTTGCAGACTAGTATGTCTTTTTTTTAAAATGTACTATTTTGATATTTTTGCCTTGGGAAGACACAGGCAGTAGTAAATGCCTGTTATCTCTCTCTCTCTCTCTCTCTCTCTCTCTCTCTCTCACCTATATACACAGTATGTAAAATAACTACGAACTACATAAAAATCTGTGAATTATGTTCTACAAATTAGTCTGACCTTTTTTTAATGTACTATTCTATTATCTTTGTTTCAGGAAGGCTTGGGCAGTAATAAATATCTATTGTGTCACAGATATACATATATATATATATATATATATGTAATAAGTAAAATAATCATGAATTACGAAAAATAACTACGAATTAATGAAATATGTTCAATATTTGTGAATTATATTTTGCAAAATTGTTTGACTTTTTTTAAATGTACTATTCCGTTACTTTTGCCTCAAGAAAATGCAGGCTGTAATAAATGTTTGCTCTTACACATATTTACGTCATACGTAAACTAATTATGAGTTACATTCATAACTGCCAACTACGAGAGTAATGGCTATGAAGTACAAAGAGTATTATCTATGAGCTACAAAAGTAAAACATGTGAATTACAAGAGTAATAATTATGAATTGTAGTAGTAATAACTTAGAATGTATTATGTAGTTGCTATAATCCTTTGGCTAGAGGAAGAAGAGAAATTTTAATTAATATATAGTACTTACAGGTTCGGTCGATTATTCCCTTTGGCTGGAGGAAGGAAAGGAAGAGAATTGTATATTATTATAGAATATCAACATATCTAATTGAGTCAAAGATGCATTTAATGCGGCTCTAAATGATTTATACAACTCTCTCTCTCTCTCTCTCTCTCTCTCTTATGGGCGCAGGGCAAAATTGGAAAAAATGTTAAAAAAAACAGAAAACAAAAACAAGGTATGTACAAAAAAATGTGTGTTTTTGGTGGAAATCAAAAATATATTAGAGATTAATATATATAATTTTTATTTCTTTTAGCAACGTCTAAGCTTGAGAAATTGAGGTTATTTTGATGGAAATTCTAGGCAATAATGTGCTTTATCTGGTTATGAGGAATCCCCCATTATATGATTCTGACTGTTTTTTATGTGATATATACAATAGATAGGTGCACTTCAATTTAAGATAAAAGGGTTAGAGGACTTGCATGCTTTCTTCCTCATTGCTACTTTTTTTTTTTTTTTTTGAGGTTCTCTTTCTTTTTATAAAAATGTGGCATTTTGTACATCAATGACCATAGCAGTATTCATGGACATTTAGGTGTTATTTATAATCCATATGTTTTAATATTTACTTGAAGCTTATGTAGGTATCCAGAAGTTTCATACATGGTACATAAAAAGTTGAC
Organism: Typha latifolia; assembly: GCF_019914945.1. NCBI lineage: Eukaryota > Viridiplantae > Streptophyta > Magnoliopsida > Poales > Typhaceae > Typha > Typha latifolia. The sequence continues at coordinate 14,071,135 of NC_133088.1, read as the reverse complement.
AAAAGAATATCCTATGTTTCATTGCATTTCATGACTTCATCTTCTCTCTTAGCTCTTCTCCACTATTTTTCTTATAAGAAAAGTGTGTATGTTAATAAAAATGGTTTTGATCACTTCATTTGTACCTTCTCTTTTTCTTCATGACTACATGAGCTTAGATAGTGACCTCTATTAATTTGCATATCAGATTGTCATATGTTGACTTGACTTCAGGGGTAGCTAATTGCTATGTATTCAAAAGTCGGTTGCAAGAGTATGCACAGAAAGTTGGCCTTCCTACTCCTGAATACCATACCGTAAAAGAAGGTCCTTCACATGAGCCCGTATTCAAGTCCACTGTGATTGTTAATAATGTCAGATATGATTCTCTGCCTGGATTTTACAACCGAAAGGCAGCAGAGCAGTCAGCTGCTGAGATTGCACTCATGGAAATACACAGGTCAGGCCAGATGGTTGAATGCATCCCTACAGTTGTAAGTTCTTTGTTTTATGTCATAAGTTCTGTACTCAAAATAGTACATACATGATGCAAATAGCATTAGGTGTTCACCACAAGTTAATGTTTGACTGCTTCTTTCTTGCATATGCTATTAGGTATCTATGAATCTTAGGATAGTACCTGATATGTTCAACAACTCAAGACATCACAACACACTGCTTCCTTAGCTCTTTAATCAAATTAATAGGATTGAGTTGCTTTTATTTATAGGCTGATCGTTAATTGTGAATCGGAACTCGGAACCAAATTAATTTTGTGAGACGAGAGAAAGAAAGATGACGATATAATACACTTCAGATGCTGATAGCTCAAAGCCACAATCCTGGTGGTGGGTCATCTCAATTACAGAGTCGGAAACAAATTAGACTCCCATGAGCATTTCTTAAAAAGTTTGTCCAAAAAAAAAATTACAATAAGAAGGAAAAGTGCTATAGAACATTAATTTTGCAATTCCTCAATCTTATGCACCATTAAAATTAACATGTTTCCCTTCCAAGTTTAATAGCTGAACTGATATCCTCTTGTAACGTTTTCATATAATCCTCATTGACTTTTAGTTTTTAATACTATAAATGATCTTCTGAAGCAATTCCATCTCCCCTATGTGTTAATTAAAGCTTGTAATTGATATCTTCTCCTGTTAATTCCAAGTTTTATCATATTTGACACCAATCAGGTGTATTATGCTTGAATTCAGCAAAATTGCCGTCATACGCATAATGATCGTCATATGCATAATGATCTTGAGTTATCATGGTAATTATGTTTAGCTTTCTGGGGGGATATGTTCCCTCTTGCTTTCTCAGAACGCTAATGCTTTTGTTAACCATCATCAGTATATTATTGTGCACTTCTTTCATGATACGAGAACCTTCCACATTTCATGTTCTAGTTAATTCCTAACCTCTTAAACCATTATTTCCAGCATGAAACTGGCCTATGCAAGAATCTGCTTCAGGAATATGCACAGAAAATGAATTACGCAATCCCATCTTATGTGTGCAATAAACAACCCTCAGGTTCCACTCCATTCACATGTACTGTTGAGATTGGTGGGATACAATATATAGGGGCTGCAGCAAGAACAAAAAAAGAAGCAGAAATAAAAGCAGCCCGGACAGCTCTTCTAGCAATCCAGAGTAGGATGTCATACATTATTTTTTGAACGTAAAAACAATTGATTTGAACTTGTATGTATGTTTTGAGGCATACTGGAATTTTTTATGCAGGCCAGTCTGAGATGGGTGCAAATGGTACCTCACAGTATACAGTAGTTCCCGGCCAAAAGAAGGGTAAGGAGTCAGAAGTGCAAATTGAATCCGTGAAACAACTTAAACCAAAGAAGGCTAACTTGAAGAAGCGATGGAATAAAAGGAGGCTTCCTCGTAAGAACAAGGATGAGCAAATAGCAAAATCAGACAAAGATGAATCCGGAACTTTGAAGGTGGAAGATGCTTCAGAAATTGCACAGAGTGATGGCGTGATATTTGAGGCAACCAAGGAGTATTCTGAAGTCCAGTGCGAGGGGCCAGTAGAGAATCAAAATCAGCATAGTATAATCAATCCAGTTTTAGGGGCAAATGGTTCCTATAACGGGATTGAGTTCTAATAATGTCGGGAAAAAGTGACATCAATATTGATGAATGGACCATGGTTGATGTTCTGACATTCATTAGAATCTATTTAGAGTATCTTCTTTTTTGTTCATCTTTCTCTTCTCAGTTATTTCCTTTCTCTCCTTGATCATGGCAAATGCAGAAGAGAATATAGAGTGTTGAAAGAACCCCATCTGTCTACAATTTTGTTTCTTAGATGAGTATAGATCTTGTGCTTCATGTCTCATAGTTTGATGATAAAGCTTATAACTTAGATATAAGCAATCACCGATAAGCAGCAAAGGTTTTGTTTAAAGTTTACACTGTAGAACCAGTTATGCATTCTGCACATCTCTATATAATTCAAGAAGGCCAGCTATGTCACCAACCCAATATACATAAATAACCTCGAGAGAAGATAATATATAGTAATCACTAACCAATAATTCAGAGACATCAAGGTTGAGTTTATAGCTTAAAAAAACAAACCAAGACACAGTGAAGCTAAAGGAAAGGAACCTAATTATCTTGTTCATCACCTAATACCGCACGGTGCTAAGAACTTGTCCCTTAATCTATTTGCATTCTTCCAAGTTTAATAATGGTTATGGTGACGATTGTGATAAGCCTGCCATTTTATTCGTATTTCTTAATTTTGAGACCTAACAAAAGAACGTATTCAGCTGTGACACATGTCACACTTAATTCAGACACAAATATTTTGTACATCGGGGTTTTGCTGCATAGGATTTATCTTTGGGATTTTATGTAGTTGCCTCTAAAAAGTTTTAAAACATCATAATAGTCACTATATTCTTCAAAATGTCATATTTGTCACCAAAAACATTGAATCTTTTCACAAAAAAAATAATAATAACAATCTCATCAGTTAGATCTAACTAATCACTAGTCAAACTAGATTTAGATTAATAAACAACTATTTTACTCTTGTATAAATTATTTAAAATTATTCTAAAGATATATAATATTACCAATATCATATTACAAGAACAAAAAAACCTTGTTTTTTTTGTAAGAGAAAATTCAGTTATAAATATTTTATACTGTAAACTTCAAAAACTTAAGATATGTTAATAACTTATATGTATTTTATTCACTTCAGCAACTATCTATTAAAAATATTCTATGAAAATAATGATGTTTTAAATAATGTAGTTTAAAAGTCTTTCATAGTTCTTGGGCTACATTTATGTCAATATTTTTAGACACCTTAGAGAGCACACCTTTTGCAACTAAAACCAAATATAATGTAAGACCACCACAACTTTACTACTAAAATTTAGAACTATAGAGACAGTAGAATTGGAAGTCAAATTGGCAAACACTGAATGCAACAAAGTACAACTTCTTAATTACAGATACACCGAGAAGTTGGAGAGAGACAGACAGATGGGAGGAACAAAGATAACTCCCAGATACACTCAAAAGTACTTGCACTCATGATACAATTTGGTTGCAGAAACCCAACAGAGCTGAAACAAATGACAGAATAGATAGCAGAGCACATTGAAGACCTTATGTATCTACAACTTCTTGCTCCATCACAAAGCTCCAAGCTCAGGCAATAACATGGCTAGGAAGAATTATGCATTGCTCCTGAAGGAACCCAGAGCCTTGGCAGCTCCAGCTCTCAGGATATACTGGTGGTAGCCGGCGGCGATTGCCGCTCCGATGAAGGGACCCACCCAGAATATCCACTGCACGACACAACAAAAAGAAATTTCTTTCATGAGATTCTATGTTTTGCTCATCTATTGAAAAGTTGCAGTTGAAGCTAATTCAAAGGTGACTGCAGATGACATAGCTAAGATTGTAATGGGAGGTTAGGTGATATATATATGTATACAGATGTGGTCCTTCATAAAGATTTCTAGCTCAATGCTGTAGAAAAAATGATCACAGAGAGCCCTATCAGATAAGGGACCACCACTGAATATTTTTTTCCACAGGGATAATGTTAGGCATTATTCAGGAAAGGGACATTGGAAAGAATAATTGGTGTACCTGATCATCCCAAGCCTTGTCATTGTTGTAGATCACAGCAGCTCCAAAGCTCCTTGCTGGGTTGATTCCAGTACCAGTGATGGGGATAGTGGCCAAGTGTACCATGAACACTGCAAACCCAATTGGAAGGGGAGCCAAAACCTACAGAAGAAGACCCAATCTTTTTAAACAAATAAGCATTTGAAATTGTAATACTTAAGATTTTTTTTCAAAAAAAAAAAGGAAAAAAGAAAAGGTAGTGCATGTAGTAGTAGGTTACAACACATGATAGGAATTAGAATTATTCCCTTAAGTTGTCTTCTAGGTATTGGTGATATCCATGATCAAAGATTAGCTTTTAGTCTTTCTAAACTTTTTGTAAAGGTGCAAATTGCAAGTGGGTCATCTTTTTGACATTTCACCCCAACCCACTAGGAATATTTGGTAGAGGGGCAAAACCAAACCAAAACATAGTACAAAATAAGGCCTTTAAAAAGGACTGCCCCTCAAAACTATACAATTTTAATATATGATCTTCTCATAGATCTCAGCACTTTCAGCTTTATATCCAGAAAAGCATGCTAGGAGAAAACTTCCATTCAGACACTTCCAGCTCAAATTAGCTATTGGTGTGGTACACAGTAAAAGGACCACTGTACCAATTTCAGCATTTGTGACTAGGGACCAAATACAAAAGGAAGGAAAAAATTTAAATAACACCCTGTATTTTAGTTATTTTATGATTAATAATTTTGTCTTTTAAAATGCTAAAACTATCCTTGTTTTCCTCTTTTTTTCAAAAAAATAAATTTGCTCCTAAAAAATACCCTTATCTAATGTACGTACCATTCTAAATTCGAAACAATTTCAAGACCAGAAAATTTATTAATAGAACCGATTAGTATAGTTACTTACAGGGACATGAGAGTCACGAGCGTTGCGCTTAGGGTCGGTGGCGGAGAAGACGGTGTAGACGAGGACGAAGGTGCCGATGATCTCTGCGGCGAGCCCGGTACCCTTGGAGTAGCCGGAGCTGAGCTCGTTGGCGCCGCCGCCGTACCGGACGTAGAAGGCCTTTTGGAATCCCTTGACGAGCCCAACGCCACAGATGGCGCCCAAGCACTGTGCGATCATGTAGAGCAACGCCCGGTTGAGGGAAACCTTCCGGGCTAGGAAGAGCCCGAACGTCACGGCCGGGTTAATGTGACCACCTGCATGCATTTGGAATATATAAATTTGCGAAGGGCTTAATTGCATAAATCAATATAAATTCCATTCTAATTTTTAAGACGTAAAACGACAGTCTATTTTTATTTTTAAAATTATTCAATTCAATATATATATACGAAGTTTGGTTCGTTAGCTTTAAATCTATGAAGGAAAAGTCTGATCTTTTTAGGAAAGATCCTCCTCAGTTCTTGGCGCACCGTAGCACGGAACTAATTTGGAGGCTATCGTGCGCCATGCGAGTATATTCTTCTACCGAGAGAGATAGAGAGAGATGTAGAGAGAGAATTAAACCTACCGGAGATGCCAGCGGTGCAGTAGACCAGGATAAAGATCATGCCCCCGAAGGCCCAGGCTATCCCGAGGATCCCGACGCCGCTGCACGCGGCGTCGGTGAGATCGACGGTCGGATCCGACTGGTGCTTGTACCCGATCACCGTCGCCACGGTGATGTAGAGGAACAGCAGCGTCGCCACGAACTCGGCAATCGCCGCCCTGTAAAACGACCACTTGGTCAGCTCGTCAAAGTCGATCAGCGCCGCCGGGGACGGATCGCTGTAGTCCTTCGCCGTGAACTCGCCCCCCTCCCTCACCGCCTCCACGTCCTTGGCCATCTTCTTCTTCTTCTTCTTCTTCTTCTTCTTCTTCTTCTTTCTTCTCTTTTCACAAAATAATTTAGGAAATGGAAGTGTTATAGGCTTCAGTGAGGAGTGAGTTGAAGGAGGTGAGGGGTAGTATTTATGGTGATGTAGGGGTTGGGTGCAGACAAAGAACGAAAGCTTAGTGGGGTTTTATTTCTAGAATTTAATATTTTCCAAGATAAAATTTTGCTAATTATTTTGGGTTTTTTTTGTGATTAATTTTGCCGCCCTCAACCGACTAAACCCTCATCATTAAGTCACGTCCAAAACTTAAGAGGGCCCCACCGTGTTTTGATTTGGTTCGGGTCCGTTGGTGCAGGAACCAACGGATAAGATTGGTTTGCTTCTTTTTAAATTAATTTTGGATTATTTTGATTGGTGGTCCATTGTTTGTGATGCAAAAAAAATAAATAAAAAAATAAAAAAATGTTCTAATGATGAAGTTATGAAGTTGATGGAGAGAGAGAGACTGAACGAAGAGGGGCGGATTAATTCCGAGAAAATATAGTTCTCTAATTTTTAAAAATTTAGAATTATTTCATATTTAATATAATAAAGTTAAATTTTATTTCTAAGATTTTTCTTAAATATTTAGAGAGAAAAGGCCGTAGTAGACAGATGAACTTTATTAACTTTAATAAGACTGATATAAGTTTAATACGTAATAAAAAGAAAGATATCGACGATGGCCTACAAACAAACCTCATAATTTAGTAAATCATCTTATAAACTGCTTGAATTTATTTTCTGTTACAAAAGTTTGAGCTCCAATTCGACCAAAATTACACTGCGTGAGTGATTAAATAATTAACTTGTATGTGATATATACTGCTGCTAATACTAAATTTTAGTTCTATTATGTTGATCCACACCAAAGAATACTTATCCCCCTTTTGTTTGATTTTAGGTTATCTTTTTATCTGTTTTAGATTCACAATCAAATATCAAATTACTCTTGCTCTCGATTAGAAACATTATTCAAATTATTCCATGCATAAATTTAACTATAATTTCACCCTTAATTTAACTAAAATTATTTCAGAAATTATCTGTTTCTCCTGCAAAATTAAGGCTGAATTTTTCTACCAACCAAGAGAATTTTTTTTTGGCCTATAAACCCATATAAAATTCTTTATGTATATATATACCCCCCAAAAAAATTTCTTGTTTGCAATAGTTCCTCACATAAAATTAAAAACAATAGGTAAAATTTGAAAACATTTACTGGTAAAATGACAAAATATTTTTTATTCTTTTTTTTACATATGTTACCCTCTAAATTATAAATTATCAGAAAGTAACTAAAAAAAAGCATATAAAAGGTTTTAAAAAGGATTCATATAAATACGAAATTCTAAGAGGGGTACAAAACAAATAAGAAACTTTTCAAGGGTATGCATGCATTACTTTCAATTTCAATCAAAGAGTAGTAAGATAGTAAAATAAATGTTCGATCCGTTTGTCTTGAGCCCGAGCGTGGGGAGAGGGGGAGGGGGGAATCGACACTTGTCACGTACTGGTTGGCAAAGAGTTATTCGTATTTGGTATCAAATAGGAACTTGCCACGCGGAGGAATACGGGCCGGTTGAATGAGTAGCAATATGGAGTCGACTCACCTGTCGAACAGTGGCACGTGTACAGCTGTGTGGCTGGAGGGAGAGTGGCGGTTTGGCGCGGCAACCATTTAAGAATGGAAGGCTCTCGAAGGTGGGACCCAGACATGCGCCTCGTGATTCGCGCGGATGCCGAGATGGGGGCGGATACGGTGGCAGCTCGTGCGTCCACGTCAGCGGGTTGCTGTCGTATTGGCATGCATGTTGTCGCCGGAATCTCGGGAGGGTTATCCAGCTCAGCAAAACCGCACATGCGCCAAAAGAAAATGAAATTACGGTTTTACCTTCCTCGTTAAATAGGTTAATATATTTTTGGGTCCCCTAATGCCTAATACCAAACTATCCCCCAACTTTTATTTGTATGAGAAAGTATAAATTACTATAATAATCATATTGTTTGAATAAATATGATATTCTACACGTGTTTTTTAAATAATTAATTTTTAAATTTAAATGGATGTATATTATGATAGTCGCATAATAAGTAAGATCTTAAATAGTAGAAAATAGAAGAGGTTAAAAGTGCATTATTTTATATTTGAAGAATAAGATATGATAAGCCAATTTAATAGAAATGAGAAGAGTACTTCCGATATTTTAATATTTACTATGTTGAAAAAATTTCTTCTACTAAATTTTTATAGAAAAAATTATACATTTCTTATTAAGTTTGAAAAGATTAACGGTAATTTAATTTTAGACATAACTACAGTGAAACAACCTGCAATTTACTCTCTATTTTTATCTTTTAGGGTTTACGTGATATTCGCTCGTAGTTCTTTCAGAATTGAGGTTAAACTTAAAAAATAAAAAGAAGAATTGAAGTAAAACTATATTTTATTCTTTTCGAGAGGCTTTTGTTTATTTATTTATCTTCGAGAACTATAAAAAATGAGAGGCTTAATATTGGAGTCCATTTTAACGAATAAAATTTTGTCCTAATTTTAATGTCAAAGCAAAGTACAGTGATCTTTGCAACTATTAATAAGAACAAAAACATGATAATTTTCAAAAGTTTCTATGGGTCATATCTTCAGATGAACACGTTCTGAGTCAGCTATGAAATTGACAGCCATCAAATGGGCCAAATTAATTGGTCCTAAAAAATATTTCCTATTTGAAATTACTCTTAAGTATATAGGTTTGGAAATTTGAGTGCTTTTAATTAAACAGTGAAGTGTTTTTCAGAAGTTTTATCACTTTGATTAAAAATTTTAAGAGGCCATTTGACTTTATGTATTTTAGAAAATAAAATTATTATTTAACACTATCGATGCTGCTGTATATTGAGATCATCTCTATTTATTTATGTTTGTAATGAATATTTCCAACACGGATTTATCAAAACCACGAAGCCAAATAACTTTGAAATCCTTATTTGGTGAGAACCACCACCCTCAGGATGGGTCAAAAATAACACTGATGGATCCTCCATCGGCGAGGATGAGATCTTCGTGGTTCGATAGCTTAATTGTGTTCTTATTTATACATGGTTAAGATGCGATTTTTTTTTCTTTGACTTTAGCTCCTAATACAATGACTGTTTGTGAGGCACTCACATTTTTCCATAACAAAAACACTCTCAATATTATCGTCAAATCTAGCGCACTCTTGTTGGTGGTGCATAAAAATCAAGTCAAAGATTCCCTAGACCGTTCGGATCCTTATTGAAGATATAAAAAAAATCCTAACTAGTAATTTTCAAAATTATAAAGTTATACATGTGTTTAGAGAGACTAATCGCTTGGCTTCTTAACCGGGTAGAACCATGTGTTATGGTTGTACTTTTCTTCTGGATCTTCTATAATTTTTTAGCTTTCGATTCCAAAAGGTTAATATACATCCTCATTTTCTTTTAAAAAAAAAAAAAGAGAAAACTCATCCATGTAAGTTCCAATAATTATACGAGCCATATATATGACTCAACTTATTCGGATATAACTATTCCAATCTCGAGTATATCAGAATAGGTTTCACATAGTAGGAATATGTTCCTATTACCCCGTGAATAAAAAGTTATGTTCATCGTTATTGTGATCATCTGTGAAGGAAAAATAAAAAATCAAAGAGTGAAGGTGGAGAAGGATTAGGTAAGAGATGCAAGGCTGAAAGAGGAATCATCGCATCACTCCCATTTAATTGGATGGGCTCCACTGTACGTGCTTACCTAAACCACGTCGCACCAAACTCGGATAAGTAGCGGGGAGAATAACTCTATTCTAGTGCGTCGGATATCCATCCTCATTTTATTCTTATTCAACGTGCTTAGTTTATGATTGAATAGTAATTCACTGTGCAAACGTCTTTGTCATGTGAGCGGGCAATTTTTTCCAAGGTCGGTGTAATATAGGTTAAATTACATTTTTAACCCTAAATTATGTCTCGATATCATATAGTTATTGATATATATTATTATATTTTAATAAAATAAGAAGTAAATTTACATTGATGATCTCTCTCGCTCTCCCCTCTCTCCTCTCTTCCTCATCTAACTAAGTAGTTGCTGGAGGGAGATGAGTTTTCTTATCCTTTCTCCTCTCTTCCTCTTCCTCTCTAAGATATTTTCCTTCTCCGACGAAGTTGAGGAGTTTCTTGCTATCGTTGCCTTCACCTTCTCCCTCCCACTATCTTCTAAATCTACTCCTCAGTCTCTTTTGTGTTTTGTCATTGCTCGCCAGCATTTTTTAGCAATGTAACTTAAAAATTTAATTAAGCTGAATCGAGCTAGAATCAATTCGCTCAAGCTTAGAAAATAGCTTACTTTAAACTAGCCAACCTAGGTCCAATCGTAGCTTCTTACAAAAGTGTAATATATTCCTTTATAACTATATTTCCTTCTAAATGTATTAAATTAGCTTTACTGAATTAGCCTAGTGGAGTCATTTAGTTTTTTAGATCTAATTGGTCGAGCCAATTCGAGCTAGTTTGATATTTCAATAAGCTGAGCCGAGCTTGTATAATTAAACTCGTCTAGAGCTCAAGCTGTGTTCAACCTAAAATTATATTAACTTCAAGCCAAGTCGAGCTAGGTTCCGCTCACTCAAACTCAGCTCGTATACACCTCCTAGTCTAAGGTGTTTAAGGTCGACTAAAGATGAGAATTTAGCTAGAAAAAAAAGTGAATAAATAACACCAATAATTCCCAAGGTATGATGACAAATGGACGAGTGGAAGGATTAAGTCTCGCGTTGTACAAGCGTGAGTGGCCGGAGATGACTTGGCGGTTGTCCGACGTGGATAAGTGGGCCCATGTTTCTAGGGACCACAAGGATGTCCACGTAAGTAGTCACTTTCCTTGGTCGGTGGTGCATGGTGACGTCTAATATTTTGTTTGTTTTTTTAGAGCTCAAGTCTAAGCGAGCTACCACCAAATGATAAGTCCTATATATTGTTTATGAAATAGGCGACTCTATTAGAATAAAATAACATACCTTGTAGACAAATTAATTTGCTATTATTAATGTGATCTTGTATAATAATACGAGTCCTCAGGATTAACTTAAAAAATGCTTTATAATTTGCATTGTATAATTACAAGTTTCGATTTTTGGTCGAAAAGTTAAGTGCTAAAATGAATCGATTTCATAGATTATTCCATATCTTTTAAAACGAGTTTGAACATCTCTTGATTGGTATTTCTCAACGAGAAAAAAAAGAAAAGATCATAAATAATCAAAAGCAAAATAACATAGATTGTCAACTAAGAAAGGGGATGATTAACTAAATGCTGCACCATTTAGTCATCAAGAAATAATAAAACTTAGCCGATAGTGACTAACAAACTAATAGCAAACCGTACATGAATTGTTAAAGATCACCATAATTTGCATCCCATAGTGATAGATTAAAGTATGTTACAAGATTTAATACTCAACTTAGGGTTGGGGTATCCAGATGTCCACATCTCCAAGGGTAGGGTGGTCTTACTTAACTCCTTAACAAATCAAACGCCACTCAGACTACTCTAGAGAGATTTAAGAAAGAATTAAAAAGTAATCGGGAACATTCAAGAAGACGGATAACATCAAAGTTAGGCAAGCTAGGATAAGGATAACAAAGATCTAAGAGATAATTTCTTTATTCTTTAGAAGTTAAAAAAGGAATGCTTGCAAGGACCACAGATGGATCATGGCAAATAGTAAGAAAAAGAATTAATTATAGGAAGTAATTGAAGAACTTCATGGATATCCGCCAATGTGATAGTACTCAGATAGATAAAAGGACTTATAATATATGAGTGTTCTCTGAGTTCAAATATTAGCAGCATTATTTTATTTTTATTTTTCTTTTGAAACATAGATGAGGATTCTTATTCCATACCATTGGTAAACCAATTGATCATATAAAGAGCCTTTTTGAAGGACATTAGTGCCTTCCAGTTTACCCTAAAAGTAAGAGTCCCCAAAGGATAATCTATAAGCCAACAAAAAGAAAGTTGTCTTTATGGTCAAGTCCGAGAGGAAAAGAGGGGAAAGGTGGTGGCGGTGGTGTGGAGTAGAGGAAATGGAGGCAATCATCTACAATCTTCAACTTGTTCCAGGCTATCAATGAAAGCCACAATGGCTACTAATAGGACTCGATAGAATAAGAGAAGTAGGAATAATTTGGATATTCTACTGCCTTACCTGTTAGTGCAAGTATTGTGGAGTGTGATCTTTTCCTTGTTCTTATGTCTCAAACAGATATTTAGGTGCATTTGCACCCAAAATAAATAAATAAATAAAGTTTGATATAATATTAGGTTCTTGAAAATTGAGTGCATACATTATCTACACTAGATTCATGCGCAAGTTAAATATGACATACCTTTAAAGTCTATGCTCTTTGCTTTACTTTTTGACATCTATAAGTCATCTTAATAATTGACATGAATACTATATATACAAACAAGAATAAAAGTATTTATTTCTTTTTTTCTAAAACTAATTTCATGGTATTTTAATGGTTGATTAGGTTTGAAGAGTATATATATATATTGTAGGCTAATTATATGGCAGACAAAGAGCTAGCCCTCCATGAGCCAACTCTCTTAAAAGACAGCCACAACAAATCCAAATCATATGTATATAACATTTCAATGAAAAATTTACCAAACATTAATCCTAACATCAAAAGAGAGGATCAAATCCCCAACTCGACCACTGAGTTTTCTAACTATTCTTTTCTTAAAAGTGATGTTTATAAATGCTAGATTCTTCAACGATTCTAGTTATGAAAAATTAGCAAGCTATGAAGAAAATATATATATATATTCAGGAAACGGATGGAATTAGAAAGTAAAATGAATGTAGGGACCCCAACATTCAATTTCCTCAAGCTTTGTCTCTTTGAGCAAAGCATGAAAGCTTTTTAAGTCAAAAAGAGAGGCTTTGAGATATGAGAGTGATAGGGCATCAAGGACTTGCAGCAAAGTCCTATTGGGTGACAGCAACCCATAGATTAATCTAGAATTCACTTCCGGAATCTCTCTTTTTATGTATATGTAAATCCAAAATGTTTTTATAATATTGTTGATGATTAGAATTTTTCACGCATTCGTGAGTTATTGTAATACAATCAGAAGATTTTTGTACAATGTCCAACAATATGTGAGTTATTGAATCCTAGCTTAATATCATTGAACCCTACTATCTCTAATTAGGCAGCAACTATTGTAAACTTGCAACCAGACTAGACTCTGATGATGATATACTGCATCATTTCTCATAGCTCTTTACACTGTCTCGCACTATGGCAATTGAATAACTTTTGGAAATTGCATCATGGGCCATGTTATGGTGGATGAAATTCAACAACAACTATCATTCACAAGTGACTGCTAAAGCTCTAAATTATGTTCAATTATAATTCAATTCATGCACCAAATCCCCTCATATCAATGTTTGTCGCAAGGGGAAGAAGATTGCAGCAAACGATTCAAGGTTTTCTCAAGGCTATGTGGATATTATTTCTCCATGACATCCTTCCTGCTAAGTTAAAAATTTCACAAAATGCAATGCTGAAGAAGAAGAGCAAACAAGCATTTCTTTAAGGCATCCCATTGATGAAGAAAAGTATTGGAGGTAATACAAAACACACTCTTGGAGCAAATGCAAAGAGTAGTCTCACACAAGATTAACCCAACTGATATGAAACTTTAGGCGAAGATGGCCTTTGAGCACTAAGAAAATATGAGCCCTTTGATCAGAAAGAATTTAAAGAAACAGATATATGGAGTTAGATTAGCAAACAATGCTTCGACTAACTGCTAAAGAGATTTGTACACTAAACAAGGAATGGACATGACCATACAGCAAGAAAAATTATGCGCACAGCTTACTCAATGTTTAAACAATAATCAACCTCACCGGCCAAAGACTTTAATCATCACTAAATATTTTCAGATGAGAAAGAAATTGGAACTTCGAAAATGTCTCAGACGACTAGAGCAACAGCGGTGGCATGCCAAATCCCCATTTTCCTAGCAGACATTTCAAAACAATTTCACGAATAACCACCTCCTAGATTGTCATAAAAATCTAAAATATAGATCTGCAAGTGTGACCTCTTATTAAGCAAGAAAAATTACGACCGAACCAAAACTTAAAAGATATTTTGCATACCACCTAAGGCACTCAATCTGTTCTGATGCAATGTCAACCAACATGAAATACATTGTAGCATTGATATCCTTCATGTAAATCCACTATCAATATAACTACTAACTAAGAATTGCATACATGATGACATGTATTACAAAGTTCTACGCATACATCATAATCCTTCATCAAGTAACTTACAATTCATTTGCATCTACAATACATTCATAACAATGACGGCGCAAAATTAATGAGTAAATACCTAATACAAGGGAAAAATGAAGGAAAAATAATATATCTCACATACTCCATATTGCAGGATTAACATAGAGGATAGAACAGCACTCATATGTAGAATGCAGCATTGCAGATTAAGACTAAGACCTCATACAAAATTTCCAAAGAGTACATTATCCATACAATTCCCAAAAGTGACAATAAAAGATAACCGACAACAATTCAATCGCATCAAAAACTAAGAGAAGCAGTAAAAAAACTAATCTTTCAAACGAACCGCGATTAATCAAGCAGAAGGGATATCGACTTCGCCATTGCTGATCTCAGTTTGCAAATCCTTAGGATCCTTCCCATCCACAGTGCACCCAACCGAGACGCACGTCCCAAGGATCTCCTTCACGGACCCGGCGAGATCCTTCGCCATGGACCTAGGCCGCATTACTCGGGCGATCTCGATCACATCGTCAAGCGAGATGTTCCCGTTGTGCTTGATGTTCTTGGTCTTCTTGCGGTCGCGCTCGGGCTCCTTGAGGGCCTTAATGACGAGGGCGGCGGCGGAGGGGACGACGCTGACCTTGGCCTGACGGTTCTGGACGGTGAGCTTGACGGTGACGCGGAGACCCTTCCAGTCCTTGGCCGTCTCCTTGGCGATGTCTTCTCCGATCTTCTTCGGGGAGAGACCTAATGGTCCAATCTTCGGGGCGAGGGAGCTCGCCGCGCCGACCTCTCCGCCGGTGACGCGGACGTAGACATCGACGACTTGGGAGGGGTCGAACTTGGGCGGCATCCTCGGCGGCGGCTGTGAGGGTCTTGTAGTGTCAGGTTTAGGGTTTGGGGAGGCGGGGAAGACGAGAGAGGTCTTAAGGGCGAGTTTTATATGGTGAGGGGGGGGTTAAGCGGTATGATACGCCGCGGGACAAGGAAATCTAGCTGGGGGAGGCCCAGCCCGGCCCAATTAAAGGTTACCGTGCTCTTGGACTCGAACCCCAGTCCAGCCTAGTACTAGCTAGTACTAGTCAAGTTTAGTTGAAATAAATTTTGGGCTCTCCTTTGAGTCGATTTGAATTGGACTGTTCATCAGAAAAAGAAAAAGAAAAAATTGAATTGGATTGAGCTTAGTTCAAGCTTGGGTTCTTTTATCGAGCTTGAATTTAAATTAACATTGTTGTACGTGTGTTCCTTCCGGTTAACCGAGACATTTGATTGCTAAAAAGTGAGAAAAAAATAATTATTTCTAGAAACTTCTCTATTTTTAATATTGTTATAGAAAAGAAATTAAAAGAATAACTTTCTTACCTATTTAAAATCGTTTCACTTTTCTATTTTGACTTCCTTTCTAAAACTGGAGTCACTTTACTGAAACTTTACTTTCTAACTACTAAATACACTCTGTATGTATGAAGAGAGAATAATTAGAGGTAAGTAGATAGTGAGCGAAACTAATAGCCTTTGTGAATGCATTTGCTATAATCTCTTAATGAGAATGCTCTCCTCTTTGATTGGCCCACTAGTGCAAATGGCAAATAAAGGATATTTACATAGCACTGGTTTTGGCAACGCATTGAAGAGGAGGATACTTCTCCTCTCTATGATAGTATCCAATGATCTAAATGGAGACATAAAATCTAGAAAGAGATGGTTTAGTAGGAATTTATTCTTTGGTAGGCTTTAAAGATTTTGTTGAGAATTTACATAAGGCAGGTGAGCATATGCTTATCCACTACTTCTATTATTGTCTCTTAAAAGGGGAGAATAAACCATATCAACTTCTCCTCCTCAATTTTTCACGTTAAAATTCTAACCTATTTGCCAATAATTTATCAAAGAAGGTTCTCTCAAATTTGGTCTTCTTAATGTAACGATTGATAGAATAGAAATTTATCGATAATTTTGATTCACCGATCAATTTTAGACGCTCAAATAACTATTTTATTCTACCTTTAGAATAATAAAAATAAGAGAATTTCTTTTTAAGATAAGACGGTATGTGTTTTATTTCGAGCACCAGAGCTATTTAATTATATCAATGTGAAAATAGGTTATAGTTTGTATCAAAGGAAATCTTAAAAGAAAGATTTATGTGGTACTACAATAACTTTTAACAATAATAAGTGCATTGAGTAAATAAAAAAAAAAAATATATATATATATATAAGCACTATAAAACGCCAGTATATTCTCTTGCTAATAATGGAGGATATAGGGAGGAATAAAGATTGAAAAAAAAAAAATATATATATATATATAGACCTATTTGATGACTTGGAAGTCCTTTAATAATTTGTTGGTGCTATGCTTCACCACATCACCCCAAGTGGAAGATCCACTTTGAGACCTTTGCTTCTTCTTTTTCCTTTTCCTTTGCAAAGATTGATGTAACCCTGCACTATGTTAAAAGCCCCAACTTTGCTACTTACCTAATTTTTCTACCACAAAGTATTCGATGCTTAAAGTTATTGATGCAAACAAGCTGAGAGCTCTCACAAGTCTCTAAACGCAATCCTATTTCAACACAAAAGGTAAAGCATGTTTGGTTCCAAACCCTCCTATAGTTCTATAGCAACGGTCGCCACAAGCATATAATAATTTTCTCCATGGAAAAAAATAAAAAATAAAAAGACACCGATAAGAAGAGTGAATTGCTTCTAAAACGAACACCTATTTGTCCAAATAGTTTAGTAACTAATCTTATTCCTCTTTAAAAAAAAGGTCACCGTGGTAGCCTCTCTAACTTTAGAGAAGGTACATTAACCCAAAGCAAATAATGCCAAAGAATCCACTCATTGTTAAGGAAAAAAAGAAAAAATAATATGCTCTTTATTTAGCGTATGGCTTTCTCCATCGGTTTCATTGGTTAGTACAAAAATAGGTTGGCCATTCTATCAAAATTAGCAGCGAGCCATCAAACCTTTCCTCGTTTTGGAAATTAAGTTTCCCTAATCGCTCACGTAAACTAATGCCATTGGTTCAATACTTATGTAAATATATAAATATATTTATCCTTTCTCAGTCCAAACCCCTCTCTCTCTCTCCCCCCTTTCTCTGTTCAACTTTAACTCTCTTTTACTACTCCCAGAAAACCAGCAGCAAGAGCAAATGGAAACCCATAGTTTTCTCCTAGCTTCCAAGACATTGGAGTTAACGCACTCTTTTCTCTCTTAGCTAGGAAGGAAGAGATAAAAGATAACTTAGAAATCTATTTAATTAGCACTGCAACTGGGTAAAAGTGTAATATAAGAGAGGATGATAAATTTAATATCAATAAAATTATAAAGTATAGAAAGATAATAATTATTATTTAATATCCGCCGCATAAGATATCGTACTCATTCGGCTCATTTAGAAAAAGAAATCACTTAAATATTTCTATTTAGTGAGAGAAGATGGCAGAAACTTATGAACTCATATAACAAACATAAGAATATATTCATCTCCTTTCCGGAAAAAAGAAAGAAAGAAAGAAAGAAAGAAAGAAAGAAAGAAAGAAAGAAAGATTCATATAATATAACCAACAATTAATGGTAAGCGTTCTAGTAGTCGATACTAATCTTGGAACCCGGTCTTTTCCCAAATGGCATTTCTGACCCGGCTCAAGTCCCGGCCTTTAAGAGTCCGGCCGATCCCTTCGTGAACCGAGAACGAGGCGGCCCGGTTCTTCCAGAGCAACTCGTGCGGTGGGATCACCATGCCGGTCCCCTCGCCGCCCTCCTCCTCCGCCTCCCAGGCGCTGTTGCTCCCACTATTGCCCCTGTACTCGCCCCGCAGTATCTTGGACCAGTCCGGTACGTTCACCGGCAGCGAGGCCGGGGCGGTGCCCCGATCCACCTTCTCCGGCTTCTTCCTCCCGGACCGGCTCGGGATCGGCTTCCGCGGCTCGGCCTGGACCTGGTCGACTGGGTAGCCCCAGACATCCGACTCGTCGAACTCGTCCGAGTCGGGGTGGGCCGGGGCGGCCGAGTCGGGAGTCGGCGCGAAGAACCGGTATGCGTGGGTCGTGGCTTGGCGATTTCTCCCTGCCATCCTCTTTCGCAATGAAGCCCCTCGCGCTTCTCGCTCTTCCAACACAGTCCCTTTCGCTCTCTCTCCTTTTGGACTGAAAACGAATAAGGAATTTTTTTTTTAGGGTTTAAAAAAAAATAAGAAGAAAATTATAGGGAGGAACCTCGCTATTTCGCTTCCACTCTGAATAAGGGGTTGGTTGGGTTCAGGCTTTAATTTATAGAAAGAAATGATGTGGAGGAGGTAACGATGTGGATAAGGCTCATTTTCTTTTCCTTTTTGTCTTTCTTTCTCCGTTTTACCCTCGGTGGTTAGATGCATCTACGTTATTACCACCGGGTCCATGCACCACGCTGCATGGCCCTCGTTGGCGCCCACGAGGATTTTCTTCCGCTGCCCCGCGGAGTGGCTTATCTACAGAGAACCGGCCAACGTGTGACGAGAATAAAAGAACGGGTGAGTGGCGACGCGATCGCCTTCTTACTTCCCGACTCTATCTAGAGTATTCCGCAGGAACGAGTCCACCATGGCCTGCGGATGACGACGAACTAGGAGAGCGATAATTGGAGGGAGGGGTAAAACGGTAAATCCGATGTTGAGGAGGAGGTATTCGTTCGCTGACGCGAGGACGGGTTCGTCGCGACGCCGTGGGGCCGGAAACCCGCCGGGGTGACACGTGGCACTTAGTGGGTACGGCACGTGTAGTCGGGGAGAGGGTGCGGACACACGCTGGACGTGATCGGCACGTGAAGTGGAACCCACGGAAAATTTTGGATAATATGTAGGACGGTTAATCGTAGTAGCTACCCAAGGGAGGAGGGAGTGGGATCACGAGACAGTACCAGAGAAGGGAGGAGTTGGCCGTTAGCATTTTCTGCGTAACGTTGGAAGAGGAGGTGTTAGTATTACTATCGCATAGGAGGGTATAGTGCATGAATCTAATCACTGTAATAGCTTAGCGTAAGCTTTTAAAGAAGTTTGTGAGTTGATTGATATAGTACAAAAGCAAACGTTCAAATCTTATGAGACTCATCATCAGATTTTAAAATATAAAGCTAATTAAGTACATTTCATTGCGCTTATTACGAGCTCGAAAATGAGAAGATTTTGGAGAATCAATTGACAAGGATTATGCATAAATTGTGTAAAAGATTTTGCAGAATCTTAAGATAATGACAAATTATTTCAAGTCGTTGATTCTGACCATAAAAATTGGAGAATTTATTATGAACAGGCATTTGATGATTAATTTTAACCAATCTGGATTAAACAAAACAGTTAAGAAAGAATTGTTTGGCACATCTTTTGGAAAAACTTTTGGATTCACATTGTGCCATTAGGAGGTTCCATGACAGAACATGATGATTAGGTTATTACATATCTAATCTTCTTTGTATGTTAAAGAATTTTATTTCTAGAGTCATCAAAACGGAAGCAGCAAAAATTAGAAATCATATATTTAAATAAATAAGGTTATATATATATATATATATATATATATATATATATATATATATATATATAGTTGTGGTTCGTCTTATAATTGTTATATGGGTTTATTATTTTGCACAGCACTCCACTCTTTTGACAAGATAAAGTAAGCCTCGAAGTAAGAGAGTGTAGAAAAAAAAACTTAATAAATAAGTTTTTTTTTGTAAAGTTTCCACTTCTATTTTATTTACTAAAACTTTAGATACATTTATAAGTAGAGGATACGAGCCCTTATATAGGCAAAAGAAAACTTAGCTTCTAAGATTCATAAATTTATTTCCTAGATATATAGGAGGTTAAATATATGATCAAAGAGATGTCATTAATTATTCTTATCGATCCAACATCGAATAAGCTCAAGGTTTATCCATGAGTATATAAGGTCGAGTTTTGCCTAATTACCATAGTGTCCCTCAAACTTAGTTTTACTATTGCATCGCTTATGTTCTTGGATGCCCTGAGCAATTTGGTTTCGACAAAAATTTTACTAAGCCGTCACGATGGCTCCAATGGAAGCATAAAAGCATGTTGATTCCCAATGCCAAAACTACATATTTACTAGGCTGGGCAACACATTATATATCGCATATAGTTCTAACATTTAAAAATCATGGAAAACCCTAAACAAATGTATAAAATAGAAGTCACTAGTTCAAAAAAAAAAATTTGTGCTCGATAAATAATTTGAGAATGGCGGATGTGGTACTCTGTGAAAATGTCACTAAGACAACTAAATGATATGTTATATCTCAACTATATAATATTAAAAAATTGCTCAATAAATCTGATAGGGATAATAACAATCTGGTAAGAATACTTATAGACGTGAATCTTCATCTTTAAAAGAAAACATGTGAATATATATCCTAATTAAAATATCTGTGAATTAAATGTAATTTAATATATGTAATGATATCTAAGATCTACTACTAATTATAGACTACATTATGCAAGATATTCGTCCGAACTAAATTTTTGATTAAAAAGTCATCAAATCCACGGGCATATCTTTGTACTTGGGGTGCATATATACATTAGAGTTCTTCTAAATAGACACGTAGAACAAGATCTACCGTGGAATTTGAGTTTATAGCATTAGATGAAGTTATAGAAATTGGCAGTTAGTTGATAATTTTATAACTAAAGATGATAATTTTTTTAACTAAAGTTAGTTGTTCACTTTTATAAATATGATAAGAGATTCTACATTAAAATAGTATTTTTTTTTTTCACAAATTACATATTTCTCATTCTTCTGCATGCAAGCGAGAGTAAGTATTATTTTGGTACCTATTTAATTCGGAAAAAAGGGATGGATAATGAAGTGGTCTTAACAAGATAATATTAAGTTCGACATTTTTTTAGGGCTACAGTGAATTAGACCACATTTAGTAATAAATTTAAGGAGTAGTCTATTTCTATAGGAAGAAAATATAGAATTGAAACTAGTTTGGTGAAAAACTTAGAATTATCCGGCCAGGCAAAAGGTACACAAACTACAGGGGGGCTGGCCGGCTGGGTGAGATACAAGAGTAGTGATCACGAGTTTCTATCACGTAGCTAAACGATATCTATCGACTCCCAATGAACAGCACGTATAATTTTATGCACAGATTACGTGTTATCCAGGTACTGGAATTGGAAAAATTGGACTTTGTGGTAGTTGAGGTGTTAACAATGATCCAAACAGTGCTATCTATTAATTATAGATTGGTAGGTGGAGCCCGGATTAAAGCCGAGTTTTTGACCAAATTAGAGCTTTTCCAAAACATTTGTTTTTACCGAAATAAATCTATCTTAAATTTGATACCAAAATGTGTCTATATTTCACTGTAGCCACAATAAAACACTGCATTTATTAATATTTTATTTTAAAAAAAAATGCTAACAAGTTCGTCTGTTTTCTTTATATACGGTAGAAATTTAATACCAAACTGAATCTATTTCACTGTAGCTACGGTAAATTGATAAATTTATCGGTGTTTTATCTAAGAAAAAAATGCTAACAATTACGTCGTCTTCTTGTTATATATAAAATGTTAATATGATCGATATTTTATGTGACAACTATAAATTTAGTGATATATATATATATAAATCGTTGATAAAATTAAATTTTATTTCATTAACTTATATATATAATATAAATGCTAATATTAAGTTTCGGAGGAACGGTCTATTTGTGTAAAAATATTTGAGATGGGTTTAGTTTGATCAAAAACTCATTACAGTGAGCCACAATTATATTATACATATCTACATATATGCATGGCCGATTAATTGGGAGTAGTGCTTCCTATTAATTTCTAGAGTTGGCCACACAAACTAGGATAAACTCAAATATATCCTCCTCCAAATTGAATTTAGTTAGATCTGTTAGCTCATGTTTTATATAGTATGATTAAGAAGAATTCTCTTTTTTTTTATGTAGTAGAGAATTATAGTATAATTATAACTTAATTTTCCTAGGAGGCATAATTAATGTATGGCATGAATAAAAAAAGAAGATATAGCATTATGGGTTATTGACCTAATTAAGTACTGCTACATCGATAATTATTTATCAAAGTATAATATTGTCCAAATTATTTTCAAACTACTTATAACAAGAAATTAATTTGTTGTCTGAGACAGTAATTCTTAGTAGATTAATTAATTTTTTAATACAATGAGAAACTGTGAGAAAAAATAATTAATAAAACGCTCTCCTGGAAGGCTTTTTATAAATTTGCACTTCTTCTGGAAAAAGTGATTTATTCTGAAAGCAATGAAAATTAAAGCCTTTTTTAACTTACTAAAATAATTTGCTTAACAAAATACTAAAATATTGAAATATTGTATTTAGAAGGAAATAACTAGTAACTAAAAGTTTATTTTGGATGTATAATATAACATCTTAAAGATGAAAGAGAAATTAACGTAATGATTCTGAAGGAGTTTAATCGGACCTCATATGAATATATATATATGTATATATGAGCTAAAATATAAAGAAAATTTTATATTCTTGTAACTTTGCATTGAGTTTTTTGTTTTGGTCATAAAGTATGTTATTATGAACGTATGAAAAAAAATCTATGGGTTGAATTAGCATTGATATTTTCTATAGCAAACTATGCTCAAAATTGCAAGAAAAGATGATAGCTACTCCAAATTTCAATTTCAATTGTTTATATAATAGTTTATAAATAGTTTTCCCTCAAAAGAGTTTTATATAGAAAACAATTGTGCATTAGTATAAATTGGTTTCGGAGAGAACGTTTTATAGAGAAACACTAGTGATAATGAGATAACAATTTCTCTGACAAGGGAAACTAATTTATTATTAAGAATCTATATCTTAGATAACAATTTCCTTATTGTAGTATTTTCTAGAATAGTTTCATCAGTGTTGTACTTTAAGAAATCATTTCCCTCTATCAGTACTTAAAATTCTCATTCTCATAAGTACATATGATATGCAAATAGACTTGACCCATTGTCATTTGATTTTCTTTTTTTTCTTTTTTTTAAGGCATAAGTCGTAGGCTAATCTTAGGCCAGACAAAGAGAAATCCTTCAGGTAACTTTATAGATTGAATAACTAAATCAACTTTTCCTACAAACAAACGAGTCACAGTGTGCTCGCCTTGCCTCGAGAGAGTTAGATTATACAACGACCCCCTTATGGACTGGTCGGTGTCTTTGTCTAGCTTATAAACAGCTCACGGACTCTTAGATTATACAACGACCTTAGATTATACAACGAAAGGAAAGGATCGAATATAGTTTGTAGGTAAACAACAAACTGAGTGTAATGCCATAGCTAAATTATATGTGTTGCTTTTGGACACGGCACGTCGAACTCATACGTCGACGTCGTTTGCTGTTGGATTAATTATTAACAAACGAGGTGGTATTTTTGTCGTCATGACAATTAAAATGTGAATATCTCAGTAACGTCTAAAACTAATGCTGTAAACTAGTCTTTTTTTTAATACTAATCTGTTCTAGCATTGATAGGAGAAAGCACGAAATAGTTATAACATAGCTTTGAAGTTTACAGGGTGATGCAGGAGAAACTCCAAAATAACATTTATGAACTGATGTGGGATTTCCAAGAGTCATTACAAAATGCCATTGATCGAAATCTCTTACAATTTACCTCTGTAAGGATATAGGGACATGGTTAATGGACAAATGAAGGCAGGCATCTGGCGCCCTTTCGAACATACAAAAATGGAACTTCTAGCTTTACCCTAAATCAGAGAGAGACAATATATAAACTTATACAAAGGACCAGTTTATGAAACAGAAGGCTAGACAGTGGAAGGAGTTGTCTTCACTGAGGACTTTCCATGTGATTGCCTTCTCGTAGGCAACACTGCGGCCCATCCCTGACAAGCAAACGCCAGCTTGAAGGTACACATAGCCCTGAGACAGAAGGAGAGAAAGGAACCGGATGAGTTTTCGGTCATGGATTTCTTTTATTGTCCCAAAACTCTAGGTGCAACAAAAAAAAATCCTACTTGTAAGTATGATAGATGAAATAATTTAACAGATGCATGGGAAATTTCACAGAGTAGCTTTAAAGATGAACTGGATAACTTGTCGACTGAGAATTAACAAATTCTGGTAGGTGAATACGTGGTAGTTGATCTTTTTAATGTATAACTGGTCAGCAAGCCTAATTACGTAAGGAGACGGCGACTTGCAACTCCATGACAAAATAGGTTTTAAACTGCATGATTGAATCACATGAATCACAGGCACCGACAGTTTCAAGTCAATATCATTATAGTCTTGACTACAAACAAGATTGTATGCAAAGACAATGAGATTTATCATGCAAAATTGATATATATATATATAGCTGATAGCCTGATATATAATTGACAATTAAAAAAAAGAAATTAATAGAAGCTAGTAAAGCTGGTAAACAATTAAAAATGACCCCCAGTGGGTCTTCTTGTAAAACCTTTAATAAGCAGATAGCAATTACAAGCTTCTTGATGGACATGAAAGAAGAATTACCTGTTCCATCAATTTTGCAAACTCAGAGCATAGTGCTTGTCGCCCAGTTTCATCAAAGATTTTATCCAGTGAAATATCCTGTAAGGCCACCAGTGATGTTTCTAACATGTCAAGACCTGCCTGATTGGCAAAGGTAAAAACTGGCTGCACCTGGAAGAATGAAGGATCTAAGATAAGAATATCAAAACCATTGAAGGAATTACTGACAGACGAGTGAAAGAACTTTTAGAAGAATGTGCCAAGGGTTCTGTTCAACAAAAGGATCATTTATCAAATTAATGATTATGCTGTAAATTGGCAAGGCAAGTGAGAATCTGAATCTGAAAATAATATTATTCATTAAGTTGACGGATCATGATGAGCACACAAATTATAGCAACTAGGTAGGAACCTCTACCCACCCTTAAGGTGCTCAACATATCCAAACTTTCAGTTGAAAGGGGGCCCGGTCATACTATTCATCATTGCCAAATAGAAAAACTCATCTGATCCTCTTAGGCATATTGTTAATTCTTGTCAACAGCTATGCAGTAAAAATAATATGGAAGCTCATCTGGAGCAGAAACTTCCCAAGACCTAATGTTCCATTTCCCAGGCATCCAGACAATATTAAAGCTGCTATTACTAAAAAAAATGGCATAAAAATCACTTCTTGTGTAGATACTAGTCCCTAGCTAACAAAACATATGAATATACAGTAGCCTAGCACCTACAAAATGGCAATACCTAGTGTCAAAAATGTCCATGCTTTTTTCCTTCTACTTTGTGATCTCTTTCATACTGCATTTAGTGCATTATAATATTCATTATAGTTGATTCATAAGCAGCAGCCATATCAAGTTTGCCCTCCATTTATTCAAATATCCAATTTATCTTGAGAGAGGTATGAAACATAATGACGTATTAAAGGTTATCAGATCTCCAACCTCTTTCTATCATGTTTCCTCATTCCTGACAACATCAACTCCAACATATTATAGCTATATGTAACATCTTCAAACACCCTCAATTATGCATTAGAGCAATTCATTAGCAACCAACTTCAACAGAGTAAGAAACGAGAAATGGAGAATCAACTCAAGAACTCACTGCACTTGGGAATTTAAATCTAGAAAATACCTCAAATGAGCAGCACAAAATAGCATCTTCATGATGCCACAGCATTTTCAGCAAGGACTCTGCAGAGTCATTCTCACTCCTCAGCAAATCTTGCCCCAGGTGATAACTGCAAATATTGGACATGAGTTTAATAGCACATCAGAAAGAGAAACATTGCATTAATCATAAGTTTTAGAATTTCTCTTACAGCGTATACAAATCTTCTGTAGCTGATCTATTTATAACTCTTGTAGACCAATTTTCCTTTTTGAACTTGTCATGTCTATCTATACTTTGAACAAAATACTTATCTTTAACCAGAGTGGTGCTCTATTTGGATACGGGAGTATAATACAAAAGATCTCCAACCAGTTAAGGGAAAAACTAGATTAGTTGTTCCAATTGTACCTCTAATCTAGAGTAGGGTAATTTTGGTATTTAGTTGTAGACTAGAATAGTAGTATAACAATTACAAGTAACATAAAGTTAACATAAAAGTACAAATAAGTAGAAATTGATTCAGGTGCCCCTTAATTTGATATATATATATATATTGAAATTAAAGTTTTCTCATTTCTTATAGTAAGCAATGCACACTTGAGCAAAAAATGAAATAGGTAGGTGGTAGGAGAGAGGAGAGAGAATTTTTAAATAATTTTAGTCAAATCAAGGGTACAATTGTAATTGAACTTGTGTGGAATAATTTGAATAGTGTTTCTAATCTAGAAGATAGATAATTTGATGTTTGGTTACAAATCTAAAGTAGCATTCCTTAATCTAAAACAGGGAACAAGATAACCTAGAATCAAATGCGGACTTAAGGTCTCGTCATTTACAATCTGATTAAGCAAAGTTGCCTAAACTTACTTATAGCTGTGGAAAATCCAACGAGCAAGGGTGGAAGCTTCAGGGGAGCCTGGAAGTAGCTTCTGTCCAACAGTTGGTCCAGGTCGAGATGGAGCAATGGCCATTGAGACCCTCTGTACTGCAGAAACAATGCTGCGAACATATTGCCGGGCCATGGCAGCGACAGTATCTTGGAGGTGAACTTCATAGGGGAACTGAAAGGCAATTGTCAGCACTGATCGCAAGTTGTGAACAGTTGGAGATGCCTCTCGGCTGGAGTGATTTCTCACAGAACCTATGTCAAGACTAGATGCTAGATCCAATGTACGACCGGAAACTAAAGCATCCTGCAACAACCAAAATTGTACAATATGACTATTGATGCAGAAATATGACCCAACAAAAGGAAATCAAAGTGCGAAAAAATTAAAAGGCGATGCAGAATGAAAATATTTCTTAATCAATGAATGGGCAGGCTTCATTCATGGAATGCTGTGAAGCACACAAATGATACAATGCTCTAAATGTGTCCAAGGACTGCAAAAAATGGATTTCAGTACTTGGCAGAGGGTGTTATTAACTTATTATCATATTCTACTTACAAGTCTTTTGCAGATATTCAATTATTTGTCACTTTTGCTTGCTTAGAAAGTTTTTCTGTTTTATATTAACTTCATGTTAGTTCATGGGGTATGATATACTGACTAGAAGAAGAAATGTATTCAACTCACCCACGGCGACAACTCTTATGATTTGTAAGTAAAATTCTCTTATAATCTTATTTGCCGGTGCAGCTTAGTAACTAATATCATGCACTCTTTGACAATCTGTTGCGAATGTTAGGTTTCTAGTTATTACTGATGAACAAATTGGCAATGCCGGTTTATATGTCCAAGCATATAGGCATCTAGAGACGTCCATTCTCGCAGCCCTAGTATCTGGAAATTGACAAGAAATTTCAGCTATTTGGCAAGTGTATGGACTTGGAAGAACTAAATGGTCTGAGCAAGAGTAATTATCAGATAAGCTAGTTTTAAAAGAATCAATTTAATCAACACCTTATAGAAACTATCTTCCATGCATGAAAACATTATTTACAGCCCATCATACATGGTAATATTAAATATCATCTTAAGGGTGTGGAAAGAATTTGCAAATTGGAAGCTGCATTTGCTCCCAATAATGCTACTGAAGTATGATGGGACTATCTCAGTTTACTAAATGGAGTTTTAGCAAGAATACGAACTGAAATCCAATAAATGAGAGGAATAGCAAATACAAGTCTGAAAGTGAGTGCTCACTGTCTTTACGTCAAGGGGTATTACACGGAATCCAGAAGGTAGCAACAGAGCATCATCTGGAAAGAGTTCATCAATTGGTGCAAAAACAAGCTGAAAGCAGGATCCTACAGCATTGTCATCTATCCCACTCCGGAGCTGAAAACATGAATCAACAAAAAGAAAATAAATTAGTCCAACTAGAAGACTTTACCATCTATGGAGGGTTGATAATCACATAAATATCTTTAAAAAATGCTAACTAAAAGATATGCTACAGAATTGATCTTTGGATGATAGGTCACACTTGTTATCAGTAGTAAAATGTGCACATTGATCATCAAAGTTAAAAATACAGCACAGGCATCAAAGAAAAGGATTCATATAGTTGGAAACAAAACTTGAAACTTCAGGCATGTTCTGACTAGAATAATAATTGATAAATGGTTTCAAACTTGCACAGAGAAGAAAGTCGTCAAATTCTGAACAAAAATTATTTGAAAGAAAATAAATACATTCCCTTCATTATCCCACTCCTGTTCAATGTTTTCCTCAAACTTCCTGGTGTAAGTAAAAGAAAATGCTCATGTCATCAGCAAAAGTTACACCCCTAGTTTTAGCTTTCTCTAAAAGCTCAACTAGATTAGCTTGAATGAAAACAGAGATCTCCAGCTCTCCACAATTATCAATGTTAAAAAAGAACAGATTATTATTCACATGAATGCTACAAATAGACCTTTTTTACAAGGTGAACTTAAGAATCACGTGCAGCATATCACTACTCACTATCCAGTGGTATTGCATCATATGTTTGTATTCATTTAATTGTATTAATATTTATATGCATAGAAAAATGCTACCCTCCTCAGAAATCAGAAAGAAATGCCCATTAAGACACAGAAAGGTGAAATAGTTTAGTTGATTGGACAACAACCATTTATTACCTGAAGCAGATGAACGTCTCTTGATAAAATGGCTTCACCTTGAGTAAGAGCCTGGCCTTCGAGGCGAACTACTTCAAGAAACTGCATGATATTTTAAGATTTAGGAAAATGAGAAGCAAAAAAATCAAAATATAAATAGGTCAAAGTGCAAAAAAATCAGAGTTACAAATCATATGGCTCTGCAAATACAAGCAAATCTCCTAAAAGAATAGCGCAACAGAAAACAGAAGAGTAACTCCATCATCTCAAGTGAGAAGCTAATAATCTATACACTAAAAATCTTAATATGCATGAATTAATAATCATCAGAGCAAAAGAAACTATGTGGTAACTTCATCTGCTTCTACCAATAAGACACTTCCAATATTATATAATAAGTTTTTATTTCAGAAAGAAGTCTTTTATATATATGTTTTCGAGAATTCTTGGAACATTTTCCCAAAGAAAACTGGTTATCTTTTCGTTGCAAACTATGATGAGCTTCATCATTACTAGCAGCAAGACCACAAGCAAAAGGAAATATACTCTCAAAATCAAGTATACCTCCTCGTTTTCCACAGTGTGAGCGAGTGGCATGATAACTTGGCTCCCGGAAAATCTGGCAGGTCGCAATCCAGG
This sequence comes from Typha latifolia, assembly GCF_019914945.1. Taxonomy (NCBI): domain Eukaryota; kingdom Viridiplantae; phylum Streptophyta; class Magnoliopsida; order Poales; family Typhaceae; genus Typha; species Typha latifolia. The sequence goes on along the minus strand of NC_133088.1, from coordinate 14,041,455 downwards.
AGAGGAACATGAGCCAGCCTTTAGTGAAGCAGCAGAATATGCATCGATGTTGTAATCAGCCCATTCAGAACGGTGCTCACGAAGGAACTGGACTAATAATGCTGGTGGAACACTCTACAATGACCGTAAACCAAAATAAGACTCCAAACAATTAGCTATAATTCTGGAAGTACAGGCTTCGCTTTGGAAACCAAGTTCTAGTTTCATCTTCAATTAAAACAGGTAACCAGGGAAGAAAAGGAACTTGTAACTTGCGGTTCAAGCGGGAAAAAAAGATACAGAACAAGAAAAGGTTGCCAACTTCAGCAATAGAAAAGTAATTAAGAATAACTACAAACTAAAGAATAGGAGATATTGAAAGAGAAATTAAACCTAGGATGACTTGCAGTATATGTTCAAGCTCACCTGGAGAAGCATGGATGCCTTGGCACAGATAATACCGCCAGCCACTGAGAAGGTACTGGCAGAATTGGCATCAGCCCTGAACTTCTTAGTTGGATTCGCTGCAATTATTATGTCTTCCACACCATCACTACCCATAAGCGACCAGCCGTCGTCATTAAATCCATTGATAGCATCATTAAACCCTCTGGCAAGGAATAGGGGAAAAACTTAGAAAATATTCATCTCACAAAAGATTATGGTATTAATGATTTAATGGTACAGCCTCGCATGCATATTAATTAATCAAATATAAGCATAAGCAAAATCACGAGAGTAAATTCTGTAAAATACAACTTATCAGTAGAACTCACCTGCTCAATCTTCGGCTAAAAGTTCGCAAAACAGCAGGCTGCTTACCCAAGGTATACACCTCTTCACCACTTGTTTCCTGTGCTATTTGTCTGATATGACGCAGTGCCTTTAAGGATAACAATTTTAATAAGTTATCTAAACATCTGTCAGAATACATTGATACCATTCATATTAGCTAACTTGATTCAGGATCTACGACATGCCAACATCACTAAAGAATGATATGACATTTCAAATGTTAATAAGGACTTCTTTGAATGTGGCATAGTGGTATAATTCTTGGGTGATCTGAAAATAACCTCAGCCAATATACTTATTTTAGCAACCAAAGAGAAGTTCAAGTTTGTCAAGATGATTAGGCGGTGAATCTATCTGAGCTCTCATTTGGTTCTACGTTATCTTTTTATTCCTATCTAGATTAAGGAACACTATTCTAAATTTGTAACCAAACATCAAATTATACATACTATAGATTAAACACTATTCAAATTATTCCACACATAAGTCCAATTATAATTTTACCCTTGATTTGACTAAATTATTTTCAAAAATCTCATCTCCTCCCTACTACAACCTAACATATCTCATTTCTTACTTAAGTATGTATTGCATACAAGTTTCTGAAACTCGATATCGGGATCGGAATTGGTTGCTAGAAAAAACGATATGTATCGGCCGCTCGTATCGGATTTGACACTTTTTAATTACATAAAATTCTAAATATTATTTCAAATGCAGAATTTTTTTAAAAAATTTATAAAAAATAACAGAAATTTGAGAAAATAAAAATTAGTCATATATGAAGCCTAAAAATTAAAGAAAAAACTCACTTAAAACTATAATAAATTTTGAATTTAATTAGATAAATTTTTATACTGAAGAGCAACATGAATTTAATTAGATTACTACTGAAGAGCAACATGAAGAGAAAGAGGGAAATGAGAAATGAGAAAAAAAAACTCATTCAAATTTACCAAGGTGCGGACTAGCTGGCGGAGCTCACCAAATAGACCGTCAAATGTGCTCGGTGAAGTGTGAGTAAGAGGAGTGTGCATGTGAGAGATAGAAGTTAAAATTTTAAATTTTAAAAAGAAGATAGTTGATGACATAAATTACTAATATCTTCTAGGTTAGATACATTTTAGATTCAACATGATTTTTTTAAAAACAAAAGCAATTTCAACCGATATTATTGTTTTCTGCCGATACAGTCGAAACCGACTGATACAGCCAATCCCAGACTAAAACCAATCAACCAACTAGTTTCGGTCCGGATCAAGATTAGTTACGGCCGATCTAGTCGGATCGACAAATTTTAGATCCATGATTGCATACCTACAAGTAACTATTTCTTACCTAGAAGAAACGATAACATTTAAATTTAAATTTCTGTCAAATTAAAGGTATTTGAGTTAATTTTTACTTCTTATTCTACTTTTATCTCAAATTTATGTCACATGAAACATAATTATTGCATCATTATTCTAGTTTACAAACTAACATCAAATTACCCCAAACTAGATTAGAGGTTCAATTTTAAACATAAGAAATTAGATTATCTATTGTAGGTTTTTCCCCTAACCAGAAAACAAACAGGGCATTAGTAGACATCAGATTTTCAATTTACTAATTGGAAAATAAATTAAGATAAATAAACACTATTGTAATTTACAAATTGATTACATACCGCAGTCGTCATTTTTTGAGCCACTACCATGGATGATTCATAAAGTGGTCGTAGTACTTCAGGTACACTCCATGCCTGAAGCAAAAGGAACATAATTTTGGAGTTTCAAAGAGAACAAAATAAAAACCTTTCAATAATATGGACATGGCCAAAAGCTACATATTAGGATTTAAGAATGCACCTCAAAATCCAAGTGGTCAACAATGTGGACAATTGAGCCCCCACCCTCACATGGCCGAATTAAATAACCACTAGGAAGCATCTCAGCCCTAATAAATTGGTGCACGGTAGCCGGATTAGGGCCACCACCTGAACCGCTCAAGGATTTTTCACAGACCTTGAGATAACAACATTATTAGCAAGAACAGCTCTCAAGTGCTTATTAAATAAATACAGCATCAAGCTTATTGACATGCTTGAACCATACCACAAGACTCCCATCTTCTAGGCCTGTTGTGTATCTAAGAGTCCAAAAGTCACGTCCAGGAGCTAATGTAGTTGGAGCATACATCTGATTTAGATTGACAGAAAGTTCAAATCATGCGAAAAGAATGACAAAACTATAAGGCAAAAAGTTCGACAATCCAACCAAGATCCAAATGATGAATAGAAAGAGTGAGATATCTTGCTCCTAACCTGCATGTACACAAGCTCAATTGTACCTCCATTTCCAGCTGGGAACATTGTGAACACTTCAAGACTCCTACATTCATGGAACCAAGAAGGGCGATCTTTCAGGACCTCCACAATCTGCATTCATATAACCTTTATGTCATAAATAAGCTAACAGAAAGGCTGTGCGACTTTGTTTTCTTTTCAACATCTTGAATGCCCAATTTAATTAGATGCTCACCACAGCATTGCCACTACTTATTATCAACATCAAAAGAACTAGAGGCTCAGCCGTTTGTCTCAGAATGACAATAAAGACGGAGACAGTAGAAGAATGGAGAAGGCAAATGCACAAGAATCTGGGTTAAAATGAAGTGACAGATGTTGCATCTGGCCGGCCATTTTCATCCAGTCCATCAAAATGGCATCTACTTTTAACCATTATCAATTTCTCAAAGGCTAAATTTAAAAGAACCAACAAGAATTTTGGTTTCCAATATAGCTAAATATGGACTTACCTTTGTTGGTTCTAAATTCACTAGACCACAGGCTCGTGCAGCCACCCCACTGCAACCATGTGAAATAGCAACAATCCCAACTGAATCCGGACCAGGCTGATCAGGAAAGAGGCAAACAATTAGTATAGATTAAGCACAGCCGAGATTCCCCAAAGAATTACAGCCCCCGTGTATCATGCAAAATTGTGAAAGAATTTGTTATCTGACTTTTCATAAAAGTACCTTCATCCCAGGCATCTGGACCCATTCGACAGCCGTCCCTGTAGCCTTTGAAAGGAACTCTGCCAAGGTCTCCTCTGCAATGGACAAAAGTCTAAAGGAAAAGAAAGGCCATTAGAAGAACAGCAAAGTTGTACATTTAATTTGTATGTACCCAGCATTCAGTCAAAAAAAAAAAAGGAAGAAAGGATTCTACCCAGCAGGATTACTTGTATCCCTTAGAGGATTTTGTGGAGTAGTTACGACCGATTCACAACTTGTATCTATGGCTAGTGAAGTCTGCATAAAATTGCAACAGATTTTAAAAAAAAACATAGTAAAAGTAAGAGGCTTGCATCACTGGCAAACAATGTCAGTAAACCTACTCTTGTTATGTTATCAAGATTGATAAGTAGGCATTTTAATTTTTAAAAAAAAGCACATACAGCATTCTAATATGGAATTATGGATACAGATTAACCATAGAAATGCAACTCTGCTGCTAGCAGTACAATCAGACTAATCCAGAATTGATCACAAATATCAGGGATCTACCGGTTAATAGTGAAAACTGACCTTTTGTAGTTGTTGCTTCATGAATGCATTCTCATGAGCTAACTGGGAGACCTGCTTCTGCAAGCGCTCATTTTCTTCCATTAAAAGCTTGTTCATGGCTGTTAATTTTCTATTGACAGCCTGAAGCCGAGAAGCTTCTTTCCTCTGCTTGTCACGGCACCTGGAATCAAACAGGAGGTGCTCATCTTCACATGCGAATATCTTAGCTTTTTGGGGAAGTAAGCAAAATTGTAATAGAGCAGTGTTAGGCCACTTCCTAGAAAGCTATCACCATTCAGTGCAACATAGACAGAGAACTGACAGTGCAGTTCGCACTGGTTCCTAAATTTAATCAAGAGAAATATCGGGTTGAATCTATTACTTTTCTGGCTATAATCAATTATATATGGCAAGGTTGGTTTTCTCCAATCTATCTGCTGCACAATAAGTGTGACACCAAAATTTCAGTTGTCCTCGTTTGGAATAATTAACAATTTACAGGATGATGAACCAAAAAGTCCTGGCTTAGTTAATCTAGTGCTGACCTACCATTATGACATGAAGAGCAAAGAGGCAAATAAAAGAATATATATATATATATATATATATATATATATATATATATATATATATATATATATATATATGTATATATTCTCAACCTTGCGGTAAATTCATCAAAATGAATGACTAAATAATATCACTTTCGTAACCGTCTGACAAACAATGTCATACCTGCGGTTTTGGAACCACACTTTTATCTGCTTGGGTTCAATGTTAGACAGGATAGGGCACTCTCGAATCAGTTGCTGCCGTCGCATCGAGCTTGGCTTCGGGCATTCAGCATACACGCGCTCAAGTGCCTCCACCTGCTCCGGCGTGTACCTGACATACTTCCCCATGTCCATCTGATGCTTCTCCAAACAACCACCTCCACCGCTGCGCATCGCCACTGCTGCAGCCATCTCTCCCACTACAGATTCAAAAATGACCCCAAAGCAAAAGGCCAAAGAGAGGAATCCAGGAAAACACGTACTTCTCTCTTCCTAAACCTCTTTCCCTTTCTCTTTTCCTTCTTTTCTTTATACCTCAGTGCTAAATTTTTCTGGTGATGTAATTAAGGATAAGAATAACTTGACCAAAAGATTCTCACGGAAGAAGAACCTATTCCAGGTGGTAGGTTGTTGGGCTTTAAGGCTTCAAGAAGCTTCCTTAAAAACTCAAAAGAAAACGAAAGGACGCCGCTTTTTCTAACAGAACTCCCCGTATTCCATCCAAAAGTAACAACTCACAGAAAACCAGACAGAAAAATATCTTAATAATGTACAAATCACGCTCCTAATGGTCAAAGATCGTGCTTTCTACAAAGATTTTAGCCAAAGATTCAAAGGAAGAAGCACTCACTAAAAGACCACTAAGATTCCCGCTCAGGGGACGAAGCAGGCGCTAAAAACCCTAATTTACCCCGCTTTAATTGGAGAAATCACTCAAAAAAAGAACAATATTTTGAGATTGTTCCGTAGGAAAGCAGGGAGATTAAGAATCCGAGATCGAGAAGGCGAAATCTTTCACCGCTACGTCGAGGGAACGGCTCTCTCGGCAGAAAGAGAGCCCGTTCGATCCCGCATCAGAGGCTTCGACGGAGCCCGATATAGGCGAAATCGATCGGAGAGGATGGAGGCCAAAGCCAAGACATCGGAGGGTAAAAAGAGAACGAAGAGAAGGGCGTGGAAGAAGAGATTGGAGAGATTAGGGTTTGATGAGCGAACGAGAGAGAGAGAGAGGAGCGAAGGGTGAAAACAAAGCGAGGGAGAGGAAGATAAAAAGAAAAAGCTGACAGCTTTAAAGAGGAAGAACAGAAGCTTGTACTGGTTTGAGGAGAGAGAAAAAGGAGAGGAAGGCAACGAGAATCCCGAGGAGTACAGTTGCAGAGAATTACGAGAATACCCTCCTGGAGATGAGAGGGATATGACGTGCGGAGTGTCAGGGAGTGGTTTGGTGTAACGGCCGTAGCAACGGTCTTTGTTCGTATTTTAAAAGAGGCATTTTTTTTTGTAACTTTTATAATAACCGTATTAGCGGTATATTATAATGTACAGTGCATGCGGTTGCGGTGTATTAGTATATACATTGTATAGTGCTGTCAAAAAAAAGTCCCTCTACTCGTCAGGCTCATGAGCTCGGCTTCAACTCTAATAGCATTAGCTTTCCTCAAACTCCGCTCAATTAGGCTCGATAATATATATATATATATATAGTAATTTAAGTTTAAATACATTATAATATACACATAAGTAATTAGAAAGTGTGCACTGTTTCGTATATAAACCTCCATTACATATACTATCCATTTGTAATCCCAACACTGCTCCATTCATAGGATTATTTACTGCTGATTGGGATTAGAGTTGCTCGAGAATCGAAGGACTGGAAAAAAAAAAAAAAAAAAACTTTTTATCACGTGTGTAATTCATCTCAAAATTTAAATATTCGATGTGGACTCGACCCGTAAAAAGAAAGTTTGGGAGGGGTAGTTTGGTCAAAAAGTCGATTTTGATTGGAGGGAACTATTATGGGACAGGGTAACGACAAATGAGTGAAGAGAGAGGTGAGTTAGGTGTAGTAGTGCCACTTCTTCTTGCCGTCCTTTTCTCTACGATCAATCTCTCACAAGGAATTAATTCTACTTTGTCCTCCATCCTAAGTTCTAACTTCTAACCCATCTCTAGCTCCGTTATTTTCTTATCCTAAATTATAATATTCTTATTTTCAAAATAATAATTAATTATAATAATATTTAAAATATAAATATTAGTAATTTTATAAAATAAAATAAAATAAAATAAAATATTTTACATCACATATTTTAGAATATGAGTGTACACAAAAATAATACTGAAAATAAATATCTTATTTTGAAACTATCCTTGGATTGATATTCGAATTGTCTCTTTTTTTATTCTCTTACATTTCTTTTATTTTACTTTTCTTTTCTAATATTTTTGTTATCCTCTTTTACAAGTATACAGGAAGATAGGCATGAGAAAAGTTCTTTAATTTTTTGTTTCTCTCCATGGCATTGGATGAGGATTTTGGTCATTATAGGAGCTTCTTCTTTGCTCCTCTCCCATTTCGATATTGTCTAGGTCTAGGGCTCTAGGGTTATTGGAACGGTGACTTGAAAGATTTTTGGAGGTTTCCTCTCTGTGTTGATGCTCTCAAGGCTCAGCCTTGTTCTTTACTTTGGACTGCTATCTGCGATTTACTAGTAGAGATTACGACGGCCGGCGACCAGCTTAAAAGTCTGAGTTAAATTTTTTATTTTTAATTTTTGTTATCTCAATTCAATGATCACTTAACGTTGAATCCTCTTGTATGAGTGTGCAGCTATGTGCTCTCTTATCTCGTTAAATACTTGGAATATAAATTTGTTGTATGATACGATGCTCAGGTCTTTATTATGGATTCTATTTGCATTGGCAGGCTTAATATTAGTGTCTTGAATTTATGTAATCTTTATTAGTTATGTGTATATATAAGATTTGTATTTACTCTCGTCTTGAATGAAAGGTTCATTTAAATATTATATTTGCTAAGTATGAACACGAATATGAATCGAATATTAGATATATCACTTGTTTTTAATGTATATGAATTTATAAAATTAATAAATATATAACATAGTTAGTAAATATCTATGCAAAGCATATTAGAGATTCATAATGTTTCATATAATATACGCTTATATCCAGGCAGACTATTCGAATATAAAATCAAATTAGGTTCAGATTTTATCCATGTTTTCGCCCTTATATCTTAGAAATTTATGAATACTACTTATAATTTCGAGAAATTTGTCAAAAAAAATTTACCGTATGAATTTTTCTGACCTATATATTTTGCTTAAAATGTCTATATAAAAGTTTCTTGACGATCAATTACCATATACATAAGTTAAAAATAACTGACCTTAGAACCATTAAATGACTTTGAATAAGGTTTTTAAGGTTAAGATAAAAATAAATGAGCAATTAGATTTTAAAGTCAAAGGAGAGATATTTAAACATTTTTACTTTTTAGTCATTAAAACTAAAACATTTAACTCAGTATATTTTTGAGTCATTAAAACTAGAATATCCATATTGCAAGGTGACAAAACAATGACAAAAGCAAAAGGTTGTGCGTTTTGAATAAATATTTCTATTATTTGATCAATAACAGTATGTGAATCAGAGAAAAGGAAAAGTTGGCAGTCATTTCACTTGGAAAGTTCTGAGAGCTAGCTAGCTCAAAGCTCGGCGAGCAATGGCGGCAGAGTAAAGAAGAAGCAAGGGAGGAGGTAAAGAAGAAAAATAAATGAAAAGACGAGAAGGAGAGGGCCCAAGTGATGCATGCTGTAGATGTTGATTTGCAAGTTGCAACCCCATCCATGGCCTTGATGTGTTTACCATTTACTTTATGATTTCATTACCAAAAAACACCTTCTAAAGCTAGCATGTTTACAGATTCTGAATAGCTGTATCAAGTATTATTGTAGTCGATATGTGATCTCTATAGAAGCAGCAAAATGGCTTTGTTTCTAATTGGCACTTTGACTCTCAATTTTACTTCAAAACTATTGCCTTTGCCATGGAGGGCCTCGTAAAGCCTTTGCTCCCTGCTAATAAGTGGGCGACGAAGCTTTCTCCTGGCATGCAGCCTGTAGTGCAGGTGTGAGGCTTCTTACGAAGACTGGCGATCGAGGGCAAGCAAATTTCTAACACTATCTCTTCTCCAATGTCATCGATTGAGTCAGATAGTGAAACTCGGATACTTATCCTCCGGTCCTTTTGTTGATTAAATAAAATGTGTTATACTAATCAGTAATCACCCTCCCTCGGAGAAAATATTTTCTTTTATTTGGGCCTAAGCTGCCCATGATGCTAGCTTTCTATTTAGGATGACTTTGGGGAACTGTTTGGGATACCTAAAATATTTTGTGGCCCACTTACTAGGTAATGAAATTTGTCTTTCTTTATAATAATAACAATAATGATAATAATAATAATAATAATGAGTATATAGAGAGGATCTTAATGTAATCATCTCTTCTGTCAATTCATTTAATTTTTTTTATTATTATTATTTCACGCAGCACGCAACAAAAAGGAGGGTCCATATGGAGTCGCATGGCTCCAATTCTCGGATTATAAATTATTATTCAGTTTTGTTGGCATCTCGGTAGTTAATTCCCTTCATACGTACTTTGCTCGGGACTAAATATGGTTTTAGCGTCACGGGTGGTCAAAGAAATTTTAATTTTAATTTTAATTTTAATTTTAAAATAGAAAGAAAGAAAGAAAATGGAGGGGCCCACTAAGCCGAAAGGTACATCGTGTCTTTCTTTTCCTTTTTTTAATCAAAGAATTTGATGAATATTCTCACATGAATTAGATTAATGGCATCCATCGATATAAGTTTGGATAATTAGTAGCCTCTCTTATTGCATCGCTAGTGATGTCTTTTTGTGTCACGGTGCAATTGTGCTAGTGTTGTTGTTTTTCACGTCACTTTAAGATGGTACTACTGCCTAGAGGCAAATAGGATATGATTTATATTACCACTGGTTCTTATATGTATATTTGATTTATATATATATATATATGCCTTCGAGATAATTAGGGTAGTTTAAATAGGAGATCGTTCTTACTAATGCAACCGTTAAATAGCTCTCAATTAATGACTTCTTAGGCGAGTAATTAAGTATTACTGCATAATTACAAAAATTTTTTCTCCATGTATAGTCTTCCAAAGTTTCTTATGTGTGTGTTTATAATTCAAGAGCTCATAGGCTAAACAAAGACCGGGAAAAGGGTAAGCCATACTTAGATACAAAAATATTAATGCTCTGTAACATATTAATCATTACTACTACATCATAGAGGTAGAAGCGTACCCATTTGTGGCAGGAGGTCACATATTCGAACACTTGTGAGCACAAATTTCTTGCTAATAGAATAGTGTTCCTTTAGTTAAAATGATCTTAGTAGCATTAGTTTAATATTAATAATGGACTAAATAGTTGAACTAAGCATAGACAAGGCCATTAAGCTCAAACTATAGAGTCTCTAATCTAAGCTAATGTATCACTGAGCAATTGCTCCAAGCCGACGTATCTCAAGCTATTCTTTCAAACTAAAGCATCGATTCAAACTATTTGTAAAGCATTTTTTAGATCTCCACATCTAATTTGCATGAATTTAAATTTGTGAGCACCACAATCACAACTAAAGTACCTCCTAGCTTTGCTATAAAGTTTGATACGGTATATTTTCTAAAATCCAAATTTTTTGTATAGATACCAAGTTACTTTTTTGACACTTATAAGTTAAAAAAACATAGTAACTTAGTGGATGAAAAAGAACGTATATATTTTTAATTGTAAAGAATGTATGGGACTATAAAGAAGATAATTTCTATCTTTTTATAATTAATTCAATGAAACATGATCAGTTACGTTTTTATGAATATCCATGCAAAATAACAACGAAAAAAAAAATTAAAGCTAATTATATAAAAAATAAATATTTTGAGAGATATACATGTAAATAATAGATTTTAGAAGAGTATATATACAAAACATCGTAAATAAATAATAAAGGGGTGTCTATTAAAAACACGACTACTAATTAATTAATTTTTAGGTTGCTTATCAAATCCTTGGTTGGTTAGATGTCGGATTAATTGATCCCCAAAGTTACTATGCAAGTCTCATCAAAAGGATATCACCTAGAAGTTGCCTTTTGACAACTTTGCTAGGGAGCCGGCTACTATATTCGACTCTCAACTAATCTAAAGAACCTCAACTAAATTTAAACTTTTATTTTAAATCCTATATCTGTATCAATTCACCACACTTAATTATCTTTATCATTTCTCTCTTTGTACCATATCAAATCTATCTCCCTCGTAGTTGCCTTTGGTTGCTTAATTAACACACTTCCACACTGCAACCTCTCTCTCTCTCTCTCTCTCTCTCTCTCCCTTTGTTTCTTTTCTTCTTCTTTTTTGCCTCTCTAGCTATTAGCTACTTTGATTGTTGAACACACTTCACTCCCCCCCCATCACTTTGCATGCATACTTTGGGCTTTTGTTTTTGAGCTTAAGGGCCACTTAGTGCTACTTTTGGAGTGTCACAAGGCTTGGCCATGAAGGAAAGACTTGCTCTCTTGCTCTCTTTTGATCATTAGGGTTTAAAGAAAACTGGGCCATATGTTTGTATGAGAAGTAAAATTAACTAGACCTAGTAAAAGAGTTACTAGGTTGCCCAATCCATGCAAAGTTTCACAAAACCTAGCACTTTCTTTAGTTGTCCTCAAAAGAACACTTGCTTCCCCTCTTTTGGGTGTATTTGGTTGGTAGGGGTAATTCTCTAATCTTATAGGATAATTGATCTTATTATGTTATTTGTGTTAGATAACCAATTGATTGAAAGTCTAATTATATTATGCTCTTTGAACTTTTTTTTTTCACACATACTTTTCCTAAATTCTTTTTTATGACACATACACCATCCGAAGTATTAAAAATATTTTAAATACTTGTTTCGCTAAGTTTTTATTACATTTTCTAATATCTGAGAGAGAAAAATTAAAAAAAGAAAAAATTTAGTTTACCCTAATATTTTTATTTCTCAAGAGAATATTTTGATATTCTCGGTTTCTACGTCTATAAAGAAAAAGTGATAATTTAACGAGTTTAAGTGTAATTATCTCTTAATGAAATCTTAACCTATAGAAATTTTTTTAAGAGAGATAAGAATTTAACGAAATTTAAACCGATATTGCCGGAATTTGAATCTTAAAACACTAATACAATATGAAATTCTTTATGATGACCTACCTCTACCTCTAGGAAGCTTGCTTTGTACCATGTTATATTTTGACTTGGTTTTCTAGTTTGAGAAGCAAACTGTTAATATTGATATTAAATTACAAGATCCCTTACTTCGGAGATTAATCCAAACGGTCTGACTAATATGGTTCTCTAACATGTGATTAATGGCCCCCAACTTTAGTATAAATAGATGAACCTGAATTACCATTTGATGTATATAATGAATCTTCTTCCAAACATTATGGCTTTGAAATAAAATGTTTGATTAATTATTATTAATCAGTTTGACTTGAGGCAATAATTATTGTCAAATCCCGAACCACTTAAACATTTGTGGTCATTTAAATTTGGCATATAATTGCGGCGATAATAATTGATGTATAAGACTATGAAAACGAAGTGTAAGAGAGATGTCACACATCTCGGATAGGATTTAAATTTCTTGTTGACTCTCAAGATATCATAGTAATTTAACTAGGTAATTAATTTCTTGTGAAGGTTTTACGTGTGGGCAAATTTGTTTGGCTTTTTATTCATTCGGCCCGACAAATAATTTAAATATTAGTAGATTTGAGCGAACGAGATTAGAGCAATCTGACGAAATAGAGATACTAGATAGAAGACTTAAGATCAGTATGTTTCTTTACTATGCCTTTTTGAAAATTAAGTTGTTTGCAATAAAATATAAGGGGTGAGGGGAGGAGAGATTTGGTTCAGGCTAATCTTGTGCTAGTTTGTTCGAGTATATGATTGGATGTGTTCTAATTCATTAGTCTTGTTTATTCGACGAAGCACGATATGAACTATCAGATATGCATGATTGATGTGTTGATGTGCAAGTCGATTCGAACAAAAATTGTGCCCATCTTATTCAATTTAGGTAGTGTTTGATTCGTGCATAGAGTTACTTATTCAGGAATTAGATCTCATTTGCAATCAAACACTTATTTTTTTTATATTTTAATCAAACTTGTATAAAATAAGTTACGTAATAAAAATATTATCACATATGGAGGATTACGATAAGGTTGTGCATATTTTCTAAGCAAAATTTTCATTATAGTTAATATACTTATTTAAACTTATCTAATCAAATATAAATTCTTATATAAACTTATTATAAATAATTATTTTATTTTATAATAAAATAATAAAATATAAGTAAAATTATAGTTATACCTAGTTTATGTTTAAGAGATTATGATAAATTATCCTTCAAAAATCTGATAAACTAACCAAACTAGGCTTTAGAATTGCTAACGGTTGCTTAATAGTGTCGAGATTACTTTGGATAAACATAAAAGATGAGTATCTACGAGGATAAATCAATCGATTTTATCGTTCCTCTTATCGAGATCGGCGGATAATTCTCCACTATCGAACCCGGAAACTTCATAATACCCTCGATCCCGGGGTTTGAAAGGTTCCGTTTATTTGAGAGCCAAAATCCGGCAAAGCGGAAAAAAGAGTAAGCTCGTTTCCTCTCTACATCTTTGCCCTAGTTTTTTCGGGTTTTTCTTTCCCTCAAATCTCTACTTTGTTTACTTTTGTCTATTGTGTCCGATCCGATCACCCTTATCTCGTAGTAGTTGATTCTCGTTCTCTCCATAGGTGTGTTTGACTTCATCTGATTTTAAGGGCTCCGAGTTAGCATTTTTGATACCTTCACCAAGATTCTTTAGTTGTTAGCTTTGGTTCTTATTGTAGATAAGAATGACGAGAAAAAAGCAGTACGTTTATATTAAATGTATTTTTTTTTAAGGTTTTAGATGATAATCAATTGTGATGCTACACTATGATCACGAGAAGAAAAAAGAATAATTTGTTGAGACGGAAAAATTGGTGGGAAGCAGAAGAAACATTGAATATTCCGAGGAAGATAACAGTAGTAGTCCGCCAGAGTAACAGTATTCAGTAAATTTTAGCCGAATAGTTCTAGAGTTCTATTTTTGCTTATTTCTGTTGTGCTATTTTCTATCTTCATCATCTTAATGCTAGAGCTTGATATTTCTTGTTTAAACAATGAAGGTCAATCTTCCATATCTTAGTAACAATTGGCATCTAAGTTTACTTGTATCCTTTCTAATATACCATTCTTCCTCGTGATATTTGTTTTATCATCAACATCGAGAGGGTCAATGTAGGTGGACAGTCTGTTGTGAACTTCCGTCAATTCCATCCGAGCCTTCTCGTTTTGATTTGTTCTGCAGATGACCTCATTTTATTGAACGGCTGAGCCTTCCTTTTTGTTTCACTCTACAATTATGGAAGCTTTCCTTTTCTCCTTTTCAACTTCTGCTTAATATTTCAACTTTCAAGGATCTTTGTGAATCACTTAACATCTGAAAAGCATCTACCTACTCATTAATATCACTGATTTTACTTTGCTGAAATATCTTTCTGGACTTCATTCTTTTTACTGCCAGACAAATGATAACTATCCTTGGCTTCCTTGAACAACTTCAACATGCTTACTTAGATCAAAAGCCTCTGCTTCAATCATTGGATTATTGGGTGCCTCCATTTATCCATTTTATAGCTGCAGGGTGTTCAACTATTTAAATTTTTGCCTTTTTGGTTCTCATAATCCGGACAATTTTCTTTAGAACTTTTCTCTATCAAACCAAATGCTCAGAAATATCTTTCTCAGTTAGCCGTTGGCATTCCGGAAGAGTGCATTCTTGATTTTATCTCAAAAGTAGTATAATAATGCTCATCCTTCCAGGTATTCTTTTTCTTGTTTCTATGTACAGAATGCCTAAGGGACCTGGGTCCTCTCTATCAACCACCAAGCCATCTAAGGTCGATGAAGAATTTCATCCCAATGAACCTGACAACAAGCCTAGAAGGTCTGCTTTTTTGTGGCTGGCATTGTTTCTCCTCCTCCTTAATGGCTCTTGGGCAGTCTATCATATTCAGTTTGAGAGTCTCCCTCTTCCTCTGAATGCTGAGCAGGCTGGTAAGAGGGGCTTCTCAGAAGCCTCAGCAATGGAGCATGTTAAGTACTTGACAGGATTGGGTCCTCATCCAGTTGGTTCAGACAATCTGGATCTTGCAGTAAAGGTCTTTTTCTTTTAAATTGTCTAACTTTGTAGTTTCCATAATGTTTTACTAATTTAGGCTAAAATTTATATCATTGTTCCCATATCATCTACATGTTATGGAATATACAAATAACTGCGGGTAGTATGTCTTGTTGATCTTTCCCCATTTTCGATTTTAATGAATGAGTTACTATCAACTACAAAGGAATAAAAATTTTATATGTGATACTTGTTATCTTCCTGTTGAATGTAGAAGCACCAGTTGATGCAGGAATTTTCTAAAGAAGCCAGTGGCTTATTATGTGTATATTTGGGACTACAATACTTTGGCATTTGAAGTTTTGCACGGTCATCTTTCTTTGGTTGATTTGTGTAACAGTGTGATTTTTCTGAACACTGTTCAAACTGTAAATGTAAATGACTGTAGTAGGGATTGTAAGTTGATGTAACTGAAGATGCTCAATTGATTCTCATTTATTTTAACTGCATATTTAGATGAGCTGTGAAGGACCTCTGTGTAAAATACAACTGAAGCAACCAAATTGATTCCTTATTTCCATCTATTCCTAATTCAGTGTAAAACAGGAATAATCTTCATAATTATCCTTTATGATTATTTAATAGTTTGGAAACTTTTATATTAATATATTAATATCACATTTCCAAAATCTATGCAACTGGTAAATAGTTTTAGTAAATGACAAAATATCATTGTATCCCTAGATAAACAGATCTTAGTTAAGGATATTAGTGATGGAATTTATCATTTAGAATCAGAATTCTCTTAGGTTGACATCATCCATGCCATTCTGTGTTTAACTAAAGAATATATAACTTTCCTGTGATGTTCTCTGTTTAATATTAAAACTCCTTTTTATCATGCGTCATCTGCTGATCGTTGCAGAAGTCTTCTTTTGACATTTCTCTGCATTTAGTATGTATTTGCAGCAGCAGAAAAGATAAAGAAGACAGCTCATTGGGAGGTTGATGTTCAAGTGGATCTCTTCCATGCAAAAAGTGGTGCAAATCGCCTTGATAGTGGTCTATTTAAGGGAAAAACACTATTGTATTCAGATCTGAAACATGTGGTCTTGAGAATTCTCCCCAAGTATCTACCTCAAGCAGAAGAAAACACGATTTTGGTCTCTTCTCATATTGACACGGTTTTCTCAACGTATGCTTCTCATCTGTTTTATATTATTTAGTAATTCTCTAATAAAACTATTTTTGGTCTGGCACCAACTTTAGATGAAGAGAAAGAATAGCGATAATCTGATAGATACTGTACAGTGGAGAAAAAGGGTGCAGATCTAGGGATAGGCCTGTTTCTTGTTTTGTACTTGTACTATTCATCAATTTATCGATGCTATTGTTAATCTTGTTCTTGTCTCTTGATTTGTTCACAAAGCATTATCTGACATGCACAGTCAAGATGTATGTTTAATCATTATTAATTCAGAAAGAATGGTTTTTTTTTTTTTTGGTTTAGGGTTTTATATGTTTCAGAAGATGACAAACGTTGGTACCTAGATGTTGACCCCAGGAAAACTGGTTAGAGTCCCTCCAAGGAGACAATATGCTTAATCATTTGAATCAAGTTTTTGTTTGAGGCCAATAGGCCATGTTAGAATATGGAGGATATTGACAATAAATTTCTATTTAACATTGTGAAATCAGTTCTGTCTGTTGATTTTACTTCGAAACTCTGGTGATTTACAATATAAATGAATTGAAATCACCAGGCTCGACACAAATCATTTTGAACTTTTAATTCTTTAGCCTAATATTGTTGGAAATCCATGTAGAACTCTTCAAAGTTTTAGCTTCCTTTTCTTATGAGTGATCTTTCCTCAAATACATCAATCTCGAGTAGTCATATGTTTTTCAATTAGACTAGATCATCTGTCAACAACTGCTTTGTGAGATATATTTTGGAAGCTTCACTGGTTTTTGGTACATATCTTGGTACAATAATGTAGCTATGCACAGCTGTGTTGTTGGATTCCTCATCCAGTTGTAAGAGTACGACTTAAAGAAGCACTCTTCTTTGTGTGACTTTTTTTTATTATAAATTTCTGGAGATTATATAGCTAGTCGAAGTTTGACATTGTAGATTGGTCCAAAACTTCAAATGGTAATATTACTGCAAAATGGGAAGTGTTCTGTATACACTTATTAGAATTATTCCAATCTAAAATATGAAATTATCAAGAAAGTTTTATGAGAATGGCTGATGGTACCTAACTAGTCTGAAAGATTAATGATGTATACGAAAAACTAGTAACTTGAAGAGGTTTGTTAACTGACAAGCATATAACTTGGTCAAAAACTTTACCAGAACACTTGTATTGAACATCTGTTAATTCTGTGAATCGATGTGTCTATGTTTTGGAAGCTGTAAAGGTCACAAGGGAATCCAAATGGTAACCTACTATATGATTGCTTGCTGTGCAATGTTACCTGGATAAGAGGCTTGACTGCACCAATAGGAAGTTCTATGTGTAACATATGTGATGCTGAAGTAATTTGGTGAAAGATAGAATTATTTTGTTTTTCTAATTCTAATGAGATGCACCTAGAGTTCTTGGTTACTCGATTATGCAGAAGCTAACTTTTTTTTTTCCAGGGAAGGCGCTGGCGACTGTAGTTCATGTGTGGGTGTGATGTTGGAGCTTGCACGTGCAGTATCTCAGTGGGCTCATGGATTTAAGAGCGGTGTGATTTTTCTATTCAATACTGGTGAGGAAGATGGACTGAATGGTGCCCACAGCTTTATAACACAGGTCGGTAGCATTTCAGACCTTAATTATTCAAATGAATTTTCAGTTAGTTCAGAGATCTATCATGGAATTCTGAGAAGGTCCTAAATGGTGAACTCTTGAAGGCATAGATAAGGGCTATTTATACTCAATTGCCTGCACTGTTAACAATGATGTACTTTACTGATGCACTTGGCTTACTATATACATCTTGGAGGTCATTTATTAAAGTGGCCTTTCATACCCTAGCTTCATTGAAGTGGCTATTTATTCTGACATTCTAAAATTTCTAACATAGTAAGTACTAACATCAATGGTTCATCTAATGCCCTTCAGTGTGTTTTGGATTTATAGATATTTTGAAATTGATGAAGGTTATCATTTTTATGTCTTTGAGTCATTTCCTCTTTTCAAAAGTAATATTCCTCCAAGATTCACATTTCCTGACTAAGAACTGCTGGCCAGTTCCTGTAAGAACTTGTTTATAGTACTTGTTGAATTTCTATTTTGATTTCTATTTATTTTAATATTTTCTTACCTTCTCTAAAGCATTTCAACCTGCCACATGCCTCCCATGTGAGGTTTATGTGGAGGCCAAGAGGGCTAGCAACATATGATCAATATTGGATAAGACCAAGATAGCGAAATGAATGAGGAGCTTGTAGGTTATAACAAATCCATCTATAATATAACAAAACGAGTAAAGTTCTTGAATATAAGAGCATATGTTGAAAGGAAGATACAATAAAGGAAAATGAACATAACCCCTTACAAAATAATACACCATAAGAAAATAAAATAGGCCTTACGCCCTACTAAGTGAACTACTACCAAGCTCCTGTCATGATGATAGCCAATCTGCAACATATGTCAAATATAGATGAGCCTAGCGCTTAGCAAATGATACTATCACTAGTAGGATAACAGAGAAGTAGGTATGCCTAACATGAAAAGTGCATTAGCTAAATAATTGAAAGTAATGATAGCATAAGTCATGAACGCAAATATATTGGTTAGCACGGTCCAACCTAACGCATGCTAACTTTATCAACTCTCACTATGACTACTTAACATGCCTGATAGAAAACCCATCGACCATCACCCATACTCGTTTGACATAAATGTCCTCAAGGGAGGATAGATCATAGCTGTAGAATCGCTTGTTGTTACCCAACAAACAACTGATGGATTATTTGCCATCATAGACTAAGGATCTCCATTGTAGGTTCATCACTAGGGGTGAAAATGGAATAAATAGAGATTGGATAGTGCTTAACCCACATCCGAATCCATATTTTTGGTCCGAATACCGATTCAGATACGAATAACAAAATTTAAAACTATATCCTAACTAAATAGATATGAATATTTTTTGGATATAGATAGGATAATTTTAGATACAATTGGATAATTTTCGATACAGATCGAAACTGAAACGAATATATATTGGACCTTAAAAAAATTATGCCTTTTTTAAAGACACAATTAACACAAAAAATTATGAGTTTCACAAAAATGGTCTCTTGCATGTCAAATACGTAAAGTTAGCAAAATCAATATCTACAAACAATATTAAATACATCTTTAACAATTAGAAGAAAATGGCATCCTCGTTCAAGTGCATATGTAAAAGGAACGAATACTATTAACTTAATTGCTGAACTAAATCTATAAATTGAAACTAGATTAATCAACTTAAAACTAAGGTAAAGAAACTAGATCAACTTAAAGCATGAGGTGTTGTCGTCTAGTAAAGTTTAACAAAAGAGTAGTTAGACAAATGACTTGGTAATTTGTATTTTAAATATGGTACATCACCATTTTTATGGACTAAAATAATCCATACATATATACTTTACAATTAAAGTAATAGGAACTAAAACAAAAGACCTCAAGAAGATTACAAACACCTCATTGAGTTATGTTAGGTGGCAGATCATTCACTGAAAGAAACAACCACTAAACTAAAACTCTGCAATAGCTAATGTTTTAGCCATCATCCTCTTTGTCTACTTTTTAAAGTTAAACATTATAAATGAAAAATATTAACTTCTCTTGATGCAACTACCTTGGCAAACCCCATTTTCACTTCATCTCTTATAAACAACGCATTTCTTCTAAACATATCTGATCGTTTAGAGCCAGTTTTTCCCTTTAGCATATAATCACAATTATTAAGATACACGTTCATCTTATGGGGCAGGGAAGTTAGAAAGGGAGCATATAAGTTTAAGAGAACCTTACTTGCTAAACAACGTTCAGTGAAGTTCGGTGATAACAAACTCGAGGAGGGAGGAGGCGGAGCTTGGTGACATAGCGGAGTGGTGATGGCAGGGGAGCTTGGTGACGCCAAACTTAAGGAGGGAGGAAGTGGATCTTGGTGACGATGGAGAGGTAATGATGACGAGAGCCCAGAGGGTTGATGGTGGAGGAGGAGTTGAAGATGGCAAAAGTGTGATGATTTTGGGATTTTAGTGGTGGCTAGATAAATAGAAGATATGGTTTTTTTGGTTTAGATGACTTGTGAAGATAGGTACTTGGGTAGTGGATATGATTTAGTTAGTATCGTGTTGGATTTAGGCTATTAGCGAGTAGGATATGTAATATAAGTATATTATTTTAAAATTGTGCGGGTAGATAGGTATCCGATATTCGTATCCGTATTTGGACAATTTTACCTAACTCGTATTTGAGTCCATATTCGAGTTTTTATTTAAAAAAATCCTACCCGTATATGAATCCGTATTCAGATCATGTAGGAAATTTTTACCTGAATCCGTTCCGGGTCGGCAGCGGGTTAGGCTAGAGTTGATCCGACCCATTTTCACCCTATTCATCACCATGAGTGCATCTCGCTTCAATGCTATCCACTTGAGCCCTCGTCTTAACATCATCACATTGCTTGTGTGCAAGTTATGATTTGCCGCTTAAGGACGACCTCACTCTGCGTTATCGGGTACTATTAGGTCTATGCTATTCTACCATTTGGTCTCGAACTTAAATACCTTAAAATATTTTATTCTTGTCAATCGATAGTATAATCATTTGTCTAGCCACGCAAACGATGTGCCTGATTGTTTAGGATTCACAGACCGGGACCTTAAGCGTAGGTCATATTATATAATAATATAATATAATTTTTTGCCTTTTTACCCTAGTTGGGGAGGTGTCGAATACTATCGTGACATAAACACCACTCCCTTTATGACAGTGCACTTGTGTTGGTGACAAAGATGTGAAAAATATACATATATTCATTATATTAATAATATCTTTATTATTTGAAATTTAATTGGTATTATTTTTAGACGCATTGGAAAACTATCAAATTCTTTACAACTCTATTTCTAATGAGGATCTTTAAATTCAACCTCTGGTGTCGTCAAATACAATGAAAATAACATATGCACTTTAATTAAGACCATATATGTATTTAGTGCTTAAATTGAATATATATGGAGGTTTTGTGAAATTGAACCAAACCACAAGGGATAAAATACAATTTTCGCATAAAATTTTGACCCCAAATTTACTTACCAGCTAAATCAAATAGGCAATGGTACAACGCCCTCGTCTCCTCGTGCTTCTACAAGGCCTCCTCTATTATGTGATTCTGCTAGAGCACCTTGACTAAGGGTATGGTTCTAGCTCTCAGAGGTCTTAACTTCCCTACCAAGAATTTACACTGGATGCTCTTCATAACTTAGGTCCTGTAAGTAGACAGGTTCATAATGAAGCTCACGATAAGGTCGTGCATATATTTTCTCAACGCAGAAATATTGAACACATCATGGATATGTGCCAGGTTAGTTTGTGGCCCTCGGATCAAATAAAATTTTGCAGGCGGAGAAAACAAGGTCATAATATTTGTTGCCACCTCATTGAAGGTGAAGACATCCTGCGAAGTCATCACAAATGCTTGACTAGTGTGGAAACATCTACCTCGATGAGATGAGTTGGCTCTAATTGATACCTGACCACAGCTCTCGAGAGAAGCCTGAGAAGCTCTAGGTGCCTAGGCAGCTGAGGGTGGGGTAGGAGTGCCATGCAACATTGGGCAATGATTGCGAAGATAACTGGGTTGGCCACAATGGTAAAAGTAGTCCGAGCTACATGGTTGATGGTAGCCTCTCACGCTACATCACCTAGTACCTCTAGGCTATGTTATCCTACTCTTCGATCTCTTAACTTAAATACCTTATAAGGTTTGACTCTCATCGATTGACAGTATAATTGCCCATCTAGCTTAGCAAATGTTGTGCCTTATTGTTTGGGATCCACTAACTAAATCCTCAAGTGTGGAGCTCTACTATATAATAATATATTATATGATGTGTCTTATCGTTTGTTGGCACTAAGATTTGCTCGTGTGCAAGGACCAAACTGTCGCGCACCTCGTGCTCCAAATTACTTGATAGATTGTTCTCCACCTCCTTTATGATTTTGGTCATCTCTAGATCCTCCATGCTTGCTCTCCTTAAATCTGAAAAGAAGGGAAAGGTTAGTAAAGAAAACGTGGCTAGCTCCCTCGAGTTTGGTTGCTGCAACAAGGCATCCACGGCAAGGTTCTCGTTTCCTCGTTTGTACACCAACTTGTAGTCATATCCAAGGAGCTTGGTGACCCATTTTGCTGTGCCGACGTATACACCTGTTGTCTCATGAAGTACAACAATCTCCTCTAGTCCATGCGAATGACAAATCGCCAACCGACCAAGTAAGTACGTCATTTGGTTACGACGTGAAGGATTGCAAGCATCTCTTGCTCATTGGTGGATAGTTGCTGCAACCATTCAGATAGTGCCTTGCTCAAGTACGCCATGAGCCTCCTTCGTTGTATCAACACCTCCCCAATGCCGATTTTGGTTGCGTTACACTCAACGACGAACGTCTTGCTGAAATTGGGCAACGCTAAGACTGGGGCTGTTGTCATGACGGTTTTCAGCTCTTCAAAGGTTGTCGAAGTCTTTTGTTGAAAGAAATTATCCCTTGCGTAGTAGGGAGGTCAGTGGGGCAGCAATCTTGCTGTAGTTGACGACGAACCGTTGGTAATACCTCGTAAGTCTGAAAAAACCTTGAAGCTCTCTTGGGTTGGTAGGAATCGGCCACTCCACCATGTTTTTGATCTTTCCCGGGTTGGCTTCAACTCCCGCCGTTGAAATGATGAGCCCCAAGTATTTCGCTCGTGGCTCACCCCACAAGCAATTTCTCATCTTGACCTTTAGTTGATTATGCCGCAAGATGTCAAGCACCTATTGTACATGTCGCATTTGATCCTTCCATCCCTTATTGTACACCAAGATGTTGTGAAAAAGACGAGCACATACCGATGCAAGAGTGGACGAAAGAGATCGTTCATCAGTCCTTGAAAAATTGCCAGTGCAGTGGTGAGCCGAAATGGCATTACCTAGAAATCGTAGTTCCCATTATAAGTCTGGGATGTTGTCTTGTGTACATCCCAAGGGTTTATACGTATCTGATGGTAGCCTGCCCTTAAGTCGAGCTTGTTGAAGTAAGCCGACCTCGTGAGCCCGTCCAAGAGTTTCTTGATCATCAGTATTGGGTATCGGTTTTTGACAGTGATTGAGTTCAACGCCTGATATTTGACGCAAAAGTGTCGACTAACATCCTTCTTATGCACCAATGGGATCAGAGATGAGTAGGCTCTCCTACACATTTGGATGATGTCGTGAGCGAGTATCTCAGCTACCATTTTGTTAGTCTCCTCCTAGACATGAGGGTAGTAGTAAGACCAAACGTTGGCTAGTTTAGCCTCCGGGATGATGCGGATTTGGTGATCGTGCTTACAGTGGGCGGCAGCCCTTGTGACTTATTGAATAGAGCCCCAAATTCTTGCTATAAACTTGTCATGTTAGTATGTATACCCACGGGTGGTTGTGACTCCATATCTGTGGGTACCATTTGCATCAAATAGGCTCGGTCCTCACTTCACAAAAGACTGACCAAGGGCTGCAACATAGCACCGGGTTGTGGTTGCGATTGGTTGCCACCAACCGAACTCGTTTGCCGTTTTTTCTAAAGGACAACGAGAGGCTTGTGAAGTTAAAGAGGACAAGTTCTAAGCTCTTGAGCTATTGTATCCCCAAGGCAATGCCAGCACTCCTGCAAGGCCGGCGGATACAAGTCGATGGTGAAATTCTGCCCTTGAAGCTTCAGCTCGACGCACCTGCACATGGTATTGGCTTTTAAGGTGTTGCTATCCCCAATAGTCACGTCGAATCCCTCCGTAGATTTTGACTCGAGCACAATCTTTCTCAGCAACCTTTCGTCAAACTAGTGTCAATTAAGATTCGAACCACCGTTCTCTTCACTGTGCCGCTTACGCGTAACATTATAGGTGTTGCAGATCCTGAATATGCATGGAGTGAGATCTCGACCATCAACTCTTCTATGCTCTACTCAACCACCTCAGCATCCTCTTCAGCCTCCGTAACCTCCTCAGCAGCAGGGTACCGTCACCATCATCAAAACCATCAATAAGCATTACTGATCCAGTCGGTTTTGTGCAACAATGCCTTGGAGTGAATTTTTCTTCGTAAAGAAACACAACCCCTTCACCCTTATTTCCTCCGGTTGTGCTAGTGTCAAAACTCGACCAGGAGGTTGTGGGGGTAGCTTCACGTCGTCAGAAGCCCTCAAAGGTGCCAATGGAGCCACGACTGTTCGTGTAGTCCTCGGCCAGCCCACGTGCTCCCTCCCTATAGACTTGATCTAGGTGGAGGTCGTCCATCACGAAGTGTCCAGTTGGGTCTGGACTGAATCTTCATGTCTCGTCGCTTCTCCTCCATCAGCACCGCATCCTCGAAGTCTTCCTTCAACGTTCGAGGTCGGAGGGCTCTTACGTCGGCTTGTATCTCCGACATGGAGGTGACGGTACTCTGGAGTTGCTAGTTAGTCCACCAGGGTTGGCACCGACTACTCACCCTCTCGAACTCCTCTCAAAATGCCCTAACAGTTGTCTTTTGAATGGTCTTCAAGAGGATGGCATCAAAGTTGTCATATGTTGTGGTACCAAATTGTCTCATTAGCTTGGTGAGAAATCCTCCCAATTTTCAAGCTTTCCTTGGGTGTTGGCCGATCGAAACCAATGCAAGGTCGGCCCCTCTAAGTGGAAGCTCGCTAATAGTACTTTCTGCTCTTTTGGAGTCCCTTGATAGAAGTAGAGCTGCTCCACTTAGTACATCCAATCAATCAGATCCCCACCCTTGAATTGTGGATAGGTAAAGTGTAGGATCCTTGCCTGCACCCGCATCCTGTTGTCTCATTTTGGATCATGCCCACTACAAGGTCTGAGTGGAGGAGGGTGCACCATGACTGGTTGGTAACCCCTTCGACAATCTTTCAACCACAGACAGTCTGTGTAGAACTGGTCTTGTTGGTCTAGGACTTGGAGGCGGGATTATAAGGGGCTCCCAATATTGAGTTGGCGAAGCCGGTGGTGGAGTTGAACGTCAGTGTCGGTGTGGTTGTAGACGGCGCCTCGACGTAGGATCTGCTTCAAGAGTTCAACCACACTTCCCGGCCTCCCTCGATGCTATGGTATTTCTCAGCATGTCCATGAGCATCCAGTTGGTCATGGCGATCTGCTCGATAAGATTGCTATGTTGTGCTTGGATTGAATGGGGCTCAGAATTAGGGTCACCCTCGGTGGTCGCCCTAACCGTTGCAGCCTCCGAAATTTGTTACGGACCAGATCTGGAACGATTCGTCCGTTGGATGATTATGAAAATTTTGGTGGAGGTAGCCTCGTGAGTTATGATTCTAATGGCTCTAGTTTCACCTAAATCGGAGGTCGAGATAAAAAGATAAAAATAAAATAGTGGAGATAGATCAGAGAGGACATAACGGTAATTTCCGACATTGTGGCGGTCGTCGAAGGGTGGTGGACGACCGTGTAGTAGGGTGGCTGCTGGAGGTAGGAGGTGGCTAGGGTTTGAAAGCTTGAAGGGGATCTACGATTATGATCTACTCCTATAAAGATAAAGGCAATCCAATGGTTAATATAAAAAAATAAGGACGAGAATAATAACTGGCTAAACTTATAATTCTCTCAATGATGATTCCATTCATAAAATTATCAATACATGTTCACTCCTATTTATAGAAGTAAAATTTCATAGCAGATCGGATCCACATGCGGATTATCTGTTTTATTTGAAATTCAAACAATAAGATAAAGCTAGCTAACTAACTAAATCAGCCTTTCTTTATCTTTAACGGATTAATCCTTCGTTTCGAAATAGATAGATTTCGAATCTGGAGAAGTTGTGAATACGAAAGTTGTAGATCTGGAGGTTGTGATCTTATCCCGCTGGTTTGATATTATTCAGACATCTGTAGAATATTCTGTGAATATTTTTTCGAAACTGCGCAGAGCTGGATTTAGCTAATTAAATAAAATCCTAACCTTCTAACTAACCAAATAAGCAAATAAGATAACTAGACTCAATCCATTGAGTCTAATCTCCCCTTGATGTGATCCGATCTGACCCGGTTCGCATCAGTCTCGCTGACATAGCCCTGGTCGTCATGATGAATGTGGAAGCATGTCAAGGACAACCACGCTTAGTATGACCTTGTCTTAGTAGCTGGTCAAATATGGTGAATTAATGAAGGTGAGGTTTAACTGTGGTTTGATGGAGACGGTGGTCGGTTAACTGAAAATGGTGGTGGATGTTGGTGGAATGGGTGCTGCTAGGGATGGTATGATAGTGGTACCAAGGGAAAGAAAAGGTGGGGGGAATGGACCAGCCCTTCGAGACTACGGGGTTTGGTCGGACAGAGGAAGGTAAGGGATGGTGGCAGTAGGGCTGCCGTGGGAGAGAGAGGCCAAATCAATCATAATCCCTATATGGTGCCCACTACAAAGCTTTATAGGTGGCTATTCGGTCTTAAGTCAGTTTGGCTAACACAATCGATGAATCCAACTTCAATTTTAGCAAATAACAAAGATATAAGGATTAGAATGCAAATAGCAAATGCAAACTAAATAAGATAACTAGGGACTTAATCCCAGCAGGTCTAGCTTGAGGCAGTTTGGTTTAGTCCATTATAAATAGTTTAAGCTTTTGGATTGAGTTGAATTTTAAGACACGTATCAAATTATTAGGGAGGGTTCTAACAGAAGAGTTGGCTAGGGAAGAAAGAGGGTAGAAGGTAGACGAACCTCTGCCCTAGCTCGGCCACCCTAGACGCGCGCTAGCTCACCGTTGATGGCGTGTGCCCCAGGCTGTGATGCCTGCCCCGACATAGGATAAGATCCTCCTTTTTTTTTCTTCGGGTTATTGCATTCTCCATTTCTCTTATTAGGTCCTTTATCAATAGATTTCCTTCCTTTCAACAGGATGAACAAAGAAAAAGACCACCTCCATTTCTCTTACCTTCTCACTATTACATGTTTGTATTATTCTAGGCCAAGTCTGCCCAGCTCATAACTTTATAGAGTTGAAGTTCAGGACGTGTTTGAACAATCATGCATCAATATCGTTGTAACTGTAATCTGGATAAATTTTATATCATTATAATCTTGTCAATCATATATTACCTTGCATAACATTCTCAAATTGAATTATATTTGTGCAGCATCGATGGAGTAGTACTATTCGCTTTGCAATTGATTTGGAGGCTATGGGAATTGGAGGGAAGTCCAGTATATTTCAAGTTTAGTAACTTTGAAGTTTGAAGCTCCTTAACATTCTCACTTCACACATATTTTCCTTTCATAATTTCTATTTAATATTTAAGTTCCTCGTTATTCTGTTTATTCGCGAATATCCTCAACAATACGAACCTTCATTTTCTGTCAAGTAGTTCACTGTGTTATAGTTATCTGTGAATAGGGTGGCTCTGCGCCATGGGCTCTCGAGAGTTTTGCTGCAGTCTCGAAGTATCCATCTGCTCAAATTATTGCACAGGTTGGCATCTTAAGTTCATGAAAATCTGTCATATTAGTGAACTTGTAAACTCATTGATCTTATATTTCCCTCTATAATATATCTATCACACTGTTATGCTATTGCTTGTCCATCATTTATTACAGGCAAACATTGAAGTGAGTAAAGGTTAACAAGTTGGCATCATCTATATTGAAGCATAAATAATTAAAAGTGAAAAGATCTGAAGTACTACATTTGATGTTTCAGTATGTATATTATTGTTCAAACTTTGAAATATACAGGCATGATCATTCATCATGTAATCCCCATGCTAGCTGATAACCTGCATGCCTGATTTTCATTCTAGTTCTGTGAACCTAGTTGTCAAAATATTTGTTTGGTTCAGATTGCTCATCATGCATCCCTATATTAAACTAGCAATTTTATCAAAGTGATGTATTTTGAGTGAGAAACACCTTTTTTGTGCATTACTAATCAAGTTAGCAGTGTTTCTATCTAATTCCATATAATTTTTGTAACTTGTCATCACTTTCATCTATTTATTTTGGACCGTTGAATTTATTAGCTAACTGTTCCTGCATCAACAAGTCTATGTTGCTATTTTCTTTCCAGACATCCTGAGTTAAACATTGATTATTTCTGTGGGAAATAATCTGGCCATGCATATCCCACAAATATTCTCTCTTTTTCATGTTTACACTGGTACATGCAGGAATATTCTATTCATCTATTTTCTTTTTGAACCCCATTCACCATTTCATATGATACCAGAATAAAATCTAATTCTAATTTTGCTCGTACCTTTATCCTTATTCTATTCTTCTCTATGAATCAATCAACTTTTTTAAGCAATATAATACACCCTCTATGTTAGCCCATATATCATATTATAAGACTAATATTTCTGCAGGATCTCTTTCTTTCTGGAGCGATAAAATCTGCCACGGATTTCCAAATATATCAAGAAGTTGCTGGTCTTCCTGGGCTTGATTTTGCATATTTAGAAGCTACTGCTGTTTATCACACGAAGGTCCATATTGTGATTTATATGAAATACCTTTTTGTATAGTGAAACACTGAAATTTAATCTCACTTATAAAATGTTTAATTACATTAGAACTGTATAGCACTGATATAGGAGTGTAAAATATGTTAGAAGTTGCAGCATATCTGGCTCTATGAGAATGTTTGTATATATACTGTTGATATGCTTTGGTAAAGATTGATGGCTAAAATTGTGAATGAGATACATGTTTCAGATTAGCCATCACATCAATTGATGTAAGTCATCTTCCATATCCTGGTATTTTCAAATGCATGCCTGTTGAATGAATTTTCTAGACTCTTTGCCATAATGTATTTAGGTTAGCCATTAATAGTGAAATTTTATGTGATCTCTGAGTGCAATGGAACATAGTCAAGATCTGTAAAGAGAGTATGAGAAGACTTAATAGAAAACTTCTATCTACTCCTCTATTTGATCAAAGTGAGGTTTTCTGAGGGGCCAGCAAGAAGTCTTGACTATGGATACACCTAGGAGTCCTCAATCCATTATCTTGTTGTATATATTCATTAAATTTACCGAGTGACATCTAGTAAAATTTATACACAAGCTGTCAGGAAAAAATATAAAAAAGTACTGACAAGAAAAAAAAAAGTGGACAATAATAATTGGCAATAACTAGTAAATGAGTAATTATACAACTCCAAGTATTTTAGTTTTCTTAGTAATTAATAACTAGTTATAAAACCATGTTCTTGCAGAATGACAAGTTAAAGCTTTTGAAACCGGGATCTCTTCAACATCTTGGAGAAAATATGCTAGCTTTTCTGCTTAATACTGCTTTGTCTTCAAAACTTCACAAAGATGTGGAACAAGGGAAGGAAGAAGTCATTGATCAGAACCAGGCTGTTTTTTTCGATGTTCTGGTATTGTAAATAACCTCCTTAGTATTTCAATTCTAGTTTTGACATGAACATTTTATCATTTATATTTATGAGAATTGTCTATAGCTTTTGTACCAATTTTTCTTCTGCCTAGTATAGTATTACAAAATTACAAATTAGTCCTGTGCTCAAACCAGTAAATATAACCAGGCTATTTGCATTTATGGGTTAATGATAGCCCATGTGTGTGAAAAATTGAGACTATAACTGACTAACTGATATTGCTGAATATATTATTGATACTGAAATTTCCTTGTATGAGATCTGTTCCCACTCATTTGAATGGTTAGACATACATTAATGGCCTGGAAACCGACATTACTTTTGAAGCTTTATTCACTTTATTGTTTCCATTGTTAATCCACCACATCACTATACTTCATGGTCATAGTGAGATTATTGTTGGTCATATTGTACTATTACTATCAAGTAGAACTAAACCAGGAAAATAATTTTTTGAATAAAATAACCTTTGGACCTCTATTCCAGGAAGCAGTGATATGTTCACCCTATAGGTTTGTTCATAGTGGATACCATGGATGAAATACTTGTTGGATAATCCAGAGAAATGTACTAGATATTTCCATTAAATATCTGACTTGAGAGAAAAAGAAAACTTGCTGATATGGCCTGGATATGTCTCAAAGACATTGGATACACTCAGGACTCCTATGAAAGAAGTTTTTAAGTATGAAGGAAATTGCTGCCTTTTATTGTGGCAAAGTCCAGAATGTTCAATGTAAAATATAAGACTTTATTAATTATTTTAGGAGGCATGGTTTTATGCACTAGGAGGGCAAGATTACAACTTTATTAATTATTTATATGAAGCAATACAAGACCCAATCCTGAATGGGTTGTAATATATTGCTTGATATGAAAGAGGAGACTTAGCTTTATCTATACAAAGTTACCATGTATATAAATAATATGAACAATATAAGTTTAATAACTCTAATACGAACTCAAGATGGATCATAAATCGAGACTTTGCTAACTAGATGCTCAAAGCGCAAAAGGAGAAGATTTCGTGAAGAAGTCGACAATTTGCTCCTCGGTCTTGAGGCAATAGAGAAAAATGATGCCATCTCAATAATTCTATCGAGTGTAGTGCATAATGACTTCTATGTGCTTCATCGTATCATGAAAAATAAAATTCTCAATGAGATTCTTAGTACTATCATTGTCAATATGAAGAGAAGTTAGGAAGGGGTAAGAGAATACCTATGCCATTAAGTAGGCGACGGATCCAACAATCTTCTTAGTCGTAGTACAAATAGCATACTCAGACCTAGTATTAGAGAGAGAATATTCTGCTTCTTGCTTTACTAGAAATCAGAGTCTTCTAGAAAAATGCAGAAGCTAGTAGAACTTCCGATCAGACTTGTCACCAACATAATTTGCATTAGAATAAACCTGCAGTACCAAGATAGAAGTCAATGGCATGAAGAGAAAGCGAGTGATGGTGCTATAAAGGTATTAAAAAATACATATAAGATTAACATAACAGGTAGATCAAGGAGCTTCCATGAACTAAGTGACAATACTAACTGTATGAGATGTCAAGCTAAGTAATGGTAAGGTAGACGAGGGGCCTGACCAATTAGTATTATCTAGTCGAATATGGAAGAAGCTGACCATCATTCAGCTGAAGCTTCACATGAAGTTCAACTGGGGTAGTAGTGGGACGAATGCGAATGATAGTTACATGACTGAGAATGTTTATAATTTGTAATATATTTCTCCCGCGATAAACAATATCCAGATCATGGTTCCCCGTATTGGCCGATCCCGATCCAGGCTCGATCCGAACTCTTTCTCTTTCACTTTTTCTTTTTGCTCTCTCTTACATTTTTTTCTTTCTGTTACTCTTTCTTTTCACTCTTACTTTTTTTTCTTTCTTTTACTCTTTCTTTTTTTTCTCTTCTTACATATAATGATTGTTTCTCTAACGGAGAGATCTAGATCCGATGAACTCCAACGAACTCTAGTATATAATTTTTTAATTAATTTTTTTTATTTCTCTTAGTTTTTCCATTTTTTCCACTCTCCTTTTTTCTTCTCTTTTCTTCTTCTTCTTTTTCTTCTTCTTCTTCTTCTTCTTCTTCTTCTTCTTCTTCATGATAACATGTTTTTTTTATAAAATTTTCTTCCACTCACGCTTTTATTGATCTCTTCTTCTTTTCAATTTTTATTGCACCATAATTTTTTATTTTTTATTTTCTTATTTTTGTTAAACTTTTTTCTAAACTTTTAGAAGTTTTGCTGCATTTTTAAATAATATTTAGAATATTATGTAATTAAAAAGTCCGATTCAATCCAAATGTCCGATACAGCCGATCCAATCGATATGCATCGTTTTTTTGGAAGACTGATCCTGATTTTTCGAACCTTGATCCAGATATTACTGAAGAGGACTGAAGTCCTTCATTTCAAACTGGTGCTGAAAATGCTATTGAAGAGAGCAAATGCTAGCCAAGTCATCTCCAATGATAAATCAATTTATCAACATACAGAATGAAGACCCAACCTTGAATAGAAGACCACAAAATAATGGATGGCTCAGAAGGGGTTCTCATGAAATTCGTAATCTATACACAAGAAGCCTACTTGAGCCCGTGGATAGCTCATCGTAGTCGACAAATATGACCTAAAAGAATAGGGAAACCAGATGAAAGATCCATATACACCTCGTTAAGAAGACCGTGAAGAAATGAATTCTTCACATCCATCTGACGTAAAAGGCACCGTGGACTAAAATCGACAGTAAGAAGAGTAGAACAGAAGTCATCTAGGTAACAGGAGCAAAGGTCTCCTAATGGTCTATTCTGTATTCCTATGTAAAGCCCCGAGCAACCAAACGAGCCTTATACCTGGCAATGGATTCATTAGGTCGATACTTGGCTTTGAAGATCCATTTGCAGTTGAGAGACACGATATTGGATAGGCGATGAGCAACATCCCAAGTATACATTTGTTGAAGAGCCTGAAACTCATATGCTATGGCACGTTGCCACTTTAGAATCTAGAAGGTCTCACAATAGGACCTGAGCTAAGGGGGTGGAGTGGATGACTCTAAAGGTGTGAGACTAAGAAGAGTAAAAGAAGACATAAAAAAACTATACCAATTAGGAGGGGGATGCATACGCTCTAGATAGCGAGGAGTGAGTGCAAGAGCCACAGTAGAAGATGAGACTATCAGAGGGATACTACCAACGAAGAAAGGCTCAACTGTAGGAGGGATACACAACCTGCAAGTGTAGAAATATAACATAGTCGTCATGGGAGCGGGTACTCCTTTGGAAAGGCTAGGGACTCAACAAGAGAGCGGCCTGGAAGGGTAGAGGGAATTGGTAGTAAATAAGTATCCATGAGTAGAGGAATATTAGCATGTGGGGGACATGGTTGGGCCAGATTGGAGATATTCGAGGGAGCAAAGGATAGAATAGGGATAGGTAGATCTAGAAAAGATAAGTTCGAGGGAACTAAAGCATCAAAGATAAAGAAGGGAATCTCTTCCAGAAAAGCGACATGGCATAATATTCTAAAACCACGAGCAGAAGTGTCATAACAAGTTAACAACGATAGCTTTTATACTTAGGTCTATATCCTTAATAAGATGCACTTAGCTACTCAAGAGGGCAATTAGTTGCGTTCACCTAGAGAAATAAGAACAAAACAAGTGCACTCAAAAATATAAAGATGATCATAAGATGACGAAGTATCATAGAGATGCTCGTGTGAAGTGACACTAGCGATGATGGATGATGTAGTTCGATTGATGAAATAGAGGACAGTAAAAAATATCTCAGCTCAGTAAGAGTGAGGAATAGAAGCCACAAAGAGTAAAGCGCAAGTGGTCTCAAGAAAATGACAAGATTCTGTTTGGCAACACTATTCTAAGCAAGGTATAGGGACACGATTGCTAAGGTAGGGTGTCGGCAGAAGTATGAATGGAACGAAACGTAGAGAAAAGATACTCACGAGCACCATTGGATCGGTATATCTTAATAGATTAATCAAACTGAGTACGAACTATAGAAAAGAAGTCAGGATAGATCTTATATACGTCAGAGCGTTGAGGTGAAATGAGAGAAATTATTATTAAAATACACATATTAGAGAAAACCAAGACCCAAAGAGAGGGGAGTAGAGCCCCAAATGTCATAGTGCACTAGATAAATAAGGGAATCAAAGATACTTCACTAAGAGCAAAAAGAATAGTAGTGTTTTGCCAACCTGCATCTATTATAAGGTAACAAATAAGAAAAATATTGTTGTACAAGGATCTAGATCGAGACATGGTTGTGAGATATTGACTCGATATATGACCTAGATATTGATGCCACAACTTTGAAGGAGAGAGGTGAGTGAAGGGGCAAGCACTGGGATGAGGTGATAGAAGGTGAAGCTGGTCCAGGTAGTAGAACTCGCAAATCCGTCTACCAATCTCAATCCGCTAGCTTATAGAAGGGTCTTGCACAACCCAAAAAGTAGAAGAGAAACATTATG
Source organism: Typha latifolia (assembly GCF_019914945.1). Classification (NCBI taxonomy): domain Eukaryota; kingdom Viridiplantae; phylum Streptophyta; class Magnoliopsida; order Poales; family Typhaceae; genus Typha; species Typha latifolia. The sequence continues at coordinate 14,007,078 of NC_133088.1, read as the reverse complement.
TAATTAGAGTAAGAAAGTTGGGTAATAGAAATAAAACTTATGATTAGATTGGTAACAAGTCAAACATCCAATAAAGTAAGATGACTTGTGGGAACAATGTTGGGGGTAATGCTAGAAAACACGGATACTCCAAAATAGGTGGAGTATCTGTATCCAATATGTATCGAATACAGATACAAGTCTGATACACCTAGGCACGTGTTTGATACTCATCAAAAAATGTTTGGATTAAAAATAAATCATTCAAATTGCTAGATACGGCTTGGATATGCCTAGATACGCAATGGATACGGTTTACTTGGTTATTGGTTATATCAAGTGAAAAGAACTTATTGACCTATTAAGCTTAAGTGAGAGGAAAAAGCTATCAAATCCTATTCATTTCATCCCTTTCTCGACAACGTGTTCCTCTCTCGACATCGGGTTCCTTCCTCTCTCTATCAATGGCGACGTCAATGACAACACCACTCTTTCCTCTCTAATGATTACAATGACGATGAAGAAGACGACGATGGGCGACGACAGCCCTCGTTTCTTTCTCAAGGATATGATGACATTTGTTTTTATCTCTTTTTCTCTCTTTTTTTTCCTTTTTTTTTCCACTTTCATTTTGGCAAGAAAGTAAGGCTTTTGCTTTTTTTTTTGTTCTTTTCTTCTTTTTTCTCTTGAAGGTGGCTGCTGTAAGAGAAATATGTTAGAATATGCCATATGATTTGTATAAAATGTTTGATGTTCAGGATATGTTAGTAGGCCATAGAGTCTACATAAAATATTTTGATATTAGAAATATATTGGTATAGGTCAATAGGAGAAATATTTTAGTCTGTAAATGCTTTGATGTTCACAATAGATTTATTTATTAACATATCTATATTCTATGTTTTGAGAATTTGCTATATCCCTGTATTTGTATCACCGTATCTCCGTATTTTGTATCTATATCTCTGCTTCATAGGATTAATGTAACCAATGCGAGAGATGAGGTAATGAGTCACATTAGCAGTGTGAGCATGAGAAAGGGTGAGAGAAGCAATGGTGAGACTAGTGAAAATGGATGAGTCACCTATTATATGATATGAGGCGTCAAAATAAAAGATCTAGGGTTTAATCATACTAGAGACAACAAAGGCAGAAGTAAAGACACCAGCAAAGCTGAGGGCACTATGAACAAATTGTTGAATTTGTTGGAGCTGTAGATTGCCAAAAGTGGGGCTGGTGAAATGATTAGATGGGTCGATGCTTGGGGCAACGGTCAAAGGAACCAAGTGGCGACTCTTGTCCTTGCTTGATCTCCTCTTGCTAGAGCGGGGAGTGAGCTCAGGATGAAGACGATAACAATGAGCGGCAAGATGACCAAGATGACTATAATGAGTGCACATAGGGTGTGATGAGTGATGGTCTCGTCTAGGCACAAGTGACATGAGAAGTAGTGAAAATATTAGTCGTGACTAGTAAAGCAGTGGGAGCAACACCAAGCACAATCTCTGTGGTAGTAGAGGGTGGTGTAGAGAGACCTACTGAGAAAGCAGGAGATGTTGCCTAAGCTCCTTAGTTTGTAACTTAGCGATGGCATTGTCTAAGCTTAAGCGAGTGGGGCGATACAACAGATGATAGTCAAATTTTCAAACTCTAAAGCAGCTAGGAAGTCCATCAAATGATCCTCATTGCGGTGACATTGAGCAGTCACCAGGTCAAAGGACAGAGAGTAAGCTCCATTGATATAAAGCTCATGTCTGATGTCAGTTATGCGACTGATCTCAAAGCGATGCATTAGACTCGACTGGACCAACGACTGAGGAGCCCAGATAGCTGACGATACTATTTGGATTTGAGGTGACCTTAGATAACCTAATTTGCAGGATGAGATAGGTATAGACCTTTATGTCACGTAGAGCCCACTCAACATATGCAAGGGAAGGAACCTCCAATTGAATTGTTTTAAGCATGTTAAACTCAGTAGAGGTCACAATAGTGGTTTGAATGGCTGTGCGAGAGGGACCACACCCTATAGGGATGCCATTAATGTGCCCAAGGAGATGTCTCATGTGGAGGAGCATCTTGATAGAAAATGCCAATGTGATCCAATTCTTGGTTAATTATTTTCATAATTTATTAAACCATATGGATTTACTGATACACATTATTAATTTTGTTTGTTCTATTGTTTTAGCACATATAGACTTGGATAGAATTCTTCAATCCCATAACATGTTTGGATAAGACAATTGGAAGATATACATATCTGATTTTTCTTCATTTTCTTTCATGGCATGACTTCAGAAATATGATACACATGCCATAAAAGTTAACTCGAACCTCCGATAGTCATGTTTAATAAAACTGATCATGCCCTATTTCTAGCTATTTGCTGCTTCTATAATTTTATTCTATAGTACTGTGTTCAATTTATGTTTTGATAATTTTACAGGGCATGTACATGGTTGTATATTCTCAACGACTGGCAACCATGCTTCACAACTCAGTTATATTTCAGGCACTTCTTCTATGGACTACATCACTACTTATAGGCGGTTATCCTGGTGCCATATCTTTTGGCATAGCATGCTTGAGTATTATTCTGATGTGGATATTTTCCATCGGCTTCTCTATTCTAGTTGGCTTTGGTCTACCCCTTATATGTTCCTTTCCTCATCCGTATATTGCAAACCCATGGTTAGTTGTTGGGTTATTTGGTGCACCTGCAATTCTTGGGGCATTAACTGGTCAGCACATTGCCTTTCTCCTCATTAAGAAAAACCTGCAAAAGAACTTTTCTAAAAGGATTCCCAGGCTGTCAATGAATATCGAGGAAAGCATAATCAGGTTAGAAGCTGAAAGGTGGCTTTTTAAAGCTGGTTTGGTCCAATGGCTAGTCCTTCTTATTATTGGCAACCTTTGGAAGGTTGGATCTTCCTTTATAGCTCTTATTTGGCTAGTGTCACCTGCTTTTGCTTGTAAGTCAGCATTCTCTTTAAGCAATTCATGATTTTGATGTTCATATTTGAAAATTGAAATGACTACATCCTTTCTGCACAGATGGTCTCATGGAAGCGACACTATCTCCAGCACGGTCACCTAAGCAGCTTAAAATTGTGACTCTGATTCTTGGTTTGGTCTTGCCCATTTTGTTCTCCGCTGGTACGGTTATTCATTTGGTGGGGACAATAGTTGGGAGTACTGTTCGCTTGGATAGGTAGATCTATGACATAATTAAGCTTCCAAACCTGCTTTCCGTTATCTCAATGTTGGTAGATTCTGCTTTGGAGCTCTTATTCCATCTTGACCTGTAAAGATGCAATATATTTCCTTAGTGTCATTCATGATATGCATTACCTCATTTACATTGGCATGCAGGAACCCAGGTAGCATACCTGATTGGCTTGGAAATGTAATAGTTGCAGTTTTCATAGCTGTTGTTGTTTGCCTTATGTTGGTTTATCTTCTTTCCTACATTCATCTCTCAGGTATGTGTATCTTATCTGTGGAAATATTGAACGTACCAATGAGCTCTTTTATGTCACTTGATTGTCAATATCGATTGCTCTATTGGCTGATTTTTTGTTATCTAACATTCCTCTTTCTTTCTAGAGATGTATTGCTTGTGGTTGACTATACTAATTCATTTATCTACCTGCTGTACATGTATAACCCTATCAGGTTCATTTGTATATAGCAAAGCACAAGCTGTTGCATCACTATCACCATATTCCTCATTTTCATTCATTTATTATCATCCTGTGATACATGTATAATGGTACACTGACGTGCTTGTGAATCTCGTATGCCATCTGTGTTGTTATGATCTTCACATTTCTATAAAATGACATGCTGGGAAAAGTCCTCTTTGTTTAACATGTCATGCATCACAAGAATGATTAATGCAACTGCATGCTTTTTTCTTTTAAACTTTTCATAACTGATGGTAATCTTTCAATGGTTTAATAATTCTGGTTCCGGAGAACCTATTTGTTTCAGATTGTCAGGCATTTAGATTTATGGAACAAACAGGTTCTATTTATCTGACTTGCATATGCCATTTCTACAAAAACCTAAAATATTAGTAGTCAAGATAACAGAGAAATGCTTGCTGAGTGTGGGTTATTGCATAGCCTTCAAAGCAGTTATAAGCCCCCTGTTGCAAGGGTTAATGTGAATAGTGAGTTGCAGATCTGCACACACTCCCGAGAATATTCTTATCGAATGCTTCGGGGATCTGTTGCATTCTGTGATCTTTCAAAAGTTCCAGGTCTGGAACAAGTTATAATGCAGAGGCTATATCTTTAAGAGGTCAGGCTACTCATGTTCTAACAAGTGGTACAAGCACTGGGGCAGACAACATAACATATGTTCTAGCTTAGGCTACTATACCTAGATGAAGGTGCGACCATGTGCGCTGAGGCATGATGAAAATCCAAGTGCATTTAATCACCTCAGCCTCTGACAGCACAATACGCCTCAGGAAGCATGTGTTAATTGGTCAACTGCAGACCTGGTCTTAATTTTACAGTCCAATATTCCAAAGATCAAATTATCTAGCTTTAGTATTGGACTAATCACTTATTCGTAATCAAGTTTTACTAAACAACTTAATTAGCAATTTGTGCTAACTAGCTCCCAAATATTTCAGCTAATCTCTGAAGACGGAAATTAGGCAAAGTTGGTTTTATTTCCAAATTAGGAGACACATTGAGCTGGCTGAGCAGAAGAACGGTAGAACATCTCAAGTGACAGATATAAAGCTCTCAATTATAGGATAAAGACTTGTTTGGAATCAGGATTTAACAAATAATTTTAAGTTCAGATCTCTGTGCTATTTATTTATGTTGACCTTGCAACTGAGTTAATGACACTAATTTTCTGGTTTTGTATTTCCTATGTAAATATATTTTGGTCATTCTTTGAGAGGTGACTGATTTCTAGAAACTGATCATAGGTGCTAAAGGACCACTTGCTTTTCTGATGTGTGCACTCCTTGCTATAACACTGGCTGCAGTATCAACCGGCATTGTCCCAACATTTACAGAGGATATTGGTCGAGCTGTGAATGTAAGTTATTTCTCTTTTGCGGGTTGCTTTGGTCGTATGATTTGCTATCATGTTATTGTTATGCTCAGCTTCTTCTTTGGTAGCTTAATGTTTAATAACTTTTTGTTCATAAACAGTTCTATTGAAAGATACTAAAAGAATGAGAGAAAGGAAATTACTAATGTTATGAGATGAAAGGAATTAAATTATCCACGTGGTTAGAGTAGAGTTGTGTGAAGAGAAGATAAGCTCTAAAAGTTAATATTGTAGACAATATCTCTGCAAATCCTTCCCGACAGTATCAAGTAGTATAAATAGCAAGGTTGCAACATCAAGTAAATGCCACATGGTAACTTGCTATCACTAATGCTAGATAGATACAAACTACATATGCAAACGATAATTTGATTGCATGACTTTGATGGCTTGAATTGGATATATCATATTATTATTGCAAATTTATTTTTGTATATTTTTTCCCCAAACATAGAAGTTCTTGTGAAAATATCAATCAAACGATACTTCTCTTTCCGATGAAGAAAGAATACCTTTCTAAATGATAAAAAGTTCAATTTTTTACCTTTTTCTTCCTACATGTGATTATCTTGTCGGCCTATTGGAACCTCTAGAATAACAATATTTTATGTAGAAATGTTGATTCTTGGTTTTGTTATATTTGAAGTTTTCATCGATATATATTCTTGTGGTTAATTGTCACTATAGATCTTGTTATATCTAAGGCATGTTAGTGTGGTAATAAGTTGATTTCATGATTAGAAAATGTACTGTGTAAGAATGAAGTGTTGAATGCCTTTTAAGTTGTACTACTACATCTCTTGAACTTTTAGGCTTAAAAATAAAATCAATTCTAGAATATGTACTCCTCTTTGTTATTTCCAAAATAAGATACTTATTCTAGTAATAATTATTCTTTTATTCACTTGTCTTTTAGAATAAGGGTGTAATAATTATTTTTCATGTGATATAAAGTGAAGAAAATAAATAAAAATTTATTTTATTTAATTACTATAACTACCTTTTGATTTGATATAAAGTAGGTTAAGAAGATACATATCAAGGGTAAATTAGTAATTGAGTTAGTAAGTGATATAATATGTAATTGTAATGAATAATATTTGTATTTTAGAATATGGTTATTATGATGTTTAGTTATTCTGGAATAAGTTGTATTTCAGAATAAAAAAAAATGTTCAATGGGGCGGGGCTTAAGGTTTTCTCTTCACTTCAATTAATTTCTCCCACAATGTGCTTTTTGTTCTGGAATTACTACAACCTAGGTTGAACCATACTTTTCTTTATCTTTTCTCTTCCTTATCATTTACCTGCTATATGCTACTTGCTAGTTCTGCAATTTTCTCTTCTCTTCCATCTGCTATATGGTGATCTGCATATTTTATTTCCTACACAGGTCGTGCATGTTGTGGATACAACAGGAAAATATGGTGACAGTCCAGAACCATTATCCTTTATTTCTTTGTTTTCTACTACTCCTGGTAAGCTGACAAAGGAAGTGGAGAATCTAAAAGATGAAGAATTTGTTTGTGGGAGGAGTAAAGCTCTTGATTTCGTTTCTTTTACTGTAAAATATGGCTGTGGGAGTCACAAAGAGAGCAAGAAAGGATGGAGCAGATCAGAAATTCCAACACTCCAAGTAGAAAGTGATTTAATAACAGATGTTAGAGAAACAAGAGTTTCTATTGATACTAAATTGTCTACACGTTGGGTGCTTGCAATCAATAAAGAAGAAATTCGTGACTTTACATTTCAAGGTGAGCTTCTTACATTTTTCATGAATGATTTGTGGCATAATTAAAAGGAGTGTGTCAGATGGAAGATTTGATTCTGTTTGAGATCCCATTGAATGTAGAATGGACTTTATAACAACCATTACTTAGATCATATGTTTTAGCTGTTAAAAATTAGTCTGGTTTTATTTTAATCGGTGGGATCTGTGTTGGCCTTAAAACTGTCAATGCACATCCCCTGCATTGGAACCATGGGGCTCAAAACAGAAAGATATGCTCGACCTCATGGACGTCCACTACCACCATTTTGAGCTCTTGCAGAAACAGGCCATCTAACTAATTTTCAATGATTGTAGCATAGAGATCATTAAAGATATTTTTCATCTCGTTTATGTCCATTACTATAGCATGTACCTTCAACTGTCTATAGAGATGCCTAGTGCTCTTTGTATTTGATAGATCAGTTAGAACTGGCATAAAAATATTAAAATATTGACTGGAATTTTAGTTGGAAAAGCTACTATGTGAGCAAGACATTTTTCTTTTTCTTCATTATTTATCTGTTACGTGTGTGTATGTGTGAAAGAAACAATGCTTTAGGGTAGTATCAGTTTTTTCTTTATTAGTTATTGGTGTATGAAAGAACCATGTTCACCATTTCAAGTCTAAAAAGAGTATACTTAGTTTGTGATATTGCAATAACTTTTGGCTCCTGTGAGACTTTTCTCATGACTTTTACAATCTGATACTTCATGTTTTTCTTGGAATTTCATTTCAGTGGACTCGGAGGAACTGGTTCCATTAGGCGAAAAGGGTGCAGTTGATGGATGGCATATTATTCAATTTGCAGGAGGGAAGAACTCACCTACAAAGTTCCAGTTAAACCTTTACTGGTCAAGTAATTACACCTCTCCGTTGCTGAAGGACAAGCAAGAAGAGGACCCTCCTCTCTTACTGAAACTAAGAACAGATGTGAACAGGATCACACCACAAACCTCAAGGGTCCTTGAGAAGCTTCCATCTTGGTGTTCCCTCTTTGGTAAATCGACTTCTCCTTATACATTGGCTTTCTTGACCGCACTTCCTGTTCATTTTTAGGGACATAGATCTCACATACCTGCCATGAGAACTTGCCAGTTGTTTTGAGCTCAAGGCTGTTGACGGATTATATACGTATCTTCTGTTGGAAGGCTTGTAGTTATTAATCCTTCTGACTTGTATTTTCTAGTATTTATTTATGTATTATTTGAGGATTGGACATTAATCCATTATTTATTGAAACTGAAATCTGAACTCGAAAAGATAAATATGTGATCATTTTGTCTCAATCATCAATTGTAATTAATGGAATGCCAGAGGCGGACAATTAGATTGAGTTACCTTGGTTGATCTCAGATATTCTGTTATTCTTATTATGCCTTGGACTCAGAAATGCTGGAATCTGTTTTACTGTTGCGCGGAGAAGCTTCAGTGGCATGGCATGATGGCAACATGCCCTTGAGTAGCTGAGTGGTGTTCCGGATGTGATGAGTTATAATTAGATGCTTGCCTGTATATATGAAGGGTTTACAGGTTGTTCTTTGATGATTTTGATGGATATATTTTAATTTCCATTTCTTGCACGTTAATTTTGAGTTAGAATTAAATGTCCAGCTGATCACCTGTTCCTGATGATTTTAGTTCGCTAGAACCGTCTTCCCTGTTAAATAAAACATAGTATTATTTCTGATTGACCAACAATGCAACGTTCTCGAGGAGGCTATAGGACATAAGAGCAAAGAGCAAGTCAATTTAATGATGCCAAAGGGCAATTCATGCATATTAACACTAAAGAACACCATTGGAGTGAGAGAAGGAACTTACTTCACCTGCACACTCATGCTTTGAATAATGACGCACACCAAGACTTTCTGGCCATAACTTATTTCTTGATCATTGAATAGTGTGGCCTTATAACATTGAATACAACAAAAGAGTTGCATAAACAAAAGGCTTAGGTATCCTATACTCACTCCCCTAACACTTCAAGCAAGCTATTGCGTAAGCACAAAGATGTCACTCAGCCATCTCAAGCAAACAAGAAGGAAAAGATGTTCGGGCTGCCCGCATCCCTGTGACATGCCTAATCTGCTTGATCTCATGATTGGTGTACGTATTTGTGAAGTGCTGACATGTCCAGCGCTGAAAACTCCTGCACGGCTGCTAATACGACAAGCCCCAGCTTAACAGCATCCTCATTGCTTGGTGCCTGTGAGCATATTCCATGGTGTGAATGATGCATAGATCCAGACCAACTGCTAGTCAAATTATGGGGGGAAACTCACCTCGATGTTCAAGGGAAGAACAGGATCATGGAGTGATAGCCTTAGCAGGAACCACCCGCCATGGCCTGAGACTCTTATCTGCATAAACAATACAAGACATTGGATTAGACAAGAATGACATCGAGACACAATGGGGCACTGAAAGGTTTATGAGCAACAAAGCTGTCTAGGGAGTCAGGGAGCCACAAAAGATAAATTCAACTGCTGAATGAAGCACCTAAGGCAGCATTTTGAATGTTTCATTTTAAAAATACTACACTTAAGACAGAAATGTAGTAAATAGATGTCTACATAATAGCAAACCAAAAGATATTTGACATACTCCTTCGTAATTTTTGGGAGCTTTCTGTAACTTTGGATCTAAACTGATGGTGTTCTCCAAATGTTTTAGCACAGCCTCTCCATATTCACGGAAGGACCTGGAATGATCACCAAGGACAGAAACTTCATATTACAAATATACCATCAAATTAGGAAATTGATATGTACATTACTTCACCCCATATAATCTACCCAACAAAATATACATCCTTCCAGTCAATTATATGCTTGGCGATAAAGAAAACTTGCATGGATTTGGTGCCTTCAGATGCAAAGTTTTCTCAACTAAGATCTCATTTATGAAAAATTGGAAATGGATATAAATATTAGACAGAAACATCCCAGCTTATACCCTATATGCCAAGAACCCAGAGAGAATTAATTCAAAAGGATTAGATATCAAACTTTCATGTGATATAGGCATAAAAGATACAAATGCTGTGAGCTACCATGAGACATACCCTCCTTTAAGGTCTGCATGATTCTGATCAATCTTCAACCTTAGTTCAACTGTGACAGCAGCTTCCTCCAGACCCGCAACCAACTCAGTTAAAACTTTGCTACCGCCATTTGATCCCAGAGCTCGAGTAGAGGCAAGTTTATTCAGAAGCTTAACCTGCAGTAAAAGAAAGAAAACAATTCAAAGTTGCAGGTGATTTGTAGGAAAAATGCTGAGTTTATATTCCTTAATCTTTGGTTGGATCCATGGATCCCAATTTTGGTGGGATCAGCTATCTCTGATCTTGATCTTGTCTAGAAACCAGTCTGGTGACTAGTTTCGGTTTGGTATTGCCCAGTTTCAACTGTATAGGCCAATCTGCTTCGGTTGTACCAAATGAAACTGTTTTTTTTTCAAAGACTTCGATCAGGGAAAAAATGGATTGAATATATAATACATTAGTAATTGATGACCTCAACTACATTTTAACTTTTCTTTTCAAGTTTTCAACTTTTACTCTCTATCTTCACATAAAACACTCCTCTTATCTCTTACATTTCATTGAGCTCATTCGAGAGCCGATTAGGTGAGCTCCTTTAACTACTTTGTATTCTGGTGAATTTAGAAGAACGTTTTTTCTCTTTTTATTTTTTTCCCATTTCTCTTTGATCTCTTTTTCTCGCCCTTTCTTTAACTCCCATTTTCTTACTACTACTAAACAATAGTGAAAAAGAAAAATTTTCTTTTTATCATACTTCTGCAATAGTAATTTACAAGCATAGAAATTTATTAGATCTAGTTTGAAATTCATCATCATAGTTTTAAGTGAATATTTATTTTTTATTTTTTAGGCTTTATATATGAGTAATTTTTTCTCCATTTTTTAAAATTTTTAGAAATTTGTCTGCATATTTAGAATTTTATTTAATTAGAAAATAATCTAATCTGATATAGATGACCAATACGGGCGATATAGCCGATACATATTATTTTTTTAGATAGCCAATCCCAATCCTGAGTTGCAGAACATTTGTTGGATCATATTGGATAGGCAACTTGCTAGCTTAAGCCTTAAACTACAGCACTAAGGTAGACAAACTAGCTGACATAAAAACACTAGGGAACCTGTGAATTTGATTTCAAATCCATATATTTACACAAGAAAGGCTTAAAAGTTAATAACCAACGATTGAAGGATAGTGGTGTGAACCCAAATAGATAAAAGCTTGTATAAGATATAGTAAGTTTTTGCATCTTTGGATGAAATAGAAGTATAAGGACTAGGAGAATTTTGGAAAGCAACTTGCTAGTATAAGCCTTAAAATGCAATAATAAGGTAGACAGTGTGAAACACAAAAAAAAGTTGATAGAATCTTGTATAAGATTTAGTAGGATTTTGCATCTGTGGACAAAACAAAGGACGATGACATAAGCAAGCTGCTATCAAGAATAATTGGCTATGTCGAACAAGATTCCTGCTTATAGGGGATCTTCACGAACCAAGAGGATAAGTGACACTAACTGAACATTACATTGATGTAGCTTTACAAAGGTGCTCGCGAGCATGGCCATTCTGATTGGCTCAGGGTTGGAGTTTAGTTTTAGACAATTGGGCTCAACTCTAATCCTGAAACCCTGAAGCTTGATGATCTAATGCTCAACAAAAGTTTTGAGGAAAGAAGAAAGAGCACTATTCCAGGCTATCCATCCTGACAACAAGATTGGGTTCACTTGGCCAGGTTCTACCTCGAAATATCTGGCACACAGTTTACAGTTTACTTTGCAGCCTATTTACTGAGAACAATTTATTACCATCTAGGCTTGCAATAGATACATGATTCAAATCCAGCAAGGCATAATACATACAACAAAGTACCAAACAAAAGTCAGTTACTTACCATAAGGAATGCTCCATCATCAAGCCAGTGATTTTCCTTCAAAGCTCCATGACCGCTGGTTTCAATAGCCAGATGTGACTCTTCGCCAATAGAATTCTGACATTATTTTCCATATATTAAATCCTCTCTATTCACAGCAACAATATGATGCAAACTCTTTCCAAAGTTTAACAATAAAATAACATTTAACAGCTAATGGATGCTATACCTAACTTCAGGAACCTTATAACCACAGTTTTTAACTAGTAAGATGCAGAAAGTCAACTCATAATCGTAGGGTATTTTATTATTAAGAACCAAATTTTGTGTTGATTGCACATTCATTCAAATCTCACCAAGCGAATTGCTTCATCAATGACATTTTTGTAGCCTCTTTTGAACCGATGATGTTTTCCTCCTTCAAGAAGACAAGTAATCAATCTGGTATCATGTGAACTGTCTATAGACTCTATACAACCCAAACTTTAATTTACCTAACTTCTTTTCGATAAATGCAGTCAGACCATCTGAAGTCACACTATCCGTGACGATAGTTGTCCCTGGATGCTACTCATAAGAGAAAACGCAGATAAAATTGTAAATGTCACACTGATGAATTTCTCAATGTGCTCTCATAGAAATCTTACCTCCTCGAGAACAATAGCAGACATTAAAGCAATTAACCTGTTGCGGTTAAATTCACGACCACTGGAATCCACAGCAGCAGATCTGTAGACAATAGCATTTAGTCATGGCCAATTGTGCACGCAGAACAGAAATGATTAACTACGACTCTATGAGTACCTGTCAACATCTGTATCAAATATAATGCCTAAATCTGCATTATTCTCATGCACTGCCTTGGTTATTGCTTTCATTGCATTCTTATCTTCAGGGTTAGGAATGTGATTTGGAAACAAACCTGGTGATCAAAATTGTACAATGCAGTTAAGAATTAAGATATAATAACCAATCCCTCCACATAAGTGTAATTAGTTATTACCATCTGGATCCAAGAACTGGCTTCCAGAAGTAACTGCACCTAGAGGTTCAAGCACCTTTCCCTGATAAAAACACCTAATTTGAGCACTCCAAAAAAATTGCATAATAACAAGGATTATGGATGTACAAAAAATATATTAATATGTGAAGACTTCGATTAAAAAATATGATAATCAGAAACATAGTAGGTAAGGTGTAAGTTGCAACAAACAATATTTAGGGAAATCTCATGATTGCTTAAATATTTTATTCCTTTTTTACCAATATATAATGTACTAACAAGCTGTCTGTTGTAGAGTTGTAAATTCAGATCTGTAGTACAGTTTCATGATAGGAGCCAAAGTTACTAGATATAGATGCCCATTCCTATTGTTTTCCTAAATAAACATAAAAGTGCATAGAATAGGTAGCAAGGCATGTCTCCAAAACCTTTCACAAATCCAGAGGCCAGTTCCATTAGTTTCATCTCTGTATATGTATGCCATACATATTTTAGATAATTAGATGTCAACTCTCTCTAGTTTCTACCTAGTCTAAGAAAATCACAGTGATCATGGACTAACATAAAGACAAGAATGCTATAGAGTGAAGAAATGCATGGAGGTTGAAACATTAATTTTGAGGACAGAAACTTCATTCCAGAATAAATTTTTCCATGAACCAGATTATCATCGTAAATACTGTACTATGCACAAGGAAAATGAACTTTCTAAGGTTAATCTCAAGGCCTGAAGATTCAGGCAAGGTTAACAACCAATAGAAAGAAATCTGAGAACTAGGAAATTGCAAAATTGCAGACAAACTAAGCTTTTCCAGAACTAATAATTAAAGATGATATAACTAAAATTGTGCAGAAAATGGCATAAGATAAAAGATGACCAAGATCACGAACCTAGAGTTTTATGACTTTATCCCACTTTGAATGCAGAAATTTAGGATGTCTATTTCTTCAGACAGTTAGAAAAGATAAGACAAGAAAAGGCATGGATAATGGTAAGTTACAAATTTGCTTCTAGAATTGGCCTTGGACCAACTTTTTGCTTAACCACACCACATCAAGAAAAGAAGTAGTGGCACTCTATTCATTAGACCTAGAAGCCTACTTGCATTGCCTAAAGGAAGTTGGAAAAGAATAAATCTGCTAGTAATGGGGTAAACATATGGTAATGGCACATCATTTTTCTATCACTAATCTAATAAAAAGAAATAAAAAGAATAAGAAGAAAACAAGTATATTTTTTAACCATAATTACAGACGTGGCATGTCAGCAGATGTGATACAAATTTCTCAATTACACATGGAGTTAATCTAGGTCTTATCTCCAAAGGACAACAAGGAGAAAACATAAAGATAAAGAAGAAAACTAGAATAATCTAAGTAGGTCGTATCAATACCTTGTAATGGGACCATCTCAAGTGACTGAGCATTGCAGATATATGCATGATCACAGAGTTAGAGATATGCTTACTGATCAGGAAACTTAAAGAACATTGGCATGTGTAACTCGATCTATTTCTTCAAAAAATCATGACTTCATCAAAGTCGAGAAAATAGTGAAGATAATATCTTAAATTCCAGTATGTCTGTGCTAAGGTAGGCAAGGTTTTAGCTGCCTAATAATTTTAGTCAAAAAAAGGAGACTCAAGAAGAGCTTGGAAATTTTACAGGAGAGTTAACAATGTAGATATTGTCAAAATGGGTCACCAATAGTGCAACAAGATATGCTTGAATTTGGGAATCTAGACACCACAAATTGAAAGGGATTTAGAACAGTCCCTCATGCTGTTTTAAAGCAAGAGAACCATATACCAACAAAATCACAATGTATATCTGGTTTAAGGCGGTGACCAGCAGATCTTTCATGATTAGCCAACTTACTATACAATGTTGCTCTTTGGAGGCTCCAACCTAACATGTAAGGGCAAAGATTAAATTACCGCAAAAAATCCACCTGCTCCATTTCCTGCATCGACGACTATGTGAAACCCTTCCAATGGCTTCTCTGAAAATTGATAAACCCAAAATAAGTTGATAAGTTTAAGGTTATATTTCTTAATAGATAATACTTTCTAAAACTTGTTGTTCACATGACATAGAAAGAATCCCCTCTTTCTAATATCCAATAGTTCAATATGATTACTATATTTCCCCTGACTCTGCTATACAATACATAAGAAATATAGACTTGCAACTAAAGGCACAGTAAGAAGAATAATATCTGATTTAAAAGCGACAAATGATAATTAAGATCTTTAATCTTGTAGTCTAAAATCTCAATATTTCAAAGTGGATTTAACAGAAAAGAAACATCACCTATGTTCCCGGCAGCTTTACGAACTGCCGCCACAAGATCAGAAGTATAGACTGCCATGTAATCTACATTTCTTACAGCTGCATTAGCAGCTTGTGCTGATGCCTTTAGACTGGCTTCTGAGAACTTCTCGTATATATTTGTAGCACGCTCCAAGATGTCCTTGATATCAGCTTTACCGAGTCCACCATCACTTGTGAAAAACTTGAAACCATTGCGATTATAGGGAAGATGGCTTGCTATTAATACATATAAGCCACAAAACCCGAGTTAGTTGATAAGGTCTGCAACAAGAAGTTTGTAAAACAAGATGACAACAAACACCACATGCTTTGGTGCAAGACTTCACTCACGACTCCAAAGAAATATAATAGGACCTTAAGATTGTCAAGACCTATTAAGTAAGGTCAGAAAACCAACTTAGCTGAATGCTGAAGAACCCTCATAACCAGCTCCTTAACAGAGTAATCTATTCGTGCGTCATGTCCATTTGCACCATGGGGCAAACCTTTTTTTATGGTCTCTGTTTTACTCTTAAAGGTGCTCAATCAGACAGCCACACATGAAATGTCAAGACGATTAAATGAGGTTAAGAGTTTACGCTCCCAGTCAAAAGGACGTCATACCTATTCAGCAGGAGGATGTACATTTCCAAAATAATGAGAATAATACAAATGAAGCTATTTGGCACCAAGATCATATAATGTTAAGACAATCTAAAAGTCTAAAAACATTTATTCTTTCATTTTTTTTCTATTTTCATTATTACATCGATAAAGAGAAGGAATTTTATGGCTTTGACTCTCTAAATGACTTTTAAGACCTGAAATTATATAAAATTTCTTTTCAATAGCTGCTAAACTACGAGGCCGCAGAAGATTTGAGGACAACGTATCAGAACTACTTTCACACCAATTTGTTCATCTTCAAGATAGAAGCTCTATTCTTTGTTTTTTTTTTCACAAAATAAATTTTAAATTATACCTGTTATCATTATGGCTCCATCAACGGGACAAAGATAGTTCTCATCTTCCGTAAGTGTGCTGTTGAACATTGCTGGTGTTGATGCCAATCTGCATTTAGAAAGAACACAAGTCAGGAGAATGTCTGACCATATCTACTATCACAGGGAGCATTAGAACTTAGAAGGCATCAATATAGCCTCTCATATATCAGTATATAATAATAAACATGACGTTCTTTGGGCAACCTTCCTAATAAAGATTCATGACCATTTCAAGATATCAGATATGATGGAAGTAGCTATATTAGTCCATATTGACATCAATATTTGTGGTAGAACTGAGGGATTCAGCAGAAAGAAGAATACTAAAGGAGAGATCATCAACTCACCCATACTGAACAACGTCAAGCCCTGCACCAGCAATTCCATGAGAAACTGCATCCTGGAAGTTGAGCAGCCAGAATTATAATAATCAGAAAGTTCGCAGAAAATGTAAGACTAGATGAACTCATACATGCAGTAAGCATGTGCATTTCCTGATTGTTAATAGCTTCTCTAATAACAGCAGTAGACACATCCTAAGATGGTATGCAGCAATTGCTCAAAGAAAGTAACATCAGTTGCCACAATAATTATGCAATTACCAATGATAGAGCCAACCTTGTGCACCTTAGTCAGTAAAATTTCTGTCAAATGATTTTGAATACAAGTCAAAAGAAATTCCTAGAAAACTCCAATATTATCAGTAGTTAGTCTCTGAAATAACTAATAATGCAGTATGATGTGCAGAAGAATCAGTAAAAGCAGAGAGTGAAATTCTAAGCTTGGGAAATAGATGACAAAATGTATGGTCTGACTTTTAAGTCACCGTCACCCTGCAGACCTGTAATTGGGATTTTCACCCCTTTGACTGTGATCTTTTGTGTGGAAATCAA
This sequence comes from Typha latifolia, assembly GCF_019914945.1. NCBI lineage: Eukaryota > Viridiplantae > Streptophyta > Magnoliopsida > Poales > Typhaceae > Typha > Typha latifolia. Next base: position 13,990,113 of record NC_133088.1, on the reverse strand, counting down.
GGTTCCAAAAATCGGTATCGGGATCGGGATCGGCCGTCCGGAAAAACGATACGTATCGACCATATCGGCCGTATCGACCGTATCGGCCACTTGTATCGGGTCGGACTATTTTAATTAAATAAAATTCTAAATATTATTAAAAATGTTGAGAAATTTTTAAAAATTTAGAAAAATTATAAGAAAATAAGAAATAATAATTACTCACATATAAAGCCTAAAAAGTAAAAATATCTTTTTCTCCCTCTTTTCTTTCTTATCCCTCTAACTATTAGTCTAAAGTATCCATTCTCTCCCACATTTTTTTTTAATCTTTTTCTTTCTCTCTTTTTCACCTTTTTTTTTATCTTTCCCTCTCCCTCACTCTCTCTTCCTTTTTCCCTCTCTCTCTCATACCCTCTTTTTTTTATCTTTCCCTCTCCCTCACTCTCTCTCCCTTTTTCCCTCTCTCTCTCATACCCTCTTTTTTTTATCTTTCCCTCTCCCTAACTCTCTCTTCCTTTCTCCCTCTCTCTCATACCCTATTTTTTTTTATCTTTTTCTCTCCCTCACTCTCTCTTCCTTTTTCCCCCTCTCTCTCTCATACCCTCTTTTTTTTATCTTTTTCTCCCTCACTCTCTCTTCCTTTTTCCCCGTCTCTCTCTCATACCCTCTTTTTTTTTTATCTTTTTCTCTCCCTCACTCTCTCTTCCTTTTTTCCCCCTCTCTCTCTCCCTTTTTCTCCCTCACTCTCTCTTCCTCCTCTTTCTCTCTCTCCCCCCTCTCTCTCTAGTCTAGCTGCTGCCAACAAAAAAGAACCGACAAATCTGCACGTGAGACACCGCTGCGGCAAAGCGGCGTCTGGCTCTTCGCCGCCGCAGTGTACTGGCCAAACTGGTTTCGGCCTGGATCGGGAGCCGATCCCGATCCCACTCGGGATCGGCCGAAACTAGAATCTTTGGTGGAAATAAAGCCAAATATAAAAGATCAGGGTCAATAAAAGTGAAACTCCCAATGACTGGCACATGAACTTTGGAGATCACCAAGATTGACAACAGGAAGACAAGAAAGCCCAATGGAGAAACAAGTGCCCAAGTTGGAGAACAGCTTGTTATTCAATTGAGAATGATTTCAAGTGCAAAAGCTGAAACAGAAGATGGAGCTCAATTGAGAAGAGAAAGGACATCGAACCAAAGTAGCAACTAAGAATCTGGCTGACAAAAAAAGACGATATGAAATGCTTTTGTCATGATAAACTGAATGTCTCATACAGGGTAGGAATTGAAGATGAGATTACTCTTCAAAGAGGATATGCATGTCTCTTGGAATATAGGCCTATATGTCGCACCTATTGATAATTCAAGAACTAGTTAGCTGGTGCAGGATGCACCAAAGCAAAAAATTGCTGTACCATTGCCTTATCTTTCAAAGCTAGTTGGAGGCTCAAAATGTGTGGGTGGATGTTGGCAGCCTGCTGTTTCAGTAAGTCGGAGTTAAATTTTCCATTATGCAAGTCGACAAGCCATTACTTTTCCTGAAGTTCTCATTTCAGTGCAATGAAACTTATAACCAAGTACATCTTCCTATTTAGCTGGGGTTGGACCCTTTGCATATGAGTCACAAGGAGAGTTGTCCTGCGAGATGGATGCATTAGACAATGTGGTTGAATCTGTCAAAATGATAAGCATCTCCATATTGAAGACCTCATAATCTAGCAAGCATCATTCGTGTTTGAATTCAGAGAGGGCGAAAAGAAAATCTTTATAATTAGAACAAGAAGACTGCTTAGGATTTAGGAAGCAATAAAACATTTAAACTAAGCTACCTGTAGTTTTTGTGCAGATATACGAGAATCATGACCAATGGAGATCTTTAAACGTTTTGATCCATCTGTTTTCTTTTTATTTAGTAACCATGCGGCAAAAGCAGCAGCTATAGCTTCTGTAACAGGTTCAGTAAGATTGACAGGCTCCCCCTCAACACCAGCAACAGCAACACCGCGGATATCGCTGTGAAAAGGCACGGAATATGCTAATAGCTTCAAAATATTTTCAAACTTAGAAAAAGATAAGAATGTACACTGGATGATGCCAGCATTAATAGCTCTTAGATTTGCTAGTAAAATACATAACTGGCTGACAGCAGAAAAACTAATATCATTTTCCAACATACTTTGAACATAGATCTGGAAATCTCAAGGTGATAATAGATTTAGCTGCTAAGGCCTAAGAATGTAACACAAACAGTACAAAATGAGGTTACTTTGAGGAAACCTTCTTTACATGTTACATTATTTGGTGATGAAAAGAAATAGAAGAAAAAAATATCAGAAGATAAGGGAGAATTACCTAGGAGTACGGGAAAAAAATTCTCCTTTCTAAGTTGGCGCCCTGGTAATTGAAAGAATTTGATCTAAGAGCACTTAATTTTATTAAAAGCTAATGTCCTTACAAATTTACAGACTATTGTTTCAGCAATGGTCATATTCAATGATCATTCATAAAGCAAAATGAAGAGAATATATTCAAAATTCCAATAGTTGGATAAATCTTTTTATAAGTTCGTAGGTTGCAAATACAGCATATTAAAAGCAATTATAAATTAGTCCCAACTTTACCTTCCATTTTGGAGCTTGAGAAAATTAACTTTCTCAAATGATGAGACAGCATTGCCTTGAGTAGCTGCATTGAGAACTACTATATTTTAATCCATCGTATGCATAACGAAAACAATCACAAGAAATACAAAATACTCAATGACTAGCTGAAGATGCATTATATAGTTAAATGAGGATAAATGGAGCATGGATTCGTTTGTAATATAGTTGAGGAACATGATAAAATTTGAAAACAACAAAATGATCTAGTGTGATGAGTTCTTTGAGTAATGAGTAACCTAGCATCACACTTGAGAACAATCTGAGTGGTGAAAGTCTAGAACACACCGTTGCAATAGACTCTTTCTCCTTTTCCAATATTAGTCCATGGTGTTGCTAAGGTATGTGACCGTATGACTAACATGTCAGTCCATGCTAACCGTAACCCCTGAAGGGGTTGTGTTCTGTGCATATGGAGAGCACAAAACTCACTGGGATATCTGGTGTTTTGCCTAGTCCATTGGCACGATGCCAGATTTATATTTTGTATAGTCTTCCCAGGTACTGCTGCACAGATTGCCAAATCTATCAGAATCTTGATCTTTTGTTAGCTTAATACATGCAATATGAAATAAGTTTCTTAGTTCAACTGCCATGGATAGGTTTTCAATCACTTTGTTTATGAGTTACATACAGTAATTCAGCAACGACAAGTTTCAAACGAGCATGGCAGTAGCAGAAAGATTTCGTAATTTTCGTTAATCAAGCATGTAATTGATTGCAAATCCAGAAAGAGATCTAAACCACTCTTGATCACCTGGTCGTTCTCAGAATCTTAGATGTCCACCACAGGATCCATTATGGGATACACAAATAAATGCTTCAAACAAAATTTGATCTGCTCTAATTATGATTTAGAATGCACAAACTTGATGATATGATGCAATATCAAACAAGAACTTCCATAGAGGTTACATAAGAATGACGATTATGTTTGGTAACACACACTTCATTGCACTAATAACCTACCATAATAGTGCACGGCACTTCCTTCAATATTTTCTATGGCTTTGAGGCCAATTGCAAACCCACCCCGAAACAGGTAAATTCACTGTCCGCACAGGCTGGTTTCAATCAGTTTCAATTAGAAGTTTAGAACTACCAAAACTAGATAAACAAATGATTTTAACTCCTATTTTATGTTATTAAGTTGTATCTTGGGGCTTTCTGAACCAACTCTAACTCAAATTTACGAATAACAAAAATAGGTATTGGCTCTCTTTTTCCTTTCCATTAGGATCTTAAGCCCGATCTACATGACATAAAAAGAGGGTGTCCTAGGGCATGAGGCTCCTAAAATGCATGATATCACTTGGTTAAATGACTTAAATCCCAAAAGGCCAAAATAGGAAAAAAGAGAAGTTACCTTCAACAACCAAGTTATATATTCTTTTCTTTATCATCGATATTGTATGTGTTTCTCCTTTGATTTGCTTCCTGTTCTGTATTGCTACCACTATTGCAACAGTGATACTGACAGCTACCTTTAGTACTTGCATGATCCACTCTCGAGTTTTCTTTGTATCTGAGAGCTATTTCATTATGCCAATGGGTGTGAGTTTCAAATTCCATTTCGACGCCATAGATAAAAGATCCATAATACTAAAGGTGGTATCATGCTCCCTTATTTTGCATACAGTCGACAATTAGAAAGCCAACATTCTCATTTCATCGTCCAAGGTCTCTCCCCAATAAAGCCGTCCCAGTTCATGAGGCTTTTGTCAATGCATGATCTAGGATCAAGGATAAGATGTATGCAGCCTTAACCCCTAAGGCCATAACCGTGCATCCATAAGAGGTTAAAAGTTAAAAAGGATTTACATGTTGGGGTCAATCATTTACACCCGAGGAAGGAGAAAAAGTTTCCCACCTAAGTCCAAGGATCGACCTATGCCAAAGTATGCCCGTATCTTAAATTATTTGAATGTGAAACTTTATATTGAAGCCATGAAAATTCCCATAGATTAATTCAATCTCTCGAGACATCCCTAACTGTCCTTGTGAGCACATGACTCGTCTCTAATGACAAGAAACCCTTCTTGTCAAACTGTAAGAATAGATCTTTCAAGATTTTGGGGTTTACTCTTGAGAAATTCTCTCCAATTTTCTTATGGATTTCTCCTCTCTCTTAGATGGTGAAGAAGAGGAGGATACAATAGATCTGTATAGATTAGAATAACTATTCAGATTCTGTCTTTCGTAATCTTGTAACTAAGGGACCAATCCGCTTGGAAAATAGACTATTGAGATTCTAGAAGTTGACTCCCTTTATTTGCAGATCTCATAATCAGTCCATCAATAATTATAGTTTTACCTGAATAGGTCTACATATTTATGGACCACACTCTAATGAATACATAGATTACCAAATAATCTTTAATTCAAATTGATCACTTTAGTAAGGCTACATGACAGCATGTAATTCATAATTATATTACATAATTGTGGAACTTTGGATATTATGATCCAACATTACATAAAGAAGTCAAAGGCTTTTCTTTCTAGCATGAAGAAGATAAGCATCTTTCCCCATTTCTCACAAACATCTTAACTATTCAATCTAAAGGCAAGTATAATCCATATAATCCTAGGTTGAAGAGAAAGAATTATCTAAGTCGAATCAGATTTAGGGGCAAATCGACATTAACGTATGCTCGAAGATTCTAATACTTCCGACGATGCATTTCAAGCGTGAGGGAAGGAAGGAGGATAGTACGGAGGAGCGAGGAGACCTGCCATCGTTCGAAGGGTAGAGCAAATCTTGATTTCTTCTTCGGACGGAGAAGACGAAGGAACCAAAAAGGCTCGAGCGAATGTTCCTGAAAGGTTCGAGCTGGAGTGGTCGAGTGTGTGGGTATGACTACTTATATGGGGGCGGGAGAGAGGGGCGGTGTTACGATGGATGTATCGTGTTCGTGCATGTTGAATTGTAGATCGTAGACCAAAACATTTGGATAAGCCGATTGGCGAGTTTGGACTTTGGATCCATGTCTTTAAAGCCCGACCCGTTTTTGGCCCAATTAATCCGATAGTAGAATACCAAAACATATACGAAAAGAAGACGGATGCCGTGACTCTCTTGGTTTCTTCAATCCGGGTCGGGCGGCGGCTCATCCTTATGTATCTATCCCTCCCAAGTCCACAAATTATTAAATACTAATAATAAAAAGTTTCTAGGGTTTGAGAGGAGATCGAAAGGGCGGCGGCGATGATCGAGGTGGTGCTCAACGATCGATTGGGAAAGAAGGTTCGCGTCAAGTGCAACGACGATGACACGATCGGCGACCTGAAGAAGCTGGTGGCCGCGCAGACGGGCACGCGGGCGGAGAAGATCCGCATCCAGAAATGGTACAACATCTACAAGGACCACATCACCCTCAAGGACTACGAGATCCACGACGGCATGGGGCTCGAGCTCTACTACAACTAGGCTCCTTTGCCTAAGGTCGATCCCCTACCGTTTTCTTCTGTTTTACTCCAACAGTCCTTCTTAATTGGTTGTGGTGCTAAAACGATCTGCTTGTAATGAATTATGCGTTTGCTGCATGTTTTCTGCGATTTTCTTGTGGAATTTAGATGTTTGTAAGGCCTGAATATTCGTGAAATAAGTTGGAAATTGTGACTTTGTATGATCTTTTTTAGCTTTTTCTGAGCAGCAGTTCAATATGCTTGGATTGAGTATAGTTAATTTAGTGGAAGATAAATATATGAATAATTGTCAATTTAAATTGGGACAAACCAGGAGCATTAAACTGCTTAGCGATGGGAAAGATTGAAACGGAGAGGTGCTATTATGAATTTGTTAATCATGTCAACAAATTACGAACATTGGAAACTTATTAAGGTTGATAGGTTGTTTTCTTTTTATTCCTAGAAGCTAAAGTACACATTTTCGAAAAGAGCAAGTCCTCTTTTCGCGACTTGTATAATTTTAGGAGTATGTTTTAATTGACTTCTTAGCATTAGTACAATGTACAACTACAGGAAGTAGTTTGATCATGCATTGCTTTTGTAGAGGTTTTAAGAAACACAAAGGCAGCTAGGTTACCATTGTAGCCAGTGTTGAATCCTTGCAGCATATGACAAAAGTCATGAGTTCGATTTTCACCGTAAATGTTGAGATTGATATTTAGTAGATTTTTTTACTGAAGCGCTATATGCGTATGGTTTGAGTGTGTTATGCTCTATCTTTTGAGAGAGTTTGTCTAGTTGTTCAACCTACACATCAAGACAGTCTAGCCCATTTATTTAGTCTATGATTAGCTTATGAGTTCATGATCTATAAAAATGAAAAGAAAAATCAAGGCTTCTTCAGAATGAGAAAACTTTTATTGGTAGTTTATTTTGAGTTTTGAACGAAGGTGAACATATTTTAAAATTTAATAGAAGATTTCAAGATAAAGTTGTCCAAAATTTTGACCGTAAAATGCTCATATTGTTGACACTTTTGGGCTTGTTATCAAAGAGAACTTGCGTAATATGTAGTGTCTTCTTTGATCATATATTGTGGTGCTTGTGCTTTGACTAAAAAAATTGGGGTACAAGGGTTGAACGAGAAAGTCGTTTTACAGTTGGATTGCAGCAACTATCAACATGGAATGCTTAGAGCAAGTATTAAATTTTAACAAACTAGTGTTTTGAATAGAAATTTTAGGAGATATGGAGTAGGGCTGTCAAATGAGCTCAAGCCTATAGTTCCAGGCCTGACATGTTTCGATCCTATTTGGTAAGTCTGGATCCACATCCGGTCCAATAAGGTAGCGGTAGGCGTAGTATCATGACATCAGTTTCTTGGTCTTCCAGCTAGGTCGGTTGATCCTTATTTATACTTCCAACCCGCACAAGAAAGAAAGAAAGAAAGAAAAAAGAAAAAAAGGAAAGATTCTAGTGTTTCTTCTCGTTTTCCACTAAGCATCCGAGCAAGATGTGTCTGAAAAGCGGGCGAACAATGAGACAGATGAAGCTCAAGTACCACATCGCCCTCACGGACTATGGGATCGAAGACTGCATGAAGCTGGAGCTCTACAAATCTTAGGTAGCATTGCCTAAGGTCATCTCCTTACCTTTGGGTCCAAGGTCCTTTAAATTCCATGATCCAAGAAGTGTTTGATTTTCTTGTGTAAATTGGATATGTATGAGTTCATTATCGACTTGTTCTCGTTCAGAATAATTTACTCTATGGAAATAATGTCTCTGCTAATCAATCAATCTGCTTTTGAAATGCAGGTGTACTAATATATCTATACATATAGTGATGGCGATGGACGACTATTGGCATAGACATGCTAGTCCATAAAGTTGTTATTATGACTGACTGTTATGTACTGGCCTGTATTCTATATGATTGATTCCAGATATACTGTAATGCTGCTATAAGAATATGATGGCTCTAGTTTGGTGTAGAACTTGATGAATGCGTTTCGTTAAGTCATTTTAGTCTCTCTTTTTATCGCAAGATTCTCAAGCGTCCTTTCAGCCCCACGCGATGTGATGCTGTGAGCCTTTGATCAGACAGTGGATACTTATTGGATTTAACGCAAGCTATGGTAATAACTGTGGCAGAATTTCAGGCTGTGGAAGATGGGCATCCCTCTCATAATAAAAGCTTTCCCATGGTTAGCTTGTAATAACAGAGTTTTATAAGGGATAATCTTGCTAAAAGGAATTGGATTGCTGCAGCTTTTGCAATAAGGATGAAGCGATCTTATTGCTAAAGTTCTTAAGCTATGCTAAAATGACCTGGAGGAGGTTTTGGTATGCCAAAAAATATTAAGAGTGGAGAAGAATTGTTAAGAGGATTTGGATGGCTGCTTACTTTTCTGTCTCTTTGGCTTAAAAGAAATAGCAGTAACTTTTAATAAGTTAAAGCCTAAGCAGTCTCTTGAGTTTGTCTATCATATTAACAAATTGTTTATTTGTTGAGCTGGTGTAAAAAGATGATGAGGCATAAAAAGAAGGTGAGCATCCAGGTTTATGGCAGGAATGGGACTATCAATGTTTATTTTGCTCTCTTTCGTGTTTGATAGCTGATGTTCTGGGCGTGAGATATAATTCCTTGATATGTTTTGTTGAATATGTGTGAACTGTTTTATATCTGCATGAGGTAGATCAAATTTTTGAGTGTTTCATGATGAAATTTAGTCATTTTGGGCTTTCGTATAAGAAGATAGAAAAAAAAAACGCAATCTATAGTAGATCACACGATCTTTCTATTTAGCTACTGAATGAACGCTGCATGTTTTATTTCGTTTCTTTTTTCTTTTTTATGTTCATTTAGAGCAGGCTAAGGTTCGAGAAGCATTGGACCATTGAGAAACGAAAACCATAAGTATGTTTTGGATTTATCAAAATAGTTAATTAAACCTAGACCTCCTATGCTGGGAGGATCGTTTTACTCTTACTTTAACTTTGAAAAAACAATTAAGAATAAGACAGCCTTTAATTGTAACCATTAAGACAATTGAAGAGATATTTACAGGTCTAGGTATCATTAAACATTCACAAAATTAGTGTTTTTCTCAAATCTTCTCTGCTCATGGCAAACAACTATGGCATAGAAATAGGAAGTACTAAGACAATCCAGGAACATGCAAAAATAATGTACGCGTCCCATGATTAATGCTTAGTTTGCCGAAAGGGAAATCAAACTAATGCAGAGTAAGGGGGTGAATTTTAAATGCTTTCACAATCTGATAGAGATGCAATGCATGCTCATCTCGTAAACATTTCTATCCTCTAAGCACAGAAAACTTTTGATATGAAAGTATGCATGACAACAAGTGATTCATGTTGGTAGAAATTCCTAGACAGAAGAAAACTTTAGAAGATGAACAATGATCTGCATTTAAAACCATTGTGGAACTAAAATGAAAGAATACTACATCTTGGAACACGCACGAGAAATTGAAATGAAAGTTTCCATTAACTCAGAACTGAACAAGAGACTTTGCTCATTGAACTGTACATTTCGACGAACGGTTTTCTTTCCTACCTCTCTAAGTTATTGCTGCTCGTGTCTGTTAGTATAGTCAGCCTTCTTGCGGATTTCATGAACTCACTGCATGAATACAAAAAGTTTGGGTTATGAGATGCAATATCTCAAAAACTTTGAAATCATGCTTAATTTGTTTAAGACAATTGACAAAATGATGAAATATTCAGATACAGAATCAACCATCATAAAATTCCGGGATATAACAAACTTTAAAGGAAAACAAATCATAATATCCTTCAGGTCTTGAGTAAAGAAATATGTACAAACTAAAATTTGTATATGAAAAATGTCAAGACTTTTCCTGATAAATTTACTTTTCCAAACACATAGTAGCTCGCTACATAGTATATCAACTTCAATTGCAATTTTGTCTATAGCTCAGCCGCATCAAAAATGTAGTTGAAGAAATATGTTATGCTTTAACCAGATAATGGGACAGTGATAAGAGAATGAAAAATTAATTCCAGAGCAAGACAACAAATTTGTAGCAAAACATAATCTAGTGGAGTCATGCCCACCTGAAAGGCTCATTGCCAGTATGTTTAACTGACCCAGCTGCATCCTGGTAGAGGACATGGCTCGCCAATTCAGCTTTCTCAACTCCGAACATGTCAGCCAGCCGCCCGTATAATTCCTCATATGAGCCAAAGACAGAGAGGTCGAGGGTGCGACCAACATTCTCCGACTCCATAAATACCTTGCAATGCCCTGTTCCCAACCCAAGCTCAGATGCCTGGCTTCCTTCAAATGATGAATTCTCTGCAGGACCATTCTGATTAATGGCAGAACCAGAACAATCTGAGACATTTGCCAACTTCTCAGGATTCCCATCTGATGAATTATTTCCCGTGACCCCTGGGGACAGGGTGTCCCAGGAGTTGCTGAGGGATATCTGTTGCTCCGTAAGTATAGGCTTTCCAAAGAGTACCAACTGAGGCACCTTTCCATTGTCTAATGTCTTTGTGCCCTCAGACGGAGTGCCAATGGTTAGCAAGCATGAGATATCGTTGTGAACTGGGGAATTGCTAATGAGAAGGCCTGTAGAGTTTCTTGAGGGCGGAGTTACGTGGTCAAGCTGATGAAATCCAGTATGCAACAGACTCGACTGCAGTTTGTTGAGGTGGAGATCTGATATAGATATACCAAATTGAGCATGCCTGGCTCCCTGTATGCCTGCAGGAGTGCTGTTAACAAAATAAGGCCCTAGTGTGTTTCCATGATATGTTGGAGTTGGAAGCTGGCAATCAAGAGGAAAGTCAGGGTGTGGGGCAATGCGAAGCTTCTTCCTCGGCGGTGAGAATGGTGCTATATGGATCGCAGGCATGTTTGAAACAAGTTCAACCAGCCATGGGTTCACCCGTTTCACATTCTGCAACAGATCTGGTTCATCCCAGGTCACCTGTAAAGCAATTTCAAGCAATAATTGGAAACTCCATACGTCAACAGAGAAATAAGAGAAATTAGGAAACGAAGAAAACGGGGCACAGGCTTTATGTTGCAAATCCAAAAGCAAAAAAGCTACATTTTGGCCTGCATACGAAAATTAAGCATCAGGAGATTAATGACAGCATATCAGTAGTAGCAGTTAAATTGTAAGTTTTTGTCTATAGCCCGACAGCTATCATTCATTGAGGTGTCAAAAGGAAGAACTCTGGTGCTAAAGCAAGTTGAGAAATGAGGTATCTGATTTGGTTTCGTAAATTCTAGAGAAGTTGCATTAATTCAAGTGCCGCAGTCTGTAAGCAAAGCATATATTACAGGTTAGAAGCTAAATCTAGGGTTAGAATTGTTGCCCATGAAGAATCAGACATGAAGAAAAAGAATTTATTAGAATATAAGCAACATGTGCGCAATGCCATCCCAAATTCTACTAGAATTAAAGTATGTTGGCTAAAATTGGTACCTGAAGAAGCCGCCAAGGTGAATTTGGCCATCCAATAGGATCAGCAACCTGAACAGAAGATATTGTTCCCATGAACCAGCTGATTCTTGAGGAGTCCTCAGTTTCGAAGGCCATCTTAAATCTCATGCCTGGGCACCACTGGATCCTCATTGCAGCTCTCATTGCTGCAGCCTTCACACAGAATTCAGGTGTACTGGCTCTAGGGTAGTAAACAACCTCAAAAGGCTGTCCTTTAGCTGCAAGACTAGCCGCCTCAGCAACAGACTCGGCCCTCAGCCTCCCCCTGCTCCTCATATTCCCACCACAATTCACAGTTCCACTAGTCCTCATCAACTTATTCTCCTCCTCCCTCAAGAGGACAGAGAATTTTCCATACGCTGACAGACAACTTCCAGTCGGAGGATTCCACCCTGGTGGGGATTCAGGACCCACACCAAACCCCCGTTTAGCCCGCCTGATTCCGACACAGAGTTCGCCGTTTTGCGTTCTCAGAAAAACTATGGAATCACCTGCCACGAGTTTCTTCTGGTTCACAAATGTGCTCCACCCAGTTGTGAGAAGATGCCGGCGAGGGGTCCCCCTATATATATGCCTAAACTTCCAAACCTCGCCGTGCACATCTTTTGCAAGCACGGTCTGGACAGGAGGGTCTGCCGAATAGTCCAGACGAGGGAAGATGGTCTCAGCACAGTAACGAGGAACAGAGAAACCACCACCGTTGTTGGCATCAGACTGTGTCAACGTCTTCGCAAATGAGGCAGGCTTCTCAACCTCCGGCCCGTTGCAACCAAGGCCAGTTTCATCATCATCAGCGTAGTCTGGTTCGTTGGACCTCACTGGAACCAACCGGATCTTGGTGAAAACTTCGTCGCTCTCCGGATCAGCCATGAATTTTACACCAGTCACCCTGCAAAGGATGAAAGCCGGGATCTGAGAGGAGCTCTCAAAGTCGACCGTCCCGTGAGCATGTTCTGCATGACCCTGAGGGAAGTAGTAGACTTTGGAGTGCACAGCCGGCATCTGAACCATTCCACCGGCACAGGCATGCCAGAGCTGGGGATCTAGGCACTTATCTGAGTCCTTCATTGGTCCCTTGGTCAATTCATCGAATGTGATCATGATATAGAACAATTCTCACTAGCTCTCAAGTAGTGCTGAGAAAAAACATATACATATATATATATATATATAAAAGTGAGAATTATACTGGGTTAGGCAGGAGACAATGAAACAAGAGAGACCTACTTCGCATGAGAACTTAACAAATGCACAGAAAAGTTCAGATATATCTCACCTTCCGACAAGAAACCCAATCATCTCTTCCTAAAAACGTATCATCTTTTTCCGAGACACTGGATATAGCAATTGCAACCACGAAAGACCCAAATTAGACTTCAAATTTATATATATAATAGGATCAATTTTATGAAGTCAAGACTTGGAATAGACTACAAAAAATAGCATAAATTACAAGATGGTTAGCACTATATAATCTAAAGAATTGACCTGATCTCTTACCTTTCTTAACCAGTAGACAAAGTGCAATTAGATCCAATCTACAATGAAGAATGCCAAGAAAAATCCACCTCTGCCCAACCTTGCTTCGGATTTCTTGAAGACAGCCCTTAAAACCCCAGATCTCAACTACTCTACACTGACCTCTCTACAACTAACAAAACCACTAGAGAGGAACAGGAAGACTACAGACCCTACTAACTCAGAGCTCCTCCAATCACAAACTAGAAACCCTAGACCCCCTTAGAACCCTTGGAGCCAAGATTACAACTTTCACCGAATTCAGCTAAAATACTAACAAAATATCATTCGCCACAGACCCACCTTTACCCCCCAAAAAAATCCCAATTTCCTCAGAATCCAACCACTTGCCTCTTTCCCATAGACTTCCTGCTCCCAATTCAACACAGATTCCTCACAAAAGAAGATTGTATATTTTCCCTTCTAATATCCTCCTCGCCCCTAAAAATCACAGCAATTACACCACAGGTTTTTTTTGGTGGAATCTCGGTTGATCTGTGACCTCCCAAAACAGCAACCAAAAGGCTTCTTCCCTACTATGAACACCCTCTCTCTCTCTCTCTCTCTCTCTCTCTCTCTCTCGCTCTCGAGTTTATAAAGAGTTATCTCCCTTGGCTAGTGGAGAAATTTAAGGAAAATATCTTTAAAGAATTAATTATGTTGAATTATATTAATTTATTAATTCATGGAATGTTTGCCAATTATTTTAATGCGGAAGTGGCCGTGGAAAAGGATGACAAGTGGATCACCTGTTTTACTCGCAACAGCGTCGGTAGAAAAGATAAAGTAGGCGACACGTATGCTGGTAAAAAGTTGGGGCGGGAACAGCGAGGAGAGCGGCGATCTGACCGTCCCCTACGGGTTTCGACCGCCGATCTTTTGGTCGGGAGAAACGGGATCTGTGTCGACGATAGCGTCGGCCATTCCTCGCCGAGGCGCCCGCCTCGGTCGATCGGTTTCAGGTTGCAGGGTGAGGCTGACGAGATCCGCGCTTTTTTCCCACCGAAGGACCTCCACTTCCATTTAATTACGTGCCTGCCACTGCATCTGTAGTGAATTAGCGAAAAAGAAAAAAGAAATAAATTGAGAAAAGTAATTTGTTTTCTTTTGTGTGTTTTGAATAGCATAGCATTTTTGTTATATACACCCTTCAATCTTCTTTTCTGACAATATAAATTAAAACTTAAGAAAATTTCTCAATCATATCTACTAAAAAATATGTTAAATAAATATAAAAGTCTTGCAATACCCATAAATAAATAAATAGGATTCTCAAAATAATCAAATCATTTCAGCTTAATTAAGTTTAGCTCTCGTGTATCTCAAATGAGTCAATCTCGATGCATAATCTCAGACATGAGTTCAATTTTAAGTTAAGATTACGCGTAAGCCGACTTGAATCAAGCTTGAAATTGCTTATTAAGTGACTCATCGAGGCTCGAACTTGATACGAACACGAATTAAAATTGACCAATCTAAGCTTAATACATTCGGTCAGCTCAAAATTAATTTCGAGCCATGCTTGTTTACACCTTAATTACGAAAAAAAAAACAAGAATTTTCATATGTGACATTATAAAAAAAAGACCCCAAAATGCAAGTATCTTTCCCTACATACACAGTTGTAGAAACATAAAAAGACTACCTGATGCACATACAATCTACTAATCTAAGTGATAGAAATAGACAAGGATGCATGTCTGTCTACTTCCTTCTTTAGACAAATAGTTTTAGACTTTTACAAGAGTTTTATAATTCTCAACCACCTGAGCAACTTCATTGTTGAACCATGTAATCTTTTCACACTCTTAAAACACTAAAACAGGCGGGTAGATGGCGACTCTTCAAACTACAATAGGGAAGCTTTAGGCTGCTGTTTGGTTGGAGAATGAATAACTTCAATAGCAAGACTGAGAATTTGATAGGATGAGATATGAAGTGAAGTTGGTCAAGAATTTAAAGTTGTTGGGTCTTTGTATTTTAAGCTGAGACGCTATCCATTTAATTACACACCCAATTTTCAATCTCTCTCCATTCTACTTATTTTATTATAATAAGAGTTACTGTCCTAAATGAGGGGTTACTAATATAATTATCTTGAAAGTATAGCTTTTTATTCTTTCTGACCTCTTGAACAAACCCTGCAATTTCTTTTTCTTTTTTTTTTAATCTTTATTATGTTATTAATCTATAGTTTTATCTTTTCATAATTCTTTAATTTGAAAAGTATCTGAATTTTTTTTTTCTCTCATAAATACTCATATAACAATAACAATAAAACATAGATTGTTTTCAATAAAAAAAAAATTCACAATAAAATTAACCTATTTATATAATTAAGGACTAAGGTACAATAAATTAATGAATTTTTATATATATAAATCTAGGATTCATAACCAAACAAGCTACAATTTGGATCTAGTTGAGGTTCCAAATATTCCAGGTGATCAAACGAGGACAAACTTATATCTCAATCATTTTTGTCGTCCTACTCCTCTATCCAAAGAATTCCAGCTTCAGAATAGCTGTACCAACTTACATAATTTATCTCATTTTTATTCTCAGGAACTCTTCTTATCTCTCTTATTTTATTCCTCCACCTTCGTAGTTCTTGCTTTATTAAAAGATAAATAGGCTCTTGTTTTAATTAATTACTATTCACATATAGGGATTTATGACACCCCAACTAACACCTCATGGAAAAATAAAATAAAAAGATTTGGATAACATCAGAAGAATATAATTTGATTATAGAATTAGAGAATGAGACGTGCATGATTAAGAGAGGAAGCGTGTGAACTGTCTTCCTATCCAAAAAAGATTCAAAGTATTGTACTATTATAAGATGGTTGATGTTAACTCACATTACATACTTAAACTTAGAGAAAATTTATATTTCACACCCTAAATAATTTTTTTAGGGATTAACGGTTCACATCCTACCTTCTCTATTTTCACATTTTGGATCCTATATTTTATATTTATTTTTACAAAAGCATTCAAAATTACCTTCCATTACTAAATTCAGTTTTATATTGACAAATAAAAAAAGAGAGTAGTAAGTCAACTTTTGTAAGGCCTGCTTTAAAAGTGGCGCTGCATTGGATTTGGACAGTAGAGTGCAACACAAAGTACTAATGTTTTTAACTCAATAATAATAATAATTATTATTATTATTATTATAAAAAATTATAATTAATGGATGATTAAGGCATTAGGTTATTTGATTGGGCACTGAGGAATGACTACTGTAGCCTTAGAGATCATGTGGACTTTGGACTTGTGCTTGCTTTGTCATATTGTTCTAATTTAGACTCCCACTTGACATTGAAAAAGAAAAAAAATTGAGATTCTTTGGCTTCCTAATGACTTTTGTTTTAATTTATTCTACAACTGCCAGTCTACAATGGTCTTTTGAAGCAAAAGCACAAGCATTGTGGTGTTACCAAAGTCAAATACCACATCTCTTTTATGATAGTGTAATTCCACCTAAAATGTCTCTATCTTAGAGGATTATTATATGAACAAAGATGTAGATTATTGGATAATTATTTAATAAGTAGCTAGAATTCACAAAATAATTATTATTGGATATTAGAAAGTAGTTGTGGGTTTGGTAGTGGATGGCAACATAGATAGGATAAATCTTTATCATTTAAGTTGTATTCAGATATGGTTGCTCTATTCCATCATTAGTTTGCTCGGTTTAATACTTAAATATCATCAACTTAATTTATAAAGCAAAGTAGCTGAACTAAAATGAGTCGAGTTTGATTTATGTCAAATACAATTATTTAGCTTTTATTATTATTATTATTATTCAAGAGTCCTAAAGCCAGAAATAGTCTAGACAAAAACTCAACTCTCTCTAGATATATAGACACTTAAACTCTACTAAGCTTTAGCTAATATATTAAGCCCCTTACTCTAGGCTTCGAGCCATGTGTATTGTCGAATTAAATATTGCCGAGATATTACTTTAAGCTGTCGAACTGCTCCTCCAAGTCAACCGCGTCGCCGAGCCATCAAACTGAGCTGAGCTGAGCAATTGAGCTAAGTCAGCAAATAATTTTCTCAGTAATAATTATTTGAGATTGGAGTTGATCTTTTAACCTTCTTGATTGTAGAAAATAATACCTACAAACTCTACAAGAGTTCATTGGTTATATATAGGCCAATTTTGTGCATGTCAATTCTGATGCACTAATACATACAAACTTTAGAAGAATTGGTTAATATTATTTAATATTTTATTAAGATTAGTATTTATTAGATTGGGATTATATGCAAGCCAATTTTGTTCGTACCGGTTCGGGTGCGTCGTATGTCTTAATCTCACACATCCATCAGCTACGATTCCAACTGCTATAATTTTACGTCCTTTGTATTTATTTCCAAGCATGATTGAAGCTATTGGGCGTGCAAGATTAATATATTGACATGCATCAAACAACGTCCTCTTACCCATATAAAATCAACGCTCCATTTATGATACTGTCAATAACTAGAATATCATACATGGCAAAATTATAGTCATTTTCAATTAACACCTACTATTTTCTAACAATTATATTTTTTTTATTTTTTAAATTAATAACATTCATGTATTATACTCGTATCTTGCTACACTGCATTATAGAATACCATACACTCTTCTCTTGCTATACCGCATTATAAATACCGTTATTTAAGACACAAGAATTGGTCACAAATTAAAGAGAAATATATCAAAAACACTGTATCTTTTTTTTTTTTTTGTTATCATTTACATCCTATATTTATTATTGAATTATTTTGCTTAAAATATCTCAACACACCCTATCATTAGTTCTCTTAAAGGTTAGCTATTATATAGATAAGCTAAAATTATTATAGATAAATAATATTGAATAAAGTTATTTAAAGTTAGAGAAATTTATGAATATACTATGAATTTTGTTTTTTTTTTTTATCGTTTACACTTTATCATTCAAACCCTATATTTTATCTTTAATGCCTCAAAAATATTGTCTAGTTAATTTTACCTTAACTAAATTTAACAATAGAAAATATTATGTTACTTTTAAAAATTAAAATTAAACTATCACTCATTTGACTTTAAAATCTAGTTATGTATTTATTTTTATCTTAACTTAAAATTCTAATTCAAAGGCTTTACATTTATTTTGTATCTATAGTTATTTTAACTCATCTACACGGTAACTAATAGTTAATAAAACTACTCGGTGTGTATATTTTAGATAAAATGCAAGAGCAAAATAATAAGTATTTGTGTGAACAATAAAAAAGAAGAAGAAGCAAAAGTCGTGATGTTTTTGATATATTTTATTTAAAGTTAAGATAAAAATAAAAATGATAACTATATTTTAAAGTCAAAAGATCGGTATTTAGGTAATTTTTCTTAAATTTTAAAGTTACTCGAAATATTATCTAATCTGTTAGGTGCTATTAGGATAAAATTAATTTACGGTGTTTGAAACAAAATTGATTAAATTAAATATACCTCATCCGATTAATGTACAAGACCTCGCCGACTATTTCTCGTGTGGGTGAGAGGGCGAGAGGGCGTTCGTGGGATCCCGTAACGGAGGCGCCGGGGACGGACGGCGACAACCGAACCCCGATGCCGCTGGTGGGCCCCGAGGCTTTGTTTTGACAGCTAGGAGACAAGACGTAAGCCACAGTGTCCGTACCCAGCGCGAATTACCCTGCCGCTGACGTATTGCGGGGGCGATGGTGCACGTGGCGAGATCTCCGTGGACGGAGTGGTCACGCCCCGTAGGGGGGGAGATTTTTGTCGTAGCGGACGACGACGACGGATTCGGTGGGATGGGGACTCCACCAAATTGGAGCGGCTGTTGCCTGTTGGTAAGCTAAGCGTCCGACTTATTCAACAGAATATTTTCACAAAATACAACATTTCTATTTTTTTCCTTTAAAAAATAAGTTTAATTTTTTAAATCAAACCATCAAACAACTAAACAATTTTTTATTAGTAATATCACTTATCTTATAAAAATAATAGTGTCTTAAATTTTTACAAATATTTTTAATATAATATTATCTTATCTGTCGACAGTGATAGCTATAAGATGGGCAAAAAAATTATGAATAATTATTAATATTTTTTGTAAGGAGCCTGAGGCACCGGATTCAGATCAAGAGGTATAGAGTTATTCCTTCCAAAATATTTTTTTAAAAAAAAAAGAAGAAGAAAAATTGGCTGGTCCTACCATACTGGGCAGTTAATAGATTGTAGAATATTTATAAAGTAGTGTTGGTGGTATTGCCAGATTGTGAGAGAATGTGGGATGTCGGCACCCAATTTTAAAGGTTGGCTCTGCATGCATGGTTTCCAAAAGTGGTCAATGTTGTCATCATCTTATATTGGATGCCAAATCACTGTTACAGTGAAAAGAAAAGAAAAAAAAAGGATTGTAAAAGATGATTGTTACCTAATCGTTTAGGACTGTGAAAATAGCTCCGAGATCTTGCCGCTTGAGCCAAATCAAGCTTAATTTTTTGGATCGAATCAATTACTATAGCTTTTAATATATATATATATATTAATAATAATTTGTATTATTAGATTTTTTTTTATTTTAGATGTAACAAATAGTAAAAAAGAAACACGTACTCTTTAAAAATGGTAGAACCCTTCAAACTATCAAAGCAAACTTTTCCGAGCCAATCTCAGACCCAAACTTATCTAACTCGTTTCAAGCTCAACCTCACATTATTTACACTCATAGTTAGTATAATATTAGAAGGCTAATTTATTATCTAAAAAAATTAAAAAAAATAATCTCCATCTATTTAACTTAAATCTATTTTTTAAAATTTTATTCAAATGTCTTAAACTTAGAAGGGAGAAGTTATGATATAATATAATTGTATCATGTTGGGGTTACTAGTGGGTACCTTTAATTGCGCATATTGTAGGATTACATCATGTTATATTAGGCTGCTTCAGCAGTGGTGGTGCCCAAGGTGTTCCACTACGTGTCCAAACTTAAGTAAATAGTTTGTGGAAAGACATGAAGAGTTGAGCCATGACAGCCTATTTATACTACTGAGATGTTGACGGTGTCTCTGAGTAATTTAATTAATATAATTTTCTGCCAAAGATTAAAAGTTCTAAGATGAAATGTTTGTGAGAAGTAAAACTGGAAAAAAATAATAATAGTTTGATGCGAAAAATATATTTATTATATTTTTATCATCTAAAATCTAATTAGTATAATTTTAAATATATTAAAAAAATATTCAATTATTTATAATTTAGTCAAGCCTATGATAGAAGTTAAGTACTCAAGTTAATAGTACACTAAAGTTTTATAAAATTGAGCTAAATTATAAGGAGGTAGCCAAATAAGATGTCCGATTGACCATGTGATGCTTCATTCACCTCTCGTATTCATTAAAAAACATAAGCTTTGAAAACTTGGTTTAATTAGTTCTCTTCAGGGAGACATAAGAATACTTCTACAGCCAAAAAGTTAAAGAACACCTATAACAATAATGCCGGATTCCACATCAAGCTCTAACCCTTTTAAAGCTTCTAATTTTGCTCCTCTTTTAAAGTAAAGATAAAAAAAAACAAGGGGCCTGTGTGAAAATAGTGACTGTTCAAGGGGTGTTATTCCAAAATTGCCTTACCGAATACATTTTATTTAACGCCTCGGGATTCGGGATCGTGCCTGTTCTAACGCGTGGTTCTATGCGCCTCACGTGCCTCATCATGAGCCGTCTCCGGTGCGGCCGCCCTATCATGCGCCGGTTGGCGATGGTCGCCCCCACGCACCCCCCACGTGGCTCGTCTTGTCGTCCCACGTGCCATTAATTAAAGCTAATTAAATAGTTTTAATTTGTCCATCATTAGTTTAATTTTTTTCTTCTTCTTCTTCTTCTTCTTCTTATTGTGCACTACTCTGGTCATTTAAATATTTATTATTTGATCCCTACATTTTGCTTATAATGTTTTAAAAATAACTTTATTCATTATACTAATTTTTTCCTAATAAATAATTACTGTATAGATGAGTTAAATTAAAAGTTGTAATATTTGTTAGGTTTCAGACCTCTCTCTTTAGATATAGGATGTACAAACAACTACACAAGTTAGTATTGATTGGTGTTCAAAAGACACTCATCTCATCTATCTGAAAAATAAATGAGTCAGACAACCTCTGGATTAAGTTACTCTCCTTTGTTAGGCTAATATTCTAATGGCAAACATCCAACTGCTTAGACTATTAACTCTACAATTGAGGATATCATTATCCTTGCTCAAACTAATAAAAACTGAAGACTACTCACTACACCTATAGGAAAGCCAATTATATCATTGATTGACTTGCAAATTGGAGGTGAAATACTAGTTATGATTGTAGCTTCTTCAACCTTTAGTTTTCAACTCTTCTTTGAAAAAAAAAAATGTTAACTTAGAGTGTTATATATATATATATATATATATATATTAAAAATAAAATATACGATCGATATCTATGTGATGCATTGTGTATCTTAATAAAAAAGATATAGGTTGTTTCAATAATTCCTCTTTTAAGTTTAATTGGATCATTTATATAACCAATGATATAGAAAAGGCTAAGGTCAACACTAATATGCGTATGTGGTTAAATATATAATAGATCTACAAGATTATTAATTTAATAATAGTGTTACATATTGTATGACATAGCTCATGTGCCGTGTCCTTATATTGTGGACTATTGTTCATAATAAGAGATTGGTGGACTAGCGAACTCCTCCTCCTCCTTAGTGAAAATGATCAATTACTTTGATATTTCTACTGACGTGGATAATTTTTCTAATTGTTCAAGAATATACTAGGTGGTTGACCCTTTATTTTTCAATTAGCGTCCGTTTTATGAATAGATGTAACAATGTTGTTGCTCATAATTTTGCCAGATAAACTTGCTATTTTTGTGTTTGTAAAACCTAGTCTGGCCGCCGCTAGGAGCTCTATGTAATTCTCATCTCGAACTACATACCTTGTTTTAGAAAAAACAAAAAAATTACAAAACTTAAAGCAATTTTTATTTCATCCCTCCTTTAATTTGATTAATTGTAAGTTTAGAAGTTACTCATTTTTGCCAATCTAGATAGATTCCTGTACATTTGGATCATTATCTAAACACTGAGCTCCAATCTAGTACCAAGTCGTTATCGTCTCGATGAAAAATATTCTTTATTTAATTCAATTTTTTAAAGATAAATACAAGATTCCTATATAAGACATTAATTAGGTTTTTTTGTCCAAATTACGTATGCATCCCTTTGTCATTTATATCAACCTAACTAACGAGAAATTCCAATAAGCATCTTAATTTTATTGTCATGCATCACTTTTTCACGAAGCATCTTAAGAATTATTTGCAAACTAGTTTATGTTTTGAATGACATATAATGGTTTTCTTATCTTTTTGATAAGATAATCCATGGAAAATTTATTAACAAACAAAAGTAACATCCAAATTTGATAGCGAATCAGTCCATTTCTTATATAATTGATCTTGAATATCTAGATTTACTAAATTGTGAGCTACCATATTGTTACCATTGTGGTTGCCTCTAAAAATACAATTATTTTGAACTTTCCAAATTGCCCACATGACAATGAAGGAGTAAGCCATTTGCCTATAACATAAAAATACAAGAGTTATGTATATATATATATATATATATATATATATATATATATATATATATATATATATATATATATATATATATATATAAATTTGATACTATCCTTTTTATTAAATCAAAAAATTATATAGAGAAAATTATGTAACAAAATAAAAATACATAAAATCAAACTAACCTTTAAAATTTTAGTTGCATCATTTTTCTCTTGGTGAACTAGATGAATGTGAAGACTGAAAGGTTGTTAATGGAGCCATCATATTCCTATAATAGTTATCCCATTGTTTTACCAATTATGAATCTTCTACCCTGTATTTCATTTTATCATGTATGTGAAAGAGATATACGGTGATAGAAGATTATACCTAAGATTTGAAGTTTGTAATATTCAATAAGAAAGAGGTTAGAAAAGAGAAAATGTATTGCAAATTTTGATACGAATCGAGTCAGATTGAATCGCATCATGAGAATATTGGGCTCGATAGATCGAGTCTATTTATCTTTTAATTGATTTATATTTATATCTTATGTAAGCCTTTAAAATAAGTCTAGTTATATCATATAAGTCTTTAAGATAAGTCTAGTTATATCATATAAGTCTTTAAGATAAATTCAATTAAGTCATGTAAACTACTAAGATAAGTTCAATTAAGTTATGTAAGCTACTAAGATAAGTTCAATTAAGTTATGTAAGCCTCTAAGGCAAGTCTTAGTTTGAGTCGTATAAATTTTTCGAGCTAAGTTTGAGTAGGACTTTTTGTACCCCACCACTATATATATAGAGATGCTAGGCTTCTTTATTTATTTATCTAAGCATTCAAGCATTAAGAATTAATTGAGTTTATTTATTTTTTTTATTATCGTATTTATTATTTTATTATAGCCGCTAGATCGTCTTTATCTTTTTAAAAGTAGATTGTAGTCGTAGAACCTCCAAAATTTTCAAACCCTAGTCACCACCTTCCTTCAACGGCCACCGTACTATATGGCCATCCACCACCACTCTTGATCGTCCGCCACCTTCCGACGACCGTCGCAACATCGGATATTTACCGATCTATTTCGTTCTAACTTTCCTCTATTATTTTATTCATATATTTTTATTTCGATCTCCCATTTATATAAAACTAAAATTATTAGAATTCTAACTTAGGAAGCTACCACTATCTATATAAATATCTTGTGCCTTTTTCATTTAGTTGAGATAGAATAGAAAATAATTTAATTTTAGACATAATCACAAAAGAATAATTTGTAATTTATCCTAAATAAAAATTTAGTGTGCAAAAAATAAAAAACAATCCCCCAATTTAAAATAAACCTTCATCATCAAAACTCATACAATTAGGGATGCAGAGGATCCACAGTCGACAGTCTTCTAAGAGGATCCAAATAACAAATGGGATCATCTTATATTTGTCTTTTAATTTTTTTTTTTCTCCATGTAGTCTTTGACTTGAGAAGCACCAAAGATGGTGAAACCCTAGATAAAGCCTGCCCTAATTTTGTGGCACAAGACTAGCTCATTACTTTTGTTTTTTTGAGATGCACACAAAGTAGATGACAAGGAGAGGAGACATGGTTCCAAAGTTTCAAGTGGGCCTTAAAGAAAATAGTCTTGGTTTTTTCCAAGTTTTTGACCAAAGGCAAGTCAATGGAGGAAACCCAATTTATTTGTTTAAATTCTTAGTTAGATATGGTTGGATTTTGGAGTTAAGGTAGAGGCATCAGACAAGCAGTGGTTGTAGTAAAATAATGGCATGGACTTTTTGGCTTAATAGGCTTGGAGTTTATAATTAGTAGGGTTGGTCTGATGTACTGGTTTTTAATAGCTCCTGCTGTGATATTAATTTATCTTGGCTGATGGGATCTAGGAATTCTAATGTTTGTTGACTTATAATAAAAATTATAATTAGTCTCTGTGACCAACTAAAAGCACATAGCCTCCTCTAGCCTTCTATGTGGTATTTGGGCTTTATTTTGCAAATAGACAATGGGCTGGCCTTTGGAAATTACCCGTTTAGTTTAGTTGCGGGATAAGAAAATTAGGGCTATAGATAAAAATAAAATTAAATATATTTTATTACTCTTTACTTCTTATGTCTAAAATTACTTAATGATTAAAGTAAAACCATTAGTTTTTCTGTCAAACTTGACCGAGCACCATCAAAATGACCAAAATACTATTATCATAATAGCTATGATGCTAAGTTTTAACGGTCTCACTTTAGTCATAAACACATAAATTATTTTGAGACTTTTTGAAATGTAGGAGTTTAAAAATATATTGGGCATCCAATTTTTTCTTTTAATCTTTTGTATTTGGTTGGATGAAAAAGAGAGGATAAATGCTTAAAATTGGTAAGAGAGCTGCAGATTATTTAGATGTTCAAATGTACACTCAAAAATACACGATCACCTTTTCTTGTTTAGAAAAAAGAATTATCAATTGAAAGAAACTCCCTATTTTAAGCAGTAGAATGGTAGTTATACATCCTTCTACCAATATAATCAATAAATACTAAGCATAAGAGTTCCTTGACGTCAAGGGGAGTCCATTTGGTTTCTTTGTATCTCTGCTGTCTTCTTCTTGGTGATGCACCAAACTTTTGGTGGTCAAAAGAGGTTCAACCTCCTTCTCTGCCATCTGCAACAACATCAAATGATTGAAATTAGAACTAAATCTCCAAAAAATAAAAATAAAAAACAATCATAGTTATAAACATTTCACTACTCTAATTTTTTTTTTTTTTTGATTGCAGTTATGGCATTTAAGGTTGCATGTATCAAACCTGCGAGATCGGCAACGAGTCGTCGATCGATTTCTTCTTGTTCTCCTGAACTGAAGAGTAGGAATAGAGTGCCATACCAAAGATGGCAATGAGGATGCCTAAGATGTTCCTGGCAGTGAAGGGGTCATGCAGTAGGATGTATCCAAAGGAGAGAACTAGGCATGTCTTTAGGTGGCCAAGCACTTGGTACGTCACCGGAGATGTCGTCCCGATGACGAGGAACGTGCTAAAGTTCACCGATACCGCGATCAAGCAAGACAAAATGATGAATCCCTGTATCATTGTTCATGCACAAAAGAGAAAAAGAAAAAGAGTTTTAACAAGGCCAATGCTTGTTCATAACTTGAATTATATGCATATGAATGGACCATTTTATAGAAGCATTTACATATAAACTTTGTAAAAATATTATGTGAGCAACTTTGAGATTGAACTGAAAACATACCAAAACTACAGGGGAATAACTGTAAGCAAAGACACTGCGCCTGGTAAGAAGCTGGTCCACAAAAGGGCCAGTGACAAACAAAATGGCAGCTTGATATGGTGAGGATTGGTATAGGAGTTGTGTGGAGGAGACCTTCAACCTCTTCTGTATTGTATTGGTCAGCTTTGTTCAAATTATGGAGTTAAGGACTAGAAATATAAAAGTATTTGATTAGTGTTATATATATATATATATATATATATATATATATACTTTTTTCTAGTTATATGCGTATGCCAGTGTTTGCTAAGCATGTCTTAAAAAAATGGAATAGAGGATACAATTTGCCCAACGCACGTCGTAGCGATGGCGAGGAGGGAGAGGATGGAACCGAGAAGATTGAGCTTCAGATCGGTAATGGAAGCGATGCCAACCCCGAGGAGCAAGACGAGAAGAGAGAGCTTGATGTTTTGGCTGCAAATTATTTTTACTATCAGTTCATCAAATAAACTAGTTTGAGCTATATATATATATATATATATATATATATATATATATGGCAAAACTATTCAAGACTCAAGCTAACTCAAATAGGTGTCAAAATATTACTTCAGTTTAGTTTCATAACCTGAATTTTTTGTTAAGAAAGAGAGTCTCCAATAGCACTGTGAAAGGTATGATGGCTAATTTTGTCATCTGCAAAGAATATTTTTTTCAATTCAAAATTTTGTTACAAAAATTTTGGTTAAGTATGAATAGAAGAAGATAGCATAAGGGAGACTACTTGCCTGGTAGAATCCAATGGAATTGAAGCCCAAACTAAGGTTGAGGAGGCCAATGGAGGTGCCATTGAGTACCCCGAAGAGGATCACCGTCCGGCCGTCGATCTGCTTCGGTTCGAACATGCGAAAATGCTGCGCTACGTGGAGTGTGCAGAAGGTCACCATCAGATGCCAGCTTGTTAAGGTTGTTGCTGTTCAAAATTAGCACTTCAGTTCAGTATCAGAATAGACTTGCTTAGTAGTCAAGTGATCAATTAATTTGAGCTTCGAAATCAATAGAATTCGTCTTTTTATTAGTTTCAAGTCATGTTTCAATTTTCCCAGATACTTGATATATGGATAAAGCCAACCTCATAGATCTGTTTGATGGCAATGAGCAAAAAGAAGTGGAGAAAAGGATGAGATGCAAACCAAAAGGGAAGCCAAGAAAGCTGATCAGAGCTTTGTTGCAGATGACAATGGCGACCGACGACGTAACCGAGAGCGCCAACGATCCGATCACGCCGAGCTGAAAGCCTAATCCTGCCGTCATCTTGGTCGGCTAATTCTTCTCTCTGTTGCTCGTAGCTAGCTAGCTATCCAATTACAAGCTTACAAGAATAGATGTGCAAGTATATCAAATTAGTTTGTAAGCAATTATAGGAGATTGAGTATAACTTTGTCTTAGATAAATATCAAGTGAATCTAGTCATACGCCTAATACTTTGAAGAGTAACTAGGATAACAAAAGAGCATCTCAACCTATCAAACTATTAAGAGGACTCACCTTGATAGTTTTAGGCCGCTCCTCTGAGAATGGCTGAGAGAGAGAGAGAGAGAGAGATGTTAAGTTTACACTTTGAGAGGAGAAGGAATTGTGCCATTTTATTTTCAAATTTTGGGAGGGTGGGTGGTCAGATTCTAGACGCCGTCATGTGTTCGTTTGTTCTTATACGAGCATATGATTGTATAGTTATAGTAAGAAGTTCATTTTTCTTGTAAGACAAAATAGAGACAAACAAAAAAGAAGGCAAAGAACATTATAACTAAATTATTGTAATTAATTTCCATCTGAGTTCGTTTCCTTTTGGTTGAAGCTAAGTTGGGTGGTTGAATATAATGCACTTTCTGGGACTGCAAGCAAAGGGAATGGCTCGCCAGCCTCTATCAGATAATAAGGTCGTTTGTTAGAACTTAGTATTCACTCTAAAAGTACTCCACTTTACTAGAACTCTTTTCTATAATGTTACTTAGATATCACTCATACCTCTAGAGCTTTGGAGGACCCCTTTGGTTTTGCTTAATTAAGAGAGGTATTAGGTCTTGGATGACCATACGATTCATAGAACCTTCCAACATAGTACTAATATGTGGCGATTGGCGATTGGTTAGACAAAGAATTTAGTTATAAAAATTTCAACTTTATTAGTCGTTTGATGACCTCTTCCAAGCATTTTTCCCCTTAATTTACTCTAACTAGTTGATTAACTTAATGGCATGAGTTACAAATTCCCACTCAGTTGTTCGTCTGACAGGCAGATGTTGAAGCCCTGGATAATACTTGAAGGTTTACAACTGACACAAGGCTTCCTCTTGTTTCTTAAAGCATTTCCAGTATGTATACTCTTTTCAGTGAAGCAAAGCCTACATGGGTTCAATTATTTCTTCTTCTTCTTCTTCCTCTTCTTTTACATTCTTAGGAATGATTCTTAAGGCAGCGCTTAGAAAGAAAAATGATCAAGTTAGGAGCTTGTAATATTTGAAGTAATGACAGCAAAAATTGTGAAGACTTGAAGAGGCAAAAGAGACTCCGTATGGTAATTTCGAGAGAAACTTTTAATAACATCCTATCTCTGAGGGTTCTGTAATCCAACGTCTCTTTTTTATTAATATTTTTCATCTAATATCTTGAATTAATTTAATCTAACTATTTTCAAATATAAGTGCATCAACCAAGAAATATTATATTCTACTAATTTTTAAAATATCTAAATTACCCTTTCTCTATTTCGCATAAGAGGTTATAAGCAATATTTGTGGCTGAGTTTGGTTTGGAAAATGAGATCAAGACCCTGAAGTTGAATCATAGAAGAATCAACATGCATATATTTGAGTACAATAAAGAGTGAACTGAAAAGTTCTACATGTTGATGACCTTCTCCATAATATACAGAAAAAGGAATCAAAACGTGTAATCCAATGTTCATGCTACAATATTTTCAATCTGCTCTTTACTACCAAAATGCAAAATGTGCTTCCACCCTTGCCTTGGATTAGATTTCCAGTCTTCTTACATGGAAACCTCACATTTCTGGGAGTAACTTAGCTGTTCGATGTCCCAATTCAAGTTGGCAGCAACACCCTCTTGACAAGGGAAGTACTCCTACATGAACAAGAAAACTAACTTCAATACCCTCAAGATAATCGTGACTGCGTAGAACAATGTCGAGGAATGCATGAGATGAAATACCGAACAAAGTAGAGTCGAGAGAATATCCTTGTTCAAGTAAACATATGTTTCAAATGGATACATAAATAAGTAAAAGTAGCGGCATCTGAGTTCATATATTTTGTTGACCTTTTATGTCGCTTGAAAGAAATTTGCCTAGTATATAAATCAAGCACTTTAATCATCCGAAACGACTGTTTGAGAGAAAACCAACAGCATAAAAGAAAAAGAGTTCTATACAACCAAGTGAATCAATTTATGAACTTGACAAGTACTACCTCATGGTAGATGCACAGTTTCTGGTTTCAGATGAATCTTATTTAAGGAAATCACATAAAAGAATCATCATAATATAAGATTATCCTGTCGCTCTATTTCTTCTGCATATCCTTGACAATCTAAATCATCCATAAAAGGAAAAGATATATGAGAAAACCCTGCTAGATATATGTGCCGCAAAGTTATGAAAAGCAAAGTTACATTAAGTGCATGGGATGAAGATTTAGATTGAATTTCTTCATAAATAAGCATATTTGTTGCAAGGGAAAGTCCTATTACCTCTAATTTCTTGACCAATTCCTTTGCAGTTGGAGCTAATACAATGATATGGCGAGCAGTAGGGTTGATGAAACCTTCCTCTACAGCTTTGTCAATGAAAGAAAGCAATGAGTTGTAGTATCCATCTACATTAAGCAATCCCACCTACAAAGTTTGAATGGTTAGAGTTAATGGCATGTAGTCAACTATGTACTTCCTACAATAAAATGCAAGAGCAATGAACCTGAATATCGTAAGATAAGTTTCTAAAATGAGTTTCTCTAGTCTTAGCCAAACAGAAAACAGAAGAGTAATATAAAGACACAATAATAAAGTAAAATGTTCCGGCAAAGGAGATGAGATTACTCAGATTGGTTTGTTTTGACAAAAACCAATTTGATAAGCCTCAATTCTTCTTACAAAAGTTTAATAGCTTTGTTGGACTCTGTTTGAAGCAAAATTAGACTAACAGGAAATTTAATCTAACAGCAAAGATGAACTACATATAGAAGTCAACAACATTCAAACAACTGTCATATCTTTCCCTTTCTATCTCTATCTTTATTCTTCTTGTTTGAATGAGCCCTCATTAATATGTCATCTTGTTCACAAAAATTAGTTTTAGATCCTTCTAGTCATGATGACATCAGAAGCCTCAAATTGTGGCTAGTTTGAAAATCTCAAGGATCTATTTATAGTTTAGTCTAGGTTCTAGTAGCTCAAAGATTTCTTGTTATTTTTTTGGCATATACCTTACTTTTCAACTTGTATTCATGCTCAAACTGGTAAAAGAAATAACAAATTAAAAAGCAAGAAAACAGACTAAACACGCACATATTTTTCTGCTAGTATGAAAAATGCATGAAACACTTAATTGACCAAGTGGAGGGAGAGAAAAGATCATTACTGGCTTGTCATGTATTCCCAGTTGAGCCCATGTAATTACTTCAAGCAACTCTTCAAGAGTCCCATATCCCCCTGCACAATAACCCAAATCAGCATTACCATGTATAATTCATGAAGATGCTTAATAATTTTCTAGCACAATATTGGATAACATATGCTTTTATCAAATATGTGTGATAATCAAGCCCTGCAGCCATTGAACATTACTATTAGTGCTAAAGAGCCAAGTGAAAAGCTTGAAATGTTAAAGAGCAATGAATAATTTTTTTTTTATTTAGTGTTCTACCTTCTAAATGCTCCACCTTACCAATTGGACTGTGAATTACATGAATGAAAATCATAAACGAAAAAAAGAACAGATTGCCAAATTTTGCGTTCTCAGTTTTGGATTTTGGATTTCTAGTGAAATGTAGATAGGTATGGCCTACTACCCTGTTTCCTATTTGTCTTTTTATCTAGACACTGAGCACTGAGCTCCATTACTAAACTCCATATTTGTCTTCCTGTGCAATCACCCTCTTCCCTGTAAGAAAGTATTTGGGATATCCCCTTTTATTTTCGCCTTGAGATATCAGTGACAAATATGCAGGCTTTTACACTAACCAGGTAATGCAATAAAGGCATCAGACTGTCTAGCCATCTCAGCCTTTCTTTGGTGCATATCTGCCACTGCCTTGACCTCCCCCACTGTCTCACCAGTTATCTGCAAAGGTAACAAAAGAGCACATAAATATCATCCTTTTCTGTTTTAATCCCCAGAAAAGTACTTTTAGCATAAAAGAGAGAGAGAGAGAGAGAGAGAGAGAGAGAGAGAGAGAGAGAGAGAGAGAGAGAGAGAGAGTCTCCAAAGAAATAATTTCATGGCTCATTGCAGAGAAACGGTGATGAATGTTGCAGGTGAGGGACAAAAGAAATTGAGACTATTTACAACAGTAGCTATACATATGAAAGGATAAAGAATAAACAAATCTTTTGAGCAGAATTCAACACAAAACAAGTGAATTAGAAAAGATTCCGAAGGGGCCATTCCAGAGAACAAATTGGCTAAGTCTTGTCACCTTCTTTGCAATGCTAATAATGTAAGAAGGCCATCCAAATGAAACTAGTAAAAGTGGAAAAAGGAAGAGAAAAAAGAAAAATGAAAGATTGCAATCAGTAAAAAGACAGACATACCTCTCGAGGCATGAGAGTCTTGGGAATCACCCTGCACATAGACAATAACATGACATAAATAACTACTGAGAATTAATCTTAAACTACTTGACCAAATAATAAATCTTCACATACCCAATGACATGCCTTCCACCATCATAAACAGCTTGAGAGACCAAACCCATCAAGCCAATACTCCCTCCACCGTACACCAGATCAATGTTCCTTGACACCTGAAACAAAACCAGCTAACTATTTCACACGAGGATAGATGTCACCTCGAAACCCACATTCTTGTGCAAGTAAAAAGAAAAAAAAAACCATGTCTTAGATTCTACAGGTTCCCAACTTTTTGTTTGAAACTGATCAACTAAATCCATATACGCACATTTGGTTAATGCTTAGGGGACCATGGAGTAAACGCCAACACACATTATTGGAAACAATGAAGGATGGTAATTAAGATGACAGGATATGTGGGGCTAGAAAGAAAAGAGGTACCATGAGAAGACTCCAAAAATTAGTACAGAGAAAGGGTAGAAATTTGAGTCAGCTAGATAGGTATTGTGATGTGAGAATCAAACTCCACTAGTAAATGTGATAGAGAGAGGCATTATCCATTATAAAAAAATGGCACATAAAACAAGCCAAGAAAACACTACGCCAAAAGCTACTGAAAGCTAACAAAAAAAGGAACAAAATTTCCAATGGCAAACACAATAATACTTCATAGCAAGCAATACCAACATCGTAAAAATTGCTTTAAGAAGTTGGAGAGGAATCATTAGCATGCATACCAACTCCATGCCAAGCTCAATGGCAGCATCGTGATAGGTCTTCTTCTTCCCTTGGCTGCTTCCACAGAAGACACATATCCTCTTGAATCTTGATGGTCTCATCTCCTTCTCCCTCTCCATTACTCTCTCCATTACTCTCTCTCTCTCTCTCTCTCTCTCTCTCTCTCTCTCTCTCTCTGGTTTCCTTTGCTGGTGAACGATGGCAAGGAGAGGAGAGAAGCAAATATCCACTACTAGGCTTGACCACTTCCGAGTGCGCCACCAATCGAGCCTATATCTATCTATATATACACACACAAACACACGCATGAAAGGGAAGGTTGCGCACGTGCGACCAGGTCCCACAGTACACACGTGCCAGCACAGGAGGATGGCCTCCCAAATCAGGTTGACACGGTTGGGGGTTTTAATGAGGATGGAAGGATCTCTTAGCTGTTGCTTTGTAGTACCACTTTTATCCTTAAAATTAATCTATTATTTGAACAACTTTGAATCTTCTCTCTATATTTATTAAAAATTTAAACCATACTTTATATTTCTTTTATTAATACTTAGTTTTTAAGAATTTCATAATACAACTCCTTATGTTTTCCGGTATGCATACAACATTTTGAGATGATTTAAACTAACCATAACCAAATAAAAGAGTATCGTTTAGTTTTTGGGAATATGATTTAGATTTAAGGTTTAATTTTTAAAAATAAAATTTAGATTTAGTAAAATAGGATTTAGTTTTGAAAAAATGAATATACTTTGAAATGTTTTCTTAAACTAGTGGTCACCAAATGAGTTTACGAAGGCTCCATCACCGGCAAGTTATCTGAAGAAGGTCCTAAATTTTTACCGTCTACTCTTCTTTTATCACCTTTCCATATCATTGAATTCATAAAAGCTTGTCGGAAATTCTTTATATATCGAACAGTGTGACATTAATTCTTTAAATCAAGTACTTGAGGCAATACTTGCTACTCTAGGTGGCATCAAATGCCTCATGCTGGGCTGGTTATGTATGCACATTGGCCTTACACACACACACACACACAGACTTCCATCAACATCCAATTTCACTTCAAAAATACCCTTGATTTGCATACATATATCCTTCAAAAATTTAATATTTACATATATACTCTTTGAAGGGTGTACAATCGCATCAGACGATCTGAATCGGCGACGACGGTCCAGATCATTTTGATGCGCGAAGTCACACTCTCACGTCGAATCCGCACTCAGTTCTAGAGAGAGAGAGAGAGAGAGAGAGAGAGAGAAGAGAGAGAAAGGGACCACACGTTTTATCTATAGACACGGAGTGAGAGATGGGGAGGTTAGCCAATCATTATTGGAGCAATAAAAGGTATAAGGATAAGTACACATATAGTATTCACTCCATTTATTATTTTTATCTCCTCATCATCTCTATGCTCTCATCTTGCCATGTCCACAGGAAACAATATGCGTTACACTCCATCCAACTCCCTCTCCAGACCAAGCATGCTCTGCTCCATCCACGCCATTCTCCCTCTCTCCCAACCACCACCACCACTAATTAATTCCCAGTTTGCTATTACTCACCCCTTCCTTTTTCTCCAAAATTATAATGACTTAAATAATATTCCAATGTCCACATATCTCCTCATGTATTTTTATTTGTCACTGGGATCTCCTAGGTGACCACTTCTGTTAAAATTAGTCCTCATTTCCCAAGACATCAGGAGCTAATTAATATGGCTTATGATTGCAGTGCCAGCGCTTAAGTATACAGTGGTTGGGAGTTGGGATCCCGGTCCATTCAACTCGGGTCCTTCTTCCTTCTAGGTACAGTTCGATGGGTTTAGTGTCCATTTATCATCCATATACCATCAGTTTTGGCAAAGTTGGCTAATATAATAAAAAGTTAATACTTATCTCCATGCTTGCATCATCTGAATGTCATACCAAACCAAACAAAAGCTTCAAGGGACACTCATCATTGCAGTGCAACACTACGCAAACTGGATTAAGTATTTGGTCTCTAAAAACCCAACACAGACAAAGCGTAATAACTCCACTTCCCAGGGCTTACTTGGCAGCACACTCTTGGCTGTGGTGCTTAGAGAAGTCCTGCAACCTTAGCTGCAGTGGATCTCTCAACTCTCCCTAGCTTTAGATTGATTGGTCCATTCATCTACCACTAGGAGGATGGATGCAGAGCATGTCCATCGACGACACTTTGGATGACTCCCACCTTCAAATGTTGCAGGGGCAGGGCAAGGAAGACAGAGGTGAAAGGAGGATATATCAGTAGGTGTTGCAATTTGATATGACACCGGCAAGATGGGACTTGTAACTTAGTGGACAGAGCTAGCTAATGAGCCGTCTCATGGAAAGAGAGTCCACGTCAGATGGGCCGCACAAATACTTAAAAGCTTGATCTCCATAGTCAAACACTTTAAAAAGTTTGAATTTTTTTTACATTTAACATCCGGCCTTTTTACCGTTTGGATAAAGATAGGATTTGAAGGTTTTCGCTTCATCTTGGTATGGAGCACCAAGTGTTTAATAGCAAAATTAAATTACTGTTTTGCTGTCGATACATATCACTTCACTCGACTCGTTATTTTAATCATTTATCTCCTCTCGCTCTCTCTCTTTCCTCGTAAATCTTTTGTTAATATTATTTAGTGTACTTTATTTATTAGTGAAAAATGAATTTGTAGAAATCAAAGAAGCAATAACCAATCTCTTTCTTGTTTGCTTTGAGTTCATAGGGTTCCTTGATAGGACTCGATAACTAAATTTTTTTATTTCTAATAAAATTCACTTCTCAATAAATAAAATATAAATTTTAATTAATTTTAATTTTATCATTGACATGATTTAAAACTATCATTTTTATCATTAGAGTCAAAAGGCACTTTAATCTATTAAATTTATATATAATTTATTTTACTCTAAAACTAATACATGGTTTTTTTTGCATCACATCAATAGTAATAATTATAATTTAGATTAGTTTACAACCAAACATCATATTTTTCTTGGCTTAATTTAATGTATCTAAATCAATACTAAGAAATAGTGTCAGCTAGTCAAGTTCGAAACTTAGCCTTAAATTAAATATAGCTAAAATTGGGATTAGTAATAATCAAACTATTAATCATGAAAAAAGAGGTATGATTAATATTTCTCTTGTCATTTGTAACAGAGCAGAAATATTTGATATTGAGGTCCCCTTCTTTAAGTAAGACTGCCTATATCTCTAGGGCAAATGGCCCGACAACCTTTTCTCTCACTCGTCTTTTTTTTTTCCTTCTTCCCCTTTCTTGATCGAAATACCTCTCCACTGAGCTCTTCAAAACTCTCTCTAATTTCTCTATTCATCATGTCAGAGTTGATGAGACCTCGCTCTTGGTGTAATTTTTCCCTTTGGGGCGCCGGGTGAGCGTTTTGGTTTCTCCTCTATCTTCTTCTTTAGAGATGTTTTGTGGGCAATGAAACCGTGGTCGACGAGCTTGAGGGATTAGGTGGCCACTATTTGGAACCTTTTTGAGCCACATATATCGTCTAGTTAGGCCCAATCTTGCTAATGACGTTCGCGCCTATTGGAGCTTTGAGCTCTTCTGCCGTGCCCCTCCCCTAAGGATACGGTAGACACTAGTTTCCCCTTTGGTGTTATCCATGGTCGACTACTTGTTGTTTCATCCCTCCTTTGCCTTCCTTAGCGTTAGAGCTACCCGGTCTGCTCCATCTTCTTTCTCGCCTCCTTGATTGTTAGTTGGTGTGTGTTGGACCTATTTCTTGTTCCTTAGCCAAGATCTCCTTACGACAACCTCCCCTACTTGCTCTGCTCCCCTCTTAGTTGGTCATTTGGTGATGTGGGTTGCCGACGCCTTTCCTCTCCCTTTCGTGGCTATGTGTGCGAGATTGGGGATGGGGTGACCCCCTTATTAGGCGAACCCAAGCCCTAGAGTAAGGGCTCGGGTTGAGCTAGTTGAGCCTAATCAGGTGGGTGGGTTAGGCTAGTCTGGCTTACCCTAGCCTGAGCTCATGGGATTGGTCTAGCCTGGCCAAGCCTAAACCCAAGTCCATCGCGATCCTTTTTCTATTCTTTTATCTTAAATGTTGCGATGCTAGTTTTGACTTAGTATTTTATTGCAGAGCTCTTCTAATCTAGCGCCCACCTAGAATAGACTGGGATTAGAGTGGAATAGCTTGTCACTAGAAAAAATGTAGTGCATCCGCGCAAGTGGACTATCTTATCTTACTATTGTTGCTTGATATGATATGTCACCCTATAATTTAGAATAGTCACATATGAGAGAGTACCTTGAATACTATAGTCAAAAATATTAATTTAATTCGGTGGTTAATATGACTGATAGTCATGATTGCTATACATATCTATTAGCATGATTGTGTATAGTAGCAAATATTACTCCATAATGATGATGTTTCTATTATGCTTATTTTTGTTGCATAATATCATGTTATTAATACATATGCACTATTACGAAGACAGTGACGTTTACGTCTCAATAGCACCCGGTACCTACTCAGCCAGAGTAAGGCGTGAAGAAATTATATTATATTATTATATAATAAAGTCTATGTTTGAGGTCTTAGTCTGTGGATCACAGATAATCAAACATATTACTCGCTGAGCAATGAGGTAATTTTTACTGTCGATTGACAAGTGTCAAACATTTTAGGGTATTTTAGCTAGAGATTAAATGATAGAATGATATAGATATAGTAGTACTTGATAACATAGGGTGAGGGTGTCTTTGAGTGGTAACTCATAACTGTCGCACAGGTAGTGTGATGATGTTGAGTCAATGGCTTCGATAGATAATATCGAGATGCGATACCGACTCATAACAATGCGCTTACGACTTAGATTCTTAGTATGCAGTGGTGGGCAATTAGTCAGTTGTTCAGAGTGTAATAGACATATGATTATATCGCTAGTGATGAAGCACTAGTTTGGCTTCTTGTACGAGGGAATAAGAATGGAAAACCCGAGAAAATCAAGAGGAAGAGCGTACCTTTGAGTCGCTCCACTGGCTTGGAGGTTCCATAGTTCAACTCATTTTTCCTGCCCCATGGCCTCTCATTTACTTTCACTCTTCCTCTAAACCCTCGCTTGAATCAAGATACTCGATCGACCTGACTTTCCCAAATGCCCACCACTGGCTTGCCCTCTTTCCGGGTCTTGATTTGCCACCTATTACGAGTATTTTTAATTATGTTTTACAACTTTAAACATAGTAGTATCATATTTAAGGTTAAGAAATGAGAGTTTGTCTGAGACTAGCCTAACTAAAATTTGGAGTTAACCTACACTCAAATGCCACCATATAGTTTACTAAATTGAACCTAGTGTTTCACAAAATTTTTGCAGAGAACACTTTGCTACTAGATCTTATTAACTGAACTTAAATAGACATCCACGTAGGTTCCTCGTTTCTGGTGAATCCCTTCCAAGCTCCTCACTAACAACCAGACCACCCACCCCGCCCGTTTGAGATTTTGACAAAAAGAAAGAAGAAAAAGATAAGAAGATTTTAGTCCTTTTAGTATTGTTTTTATACATATCTTAGTGTTACCCTAACCTAACATATATTATACAAATAATAAATAAAATGCATGGTGTGATTTACAAATATTAAAAGTATAGGGTGCAAACCGTAAACACATATAGAAATGATAGAGTATTAAGCGTAGATTTTCCTAGATAAAATTGAAAAGAATATTCAACCAAATAGTTGGAAGTTGTTGCAGCAAGTCAAATTATTAACTTTTTACCTCTAATGCCAATCCTAGTTTACTATCATATAATGCATGCATTTGTTGCATATATTGTTTTGCTAGAACTTCATGGGCTACACTACCTTTGACTGACTAATTACAAAGTGCTAATATATAATTCTTACTTCTTAAGATACTGGGATCTATTTCTTTTGTCGCTTATATCGTTGGCCGACATTGATATCTTCATTAGTTACACAAAGTAAACTTCTTTCTGAAGCATCGAATCTATCTCTTGTCTTAATTTGCTTGTTATGTTTGTCCATGTTTTGCAATATGTCCAAGTAGGCATCAAACAAGGAGATGGAGATGGTGAATGACTTAAATTCACAAAGATCGTGAGCACATGAAAACTGTCAGGCAAATGCTCGAGCAGTAAGCAAAGCCTACAATTTAGCCCTAAAGTTTTGGCTTTTGCATGATCTTTTTTGACTAACGTCTTGTTTATGTAAAAGATTCCAAGAGATCGAGGCACCAAAAGAAGGTTCTTCGATTGAATCATGACATCTAATTCCAATGTTTTTGAGTGTCTTGGATGGTGTAGAATTGGATAATCTGCATGGCATGGTGGATGCAAATTAACTAAACCTGCTAAAGTTTGGGCCTAGTAATTATCTTGGATACACTCTGCCAGACGTTCAAATTTCAGTCATTTTATGAGAATTTGGTACAATATGGATAAACACATAATATAAGGTTTGAAGTGAAAACCCTTGCAAAAAGATCAAAAATTTCCAAATACTTCCACTCTTAGATGGGCTGGTTAATGGGCCATAGTTTTAAAACACTATGTAAGATGCCACTCGAATCCAAATCCGATAAAGGTAAACGGATCAAGTCGGATCCGATATAATCAAATACGCCAATATTGTTATTGGTTTTAGAGTGTATTTGGATCCGGATAATTCTACCAATCCTCTCTTTTTTGCATCTCCATTTCCGCTGCTCTCACTTTCAATAGTTTCTACAATAGGAGAATCGACAAAAGGATCGAGGTAAGCCGTCCTTCTCGTAGAGATATCTAGGATTTATATTTATTTTGCCGTTATCATTTACATCTTTTGGCTTTCAAATATTCTATTTTCTTTTAATTCTCTGTGGAAAAAGTTTTTGGTGGTGTGTACTCTTAGATGGGTGCTAGTACAATCTGGATAAAGCTTTGGAGAAAGCAATTGATGATCCTGAATGATCGAATTGATCCTCAAGAACCTTGATTTTGAAGCCTCTTTTGCAAGGCAACAAGAGGTCTTCTCTTGTATCCTGCCACTTGGGAAACCCTTCTGTACTCACTCTTTCCATTCTCATGGATAAATTCAATTAGAATCAGACCCGAGTTATGGGGTAGACCAATATCACAGCTTGTGTGCTAGGTTTCTTCGTTTCACGTAATGGCTAATGGTTTTATTGAGGTCATGGAATGAGTTTACAAGATATCATCCGAACAGAGTGCGACATTAAATAAAGGCGAGCTTGCCAGTTGGGTCATTACATCCAGAGTTGGATTATAGGTTGAAGTCAGCTGACGTATAGATATTTATTCTTATTTCTTTTTTGGATATTACTTGTCAATAACAAGCGCGTTGTGTTTTTCTTATTATTGGCTTCATGCTGGCCGTCAACTCGTCAAGTGTAAATATATATTTTTCCAATTCCTAATTTCTTTTCTTACTTGATCATAGTTTACATAATATTGTACTTGTTCATCTACAACCATTTCATGTGCTAACGTAAGTTTTTGTTTTGCTTTACAGAAGACCAATGGAGAATGGAGGAAGATGCCAATGTAAGCTTGCTCTTTCATTATTGCGTATTCATCACGATAACTCAGACATGTTAATGATTAGAAGATATGACGAATAATAATGAGTTATTGATACTGCTGGTATCTTCTTACAGTTGATAGAGGGATTCAAATATTTGTCTATGCCATTACTAAGTAGATTTATATTTGAGTGTGGATGCTTGATTTAGTAAGTATCAATTCTACTTAAGTTCTCCAAGACCTCTGATTCTCCTGAGACATTCTGAAATCTGCTTAAACCAAGCAGAACTCTTTCATTGACATAGTTAACCTGTCACATTCACAATGTTCCGACTGTAATGCAAGTATATCATCTTGTTCTGTGAAGGGACAGCTTACATGGGCTAGATTAGATTTGAATTTGTATATATTGGTATAGGTCTATCTACCTCACCCTAAGCTTAATGCAAGTTAAATTCATCTCTCTCTCTCTCTCTCTCTCTCTCAAACATCAGCTCTTCTCCTCCTCCATGGACTCAGAGACATTCATTACTTCTTCATTATCGGGTGGCCCCGGCTCCACCACATCTCTCTCCTTGCTGCAACGTTCTAAAAGGCTGAGCTCTACCGACGTCCTCCTCCGCTTCTGCTGCCGCCGCACCGCCTGCATGAAGCATGCGGCCCATGTTCGCCATTGGTATGAGTAATACCTGAACTTATGTCGGAGCTGCTTACGATGAAACTGTCGAAACTGCGATGCGACGAGCGGCGAACGCCTCGACGTCCGTCACCGCCTCAACCGTGGGACTGGACGACGGCAATGCAACCGTCGGTCGTGGGTCAAGTGCCCACGTCAGTAACTCCTCTCCGCAGAACTCACCGGTGCCGATGCGGCAGGAGTTGAAGAAGCCGGTGCGGTTTACACCTTGAGAGGAGAAGGAATTGTGTCATTCTATTCTCAAAGTTTGGAAGGGTGGGTGGTCAGATAGATTCTTGACGCCGTTAAGTGTTCGTTTGTTCTTATACGAGCATATGATTGTATAGTTAATACTAATA
The DNA here is from genome assembly GCF_019914945.1 of Typha latifolia. Lineage (NCBI taxonomy): Eukaryota > Viridiplantae > Streptophyta > Magnoliopsida > Poales > Typhaceae > Typha > Typha latifolia. Next base: position 13,948,974 of record NC_133088.1, on the reverse strand, counting down.
ACTTCTCTTATCTTGTAAGATAAAATAGAGAAAGATAAAAAAGAAGGCAAAGGACCTTATAACTAAATTATTCTAATTAATTTCCATCTGAGTTTGTTTCCTTTTGGTTGAAGCTAAGTTGGGTGGTTGAATATAATGCACTTTTTGGGACTGCAAGCAAAGGCAATGGATCGCCAGCCTCCATCAGATAATAAGGTCGTTTGTTTGAACTTAGTATTCACTCTGAAAGGACTCCACTTTACTAAAACTCTTTTCTATATTGTTAGATATCACTCATACCTCCAAAGCTTTGGAGGAACATTCTTGTTTTGCTTAATTAGAATCGGATGGTCTTTGGAGGACCATCCGATTCATAGAACCCTTCCAAACATAGTACTTACTAGACAAAGATCTTAGTTATAAAAAAAATTCAACTTTATTAGTCTTTTGATGACTTCTTCTAAGCATTTTTTTCTTAATTTACTCTTAACTACTTGATTTGCTTAATGGCATGAGTTACAAATTCCCACTCTGTTGTTCGTTTGACAAGCAGATGTTGAAGTCCTGGATAATACTTGAAGGTTTACAACTGACACAAGACTTCCTCTTGTTTCTTAAAGCATTTCCAGTATGTGTACTCTTTTCACTGAAGCAAAGCCTACTTGGCTTCATTTTTTTTATTCTCCTTGTACATTCTTAAGAATGATTCTTAAGGCACTGGTTAGAAAGAGAAATGGTCAAGTTAGGAGCTTGTAATATTTGAAGTAATGACAGCAAAATTTGTGAAGACTAGAAGAGGCAAAAGAGACTCCATGCAGTAATTTCAAAAGAAATTTTCAAATAACAATCTTGCTTTGAGAATTTTGTAACCCAACAAGTTCTTTTTTCCTTTCTATTTTATTTTATCTAACACCCCGAGTTAACTTCACTATTTTTAAACATTAGCGCATCAACCAAGAAATATTCTAAGAAATATTCTATTAAAATACTAATGATAATTTCCAAAATATCTAAATTACCCTTTCCTCTCTTCTCTATTTCGTTTAATGGGGTTATAACCAATATTTGTGGCTATGACCTCTTTCCCATTTCAGTGGGGGTATGAGTTTGGTTTGGAGAAAGAGATCAGATAATAGAGAGGGTTGGTGCGCTAAAGTGGAATATTGTAGCTTAGAAAGGGTTTGGTTACTGTTGATCAACATGATATATTTGAATCCGTATAAAAAGAAAGCATGATATATTTGATTAATTTGGTAATTTATCCAATAGAGTTACATAAACTATAAATTAAGATTAATGGCATTTAGTCAAAGTAATAGGGGTGGGGTATAAATGATTAAAACATAAGGTGTTATTTGAAAATTTCACTAATTTCAAAGCTAAACCCTGAAGTTGAATCATAGAAGAATCAAGCATGCATATATTTGAGTACAATAAAGAGCAAACTGAAAAGTTTTACATTTAGATGACCTTCTCCATAATTTACAGAAAAAAAAGAAAGAATCAAAGACGTGTAAATCAGATGTTTGTGCTATAATATTTTTTGATCTTCTCTTTACTACCAAAATGCAAAATGTGCTTCCACCCTTGCCTTGGATTAGATTTCCAGTCTTCTTACATGGAAACCTCACATTTCTGGGAGTAACTTAGCTGTTCGATGTCCCAATTCAAGTTGGCAGCAACACCCTCTTGACAAGGGAAGTACTCCTACATGAACAAGAAAACTAACTTCAATACCCTCAAGATAATCGTGACTGCGTAGAACAATGTCGAGGAATGCATGAGATGAAATACCGAACAAAGTAGAGTCGAGAGAATATCCTTGTTCAAGTAAACATATGTTTCAAATGGATACATAAATAAGTAAAAGTAGCGGCATCTGAGTTCATATATTTTGTTGACCTTTATGTCGCTTGAAAGAAATTTGCCTAGTATATAAATCAAGCACTTTAATCATCCGAAACGACTGTTTGAGAGAAAACCAACAGCATAAAAGAAAAAGAGTTCTATACAACCAAGAGAATCAATTTATGAACTTGACAAGTACTACCTCATGGTAGATGCACAGTTTCTGGTTTCAGATGAATCTTATTTAAGGAAATCACATAAAAGAATCATCATAATATAAGATTATCCTGTCGCTCTATTTCTTCTGCATATCATTGACAATCTAAATCATCCATAAAAGGAAAAGATATATGAGAAAACCCTGCTAGATATATGTGCCGCAAAGTTACATTAAGTGCATGGGATGAAGATTTAGATTGAATTTCTTCATAAATAAGCATATTTGTTGCAAGGGAAAGTCCTATTACCTCTAATTTCTTGACCAATTCCTTTGCAGTTGGAGCTAATACAATGATATGGCGAGCAGTAGGGTTGATGAAACCTTCCTCTACAGCTTTGTCAATGAAAGAAAGCAATGAGTTGTAGTATCCATCTACATTAAGCAATCCCACCTACAAAGTTTGAATGGTTAGAGTTAATGGCATGTAGTCAACTATGTACTTCCTACAATAAAATGCAAGAGCAATGAACCTGAATATCGTAAGATAAGTTTCTAAAATGAGTTTCTCTAGTCTTAGCCAAACAGAAAACAGAAGAGTAATATAAAGACACAATAATAAAGTAAAATGTTCCGGCAAAGGAGATGAGATTACTCAGATTGGTTTGTTTTGACAAAAACCAATTTGATAAGCCTCAATTCTTCTTACAAAAGTTTAATAGCTTTGTTGGACTCTGTTTGAAGCAAAATTAGACTAACAGGAAATTTAATCTAACAGCAAAGATGAACTACATATAGAAGTCTATAACATTCAAGCAATTTTGTCATATCTTTCCCTTTCTATCTCTATCTTTATTCTTCTTGTTTGAATGAGCCCTCATTAATATGTCATCTTGTTCACAAAAATTAGTTTTAGATCCTTCTAGTCATGATGACATCAGAAGCCTAAATTGTGGCTAGTTTGAAAATCTCAAGGATCTATTTATAATTTAGTCTAAGTTCTAGTAGCTCAAACATTTCTTGTTAGTTTTTTGGCATATACCTTACTTTTCAACTTGTATTGATGCTCAAACTGTAAAAGAAATAACAAATTAAAAAGCAAGAAAACGGACTAAACAAGCACATATTGTTCTGCTAGTATGAAAAATGCATGAAACACGTAATTGACCAAGTGGAGGCAGAGAAAAGATCATTACTGGATTGTCATGTATTCCCAGTTGAGCCCATGTAATTACTTCAAGCAACTCTTCAAGAGTCCCATATCCCCCTGCACAATAACCCAAATCAGCATTACCATGTATAATTCATGAAGATGCTGAAGAATTTTCTAGCACAATATTGGATAACATATGCTTTTATCAAATATGTGTGATAATCAAGCCCTGCAGCCATTGAACATTACTATTTGTGCTAAAGAGCCAAGTGAAAAGCTTGAAATGTTAAAGAGCAATGAATAATTTTTTTTTTATTTAGTGTTCTACCTTCTAAATGCTCCACCTTACCAATTGGACTGTGAATTACATGAGTGAAAATCATAAATAAAAGAAGAAGAGAGTAAAAAATTTACAAACTCAGTTTTGGATTTTGGACTTCCAATGAAATGTAGATAGGAAAGATTTACTACCCTGTTTCCTATTTGTCCTTTTACCTAAAGACTGAGCACCGAGGTCCATTACTAAACTCCATATTTGTCTTCCTGTATAATGACCCTCTTCCCTGTAAGTCAAGTATTTGGGATCTCTCTTTTTATTTGCCTCGAGATATCAGTGTTAAATATGAAGGCTTTTACACTAACCAGGTAAGCAATAAAGGCATCAGACTGTCTAGCCATCTCAGCCTTTTTTTGGTGCATATCTGCCACTGCCTTGATCTTCCCTCCTGTCTCACCAGTTATCTGCAAAGGTAACAAAAGAGCACATAAACATCATTCTTTTCTGTTTTAATCTCTAGAAAAGTACTTTGAGCATAAAACAAGAAAGAGGGAGAGGGAGAGTGAGAGAGAGAGGAAGGGGGTGAGAGTAGGGGTGAAAATGGGTCGGATTAACTCCGACTCGACCCGCTATCCGACCCGATTCAGATCGGATTCGGATAAAAAATTTCTATCTGATTCAGATACGGATAGAATTTTTGAAAAAAATTCAGATACGGATTCGGATACGGGTCGGATATATTTTTCAGATTCGGATACGGATATCAGATATCCGTTTACCCGCATATTTTTTAAAATAATTTACAGTTTTTAGTTTGCTTATTTAAATAGTAAATATTAATATTGTTACTAATAATATGTTATATATTATTTAAAGAGATTAATTTCTCTAATTTTATATATTTGACATACAAAAAAATTATTTGTTGTAAAACTATTAATAATTTTATATTAATTATATCTAAATAAAATATTATAATTATTTTAAATTCAATCAATATCTGTTTAAGATCCGATCCTTTATCCGAAAATTATCCGTATCTGTTTAGTTAGGATATGGTTTTAAATTTTGCTATCCGTCCAATATCCGTATCCAGACTAAAAATATGGATCCGGATATGGGTTGAGCACTATCCGATCCGTTTTCACCCCTAGGTGAGAGAGAGTCTCCAAATAAGTCATTTATAGCTCATCGCAGAAAAACAGTGATGGATGTTGCCGCCGGGGGGAAGAAATTGAGATTATTTATAACAGTAGCTGTACATATGAAAGGTTAAATAATAAACAAATCTTTTGAGCAGAATTCAAAACAAAACAAGTGAATTAAAAAAGATTCCAAAGTGGTCATTCCAGAGAACAAATTGGCTAAGTCTTTTCACCTTCTTTGCAATGCTAATAATGTAAGAAGGTCATCCAAATGAAATTTATATATATAGGAAAAAGGAAGAGAGAAAAGAAAAATGAAAGATTGAAATCAGTAAAAAGACAGACATACCTCTCGAGGCATGAGAGTTTTGGGAATCACGCTGCACATAGACAATAACATGACATAAATAACTACTGAGAATTAATCTTAAACTACTTGACCAAATAACAAAGCTTCACATACCCAATGACATGCCTTCCACCATCATAAACAGCTCGGGAGACCAAACCCATCAAGCCAATACTCCCTCCACCGTACACCAGATCAATGTTCCTTGACACCTGAAACAAAACCAGCTAACTATTTCACACGAGAATAGATGTCACCTCGATCAACATTCTTGTGAAAGTAAAATAAACCCATGTCTTAGATTCTACAAATTCCCAACTTTTTGTTTGAAACTGATCAACTAAATCCATCTACGCACAGTTGGTTAATGCTTAGGGGATCATGGAGTAAACGCCAACACACATTATTGGAAACAATGAAGGATGGTAATTAAGATAACAGGATATGTGGGGCTAGAAAGAAAAGAGGTACCATGAGAAGACTCCAAAAATTAGTACAGAGAAAGGGTAGAAATTTGAGTCAGCTAGATAGGTATTGCGATGTGAGAATCAAACTCCACTAGTAAATGTGATAGATGAATTATCCATTATATAAAAAAAAAAGGCAAACATAAACCAAGCCAAGAAAACACAATGCCAAAAGCTATTTGAATGCTTAAAAAAAGGAACAAAATTTCCGATGGCAAACGCAAACATACTTCATATCAAGCAATACCATCATCACAAAAATTGCTTTAAGAAGTTGGAGAGGAATCCTTAGCATGCATACCAACTCACTGCCAAGCTCAATGGCACCATCGTGGTAGGTCTTCTTCTTCTCTTGGCTGCTTCCACAGAAGACACATATCCTCTTGAATCTTGATGGTTTCATCACTCTCCCTCTCCATTACTCTCTCTGTCTTTGTTGTGCCTTGCCGGTGAACGATGGCAAGGAGAGGAGCGGAGCACATACTGAGGGGTGGAAAAAATTGACATAACCCGGCTCTTAATCAGGTTCGGGTTTAGTCTAATCGGGTTCGGATCATAAAGTTAACCCGCGTAAGACAATTAGTTATCGAGTCGTGTTCGGATTTATACCACTGACCCGTTTGACCCATTTAAGTATACGGGTCGGGTCGGGTCAAGTCGGGTATACCCGCAAACCTGCAAACCCAATTTGATATATAATCTTAATATCAAATTCTAACCCTAATCCCCCGAGTCACTTACACGCGCGCACACGCACACACACACACACACAGCTCATCAAAATAAACCCTCGGTCGTAAGAAACCCTCGTCGTCTCTCTTCACTCCTCACGCCTCACGCCGTCGTCGCCCGTCAGATCTCCTCACGCCGTCGTCGCCCGTCGGATCTCCTCTCGCCGACGCTTCCTCACGCGAGGTCTAAGACTCTTAATCTTCTTTTGTTTGCAATTACTTGTCGTATTTCAGTTTTGGAACTTAGAACCCTATTGTTGGGTTCTTTAGCGAATGTTTAGTGGAAAATAACTTTGCTGATTTAGCTATAGCTTTTATACTCTTTTGTATCTTACAGAATGAGGCTTTGGTCGTAACTGCGAAGTATAACTTCCAATTTGATGTTGATACTCGATATCCCTCTCTTGCTTGGAACATTTTTGTCCAATATTCAGAATTTCTGAACCCACAAGCATGCGTATCTTGACTGCGAATCCATCTATTTAGTTTAGTTTTAGTTTAGTTTAGTTTAGTTTAGTTTAGTTTAGTTTAGTGTCCAATGCTTTTATGGTATCTAGATCTATAGGTGATGCATACATGAAACATGTCCAGTATAACCGGTTTGTTCTTTTCTTTGTTTTTGTCCTCAAATTTCTTATACATCTACTGCTAATACGTAGAGAGGCAGGGTCTGATTCTAATTGAACTTATCCATGAAAAGGGAAACAGTGAGAACAGAAGGGTTTCCCAAGTGGTAGGGGAATAAAGATGCCATAGGAGAAGACTTCATTTTGCCTTGGAAAGAGGCTTCAAAATCAAGGTTATTGAGGATCAAATCCATCATCTGGGATCATCAATTGCTCACTCTAAAGTTTTATTCCCCATTTCATTCTTCTGTTCTACCTCATTGGCCAGATGTGCTAAGACTCACCAAAGAGTACAAACCACTGAAAACGTCTTCCATAGAGGATTAAAAGAAAATAGACGATTTGAAATTCAAAAGAGGAGAAGAATAAATTTTGAACCCTAAGAGCAAGGCAAGAACAACTAAAACGGATATAAATACTAGATATCTTGTGAGACGAATGAGCACTTGTCTTCTCTCATCAACTCTCCTATTGCAGAACCCTAGAAAGTGAGAGCAGCAGGAATGAAGATACAGAAAAAGTCAAGACTGACACAAAAATATACTGGCAGTCACCTGTATCCAAATGTACTCTAAAACCAATAATAATATTGACGGTAATTATATTAGATCCGACTTGATCCGTTTATCTTTAACGGATTTGGATTCGAGTTGCACCTTATAGTGTTATCTCTCTTTCCCTTCTCATCCATAAGTTCTATTAGAATCAGACCCGAGTTATGTGGTGGACCAATATCACAGCATGTGTGCTTGGTTTCTTCATTTCATGTAATGATTAATATTTTATTGAGGTCATAACCTCGATGAAGTTCATGGAATGAGTTTACAAGATATCATCCAAACAGAGTGACATTAAATAAAGGTGAGCTTGCCAGTTGGGTCATTAGTTCCAGAGTTGGATTATAGGTTGAAGTCAGCTGACATATAGATACTTATTCTTCTTTTTTATGTGTGGGTATTACTTGTCAATACCAAGCACTTTGTGTTTTTCTTATTATTGGTTTCATGCGGGCATTCAAGTGCATATATATATATATATATATATATATATTCCAATTCCTAATTCCTTTTCTTACTTGATCATAATTTACTGAATATTGTAGTTGTTCATCTACAACCATTTTGTGTGCTAACTTAAGTTTTTGTTTTGCTTTACAGAAGACCAATGGAGGAAGATGCCAATGTAAGCTCTCTTAACAGAAGTTTTTAAGATGATTCTGAACTTTTTCATTATTGTATGCTAAATGTTCCTATTCTAAAAGGCGAAATAATAAAACATATTCAACCTCTCTGAGATAATGATGATTCCTTTTCTAAAAGGCACTTTGCATTTCCTTGTTCAAGCAATAGTTAAGATGTATATCAAACTAGTGTATCATCAAACTTGTTGGTAGCAAGAGCATTGGAAGCATCCTGTTGGTGTTGCACCATAGGTCTGCTGTACTTTGTCGTCATATAATGATTCTTTGGAAGCATCTTATCGGCATTGCTTTGCAAGTCCGTTTTTCTTCATGCCACTTTTATAGGATCACTCGCGCTGGAAGAACTCCTAGAACGAGAACCTATGGTGCTTATTAGGTTTCCTTTCCAACTGCAATTGTTTCTATGTATAGTATTTGATCTTTTGAAAATATATGATAAGTACGAACATGTTAAGGAGTAAATGCTATATATATTATAAATTCTATTTGCGATTGGTTGAGTTGCCTTTTTCTAATGTTAAATCATGAATCTGCGACTCATAGTGACATGTTGACATGTCTAAACTCTTTTATGACAGGGACCAAAGAAAGAAGAGGAGGAATTCAGTACAGGTCCCCTCTCTGTTTTAATGATGAGTGTTAAAAACAATACCCAGGTAAGAGGTTCTCTTGTAAACATGTCTATATGTGGGAAGGAAGTCATATCTGTTTTACAACTATATTATCTCCTTTTGCCTTAGTAGTCTGATTGAAATACAAGCCTCTTGAGCATTTATAGTTTCTCAGAGCTTGTGACTCCCTTGCTTTATTTAAGGCATATTCTTCTAATTATACTAGTTAAATGATATATAAAGTAATAGCTGACTGTTCATTGGATGGTCAGTTTATAAATTCAAACTAATTAGAAGTTGACCTTTTATTGTTTCATCAGGTGCTCATTAATTGTCGAAACAACAAGAAGCTTCTTGGCCGTGTTAGAGCATTTGATCGCCATTGTAACATGGTTCTTGAAAATGTTCGGGAAATGTGGACAGAGGTATATCAGAAACATTTTCTTTTTCTAGTTTTCTTGCTTTAGGATTTACACTTTGCTAAGATCTGTTTTACTGTTGCAGATACCCAAGACTGGTAAGGGTAAGAAGAAAGCTCTCCCCGTAAACAAGGATAGATTCATTAGCAAGATGTTTCTCCGAGGGGACTCGGTCATCATTGTTCTTAGGAATCCAAAGTGAGGATCCACTTTTCTCTCATACCAACTCATCTCTTGGGATCGCAACGATGATGTGTATCTGTTCTTTTTTTGGGACTAATATGATGGTTATCTGTAGTCGAGATATGAGTGACCTGAAGTCTACTTCATGTTTTCTGTTGAATGATGTGCCCTATGTCTTAGAGCTGTTCACTTCGACATTGATATCGACACTGATGCTAGAAAGTATTGTGACATAATATTCACGCTTCTTTGGATTTAATAGGCGGTCAATTTTTTAATTGTTTTATGGTATTGACTTCTATCGTAGCTATCAATCTACTATACATATCGATCAATCCACTATACATATGAAGTTATTTCTCAAGCAGAACTCTTTCGTCGACATAGTTAACTACGTCACTTTCACAATGTTGACCATGTAGAGAAGCAGGTTGTTCTGTGTCTTGATATAAGTTCCGAGTATAAGGCAAGTGTATCAGCTTCCTCTGTGAAGGGACAGCTTACATGGGCTAGATTAGATTTAAGTTTGCACATATTGGTATAGGTGTCAATCTACCTCACCCTAAACTTAAAAATTCCTCTCTCAAATATCGGCTCTCTTCCTCCTCCATTAGACTAAAGAGTAACGAGGCATTCATTATTTCATTAGTATAACGAACTTTAGTGCATCAGCTGTCTTCCTCCTCCAGCGAGAAGTCCGGCTCGGTTGGCTTCTTCAGTGACTTAACTTGGCCGTGGCCGCATGCCGACCTTTTCTCTCTTTTACTCCTTTTGCTTGCTGCCAGCCGCGCCACAAACACCGCTGCCCCGGGCGGCCCCGAGTCTACCACCTCTCTCTCCTTGCTGCAACGTTCTAAAAGGCTGAGCTCCACCGACGTCCTCCGCCGCTTCTGCCGCCGCCACGCCGCCTGTATGAAGCATGTAGCCCATGTTCGCCATTGGTATGAATAGTACCTGAACTTATGTCGGAGCTGCTTGCTATGAAGCCGTCGAAACTGCGACGCGACGAACTTGAGATCCTCTGCGACGAGCGCAAACGCCTCGACGTCGGTCACCGCCTCAACCGTGCGAGTGGATGACGGCAATGCAACCGTCGGTCGTGGGTCAAGCGCCCACGTCAGTAACTCCTCTCCGCAGAACTCACCGGCGCCGATGCGGCAGGAGTTGAAGAAGCCGGTGCGGCCGCCTTGAGTGGTGTAGGAATCAAGACAGCCACGGATGATGAAGAGCATCTCGTTGACAGGATCGAGCTCCCGGACTAGGGACGTCCCCTTGGTATACAGAGCTGGCTTGAGTCGTTCACAGATAGCTTCCAACATTCTCTCATCCATTTCGTCGAACAGTGGTACCTGCTCAAAGAAAATGTATGGAATATTTATGAGAAATTTATCATCATGAGAGAGAGAGAGAGAGAGAGAGAGAGAGAGAGAGGAAAAATGGATCAATGCATACTCTTCTAACAAGATCAACACAAAGGTGGCGCTTAATGTCCCTGCGAAGATCCTTTGGCAGTCCTTCGAGCAAGGCTTCTTCGTCTACTCCTCTGGTTGCAACCCATCTGTACTGATGATACCTTCTCACACACTGCTGCAGCTCTGGAGGTAGCTGCCTATGATGCATCCATTGCTCCGTGTCAGTCCTCTTTATCCTCCATTCTTCGAGTCGGATCATAGTTGATTGGAGATAAGACTGCCAAACATATAAAATACGATTATGGGTCAACTGGTTATCTAATAGTTCCTTCGGTACAAAAATAAGCATCAAACCTGAGTTAGAACCTTAGCATATTCTTTTTTTTAATATATAACATATATAATCAGATACAGTTTTATCATTTCCCTGCATCAAGTAGATTACAAACTAGTCCGTGAGGAAAAATTTACCTGCATATTGCCAATGAGCAAGCCAAACAGCACCAAACCGAGAATGGCGATGATAATCGCGAAACATATTTCTCCTATGAAGATGCTTGTAGAGAGATTCTGGCCCAAACAGCTGCAAAGTTTTGATAAGAAATCATAAAATTTCGAAATAAAAGTTTGTACTCGGAGCAAATTGAAATAATTACCTCAGGTTCTTCAATCCCCACCAAAAGCAGTAGAAGTACTTCTGGATAAATGGCGATGATGTTACGTTAAAGTTCAAAGCCTCAGCGTAGATTCCAAACTGATAGAAATTGTTATTTGGATCACATAAATTCGTTATATTGCTTGACTTATACCACCTATTCCTATTACTGCCAATTCTACTGCAGTCGAAGAATGGATATTGGCAAGATGGGCCATCAAGACGGCAGACCTCTCTCCAGCATGATTCCTGGCGATCAACTGACAGGAGATACCACACTGCTCCTAATACCTGAGAAATATTAGGGGAATTAAGGAAACACAATAAAGATGATAGATCAATCTTTACTATTATAAAGTATGTTACTCTTTGGCTAACTAATATATTTATAAAGCAGATAACAACTACCACTTCATTAGGCATGCATATTTTTTTATTATATGATGGATTTACATGGTTTCATTATTGGAAATTGTTTGATGTAGCGGGTGCTCATAAATTATAATCATCTACTGTATCAACTAAACTGTTAAGATCTATCAAAAGAAAAAAGGAATCAATTCGATGCGAAAAACAAGTTTGCTCTACTTACATGGCTTGCAAGCATGTATAATATGAGGTTGTATGCAGCTCCTGCCCATGCAGTTTCTGTAATGACTCCAGTCGTCATGACAATCTGCTTTGAGAGTGGGAAGATCAGGAAAAGCCTTGTTAAATATTGGAAGATGATGGTAAAGCGTAGAAGGTTGCGTTCCTTTGTCAGTGTAGATCCCTTAAGGTTAGGAACCACAAACCATATCAGAAACTGCAAGGAAAAGGAGATGAGGATTACCTTCTTTCACTGTTATAGCACAGACTGAGAAGGAAAAGAAAAGGAAATTCTAGTTTAAAGTCATGCAATGATTCGGTTAATATAATCCGGTTATCAAACGAGTAATCAAAGTGGAAGTGTAACTGTAGGATTATAAAGGACTAATGGCTGTGACGCAGAGCATCTCCTCTTAAATGAAGCAGGTCATAGAATTAGCCAAATCACCCAGATTGGATTCTCTCTGTGCTCATGTTTAGTCCTTATCATATAAAATTTTGATCCTTCTACATCACCTCGATTGAGGTGCAACATAAGGGGTGCAACATAAGGGACCTTGATATGAAAACTGCTCATAGGTTTTAATGCAAAACGAGTTATATACAGTATTGTTAACTCCTTTGCATTGTTCCCCGACTCAGAATCGTACTGTTATCTCTTCACCAGGTATTCAGAAAAAAGTTTTAACTAGATGTCTTTTTTACTCAATTATCTGAACATCTAAGAGAAATCTGTTTCCTAAAACATGAAAATGAAAGAGAAGAAAATAGTATTACTTCAAGTTGAAAGAATGATAGATTCGCGAAATTAAACGAAGTATTGTACCTGTGGTAAAGGCAGTGCAGCAAGGAGATCAAGCCAAAAGTTCTTGGATAGATACCTCGAAGAAATCTTGGAAGGATCAATAACAAGCTCACCTCTCCCAAACACTCGTGAGGATGGAGCAACAAATGCTGTTCGAAAGCGAACAAAAATCTGGATTGCATAAAATACATCCGCTAGCGAGCGTACTAGTGTGAGAGATAATGCATTTGAAGTGTGCATGTCAATACAGTTCATCTGTTTGGTTCCAGGCAAGTAGAAAAATAAAGGATCCACAAAGAGCGAAACGAGGCATGAGACGAGAAAAATCTTGTTCCAGCGATGAATTATATGCCCACGAGGGTCGAAGAGCTTCTTTTTGACATGTATCAGAGACTCGTAATCCTCAGAGAAGACTCGAGACAGTACTTTCTCTTTGAAGGATTTGCAGGAGTTCTCCGGGCTGACCTTTGACGTCGACCCACTTTTCCTTGTTCCTTCAGTATTATGAGTTTTCTTGGTTGAGTAACTTGGACTGCATCTTGCAGATTGTGCCACTTCAACATCATCTCTAAATCTGATTCATGCAAGAAAATGTAGAGAATTCTAGTTGTCATAACCTTTGACTATAAATCTCTGAAACTATAATCTATGCTGAACTTAAATATTGAAAGAATATGAGAAAAGAAGAGGTGCTTGCTTGATTTAGAAGAATTGATTAATCATCAGTTTTCTTTTTGCATTAACGAATGAACTAACATGGCAATGAACTTGAATCATGGAAGAAAGTTTCTTGCCGTAAGGAATCCTCGTCAATGATAGAACTCGTACAAGACTGAACTAATGATATGTATTGCAGATGAAACAACTTTAGAGAAACAATTCCAACTCAGACAAGAAGAATCTACAACATTAACCTTAATGAAGAAAAGTAGCCATTCCATATGCTATTACTGATAAATTGAGAAAGCTGACCTCACAGATCTCAAACTATTGTAACCCATGGCGCGCTGCGAAAACTCTTCTTCTAAGGCACCATTCAGTTGTTCTAAGGTCTGGAATATATGTATGGAACAAAGGTCTTCAGAGAGGGACAACAACCGAGTGCTCAGCCTTAAGAATCACAAAAGTTCTAGAATAACTACTTTTTTAAAAGATCTTGTGAGTAGAACTGCCAACTTGCATTAAAGGCACAAAAGGTCCCTCCTCCGGGATCTGAAACATACGGCAGCCTCATGTGGCTATGACATTTCCAATCTTCTCTCCTTTAAAGCACTTTTAGTACCATTCACTATTCTTCGTCTTGCTTGCATGTAATCATATGCTCCTCAGTATGTATAGCTTTTCAAGTAATATGAAATTTCAAGGAAATATTGGAAGAAATGTTATTAATTGATGATAGATTGGGTAATTATGAATTGGAGAATATATCAACAAAGTATGATGAAATACCGAGAGACTAGCTATGATATATTGTACTCATGACATACAAGTGATCTAAAATTATTCAGCACTAATCATATATGCTCCCAGCTGTACTAATCCAGATTCTGTTGAATTTCAAACAAACTTTATTCTTCTGCTATTCCATTCATTATCTATTATCCGGAAAGTTTGTACCTTTTTGCATGAATAAGCTGATGAGCGACGACTTTAAAAAATGAAAAAGGTAAAAATAGAGAGAATTTAATCAGGTTTTGGACTACCTGAAACACCCAAGTTTCAATCATGCCTCTAGTGAATTGTGGAGGATATTAACACCTACGAAAGTAAAAAAAATTTCTTCTGGTTCTTATTTGTCACAAGATTATTTACATTGACAGGTATCATTGAGAGCCAAGTATGAGTGAGAGGTCACCCTTGTTTCCTTAGCTGCATACAGCATGAAGCATGTGAATCTTTTTTCTCTTTTCCATGGTGCCAATTTGTCAATTGCAATTATTAAAGCTATTTTGTTTTCATGCAACCATGAAATAATTTCTGACTTCTGATCAGTATTAAACAACTTGTCTTCACACCAGCCGTCAATAGCTGAAGTAGCACTGGGGGCACCTGTACTGAACTTTGTTTGAGAAGTCAATTCTTATTAGGGTTCATTACTTAGATCCATGAACTGTTGTTTATTTTCACCTATTCCCTCCTATTTATTACTTGTAATATTTTAACTCCTCCAACTATCCACCATTTCTCACCCTCTTGTCCACGTAAAAAGAAAATATTATATGGCGACAAAAATTAATATGGTAACTAAGAAAAAAGACAGTTGAAAGAGGTCAAAGTATCACAAAAAATAGATAAATAAAATCAATTTGAAAAATGAATAATTGTTCAAGGAGTCTAAGCCTCTAAGGTGCAACCACTTGAAGGCTACACCGATAATTACAAACAAAAAAGCACTAAAAGTTTGATGAGGCATACAGTTCATCTACTTTGGTAACATTTACTTGTAGGAACTTGGTTCCCATAAAAGCAAAGCTCAGGTTATTCCCGAAGGCTATAGGAAATGTCTAATGAGTAACGACTCAAATGATTACATATTTCCAACAATATGAGTAGTACCCCAATATAAATACATCATCACTGTCAGAACCAAATCGGAAATCAAAGAGTAAGATGACACATATGCTCTTTTATTAGAATGACTCAATAGATTTCCTCTATTTGAAGCATAATACAAACTAAGCTCATATGATTATGAAAGTAAACATTTCTCTGCTGTACAATGATTTCTTCAATATTTTTGCCACTAATGAATGTACAATAAATATTGTTGTAACATCAAAGAAAGGACCATTTTCTTGCTCAGGAAAAAAAGCATCACACAGTGACCCATTTAATCTCAACCTGCATCATTCCGTTCCTCGAGTTTATTAAATGGTATCTTTCGCTAATGCGTCCATTATTCACAACATCTGACAATCTGATATCTACATGCCCAAGTGATTCCTATGGTAAACCAAAAGGCATAAAAATAATAAGTCGAAGGAACGGAAAGAGAGAAAAAACAGATATCTGACAATGTCCTGACCGTAGTGTGAAAGCTGAAACCTCTTCGTCTGCTGATGACTTCGATATGAATCTTATCATTCATAGGGGCCTCTTCTAACATGAATTGGAACTCTTCGTTCCATCTTGGAGCCCTGCTTTTCTTAATAACCTGAAAATTAGACCTTTAGAAGTTGACAAGCAAAATCAAAAAGATCATAAGGTGGCAGGACGAGACTATTGCCAGTTGAGAAACAGTATGCAAACAGCTAAGGTAATGTTTAGGTTTAATCCAAGTAACAAATAAATGATGTAGAAACACAAATAAAGTATGTAGCAAATGAGAAGATATCTTGAAGTAACCAAGAAACATGCTTTACAGATGGGAAGCTACTGTCTGTGTGTAAGTTCATGACTGGAAACTTGGAGAAGTTACAAATGGCATAGAAAAACATCATAGAAATGCAGAAATAGCCTAACAATTTTTTTTAAAAAAAAATTAGCTCCAAAAAATAAGCATAATTTTTATAAGCAGAGGAACAATCAAATCTTCTGAACAGAATACTTGAGTCTGAACTAGGTAGCACAAACTTATTAGACATAAGAATGAATCCTTCAAGATTTATGTCAAAACTAAAATGTGATTGTACTATCAAAGAAACAGTAAGTATTCTAAAAATTGTTGCCCAAAAAATATATCATATTTGGACTTAAGGTGGTGCAGCAAAATTAAAATTTCATCCCATCTTTTGATATGCAAATTCTTTCCTTATTTCAAATTTCAAGTCTTCGAGAGAAGTTATTTCTCTATATTTCTGCACTTGTAGGGGAACTAATAATGATGATCTCCACTAGTAAACTTCAAGATATTAGATCAGGAAAATCTGCTTTGGTATAATGTATCTTTGAACAGTGATTACTATTTCAAAGAATAGTCACTATACCTCTTCTATAAAAAAAAGCAAATTTAAGAAGTTCAAAATTCAGCATAAGTATCAATTGGTTTATTAACACAAATAAATGGAAGTGCACCTTAGTTTTCTTCTTTTCTCCTCTAAATATAACAACGGCATATGGGTTATTGTGATGCTTGCCTTCAACATCTTCAGCACCCTCTATTGTCACCAACAATACCCCGCCATTAGATGATATATCGGGGTAATCCTGTTTAATGCTATTCAATTTGCTGTCTCCATTTAGAATTCCACTGAACCTGCCATTCTCCTCTTTGAAAGGATCAAATGTCAACTCAACTACAAGCTTTCCTCTGTTCTTCTTATTATGTGGATCGTTTGGATTCAGATTTTTAAGAAGATCAAGAGTAAATGATTTAGTCTCATGAGGAGTAAGCAACCGAAGAGGAACTACTTGCATGCCCAACTTATCATGCATCTTCACCTGTGAAATCACAAAAAATATTAAAATTATGAACACCATTTAGTCCTTGGTAGGTAATGCATTAAGGGTATCTAGCAAAAACAATATAAACATGTACAGGTAGAAAAAGACTTCAATATTCAGGTTATCTAAATCAAATATCAGGAAAGCTTACATCATGTATGCTTGTTCAACATTTCAAATAATAACTTGAAAAAGGAAAATAAATGAAAGAAGGCAAGATGCCTACAGGAAGCTAAACCTTTTCCCAGTCGTAGACATGAAGCTCAAGAACTTGAGTCTCAGGATCTTTCACGATAAGCTTAAACTGTTCATTCCATTCAGGATTCAGATTACTCATCTTTATTGAGGTTTTGTTTGACGGTAATCTCTCACCACTCAAACTGAATTTGACATATGGATCAGATTTACCAAGGAAATCCATCTTAAGGAGATTCAGTGCCCGAATGATCTTCACATGTAATATGCCAACAGGTTTCTTTGTAGCTCCACTACAAAAAGAGGACATCAAGTCATACAATGATGAGTAGATTGAAAACTAATCCATGTGAGAAGCATAAATTTAAAGCCCACCAACAACTAAAAGACATGATCTTTATAATGGAGAACGACCTCTCATTGGTCAAATGACTTGTCCTACACACTGTAATGAGCAAGAAAATAGTCTACACGAGTATGAAACTGAAAGTTATAAGGCAATTAAAATGAACTTATCATAAACTTATTTTCTCTGACAGTAGTAGTTATGCATAGAAGAATTTCATACTAGAAATATAGCAGAACAAATAGTATATAAATTTCCATTAGAGACACTGATAACATGTTCGTAGCAATCATTATTGTGGAACCTCACCTAGAATCATCTAGAATAGGTACTTCTAGGACTTTAGGCCAATGATAGAGAATTGAAATTTCTGCCGCAACTCTATCCTGTCATGGAATAATATCATGAGAATCAGTTACTTTGATAACAAATACCATCAAAATATTCTGAAGAATCATGGAAAAGAATCTATTTCACCTACATGCATAAGCCAAGAACTTCAAAGTTCAAACTACATTGCTACTTTGCTAGTTCATGTAGATTCCCTTCCTTGGCTAAGAGGCAGACTTTTGTGGAAAATAACAAAAGCAAAAAATTGATGATAGTGGTAGAGGGAAAATTTAATGATGGCAGAGAAGATGACATGATATTTGACTACTAGTTAAACTAAAATAAGTAAGCCAATTCGATCAGGAGTTTAACGGTCATGAATGTCAAGACTAGCACAATATGAAAGTGAATTGTTACAATCCCTTTGATGTATAAAATGCATCAAGGGTAATATAAGAAGGATAACATCTCATCTATATACTACCCTTTGAGACCATGAAAAGAACAACAGAAAAGAATCAGAAAGGAAGGTGCACATGAAATAAAAATTAGGAAGAGCTAGCGAAGATCCTCTTTCTGACATCATCACTAGAAACTATCAGTCAGGAATAAAATTGACAAAAGTTGTTCTCAAAACACAAAAACCTGTAAGATCTGAAATGAACTTTTTATTCAGTGATCAAAAGTACCAGATATATAAATATGGATTTTTCAGGAGTAAATTGTTTTTCTTGGAAAAAAATAGATCAAAATTTTCACTTACAGTTACTGTATCATATCAGTGCAAGAAATTGAACCAGACTGAATAATTCTCAATTGCAACTACTCACGTTAACTTATATTCAATTCAAAGGGAGTATGTGTTCTCATGGTTATCCAGACAAGGGTATACTGACTTCCAAAAGTATTATCTTCTCATGACAACCTAAAGAATAACATCATTTCCAGTACAATGACATATGAATACGTTATAAGACATGAGGACAGTGAATCCTATGATCAGAAAGGTTTATTTAAACAAAAACACTTGGAAGAAAGAAAAAGGAAGGTCAGATATGCAAATTAATTGGCCCAATAGATTAATCTACTCAATATATTGAAATGTACCCCTGCTCTGTATCAATTCCAGAAAAAAACTACAATGTAATGATTCCTTCTTCAGACTTCACTAGGAGCATGAAAAAAAAAATTTTGTTTGGTTCTTTGCCAAACACTAGACATCTAAGAACATGGAAAAAAATTCTGTAAGATGCAAAACATGGGTTTACTTTTCCTCTTGTCTGCACTTAACATCCTTTCCTTTCTTTTGCCTCTGTCCCCACCTTAAAACAGACCAAATGTGCAGTATTAAGATTATAATCATGAGTCACCATACATGAGGGAAGCTATATGCAGTATGCAGTTATGCACAAATAAGTTCCATGAACAACAGGTCCAAAGGACATTATAGGAGAACGTACATTGAAATCTGAAGAAAATATAGTACCATCCCAACTTCAAAAGTCATTATCATAATCCATTAAACTAGTTTTATCATTAAGGATACAGCATAAGAACTTCTACTCCATTTTCATTTGCTAGGAAATTTGAAGTCCAATTCGACCAAAACAGAATTCGATAACAAATTAGACCTGAATAAACTGATACAAGCCAGGTATTGCCATGATATCTCCACCCAATAATTTGAATCCACAGTCAAAAAATGGCTGAAATAATATAAATGAAGTCAGGACATATTAATGAAACATCATATATTCATATTAAATATTTCCGCTAGAAAATGATTTAACTTCAATTACCTTTTCCATCAGTGATATACTCAAGTTAGAAAAGCATGGAAAGCTTGGCACAAGTGGCTTTAAAGTGACACGTGGTGCCAACGATATTTGTAAATCTGTTAGCTGGAAACACGACAGCTCTATATTAGCAAATGTAATATGTTTGATCACTTATAATGACTTAAATCACATCCAACCTGCACTGGCACTTTCAAACAGAATAACTTAAAAACCACAATGATATTTGTAGTGCTTGCCCATCGAACTGCAGGCTCAATAACTAGCTCCTTTTCTTGAACTTCATACACCTTAACACCTGTTAATCAACAATCTCCAATTACTAGTAAATATACATGTGCAAACAATTTACCATGCCAAAATTTTATCTGCTCTAATCTTCAATTTGCAGCAAGGTAATTTGCTTAGACATGCAATAGATGAAAATATAATTGCATCGAAATAATAGATTTAGGTTTAATATAATTGCATAGAAATAACAGAGTTAGTTTTAATATAATTGCATAGAAATAACAGAGTTAGGTTTAATATAATTGCATAGAAATAGCAGAGTTAGGTTTAATATAATTGCATAGAAATAACAGAGTTAGGTTTAAGTGAGTTTAACGTGTTCAGAAAAGAACTGACTTTGAATTCTAAAAGTAAAGTTGTATTTCAATAATAAATAGATGTCTTTCATACTATTAAAACTTACTTGGAAACTGTGATATTCAAAAATCAATTAGGTGATTTAAGTAATGAGCCAGAATTTAGTTGCCAAGCTGGTCAACCAAAAATCTTGTAGATTTTTACCACCCTAGATGACTAAGCGTGTCTCCTTAAAGAGAAGGGATCATTTAAACGTTGACAAATATTGAGAGATAAAACTTAGAGCCTTGTGAATTAGATGCATCTCACATTATAAAATTATTCTAGTCTTAATTCATGTCTTTCTCTTCTGTTTTCTGATTAAAGATTCATGTCTTTACTTAAGTAGGTACATCTTTCAAACTGAACTCATAATTACTTGTTCTCATTCATAAATCTTCAATAGCTTTCTACTTTGTAATTGGTTTCACTTTTGGTGTTTGTTATTACTAATTAGTGTCATACCTTGGTCATTCAAACATATATTTCATTATTGATAAAGATATATTCGAACTTAAACTGAATTGTCAATAAGCTTATTTCATGATTACATGCCCCTCATTTATTTATCCAAGGCAATACATGTACACTTATCTGTATAACTCTCTGTTATATCCCTCGACAACATCTCTGAAAGAGTGATTCTCATAAACATTTTTCAATCAAATTATCTTGCAATTTTTGTATACTCTCTATATGGGACTACTTATCATAAAACTTAAATAGTGTCAATATTTAGTCACTGTTTGCTACATCCTTGCAATATATTTAAATAAATCCAATGAGAACACACATACAAATCAAACATGCAATTGTTGACATCCTTATGTAGGGAAACCTTTCACTGCCAAAGCAATCACAAGTTAAATAGATGTACTTCCAAAACAGGAACACAAACCTTGAATAACAGGTGGAAGAGTACCAAGTGTTAGATGGTCAAATTCGATTGATTGTATCCCATATTTCCCAACATATTGAGCGAATATTAGCTCTATTGTGTTTTTTATCGTATTGCATATTGCCTGTAATAACAAAAAAAAAAGGGATATTATGGCAAGGGAAACTAGGTTAAGTATTTGTCAATCCAAATAAATGCTAGAGAACATGTAATCTCCAAAGCAACAACATAAGTTCAAATATGCATGTGCCAGAAAACCCATATGGAGTTTGAGAAAACCTTATCCAAGTAAGGCCACATATCAAAAACAAATCTATTGAGCCAATCAACCTGCAGAAGTAATTGAAGAGTATAAATAATTAGTTAATTATCTTATGCTAAAAACACTGCAGTTGGTACAGTGTTTTGAGGAATCTGTATTTGGAAAAGGTAAGCTATGACGAATGGAACTCACTCGGTCATAATCAGGATTCTTCACCCACAGTGGAATCTCAGTTAGAAGTTTATATAATGTCTTTGAATCTAACTCCTGCAGGGGTCTAATAATCAAATCCTGCAAAAGTTAGTCACAAGGAAAACAAAAACCAACAAATATTAGCATATGACTATATCATTGGTTCATATCCATAAGCAAGTAACTAGTTCTATGAGTAGAATGATTGGCTAATCTTTAGTCTCAGCTAATTAACAAGAATGCAAAGGAAAAAAAAGGGAAAAAAACAGACTACTTGTATGGAACAATATCAACATCAGCACAGTTCACAAAGGTGTCTAAATCACAGTATAAATTTCATCTGTAAGTCAATGATAAATGCCTTTGGCCAGAAAACGCATGCAGCCCCACCATTATAAATGCGTCGATTTTAATTTGGAAAATTCCAAATCGTAATCATATAGGCATCAGTAATCCCATAGTTGAGAAACGAATAATGACTCATAAAAATAAATTAGCAATAACCCTAAGAGGACAGTCTGTCTTATCACGAAGCCATATTCAACAAGCAAAACCTCACAACCGATCAAACAACAATCAATTGATTCAAAAAATTATCGACCAATAAAAAAAGAGAACCAACACCACCACCAAAAGACAGAGAAGATTTAGTTTTATTAGATTTCAATCACATTCCATCAAAAACACCAAAAATCTTTCTGGGTTCTTTCTGACACCCATAGAGCTACGATTTTTAGAAAGATTCTAATCGAAAATAGCAAATGGGTAATCTCACCGTAACAACATCTCTGGGCCGGAAGTATATGAAGATGAAATAGCCCACCAAGATCCCAATCGGAAGGCCAAATCCAAAACCGATGATACCCAAAACAGTGCTCACGACACCCATCTCCGCCGATCCAAAACAGCATGAAATCGAGATCGTTGAGAGATTAAAATAGGAGGAGAAGAAGAAGAAGAAGAAGAAGAAGAAGAAGAAGAAGAAGAGGAGGAGGAGGCAGGTGGGCTTATGTGGAAATGTCAAAAAAAGTGAGGAGGAAGATGGAAAACTCCGCCCCGGCAAAGAGCAGGCTTCCACATTATAACCGCCAAAACTTCGGTCTCGATTGTTTAAGTAGCGACTTCGATTCTCGAACCCGAGCCGGTTCTTGATTGGAATTACGGATTTGCCACTAGCACATATTTTGGGGAAAATATAATTTATAACTCAAAATTCAGAAAAAGTGACTCCTCCTTTATGATTCTAAGTTTGCCTGATGGATTTTAGTTATTATGTAATAAGATACCAATATTTACTTTTTATTTTACAGTAACTAATTAAAAAATAAATAAAAGAACCAATGATTTCATATAAATTAAAACTATAAGAGAGTTTGGTGAAAAAAATAAAAATTTTAAAAAATATTTTAAATATTGTACTAACTACTACCAGGAGTAAAATATATTTTCATTTTCTTTTCTTTTGATAATTTTCTCCTAGGAAAATTATCTATTCTCACCTTATATATTTTTTTTATTAACACTCTATCTTTAAAATTTTTATAATCTCACTCTTTATTTTACTCTATAATTTTTATATAACACTGTAAGGTTTATATAATTCTACTAATTAAATTACAAAAATACTTTTTAATTTCTTTTTATCTAGTCCGACCCTAACTAAAACTCTTTTTAGCACACCCTACAATGAACATTAGTTGTAAGACTTTAATTCTAATAGAATATTCTTTTGTTGGTACCTTTTTACTTAAAAATAGCTTGATTAAATTTATTCAGGATTTTATATAAAAATATGAGAAAAATAGGGTGATCGAGATGCAATTAATAAAAAAAAGATAATAAAAATAAGAGTGTTATATAAAAAATTTCTCTTTTTTTTTTATATTGATTACCACCCTTCCTATGACATGAGCTTTAAAAATAGGGAAAAGAAAAAAGAAAAGCTTTTCTTAACTTCGAATCAAACCTATTTAAAATCAATTGCTTTGCTTTGTGTCTAACAATCTCTTAGCTATCTTTCTCGGAATATTCTGAGGAAGGAGTTCGTTTTTAGTCTTTAATGGTGGAAATAGTACAAGTAGAAGTCGTATTCTAGTGTTATATTGAGGTGTGCAAGTATATCCAATGCAAGACTTCTCTCTTTCTAGCTAAGTTTCCCATAAATAATTGAAAAGGATGTACGCCAAGAAGTTGCTCTCATAGATGGGATTTGTTTGTAACCAATTGATTTTATTTTAAGATATATTAAGAATCCAAGAGTATAATTTTTATTTTATCTTTTAAAGAATAATTTTCGAGTTGATAAGTTATTCTAGTTTAGCAAAAACATACATATTAGCCACCCACTCTAACTAATATTAGTTGAGAGGATGAGATAAATGGAGCTTGCAACATGAATTACATGATATTGCTTCAAAGATAAGAGTTTGACTTGGTGTTCAAATTAGTGGGTGTGGAAAATTTTAGGAGTTTATTTGAGCAGTCTATATATTATGTTGACATTTGCTTTGCCTTGACTTATTTGAATTAGAGAACTTTATCAAAGATATTCTATGCTTTATCTTTATTAGTGTTCATACCTTGTCATACTGATATTTATTATCTGACCATGTATATATATATATATATGTGTGTGTAAAATGACTTCAATATATTTGAGTAAATTTTTTTAATGTTAAGGTAAAATTAATAGGGCAATTAGATTCTAAGATCAAATGAGAAGTATTTTAGGTAATTTAATTTTTAACTTCAAAGATAATTGAATAAAAATAAAACATTGATGGAATGATAAATATTTATATGGTAAGGTGTGAGTGATAATAAACGCAAAACATTAGTGTTTTTGATAAGTTTTGCAGGTAATAATTAGATTTGATAGAGAAAAGAAAGAAACTTAATATTAGCAAACCATGATAAATTATTTGCTTTCTTATATATATATATATGGAGTTCACCAACTAACCCTAATGACTCAAAGAGGTTAGCTTGCGTATGGAGCAATTAAAGTTGGAAAACTCTCCACTAAATAAACCTTCCAGGTATCAAAGATAATTTAGCACAACTAGGCTTTGAAATATTTGCCAACTTATTTTCTTTGGAAATTTAATGCAAACTTCTTCTTTTTTTTAAGAAGAAAGGCAGATTCACTGCTTACATAGTCCTAACCACAACGGGTGCAAATTGATTAAAATAACAAAGTCTTTCGTTAGTTGAGGCATATACTCGGAGCCACCCGTACGCAAATTTTATTAAATAGAAATACTACCAGCTGGCTTGCATCATTAATTATGAAAGCAAAGAAGTATAGATCTAAAGAATTGCAAACTAGTTATATGAACCTATTGAGCACTTCTCCACAAGCATCGCTTATTTGGGCCTAATTCGGCCAGACTCCAACTATTATGAGCTTAGTTGCACTGGTCATCTTGAAAATAAAGCTTGCACAATTGGGCCAACTTTGAAGATGGGAGTACTGAAATTATGTGCACACTGCGCACTCGTAAATATTTTTAAGTAATTCAACTGCCTAAAAATGCAGATTTGATGTGAGTCGAGATGATTTCGATCATACCCGACATAAAATTTTTAAGAAATCCTAAAATTTGTATAGTTACAATCAGAGCTATCCGATGAGCGCATCGAATATCATAACTAAATCGACTCGCACTACATTTCAATGTATGTGTTGGATGCTGAGGCCATGTTCTACTTAACATGTTTATTATAGAATTAAGGAACAAGGTGAGGAGTTTTGGTCGTTGGGTGACGGCAAGTCAATATCTTACTTGGAATAATAATATTTATCGAGGTAATTAAATCCTTCTTTCTCTCCCACTGTGAAAGCGCGCTCATGGGAAAACTACTGCTCTTCTAGAGGGACTTGAGGCTTTGTTGGGTCTTCTTCGACTCCACTACTATGGTCAAAGTAGTGAATGGTATGAATACTGACTCAAACTGGAGGATACACTCTCTCATACTTGAACGTAAAAGATGTCTAGCTATTCTAACCATCAGTTTCTATTTATTATAGCAGCATATGCAACAATATCCAAGTCTATCTCCTTGCTAGCATAGGATTATCTAATGGCTTCACAAAGCTTTGGTCTTACCAGTCTACTATCTACAATTAATGGCTTCTCTTGGCCATTAGACTGGCTGCAGATGCACTTATTTCAAATTCCAGATGATCAATTAACAAAATCTAGATATCTTCTGTTCACCTTAATGAGCCAAATTGTTATTCCAATATCCTCGGGCCGGTTAAATTCACAAGCATTCAAGTCAAATGATTTTTTTTCCAGGAAAATTGCCAGAGATATCATTCATTCTTAATATGTATTTTTAAGTCTGATACAAAGATGAAAGCAAAAAATAATTTAAAAAAATCTCACAATTTGCAGCAAGAGGTCTAACACTTAGCATCAGTGGTTCTATTAAACTCAGATAGGAACCAAATTTAACCCGAAAGAGTTCACGATGTCCAGCAGTCCAGGGTCTGAATCAAATCCAGGACCTTGGCCTGATCCCGTATCATGGCCGGAATGATGGCACTGCATAAGGCTCAACTCCTCTCACTGGAGGTGATCAGGAGGCAATCGATCGAGAAGCATCTATCTCTGAGGAAATAGCGAGATCTAACGGTATATGTTCAGATCAGCATCATTCAAGTCAAATGTCGCCAAAGTCCAAGGAGCTCTTCTTGAATCTTGACTATGACCAAAGTGTTGCTTTAAATGTAACTGTCATCTCTCAAGACGGATTCGGGACGCCATCACTAGCTCCTCCTGGTTGACCTGTGGCCACGAAACCGGAGAAGGGTTTGAAATCTAGTGTCATTTTTTGTTCTCACCCTGGAATTTTCCCCTCGGATCATTTGAAAGGGTCTTCTTCTTTTTCTCAAAAACTACATAGAAAATTTTGACTTTCCTTCTTCTTCTCTCCTCTATTTGTAACGACGTTCCTCTTCCTTTGGATCAGAGAAGGGGTTTTGGTTTGGGTTTTAGAGAACTAGAGGCAAGGAGATGAATTGGGTCAGCCGAAAGATTCATCTTTACAACGTCACCATGGGGCTATACATGCTCGATTGGTGGGAGCGCTGCCTCTTTAGTATCCTTCCTCAATATCTCCATTTGGGTTTATTACTTTGTTTCCGATTATCTATAAATGCGAGGATTAAGTTCCAAAGAGTTCTAATTCAGCGAGTCTTAATTGCATCTTATGCTATATTTGAGGTTTCTTAACTTCAGTAGATATGCTGATGCTTGTTTTACTTTGGTTCATATGCTACAGTGGCTCCCAATTTGCAAATGGGTTCTATGGAAGGTGAATCTGTTTCCAAGTTTAGATCTTTTGAATGTTCTATCTACGCAATTGATGTTTTATTTCAGCTATCTAGATTTCAATCCTTATATATACTGCATGGTTTTCTTTTATACTTCAGAGTATCATCTTCTAAGGCAGTAATAAAACTCAAGAATATGCAAACTGTTATCCTTTATTATTTTAGTTTTACATATACTGATTGGCTATAATTTTCTTCTCTCAGCTGTCTGAAGACTAAAATCTTGCTCAATGGAAACTTCGCCGCCGAAGGCAGCATAGCGCCATGATCAATAACATAGATCATGGGATGCCATGGCTCATAGTCTCTCAGTGTCTTCTATTACATCAGAGGTTTTGGATTTCTTGCGATGTTGTAATCATACATTATCTCTCAGGAGAAACCTAGGAATATTAAATTGTGTTTCCTTGTTTCATGCCCTAATTTTTTCTTAGTGTGTCGATGATAGCCAAGTGAAAGACTTGTTTCGAACTTATAATAATTATTATTTATTTAATACTTATTAATTTGTTACTGTGAGACTTGTGTCCACTCGCTCTCTCTCTTCTCTAACTCATTTATATTAAGTTGTTAACAGAATGCGGAAGCTTAATTGTACTGTCTAACGGGGTTTCTCTTTAAAAAAAGAAGAGTAAATCAGCCTTCCAACAGTAAATTTTCGAACATATAGGGTGATATGTGAAAAAAGGACCTCCCCTGGGGCACAAAATTGCAAAATCTCAGGTGTTTTTCTTCTTCTTTTTCATTTTCTGATTTATATCTACAGCCCCCATGGGGTCTCGTGCGAGATTTTAGTAACGGAGATGAAGTTGGATCGACCAGAACTTTTAAATGAGTGAGTTTGCTCTTCTTCGTGCCATTTTTCGTATGCGGGTCATGCGTTACAGAAGGAGAGAAGTAATGGAGCACATCTTTGGAAGCCGTCCTCTTTTGGGTTCTCACAAGTTTTATTCTCTTGCCATTCTTTGTTCTTTTGCTCTCTTGATCTTTAACTGCTTGAAGAGAATAATTGCGGAGAAAAATTTTGTAGATGGAAGCGAAAAGATGGCAGCTTTGAGGTAATACATCAGGAAAGATCTCTTTCTTCTTTTTTTCTTATTGTTATATCCATTTTGGTAACTTTATAGTCTTGGATCTTAGGGTTTTTGACCTTTTATCTATTTTCTAGTTTTGTTCTATAACTAGGTATATTAGGGAAGTTTTATCCATAAGATCTACTGCCCTTTTGTCCTTCAGAGACGATTTTATAAACGATGAGCCATGATAAGAATTATCTAACTATCCCATATTACTCCCCACTCCTTGAGTCAAATGGTTTCACTGCAATCACCATTTAGAAGAGGAAAGAAGCATGCTCTTATCATTGTCCTAGAAGATATGAGTCAAAAAATCAGAAATTACCTACAAAGTTTAGTCTAAAATCAATTTCACTTAAGCAATTGAGTTTATTTTTAAAAAAGTAACATATACCTGGTTTCTGCACATTAATCTTTCCCTATCTTTTGGATTTCTTTCAAGGCTAACTAGTTGAAAATAGGAGTTAAAAATTCGATGCGTGTAGCATAGATAGTTTTACTACATGTCTACATCTAAAAATTGGCTTTGGCTCCTTTTGTTTGTTTCCTTGAAGATTTTTCTTTGTGTGTTCTCTTCATCTCTAGCCTAGTTATTCGACATTTAATGGTGTTGTCGACCTACCTAATTGGATCCATCATCTTATAGTGAAAGCTTCAGATATCGTTCCAGTATCTCAGTATACCCTTCTACTTAACTCATCATCAAGTTTTAAAATGGACACTTTCAAAATCTCAATATGTACAGAAATTTCTTTTCTGTCTTGTCTTTCATGTACTGATTATGACAAGTGTCATGATTTTTCTGTCATTGTTATTCAAAAATTGTTGCTGGATATGATGCACTACCCTATACTATTCTTGTCCTCCTTGTTTAAGTTTTCACATCCTTGAGCTTCTCATTTTGTTGGGCACTGAAATCTACAATGTCAGCAAGTGGTAGAACATATATGCAGATTTGCAAGTCAGGCATGCAAAATTATTGTGCTGAGGTATCCAAGGGTAGAAAAAAGAAGTCATATGACCCATAGTCTGAAGTTCCGGTTTCGGTGACTGTGCTGAGGTATCCAAGGGTAGAAAAAGAAGTCATATGTATGACCCGTAATCTGAAGTTCTGGTTTCGATTTCGGTTTCGGTTTTGGTTGGTTTCAGCTTGGTTAAAAAATAAAATGTTGCGGTTTATTCGCCAAGTCAAATCCAGCGTAGAAAAATTGGATGCTAGTTTCAGATTGGATAGGGACTGAAACGCCAAATATTTTAGCGAAATGTCTTGGTTTCGGACAAAACTTTAAACCACGGTATGACCGTGATAGAATTCTTTAAACAAAGAAAGATCGAGGACTTCATGGAGATCCGATCTAATAAATTATTTATGGTGGTCAATCTTGATAAACATACACTTGTTGGTTCTGAACTAGTAACTAAGGAACCTTCTTCTTTTCTAACTTCTGCCTATGTTTGTATCTGTCAGGCACTCTGTCCAGAGAAAACACAATCCATTTTTAATGGAGATATTGTTCTGAGCAATGAAACAACGCTTGTCAGGGAATCAGAAGTGGTTATGCATGACAAGAAGGATGACAACGGTTAATTATACTTGTGAGCCTCTTAAGTATCCATGTACGTCAACATTCAAGGCACATGTATCTTTTGATAGCGCCAAAATAAAATGTAATGATGCAGGTGTTGGGAGAAAGAACAGCACGGCAACAATTGGACTGACTCGTTCTGGACGACGCCATTTAGCATTTTTTCTTGATGATTTCTGGGGACATTTGTTTGACTCGCATGGGCATCTGACAGAGAAAGCAAAGATCATTAGAGCAGACATGTTATTTGATTTGGACTTAGAGTTAGAGGTATCCTCCGCATCTGTCAAAGCAGAAATGATAGGAAGTGGAGCTTTTCACAATAACTCATGTAATACAGAGACAAGATCAGAATGCCTGACGAGGTCAACAAACTATGATGCTGCCATGCAAGTGAACTTTTCAGCATCGAGGAAACTGATAATGCATTCTTGTATGGATGAAAGAGGTGGGCAATCAGATGATTTCTCAGGTGCAATTTTATCTTTAGATAAATTGGCAAATGAACAATCTAAAAATCTGAATATTTCTGTCTTAAAGTCTGAAGTTAAGGAAGTGGGGCATGTTATCAATCAGAAGAAAATAAAAGCTACTTTTATCAGGCTGTTAACCCGATACCAGACTCTAAACCTTTATGGGCTCCTCAACTATTCGAGGGGAAATTTGTGACGAAAAGTTTACCTAGTAAATGTGGGGAACCAGGAGTAGTCAGAAAACCTTCCACTTCAAACATTATCTTTTCCTACGGAGAATCAGAAGCCTTGGTACTGCACTCTTTTCGAGTTTGCATTGGAAAGCTCTTAAATCTAGAGGGATCTGATTGGTTATTCACTCGCAAAGGTGGTTATGATGAAGAGCTAATAAATTTGATAGCTGCAGCTGAGAGATTTAAAAATGGGGAGTGCAGTTGCAAAGTGAATCAAGCCCAAATGGGCATTGAGGAAGAAGTGAGCAAGCTCTGCTCCTCAATTCCTGGCTTTGGAGAAGGCTGCGTTTGGCATGCTGATTTGATTGTTAGCTTTGGAATTTGGTGCATTCGCCGAATATTAGAACTTCTGCATGTGGAGAACCGGCCAGAGCTTTGGGGCAGGTATACCTATGTTCTCAATCGCTTGCAGGTAAACATGTACAGCATAACTCTGTCTTAGCTCCAAAGGATTGACTA
Source organism: Typha latifolia (assembly GCF_019914945.1). Taxonomy (NCBI): domain Eukaryota; kingdom Viridiplantae; phylum Streptophyta; class Magnoliopsida; order Poales; family Typhaceae; genus Typha; species Typha latifolia. The sequence continues at coordinate 13,918,171 of NC_133088.1, read as the reverse complement.
AAGTACTGTCATTCTCTGTTTTAGAAGTAATTTTTATGTTGTCAGCAGTAGCAAAACCTGAATTAGTTTCTTTCTCTTAAATGGTGAAGAATCCAGAGTTTTCTTTTTAATGTCATATAAGGATGTCTAGATTCTCTCATTCAAAGAGATAATGAAGAACATGGAAGAATGTTCGTAGGCATGCAAGTCCTGTGTCGAATATGTGAACTTGTTATGGCATGGTTTGTCCATTGTGTGCAAACGTGATTTTCTAGCAATTAGCTTGATTCAGGAAGTAACAACCTTGGAAGCTGAGAGAACCTATCGTAGTAAATATTTGCTTACATGATATTACACTCAAAATATTTGTTTGGAAGAAGTCAAACCAAGTTACATGTAAATGTCGTCATTAGTTGAAACTGGCAGTGTCTCATAGTATCCAGGTATCTGCTTGGAAATACAAACTCAAATCTGAACCAAATAATTGAATCAGGGTCGACAATAAATAGGAGCTAACTGTAGTTTTTTTTTTCTCTAGTACTTTATATACAATCTCATATGCAGCCTTATTTGATGTAAAGTTACACAGTGACCATACTTATTGCCTTCCATTGATAATATGTGAACATGTGATGCAGGGAATACTTATTCCTGCATTCTTGAAACATCGCCATCGAATTGTCCCATGCAAGTGCCTTGACCACCCAAACATGACTGCTGAAGAGTTCAAGCAGATCTTAGGAAGGCTAAGCAGGAGCCACTGCACAACTGCAGACCTTATCCTGCAAATGCTAAAGGGTGTCGAAGCTGCTATATCTCGGCGCAGGGGCCAAGCTGGAACTGCGGCAGGTGATGTTGCCTTCCCTAAGGGGAAGGAGAATGTGGTCTCAGTCCTCAAGCGGTACAAACGCCGGCTTTCGAAGAAGTCCTCTGGTACAAAGTAAAAAGTAGGAACCACCATGATACGCTAAGGTTCTCCTTAACTTTGAGGCATGTCCCAATTTTCTGACGCATGGCCTAACTATGAGGCATGTCCCAGCCAGCTTCACCTTGATGCATCAAAGCGTCAAAAGACCCATCTGAATTGACTTTAGTCCATCCTGATGGGAGGAGGCTGCAATTTGATTAACTCAAACTGCTTAGAGAGTTTGTTTCTCCCCCCATTCAGAAGGTTGTCACAATAATGACCTGAAGTAAGTTGAGAAAATTCATATAGGTATCGTATGGTGATGCAGGTACTTAGAGTGCGGAGTGATGGGGGATTTTATATTTGGTCCTCTATATATTTTAACCCACTTAATTTACAAACTTTATTTTTCCAGTTTACACGTGGAGATACTATATATACACCTGAAGACAAAGTACCACATGAATAGTTTACACGTGGCTGACTTTTAAAAAAAATACAAATCCACTTTACTCTCTCGCTCTCGGCAAATAGAATGAGAGAACCCTTGCAGAAGGACAGAAAGAAAGGTTACTTGCTATCAGAGTTTTATCCGAATTCCGGCCATCAGAGGTACGATTATGCTTTATTCCATCTCGATTTCCCTTCCGTTATCCATAAAAATTTAAAAAGAAAAGAAAAGGAAAACCGATAGGACTTCATGCATGCTACTCATCAGGGGGTTTATAGGAATAAGAAAGAAATTCAATAAGATCAACTGTGAGTCTGTAATCCAATCCTCCCCTCATCCCCTCTTTTCTCTCCCGTGACCCAAAATACTCCTCCTCCCGTTGCAAATAGTTTGCATCTATCTAATGGTGTTCCTGCAGGGAAAGATTAGACGACTCTTAACGTGGTCCTACAAGAGGAAGAGGATATGGGATATGTACTGGTGATATCTCTGCCGTTGTTCCTCATCCTGGTGGCCATCGCCGCCGTTGCTTGCTACCTATTCGGCCGCGGCCGTGGCCGATCCATGTGGCAGGGCCAACGGTTCTATGGACCCCCGGCCCCACCACCCATGGCCCAACCACACCCACCTCCACCACCAAAGTAGTCGGTGGAAATCCTCATATCTTTATATATATATAATATTATGCATTAATTGGTGAGTGAGACTACTTATGATGTGGGTTACTTTCAATCTTTTGAATTCTAGTCCTGATTAGTTGAAAGAAGCAGTTGCTTATTAGTGGATATGTTGTACAAATAGAGGCTAAAATACTATTTGGCTGCTTGTCTTATGAATTAACTTTGAGTGATGTGAACCATTTTTATTTTATTCGGCCTCGCATAAGATTATATTATATTTTATTGGATTCGATCTTGCATTCTTTGTCATTTACCACTAGGTTGATTGGTTGAAGGATTCGAGATGTAATTAGTTAATTAAAAGGAAATGTAAAGCAAAAGTTGATTAAGGAGATTAAGGTGATGTATGCACCACAAGCTGGACTTGTCATAATGGGCCACTTGATCCCTATTTGGGCCTATTTTTTTTTTTTTTTCAAATCGTGTTACTTTGAATTTATATAAATTATTCATGTTATAAATCATTTTATTCAAATTATAAACGAGAGTGATCTGAGTTATAACTAATGTAAGTCAATGAACTAGATTATATTAAATCCAAACTGCTTTAAAACTTTTAATTTCATGTCAGATTATTATGTCGAGTTAAAAGAATTGTTAACCTTAAATTAAAGTACCTTATTTTAGTTAAATCAATATCTCAATTAAATTCGAATTTAAAACATGTGGGAGAAGATAAAATGTGTTAATTATCGATTACGATGGCCCATCTGTTAGACAAGAAATATTAAGGAGCCCTTTGTAGATGAGAGGCATATTAATTAGGGAAGGATGATGGTTGCATTCATGAAAAGCTACTAATTCCAAAAAAATTGGTCAAATTGGAATTGGGTTGGACTTCCTAATTGATTGCATGTACTCTCAAAGTAACTCTGCTAAAATTAATACAACCTCTATTGTACTCATTCTTAAGAAAAATATGAGATTTTTCTTATTCACAATTTTCGTGTTACAGGCCATTCTACATTAAAAAAATTATTTGTTATTTTTCGAATAAGACTTTTATTTTAATTAGTTTTATGTTCACTTATATTCTGAAATAAAAATATAATAATTAGTTTTAATATGATATAAAGTGAAAAATAAGGAAAAAGGTTGTATCTTTTTATGAAATTATAATAAGTACCTTTGGTTTGATATAAGATAAATTATGGAATAGATATTAAAAAAATTGGTAATTAGATTAGTGCGTAGTATAATATATAATTTTGATAAAATTATTATAATATTTAATTATTATATAATAATAATAATTTTAAAATATTACAAAAAAAATTTATGAATTAAACAAAGAGCTAAGCTTTCTTCTTTGTCGAGTAATCTGGCCCCCAAACTACCACATGATTGCAATACTATGGATGATGATCCTGAAACTTAAAAAGTTGCTTCTCTTTCTATATAATTTATTTTAAACATGGCAACAAGTTGTATACTTCAATCACCATTAAGATAGCAATAGGTTACCTTACACAGAAGAACTCCCTGTTTTCCATGGATAAAGATTAGTTGGTTTGTTCAGGCATTTCACCAAACACTTGTTCGAATGTTAGGTATATTACTTTTTCCCAGGAATTTAGAGATTCATATACAATACAAGCAAATTATTTAGCAACTCAAATTATTGATTACTAAGATGAACATAAACAAATCGAGCTCAAGCAAACCAAGGTTGGCTCGACTTGAAATTGTCGGTAGGTAAGCTCGAGCTCTAATCGAGCTTGTAAATGCTGGCTCGAGCCCATGCACCGGTGCACCAGCACTCCTAACCTTTTACAAAATAGAGGCTAGACTTTAACCAAGTGTGCTAATTATAAGCAACATAGACTACTATATATAATTTAAATATATATATATATAACTTATTAAGCTCGTGTAAGTTAAGGCTAGCTCGAGCTCAAGCTCAACTTATTTATTAAAAGAGCTTGAAAATTAAGTTCGGGACCTTTTTTGACACCCTAGGATTGAGTATGTTTTAGCTAAATAACAACAGTGCAAGGAAAATATATAAAAAAATAAGAATACTAATTTTATCACGTTTAAAATAAAGTTTAAAGAAAAAAGTGATGGCATAATATAATCCTTCTCTCCATGTTGCGTTGTGTTGTAAGAAATTTATGTGTTATTTATTGCCACCTAACACTTTGAAACATGTTCGATTTTATCCAGCCCAATGTATATGTATAAATCTACCAAACTACTATATATTTGGTGATGGTCTTGGAAACAAGTGGAATATAATAGCTCTCATGTGGTAGATGAGTGGATCACCTTATAAAAAGATTGCATATATATATATATATATAGAGAGAGAGAGAGAGAGAGAGAGAGAGAGAGAGAGAGAGAGAGAGAGAGAGAGAGAGAGAGAGAGAGAGAGAGAGAGAGAGAGAGATATTGGTTGGTGAAACAAGTGGACTAAAGCTTGCCACATTATTATTACCTACCACCTTCTCTTCCACAAGCTCATCTAACTCTATCTCAACTGCAATCTTAATTTTTTTTTCTTTTCCTGATTAAGTTTTAGATCAATTAGTTATCTAACAAGATGTCAGAATCTTCTTCCAGAAATCTTGAGTTTAAACCTTGTTTAGCTCCTATCTAAATTATAGAAATTTTATTAAAACACCATAAATAATTTGATTTTAGCATTGTTCATATGTTACCATCTAATTATTTAACATTTGATCCATACATTTTTCTTTTATTATCTCAAAAATACATTTGCATTAAATTTAACAAATTAACTGCTGCTGAGAAATAGAGAATACTTTCTACTTTCAAAAATAAAAAAAAAGTTTATCGTATATTTCTTATTTCTTACTTTTTATTGTCTTATATACAAAAGCTTATTCATATATGTCTCATTAATCCTTTTGGAGGTGGTTTGTAATCTTGAGCTATAATGAATTCTAGTCTATGGACTTTCTTTATAAATATAAACCTCAATAAGCTCATAAACGAGAAGGGCAGGAGAAGACTCACTGTAATATGTTCCAACACGTGGCTTGTTTGGTAAAGGGTGGAAGTGGAAGTGTGGAACAAATGAAGTGCCAATAGATATATATATATATATATATATATAGAGAGAGAGAGAGAGAGAGAGAGAGAGAGAGAGACTAGTGTGTTTGTTTTATCTCCATGCCAAGTTGCCAACAGATGGTTTTAGACTCTTATTGGAGTGTGGTTGGTGGAGGGCGTGCAGACCAAACACTTGTGGCAAAATGGGCACCAGCCTGCAAACAAGAATTCAACTATGCCAACCCTTGAACAAGTCCAGTTAACTATTGCCCCTACTTTTGTTACTTAGTGGGGGTTTCTCTCCCACCTACCCACATTGCTCACTGGATGTCAAAGATTTGTGAGTCGTGGGATTAATTTATTTGACTCAAAGTTTTGGTGCACGGAAAGAAAGAGATTATGTCATAGAAGTAATACTTCTTACTAAGAGAGCAACCAGGATTGTCTTTTTAATTGTTCATGGTTTTTGACCAAAGTAGGTGTGTATGAACTTTTAAAAAAGAAGAATAAAATTGGATTACTTACTCGAGTAGGTACCTTGCTTGTTATCTACCGTGTGGATAATGATTGATACTCATAGTTGGAGACTTGAAAACATTTTAAATCGCTACTCAGATAGTGATTATTTAATGAATGTTGGTCATTATTATCCGAAATATATCATAAAGAACACTGCCATAGATATCAAGACATACATAGCAGAACGCATGTAAACTTTTCAGGTCATTAATAAAAGAACATCAATCATTGTGCTGCTACGATCAATCGAGTTTTTGTCAGTTCAATAATTTTCAAATTTTCATGACAAAGGAATAAGCTACTTCTTGTTCTTTTTCTCCCAAAAGGCTTCATTTCTCCATTTCCCATTCTTACCCAGAGACAAGAAGGACACTCTATTGAAGCTATAACTTTTATAAGTTTGAGTGGGTTGACTATACCTGATCTTTCAAGTTGAATAAAAGGATTTATTACATCTAACTAAGATATATATAAATATATGAATTAGCACAAATTTAGTGTATTTTACAAGAAGCTCGATCCGTAAATTTTTTACTTCAAATAAGGTAAAATTAAAGATTTGACATAATACAACGAGAAAACAAGTCCAACTCTGATACTATATAATATTAAAACACATGTGTCATATTCGTGAGAGTCGTAATAATAAAGAATAACAGCTCAAATCTAACATTATTGACCATCTAAACATTTATTTTGTTAAAAAAAAAAAGAAGGGCATTGAATTACTCAAGATCACATCTTTTGCTCATCATGCCCAAAGTGAAAACAATAAATTGATGGGAGTCCTCCACAATAATGCAATCACGTTATATTGATTCCAATTAACCAGGTCTATAGTCCCTCTACATCTCAAATGCATGTCCATGATTGTTTAATGTTGCTTGAGCTTTTGATCACTCTAGAATTAAGCCAATTTGTTTTTCTCTCAACATAAGGAAGGAAGTTGGCAACTAGTCTTTCAAGGAGAGAGGAGAGTTTGGTAGGGATCTGATTTATAGCTGCTCAACAACAACTGGACCAGTGCATAGATCTTGGATTCTAAAATGGATGCCAAGGTCTTATTGGTGATTTACCATCTACTGACAACCTGAAAGGTGTGCTTTTTATACAAGAAAAATCCTTCCTTCCAGCAGTTGCAGTATTAGATTATTCTACTGAATTGGGGTAAAATAATAGAGGTGTGGTAGTAGATGATCAATTCAATGCACATCTATCAATTGTACTTGAAACTGGGATTCCAGCTGTAGAGTTTTAAGTTAGAGACTCGGTGATCACATGCATAATTATCTATTAATGAAGCAATAAGGTATTTGATGAAATGCTTAGTGCTCACAATTGTTAATTAGTGGTTGGTAACTATAAGTTCTCAATTACTGCTGGCTAAGGTTTTGAATCACAAAAGTTTTGAGTAGTTGAGAAAACAAAGGTCAATTTTGTGATATCTCAACCAAATCAGATAGGCCTAAGTAAACTAAATCTGTGGATTGGTTAGTTGCAACTACTACCTTATTGTTAACCCCTTTTTCTTCTTCTTCTTCTTCTCCTTCTATGATGTAATTAATTAAATATCATATTTAGACAACCATTTTATTTTTATTTTCAGAATTTCACAAGTTTGTAATACTAATAGAAGAAGTAGAGAATGGTTAGAATATTGTTTATTGATTATACTTACTATTTTTTAGAGAAGTTTTTTTTTTTTTTTGAGAAAAAAAGTTCATAGATTGATCAATATCATTTAATTCAGACAACCGATACAAGTGATACAAAAATAGAGAATAGAAATAGGCCAAAAGTCTTAGAAACAAGCTCCACACTTGGATGTATTACTGAACAACAATTAAAGCACTCATGCATAATAATACAGAGGAGATAGAGCAGATGCTCTAGAAGCAAGCCTCCCACTTAGCCAGCCTGCAGCACTATGTGAAGAACAAAGCAAACTGAGCACTCTACAAGGAGTAAACTCAAACAAGAATTCAGGCTCGTCGATGACGGAGTTTAGTGACTTTAACAATAAATCACTTAAAAGACCTTATTTGAGAAATCCTGAGAAACCAAAACCAGAACTAAAAGCAAAGAAAAAGAAAGGAAAAAAAGGGGAGTAGAGGAGGGTAGCCGATCTACCTAATACACCCTTAATACGATCTCTTAGGGCAATTAATCTTGGAAAGAAAACAACCCCAATGGGGACCATGTCAAATCTAAGCTATTGGTGGAGCTGGTATTAGATTTCGAACCCGAGAATACTAGTACAAATAAGCCTTTTTAACCAACAAAATACTATCTCATTGGCGTCGATCATGTTTGATGTTATAAAAAAACTAATTAAGATCATAATTTGATTTAAAAGGGCGCCATATCTAATCATAATATGAGATCAGAAAGTTGGTAAGCCAAACAAAATATAGATTCATTAGGACTAAACATGGGGAAATATTATTAGAAAGTTATTAAGAAAATAAAATAAATAACTACTATAATTAAATATTACATATTGTAATTAAATTTTGTTCAAACATTACTACATTCTTTAAAATATTATAATTATAACCGAAATCATTTAACTCTTTCAAAAATGTCATCTCTTTAGTTAGATCTAACTTAATAACACTTAAAATTAAACGTAGATGAATAAAAAGTCATTTTTATTCTTATATAAATTCCCTAAAATGGTTCTAAACTTATATAATATTACCGACATCACAATGCAAGAAAAAAGGACTTCATTTTCTTAAGAAAAAAATTAGTGCTAAATATTTTACCCTTTAAGCTTTAAGATAATGTTGTAAAAAATAGTGGTAATTATAATATTTAAAGATATTTTTCAATGGCAATTCTGGGGAAAAAACTTTCTTTTCCCTATAGCTATACTAGCAAGTACAATTTATATGGATTATTTTTATGATCATGGGTAAGTTTTGTAAGAGACAAATATGCTACAATTTCCTGGATATTGAAGACAATTACAAGTACATCTTAAAGGACAATTTATTGGCGAAATGAGTTGTGGAGTCCCAATCACATGTTCGTTAGAAGAGGGCTAAGTATATATGTAGGTTAAGCACAAAGTACTAAGAACTTTCGTGCATTAATACTTTAAAAAGAGAATTTAAATGGATCTCTAATACTGATCATGTTAAGCTATCTCTACGAAAGCAAATAATTCCATGGAATTAAATTGAGAGTTGGTTCTTCTTGTCGTGTAGATAGGTCCATATAATGAGTTGACCAACTTGAGATCTACCTTTAAAGTAATAGATAAATGCAATATTTATACAACATTGAATCAATTGTGAAAATTGCAGAGAAAGAGAAAGGCCAAAAGAAGGGGGGGGTGGGAATAATTTGTTGTTATCTTTTAAATAATTAATATATCCTGTTCATCCCAAAGTTTAGTTTCTAATATCCTGTAAAAATGTTTTTGTTGTATCTTACAAGAAGCATCTTATAAATAGTTCACTGTTAGTGTCGGCAGCGTCTATAAAAAAATAATAAGTTAATGTTCTTGGATTCCTTTCCTTTCAGATAGAAATTAAGCACAATTTTTTGCTTAAATTAAATTGAGTATTTTTCACATAGTGGATTAATGTTCTACTATTACTGTACTTCTATTTTTAATTTTATGAGAAGAAGTATAGAGTCCGGAGATGATATAATATCACAACTAAGGGAGTAAGAAAGGAAATTGGTTACGTAATATTTTGACACCGTAAACACTCTAAACTTATTTTAAAGGATCAGATTCACAGTTAAAAGCTCGATCCGATCGACAATGTCAATGACTGTCACTAACTAACTAGGTGACTATTTGTCTCACCTTACTAATCTAGAAGTAGATCTAATTACAAAATTAACATAATCTAGAAATATGTATATTTTTCTCCATCTCTCTCTAGGAAGGGTAAAATTGTAATTTAGTAAAATGGGAGAAATACGATGAGAAATTGAACAAAGGAATGACGACAGGCTTACCACTTGTTCCTACCAAACCCTTCACCCATCTTGGACGACTCCACCCCTCGCGCCACGTGTCGTGCGATCATCGTCGAATCCAACGGCCCGCGTAATTTTCCAACTAACCCCATCTTCCCTCCCACAACCACCCACCTCTCCCCGAAGACCCCCCAACCTTCTATATAATCCCTCTCCGCCCCTCCCTCCCATCTCAGGAAAATTCTTACATTCTCGTAATTTTCCTACTCAGCGTCGAGAAATATTCCTCTAGACCCCCCTCCCCTTCCACCAAATTACAAAAAGAGCACCTCAGGCTCAGGAAGGAGAAATGGAGTGCGAGCCCACCGCCCACGTAAACGGCAGCGCCAACGGATCCGTGGCCGACTTCTGCGTCAAGGACCCGCTGAACTGGGGCAAGGCCGCCGAGGCTGTCTCCGGGAGCCATCTCGATGAGGTGAAGCGCATGGTGGAGGACTACCGCTCGCCGGTGGTGCGCCTCGAGGGGGCGACGCTGAACATCTCGCAGGTGGCAGCGGTGGCGGCCGCGGAGTCGGCGGTGAGGGTGGAGCTGTCGGAGTCGGCGAGGGAGGGGGTGAAGGCGAGTAGCGATTGGGTGATGGATAGCATGATGAAGGGGACGGATAGCTACGGCGTTACTACCGGGTTCGGTGCTACTTCTCATAGGAGGACCAAGCAAGGTGGTGCTCTACAAAAGGAGCTCATTAGGTATCTCTCTCTCTCTCTCTCTCTCTCTCTCTCTCTCTCTCTCTCTCTCTCTCTCATGGTAAAACTTCTTTCCTTTTTACGTGGTTAAATTTGTTGGTTGAGTTCTCGAAAAAGTTAATCGAGTTAGATAAATAGTCGGTGGCTGGTATGCTGTCATTTGACATGATAGTAATGAATAAAATAAAATAAAAACTAATATTAATAAGACTATACTTAAAGCGTTTGTTTCCCTTAACCAAGTCAAATAGTAAAAGTTCGAAGATATGCAAAGTAGTCAAGGTCAAGGATCCAAGTCTACTTATTTGAGTTAATATTGCATGATATGTACCTATATATATATATAGGTATATGCTTGTGATCCATTAGTTATCGAACCATCATTTAGTAGGTAGGTGGTATCTTTCTAATATGCATGGTGGCACTTCTTTGTAATTAATTTCTCTTTTAATCTACGTTTGCCACCAAGTTGCTGGCATAGTAGGTGGATGGGAAGTATTGCTTGCAATAAGGACCAACCATATGAAACCATGTGATAACAATAAACAAGGGTCATGGGTACGGACTTATTCTTACTTCATGGCATCAAGTAAGAATAAGTTAACTATGGTTGCTGGGTATAGTGGTACTTGCTATTAGAGAAGACAAGGGGTATAAAGCCTCATAAGTTGTCAGAAGAAGACATTCAATTTCTTGAGAAAGACTCAAGGGATTTGTACAAACATTATTGCTTCCACAAAGCAGTGGCTTACCAACTACCACCCACAAAAGAAAGTGCCTCGGAGATCATTTTCATTACAACCTGTCAGAAGCTATAATAATATGTCAAACTTTATTTTAGAATTGTATATATTTCAGTATATTTTGTGATTGGGATTTGGCATGCACTATTTTCATTTTGTCATTTACCTAGGGTATGGGAATGAGCTGGATAAACTATAGTGAATATGGAGTTGACTATATATATGAAATTAATAGGCTGGTATAATAGTTGGCATGTTAGAAATATTTGAGCCATTTAATACTAGCTAGCTGTCAACCTAGATTAAAGGCATATCTTGAGGAGTTGTACTATTGTACACCTTTGAAGGATACCATGCATGTCACTATGTTAGAATGTAGTGAATGTGCCAACTTGCTTGATGTTGAGATATCGTGGTAGTTGGGTTAATTCCCTATGCTTGATCCTAAAGTTGAATGATTGCAATTAATTACTACTGAATTGCTCTTCAGTAACTGAATTTAACTACCACACTGATGACGTACTGACCAATGGAATCTTCTCCCTCCAGATTCCTGAACGCCGGAATATTCGGCTCCGGCCCGGAATCCGGCCACACGTTGCCTCCCGCCGCCACGCGGGCGGCGATGATCGTCCGGATCAACACCCTCCTCCAGGGCTACTCCGGCATCCGGTTCGAGATCCTGGAGGCCATGACCAGCCTCCTTAATTCCAATGTCACCCCCTGCCTCCCGCTCCGCGGCACAATCACCGCCTCCGGCGATCTAGTCCCGTTGTCCTACATCGCTGGGCTCCTCACCGGCCGCCCCAATTCGATCGCCAAAACCATAGACGGCCGGTCCGTGGACGCGGCCGAGGCGTTCCGCCTCGCCGGCATCGCCAACGGCTTCTTCGAGCTGCAGCCGAAGGAAGGCCTCGCGCTTGTCAATGGCACCGCCGTCGGCTCGGGGCTCGCCTCCATGGTGTTATTTGAAGCTAACATTCTTGTAGTGCTGGCAGAAGTTATATCGGCAATCTTTTGTGAGGTAATGCAAGGGAAGCCAGAGTTCACAGACCACCTGACGCACAAATTAAAGCATCATCCGGGCCAAATTGAAGCAGCTGCTATAATGGAACACATACTAGAAGGCAGCTCGTATGTCAAAATGGCTAAGAAACTGCACGAAGTTGACGCATTACAGAAGCCAAAGCAAGACCGCTATGCCCTGCGCACTTCACCTCAATGGCTCGGCCCACAGATTGAAGTCATCCGAGCGTCAACCAAATCGATCGAGAGGGAGATCAACTCGGTCAACGATAACCCACTAATTGATGTTTCAAGGAACAAAGCCCTCCATGGAGGCAACTTCCAAGGGACACCGATTGGCGTGTCTATGGACAACACTAGGCTGGCCATTGCAGCCATTGGCAAGCTAATGTTTGCTCAATTCTCTGAGCTGGTGAACGACTTCTACAACAATGGGCTGCCTTCCAACCTCTCCGGCGGCCGCAACCCGAGCTTAGACTACGGATTCAAAGGCGCTGAGATCGCCATGGCGTCGTACTGCTCCGAGCTGCAATTCCTTGCGAATCCGGTGACCAACCATGTCCAGAGCGCAGAGCAGCACAACCAGGATGTGAACTCGCTGGGTTTGATCTCCTCAAGGAAGACAGCAGAGGCAGTGGATATACTCAAGCTCATGTCTTCCACTTATTTGATAGCTTTGTGCCAAGCCATCGATCTCAGGCACTTGGAGGAGAACTTGAGGAGCAGTGTGAAGAACACGGTGACCCAAGTCGCCAAGAAGGTCCTCACCATGGGCGTGAACGGTGAGCTCCACCCCTCGAGGTTCTGCGAGAAGGATTTAATCAAGATCATAGACCACGAGTACGTCTTCAGCTATGTCGATGACCCGTGCAGCTCCACGTACCCATTGATGCAGAAGCTAAGGCAAGTGCTCGTAGACCACGCACTCAACAACGGAGAGAAGGAGAAGGACGCCGCCACCTCCATCTTCCAAAAGATCACCGCTTTCGAGGAGGAGTTGAAGATCCAATTGCCGAAGGAAGTCGAGGCCGCGAGAGTCGCAGTGGAGAATGGCAGCTCTGCAATTCCCAACAGGATCAAGGAGTGCAGGTCATATCCTCTGTATCGGTTTGTGAGGGAGGAGCTCGGCACCGAGTACCTCACCGGCGAAAAGACGCGGTCGCCGGGCGAGGAGTGCGACAAGGTCTTCATGGCTATCAACAGAGGCAAGGTGATTGATCCTCTTATCGAGTGCTTGAAGGAGTGGAATGGTGCTCCACTCCCCATATGTTGAATAAGAGAAGCAAATGCTGAACAAAACTTATATAGTTCTTGATGTTTAGAATTGTGATGTATAACCTGCAATTCCTAAGCAGGGAGAATTGAAATCTATGTTGTATCTGTGGTTCTTTATTACTTCTTTGGTTTTTTTTACCCCTTTCGTTTTGATAACTAAATAGCTTGCAATTGTAATTGCGATGCAAGGACAAGTGTTAGTAAAGTATATGCGGACATAAATTGTTGAATTTATTTTCAAAGAAACAAATGGGATTGACAGCAAATGTTGCGGTGAGTATGAAGTTGACGGACAGATTTTCATAATTTAGTTATATTTAATTTATTGATTCAGTATACAAAACTTTTGTTATGACATCAATAATACATTAAAGTTTATTCTTATAACATTAAAAAAGAAAATAAGATTAGTTTGTCACTTGGCCAGAGTAGTTTGGTACGAGGACAAACCAATCAATTTTGGTTTTGGTGTTCTGCTTGTGTTGGTGATCTTCCACCTTCCTTGATACGGAAATAGCTGTTTTAAACGAACTGAGATAGATCTCATCCACAGATAGGATGCCGTCAACATTTTGACCAGTGTATGGATCTTGGCTGGAAGAAGGCAGCTCTAATTAAGATTGGGACCACATTATTGTATACCCAAGTAATGATTATATGGTACTAGGAGCCCAAGGAGACTTTGGCTTCAAATATAGAGCTAAAAATAGAGCAAAAATTAGTGCACTCTAACACACTAGGCTCCATATATATTAAAATAATAATATAATATATATTATTATATTAGCTATTTTAAATTATTTAATAGGTTATTTTAGCGTTATTAATTTTTAATAAAAAAAATATGGTTAGAAAACTCTTATTGAGATCTTTAAAATAAGACTAATATTTAATAGTTTCAGAAGTAACTTTAAATTACTAATTTTTTAATTAAACGCATCGAAATAAGCATTACATGTCATTAACTAAAAATATCAAAATTGCATTACATAAAATAAGCAAAAATTAACCTAACATAATAAAAATAATAGATGTTTAATATTCTGGTAAGTCATCTCCGTAGCCACCAGTTTCAGTTTCGTAGCCACCGATTTCGGTTCCGTAGCTACCGGTTCTGGTCTCAGTTGTATTTTTAATGTATTTCATGTTTGATATATTTTATATCTAATGTATTTTAATATTTAATATTTATATTAAAAATAATTTTAAGTAATTATATTGTAGGACACCTAATTTATTAGACTGATTTTTTATAAATAATAAAAAATTTAAAATTTAAATTAACTTAAAATTAATTTAATATTAGATTTATTTTAAAAGTCTCGATAAGACTTTAATGCACAAGGCACACGTATGCAAGTGCAGCTTTGCACTTCCTCGCTTGTCATTGACCTAATTATCACTTAAAATCAACATGAAACTCAACGTAAGTAGTTTGAGGGCCATAAAAATGTGTCTTTTAGCGACAAGCCCCACCACCGAAGCAAAGGGGAAAGAGAGACGACACGGCGATGAAGTCGCTGAGGTTGAATAATGTCAAGGAAAGTGCGACGAAGGTGATGACAGCGGTATAAGAGTGGGCGTCACGGTCGAAACTCCTTCCCCGACACCACCTCCCATTTGCATCTCGGGGGCGAAGGATGGGGAGAGAGAGCGGCTAAGTAGAGACAACGAGGAGGAGGAGCAGCTTTATTAGGCTAAGGTCACTTTTCTCAACAAAAAGAAAAGACACCTACATTAGCTAGGGATGATCAACAGATCCACGAGAATGAATGGGAATGCTGGCTTTTCTTCTGTATTAATTAAGACCAATTACCATCAAAATCCAAGAAGAGAGATGCACTCTGCTTCAAGAATACTCATCATTCAAGCCACCCATCACCCATGTAGCTCGATGGTTGCCTGGCTGGATAGCAGACATAGGCTAGGTTAATCTTTCCTTTGCAAGCTCCCATTAATGAAGAGTCAATTTTGGACAGCAATATTTTGACTTGTATTTCCACTTTACAGATATAAATTCACACAACTAAAACACTAAATAGGCAAAATGGCAGACCACTGACCTTATGTTAATGACAAAAAAAAAATACCATTAGAATAAGCAGCTTTCAGCAGTAAGCTTAAATGTAATCACTTCCATCTTGAATCAGTTCGTCCCCGATTCTTGAGCAGCCATGTAGTATTAACTTGTCAGGCCTGGAAGTTGGATCCATCAATTTTTAGCTATTCTTTTCCTCTGGGGTTCCCGGTTCTACTACCGTTCCAGTTAGTTCCAGTTAATTTCAGCGGTGACTTGATTACAGCTTTATGGTTTCAATCATAAGAAGTAATCTTTCAAAGCTAGAACATTTTATAGAAGGCAGTTTAAACTCTAAAATGGATCACTTAACACACCAAGTAACCAAATTGCAACAGCATGTGCACTCTTCTGGCTTAAAGAAAGAGAAGATAGCTAAGAAGATAAATCTTCCAAGAGTCTCCTGCAAAAGGTTTCAGCATATTGAAGGTCAAATCCAATCTGAGAAGCATATACAACTGGTCTTTTAAAAAACATACATATTTATATCCTAATCAATTTCTTCAGATTTTATCCTCCTAGGAGGAAATAAATTATTACACCCAAGGCGTCAGGAGTTGGTTCTCAATCAGTTACAGTCAGGCCTGTGGATTTTTGGATTCAGCAACAAAATAAGAGTTTTAGTCAAGATATCTGAAAATACATCATAAGATTTGAAAAGATGTTGGAAATGCTAGTACATATGGCTTTGGGGTCTTATTGTATCATACAAATTATGCAAGAATTAGTCAAACAAAAGTATGAAATAATAAAGAACTTATTCCAGTCATGCTGATGCATGGTTGTTCCGCTACATAATACCTATCATCGTCTTTGTAAATTGTCACAAAGAAGGGTAGGTGAGTGTACATTTAAGGATGATTATGGCAGTGGAAGGTATCAAAAGCAATTGTAAAACATCATCACATGGTGACAGAATCTCTTACAACCTACATCTGAAGGAAGTTTAGAAAAGCAATTGCATAGCATTATCATATTGGCAGCAGAACTTGTATCCTTTATTGAAAACACAATAAGTTCAGCATTAGAAATGAAATATCTGGAATCTCTGTTACTTAGCCAACAACTGTAAGAAACCAAATAATCAAGTTCTGATAAGAAATTAGATGGCCTAAATGAAGTATCAAGTTCCCATTTCACATACTTGCTAAATTGAAAAGGCACAAAATTTTTGCAGAATAGGATAATTTGCCATTGTTTCTGAAAATATAAAAGAGACTAGAGGGATATATACTGCCTCAACTTAAACACAAAGATGCATATAGAAAAGTTAATTACTTCAGCAGAAAGGTTCGCAAACTATTGTAGTAAATCTCATTGTATGGCTCAACAAATGGTATTGGAAGCACTTCAGATAATAGACGAACAACAATTCAATAAGATGAAACTGCCTTTGCACTGATGACAACAATTATTTTTGAGTTAGTTTCAACAAAGTTTTTCCAATTAAGAATGAAAATTATGTCAAGTTCAGTGTTTTCTTGCAGCTTCAATCAGTAATTTCTGGTCAGATTCAGGTTGAACCAGATGCAGTCATGCTTCGACCAAAGTCATTCTATTTACGACCACAGTGAGTCCTGCTACTTAATCCAAAGTCCAAACCCAACATATCTTAAGATATCCAAGTATGTAGCAGGTCGAATCCACTCGTCCAAATCTGAATTCTGAATTCAAAATGATGCATATTTGACAATCGGCCTATATTTTGGCATTTTGCTTTCATTGTAGTTGGATCAGTATAGTAAACTCAATTAGTTACTGAATTCCGATGCAGGGCTAGGTGGATCAGACACTTTTGTCCATTGCTGCATCTATATTTGAAGCAATCAACAATCTAATCTCTAATATTTTTATCAGTATTCTGCAAGTTATAAAGCCAATTCTGCATGTCCTATGCTTATATCTTGATACATCCGTCGATCTAAGACATTTACATCCTTGTTCCAAAATAACTGAAAGTATCACCTATAACTATTAACTAAGTTCCAAATTGTATTATTAGCTTTATTATGAAGTTCAAATTGTTACTTCCCTGGGTTCTGTAAAGGTTCTCAAATGACTGACTTAGCAAGCTATACAACATGGCTTAACTCTTCAGCCAAAAGTTCAAGGAACAATTGGTCAATCACTCAAAATCTTTTTGAAAAACATGATCTTAAACTTCAAGACATTATTAATGCTCTGAAATAACAAAGCAACTTTCCAATCGGATGATCTTGGTCTAGAGAATGAGTATGGTACCAAATATATAGCATCGAAATCCAATATGAATAACCTTGATAACTAGTTCCAAGATTGTCAAAAGCATGTAGGCACCTATTCTGTTTCCTTAAGTACCTTATTTGTGTTCTTGTGTCATACGAGTAAGCATTCAACAAGATGACCAGGTAAATATGAAATATTTTATTAAAGTTATTACAAGTTTGGCCCATCCAAATCCATTTCACCAGACTTCTGTCTTCTGAATAAAAGCAGTATCTACTGACTTTCCTTTATCATACTTCATAGATGTGCTTTGTAGCACCAATTCATAAGAAACACTAACCAAAAAATTTATCGCAACAGCCATACAGAATCAGAATAGTAGTAAAACTTGCAGAGCAAGTGAAAGGCATTAATACATCAGAAACACACCTAAGGCTGCCAACCTCCTTGCCATATATCAATTATCAAGCAAAACTGGATAAATTTTGCAGCAGATAGGAAAGCACATCAAAAACTTTTCTAATAAAAACAAAGACTTTGAAACAGAACAATGGATGTCAAGGGAACTTCTGAGACGCCTAACTTATCTCCGTCAGAAACATCTTTCTTATTGCCAGAATCACTTGTGAGCTACTAAAAGGCAAGGATTAGAAAAATAGAAAACTATGATATATTATTATCATCAATGGAATAATTGCATGTAAATCCCAGTATAACAAAAGATTTACAACATTTACATCCATTACACATTAAAGAAGATTAGAACGAGATGATACTGAAAAATAACAACAACAATAACAAAAAAGGTACTATCCTAATCAACCATCTCTGTGCAATACAAAAAGGACTACATTGCAAAATCTACCGGCCTCTCCGTCACCCGCGAGAAACCCATCTCGGAAATTAATCAAGAAGAGTTCTACCCAATTGGGTGAGAAGAAAAAGAGAGCAAAAGATCGGAGTTTTAAGCAACGGGAAGTATGTTACTCACTTCTTGTTATCTCGAGTTAGATCCTAATGATCCTTATTCCACTGGGGTTGCTTATCGGTAGCTAATCTGTAGATCCAGTACACCTACACGCCAAAGAGAAGAAGAACAAAAAAAGATAAGGTTAGAGAGAGAAAATAGAGAGGGAAAGCGAGAGCTTTTGGATTCGATTGGGAGGAGCACCAAGGCAAAGACGTGGGCGGCGATGAGGAGGACGACGAGGAGAGGAACGAGATCCAAGATCCATGGCCGTGGGATCGCAAGCGGCACGCGAGCCATCGGGAGGAGAGGAGGGAGCAATGCAGTAGCAGCAGCAGTGGCAGTCCAACTTCCCAACTCCGAGAAATTGGACATTTCTTTACATAAAGCCCCTGCCGATAGGAAAGAGTGCGTTCCCCAAATGACTAATCTGCCCCTGGGCGTGTTAACTGCAGCTAATTTGACGTTCTATTATATTTGCGGTCTTCTACAGAAAATTTTTACATGGTTTAGAAGATAAATTGCTAGATTAATGGTCATTTTGGATATCTTTTTGTGTTGGTTTTTAGTTCAAATTTCCTAATGTTTACAGGCTAATTGACGCCATATATGGTAAAAAATTTCAGGAAGTGGATCTTGTATTTTTATCTTATAAATCAAAAGAATGATAGCTAACCAGAAATATAAACATGAGAGAGAGAGAGAGAGAGAGAGAGAGAGAGAGAGAGAGAGAGAGAGAGAGAGTGTAGAATTAGATGTATATTTGAGAAAGGTTCTTCCATAAATTCCTAAAATGAAACAATCTTTTCGAAATTAGAATCCTATAAGAAAGCTCTGTAGTTGATATAAGACCAGCAGCTTATTATCATGCTGCAGCATGCTTGGAAGATTTGGTAATTACAACAGTCTAATAGGGGTTAAATCAGAAGATGCACAACCTGTCAATCTATTGTTACAACTAAACTAATCATCTTCTCAGAAATGTTATAAAGAAATCCACATCAACAAGTAGTATGTGACACACCAGTTAATGTGGATTGCAACAGTGATGCTTAATTACTAACACCTTTGTTTATAAACCCTTTGGAAGGATTCATGAGGTGAAGGATTAATTTTTTGAAAGAACAGCAATAGCATAATCTGGACAAAAAAGAAAACTCATAAAATTCTGTAAAAGAATTTCAAGTATCATTCAGCAAGCACCTTACTAAAAGCTTACTGAAATTAAACTGAATACAGTTAACATGTTAGGTAAGTAAATGCAAACTCCAAAAATATCAATTTTAGATTGCTTTTGAGCATCAAGTCAGATGATAGCCATCAACTAAATTCATGCATCATCTCCTTTAACTGTAACAATTTTGACAAGTAAATGGAGCAGGATATAAGCTGATGAATAGAGATGAGCAGGGGAAACCTATTAAAGAAGCCAATTACAAGCTGCTCATGACAATGAAAAGGACTGCAGAAGCTGACTTTGTCAGTCTCTTATTCCGGGATGAAGCTTTGGTGCCACGCTGCTGGAAATGTTGGTCCAAAGGAGGGTGCATGAGGTGCAGGTGCTCGGCGCATATATCCAGCACTACTCCTAACCGCAGAATGCATCACATTGGGGTGAGGCAAACTCAGACTGCTTGATAGGACTGTAGGAGCACATTGCGCTGCCAAAACTGGTTGGATAGAAGAAGCTATATTGAAGGATGAGCCAAAGGGCCTTCTGACGAAATTGGAGATTGGCTTGGGAATGAAATTAGTGTGGACGCCGAGATTGGTACTGATGCGGGACGCGGGGCAAATTGTGGCTGTGATACCTGAATGAATTGTGTCGTAGAACTCAGACCTGCACAAAATATACGAAGAACAAGAATCAACATCATCAGGAAAAAGGACACCAGTCAATTATATGAAAACTGGAGCGAAGAATCCTTAGTGAAACCAAAGCTCATTGAGGGCCCTTTTCATAGAAGAAACTATGGGACTAAGGCATACCAAGTATCAGGCAGTTTATCTCCATCTCTCTCTCTCTCTCTCTCTCTCTCTCACGCACACACACACACACACATGGACGTCCGTACACACACTAGGAAAATGAAGTCTGATGTAATTTATGGAGTCTTTATTTAATTCAAAGATTCTTACAAGTAATGCTGCGGTTTCCTGAGAAGTTACCTTTAATAATTATGTTAACGAGCAGAACTTCCTACATGGCAGAGAAAACAAGGTAATACGAAGGAACGTGGTGGATATTGATTAGGACACATCAACAATTTTAGTCCCTTCCACACAGGAGATCCCATCCACTAACAATGTTCTCAGATAACACAAGCATTTTCTAGATCACAAGTCATTCTGATTAGTCCGTTTAAATTGGCCATGGTTCCAACTGAATTAAGATAGATATGAAAGTGAGTTGAGTACCCTGATGCGCATCTGTGCCCCTTCCTGAAGGATTCGCAAATATCTTGAACCCTTCGGCCAACATCTGATGCTTGTGAATTTTGTCACAGATTATCTCAAGCTTCTTTTTGCTCTGTAAATGTTCAATTTCAAAATCACGTATTAATTCATCATACTTTCTTCTTACCTTATTTATCTCTATCTGACAGTTGGATTTAAGTTCTTCTCTCTGTCAAAAAGAAAATAGAAAACGTCAAGACAATGGCTACAGAAAAGACAGACAAACTTAAGGAAAAAGGTACTATCAAAAGAAATCATTAAAAGAAACTTTTTAACCTTCTGCTCATGCCTCTGGGTGATAATTTCATTAATTTTCCGCAACCTTGTCAACTCACGATCTAGCAGGTTTAAATCAAGTCCTTGAGGTCTAGATTGAGGCAAAGTATAGCTTACTGGAAATTGCCTGGCTCTCTCCAGCTGAACATTAGATGGACTGAGATACTCTGACTGTGCTCTTGCTGGTTGAATATTGATGGTTGGCAGCACTGAGTTCATAAATGGTTGAGGACTTGAATGGTTATGTTGCTCCTCCTGTGGAGTTGTGGCCATCACTTGCGCCTGCACAGATGCATTTGCAATCTGGGAAGAACGATCTAGCTGATTTAATGTAGCTATATCAAAGGCAATGCTGTTAGATTGAGGCAGCTGCAGCAAAATTGTTTCAGAGACTATCAGAATATGAAATGGCTGGATCAACTGGCTTGGTGACAAACACCGAGTGAATCAAATGCAAGTTCAAATCTAAGACTTAATTTAAGCATGTAAACTTATTAACATTTGACCTTGAAAAGCAACAAATGATATTACCTACGCCCTTAAAATTGTGCTATAGATAGGTAGAAACAAACAACCAAGGTGAAAAGATGATTTAATAGCTTTTTTTCTTATTAGAGTTAGTGGGCTAGGCTTAGTTATGTATTATTGATTAAAAGAAAGTACAAAGATGATTTAATTTCTTGATCAAGTCTTTGCATTATTATCTTTATGAAACATACATTATGCAATTAGACCCACTTTTTCTTCTAAAAGCTACCATTATAGGTCTGTTCCAGCTTCCTCTATTTCTTACCAAATAACTGAGCAACTTATTTCTTACATGTGAACCCGCAGTATGAACTTCTTCACTTATCTCATGTCTTCATTTATTCAATTATCTTAGACTAATAACTTAAGACAAATTGTCCAAACAAAGAAAATGACTTTATTGTTCCAGTAGAACGGAGGAGTTGATTTTACGAAGATATAAATCTATCTTGGATCTACTAGTTCTTTTTTGCTTTATTCTTTATTGGGCAAATTACAATGTACCCCTTCATGGTTTGGCCCAATTTCAATTTATCCCATATAACTTAGGCACTTAACCCCTCGTGTAGTAGTTCATATTTAAGTCATTTTACATCTTATTGACAGTTTTACTAATGGTTGCAACTTAGTATAGACTACAGGAAAATAAATTGTAATTTACCCTTCTTTATTTTATTTCGGTTATTTTCTCTTCCTCCATCCCTATCCAGAGGTACATTGTTCGAATCAATAGAGAACTTACGCATAGGCTGCATTAATATTAAAAGTTCAACCAACAAGCTCCTTTAGTAGCTATCCTTTTTATTACTACCATTATCAAATCAAAGTGATTTAAAACTTGCCTTTTCCTTTACTTGGTTAGCTTCAAGAGAAGTTTCCATTTGAATAGTTAAGCAACTGATTATAAATCCTGTAGTTATAAGAAACTATAAAGGTAATCTATTCAAGGTAACAAGTCAACAAGTAGGATGATCAAGTATACCTCACCACACAACGGAGATTCATCACATCTAGAATTTGTCGACACATAAGCAGAAAAGGATAACTCTTTTAGACTTTGAGAACAAGGATCTGCGGATAAAGCACCATCAGAACCAGTAGCTCTGGGCTTCTCCTCAGTTGTAACAGTTGTTCTAGAATCTTCTTTAAAACTGCGTAATGCACCACACAATGGAGATTCAACACATCTAGAATTTGTCGACACATAAGCAGAAAAAGATAACTCTTTTAGACTTTGAGAACAAGGATCTGCAGATAAAGCACCATCAGAACCAGTAGCTCTGTGCTTCTCCTCAGTTGTAACAGTTGTTCTAGAATCTTCTTTAAAATTGTTTAATGCACCACTTATTTTGTCAGACTGATAAACTGGAGTGGCAGTTCCCTGGTAAACGTTCTCTTCCCCTCCATGTTGGATTACTTCTGAGAAATTTGAATTCGGCCCAGATGTTTCAAAAAATCCTCTCCTTTCTATCTCTTTGGGTGGAGAAGCCAGAGTTACCATTTCTGTCAGCATGTCTCCTTTCTGTCTGTCTGAAGAGCTAGAATTTTCTTCTCTAACATGTTCAGTTATTACTGAATCAAGAGAACTTGGTCCAGTTATTTCATTGACTTCCATTAAATTTGTGCAAATGGGTTGAGAAGCTGGAATTTCACTTTCTGTGAGCATGTTTTTTGTCTCTCTGACAGAACCAACTGCCGCAATTTCAGTAGCTAGACCTCTCATTTCTTTAGATTCAACTGACTCTCTAAGATCTGAAGAAGAATCAAAGAGTGGTCTAATTTTCTCCGGGCCTCCATGTTTTATTTCTTGCTCACCAGATTCGAATTTCTCCAGCTTGAATCCAGTGTCTGACAAAGGAATGTCATAAAAAGACTTTTCAAGAGTACCAGCTTTGGCTTCTTCTGTCCAGCATTTCTTGATTTCTTTCTCCCTATTTCTAGCTTGTATTTGCATGACTATAAATCTTCTAAACTGTAACTGCATATGCTTATCAAATCTAGTCATCAAATCTGTAAATTTTTGTTTTAATAATTCGGTTTTGACATATCTTACTTTAGGAATAATATGCATTCTATGCGCAAGGTCCAGATCCCAATAATGTTTTGCAACCAATTCTGCCTCTTCCTTCCTTTTTTGGGTTTTGAACATTTCGAGTTCTGCTTTCTGCTTGGAAAGGAGTTGTTGTAGCCGTCCTGAACAGATTTCATCAATCTGTTTCTTCAAGTGCCCACCCTTTTCCAAATCCACCATATTTGGTTGTTCAGAGCATTCAGTACAATTAAAACTCTCTTTGATTTCTCCTTCTTCCAGCTCTTCAGTAGTCACTGAAGTTATGTTCTGATTTGGTTGATGCCTGAAGTTTATAGAACCACTTTCTTCTAGGACAGATGACTGGCCGACAGTAATGTCTCTGTTTCCTCTTCCTTTATCATCATATAATATTATCTCTAACATACTGTCATCTGATAGGATTCTAGCAGCATCTTTTCCTTGCACAGATTCCTCTTCCTCTCTGATCTCACCTTCTTCCAGTTCATCATGGTCATATGATGTTCTTTCTGAACGCTCTTCATACACGACGCTAGAAATATCTTTGATGAGCATAGATGACTGAGCCTCTTCACATACACCTTTTTCATGTTCATCATGATAAGATAATGATTCTTTGAAATTACATCTATTCATGAAATCTTTACCTGGGACTCTTCTCGATAATAAAGACCTATTCTCCAGAGTGTCCAGATCAATATGTTTCATGTGGCAGGTTACGGAAGAGAAAATACCCAGCAAAATCAGCATTCAAGAGAGCAGGCTTAAACGGTTGATGTATACCCCCAAAGGATGAAAAACTTCTTTGCAAGAACAATCAGCTCTTTATTATCAACCTTCATGTTTGAAAAAGAATCATAATTGGCATGCAAAAATTTACATATGGTAGCAAAAGTTGGATAGGAAAACTGCAAAGATAGATAGAATAAAATGATACATTATTAATGAGTCAAACATGACATATAACAGAAGAAGAAAAATTTACTGAACTAAATGCTGCCAAATAATAGCGAATGTTCCCTTTATTGTGTAGTTCCTTCTAAGGAAAACAACATAAACTTGAGAATGCATTAGGCTACTTCAGTATATAAGTTCCAGGTTGTATAGATATGGAAGTATAGACTAAAACTAAGCTTCTTAGAAACAAACAAACATTTTCCTCTATTAACACTAGCAGCCTTTAGAGTTTAGATACTTCCTATGCAGAGTAAGATGACTGCTTCATGAAGAATTATGATGTAACTGAGATCTCAAATCTAATTAAGCTTCATGAGTTCCTTATTTGGAAGTCAGAAGACAGAAAAATGGAAGTCCTACAATAGTAATACCAACTATCACCAAGTACATGGCATAACTGCGTGTAATTCTCATAACCTTTCATTGGGTAATGAGAGAAATTCACATAAGACTTCAATTCCACAACAGAGGTAAAAGATTTCAATAATCTTTGGATGGACAAGAGAAGTTTCCGTAAGAAACATAGTTCCCAACAAAGATTAGTTAGGAATTTTTTAGGAACAGAAAAAAGAACTCATTAAAACCAATTACTTACTCTTTTGCAGGAGCATACATGTTCTATAGACGTTGGTCTGACAAATTGCAACAATACTTTACTATTTGCTACTTAATCACAGGGGAGAAAATTATAAACGAAGTGAATACATAGATAAAGTATCAACATAATAAATTAAAAAAAAAAAAAAAAACAATACAATCATACAATAGTCATCAAGTATTTATACGTTTTAACATCACAGAGGAACAAACTCTAGGTTGATCACCACACCAAGACATTTTTAACTCAAGAAGAAGTGCAAGAACGAACTACTCGATCCAAAGAACACAACATGCAGATTAAAACCCTAAAAGAATTCAAAAGAAGGATCAAAAGCGATGAAGAGAAACCGTACTACCGACCAACCAAGAATGCTAACACAAGTACTAGTAGAAAAGAGATATCTACCAGAGAAGAACATAAAAGGGAGAAAATTTAGGTACTGGGTCGAAGTCAAGAACGAAATCGTTTCGTATCAGAAAAATAATTTAAAAAAAAAAATAATCAGAGAAAAAGAGAGAGAGAAAGCTCAGCTCCAAATGGGAATTTGGCTTCAAAGAAACGAAGAATTAGGGTTCTTACAACAGTGGGATTGGTGGGAACTTCGGGATACTGGTCTTCGGGGAGTGAGAGATTTCTCGCTGGTTTTGAATCACCAGCAGAAGAAGTCCAGGATGGCAACAAGAATGGAAACGGAAAGAATACTTCAATTATGAGCCTCGACCCGGAATTGGCAAGTTATATAGACGACGACATGACGTCTAAAGGGTCTTTAAAATTACCAGATTGCCCATTCCTTTTTTGGTATGTGAAGTGGTCCGAGTAGACCCTCTCATGATATTACATGGCATTCTTTTTGTTTCTTTCTCCGGAAGACTAGTATTTATTTACCAGATTGCCCATTCCTTTTTTGTTTCTTTCAAACGTATTTATAATTTACATCTTATATTTTTAATATTTATTTACAAATAGTCCGAGTATATTTTGCCTAAAGTATATTAATTTTTGACGGTTAGAGAATATACGCATCGGTTAGGATTGAATTGTTCATAGGAATAGGAATAGATGTTTTTTGGCTGACAAGAACATATGCATCTATTGAGATTCAAACCGTTCATGAGAATACTTGGTTCTGCCAGAAAAAAGATACTTCCTTTTGAAAGACAATTTTTTTTTCTTTTCCAACTGAAATAACTAAGCACCTCTTCGTAGCGGCTGTTCAATGGTATGAATAGGATAAGAGAGTTTGCATTAAAATTTCATTCACTGCATACATTTTTATTTTTATTTTTTGCGTTATTTTAGTGTTTGATAAATACACTTAAATTATTACTTTTTCCTGTATGCAAGATAGTTATTAAGAGATTGTTAAACAACACTGAAGACACGACGTTCATGCAGAAGCCAAGAGCAAGCTATTTTTCAAACGGAAGACAACAGCGACTCCTCCTTGGCACTCCAAAGAAATATTCAAATTTTGATTGACCAATCAGGATAAACTGGCCATCCAATAGTTTTTAAGTTTGGTTGAAACTCGAGAGCACGTTGAAATAAAATTAGAAAAATAAAAATAACCCAACTTCCTACTATCATGGCTACTTAATTAAATCACTTTCTAAGATAATAATTTATCTTGTTGATGTGGTAGTTTTGAGTTTAAGAACCTTTCAGAACTAGTTTAAGAACTCATAATTTGCTAAAATTTTTTTAAATTTTTTTATATTTAACTAAGTTTATTGTTTAAAGAATTAAAAGTAAAAAATAAGATCAACTAATCAACTTCAGATCTTAGTCTCAAACTAAATAAAACCTATATGATTATATTAAATGCATGACATAGTTGAGACCCCCTCCAATCATGTTTGAGCCTCCAAACAATCCCGGGACTTAAAAAGGAAAATGAAAGAATGCCTTCGTCTAAGCAAATGCTTCCCAAATAAGGGGCCAAAGGTGATTGAAACGCTAGAAATAGTTTGAAAAATATATTAAATGGATAATTTTCTTTTTATCAGGATAATAGATGACAAAAAAAGAAAAAGAAAAAAAAAGAACTCCACCTATTCGTTCAGTAGGTTTTCGAAATATTTTAATTGTTAAAATAATCTCCTTATTCAGAAATTCGTATTGGTTATAGGGTAGGTAAAAGAAAGGGACCATCACAATCGCTCAGGCACTCTCAGATCTCTCTCTCTTCTTGCTCTATCGCCGACGGTACCTCACGGAAATGGCTTGCGAGGGCGTTCTCTTGGGGATGGGGAATCCCCTCCTCGATATCTCCGCGGTCGTCGACGAGGAGTTCCTCGCCAAGTAACTCCATCTCTTCCTTTCTCCGCTCCCCGACTGAGATCTCCTTCTTCGATCCGTTCTTGGTTGATTCATTTTAGCTTTTCTCGTGAGTGATTCTGGTCCTCGTAATCCGTTCTGTTGATTTCTGGACGTCTTCGTGAAGCTTCTTCGTAGATCTTGTGGTCAGATCCGTGGATTTTTGGTGTCAGTGCGGAGAGGTGTATTTTTTCGGAGTTTTGTTGGGATCATTTGATCTCTCCGCGATGAGATGGGGATGGTATTGTGGTTTTACAAATTGTGGATCTTTTATGGCATCATAAAGAGCCGAACTTGGATTTCTGTCATCTCGGGCAGTTCCTCTACGTGTTCTTTCCGATGATCCTCTTTTGTTACATGACTTTGGTCATAGTTTCTCGTTGTGCTATAATCTATGTGTTTTTCATAATCTTCTTTTATTACAATAGGTTTTTTTTTTTCTCGGGCAATATCAAGAATCCGACTACAGGGACACAAAATTTACATAACTTGCTTATTTTGACAAGTGCAATTTTCATTGCAGTTATTGATGCGCTTGTTTAATAAGATATCGTAAATCTTGGATCCTGATTTATTAATCTCATCTCTCGTTTTCAAAGTTCTCTTTTGAGGTTCAGAACTCCCAATATCCTGGTCTCCTTGATGGTTACCGCCATTCTTTTTTTTTATTAACATATTATCAATAATGTGATTTTACTTTTCTATTCCTTTTTAAAATTGCTATAGCTTCTCTAAAGAATTGTATTGGGATGTTGCCATCTTTGTATGTATTTTTCTTGACTATCACTCTATCGCTCATTATGTTACATGAACATATTAGAACTTGTGACTTGTGTGAGTAAAAGGAGCAACTTTTCTTTGTTTTTGTTTCATCAGGTATGACATCAAGTTGAACAATGCAATTCTTGCGGAGGAAAAGCATTTGCCTATGTAAGCTTGCCATTGCAGATTTGCAATTTGAGATGAGATCATATTTTTTGTTTTAACCCCATTCCCATCTCTATGAGCTGGAAATGAGCTTTAATTTGTTTCTTTTTCTCCCACTTAAAGTTAGCTTATAGTTCTAAATTACGCTTTCCACTTCTCTTTCCAAAATGATGATTGAAAATTAAAGATTTCTAAATTGCATTATCCAATTTGTTCAAACGTACTGTCATCTCTCGTTTTAAACAAGGCAGTAACATATGTCCATAGTAATTGAATATCATGTTTTCTCTCTCATATTAAGCGATTGCCTCAAGCTGATGCAGACTTTCTTTACTAGCCTGATAGTGCACAACAACGTGATGGTCTAAATTTATCTGATATTGTGCCAGGTATGATGAAATAGCTTCAAAGCACAACGTTGAATACATTGCTGGAGGTAGGACTTCTACTATTAGTGTTTTACTTCCATAATGAAATTGTAATTAAATCTTAGTTTATGTGCTAATTTTCTGCTATTTTGGTACTATCTCTCCAGGGGCCACACAAAATTCAATCAGGGTAGCCCAAGTAAGTTTTTTTAAGGTTACTAGCATCTTATTGTTCAGGATCTTCCATTATTCGTATGGATCTTTGTATCTAACTTTATCCTGCTTTTGAAGTGGATGCTTCAAGTTCCAAATGCAACAAGTTATATGGGTTGTATTGGAAAAGACAAGTTTGGAGAGGAGATGAAGAAAAGCTCAAAAGCTGCAGGTGTTAATGTAAGTATAATTTTGTTGCTAAATTCTATCTCATGTGATATGCATCCTTTTCATTTTCTTTCTTTTCTTTTGATATCACTACATGTTTCTTAAGCTAACCTTGCACTGATCCTTAACCAGGTTCATTATTATGAGGAGGAGACTGCTTCAACTGGTACGTGTGCTGTATGTGTTGTTGGAGGCGAAAGGTCAGTCTTCAGTCCATTTTTCTGTGATGATATTACTGTGTACTATGTTTACAGAGGTCAATAGATAATATTTTAATTTTTATTCACATACACCCTCTGAATCAAAATTTGCAAATTTAATGATACCTCTTGAAGAATGAGAAATTGCATGTGCTCTCCATCTTCATTTTTACAACTTAAACCACATTAAGATAATTCAAGCTATTTCAAGATGTTAAATAACAGGTTCTAGGACCCTAAGTTACCATGAAATGGTTGTCCCGATCAACGATGGCCGTGCCACAGGCACGGACCGTGCCGACCACCGGCCGGCACGGCACGGCACGGCACGGCACGACACGGCACGTGTCGTAAGAGAATGAGAGAAAGAGGTAAGGAATACTCACCTTTGCCATTATAGTCGCCGTCGCCATCGCTCGCTGATCGCCGCCCGCCGCTCGCCGCCCGCTTCGTGCCCTAGCCCCCGAGAGAGAAGAGAGATCGAGACAGAGAGAGAGAGAGAGAGAGAGGATCCGGATCCGAACCCGCAACTTAAATTTTAAACCCTCTCTCGATCTCTGTCTCGATCTCTCTTCTCTCTCGGGGGCTAGGGCACGAAGCGGGCGGCGATCGGCGAGTGGCGGACGGCAATCGGCGACGAGGTCGATGGTGAGCGACGATGCATTAGGAGGGTGCCGTGCGGCACCCTCGTGCCCCATGCCGATACGCCGCCGGCACGCCCCATGCCGGTCAGCACGGCCATCCTTGGTCCTGATAGGATAATGGATAATAATGTGCTTTAAAGTATCATATCTTAACAAATACATCTTTTAAGACCTTAATAGTCATTATTGAATCATGTGTATAGTCATTGAGTTAGGTATACAAATAAAAGAAGTTATGATGTTGGGATGTATCTGCTTTATAATTCTCATTTTCAAAATATTCAAGTTTCATCTATGTTGTTTCAGTTTTTATTAGCTTCTATTCAGTGATCCTTAGTCATGTGATGCTTCAATTATGTTGCACTTGCATCCTTTGACAATTTATTATTTCTTTCTATTGATGTTTACTCTCCTACTTCAATGAGGTTGTAGAGTTTGCATTCATTTTTTATGGCAACTTTATTTTGATGGTATACACATAGTTACGTACTTTCCATATTTCTTGTGTATCATGTTATTATCTGATTAGATTTATTACTTGGTACAATGTATGATTCTTTTAATTCTGGACTAATATCTCCTTATGAAATGGCATTTTAATGGCATCATTGTTAAGCAGGTCATTAGTTGCAAATTTGTCTGCAGCAAATTGCTACAAATCTGAGCATTTGAAGAGACCAGAGAACTGGGCGCTAGGTACCTAATATCATACTTCTAAGAATTTTTGAAATTTTGGCAATCTATTGGATATTAGAAACTGTCTTCTTTGAACTTTTCTAATATATGTATTTAGTACTCCATAGGTTGTCATATTCAATAATCATTGCAATAAACTTTTCCTTCACCTCCTTTGCATTTGGTGAGCTAAGATGTCTTATAAATAGAAAACTGGTATTCTGACCAGGTTTCGAAGTATGTTTTTTCTTCCAAATCCATGCTTTAACTATTTAAGCAAGTAGTTCACTATGAAGGGCAATATTTGCATGTTCTGTTTGATATCTGAAGTTCTGAACATACTGCCTAAGTTGAAAATAGTTGTACACTTACCTGGAGTTTCGGAGATGAATTAGTTGTTTCCTTTTGTACCATCAATGTATTTGTTTAGCTGGGTTGTGGTTTTCCTGATCTCTTTAACTCCTATAAGTTAGCTTATAAGATATTCCTTTAAATGCTTCATCGATGATGTGAATCTGCTCACATATCTTGATTGCAATTGTTAATTTACATTACTCTTGGTCTAAAATGAATCTTTTAACCATGAAAAGTTGACCCATCCGTTTGTTTGGTTAATCAATATTTGAATAATCATACTACTATTATGACAGCTGAGAAGGCAAAATATATTTATATTGCTGGCTTTTTCCTAACGGTTTCGCCGGAGTCTATTCTACTTGTAGCGGAGCATGCTGCTGCAAATAACAAGGTACAAGCAAAATCCTCTTGTTTCTGTGGCTATTAGAGATCATAGCAATAAACTCTGCTCTCTACTTGCAGGTATTTATGATGAACCTTTCTGCTCCTTTTATCTGTGAATTCTTTCGTGATGCCCAAGAGAAAGCTCTACCGTAAGTGTTTCAGTTGTTTAATCAATTTTTATTTACATTTGACAGCTTTTACTCAATGCTTATATTTATGTATTTCTATCCCAGCTATGTAGACTATGTATTTGGGAATGAGACTGAGGCAAGGACCTTCGCTAGAGTCCATGGATGGGAGGTAATAGGCTTTTATTTATTTGATACTAGCTTGCAGTTGAGTTCCATGCTGATAGAATACCGTTAATACATAGACTGAGAATGTTGAGGAGATTGCTCTGAAGATCTCAGCATTGCCTAAGGCATCGGGAACCCACCAAAGGATTACTGTCATCACTCAAGGTTGCGATCCAGTAGTTGTAGCTGACAATGGAAAGGTTAGTTTCCTTCCGTGGTAATCTTAGTGCTTCTGTAATATCAAAGTTTGCACCTTTTAAGTTAGATACTAGAGAGCAACGAAAGAGATGTTTTTGGGTCTTCGGCATGTTAATTTTTAGTTTTTGATTTAAATATATGTATTAAACTCTATATTATAATGTTTTATCTTTAGATTATTTTTGAAAATAACCTATTTCAGTAAAGAACTAAAGATATATAAATATTATTCAATACATAATACGATTGAATACATTAATTAAAACTAATATTAATTATTGAACACTTTATAATATGATTGAATATTTAATATAATTGAACACATAATAATATTCAACACATAATATTATTTGATAATAGTTCAATAATTAAAACTAATATTTAGTTAAACATATAGCATGACAAGTAAAATCAAAGACTTTATTTATCGGCATAAGAATAATACGAGAATGTTGTACTAAATACTGTCGATAATCTTCGAAACTTATCCGCTGATAGTATTGTTTGTTGTAATGTTTCACATTGTCTTTATACAAATAAAAATTTGTAATCCTTTTATGATATGATATAAATATTGAACATACATGAGAATTAAAGTTGATTTGATAATGATTGACGAAAAAATATATATTATTTAAAAAAGGATCCCACATGCCGTGCCATTACCTTGCTCATTTTGCAATTAAACCACAAAATCTCGTTTATATATTGATATTCGTGACAACAGAGAAGGGACATGGAGAACCAATGTAGAAAAATTGGCATGTATACTACAGCAGTAATATGGTTTGCATAACAAACTTGTAGTATAGGTGGAACTGTTGAGTTGTATTTTTGTCTTTGCAAAATGTACCTCTGTCAAGCCTTATCCAACTACTTGGGTTAAATGCATCCTTCTACTACAGACCATGTACATTATGGTATACTGTTGTGATATCTGTCTCCATTGAGGACTACCTCATGTGTTACACTAACTTACATCTAGGTAGCAGAGGGGTTTCTGATCTTTTGTGATCCTGGGCCTGGTTGTCATGGGTTAGAGTGGTAATCTGGAGTTTTATCCTTGCTATCCAAGCAAAGAACATTTCTTTTGGGGTAGCAACCAACAGTTTTGGAGCATTTAGAAAAATTAGGGAATTTCATCCTTAGAATCCTAATATAATCCCATAAGATGACTGGGGATTTGTCCACATTACTGGTAGGAATTTTCTGTGTGCTGGGTATGTTTGTCCTTTGACATTTATGACATGCTTGTAAGACTTTCCTTTTGGTGACTGCGATCAGCTTATTTCATTCTTAACTACTTTCCGGCACCTAGTTCCATACACTGATGCAGATAATTCTCTCTTTCTTCCTAAAGTTCTTACTTGCCTATTTTTCGTTTGCTACAACCCTTTTTATCATGCAATATTATCAGTCTAGCTTTTTTATAAGATTTCTATGTTAATCATATATAACATAGAGATGAATGCACTTATTTGATGGCATATCTGATTGTATTGCTTTTAAGCATTTTCTTCATAGTTGATAGTCTCATTTAATGATATTCTGCTGACAGGTCAAAACCTTCCCTGTGATCCTTTTGCCGAAGGAGAAGCTGGTTGATACCAACGGTGCAGGTAATTTCTGCAATATTGGATATCTAGATCTCCATCTTGCTTTTGGTCACTTAGATATGTTTACTTCTTGTATTAAACAGCTTATGCCAGAACCAGTTTTTAAGGGTTTAATTTTCTCTAAACCTGAAGCACATGAACTACAACTTATTTAGATTCAAAATTAGGATTTTAACATGTTCCTACAGTATATGAGGAATGTTGAGGGGAAATGATGGTTAATTTGATGCTTCCCGTAACTAACTAGTTTATAAAATAAGTTAATACTGTTAGAATGAGGTTCCACTATGTTATTGTTCCTTACAAATATCTGAAAATGTATATTTGTTTTGCAAAATATTTTGGCGGGCAACAATTATTTGATGTATAATAAATATCTCTTTTCTATTCCCTGCTTTCTGATTCCTCCTATTTGTTTGCTTTCATTGACTAAATTTCAACCTGAATTTTTTTGATAGGTGATGCATTTGTTGGAGGGTTCCTCTCTCAACTGGTTCAGGAGAAGAGCATCGAGGACTGTGTAAGAGCCGGCTGTTATGCAGCAAATGTTATAATCCAACGGTCAGGCTGCACTTACCCAGAAAAGCCTGATTTTAGCTAGAACAAATTTGACGATCTGTTAGGACTACAACAGAGGCAACTTATCCCCCTCCTGTTCACATTTTGTTCTGTAATATTATTTTTGGTCTTTCCAACTGCTTCCTAGCCCATCTTGTTTGCAGCCATCATATAGTGATGACACTATCTAGACTGTTATATTTTTTTTTCCATTAAGGCTTAATGCCATGAGGTTACTGTATGTTAATTATTCATGCCATCAAGAATTTCTGAAATGAAGCAAACAGAAGACAAAGTTTTTGTCTTGTTGCAGTATTTTTGAACTTCATATCAAACATTAGTACGTGCCATTCTATTTGATTGAGGAAAAACAAGCTATTGCAGATGCATGCTATATATAGAGCATATATCTCTAGTGGCGAATGTTTTGCAAGATATATGCATTAAAACGCGTCACCTACAAAGAAGTTACTTTGATTTGTTGTGGATATATTTTATATCTAACGGGTATACAGTATCTACGTAAGCAGTATAGATTTTTTTTTTAATTTTTTTTTATGCGTATGCAAGTTATCTGCACCTTTTATGCATAATATATTTGTTTGTAAAAGCCCGGCGTATTTTTCATTCGTGTGGACATGATTGGAGCAAGCAAGTTGATCTTATTTACAAGCAGCAGGCCTTCTTGTCTATATTTATTACAAATGTGATTAATAAAGTGGAATTAATATGGATCTAAAGATTTTTAATTTAGAAAATTGGTAAAATCCAAAATAAATATAAAGTGCGCGGTGAAGAGTTCATCCATGATTGCCTTCCACTTCCGTGTTTCCAAGTCAACGAGAACGAAGACTTGTGTCCACAAGGAACTAGAAAACGATAAAATTTGAACGAAGACCATTTCCATTGCATATCTCCCTAGGCTCAAAGTAACTCCAACCAAACTCCCATGGCGGAGCTGACCCTTGAGCTGCGTTCCACCGGCGACTTGCTTCGCCGCTCCTTCATCTCCTTCTTCGCCTGCTTCCCATCCCTCCTCCTCGCCTCCCTCCTCATCTTACTCTACCGCTCCGCCCTCCTCGCCGGAGCCCCAGGCCTCGCCGCCATCTCCGACCGCATCCGCACCATTAACATCACCTCCACCACGTCCGCTATATCTGAACGTCACAACCACGATCCCCCGTTCCTCGACCTTCCCGTCGCCGGAAAACTAGACGCCGCCGCCGCCGTTGACTACTTCTTCTTGTCCCCTCCCACTTCCTCCTATAACTCATCCTTCCCCTCCTCCTCCCTCAAACCCTTCAAAATTAGTGTTCCGGCTTCCCACTCCGCCCCCTTCTACTTCTCCTACATCAACCCCGACGCCGCCGAATCCGATGGCCAAGATCGAGCCTTCGATCCTAGAATCTTCGATGAACAAGTCTTGCAGATGCTTTACATCATGGTCCATGTCTCCTCCTTCTACATCCTTGCTACTATAGGGTTCGTCCTCGTCTTCTCCTCCGCCTTCGGCATAGTCTTCTTCGCCGTCGCCGCTTCCCACCTCCGGAAGCCGGTCTCCACCATCAACGCCTTCTTCTCTGGCGCGCTCCTCGGGATTCGTCGTCTCAAGGCACTCGTTTACTTGCGGTGGGTTTCAACGGACACCTTAAGCCAATCCCTCTCCCTCCTCTTCTCCCCAGACTTCCACAATCAGGTTGATCTCTTCAAATTCTCCCTCAAAATCAAGTTACTGACCTCCTTGATATCACTGGCGAGCTCGAAGCTATTCCCCGAGGTAATTCCGGGGTTCATATATGTGTCTGCAGTGCTCGATGCAGCGGGGGAGGTAATTTTTGCAATTTTGCGGTGGGTGGTGGTCATGGGCCGCAATGGGAGGCAGCCAGGAAGGAGCGTAGTGAAGGAAGGGTGGTATTTGGTATCGCTGATGCCTGTACAAGTCGTCGTTGTCAAGGCATTGGAGATGGTTATTTGCAAGAGGTGGGGGAGGCGGGTTGCGCTGAAGGTCGGAGGGAGAGTGTTTGGTGGGCTGATTCGTTCTCTGGCAGAGGTTTACTTCATGGTGCTTTGGTTGGTTTTCTATTTCGTGGCGAGGAGTAAAGATGTGAGATTGCAAGGGAGGAGGTTTGGGCTGGAGGATTTAGAGGAGTGTATCAATGGAATCAGATGACAGCAGTGGTATTGGCTTGGAGGATCTCTCTGTATTCAATCAGTTGTAGAGGTACTATTTGATGTTTCTCTTGTTACACTATTTCTTCAAAGTAAAGTACACCTTTTTTTTCTTGTTGTCTTCATTAATGTTGTGGTTAGGATGATCAACTTGCACGTGCAATTCTTGAGAAGAAGGACTCTATGTATAGATACCAAGCTTTACTGTATCAAAAATAGTGCTTATTTTCGATAGTAGGCATTGCCAATGGCATTGAAACCTTGATGGTACAACTAATTTTACTGTAATTTTATCATTCTGGATCTCTGTGAACTTTGTTTGGAATGTCTTATACTTAAAGGATTGGAAGGTCACAATGGGAGAATTATTTCTTTCTTTTTCTCTATGGGTCTAAAAAATGCTCTCTCATGTTTGTTTCGGTAATAATAGTCCATGATGAACACTTTTTCACTGTGAAATGTTGAATGCTGCTGCATATTCTGCATGGCCCACCCCTTAAAGTATGTTGACATGAAGGGAACTGGTCCTGGACAGGGTGAGTGTTCTATTTGAGTGTCGGCATGCTTTTTGCATAGTTAATGTGCAAGTGGTTAATAGATTAATAAATTAATAATTTGTTATGTTTGGGATCTGTCTGAAAAGCCATGTTAATTTGGCAAACTTGAATAAGTGATATAATTGTGATATACTAAAATTTCTGATTTATCTATGTTAGACTTTTGTACTGGCAACTTGTGTATAAAATATTTTGTACGAGCATGATTGTAGAAGGTAAGAATATAATTTAACACATTTGACAAGAGTTGGAATAAGTGAAAGATATCTCTTGGATTATTGGAGGGTGTTCAGACGACTACAATGTTTCACGCAATATGAAGATTGTCTTTGAAATGCTCAAACGGCGTTATGATAGTTGGAGTAGTATGAAAAGAATACTTATGAGCATTGAAACGACCAATTTGCATTCAATTGTTTGTATGAACCCTTTGGCATTCAAACGCTTTTGTCAGAGAGCATGAAATTACAAGATGTTCGAATACTCGAGCCGGACTTGAATAGGTTCAGTCTTAAATTAGTTTTTCAATCTATTTCTTTACACATAAATCAAATAATGCTAAGTTGAGGGATAATTCTGATTTAAGAGATTTTGAACTCCAAAAAAGTTATGATTAAGCATTATTGGTGATAAAAAAATGTTAGAGAGAGGAGATTTATTGAAGATTTCTAATCTCGAGAGCCACTAAGATTGGTAGATCAATCACTTGAAGCAATTCATCGCGAATTCAAGTGAGCAAAATAATTTTAGATATAGCTGTGAGATTCAGTGAGAAGTTTGTAAGTGCTTCTTGTATTTGCACATTATTAGTGATTGATTTGAAGTATTTCATATAAAATCGTTTGTGTTTGCTTTAATCTATATTTCTAATTATTTGTTTATATTTGTGTTTCTGCTTATCTCCTAGATAAGAGTTAGCCTAAAATTTTCAATTGGTATTCGAACATACCTTAGATTAACGTTTTTCCAATCTATTCTGAGCATATTGAGTGCTATAATTTTTATAATCTTCATTGTACTAACTTAGTCGAATTTCTTATTCATAACTTCAAGATTTAACTCAGTATGTTTAAATTCTTACTCCAGTTCTGTCCATCGAGACCTCACCAAGAAATACTTAACACATGACCATTACAGGATTACGTTGTTTTCAGATCCAATAGCGAAGTTAGAAGAAGTCAAAAACGTGATTCGGATGCTGGGAGCATGTTATTTGCTGATAATTAGCACACCCATGTATTAGTGAGCAAATGGATGGCAAAGGAGCGAGATAATCTTTTAGTCCTCCATTTGTGGGAGGTTTTTAAGATTGACATATAGACTGTATCACTTTGACGACCTTAAGATCAAGGTTACACAATTAGAGGTGATTTATCCAACAGCTGTTCAAATTTTTTGCAATTGTTGTTCTGTCGTTTTTGTGTCAATTGCGTAGTCAGTCTTATTTATCAGCATACAATAGTGATGGCACTGCTGTTAGTAACGCCATGAGAATGGTTTCAGCATTTTATGATTTCCGTAGTTAACAAGTATAGGTAATTGCCCTACTCAATGATAGTCATATGTGTAGTTTGTACGAAGCCTAAATGTCTATAGATATAAAGGAACTTAGGGAAGGATGCAGATGCATCTCAACGCCTTCTTCAGGAACAGTATGATGTTTTGTGAGATCTCTCCAAAAATTGAGGTAAAGGCTAATTGCAAAACTTGACAGTTGTGTAATGATACAAGTTAGTGATAGAAATTAAACTTTCAGTAACAGATGACAGAAAACCTGATATCAACATCTCCTACATTCTATTGTGAATCCTGGCAATTATAATTTGTTTCTGCTGCTGATCTGAACCAACACATTCTCAAGCTTATTTGTTATTGCTTTCCCCTACTTTAAAACTTCCGTAGTCTGCCCATTACTAGTTTAAATTCTCGTAATCCTATAAATAGGGTCTTCTTTTAGTTTTCATTTAAAGTTTTGTGCTATGAATCCTCACTTCTATTGGCAAGACTGTTGAAATTTGAAAGTCTATTGGTATCAGATTTACTTACCAGCAAAGCTTGTTGCTTAGATTTTCGGATTTCTGATTTGGCTTTATTTAGGGCGTGCTGCTATGATCTGTTCAACTTTGAAATGAAGAAAATGCAGTCAAGTTATATTGAGGAAGGGTGGTAAATTTCCTTTCCAATTAGCTATTTGTGTATCAACTGTGATTTCTTTAGTCCTACTGATCAGTGTGCCCATTTTATTTGCTCCTCTTCGGATGAGAATAACTAAGATGTATGATCTTCTACATCGTGTTATTTAATTTGATTAGTTTTTCTAGTTGGATCCAAGCTCAATTGATCATGCTAAATATTCGAGTGGCTTGTAAATAGCTATTTCTTCTAAGTAATACAGTGACAAGCTCAATAGCTGAAACTGTTGCATTTGAATCTTACCTGAGTTTTAGGGTCTTGGCTAAGTTTGTTGAGTAGTCTAGGGCTTGTTGAACAATAGCTGAAACATACTTTTTGATAGAATAACTACGTTGTTACTTGTTTCACCATGAGAGATCCATGACTCGATTAAAGAAACTTGCCTATGTAAATATTTATTGGATATAATTAACCAATGTATATCAAAATTGTCTAATTTGTGATGGACTTGATCAACTCCGATACGTTTTAAAATAAATAAAATAAAATAAAAAGAAAGACGAATTTTATTACTAAATTAAATAAGAATCTTCTCAATTCGAGCAATATATTTTTTAAAAGGTTTACAATTTGCATTTGTGAGTTAGCAAAAGATTCACTCTTATATAGTTCGCTGGTTCCAGAACCTGGCAAGTCCGTCCCATTATAAAGCTATACCAAGCTCAAAAAAAAAAAGGGGCAATAGATTTGAGAAAATTAAATTAAATTAATGCATTAGAAGATCCGACGAGATTCTGGTTCTGTCTCCATGTCAGTCATCGAAGGATTTGTTTGAATAATAAGAACGAAGGAAAGAATTTTCCAGTTCGTTTCAACCACCCATAGCGGACCCCACGCTTGACTTCCGTTCGACCGACGACGTGCTCCGCCGCTCCTTCGTCGCCTCCCTCTTCCTCCTGTCCTTCCGCTCCGCCATCTCCGGTTACAATCTTACCACCTCCACCACCAACAGTTCCTCTTCCTCGTCCTATTACATCGAAGGTGCCGCTGACCACTACTTCTTCCCCTACTCCGACTTCTCCTCCAGTCTGACCTCCTCTTATATCGTCTCCTTCCCCAAAGCCTTCGAGAGTAAATGTTCTCACCTCCCACCCCCCCCAGAATCCGATTGCCGAGAACCACCCGTCGACTCCTTCGCTCGTGGAGGTTTACTTCATGGTAGTCTGGTTGGTTTTCTACCTTCCGGTGAGGCGTAAGGATGCGGAATTGGAAGGGAAAAGGTTGGACTGGAGGATTTGGAGAAGTGTATTAGTGGACTCAGATAACTGCATCGGTGATGGCATGATGGTTTGGTCGGGTGGATCTTTGTAAATGCGATTAATCGTGGAGGTACTATTGATGTCTCTTTTGTTATACTTTTTGTTTCGTATTGTTGCATTTGGGGTATGAATCTTGCTTGTTCTCTTACTAGAAAAAAGAATTTGTTATAGAAATACATAATTTGATAATGAAATCAGTGCTTTAGGTGATAGGCCTTGCCATTGATGTTGGTTGACCTTGAACTGGTAATGCTAATCTTACTGCAATTTTGTCTCTGTTGAGCTTTGTGGACGCCTTTTCCATACTTGGAGAATTGGAGGGCTATGCCCTTTCCTTTTCCTTTATATGGCAGAAGTCTTGTTATTATTTCCTTCCACTGACCTTTTGATCGTGTGAAATTTTTGTCCAATTTTAGAATCTAGTAAACAGTGCTTGGGCAGAAGTGGAACGAAGGGAGTCAAAGGAATTTGGGAATGATCTAGTGCCTTGGTGTTGTATGGAAATATAAATCCAACATGAATATGCTGCAAAAT
Source organism: Typha latifolia (assembly GCF_019914945.1). Taxonomy (NCBI): domain Eukaryota; kingdom Viridiplantae; phylum Streptophyta; class Magnoliopsida; order Poales; family Typhaceae; genus Typha; species Typha latifolia. The sequence continues at coordinate 13,877,140 of NC_133088.1, read as the reverse complement.
TACTCTGTAAAGCGTATCAACTTGAAGAGAATCTATCTCGACAGCATATCTTCTACTAGGGTGAGGGGACTCTTTTCCGGAGGTGAAGTGGAACCATTCAATAGAATCGTCGTTTATTAGGAATTTGTGATTGCGTCCATGATAAGCCATATTAACTTGTGAAAAATAGACAATTGATATGGTCTGCCTTCCTCAATTATCTGTGTTACCTATTTGAAATAGAATGACTGAATCTGTGATTGTTTCTTGCAGTTATATTTTGTAGTCTTCATTTTACTAACTTGGTCTAGTTTTTTCTTTTAGTTATAGTCCTATAATTTGTCTCAGTTGGTGTACTCAAAACCTTGCTAAATTTAGATGCTTGCCATCCAGATTTTGTACATATCATGGTTTCAATTAATCATTCTGTTTATCGAGATATTATTTGACCATTTAAATTTTTAACTGTCATGTGGTTGCTTTACTTTTAGCGCCTACTGTAGTTGGCAAGTTCATAGAAGATCCTACTTTCTTCTTATTTATTTTTTCTTCTGCACTGTTGTAATACTTTCTGCTTTTTGCAAACTTTCTAAATGTACATGAAAGTCATTAAGAATGGCGGCAGGCTACAAACATGTTCAATAGTTTATCCAAACCCTGTACTAAATAAGAGGAACAGTGGAGCAACATGCTTGTGTAAGTAAAACACTTTCTATTCATGGTATTAGCCAAGCAAGCCTTTGTTTTCTTTTGCATCCTATACTCACGAAACTTCTGATTGAGAGGCTATACCTGGGTTCTGAGATCACTAGCTGCTTATTTCTGGGTTTTCTTTTCTCCCCAATTTTTTTCTGTATACTATCACAATTCCTTGCCGATATCTGTGCTATCTCAGCCACTACTTCTTATCATATTGCACAACACCTTGAGTATCATGATGCAGTTTTTGCATTCAACAATCATAAGAAGTAGGATTACATTTTCGTTTATAGAAAAATAATGTATCCAGGATTGTTTTGTATATTGTCTCCCAACTTTTTTAGATATATCTCTTATTATTCTCATACTTAGTGAGACACGCTGCCTCAGATTTTTATGTTGAGAAAAGCCGTAAAAGCCATGTTCTTGTCAATGTATAGTTGTTTCTGGATCTCTACTTTAGTGTTCTTTGAGAACTTTGTCTTAATCCCTATTTACTTAATTCATTTTTTTACTATTATTTTCTGAACTCCCATCATGAGGAGATAAAGAAGATATGTAGTTGGATATATACATACAGTATACACCTATCGATTTTTATTGTTGCATCAATATCTATGGAAAAACATGAGAATGCTAGAATATCTATAATACATTTTATCTAGATTATAACATGGTATTAACATATTCCTCTTTTGTAGATCTGCAATTCATCTTCGGATGCTTATTAGGTGAATTGTTGGAGAGATTTGAGCGTTAGGAGCATAACGAGAATTTCTGTTGCTGTGAACCGACGTTATGAAGAACACCAAGGAAGTTATTCTCATCACAGGGGATCCAGAGTTTAGTGTCTGCTTTGAACCCATACTCCTCCCTAGCTTGATCAAGCAATTCATGGAACAACGGATGCTCAAGGAAGGCGACTTTAATTACATACCTCGTGCGCTCCTCTCCCACGTACACTACCGTATGACCCTTGGGGACATCTTCTGGAATGGTTTCCTCTTCTTCCTCCTTACAGTTCAGAAGAATCCACTTCAGCTTATCACTGCTTATAGAGGTTGGCAACTCATAGCTGATCTTCTTCCACCTCCTCAGGAGGGTCAGGAGGAATCTCCTTTTGAACACCTTCATGTTTCTGGTGTGAGAAGTATAGTAATAGTATGAAACCTATGAGAATATTCATGCCTTTATATACTGTTGGATGCTTTATTGCGGAGATTTATAAAAAGACATGTAATTGATTAATTTAGATGTCAATTTATTAAGCCTACTGACCCATGTTGGTCCTGGAGCATTAATGGGAAATATTGCAATTATTAGTTGGACTGGGGAGATGCTCTACATCTTATAGGAAATATATATATTTCTTTTTTCAATCTATGCTGATATGCTGATACCTAATATGATAGCAATATATATTATACTTTTTTATTGACATCTAATTTGTTTTCCTGTGTTATCTAGATATGGATACAATAGCTCTCTCTCTCTCTCTCTCTCTCTCTCAAGTGGATTGCATCTCAAACTGAATCTAGCATAACTGCTCCTCGAAGTTCTCAAGGGCTTTATGCCACATCTTTGGCACTGGCAAGGATAAGGTTCCAAGAGGAAGAGAGGTGATGGGTCTCACTCACTCATTGGATAGGGTGCTGCATTCAATATGGATGGATTGTGGATAAAAACATTGCAATCCTACCTCTGACAGACCTTTAATCTATTCCACCCCTACTGAAGGCAGCTCCTTTCAAGCCAATCGTCGTAATTTTTGACCAAATTTAAGGTTTCCGTTTCTTTTGGCACTTCAAACACTTGCCTGGTCAGTCCATGTTTTGATTCCTCTTTGAATAGCCAATTCAGAATCCTAAAATTTCTCCCTTGATTGTTAAATATTTGAGTCTAAGAATGTACTACAGCTATGCATTGATGGTATGGTGCTAGGTGATGCATGACTTTATAAACAGGTTTTTTTGTAGATTCTAGTTGAAAGAAAAGATAATGTCTCTGAGATCTGAGCTCAAGGAGGTTTGGGACACTTTGGTAACATCTTTATCACAATATAATGGGAGTAGTTGAGTTGCAAAACATCAAGATTATTACTTGGTTATTAAGGAGTTTTATTACTGGAAGTAACGTTCTATTACGAGACTAACAATGATAAACTCCCATTGGTTTTTCCGTATTGGAAAAGGTGATGCTTTTAATAGGATAAGATGGTGATCATGGATCTTTATCCCTATTACGGAAACTCCTCTATTATTTGAGAGGGTTCAATAATTAAGAAAGTGACAGTCGAAGATCCGTGTGGTTTATGACATTGTTCATTTATGTTTTTGATATCATTATTATAGAAAAAACCATCGTCTGCCATGTCAGCTGATCTCGGTCAGGATCCACCGATTTTGGCCTAATCCGAATTCTTTATCTCTTTTATTTTTTTCCCTTTTTTTATTATTCTTACCATATAATCATTATTTCTTGTGCAGTCCGACGAACTCCGGTGACACAAATCAAACTCAGACAAACTTCGACGCATTTCTGTGTATAATTTTTAACTAATATCTTTATTTGTCTCTTAGTTTTTTTTTCATTTCTTTCACTTTCTCCTTTTTTTTCTTCTTTTTACTTCATCTTTTATGCTGCACCATAGTTTTTTTTTCTTTTATTTAATTTTTTTTGCTTATTTTCTTTCTAATCTTTTCTTCTTTTCTATTTTTATTGCATCACAATTTTTTTAATAGAAGTTTTTTTATATTTTAAAATAATATTTTAATTTCGATCTCGATTTTTTGAACCTCGAAAAAAAAAACCATTATGCCACTAGGATTTGTGATAAATGACAAACCTATATTTTATGAAAGGTTATATATAACCATTTGTAAAATTAGAAATTCTGAGTTGCATATATTTATGGCGGTCAATCTAGCTTGTTGTCCACGAACAATTTGTATTTGGCTCGAAATTTTGTTTGAAAATGAATCACTTATTTAATAAATGATTCAGCATGAACTAAAATTTGAGCTTGAAATATAAACGAGTAGAGGCTTAGCTCTCCTGTATTCAACTCGATATAGTTTTCTAGCCATTTGATTTGAGATTACTAGGTATTGTAATGGTAGAAAATTGATAACTAGTTAATAGATATTCTACTCGTTAGATTGATATTAATGGTTAGATCTTTAGTTCCTTAAATTTATTAGTTTAACTCTGGCTAGTTGAGCGAAATCTCTAAACGAGCTTGACTTAACTTGGCAAACCAAATGAGCCAAACACAAGCGGGCTCTAAAAAAAATTTTAAATAAAAAAACAATTTAGAAGATTAAATTAAACTGAAAATTACATAGGGCAAACTTGGGCCTGAAGAACAAAAAAAAAAGATATTCCAAGACGAGTTGGATTTGGCCTACCAAAATTGGTTGGGCTTCGAGTTTGAGTCCGACTTGACTCGGTGTGAACAAAGAATGTTAAGTTCTTAGTGATAATCAACCGTGAAGGGTCTAAATATAATTATCTCATATACTTACTATCAATTATTAACAAGCGTATGAAATAATGAAGCTCTCACTTCATCTTCATTTTCTAAACTGATTTCCTCCAAGAAACTGGTGGAAAATTTTTTTCCAAGTACATATGATCATGTGTGTTCTAATTAACATCAATTCCAAAGTGAAGCTCTAAGATTGAGTCAAGGAAAGGAATATGGAATGAGCCCTATAGTCTTTCTTAATAGTTTGATGATGTCAATGAGACAAATGCATCAGATAGAGGGAGGTTATCATAGAGCTTATAGTCCTAATAAATCTAATCATGAAATAAAAGTAGATTATTGCACTAGTGTTATTCACAGGTAAAGATGATTGCTTATGGGCAAGTGGTGTTTGGGATAAAATTAGGTTTTTGTTTCATCGGCTGTCAGAGAGCACTCTTTAGATGTTTGACAACTCAAAATAAATCTTTTGGCTCATTACGTATTTTGAGAATCTAAGTACTCACTCAAGTACAAGCAATCCTATAGATAAATTTCTTTTTTTTTTCTTCAAAAATAATGAGACTATATATATATATATGTTGGTTAAAGCATGTCATGATAGATCTAAACTAGACATTTATAATGCTTTAGAGGAATTGAATCCATAATTTCTACTACGAGCTAATATGACCCGACCAATGTGGTCAATTGTGGAGACTCAAATAAAGTTAGGTATAGATAAGTATTGTAAATATGCATTAAATAGATGGGAATATAAGTGAGTTGATTAGATAATGTATAAAAGAGGCACTCAAAAGGCATGTTGGGTTATTTTTTTCATCCTAACAGATATTTATTACCGATTATAAACCCTTATTAAAATAACTAAACAAAAAGAATAATTACACAGCCTTTCTGAATTATCACAGTTTTTATGCCCACTGATCTTTTTTAATTATCCACATAGAATCTCTAAACTAAAAAAGACATCTACATAAACCTTTTCAACTAAAAAAAGAACTATATGGACTCTCTAAATTTAAAAGAAAATTAAGTTAAAAGAACTATGCGTTAAAAAAAAGGTTTAAATAAGATGTACATATAATAAACGATGATAGTTTAATAGGACTAACTGTAATGAATCCTTCAAAAAGAGTTTGAAATATCCTGCTATGTGGATATAATATTGTTTGGTGCCACTAAGTAGAGTGACATTTTTATATCATTCACAAAGAGCTGTTAATATGGCCAACTAGGTTGCCCTAGGCATCGTCCAAAAAAATACAAGAGAGATGAGGGTGGAGTTCTAGACTTCTAGTGCAGTCAGGCTACCCGATTACATTCTCTACAAAAACAGACAAAAACTATAAGAAAAAAGGGAGGCTAACATAAGGGATCATTCACATTTTATTGAAGGTCCTAGGAAGGAGGCATAAAAGTAGTATGTGGGTCTCGAAGGTACATTCAGAGTTCAATATTAAAGTGTTAAGAGTTGGGTAGGTAGATGCTACAAACAGTTTTATTATTCTTCATTTCTATCTACTTTTCTTTAAAAAAGAGGGAGAGAGAGAGAGAGAGAGAGAGAGAGATAGAGGGGTTCTCCACTAGCTTCTTCTAGAACGATATTTATGCTTCTGGATTAATAAAACTTAATTTTGCTAAGATTTAATCTCGAAGTTTGTGCTCTAAACATATGTCAGATAACAACCAAACTCCAGACACAATTATTTACTTAGGCTTAGCTATCAAAATATTCTCAAAAGTTAGAATATAAAAACTGCATCCAGTTCTCCACTTGATATATATATATATATATATACATCTCCTAGATTGTTAATTATATCTTAAACATTCTTTTTATTTATTTTTTCTATCCATCAGTTATCACCTATTTTAATTTTTTTTTTCCCATTTATAATTTAAGAAAAGGCGAAATATTTTCAATAATTCAGATATTCTATATATTGAAGAAAAAAAAAAGATTAGAAAAGATAAAAGAATTATAATAATTTAGGAATCTAAGTGTAATTATCCTCCAACTCACACTCCACAATTCCACAAACATTATTGTCAGTTCCTTTTGATAATTCCTGTAATGACCCTCAGGAAGCAATATTGTCTTTGAAGTACTTAATTTGGGTCACTATCTATGGGGAAAAACAATATCGACTTAGACTCTGTTGAGAGTTGCGTGTGGGCCTACAAGCATGTGTGCATGTTCTCGGTTGGATGTTTACTGGAACTCCACCACTTCCATGAGAAACACCATTAAATCTCCGTTGACTAAATACAACCAGACAAGCTCTTGACTCTTAACACACACACACACACACTCTCTCTCTCTCTCTATATATAAATATAAATATATAAATAAATGTTGCGGAAGGAGAGGAGGATTCCGTGAGATTTTGATAACAGATAGAGTAGCTACTATTCCTCAATAAAATTAAATACATAGTTTATTGGACGCCCATACTTTGGGTCCTTTAATATTTGATATTGTAGTAATAGAGTCTTAGGATTTAATATAAGATATGAGTTAGATCCATTAAACCTTGGAAATATTGACCCAAATCTAAACCCCTCATAACTGATCTTTTCATCTACTGGGCAGGCATTTGACTCCTGCAAGAGTTCACTGTCTCTTTTCACATCCCATTTAAAAGGACAAAAAAAAAAAATAGAACATTTGGTTCGAAAAAGTCTCACGTCAATTTTCTTCTTCTTTTTTCTAAGTTTGAGGGAAGCTACAATTCTTTGCTAATGTTGTATAGATGGACTGTACCTTTCCTATATTTTTATAATATTATTTTTTATATCTAGTGCAATGATTATATATTGAATAGGTTAAATTATAGAGAAATATTTAAATGATAAGAAATATGATGAGAAATATTATAGAGAGATTCTATAACCTTTTCAACCGGTCGGTCTGATTATTAGAAGATCTTTCGATATTCTCTTCGTAACTAATAGTGAGATAGTCTTAATGATATTATTGATCTCCTAAATTTTTATAGTAAGAGTGGCTATTTGATAAGCTTGAGATGGATCTCTCGGCATCATTCTAGAATCTAACTCGGTGGTGCTTTGTTTCGCTCAGCAGACCCGGGATATTTAGTAGCTGATACTCTTTACCATCTCTAATTTTTTTTAAGGAGGCGGTGATTAACCACACTTACCTCGAAGGCAAATTTAAATTGTTATCATAGGTAGTGGTAAATTTAAAGAATATATCAAAAGAAAGCGATGAGAATGCTGCAACGAACGACAGGTAGGTCATCTTACTCGGATTCCAACCTCATATAGATCCGAAAGTGATAAGTGCCAGATGGAGGTAGAATAAAGAGAGGAGAATATATAATAAGACCTATCAGAGGAATCCAAGCAAGAGGGCACCGTACTACTGAAGACCGTCAAACCCAGAACAACAGCCTTTCTTTGCTTATCTCTCTCTCTCTCTTCCTTGGAAGCCAAGCAAACAAATTATAGGCAACCCCTCACCCCATGTGGTACGGCAAAACTAAGCAACGAATAAACCCCAGGATATGCTTAAATGCTATATCCTACCCTTGGTGATAACCGGACCCATGAGAGATAGATACTCCCAGATCAAATCAAATCAAATCAAATCAAACCAAAAAGGCCACGAAAAGAATGCCGAAACTTAAAAGCCATGCCAAAATTATTCCATATCATACATCTAGTTTTCCTCCTCCTTTGTACAGACAACAGACAACTGGACATCTAAAAGAAGGCAGCACAAAGCTCCCATTCACTCTCATACATTGCATCAGAGATTAACACAAAATTAAAGCTCCTCTCTCTCTCTCTCTCTCTCTCTCTCTCTGATCGCCCCTCCAGGGGAGCTCTCGTCTTCCAGAACCTTCGCATATTCACAAGTGGTGCCGGATAAAACCCAAAACTAGTATATGTACTGTTTTATACGCCATATATGCGCACTTTATACGATCTCTTATCCTCCTCTGGCCTTTTTTTTTCTCAGGTCAGCTCCTCCGCTGGCCTCACTTTCCCTCCGCTCCTCATCCACGGATGGGCTGTTTAAAAGTAATTACAAAAAAAATAAGATCCCTAATTAGAAGCCGAATCATAAATCTACGAGATTAAAACCCTAATTGGAGAAGGAGAACAAGTTAATCTCTGTTATTTACCTAGGACTTGCTCTGCCGAGAACCTTCTGGAGACGTCCTTGCACATCATCCTCCGCATCAGATCCTTCGCCGCAGGCGAGATTCCTGAGAAGATCCTCGTCGGAAACCTAAGGTTCCCGCGCAAGACGGCCGTAAAGATATCCCCTGCTGTTTCCCCGTAGAACGGGGGAGCCCCTCCGGCGAGCATCACGTACATCACCACCCCGGCGCTCCACACGTCCACCTTCTCCCCGTACTCGTCCCCCCTAACCACCTCGGGCGCAACGTAGTACGGGGTGCCGACCAGCCCTACCATGCGCCGCCCGGCGCCGAAGAACGCCGCCGAGCCGAAATCGGTGAGCCGGACGCCGCCGGTGCCGTCGAACATGACGTTGTCCGGCTTCACGTCGCGGTGGGCGACCCCGCGCCGGTGGCACGCGGCTAGGGCTTGCATCAGAGGGGCCATCACTGCCGCCGCCTCCGGCTCCGAGGCCGGCGAGCCGTGGCGGATCCGGATCCACTCGAAGAGATCTAGGCCGGAGCAGAGCTCCATGACCAGATGGATCCAGTCGGCGTCCTCGTAGGCGTCGTGGATCTGGATCACGTTAGGGTTTCCGGCGGCCGCAAGTTGCGTCACCTTGGCCTCCAAGGCCGCTCCATCGCGGTCGACGGCGTCCGCGAGACGCGATTTATCGACAGATTTCAGAGCGAACGCCTCACCGGTGGACCGGGAGGTGCACCGGTAGACCACTCCGAACCGGCCGCGCCCAATCTCCGGTCCGATCTCGTAATCTCGCTTCAATTCTTCGCTCATTTGCTAGGCCTTGCTCTCTCTGAGACTCTGGACTCTAGAGTCTTCTCCACCTCTCTCTTTATAGCAAAGGAATTCGGAGTTCCATCCAAGGGATATTCCTTTACACCTGGACGGCCAGATGCAGTCGATATTTCCATCCAACGGCTGACCTTCGAGGTTAGTCCGAAGCTTTCTTCTACTTTATTCTTTATCTTTTTCGCACTTGCGGATCTTGGACGTTGGTTTGACAGGATCCGATATGGTAGTAACGGCCTTTCGGGCAAAGTTTCGGCCGTTACGATAGCATAGTGGGGGGACTAGGGACCATTCCGGACGGGGTGTAGTACGAAAGAAAAGTAACGAATAGATCACGGACACGTCGACATCTCGCTTTTTAATAGCCACTAGAATGGCACCGCGTGTAGGAGACAAGGCCATGTGATAGGTATGGGCTTTGGTTGCTGGTAGCGCTTTTTTTGACGAGGTAGAAATAACGGAAAGAAACGAGATTTTGTATAAGTTATCGTCAGTAGCTGATAAGTTATTATCGCCCCGGGAGCTCCAACATTTGCCCCTGGTAAAGGCCAAAACTAGAAACTGCCATTATAATAGATTATTGTATTTAAAGCATGTTATGTAGAAGTTTTTATAATTTTAACCTACGACTTGGTTAATTAACACGACACTCATAAATGATTTCAAATGCAAACAACGCTTTCTGTCAGGCTTAACATGGGGGGCTTCTAGAAATATTACTATAAACTTATTAACTACTTTTCTTAACTTATTATTTTCAGTAAATTAGATTATTTAAGCCCTTTAGTGTTGTCATGTGGGACTAGTTAGAAAATTATATAAAAATTTTGTGGTTCTAATATAAATATAATTCTTCGTTGCCTTTAAATACGATAGTGGCATAAATCATGGGTATCGGTCGGGTGGTGCCAACGGTTTATTCTAAGTTTAGATTATATGTCTCTCTCTCTCTCTCTCTCTCTCTCTCTCTTATTTTTCTAATTATTTAAAAAAAAATTCTCTGAGAGGAATAAGTCATTGGCAAGATCTATCTCTTTCACCACTTCCTTAAGTTTTGTTGGGAAAGTAGACAACGTTGTTCATATCATTTGTATGCTAATATGAAATTAGATACGTAGCAGTGTAAGCGAGGTTGCGTATGTGAAATATTAGTGGACCAACTAACTAGAGTGTTGATAGTCGTGGCATATATGACATCATGTCAATGGTGTACATTTGAAGTAATTGGATCACTTTGGAAGTCTAATACCTTGGGAGAATTCTTCTAATTTGTGGGCACTCAAATGTTGGAGTTAATGGATTTTAAACGTAGCCTTGGGACTTTCTCAAGTTGACTGTGGGTCTGTTTGATGTCATGTATCCCGGTGACATTTGCACATGCGTTATCGCTTCCGCACTGCCCCTTTACCACGCCACTTTGTCGAGAAAAATTAGCCATCCTTAATCAAATCATATCAAATCAAATGTATATCGAAGAAAATTAGAAAAGAATAATTCTTGGACTCTTGTAATATTCTATTGGAAATATCATATATTTTGAGAATGAATATTATATAAATTTTGAGCTAGAGGTTCATATATTATTCCTAATAGATTAACGATAGTGAAATTAAAAGAGCTCAAAATATTTTAATATTATATATTTATCTATTTAAATTTATGAAGAAAAGTGAATAAAAATTGACTTTAAAATGAGTATCATGATAATAAAAAATAAAAAAAATTAAATTTAATATCATATTGATTATTTAATAAATATCAATTAATAAGGTATGTAAGTGTCACATTTTTCGTGAGTTTCATAGTTCGGTTCGTGCGCGTGAGTAAAGTCCAAAAGTATTTTTCCCATAGTGGTGCGTCCATTCAAATACATTTCATTCTAATCCAATTGAATTTTTTGCATCTCTTCATCATGGTTGTTTAATTTTTTTTAAATAGAGATACAATCTGCATTAATTAATTACTGATCCATTCATGCGTTTTCTGAGTCTTCTATTTTTACATTTGAAAGAGTATTATATTGTTTTGGTTCGATACGGTATTCGAATAACAGCTTCCTTTTGTATGCAATATAATTATTATATTCTGGGAGATTAGTATTCACTATTCCAAAGGCAATTAATGGATGATAAAATAGTCTTAATGAAAAAGTATTTAATACTAAACTCAATTATATAAAATACTATATTCTATGATATGTAAGTTTATTTATTTATTTTTATTTATTTTAATCTAATTTTATGACTGTTAAAATCCAATTTTTCCGGCCAATATATTTTATGTAAAAAGTTGACTATTGCAACTCAATTGTTGAATTTTACTAGTCTTACATCTGAGATCATGAACCGTGAGTTCTCCCCCAAAGTATAACTTCTCAAGTTGACCCTTAGTTTATTTTCTATCCTTTCTATCCTTGTAACATTTCCATGTGTTGTCAATTCTACGCCTCCCTGGTATCACGCTACTCAACTATGATCAAATCAAACGTTAAGTACCCATAATATTCTCTATAAAAGGTCAACCATTATAGCTCAATTGTCAAATTTATAACAAAGATCATAACTCACGATCGAATTTAATCTCTCTAATAATAAGCTTATAATTTATATTTAGGAAAATTTCACCTCATAATGTTATTTATATACACACGGTTTGAATTTATCATAACCCATCTCTCGATAAAAGATTAGTCTAACTATCCAACCCATATTGTTCTAGCCATTGTTACGTGTTGGCAAGGTAGTTGATGTCCCACGTCTCCAGGTCCTCACACGGCCGAGGTGAGGAATGACAACAGGATTAGAGTAATAATATCTCCAAGAATTGGTGCTTTAATATTGTGAAAATAGCAACGTTTATTATGAACTGATCAAGATAATTGTGGTGGAATTTTCGCCTATCACTTTTTTATACCAACAAATACAATTTTGGGTTTGCCTTGCCGTACGACCGCAACCGAGAAACTTTCGGGCCGGTATTTCAAATTTGGCTATCATGCCTACCCCTCGTTTTGTTCAGAATAACAGAGTCACCCTTATCATGGAATATTCTAAAACAGATTAATATATTACGTTCAAACTTTGAGGAGAAGTTCCAACGTATCAGTCCATCAAAGAGGAATCACATTCAAGGCTTCCCCTGTCCGAGCGTCTTCTTGTGGTCTAGATTTAAGTGGTCAAGTTGACTATTAGAGTCAAATGAAAGAAATATAATATATATATATATATTGCAGAAAACAAGTAGATATTTCCTTCTTCTCCTTCGTGGAATTTTCTATAGGCATAATAGAGGAAGAAAAGAGAAGCTAATTACTATCGTGTGAGAAAGTACAAAAATATTGTCAAAGTTCATGGAAATCTGATTGCAAACTAAAGAGACGTGTTCGTCGTGATCTTGTATTTTTTTTTCTAATTTTTAAACATAGAATTGGGTCGTGGAATTTATTTTTTTACCTATTAGCTAGTGTTTGGGGTACAAACTTTTAATTTATTTATATTAATCTCTTTCAAATGTCCTGGTGTTATCTAATATTGACTCCAATGCTAAATAATTATTGTGGAGAAATTTATTGGTTAAAACGATTAATTTGGAACTATTATTATTTTTCATAATAATCTCTTAAATTTCTTTTAGTATATAATAATTTTCTGAACTAAGAAATGTTTCACTTGACCACTTTCTTTAGAAGGTTATATGTACCCAAAAAAAAAAATTTAAGAACTCATTGTTAAAAATAGAGATAGTTCATAAGGTAAAAATAAAATTATTCCAAAAAAACTGCTCCCCTTCCTTAAAAGAAATTCCAATTTAAAAATTAAAAACTAAAAGAAGTATCCCACCCTCTCTTTTATCTTCTTTATCTTCTTGCCAGGTTCAAATTGCACAATTCCATAAGAAAGTTGCCCAATCCATCCCTTTTCATTCTAACAGAAGGTTGTGAACGCATGTTAAAGATACTGCATATGAAACTATCTTGTTACTTAGAGACCGTATCATAGGAGATTCGATATATTTTGAATCAAAATGTAGTGTCTACAAATATATCAGACCAAACAACCCCCCCTCTCCTAAAAAGAAGAAAAAAAAAAAGGCTAAAACGACCCTTTTACTCACACTACTTGCAAACATGAAAACGGATAATTATGCAAGAACCCTCATCTTATTCCTCAACATTGGACCCCATTTATTCATTAATAATACTTTTTACATATCGATCATGATAACTTCATGATAATATATACCTTCACATAGGAAAGGGCCCACTATGCAAATAACTAAAATGTCACAGAAATAGGACTAGCGACAACGTGCTTGCCTGAAACCCATGAGATGATTCCCTCCGCAACTTGGTACGCCGGTTGCTGGCTAACAACGCTAAACTCCATATTAAAGCTTAGCTTTTGTCCAAGCCTTGAGAACTGGAGCTTGTTCGGTGATACTACCACTTTGACCCCGTTAGGCTGCACAATCTTCACTGAGTAAATCTCATTAGCCTCCCCTACATTTGTCACAGTTCGTCTCACATTCTTTTTCCAACTATTTCTAAACGAGAAAGCAATCGATGGATAATTCAGTTGTTCTGCGCTAATCTTTTGTACCAGCGAACACTGTACTCTTGTTCTAGTGATAACCATAACTTGGTTATCCGAGTAACCCAAGCCGCAAAGGTAAGGAATGTAGTCATCAGGCTGAAGGTCGTATACTAGACCTGGATTGTTAGCTCCGGCTGGGTTCACATGCCCGGCCCCCATGGCGGTGAAGCTCGCCGACGTGTAGTCCGCTTCGTCGGTTATGTCATTACCATTAAAATCTACCATGTATGCAGTCGTCATGATAGCCGACTTTATTGCCGCCGGCGACCAGGTAGGGTGGTTTTTCTTGAGCATCGCAGCGATGCCCGAGAGATGTGGCGTCGCCATCGACGTGCCGCTCTGGAAGTTGAATGTTGACGTCTTCACACCGGTTGGGTTCGGGCCGACCTCGTACGGCCATGCTGCTAATATGTTCACTCCCGGCCCAAGTATGTCCGGCTTAATTATGCCACCGTTGTAAGAACTCGGACCTCGGCCAGAGAAGAAAGCGACGGAAGGCACCGGACGGTGACCAAACGTTGTACCTTCAAATTTAGGGAAAAAAGTTTGGTACGTTGCAATGAAAGAAAATTAGGGTTAATTAGTTGCTCATATACTATAAAAGGTTTAACCCCTACGTGTTTCCTATTTGCCATTGTTCCAATAAATTGAGTAAGGATCACCGTGGGTTAGATATAGAGTGCATGGCCAAATCAATATTCTGGTATTTTTTGTTGGTGTTTTAGTTACCATTGTCTTTTGGACAACTCTCAACTGAGGTGTTTCCGTGCCGACCCTAGCAGGAAGCTCTGATAGGGTTTCGGCTTCTTCTCCTCTCTCTTGTTTGAGGGATTTTTTGCCACTGCTACTGGTGGCTTTGCCTCCTCTCCTCTCCACTAGCCTAATGGTTAAGTGGAGTGGGGAGATCTTTCCCCTCTTTTAGGAAGTTTATATTTTTCTTCTCTTAGCTCTATCTCTCTTTCCACTTTCTCTCTCTCCTTTTCACCTCTCTTCCTTTCTTGTCACTGTTCACCCTCTGCCCTCGTTCATTGAATTCGTGGCTTACCGCTGCTAAATCCGAGTTTTGCCGCCACTCCATTGATGATTTCAAGCTTCACCATTGCTACCTCGGGCCTTTCTCCTTCGAGCTCACCCTCCATCCCGGACAATGTTACATACTCTATTCTCTGTAAATATTTTAGAGTTGTGCTTTGTGTTATATTTGTCTACCCTTAGGCTTTTTATCCGATTTTTTATATGGTGTTGTTCATTATTATAACTAAGTATATGACTTGTGTTAAAAATTTCGTCACTCTATTTCTCCGCTCATACGATATATTAAGCCATCTTTATTGTAAGAATGAACTTATGCTCACGGATTTTCTCTAAAAAAATTTATCTTTAACCTAGCACCACGCGACATATACTCAAAAAAACACACGATAGGATTTTTTCTTTTTATCTCATTTCAGTGTGAGTGATTTGCAGATTGTTTGAGAACACAGGGTATGAATTGAAAATTTGTGCAAATTTCGGTTGCTTAGAGTTTCCTTAGAATTACTATGACGAGAAAGCATCAAATTTGACGATGTTGTGAACATAAACGTACCTTGAAATATAATCTGGCCAGTGGCCCATGGGGTGGACTGAAGATGGTACAATATCTTTTGGGCATCGAGGAAGCTAACGTGCACTGTGGGGATAACATGCGCATCAGCAAAGGTGGTAAACCCCCACGACTGGTCGTTCATCACGATCATGGCGGCACCACCTGCATCTCTTACAACTTCCCCCTTCTTGGAGTTGTCGATTTCCCCTACAACGCAGAGGACTATTTTCCCCCTCACATCAAACCCATTCAGAGAGTCCTCAAGGCATTTCATTGCGCGATCGTTTTGGTACCCTCCTGGGTAGACGAGCGGGAGTTCCCCGGGAATGTAGTTAGCTGGCTGGTAAGCAGACTCGCCGTAGAATTCCATACCGTTACCGAGTCTGATGGTCGCAGAAATCCTTCTGTCGTGTGTGCTCGCTCCGACTGTTAACCCCCATGGGAAGTCATTAACGACTGTGCTCCTTGTTGGGCCGTCGTTCATTGCGCAGATGGAGGGGAAGATACCTGTTGGAAATATTGGAAACTTTTTATTATTCTAATTGTTAATTCACTGACATGAATTTGCTGCCAATCCAACTTTTGATCTAGGTCAAATATTTGGTGAGGCAGCGATCAAGCCGTGCTCTCCTTTTCCATGGTTAATAGTATATATGCTATAATTATAGGAGAATTATCAAAAAGGGGATCATTCTTCTTGTCTTAATCTCTTTTCTTATCAATCTCCTAATATGTTCATATTTATTAGGTAATAGTTGTTCTTAATTTCGTTAATACTCTAGCACTCTTGCTAAAATCTTTAATAGGAGGTTCTGAGGAGGAAAGCCCTCGCATGGTGGACTCCATGCAGTACCTTTCTTGATGGCCGCAAAAGAGGCGATTGCCGTCTCGGCGAAGTACAGAGGCTCGGGTTTTCCCCCCAACGACATTGAGAGGACGTCGACGCCGTCGATGATCGCCTGGTCGATGCCGGCTAATATATCGGCATCGGAGCCTCGGTTGTCGTACAAGACTTTGTATGCCGCCACGTGTGCTCGCGGCGCTGTGCCGGAGGCGGTCCCGACCGCGTTACCGAGCACTTCCGCATTGTCGACGAAGGCACCCGCCGCGGTGCTGGCCGTGTGCGTTCCGTGGCCATGGTCGTCGAGGGGCGAGGGCTTTGTATTGTAATAGAACGCCGTCGCACCGATTAGCTTGTTGCCGGAGCACAACCGCGGATTGAAGTCACATCTGCCGCGCCATTTTGGCGGCCGGGGCGGCAGGCCGTCGTCGCGGAAGGAAGGGTGGGTGGGGATGATGCCGCTGTCGACGACGCCGATGATCATGCCTTCGCCTTGGTTGGTGTCGTACCACATACTGTTCCGTTGGTTCAGGCCCAAGAACTCCGGGGTGTACGTCGTCTGGCCGTAGGAGAAGCCGCTGCGGACAACGAGGAGGACGCCCTCGGTGGAGTTGAGTGCTTGTGCTTCTGCGCCGGTTAGCCAAGCCGCGAAGCCGCCTATCGCGTGGCGATAGGAGTAGATAAGGCGGGGTTTGCCGGAGTCGAGAGTGGCATTTGGCAGGAAGGTTCGGTGCCACTTCCTACGATCTTCGTCGCCGAGGAGGTCGGCTCGGTTCTCAGGATCGTCGACATGGACAATGTACACCTGGAGGTCGGTGGCAATATTGTTTCCAATTATGGGGAGAAGCTGGCTGTGAGTGGGGAGTAGGGCTTTTGAAGTAAGGAGTAGGAATACTAGGAGGGAAATGGTTAGGTTTAGGTTGATCTTCATGGTGAGTGTGTGAAAGAACACTACATCTCCTGCTGTAATTTATAGTGAGAGAGCTTCTATCATGCATCATTCAATATAATTGGCATTATATCAACAATGTCATTGGATACTTCTTGTCCGCAACCGATGAGCTGATTCTTTCCGCAACCGATGAGCTGAATTCTTTCCGCAACGTGGAAAACCTTTTGTTTGCCCGAAGCCCATGGAGAAATAATTGAAGTTATAAATATCTTAAATGCCAAAGCAATAGGATTAGATTCTGACAACATGCTTGTCGGAAGCCTAAGAGATGAGTTATCCACAACGTGGTATGCCCCCTTGTCTATAATGTTAAACTCCATATATATATATATATATATATATTAAATATTAGCTTCCCATCCAGATCCAATAATCATGTATTGTCGAAAAGATCGAGAAAATAGGGATGGATAATTGAGCTGTCATGCACTAATCTTTTGTACGTATTATCGAACGGATCACGAGGCAACGGATCGAAATCCACTAATCAGGAAATAGAGTACGTACATGGACTCTAAATTTGTTGGAGATATTAATTTTTATCTGACGAATACCTACTTATACAATCTAGGTTAAAAATCTTAATAAGACATACTATGGGAAGATTCCTAACTAAAAAGTCGTCGACTTAAGATCATAAAGTCATACACCATCTTTGGATTGTTAACTTGGAATAGGTCCACTCTTTTGGCCCGATCTCGAATGGTCACGATGCTAAAAGGTTCACTTGTGACCTAATAATTAAGTGTACATATTCCTCTTATTCATGCCACCATTGTGATAACTCGAACCTCGTTTTCAAAAGTAAGTGACAGAAGGCACTAGGTGGTGGTCACACTTGTACCTTGGAAATTTTATGGGATAGAATTAGTATGCTGCAGTGCAAGAAAAATAGGTTTAGATATTCATACAGTTTGATAGATGCATGTGAACTCTTATCATGTTTGATTTGAGTTCAGGAAACCTAATTCTTTTCTAATCAAATGCAAAAGGTGAAAGAAGAGAGAGAAAATAAAATAAAATTTCAATTTAAACTCTTCCAAAATTAAAAATAACTCGCATTCATTTCAAAATTTAATAAATTTTTAGTATTACTTTTATGATATATCCTTAATTTTTCTACAAGGAATAATAAATACATTTCCCTTTGTTCCATCACATCAAGATAACAATGACAAGAGCATCTCCGAGGCCAAGAGCCAGGTACACCGTGCTCTATATTTATTAAAAAATTAATATTATATATATATATTATTTATTTTAAATCACTTAATTATCTTAATGTTATTATTTTTAATAAAAAATATACATATTCAATAATTTTATAACTAATTTTAAATTACTACTTTTAAATTAAATAAATTAAGATTATATTAAATGAAATAAATATCAAAATAAGTATTATATAAAATAAATATCGAAATAAGCACTACACGTCGTTACTAAAAATATCAAAATTATATTATACAAAATAAATCGAAATTAATATTTAATAATAAAAATAAACTATTCAATAGTTTGGTAAGTCAAAATTATTTTAAAAATTAAATATTAAAATAACTAAAAAATAACTTAATATTAGACTCATCTTAAAGGTCTTGACTACGAGTGTAAACGAGTTGAGCTTGAGTGAGCTGACTTTGGCTCAGGCTCGGCCAGCTCAACTCAAGCCAAGCCCGAACTTGAGCGGAGATCGAGCCTGAAATGAGCCTATCATCAAGCCAAGTTCAATTGAACCGAATCAAGTGAGATCGAGCCCAAGCTGAGCTAAAGAAGAAGAAGAGGGGGATGAGGCAGGACATCGCGGGTCCATAGTTGCTTGCCACTGTTGTAGAAGGAGGAGGAAGGGCGGGGCACCGTGGGTCCATGGTGGCTTGGCATTGCCAAAGAAGAAGAAGGAGGACGGGTGGGGCACTAGGGGTCCGCTCTTGCCGTTGCCGAAGGAGGAGGGGAGGGGCATCGTGAGTCCGCACTGCTTGCCGCTACCGAAGGAGGAGGGCGGGCAAAGCACCGTGGGTCCACAACTGCTTGCTGCTATTGAAGGAGGAGGGAAGAAGAAGGAGGAGGAGGTGCATCGCGGCGAAGGACGAGGCGGCATAGGCGCACCTTGGCCAAGGACGAGGCCGGGATTTATATCGAGCCTATCGAGTCAAGTTTGAGCAAGTCGACTTTGACTCAGGCTCGACTCGATATTAATTTCAAGCCAATTTTAGTGGCTCAGGCTCAACTCAGCTCTGTTCTAGCCGAGCCCAAGCTTGAGCTGCTTGTCGAGCTTGACAGCCCTAGTCTTGACGAGATTTTTCCTACAATACTATTTTGGTTAAAACTCAATTATATTAAAAGTTACTGCGCAGACGTAATCAAAGCAGGAAAAATGACCTCCGAGATCCAATTCTACTTTCGAAAAAGGGAGATGAAAAGATTCTAGACGACACGTATCTTATTTTCCAATCAGATTGCATGAACCTGGCCATTAATTTGTTTGTTTATTTTTATTCTTATACTACCTTTTCTTTTTCCTCCTCTTTTCATGCAGAGTTCCTTCAAACATTCTGAAGTAAATAATAAGACCTCCTTAAGTTCTAGCTCCCTTTTGTTTGGAAAAATAAGGAAATATCTACCGGCTATCATCCGCAAGATTTCGTCTTAGTCCTCAATCGGGCACCATTTAATTTTATTCCATTTATAATATGTATTACATATCATGACACTTCACATAATAATATCTCGTTTTTCTGTCTCTGCATATATGGCAAAGGTTCCAAATTGTAAATATCTAGAATGTCACAGAAATAGGACTCATGACGACGTGCTTGTTTGAAACCCATGAGATGATTCCCTCCTCAACGTGACCCATCATTTGCCTGCCCACAACTCTAAACATCACAGTAAAGCTTAGCTTCTGCCCTACATCTGAGAACTCGAGCGTGTTCGGTGCAACCACCACTTCGGTTCCCCTGGGCTCCTCAATGTTGGGCAAGTAAACCTCATTAGCGTCCCCTACATTTGTCACAGTCCGTGTCACATTCTTGCTCATTGCCTTTCCAAATGAGAAAGCAATGGATGGGTAATTCAGCTGTTCTGGGCTAATCTTCTGTATCTTCGAACACTGTGTTCGATCTTTAGTAATAACTTGAACTTGGTGATCGGTGTAACCCATGCCACAAAGGTAAGGGATGTAGTCATCGGGCTTAAGGTCGTATACAAGCCCTGGATCGTTAGCTGCGGTCGGATTCACATTCCCGGACCCCGTGGCGGTGAAGCTCGCCGGCGTGTAGTCCACTAGGTCGGTTATCCGGTTACCGTCACTATCTATCAGGTTTGCCGTAGTCATGATGGCCGACTTTATTGCCGCTGGCGACCAGGTAGGGTGGTTTTTCTTTAGGATCGCCGCGATCCCCGAGAGATGTGGCGTCGCCATGGATGTCCCACTCGCGAAGGCAAACGTCGACGTCTTCGTCCCTGTAGCGTTCGGGGTGACGTCGAACGGCCACGCTGCTAGTATGTTCACTCCTGGCCCGAGTATATCTGGCTTAATAATGCCACCATTGAAGCTGCTCGGACCTCGACCGGAGAAGGAGGCGACGGAAGGCACCGGATGGTGACCAAACGTTGTACCTTCAATGTTCGAGGAGAAAGCATTAGTATGTTGTAGTGCAAGAAAAAGTTGGATTACTTGTTCATTCTTATCATTCGTAAGGTCTACGAGTATATATAATATGGATTACGTCTATATCAAACCCCACAACTGTATTTTATATAGAACATTTGCTGTAATGTTAGGCATGCCATTTTAAATTTCTAATTAGTAAGCCCTGTTTGGTTCCTAACTAGAGGATTCTCTATTCTAGATTAAAGAATACTACTCTAGATTTGTAGTCAAAAGTCAAATTATCTATATTATAGATTGGAACATATTATTTAAATTATTCTATATATAAGATTATTTTACATGTCATGTCATTCTATAAACCAAAAGTTTTTTGCTCAATTTATTTAACCTAATATTTTATAGATCACATAACTAGATTTGGGGTTGGATATGATCATATGAGGAATTAATTACAATAGCCTTAGGTCTGCCATAACTTATTGGGTTTAGATTGAGCACGGCACGGTTCTGTCGCAGACTTGATCCTATTAATGCTCACAAATCACAACTATTTTCTCAATAGATTGAGTAAAAATGACTCACTATGGGTTAGGTCGAGCTTCTCACACTTAAACAGTTATTAGAGTGCATGCCGTGATGTATATCCGTTTAGTTACCTAAACTTAGAACCGAATGGCATGGTAGGACTTGTTTTACTCATTCTATTCTATGAAAAATCATAATTACAAACATAAATTGTACCTCTAAATATAATCTCAGCAGTCGCCTTTGGTGTGGTCTCGAAGAAGTTTATTATTTTTAATGCATCGTGGTAGCTAACATATGCCGTGGGGATAACATCTGCACCAGCCTTGAGGGTAAATCCCTGCCATGGTTGGTTCATCAGGATGACAGCGGCGCCACCTGCTTCTTTGACAACCTTGCTCTTCTCGTCGTTGTCGACATGTCCTGTTCCGCAAAGGACTATCTTGCCCTTCACGTCAAACCCTTTCATGGAGCCCTTGAGGCAAGCCAACGTCTGCTGGGTTTTGTTCACACCCGGGTAGACGAGCTGGAGTTGCATGGGGGCATAGTTAGGTGGTTGGTAAGCTGACTCGCCTTCAAATTCCATACCGTTGCCGAGTTTAATGATTGCAGAAATTCTTCGGTCATGTGTGCTCGCGCCGACGGTTAACACCCATGGGAAGTCGTTGACGACAGTGTGCTTGTCTGGGCCGTAATTCGATGCGCACATGCTTGGGAAGATATCTGTCAAAAAAAAAAAAAAAATTAGACCTAATTGTTGATCCCAAAAATTATAAGGCTCATTCTTGTGGTTTGATTTGTAATTTTTGCACAAACACTCCTTTCTAGTTTTAATTTTTTTTAATAAAAATTTGCATATAACACTCCGCGTTTAAAAAAAATTATAGTTTATATCTTATATTTTTATTATTTATAAATCGAGCCTTACGATTTAGCAATATATGTAGAACTAACAATGTAATAATATTTTATTAAGTAGAGATATTTTATTTCTTAACGATATATGGTTGTTATCAAGTCTTGATTCCTCATATAGGAGATTATCTTAATATAAATGTATTATCGCGATTCATTTCCTAATAATATATAATGGCCCAATTAGTAATTTGCGGTTCATTGCAATTTCTTTGCTACTCGTTCATTTTAAGAATAAGGCTAATTTTAAAGTAGGTATTTCTCTTTCTTATACTTAAAATAGTGTCTAAATAGTAATTTTTATCTTCACTTGTATCTTAAAATAAGGATGTAATAATTATTTTTTATGTGATATAAAATCAATGAAAATATGAAAAAAGTGTTTTATTTTTTATGTAATTACTACAAATGAATTTTGATTTGATATAAAATAGATTGATAAAATATATTTTAAGGATAAAATAGTAATTAGGTTGGTGTTCTATATAAAATGTAATTCTAATAAATAATATTTATATATTAGAATAAAGATTTATATTTTGAATTTAAAAAAAATTATTGTTAAAGTGAACTAGGGCTTGTATTTTGAAAAATCAATTTTTTGACTACATTTTATAAAGTATATATAAAGTATACAGCAATACCTTTCTTGATGGCCGCAAACGTGCCGATCGCGTAAACGGCGGAGTGCATTGCCTTTGGTTTTCCGCTTATTGACACCGAGAGCACGTCGACGCCGTCGTTGATCGCCTGGTCGAAACCGGCTAGGATATCGAACTCGGAACCTTTTCTGTTGGTCAGGACTTTGTACACCGCCAAATGCGCTCGTGGCGCTGTGCCGGAGGCTCTCCCGATAGCGCTGCCGAGCACTTCCGCGTCGTAGACAAAGGCGCCCGCCGCGGTGCTTGCGGTGTGCGATCCGTGGCCGTCGATGTCGAGGGGCGACGGAAATACTCTGAAACTATCGAATGCCCTCGCGCCGATGAGTTTGTTATTGCCGGCACACACCGACGCGTTGAAGTCGCATTTGCCGCGCCATTTCAACGGCGGTAGCGGCAAGCCGTCGTCGCGGAAGGAAGGGTGGGTGGGAATGACGCCGCCGTCGAGGACGCCGATAATCATGCCTTCGCCTTGGTTGGATTGGTACCACATACCGTTCCATTGGTCTAGGCCCAGGAAGTACCCCGAGGTGTACGTCGTCTGTCCGTAGGAGAAGCCGCTACGGACGACGTGGAGGACGCCATCGGTTGAGTTGAGTGCTCGCGCTTCGTCGCCGGTTAGCCACGCCGAGAAGCCACCTATGGCGTGGCGGTAGGAGTAGATAAGGCGGGGCTGGCCGGAGTCGAGAGTGGTGTTTGGCAAGAAGGATTGGTGCCAGTTTTTTCGCTCTGTGGCGCTGAGGAGGTCGGCTTCGTCGTCGGGATCATCGACGTGGACAATGTAGACTTGGAGGTCGGTGTCATCGTCTTCAACTACGGGAAGAAGCTGGCTGTGAGAGAGGAGTAGGGATTTTGAAGCGAAGAGTAGGAGTAATAGGAGGGAAATTGTTGGGTTTTTGTTCTTCATGATGTGAATGTGAATGTATGGAAGAAGACTACATCTCCTACTGCAATTTATAGAGAGAGGAGAGTTGGTTTCTGTCTTACTGCATAAGATAAGTAAAATGGCATCCTATGAGAAACGGGATTGGATGCTGCTTCGAAGTTGTGTATATATTGACTATTAGTGAGGACTAGACGAAAGTGCATGCTCTGTTCGCGACTGTTCATCATTGAGTCAATTGGGCTAGTGGATAACATACATATTTATTCGGCAACTTCCGCAGGCATCATAATTGGGGAAACCCAGAATGATACAGTTTCGATTGGACCCGCTTTAAATATTAAAGTAGATAGAGAACTTTCATTAAGAAAAGAAAGTATTCCGCCATTGAAGAGAAACATAATAAAGATATTTCTGTTGTTCTAATTATTGGATAGGAAAAAAAAGTAATTTGGATTCGTTTCGATAGAAAACAAGATTTATAGTTTAACACTACTCATGGCTCTCATGCACATCAGTTTTGGCAAAAGCTCTGGTTGCTAGATGCTCAGAAGCATAAGTCATAAATGTAATTTATATGTGTTTGGCTAGGCTAAAACTTACTGTCTTCCTGAGTTTTAGTTGCTACACTTAACTGCTTTATAATTTTATAAAATATAATTCTAATCTATGTAAAACTGCTTGATTTTTTTTTAATTTTATAAAAACTAATTAGAATTTTTTTTTATGAAAAACATTTTTTTTAATTCTCAACCTTTCTCTCTTTTCTATTATAAAAGGTTATCTACAGTTTTGATGAAATGTTATCTACATGGTTAATTTTGGATGGAATTCGTATAGATTGGAATTAGAAGGGCTTAAATAAAAGTTCTTATGTAATTAAAATTTGCCCAAAAAAATAAAATAAATGTGTCGTGCATATATATTGGCTTTCATGCAGAGTAAGTGAAAGTACTTGATATGGCTATTTAGGATTGATATTGTCTCTGATGGATAAAAAAGAGAAAAAATTTAAGTGATCTACCATCTTGAAGTGTAAGTCACCGGTTTAATAATATTCATTTTACTTTCGATGGCTATTCTGACCTTTGATATCTTTGTTCTTTTAAGAGAAAAAAATTTCATTTTAATCAGCAAAAGATAATTTGTATATTTTTGTTCAAAATACAAATAAAAAATACAGGCAAGTAAAATACAAGCAAAAAATTTCATTTTAGGCAAGTAAAATTTTTTTTAGAGGGATATGCATGCAAAAGAAACATGTCTAATAATTCGATCCGTATATAATACTTATTACATATCATGATTCTTCACGATGATATCGAGTTTCTTTTTGCATATATATCCAAGTAAATATCTAGAATGTAACAGAAATAGGACTCTTGACGAGGTGCCTGTTTGAAACCCATGCGATGACTCCCTCCGCAACCTGATGCTGACTTTGACTGCCTACAACGCTAAACATCACGTTAAAGCTTAGCTTCTGTCCTACGCCTGAGAACTCGAGCTTGTTCGGTGAAACCACCACATTGGTTCCCTTGGGCACCACAATCTTGGGGAAGTAAATCTCATTAGCTTCCCCTACATTTGTCACCGTCCGTGTCACAATCTTGCTTATGTAATTCCCGAATGAGAAAGCAATGGACGGATAATTCAGCTGTTCTGGACTAATCTTCGGTATTATCGAGCACTGTACTCGTGTTCTAGTGATAGCTTGAACGAGGTTATCCGAGTAGCCTAGGCCACAAAGGTAAGGGATGTAGTCGTCGGGCTTAAGGTCATATACAAGCCCTGGATCATTAGCCGCTGCCGGGTTCACATGACCGGCCCCCATGGCGGTGAGTTTTGCCGGCTTGTAGTCCGCTTGGTCGATTATCTGATTACCGTCACGATCCGCCACGTGCGCCGTGGTCATGATAGCCGACTTTATTGCCGCCGGCGACCAGGTAGGGTGGTTTTTCTTGAGCATAGCCGCGATGCCCGAGAGATGTGGCGTCGCCATCGATGTGCCGCTCTCGAAGTTGAATGTTGACGTCTTCACACCGGAAGGGTTCGGGCCGACCTCGTACGGCCATGCTGCTAATATGTTCACTCCCGGCCCAAGTATATCCGGCTTAATTATGCCACCGTTGTAAGAACTCGGACCTCGGCCGGAGAAGAAAGCGACGGAAGGCACCGGACGGTGACCAAACGTTGTACCTTTAATGTGTCAGAGGAAAGAATTAATATGTTGCAGTGCTAGAAAATTTGGGTTAGTTATTCCTAAACAAAAATAAACTGCACCTTTAAATATAATCTCGGCGGTCGCCCCAGGTGTGGTCTCGAAGTAGTTCAGTATCTTTAGTGCATCAACGAAGCTAACATGAGCTGTGGGGATAGCATGCGCATCGGCAAAGGTGGTAAACCCATTCCACGGTTGGTTCATCAAGATCATACCGGCGCCACCCGCATCTTTTACAACGTTGCTCTTCTCAACGTTCTCGACATGCCCCATCCCGCAAAGGACTATCTTGCCCTTCACATCAAACCCATTCATGGAGCCCTTGAGGCAATTTAACGTCTGCTGGGTTTTATTCACACCCGGGTAGACGAGTGGGAGTTGCACAGGGACATGGCTAGGTGGTTGGTAAGCTGATTCACCATCGAATTCCATACCGTTGCCGAGTTTAACGATTGCAGTAATTCTTCGGTCGTGTGTGCTTGCGCCAACTGTTAACACCCATGGGAAGTCGTTGATGACAGTGCGCTCGAACGGGCCATTATTCATTGCGCAAATGCTTGGGAAAATACCTGTTATAAATAAAGGGAAAATTTTGGATCTAATTGTTAATCCACTGTCTTAAAAAGGGGAAAATAAAATAAAATTAATCCATGTCGTTTTTCACTCCATGTGGTTTTATTTTTATGAAAAAGAAAATCGTACGATTTTCAAATTTTCTATAGTTACTCTTTATATTTTTATTTTATTATTACGATGCCCTCTTACATTAAAGTTGAAAGAGACCAGTATTCTTATAAGTATTATCAAGTTCTAGGCCGCAAGGCGTGCAAAAGCACTGCCTATGAGATATTGACGCCGTCTCATGCTGGATTCCTTGTATGAGAAAGTATATATTTATAACTCCTGACTTAATTTCCTAATGATATAATGGAGCAAGTAACTTGGGTTCCTTTGCAACGTCCTTTAAATTTTTGTTTGTATCTAAAATATTCTATGCGGATTTTTTTTTGTGTGATCTTAATCGTATATTATATAAAGGATACAGCAATACCTTTCTTGATGGCCGAAAACGTGCCGATCCCGTTCGCGGAGGAGAACATTGGCTGTGGTTTTAATGAGCCTAAAGACATCGACAGCACGTCGACGCCGTCGAGGATCGCCTGGTCGATGCCCGCTAAGAAATCGTAATCGGTTCCTCGGTTGTTGTATAAGACCTTGTAAGCCGCCACGTGCGCTCGCGGCGCCGTGCCGGAGGCTGTCCCGACTGCGTTGCCGAGCACTTCCGCGCCGTAGACGAAGGCACCGGCCGCGGTGCCCGCGGTGTGCGTTCCGTGGCCGTGGTCGTCGAGGGGCGACGGATGTCGATTGGAACGGAACGCCATCGCGCCAATGAGCTTGTTATTGCCAGCGCACACCGCCGCGCTGAAGTCGCACCTGCCGCGCCATTTCAAAGGTGGAAGCGGCAGGCCGTCGTCGCGGAAGGAAGGGTGGGTGGGGATGATGCCGGTGTCGATGACGCCGATGATCATGCCTTCGCCTTGGTAGGTGTCGTACCACATACTGTTCCACTGGTTTAGGCCCAAGAACTCCGGGGTGTACGTCGTCTGGCCGTAGGAGAAGCCGCTGCGGACGACGTGGAGGACGCCCTCGGTTGAGTTGAGTGCTCGTGCTTCGTCGCGGGTTAGCCACGCCGAGAAGCCACCTATGGCGTGGCGGTAGGAGTAGATAAGGCGGGGCTCGCCGGAGTCAAGAGTGGTGTTTGGCAGGAAAGATTGGTGCCACTCTTTTCGCTCTGTGGAACTGAGGAGGTCGGCTTCGTCCTCGGGATCGTCGACGTGGACAATGTAGACTTGGTGGTCGGCATCCTCATCGTCATCTTCATGAACTACTGGGAGCTCGAGAAGCTGGCTGTGAGTTAGGAGTAGGGATTTTGAAGCGAGGAGTAGGAATAATAGGAGGGAAATGGTTGGGTTTTGGTTCTTCATGATGTGAATGAGGTGGCATGGAACAACATAGACTGAAATTTAAAGAGAGAAGGAGAGTGATTTCCATTAGGGAGAATTATGTGGTATCCTATGAACGAGAGAATTGGATACTGTTTTCAAATCAACGTTGTGTATATTGGTCATTATTGAGGGCTATACGAAGGCGCTTCATCCGTTTGCGACTGTCCATTATTGAGCCAATTAGGCTAGCAGATAATATTGCGGCAGCTTCCTCAGACATCGGAATAGGAGACATCCAAAATGATATAACTCCAATTGGGCCCACAATTAGAGGTGGAGATGCCATTTAAAGACAAACGATTACCTTCCCATTGGGAGAGCACAATAAAAATATTTCTGTTGTTCTAATTATTGGATATCAATATATATATATATATATATATATATAATATTTGATACACAACAAGATACGCGAGGGACAACCAGGTACAAAGTTATTATATCCAAAAAAGTTAAAACATATATACATATAAGCACCAAATATAAGTATACCTATTTAAATACGTAACTCTATCGGAGAGCTCTACTAGGATTTGAGAGCTCTACTAGGATTTTAGGGCTAATGTGTTCTCTCGCCTCGACAGTCTTCTATGTGATCGCCGATATTTTTTCCTTCTCCCCTCCTCTATCCAAGTGACTAAATGGAGGGGAGAGACTCTTTCCCTCTTTTTGGAGTACTTTTTTTTTTTCTTTCTTTTCTCTTCTTTTCTCTTTCTCTTCATGTAGTCTTCTTCAAGTCAATCGGACTTAGTTGGATCAGTGTCTTATCGCTGCTTGCCATCTTTGACCTCCCCACTATCAAATCCGCCTCGCCTCTTCCACCTTTGTCCACTTCCACCTCCCCCGACTCCCTCCCTCATCCTCTGCTACCATCTCATGCCCCTATTGCTTGTCATCTTTATCCTTTACTGCCACTTTGGATCTGTCATCTTCGACCTCCATGCTATTATATCTGTCTCCCTATTTTTACCTTGTGTCACTATCGTTGCTGCTACCTCCCTCTTCCCTACAAATGGCGGTCATCGCCGCCTTCACAATTGCCATCACTATCATTGTTTTTCCCTTCATGGTTGTAATAGCTGGCTTTTGATTTTGTTTTTTTTCTTCTTCCTCTTATTTGATGTAGTTTGTTGTGCTACATATTTCAAATGTTAGTCCGGATTGAATGGGAACGTATTATTTGACATATTATTAATGTTCACAAAGTTTTGAGACCTATCCAAGCTATCTTCTCTTTTTTTTTTTTCTTGTATCAACTTTGTAATCTGTTGATTTTAACATTGTGGTTGAAATAAATAATATCTCACTTATAAGCCTTCACTAAAAAAATTAAATAAAAGTATCCCCACAAATAAAGGAATTTTAGGAGGGCTTCTATGAAAGAATTTTGTATATTAAGTATAAAAACATTTGGTTGTCTTTGAAAATTAATAGCAACATGCTTTATGTCCGCGTTCTTTTTCGTATATATGTAATTTTTGGTTTTGTTCAGAGAGCAAACGCTTTTGAAGCGCGTACAAACTGGGAAGATATGGCAGTAAATTAACAGTTTTGCAACCAGCCTGCACGTATGTTAATCCATGGAAGAGCTCCAAATTAGATGAATGTTTCACCAAAACTTCTGCATCAAAAGATAATGTACAGATCTCAGATACAAGAAGGATAAACTGGATCAATGGTACTCATCCACATCAGTTTAACACAAAAAACATTTGCTTCTAGTTCTTGGTAGATGGCGATCATTCTGGCCTTTGACAAAAGCTCTGATAGCTAGATGCTCAGAAGCATAAGTCATAAAGGACGCCAATATGAGACCTCCAACAACCATCAAACCTAGCCTGCTTAGAAATGGAGAGAAAAGAACCTTTAGATATATTAAAATAGTAAGAGAGAACTTGCCATGACATTGTTGCACAAAACAGAGCATCACATCTTCGCCCAAACAGATGTAAGCATCAAGGAGTGAAAAGAGTCTGCTTTATAAAAGTTTAGCCTTTAATATGGACTAAATACTGCAAGAGCTAGATAAACCATAGGTTACCAATTGTGAAAGAAAATGCTAAAGAAATCTTCCACTGTTTATGTACCTTTTGTCAAGTCAATATTGAGGGACAATTAAAATAACTTTAAACTCTTCTTCCACTCACGAAAGTAATTAGTAGCAAATGGGTTAGGATTACTCGTACCTTGCAAATAAAGCAGTGACGCCCAACAGGCTCGGCAACAACAGTGGAGTAACAGCTAGAAATGACATTCCTAACCAGTAGAACCATGTCACGATTTCACAACTAGGTGTGCTGTGCTGATGACCTGCACCAGACGAAAAACCTCATAGTGAGAGACAATACATAGATCTATATATACTTCTCAAGAAACTTGAATGCAACACAATGGACCTTTTCTTGCGCCATACTCGGATGAGTCAGTGCTGTCATATCTTACTTGACTTGCTGTAGCTTTTCCCCATTGATAGACAAAATTGATGTAACATTCAAATGTTATGAAAAATGTTGCAAATGTCCACTCGTACATCAACAGCAAACCTGTCCATGGCAGTACTTGCTCGGGAATGATGATGTATGCAAGTGCAAGAGATATTGCAGCAGATATAAAGCAGAATAAGATTGAGATGGCGCCCAAGTAAGCAGGTAACTTGGAATGTGTGCCATTTGAAACCTGTTAACAAATTAGATAAACTATTATTTTGATAACTCTGAACTTCAAATAGAGCATGACAAGGCAAAATTGCCAACAGAACATTAGAGCTTCACTAGTAACGGAACTCGATGGTAAAAAAAGTAGCAGACATCCTGGTAAAACTTTCAGACCTAAACCCCCTGATTATCTATAAAAACAAGGCCAAACCATCAATGATTGATTCAAGATATGGAAGTCATCATTGAATTGCAGTAATACAGGATAAATCGTAAACCATCTGAAGAAGGCCAGTGATTTAATTTGCTATGTTGCTTCCTTAAGGATAACATCACATTAACTTCTTTACCCAAAATGGGACACTTTAATGCCACCTAGGAAGACTGACAAAAAAAAAGTGAAAGCCTCAAATCAAGAAAGTTAGTTGGCTTCACAGAAATTACCTAATGTCATTTGCCATCATTTAAGATCATGATCAACCCTAAAATATTAATCTAAAGTTGGGAAGAATTAAGAGGTAGTGAAACAATCCATATTATTCTTTTTATCTTGGGTAAGTAATTAAGTATGATATATTTGAATTTCTGTCTCATAGATAAACATGTGGATGAAGCTGTAAGCTATAGCACGTCATATATATTAAAGTATGAAAGCAACAACCTGTTGATTTGAATTGGCAATGGAAGATGAAGCAACTCCAACATTGGAGTAAGTAGGAAGCACCCCTCCAGATTTGTATTTGTAGTAAACTCGTCTAGCAAATGCACATAAGTAACTTTGACAAGATAAGCTGAACAGATTCTTGTTTGTCTGCCAATAACAAGAAGAAACCCCTCGATAAATAGTCAACAACAATTTCAGACGCATATTAAAACATAAACTGAATGAAGAGTTGCTAACCTGAAGGCATGGTTGATAAATGCCGAAGAATAGCAAGCAAAAGGGAAGAATGAACAAAATTCTGACCACAAGCTGATCATGAGGATTCCTTCCTCCACCAGTTCCTGGAAGAGATTCTTCAAGCCTTTCCCGAACATTCTGCACCATGGGCACCATAGATTGACGAAAACTTGACACTTTTAGTGAAGCTTTGAAAATATTTTGAGCCAAATGCATATTACAATATTGAGCTAATTTTTTAGAATAACATGAACATAAAGCAGTACATCACCTGCCATACTTCCACAGGTTTTACAAGCCATGCAGTCCACCAGTCCCAGGGTTTTAGGGGACCAAGCGTGTAGTGAATAACTCGCAGTTCTTGTTCATCAACCATCCACTGTGGAGAATCAAGTAAACAAGACTTAGTGCCACATTACTGTGACAAAATTAAGTAAATTATGCTGTATATTTATAGGGATGCGAGAAGAATATTATATTATCTCTAGGACAAGTACAGTGAAATCTATGCAAGCATAAAGAATTACAAGAATCTGAAACATAGCAGTTCAAATTAAGTCTGCAATTACCTTATTAGCTAACATGTAAAGACCAACATCTGCATTATATAGTGTAGACAGCCGCTGCAGTTCAGGTTCACTTGAGCTTATTTCTGAAGATTTGTTTGGCTCAAAGACATGGGCATTGGGGAAATCAGCATAAAATGAATTTAGAAAACCTTGATCTCCTGCAGGAATTAATCAATAGTTGAGATTATAACCATCTCAAATAGCCAAAGGCCCAAACAACTAATATATCATCAAACAAGTACCCACAATGAAAAAGAGGACAAAGAAGATTGTATAACCAAGTTGATGATTATATGACAAAATATGGCGGTTGCTGATAGTTTTACCATTGAACTGAGAGAAGTTCAGACAAAGCAAAATGATCCACTACAAACAAAAAAATCTCAGGAGAGAGCATTCAGATCATGTACATGATATACCACTGGAAAGGAGATCCAATAAGACCATTAAAATGGTCCATCTTTACCTATCAGACAGTTCTTTTGTGCATAATAAAACTATTCTTGTGCATAAATAATACATCACTAAGCGGAATATTCGTCTTCGAATTCAAATTATGTTAGATAACACAAAATTTTACTGCTAACTCTCTGGATGAACTGTCTCAATTAAACAATAAATAATATGGCCCATCAAACATCAACTAATTGGGAGAATCAAAATTCATGTTTCCAATCAAAGACCCAAAGAGAGAAAATGAAAGATTCAGCGCTGACATTACCTCCAGTATAAGAATATAAAGTGTTCACTTTGCTCATCATGTCCTTAAATAAACTTTCAGATGGCTCAACAACCATAACTCCAGAATTCATTCTTTCAGAATGTTTTAAGTTTGCACAGAACTTTCCACACTTGAAGAGATCTTCAATACTCTTCACCACAATTGTATCTGCATCGAGATAGACAACTGGAAAGGATGATAAATTAGAGCAGTCATCCAGAAAAGATGACAGAAAGAAAAAGTAGGTCAAACCAGTCAATTGTTGATAAGAACAGAATGATTTTCAAAATTTACCTTTCTTATACCTTGTCATATTAAATATTTTTAGTTTGGTGTAGACTCCCCAGAATCTTTTTGGTCTCACATTATTTGGATTAGCCAATAAACTTATATGCTCCATTTTCCAACCATCAGCCTGCCAGTTTATAGAACAGTACAGGTCAGCATAAGGCTAGTGAAGAGAAATGTAATGAGACTTAAAATCTTGAATGTCATAAAAACTGAGCAATTCCAATTTCTCTAAACAAAATAGAAATATAAGACATTTCAGTTATATGTTTCGCACTCATTAAACATAAAATGGTACACTTTGTTAAATATATGCAATGCTCGGCAGTAGGTCATTGAGAAGATGCATTAAGTGGCATAGTTTGAAGAAAAGTGAGAAAGAACCCTTTTTTGTTTAACCATGAAATATGTAGCCGCGAAAATATAGGCATCATAATGGCCACTTATATGAACTGCAAACTAAATATAGCTTGTTATGCCAAGTTCAACAAACTTTAGCTTTTACAATCTATTGAGACGAATCTCACCATCAGATCACCTTAACTTTTAAATTCTACGCAGCTTTTCCCGCAATCAACTCCAAACACAATCTTTACACAACAAATTGAAAAAACTATGATCCAAAGTTCCAACCTGTCACACTAGAACAACATATATTTCTTCAATTTTGAACCTTTCAGAAAGAGAAAGGAGAACATACCTTGAGAAGTCTCTGGGAGTACTCCGAGACGCCATCGGAGTATAGCACGACCATGTCCTTGGTCGATCCAGTTTCCCGAATCGACTTCCCGAGGACGCGAACTCCGAGGACGAACTCATCCCCATAGAGGAGAGTCACATAGGCCTCCTCGGACTCGGCACCCACACGAATCCCAGCTCCGAGGAGCACCAAGAGAGCCGCCAAGAGCCCTACTTTTGACGCCGGCGACTTCATGCTACGATCGATTGAGATGCCAGAGAAGATAATTCCGATCGCAGAGAGGGGAATTCAAAGAGGATTTGGTATAAGATGGCGCCGGCGAAAAGGGCATCCAGGTTTGTCTAGTTTGGCTTTCGCCTATTCCGTCAATGGAGTAGACAATTCAAGCCGCCCAAACTAGATTAGTAGAGAATCTGGAGATCTTTATTCTGGCCTCTCTGTTGCATGTGATGCCTTGTAGCCTTTTAACCAAAAAAAAGAAGAAGTAATTATCGTAATCCAGTTCCCTAAATTCTCGAGATTTTGTTTTACATAATACTTTCCAACTCTCTTGTCAACTACAATGTTTAATTTAACATGCAACTTTGTAAAACAAAACAAAGACATTACCGATATAAATTATAAAAGAGTTTTTCCCTAAGAGGATATTCAAGAGCTTTCAGTTAGGATGTATTTAATTGCTAAAAAATATAATAAAATAATTGATGTCAGTAAAATGACTCTCTCAGACTCAAATGATTGGTTGTCAAGTCTTTTTTTTCGAGCCCCATCCAATCCGAGTCCGTCCATTAAAGTCCAGTCCATCCATTAGGACATAAGCCGCATAACCTATCTCCGCAATTGATCATATATGTGTCTGTTACATTTTAATTCCTTACTATTTATTCTTCTTGATCATTATTTATATTTTTATTTTAAATAAAGAAGACTCTAATTACATCTTATTTTATTTTTAATAAAATTTTAAATTAATTGAACATTAGGCGTCCGTTGGGGCTGGAGTAAAAAAAAGAAAGAAAAAAAATTGAACCCAGGCCAGGCCTAGACTGTCCTCAATGTGGTCCGGGCCAGGCCCAGCCGGATTGAGCATCTAAGCTTTATCGCTATGTCAATGTTCAAATCCAACCCATTTCTACGCCATTATTTCAATCAAGGGCAGTTCAATTGTCTTTTGATATACTGCAATCTAGAAAGAATCTAAGTGCAAATCTCTCACTCACATAACAGCATTCGATTCCGCTTCTTATCCCCCGCCGCCTCTCTATCCAACTCCGTCGAGCTCCTCAACCCCGATGAATTCGTTACTGGTTAGAGGAAAAACCTTATTTTCCACTATCCTCTGTGGCTATATCAACTTCTCTTTTATCTCTTCGTTTTCACCTATTCCAGGATAAGTTAATAGGTTCGAAGAAGGAGGCGAAGAGAGAGGAAGTCCAGCACCCTGATTTCTGGATCGAAACCTCTGATTCCATCTCTCATCTCTGCTGCTTCGACGCGGACGACCGTCTCTGTGTAATTTTTCTCTTGCAAACTTAATTTTATAGCGAATACAAGTACTTTGTCCGATCAATCCAATTATTAGCTTTGTTGTGTTGTTAAAGCATTATTGCGATCGATAGAAATGTTGGGCATTTTTAGCATTTGATACTTTCGGTTTAATCACGATTTATGAATATTTTTCTGTAGTAGACTTAGCTAAAGAAGAGGAGCAGGTAGTACCTGGTCATCCCTTTTAATTTCCTCATCTTTATTTCTTTGTTCGCGGTTGAATTCTCTAGCTAACAAAAGCTAATGAAGGATATTAGATATCTTTCTCAATTGAAGTTAAAGTCTCTGCATTTTTTTTTCTTTTACTTAGAGGCGATTTTTACCTCCATTTTCCCTTTTACTCTATCTCTGAGTGGATATTCTAATTGCAGATGAAACTTGTCAATGATGCTAGACCGACATATCGTAGGATGGTTGAATCTTTCCTGAACAAATTTTTCCCGTCAGGGTATCCATACAGGTAGGTATCTATAACATGGATGTTGGTATGTGTCACTGTGGATGAATGTATCACTATAATTATTCCTAATGAAAAATTTAAAACTCAGTGTGAATGAGGGTTACTTGACTTACACCCAATTCCGAGCGCTCCAGCATTTCTCCAGTGCTGCATTATCTGTGCTGTCAACACAGGTCATTTTATATGTTTTGTTTGAATTTATTTTCTGGGGGTATAGCCATCATTTGTAAATAAATTGAACGAATGATTTGCTTTCCTTATCTGATTGTGAACAACTACTTGATGGTAGAAAAAAAAAATCTATGACTATTAGTATGCATTTGAACTGACAACCTGTGTTGGCTCAGTCGCTGCTATTTGCTGCAGGCTTGCGTCCTACCCCTGCACAAGCGACTGCTGTAAGCTGGGTAAGGTGATGGATATACATGTTTATTTACATCTGTACTTTATTGAGATTTTGTCTAAGTATGTAATTCGTTTCAGATTCTAAAAGATGGGATGCAGCACGCAGGAAAGCTCATATGTAGCAATATGGGTGCAAGAATGGATTCAGAGCCAAAGAGTTGGAGGATACTTGGTAGGTTACATTGCTATAGTCATCACTTCTGCATTTGTTACAGATAATAATCATGTAATCTTGTAAGACTATTTTGTTTATAATCTTTATCCAATAGTTTTCCCCTGATTTTTCTACTTATTGAGAACTATTACGATATACACATACTTTTGGTCTTGTAGCTGATGTGCTCTATGATCTTGGTACTGGCTTGGAAGTCCTTTCACCATTATGCCCACATCTTTTCCTTGAAATGGCAGGCTTAGGTAACTTTGCGAAGGTACAAGTTTCCTTACCAGTGAATGTTATGCAACATCAATGTGAAATGTGCTCATAGTAATTTCATTGTCTCTCCTCTTTATTATTCCCCTAGAAGATTGGCCTATCTACAGTTTTGATACTTTAAACATATATGTTTTAAAGTTTATGTGACTAAAGAAATATATCCTATTGATATTTTGTCACTTATCAAATGTGCTCTCTTTATGTGGTTTAAAGGGAATGGCAGTTGTTGCAGCAAGGGCGACAAGATTACCTATATATTCTTCTTTTGCTAAAGAAGGTAATCTTAGTGACTTATTTGCTAAAGGAGAGGCAATCTCTACTTTGTTCAATGTCGCAGGGATGGGAGCAGGCATTCAGTTAGCATCTACAGTTTGTTCATCAACCCAAGGGAAGGTATGTCCTTATTATCTAAACATTTATAATGGTGGGAAA
Organism: Typha latifolia; assembly: GCF_019914945.1. Classification (NCBI taxonomy): domain Eukaryota; kingdom Viridiplantae; phylum Streptophyta; class Magnoliopsida; order Poales; family Typhaceae; genus Typha; species Typha latifolia. The sequence goes on along the minus strand of NC_133088.1, from coordinate 13,840,104 downwards.
ATTAACAAGTAACATCTGATATCTTACTATCAGCATTAGCTGTTCTTTAGTTTTTTATTTATTGGGAGACCATTATAGTACTCTATTTAAAAGTAGGTTTATGAAGGTAATAATCATGGAACAACACCAGTGAATTTGATAGGTACTCTCAATGCTATTAATTTAATGTGATTGTTAATCTCATATTGTACCATCGATTTTGTCATGCGTTATTAGCATGCCAGAGGATAATTTGCGTGTCTCATATGCTACAATCTTGTCCTTACAAGATAGAAGGCATAATCTTTTACCCTAAATAAAACTCAAGATATTTTTGTTAGGGTATGTTCTAGGTCTAAATTATATTGAGTGTCTCTTTTGGCAGATGACAAAGTAGTTGCAAGTGCATGTTAAGCTAAAAACTATGCAATTCAATGATGGTTGTGCCGATTGGCACGAGGTATGCCGGTCGGCACTTACTATGCCAGTAGTATACTGGCACGTGGCATGAGGGGTGCCGCGCGGCACCCCTCATAGTAGCGATCCCCTCGCTGTCGATCTCATCGTTGAGTTTTCCGCTGCCACTGAGGTCGAAGAGTGAAGGTAAGTAGCCTCATTTTCTCTTCCTCTCTTGCGGCACAACTGACAAGTGTCGTGGCACAGCCATCCTTGATGCAATTAATATCTATTTTTAACATTTTTGTTTCAGGACATTGAGGATTGTATGAAATTTAAATCTATTCTATGACCTTTTGTTCAATCTGTTTAAAAGATGTCGATAAGGTATAATCACCAAAGGGCCTCTTGAAGTGCAAAGATTCCCTGCTTTGTAAACAGAAGTGTGGGTGAGTCTGATGCTAAATTATATATTATAGGTATCAATAGGAATGTAACATTCACATACCTTGATGAAGTATATGGGAGAATCATTGATCATCTTTACAAGGCCAATCTATTTCATGAAGGTAGTTACGTAGTTGAGTTACTTTTGATGCAAGCATGTTTGTCACCAATTATACAACTGAAAAAGCATATGAATAAACTTTGCCTTCCTATTTGATCATATTCCTGTTTTGTGTGCATGCTCCAAGCCAAAAGGTTGCTAAAGTAGAAAAGTTTGCAACTTTTATGAATTAAGCAAGAGAACGAATAAAAGGTTAGCTTGATCGTCAAATAGACAACAAGAGACTGAAAGTGTTATATGATAGAGGGGATCAGAGGACAGAGAGTAGAAGTAATTCATATAGCTAATTTCAGTTAGTTAGGCTTTAAGGGGTAAGGTGCTTCAGTTTTGCTCATAATTATTTTACTTAAATGATTATAACTGGAGTTTTTATGAAATTTCAATGAGAGTCTTGGTTTGGTATGTTGGAGAAGTAAACCACAGTTGTACAAAAGTAAGATAAAGAGATAAAGGAATATTAATTTTGTGTCCTGTGGAAGCATGACAAGAAATATAGGAAATCTCTATGAAAATGGTGGAATCTGGCAATAGCAATTTTCTGTAAGATAAGAGTACTTTGGGAAGACATAATAGTTCACTAATATTGGGGAGTAACTGTACATATAGTTTTTAACTTTAAATCTTTTATCTCCTGTTTAATTTTCCCTTGGATGATTGGTGAACCAAGCAACCTATTTTGTTATGCAACCAAAATTGCACTTCCATGTCTCTTCGGAGAATGGTAATTGGTAAATTGCAAATATTGTTGCTAGAAACAAAAGCTTCTGTTTACGACTTACACGTCTATCTTTTACATTCAGTCAGATCATTCAAGATTTCAAATTATATTTCCAATTGCATATTTGTGTCCTCTTCTTGGTATAGTGGGTCCTCCAAGCTCTGCCTTGGAAAATAGTCCTTATATGCTCGTCCCATAAACCTGCCCAGCACATAAGCAGTATGTTAGTGTTATAATTTTGCCCTTCCCATGATGTTTTCCTTCTTTGTCCATATGACACTATAGACATGCGATACAATTCAGAAGACCTTTTATTTTCTTTTTTATTCATTCCTTCCTGGTGAAACTTTGAAAAATCAGACTTGCAAATGAAAATCTTTCTGACGAATTGATTCTGTATTTCTGCAGATGATAGTGGGCCCTTTGCTTTCTGTTGTACATATATACAGTGTAGTCCAAGAGATGCGAGCAGCTCCCATCAACACATTAAATCCGCAGAGAACTGCTATGATTGTAGCAGATTTCATCAAGGTGTGAAATGAATTCAATCACAGAACCTGTCTACCTTAAATGTGTATTTTCTGTCCTAATGGTTGCATGCAATCCAGAGTGGAAAAGTTTCAAGCCCTGCAGACTTGAGGTACCGAGAAAATCTTCTCTTCCCAGATCGTGTATTAGAGGAAGCAGGAAGTGTGAAAATTGGAAGGCCACTTCGTGAGGCCGTGAAGAAGCCTCAGCATTTCAAGGAGCTGAGGGATGTATTCCGGAAGGAAAAGTTTCTGATCAACCGAAGAAACCAGAGAACTTACATGGTTCTTGAACAGAGTGCAACTGGGGAAGATGCACTAAGGGGGTGGCTAGTCGCTGCCTTTGCTTCAAAGATGGAGAACTCAGCTCTTGGTTCAGAACAGGCAATTCTACACGAAGCTTATGAAAAGATGGAGAGAGTTTTCCCCTCATTTGTCTCCGAAGTGAAAACTAGAGGATGGCACACGGATCAATTTTTAGATGGAAATGGTAGCAGATTCGCATATTAAAGTCCTCTTCAGCAGTGGATCTAACTGCAAACCAGTGATAGAGGAGCTCCTTTAGTATAAGATGACGCCATTTTGCAACCTCACCCAGTTTTGGCATGCAGTTGATTGGTAGCATAGTTTGCTCGTCTTTAAAATGATTAAATCTTCAATAGTTATGTAGAGTGTTTCAATTTATAGCGGCCATGCAAAGGGGCCAGAATTATTGTAACCTTGGTTCATTAACCAAGGCAGTTATATCAGTAGAGTGCTCTTCTATCAGCTGTTTGCATAAGTATTTACAAACGCTTCTTTTATTATCCAAATTTATCTATTGATATGAGTTTTTATCCTTGTGATACAACTGTTTATCTTGTGGAAAAATTAGTAAAGTGGTCTTAAAAAAAACATCTGACATCTAAACCAAGTTATCATTGCAAACGGAGAAGATGACGACATAACCCACTGAATATAGTTTCGTCGCCTTCCTTCTCATTTATTTCGTTGTATGCACTTTGAACGATCAATTGAAATCAAAATTAGTCTTTTCTTTTATAACTTTACTTGAAGGTATCTTTCTGTTCCCTTCTTCGTGTTGGATTTCTATTTCACATATCTATTCACCTTGGTGAACTTAGGGTGGGTTGGCCTACTCTAATTTCACAGCTCCAACTGGACCCACTAGTAGTGGTCTACATTACTTCCATCCGACGTAGATATAGTTTTTGAACTTCCAAGGGTTTATTAGCTTGGACTTAATATATATTTTGTTTGCTAATGACATTGATTAGGTCTCGCTAAACCTAAACGGCGACCGAATACCTTAATTTTCAGAAAATAATTCAACTTCCCAAAAATAAAAGGCATGCATGTTATAGTGTGCAAGGTATAGTAATACAACTCTTTCCTGGAAATAGTTATCCATTTGATGGATAATTAAGACTCGCATTAAAGAGGTCAACCAGGTGTGGTTCTAAATTCTGCGTACTGGCCTAACAAGTAAACTAGTCAACAAGGTTTGGCCGGGAGAATACAAAACGAAAGTACTACACCTAAATGTGGCCTATCAAGTTACATCTTTGTTGTGAAGAAAGTACTAGTTTATATGTTAAAAAGATTTTAATAAGACGTGCAGAACTGATCTAATTATAGATGAGACTCCTAAGACTGATAGAGTTCGATTATTACTGAGCTATAATGATACAGTGGTCGGCCTGCAATCATTAGATGATTTATTTTCTCAATTATGAGTTCATAGATTATTCATATACTAAACAAATTAGTTAAATAAGTTCTCTTACAAAAAATAAAGCCACAATAGATCTAAACTAGCCTGTGTAACAACTGAAAGGAAAAAATTCCTTTAAATATCAAATCTCGATGATTACTGAAATAGCCATCGATTCAGTAGGGCTTCGTTTTTTTCATATCTAACTAAATTTATTTTTTTTAAAATAAAACTAATTAATTAAGTTTGAAGTTTAGTCTCAAATTAAACAAAGTCTCGATGATTTAATACCATAGGAGAACAAAATGATGCCCGGGTTTTTATGATTAGGAGATTTGGCATTAACCCATTGGGTGTTAAATAATACATAAATATTTTACAAAAAGTAATGGCATAGCATCGTTCTAGTTATCAATTATAATGACCGTGGGGATGGAGAGAAAAAGATGTAGCTAGCTAGAGTTAGGAAAAAGATAGCAGATTGTACTTTGAAACTTTGAAGTTGGAAACAATCTTTTTGCTCGAGTATTTGCCTCATTTGACAAGATCACCATTAGTGCCCAACTCTTCCAACAAGAAAAAAAGAAAACAAAGACGGTGATCGCAACATATTAGCATGTGGAAAACTTCTCCTTGAAAACTCCATTCGGTTGCTTAATTTCCACGAGAAGAAATATAAAGAATATGAGCCGCTAGCTTTGTGTCAAGTTTTCTGTCACATAAACTATCTCATCAGAATGCCTTTTTACTAAAACACTTTCTTTCTCCCCCCCCCCCCCCTCCTCTATCTAAAAAGTACAGTAAGTGTAGTCCATCTATTCCAGTAGTGTGGAAGGTGGATTCTCACAAACTCCAAGAAGAAAGTTTTACATGAAAGCAAACCTTCATTTGTTCTCTGCGAAGTGGCAAAATCTCTAATGCCGGAAAGTTGTAAAGATTGTGCTCTGACTCGCTTTGCCATTAGAAAATTGGCACAGGGTGCTCACTACTCATCATGGCAAATCTTGCTGCTTGTTTGCTATGTCATAGTTAGATAACTACTGGTTGATCAAAAGTCTTAAGTTGATGGTGAACGATGGCTTACTGGTTTTAACTCGCGAGATAGTTTGGTAAGATCAAGAGAGGAATTTTATGTTAGAATTTTCTTCTCTGATGCTATTTTTTATTTTATTTTGTTTGAATATCTAACCATTAAGATGCTAGTTATAACTTAAATTAAGGTAGAATTTCCACCAATTCGAAGCAAAAGTCCAAACCCCGTTATAAAAACATTTTCTAATTCAGGTCCATTCTGATAGAAATTATGGAACTAATTATTGTCACTAAGGTTGAAATCAAACCTTTCTAACCAAGAGGATAAATCTAAGTGTGCCATCAAAAGACTATATAATTTGAGTAAGTAAAATTGAAGCCATCATATGCATATGTATTTAATTATTTAGCATTCATCTAATTTCACGTTCGAACTGACCTACAGAGGCCGGTCTATATCGAATCTCAATCCAAAGATTGAGAGTTTAAGTTATTACGAAAGCAAAGTATATCAGAGTGTTAATTAATTGGCTCATTGCGATAAGTTTCTATCAAAGAATTATTGATAAGAGTTAGCTTCCTGACAAAAACTACCTATTTTATATAAGACCAACTCAGACCGTGTTTCTTAATTCACTAATGTCACGACTAAACTTTAAATACTAAACGTTAATAGGTATACAGGATGCATCTTTATATATATATATATATATATATATATATATTACTAGTCTTTGATATAATTAAGCCTATCGTAATATTATATTCCAACTTCCAAAGATTTAATCTTACCAAACGAAACCACCGTCAAAGGGTCACATTTATCAACGTATGGCAATTTCAAAATTACGAGATAAATGATATTGAAGTGCTACAGCTTGAGATGACGATTGGCTGAGTTCAGAGTGAAGCACATATATTGACATTTTTTTAAAGTAGAAATTAACTTAGTGTCAAATATCCATGACTCTTTTTTTTGTCACAAAGTGTGTGAACGCATGCTCGGACGTCCAATTAACGTATGTTTCCACAAGCTAGCTTAAAGATTTGATCCAGATTATCATACTCTAAAAAATAATCTCTTTTACTCTATGAACTCTTTGGATGTTAGTTGGTGAACAACATTTGCACCATATATATATATATATATATATATATAAAGAGACAATGGAGTTGGCGTAGGATTATATATAAAGTCTACGAGAATGCATCAGTGGAGTTGGTAAGTTGGTTTAAACTTTAGACATTCGTTTGTATTGACTTCTTTCAGAGCAAAATATAACAGATATTTACGTTCATGGACTGTAAAGATAGAGATGGTCAAAAAGAAAATGCTATATGACTCTTTTCTTATTTTAACAACATCTATTTAATTAAACTTACAGAGAATATCTCGTGCACATTATAGAATTTTCTGTTAAAAATTAGCTCAAATTCAGTTTTCAGCAAATTTTAGTATGTATCAGCATTTCTGTGCCGGCCCAGCCACGTTCAAATGTAAATCTCAACCCGAGAGCAGCTTTGATGCAAGCGTTCGAACGGCCCAGCCGCGTTCGAACGCGAATCTCAACCCGAGAGCATTCTTGATATAGGCGTTTGAACGGGACCCTCTTGCGTTCGAACGTCACTTGAGTTCCGTAATGTTATTACTAGGTGGGTTCGAACACGCCACGGAAAAGCCCCAATCTGAGCTAGCCCTATGAATACTAAAGTAGGTTTTTTTAGAGCTTGGTTGTTGAAAGAACATTTATGAGAATGAGCCACCATTGTATTGAGAGTGATTAGAGTTGTTAAAACTCTTTGTAAGTGAGAGATTTGTATAGTGAAGAAGATTGCTCCGCCCGTAGATATAGGCACATCGCCGAACCACGTAAATCTTGTCTCCCTCTCTCTCTCTATTGTCTCTATTATTTCCATTCTTGAGATTACTTACATTAGGATGCTTAATCCATGATTATAACTTGTTAATTACTATTCTATCACCATTAACACCATATTGGAGTTTTTCTCTAAACTTAGATTGTTTTTCTATTACTATTCCACTCTGTGACATTTGGGGGTGAAGGCTTTGCTTCCGCTTCTTTCACCCATTTGGGTATTTGCACAACACTTCCCACTAGTACAAGTAGCAAATTAGATTGATTATACAATTAAATATATTTTACCGCTCTTTATTTTAGATGAAAATTATTTTACCCCTCTTTTTATATTTTATTCTATCTGCACTTTCCCCTGAGTTATGACAGTAAATTAGCAATGTTTGTGCTTTTTTATTTTGAAGAAAATTATTTTATCTTCCCAAACTTTTACTTTATATCAGTCCTAAACTTTCACTCCGAATATATTTATTTAGTAAAAGCAAAGTCATTTAAGTAATTTTTGTTTGTATTTATAATTTAGTTAAAAATATAAAAATATGAGGTAATTAAACTAATTTAAGGGTAAAATATTTTTTGACTTTTAATTATATTATCCGTCTATAACCTACCTACTCTTGAATTATTATAAATAAAAAGCGATTCAGATTCTTTTTTTTGAAAAGAAACAAACCAAAATTTTAGACCCCCATTGCCATTGGCCATTGGGAATGGACTCGTACACACAATTGCACGCACGGCAGACTACACACATAGGTTGACCTTGGTCTCGTCGACAAATGAAGCTAATTAGTCGACCTTATCCAATTCAATGTCTTATTATTTTTCATGGGATGGAATCATATAATAGTCAATAGACATGAGCCCATTATATACGCTTATACTTTTGGACTCTTTAGGAGAAGAAACAAACGAGTCTCCAAAATAAAGTCTCAAAAAAGAAAAGAAAAAATAATATTCAAAAAAGATTGGCGATGTGAACGCATCCAGTAGTCATCAACGTCTGAAGATATTTCTCCATGCCTCCTTTCCTCCCTCTCGACTTCATCATCCAACCACTTGGATTAATGCCATCCTCATTAGTCCTTAAAAAGAACCAGACAGGCTCAAGTGTGGCTCAAAATCCAGCCCTTGGTTGACCAAATGATCGTTTGGCCATGCACACATAACGAAAATAAAAGTCTTCGCCCTTCTGGATATTTGCTTGCAATTTCTACACCTCCTTCTAGGCAGAATTTTTTAGGTACTTGCAATCCAAAGGATCGTTTTAATCTGAGGTATATAGGCAGAATAATTTATACTTTTGAGAAGAATGAGAGTACTAATAAATGGAAGATTACGATATGCCAATTGTCAGGAATGAACTTCTAAATGAGAAAAATCGCAATATGGAAAGTATAAACTCTCATCACCTCGCATTATTTACTGTAGACATCACGTAACATCTTACATTGAACGTCTTGTTTCCTTTTGAATTCGTTTCCGGGCATTAGGCACTTTGGGCTACTTTCTTGGACTAGTCTAGATGATTTTAAGTCTCTAGTGTTCTAACTTGGAGATGTCCGGTGCCAAGTACAAGCATTAGAACTACAATTCACACCCAGTGGACAATTTTTGTTTGGCAGTAACTAATCACAATCATCGTGATGCAGGCCAGGCATGGTGACTTGGTATGTCCACTAACTTAATTTGCTTAGTCTAGCAAGAAATGTCACGAGTTAGAGACCTTTTCATTACTAAAAGAAATGATATATGACTCCTTAGGACTAAATCTTCTCAAGACTCCACTTGGGTGGCCCCTCCTTCGTGGAAATTGCCAAGTGTTGATGCCACGTTGAGAATTGGGTTTCACACAACGATAAATAGCTCAAGAGCTTCACAGCTCTGCAGTCGTCTAGCTCCTGGATATAAGCTAGAGAAGAGGAGACAGCTATTTTTGAGAACTACAGAGGGAAGTAGGAGGTGAATTGAGTAGCTAGCTCTTGTTCAACTCCAAGATGGTGAGAGCTCCATGCTGTGAGAAGATGGGACTCAAGAAGGGGCCATGGACTCCAGAAGAAGACCAGATACTAGTAGCTCACATACGAAAGCATGGCCATGGGAATTGGCGAGCTCTACCGAAACAAGCCGGTATGTCTGTTCGATCGAGCTCACAGATCGATCGATGGGTCACAAAGGATTTCTCATGAGCTAATTGCTTTCTTTTGGCGAAACGAGTCATTTATCTGGTTGTCTTTCTCTTCAATCCTACAGGTCTCTTGAGATGCGGAAAGAGCTGCAGGCTTCGATGGACTAACTATCTCCGGCCGGATATTAAACGCGGAAATTTCTCCGCGGAGGAGGAGGAAACGATCATCAACCTTCATGAATTGCTTGGAAACAGGTAGCCACAAAATTCATTTTCTTTTGCTGAAATCTTATCCTAATTTTGTTATTCATGTCACATGATGAGAGGAAAAAGTTAAAGCTTAGCCTGCATAAGGACCACTTTGTTTATTAATTTATATATAATGTAAAGGATGAAGAGCTTCAAAGATTCTTTCTTCCATTTGGCTTTGGCAATGGGTGATTGGGAGAGCTAATGATACATCCTTACCCATGCCCACAGACCCATCATCATTGATTAGATAAAACCATCCATCAGTGTCCCACATCTCCACCACTATACGCGTCGATCTCACTCAATTAGCTAGCTTTCATTTCATATTACCTTTACTATAATCTCTCTCTAAAGAAAGCTCTATTCCTTTTACTGCAGATGGTCCGCAATAGCGGCGAGATTACCGGGGCGAACCGATAACGAGATCAAGAACGTATGGCACACGCACTTGAAGAAGAGGCTGACACCAAAACAAAACACCCAAGGATCCAAGAAAAGGATAGAATGTGGTGCAAAGGCCAGTGCTGCTTCCAATCCTACAGCTGCTCTAGAGTTTAATGCAGAGCCACGGCGCCAGAGATTCGATAGTACTCCAAGCGTCGTTTCGATGTCCCAAGAACAATCATCCAGTGAGAACTCATCCTCGGTTAGCGACTCGTATGCCAACAACACCGCTGCTTCGAAAGAGGAGAGCTTCTCTTCGCAAGAGGTGCAGGAGATCGATGAGAGCTTCTGGTCAGAAGCATTGCCAATGGATGACTGTGCTTCACACTTAGAAGTAGTGGTACCTTCAAGTGATCCTTTTCTCTCGTTCGGTGCCTCGAACAGCGATGACATGGACTTTTGGATGAGAGTATTCATGGAAGCTGGAGAGATGAAGGATTTGCCGTTAATCTAACTAATGCTATAGCAAATGGAATGAGATTTAACTCGTTTTAATTCTTTTTGCCGAAAGATGTTAGTAAATTAAGGAGGTTTATTAAAAGGAAAATGAAGAAAGGCAATGCACTAACTCGGCTTCTTTTCTGGTCCTTCTATTATTTGTATAGAGAGATATAATGGTTGCCTGTTTCTTTTGATTAATCAAAAGAGCAAAAGTTTACAGCTTGAAGATTCTATCAAAGGAAAATATTTCTACTTTGCAAAAGTTTAGATGTTGTGACGAGATGATCTTGAGTACTTTGGTGCTCTATAGTGAGTTTTTAACTAAGAGTTTTTTACCAAAAGCGAGTTAAAAAATCGCTGAATAAGACAACGATTTTTAAATATAAATTACGCTACTTATATATAAATTTTAAAATGGCTTAAAAATTGCTGAATGTGAGAGTATAATTTTTTTTATAGAAATCATTTTCGGATCGATTTTTAAATATAAATTATTACTTAAATTAGTTATTTATATAGAATGTTTATTAGTTTAGCAATTTTTTTTAGTAAATTTTAAAGTTGACCGAGTCAGTGATTTATATTTAAGCATTATTATTCATCCAACCATTTTTCAACGTATGTAATCCTACATTTAAGTTTCAAAGAGAATTAGATCGTATGATAAAAAAAAATTGACAGACTTAAAATAGTTAAAACCTTGCCCATTTGCCTATTCATATATCATACAACCACAAATACACTACAATATAATGTCAATGATGCAAGCTTATATCATCATATACTAATAATTTAATAATAAGATTACATCATGAGGCTCTTGATTATTGGAAATTAATGACTTGGTTTACACGTTTTACGAGAGGATTCCATGTTTCTAAGTTGGTAAAACCCTATAAATAATTTTAATAATTGGATTTTTCATAGTATAGAACAAGATGGTGAAAAGTTAGTCAAACAACTCTAATTATAAGGTGACAAATAAAATTTAAATGGACTTCTAACATGGTTCACGTCTTAGGTTAAGACGAGCAATCAACTAATCCAATAACCCCCTAGTGTAGTCTTCAAGCTTGGCGTTTTGTTAGTCATTCTGACTTCGAACAGCAACAACAGTTCTTGATCATCATCAAATAAGTCAGTTAGTTCATGTAGCCACTTTTCTTGTTAATTCCAATTTAGAGCAAGATATGCGTTTCATTCCCACTGTCTTTTTATAAGAAGAAGGAAAAGAAAAAGATTTTGTTAGGAGCTTGACAGATTCAGCAAATGATTATACATAATTATCAAGAGCAGGTAAGATGATGACTCACAGGTTGTTGCCATCCAAGTAGTGATATATTATTTTAGAAAAGAAGAAGAAGAAGAAGAGTTCCAAAGGTGCTGCATGATGTTTAGAAGTAAACTTGCTGCCTTGTTCTTGGTGTCTATTTGAAAGTTTCAAAGGGCTCAACATGAATCAGTAAAAATTTCAAAACTTTGGTCCACTTAGAACTCTTCTTACTGTCTTATCTCTTCCATCTTTATATTTTTGCTTAGCTTACTTTAACTAGAAGTAATATTAATCTTGTAATGCTGACCGGCCTAACCGATTCAAAGCATGAGGTGGATATTCCCTTTGTATCCTATACCAGGTAGAGGAAAAGATCTCATGGAGTTATTCTGGGCTTCCTTTAGCTCAAGTCTTGAAGTAATTATGGTCTACAACTACTTTATTTATCTGATATAGAGCGTAAGAAAGCAAGAAAGCAGATAGAACTTTGTAGAGCAGAGGATAGCATAAATTTCAAACCGACTGCAGTGAGACCTTGTGGTCAACTGCAAAAAGGAAAATATAGAAGAATTGAGCAAGAAAAACACATGTTTTTTTTTCACCGTCGATTTCAAAGCCGTCGCAATCTCCACCTAAATAATAGTGGGTTGAGCCACAAAGCACTAAAGTGCATCTAATTTTGTAAGACTAACCATAATTGTATGCTCCTTTGTCATGTGAATGCACTAGCATGTTTGGCAGCAGATAAACGAGGAAAAATACATAATTGTAGCTGTTTTGTTTCTTTGTGCTAATTAGTCCAACTCTCTTCACTTAGTCTATGCAATGTTGATTCGTAGTTATTCGTGACATCATACTGAGGGCATCTAACTTTCCAATTAGAGCATATCATCTGAAAACATTCGCTGAACATTGCCCATACTACTTTCTAAGAGGTGTTGACTTTGATTCATGATTCTTTCATATGTTTCAGAACTGAAATACTGTTCACAAACAATCAGACCTCTGGGAGAACTCCAATTCGTCAGAGACTTCAAATCATGATTTTCGTGAGTTGATTAATGTTAGTCGATGAAATAATTGCCCGTGATTAATATAACATTTCTTTTCTATGCCTAAAAATGATATGCTAATCCTGAAGTTTTGTAGGATTAACAGCTAAAAGCTGACCTCAAACGTTATCTTATTGCAGAATCTTCCTTTCTTTCTCCCAGAACTTATGTTCTCCTTAGCCAAACAACAGTATAGTAATACTTCCATTTTGCTATCGATCTATTCATAATATCATTGGTTTCTATGTTGTTATTTTTATTTCAGTTAAACTCTACAGGAAACTATGCGGCAGGAGTTCAGTACTGAAGTAGATGAATATAACTTTGACAAATATAATTTCGATGCGAGTCTTCAAAACTCGTAAAAATTATGTGTCTTCGCCTCCTCATCGCCTGATTACGTCATACACCAAGTACAAGTTGCAGAGAAGTGGGCCAATTTTGGATGAAACCTTACCTACTGCTGCTAAATTTTTGGAGGGTAATCTTCAAAATGAGTTGTCTCGCTTTAATGCATGATGATCCCTGAGGAAATGAAGAAGCAAGAGTCAATTTTGGATTATTTGAATGAACAAAGATTAAACTACGCAATTCAAGATTAAATATAACAACTAGGAATATGATAGGCTCAATAGAAACAGCAGAATCTACTCCACATTTCTAAAAGATATCAAGGATCTCTTAGTTGGGTGCTGTAGCTTTCCTATCATTATCCTTTAGTCTACCCAAAGAAATCAAATGTATTCAAAGTCAGTGCATTTCTGAAGATCTTCAGATTATCCATCTTATGTTTCATGTTAAATAGTTACAACCTTTTACCATCGTTATCGCCTAATTACCAATCTCAAACTCGTTTAATTATCCAGGCAAGTGGAATCCCGTCCCATAGGACATCCCCATCCAACTCATTGTAGACAATGAGCACTTGGCCATCAAATTGACATGGAAAGGGCACTGACAACTGCAGATGGTAGATATGAATATCTTAGCAAAAGCCAACAAAAATCACAGGTTGTCAAAGCGAATGTGAAGGTAGAGCGTCTTCTTTGCATGTCGTGGTCATCTCATACGTAAGGCACTACTGGACAAGTACTCAAAAGAAATGAACTCTATCCATGTTGTAGACAATAGAACAAGCCAAATCCACTTGCGTAAAGAGATTGGCCGACAGCTTAAGCTTTCATTATGGCAATTTTAGATTAGCATGGCTTGTCTCTTAGGCACATAGTCATTTGAAGATAATATAAATTTTTATCAACTTTATACTTGAAAATATCTTCACTTCTTGTGAATAATAGTCTTGTAATGTTAAAAGATACAACTTTTTTCCTTTCACTTCTTAATAAGTAAAGCCATCTCTCACATCTCAACTGGCAATTAACTAAGACCATTTAAGCAGGCAGACAGTTAAAAGAATATTACGGACTTAGAATATGAAATCAAGAGATGTAAGAATTATTTACAAAGAGAGAAAATTTTCTGAAGCTATCCAGAGTAAGAAAAGTAGATACTTACATGATACATCCTGCTTTGGAAATAAAAACGCAAGATCAGTACTTCGAGAAACGAAATTTGCATTTGATGACATAAGACAGTTATACAAAAACTTCAACATTGTTTTTTCCCCACAGAACTAAAAGCTTACATATTAACACAGGCACACGTACACTGCACACAAACTCAATGTATATACAACTTGACCCTACTATTCTTTGTCTATCACTGACATTTTCACAAATATAAGTATATATGTTGGATAGTCACGTAAATATGCTCACAAAAGAATGTCTAGGAATGATGCAGTTGCTCATGCAACTCTATTTATAGGCATTGCATGTATATATCCCTCAAACAGCATAGAGTTTAACAATCTGGTCTATTTTGGCACGACAAACAGGGCATCCCCAATTCTTCTCTTCAATCTCTCTCAAACATGACATGCACCCAGCCATGTGACCGCATGGTATGCATGCGCCCTCAACCAGAGCATCCAAGCAGATGACACAAGTGCCTGTACTACTACTACTACCATTACCAACTTTTACTTCACTTGTCCCAGGTTTATGGTAGCTCTCGGAGGTACTGTTCCCTTGTTTAATTTCACCATTTTCAGGTCTAATTCCTATAGTGGGAAGGTTTATATCCACAGAACTGGAATCTACAGATGGATAGCGAATAGGACCATCATAGAATGTTTCTTCAACAACTGGAGGGGCAGAAGGAACTATTATGGGTGGAGGTGCCCCCTGTGACGATGGAATAGTGCTTGATGAATTGATGTTACCGATCTGGGCAATTGGTTGGACATCAGGGACTCCCTCTACTAAGGCAGTCTGATAGGAAGCATTAATGGTCAGGGCTAATTCTACATCTTCTGGATTTGGCATAGGTGTTCCTGTTAATGTTGCCGGAGCATATGTGGTTGTTGGTGGTGGAATTGACACGGGAGGACCTGCAGGTGCAGCTGGAACATTATTGTTGACCTGCAAGAGAAAACATCCTGTAGAAATTCAAGTTCTGAATGCTACTATCATTAGATTCCAAGTGCTAAAACCTTTATGTCACTTCTTAATGGAAATATAGATCAAATTGATAAAAGGAAATTATAATGTTCCACCAATACCTATCCTGTATACTCAGATTTGCACTGTAATATGGGATCTCAAAGCGACCAATATTCCCTTAACTAATGTTTGCATCATTTTGCCCAATATGTTCATTTTTATTATTTATTCTGATATCTTTTCAAATTTCCCTTTAATAATGCTAGTAATTACCTGAGATAATCCTAGGCATGCAGTGTAAAACCACTGTATTTGTTGCTTGTCACCTTCATTTGCTGATGAAAATTTGTGCCGTGATTCTGTATAAGAAGAGCAACAAAAGAAGGAAAGGGCTAAGTGATTGGGTAACCAAACCAAAGTGATGAACTCTTAGCAATGAATGCAGAGCAAAAAGGTGCTCTGAGTTTCTAACTAAATGCCAGTAAGGTGTAAAATTATAATCCCATGCAAATGTTCAGATATGTACTTGGAAAAGAATGTGAGGAACATGCATTGGAATGCGAAGATCAAGATTATTATCCATAGAAGACAAAGAAGTCCTCAAATATCAATTCCAGAGTATACTACCCAGAAAACACATAAAGCAATATATACTTGCTAGAGTCCATATCCATAGAAGACAAAGAAGTCCTCAAATATCAATTTAAGATAAAAAAGTTCCAGATTTTCAGGACCAAAAAAGAGAATAATTTGTTAATTTAAGGAGCATAATGCATTTGATATTAAATGCACTTTTATTGCTCAGTTGTGAAGTATAGCATCTGAATCATGTTATTCAATTGTTTAAATTTCTTGTGACTAGAGCAGAGCCAAAAGTTGAGCAATAACAACTGTAAGTAGCCTCTGCCTGCTAGAAGAGGTTCGCATCTGGTAAACTAAATCTACTAAGCTATGTTCTACTTTTGCAACTTATTTGTCTACTAAGCTATATTCTTATTTATCTAATTTACATTGTGTAGGTGTGCAGTCCAACAAAACATTCTGATTCAAGAAGGGATAAATAGAACAATCATCTTCCCAAGTTATATACTGTGTCAACAACTTCTGGAAATTAATTAAAGAATCTTAATGAAGATTAATTATGCCATTATCAACAATAATCAAAGAAGGATCAGCGATTATTTTACACAGGATAGCAGATTATGCCAACAGCCTACACAGTGTAACAGTATGATCCAAGAAGACTTAACTAAAAAAACGATCATTCAAAGTATTATACCTAACATCACCAACTTGTTCTGAAAACTTGAAAAAAGAATCTTACTGCATAAGACATACTTGTGGACTTATCAACAATAATTACAGAAGGATCTGTCTGGTTGAATTTTGGTTCCTCAATATGAGATTTCCATAGTGAAATTTCTGTCTGGGGCTTAGCAGCCTGTTTCCAGTGATAAAGAAAAAACAGTAATTAGAAATTTTGTACATTTTATCCTGGACAAGGAAGGATGAAACAAAAGTAGGACCAAAGCAACATTCTGAATGAAAAAATATGAAAGTGTAACACATTTATAAATAAAAAGAAAACAAGGTAAAGAGGAAAGCAATTCATGCATAGGAATACCACCAGTAGGAGTATTCTAGTAAACTATTGCCTCCTTTGTATCAGACTATCAGCATCCGTGGGACCATCCTTATACATATGTTCTCTCTATCATACTTGAAGGGGAAAAATAAGCATAACATCTTGAACCTAGAGTTCTTACAAATTAATACAAACTCCAGTGGAGGTTCCACAGATAGAATTTCAACATATCAGTTAGAACAAAATCTAGTCTATCATATGGTGTTATTGGTATCATTTTCTACTCCATGCTTTAGTTTGGAACAAAATCAGGACATTGATCCACCTTGCAAAGCATCATTTAATAGTACATATCAGGGCCCATAAAAACCATTAATATGAACAGATAAATACAAAAAATCATCGTCATTCATACATCACTTTATGCAGAATAACTTTTGTGCCTTCATCATTCAAGTTTGTGTCAAAGATGACTAATAGTGCTGCATTGACTATACTCTCTAGGGAACTATATATTCATTTACACCCCAGACTTTCAGAGGTATATAATCACTAATGAATAAATAAATAAATCATGAAACAAAGACATCTTCTCCATACCAGTAGATCAGGATATATAGCCAACTCAAATTTTTGAGGATTCGCTGGATTACGTGCATCACAGGGTAAAACCACAGCCCAACTGTTGCATAAATGCAATGAAAATCAGCATCTATTGGTGAATCTTCAAAAGATGCAGAGCTATTATATGGACTCTGTATGCCCTAACTCTCTAACTGCTTTTATTACATCTCTGCATAAGCTTTTACATGAAAGAAAAAAAAAAGGGAGAAACCAAAGAAAATGAGGTAGGTAGGGACATTTTTCTGGACATCCATTGTGGAACCAATGCTTCCAGAAAGTTAGGACCATAATGCTCCCGCAGCCAGCCAGAGAAAAGGGAAATATGGTTCTGGACAAACAAACAGCACTTAATGAAGAAAGAACAAAGATCATAATAATCTTGTCTTAGAAGTAAAAAAATAAGCAGCAAGCATACCTCAATTGCACGAACAACATCACAGTGGCCCTTTTCTCTTGCCAAATCAAGTGCAGTATGGCAGTCATCATTCACAATGAAAGGGTTCGCTGACAAAGTAAACAAGATAGTATCTCTTTAAATGTAAAGATAGAAGATCATTCATGTTCACAAGCATATGAAAGATGTATGCTTTCTTATAAGTCATACCTCCATGAGAGAGAAGCAAATGCACAGTTTGCTCAAGACCCCTTTTTGCAGCATGATGTAATGGAGTTCCTCTAAAGCGACCTACAGTATGTAAAGAAGCATCAAACTCTTGCAAGATAAACCAATAACTCAGAAGTATTTAAGACTTGATCTATTGGAAAATGTTTCAGTTGTGTATTACAAAAATCTAACAGTTCTTCAAACATATCACTGCAAAATTCGACCTTGATATTAAATGGGGAGAGCAGGTCTTTATAGTTCATAGGCTGTGAAATTTATACATGGGATCTCCTATGCTTATCCTGTGCCAAATAACTACTTCCAGAGACTGGATAATTAAACAGAACATGATAAATGGAGAGAGAGAGAGAGAGAGAGAGAGAGAGAGAGAGAGATGACAAGAAACTCTCAGAAAATTAATTGTGTATAAGCTAATGTTCCTGAAAACAGAGATTGGAGGGATCTGGAATCATGAACACATAACAGATGACGTATATTTGAGCAGAATTGCTTCTCTGTTTAGGAGCAATTTAGGATGTATTCTAATGAAAAAAGATGCATGACATTTTGCTGTCTGAAAAATAAAGAACTACTCTAGACATAAAACCATCAACTGACCATGGTTATTAGTCCTATGGAATTTTATTATCACTACGAAATTTGCATATATGTAACTCAGCCTCCATCATAACTAACCAGCAATCAATTCACAGATATGCTACTACATAACCTTCCCATACCTACCATACAAATTGAAGGGCAAACTAGTTACAGCAGACTCGATATTTCAGGTTTTCTTTTTTTAATCTCTGTTGAGGAGAAATCAGGATGTTATCCACTGAAACAGGATGCATGAGATTTTTCTGTCTGAAAAATAAAAAACTATTCTAGACATAGAACCATGAATTACCCACGGGTGTTAGTCCTATGGGATTTTATTATCACTATGAAAATTGCATAGATGTAACTTAGTCTCCATCATAACTCAACGAGCAAACAATTCACAGATATGCTACTAGTTAACATTCCCATATTTACCATACAAATTCAGAATTTTTCTTATCCACATAGCCAATTTGAACCGTAACAACTAGAAAACCAGTTCAAAAAAAATAAAAATAAATAAACAAATGCATTCTTCACCAGATTGGGCTTCTTACCAGGGCGATAGGCATTCACATCGGCACCCAACTCAATCAGAGCTTTTGCAACAGCCAAAAGATCAGAGCTCAAGCATGCAACAATAAGCGGCGTCTTCCCTTCACTATCCATCCACTGCACAATGTTTAACCTTCCAATCGAAACTATCCATTGAAACCTCCAAGAAGAATAACGAATTCAAAACCAATCTCCCCAAACTTGGAAGGCATGAATCTGCTTACCTCCAAGCCGGCGCCTTGGCGACGCAGCTCTCTAATCCCTTCAATGTTTCCATAACTAACCTGATGGTAGAGCAACTCATCTTTGGATTGCAGCGCTCCCATCAACACCTCTCAGAAGAAAGATCCCAAAACCCACAATTCCACCAAAAATTAGAAACAGAAAACCCGATAATTCCACTCCACTAAGGATTTCAATCAAAGGTACAAAAAATCGGATCTTTCGCCCCAAAATTCTCAGATTGGGTCCAATGTCGAAGAGTTTCTGAGAGAGATCGGAGTCACCAGCAGGCAGCAACCAACCACCCAAAACTCAAACTTTTTCCAGAGGAGAGAGCGACTTCATATCCGGGTGACGGAGGAAATTTCGGGAGGAACGGAGAAAATAATTACACTAAGAGGAATAGATCGATCGGAAAGGAAGACGTCTACTAATTATTTCTACATTTCTTTTTCGTGTTGAATAAATCCGCACCCAATTTTGATTTTCTTTTTCTTTTTCTTTTTTATTTTAAAATACACCTGAAGAAAAAACCTGCGTGGAAGTTGCTCTTTCCACCTAATAAACTTGATTCTGGCTTCAATTTAATTTGATTTTATCTTATATCATCTCGAATGAGTCAACTATAAATTTCCCTTGTATTTCTCGGACAGTATAGATAAAAAGAAAAAAAAAAGGAAACTATTAATTTCTTCAATAATTTAGGAGTACTGCAACATATAAAAGGCTAGTCTTTTGTACATATATAAAAGGCTCAATTAAACTTTATCTAATCTATTTGATTAAAGAATATAAAATAATGCACTAGAATGAACAAGATCTTCCCTCAGCCTCGTCCTGATCTCATGATCTCTTATCGTTATCGAAGATCATGCATAGATGCAAGAGCAAGACAATCCAATATACCAAGAAGATGACGGTCTCCAAGGATCCACCGATGAGCAAGGGAAGACAAAGGTTGAGGAAGAACAAGGTGACGAGATTTACCAACTCCATTACTCGAACGTGGAAGAAGACAGAGAAATTTAACTCAACTGTTGATCTTGATAGGGTTCAGGCATATACGTGTACGTGTATATGTATGTGTATGTGTATGTGTGTGTATATATATATAGGGATAGGTATGCTCCCTTTTTATTTTCCGATAATAATTAGGCATCATGAGGAGATAAGTGTGAACTTATCCACGATTACTTCTACTCAAACTTCTGTTCCTGTTAAATTCTTTAGTAAAGATATATTTCGTTCTTGCTAAGAGTTTTATGATCTCTTAAATTTAAGACAAAAGCGTTATAGAGAGTTATCTTTAGGGAAGTTTTTAAAACCAAAAAAAAAAAAAAAAAAAATCCATGCCTTTTGCAAAACTTAATTCAATTAACATACTAATAGTATCGTTGTAATCTAGCCGAGCTTGAACGTGTTTGGATTGAAAATAGGAGTCTAAATTTTATGATCAAGCTTAAATTAAAATAATTTTAATTCGACATAATTTTAAATTTGACTCCTAAACGAGTTAATTATTTCAAGCCCTAATTAATTAAAGCCTAGATCTTATTTATTTTTTGAATCAAACTTAAAATATATCTAATTTAACTATTAAAATGTGAATATTATACAAATATAAACTAATTGAAATCTTTATATATTTTAAAAAAATATAAACTTTATAAAATTAGAGTGCATAACAATAATCTATTTAAATAAAATTTTAAAACATACTAGAAGTATAGTATAATGTACAAAATATTTATTTATATTATATACTTATTTTATGAGTCTTATAGTATATTTAGTTAAGCTGGCTCATGATCAAGTTTTGCTCGAAATATCGCATATTAATAATCATAGTTCTCAAATTATTGAAATACTGTTTCCCAGATAATAATCTGAATACACCATAGGGATTATTAGTATTAAAGAACATCAAGATTAGTAGGAAGAACCGAAAAATTAAAAATTATATAATTGCGATGGTAAAACCACTATATATGAGGTCATTATAAGCATTAATCAATGGGATAACTCACAAATTTTTAAAATATCACATTGAATATGATCGAACATTTCCTTTTAGAGTCTATGTTAAAATGAGATTAGTTCAATTAAATCCAAGGTATTAAATAGATAATGTTTTAAAAGATAGAGACATTTTTTTGAATAAAATGATAATATAGGGTTTGGACCAAAATAAATCAATCTATAAGGTGGCAATGGATAGTGTTTAGTTGGTTAAAGAAATTCATAGTATTTTCAAGTTTGAAACACCAGCATCGGTTTAATCAAGGGGATCTTAAAAAAAGCAAATTAAATCCATAAGATAGGGAGTTGTTAGCAGATTTTTATTATATATCTAACTTTTTTTCGATTTTAGGAGTCTAAAAGATAGACATGGGCCGAATAAAATGTCAATCTTTCTTTGTATTTTTAATACAAAGGTACTTAATTCTCACAAATTTTTAAGCTAGCATGTTAAGTTGTTTAATGCATATACATGTAAATTGAAAAAAAAAACCTTAGAGTAGATTTAGGAATAGTTCACTGCTCTATTACATTATATGTAATGCCAACGTCTTAAATTTCATGTTGTGAAAATTGGTCACCAAATTGAAGCTTCTAAATAAGTTTAGGTTTAACATTATCGGGTTTGGATCGTAAATTCGAAATTAACCATTAAAGTTCCGTGGGTAGAATCATATCAACTTTTGTATGACCCAGGCCAAAAGAAATTAGCGTAACTCTTTTAAGTCTAACTTATTTAATCCATTAAATATGATATTTCTAAGCAATTGAGAGGACGACGACAACAACAAACAACATTATAAAGAAGAGGTTCTCTTAAAAAATTATTTTGTTCAACAAGAAAAGAAAAAGATTTCTGTGATACAAGATTAGTTATATGATCATAATGCAAGTACTAATCACAGAGAGAAAATTAAACCAATACACAAAAGTCTCAAATTTTACGTAAACAATGCTAGAGACCATAAAACTAATGCACTATAAGGAAAAGATTGATGCCCTACTGCAGCCTAAGTAATTAACCTTTACATTATACTACTCTTGTGGACCATCTTTCTCCATGATATATATATGACCCTAATCTATCAACACCCATTCAACTTCCTCACTACCATTACCAACTCCTTCAGCACTGTCCTCATTCGCGTCTCTCCTGATAGAATGCCGCCTTCTTTGTTCTTGAGGTTCGGCGTTACCAGAGAGAAGTACTTTTTCGACGATCATGAACCCATACAAGAGAAAGAGCAAGAGAATCCATATTACCAAGAGGATAGGGGTCTCGAAGGGTCCGAAGATATGGTATGGGTCTCTGATGAAGAAGGGAAACAATAGGTTGACGAAAAACAGGATGATGACTTGTAACAACCTCATACTCTTGCGAGAAAGAGGAAGAAGAAGAAGAAAGAAAGGAAGAAGAAGAAAATTTAAGCTATCGGTTTTGATAGAGTAATATATGCGTGTATATATATATATATGGAGAGAGAGAAATATGGTTCTATTCTGATTATAATTAGGCACCAAAGATTAATATCTCGGTACTTCCGATCGACTTCAAATTAATCGTAAACTTATCCACGTTCCCTTACTACTCGGTCGTAGTAAAGATATGACCGCTAGACTATAGATGTGAAGGGAGTTATAGATATGCAACTAAATTAGATAAGATATACTTCTTTTTAATAAAGAGTTTTAGAAACTAGAGTTGTGCTGGAAATTAAAATTAGGTGGTCGTCAAGATTTTCTTTTTACATTTGGAGATAAGAAAAGTTTAGCTGTAATTACAGCAAGACCACCTAGAACTTCTAAACTATTATTTATTTTTATATTAGCTAATATACGCTAGTTTAGTTACGGAAAAGAATAAAAGAAAGTTAGGAGTATAATTATTATTTAATATTTTCAGTTAACGCCTGTAGTTGGTCAAGTTGTCCTCAGAAATAAGAGAGTTTATGTGAAAATAGATTATAGTTTTGAAATCCAAATATAATTAATCTAAGAGTTAATTATATTTATACCCAGAAAACTATACTGCGAACCCCTTCTTTTTCGATTACAATGCCCCTTACCCCCTTAAAAACTTTGGATTTACTCTAATTGCTTTCTTCAGTTAGTTTACGCCATTGTTTGAAAGGAAACACATATCAATTTCATTTAAGTCTAATAGTAATGGACCAAAATACACTTCACCATAAAATATATTGAAAAAGTGGGATAGTTAGGGTGTTTTGGTCTAATTGTTGTTAGTTTTTGATAAAATATTCATCAAATGTTCCTAATAGATGGTTGTAAAAATGAATAAAAGCGTATGAAATAACTAAAATATCATTATTTCATAAAATATATACCACCAAATAATTTTTTTGAGAAAAATATAAGAATACTTTTTTCTTGTATTACGATATCTCCGGTAACATTATATATCTTTTCAACCAATTTATCCAAGATCATAATAATCTTTTCTTTATATAAATTCATTTTTAGTTGTGATTACTATTAACTGAATGACATTTTAAAAAAAAAACTTAATAATTTCGATGACAAATATGATAATTAGAAGAATATAATGGCAATTATCTAAAAAATCTCTTCTTTCTTTCAAAGAGTTTTAGAAATTTTTAATAAAAAAAATTAGGTCTCTTCATAAAATTATTTACCTAAATGGCCCAGCCTCTCCTCATAAACTTACTTAAATAGTCTACTCCTAAATTTATTTATCTAAATGGTCCTATTTAAGATATGTCAACTGCCATCTCATGGCCCATTCAACGTTTTACTTGGGAAACTAACCAAATATAAAATGCAGATTAGATTTATATTTATCAGATTTGAATCCGATATATTTATAATTTATCTCATTATAATCCTCTCTTGTTTATCCGATCAATTGTATGGATCAAGTAAAATAGGATAATTTAGATCAATTAGTGCATGATAAATATCACGTTACAATCAGATAAATTAGAAAGATTTATTATCAGATTGAGACATCAATTGGACAAATATAAATCAAAGAAATATTCTCCTCATCTTCATTAGATAAAAGACAAATAAAGCCAGACAAGTTCTGCATTCCCTTTATATATATTGAATTTGGGTGGCGTATTGGATAAATAAAATTTTCCGAGAAGGCTCAGTTTGGTCCCAAAAAAAAAAAAAAAAAAAAAATCCAAAATCCTCATGCATTGCAATAAAATAATTCTAAATAAAAGAGACTAAAAATATAAAAATGATAGCGAAACAGAAAGATTGCATATTTGAATATAAAAATATCATACATGACGGAGCATTTAATTTTAATGGTTATATATGTCCACCTAAATTAAATGTTAGTATTTTATTGAATAACTATAAAAATTAAGCACTGTTTTTCTTAAAAGACTAATAAGATTGCTTCTAGTAAGATTCCTAAGCTCAACATGATCCTACATATCTTGACTCATTCGGCCAAAAGAATTACATTTATGTAGATAGATCATAGCTATGACTGACTTATTCAAACTGTCAAGCAGTAATAGATTAAATAAAAATATTAACCCATCCACTAAGTCTTCTACGCGCCTTGAAACATTAAACGTTTAAACCTTACAAATCTGAAGATCCGTCAAATGAGACTGATTCAAAGTCGTCTTCGATTAATTTCCATTTGTTTACTTCGTTGATAGTACTATTTATAGATGGGCTTCTCTAGCTTCACTTGTATCGCATCAATTACACGTACAATTAAACCAGTGATCAGCTCTAGCTTTTTTACTGTTAACCTCTCCAATGGAGTCTAACTCTAAGTTCTTGCGCTCCTCCTTCCTCCTCTTCCAACTCCTTGCTCTTCTCCTCCCAACGAGTCTAGCCCAGAACTCCAATGTATACCAAGAATACATCGGAGCTTTATTCAAGAACGTCAAGTTCACCGACGTGCCCATTAACCCTAACGTCGACTTCCGCTTCATCCTCGCCTTCGCCATAGACTACACCACTTCCACCTCTCCTCCCTCCCCCACCGAAGGCCAGTTCGGTATCTTCTGGGACAGCAACAACCTCTCCCCCGCTGACGTCGCTGCTATCAAACAAAACAATGGCAATGTCAAGGTAATTAATATAAGCTAAAAATATGGATTTGAATTAGTAAATAAATATAAGCTAATATTATTAGAAGAAGGACGGTTTTTAATCCTTGATAATATTCTGTCAGGTTGCTCTTAGCCTTGGTGGCTCCACTATAAGCGACAGCCCAGTTCTCTTCACCGCCTCATCCGTAGACAGTTGGGTTGGCAATGCGGTCTCCTCCCTCACAAGCATCATCCAGCAATACAATCTCGACGGCATCGACGTAAACTACGAGCAATTCCAATCCGATCCCGATACATTCGCGGAGTGCATTGGGCAACTCATCTCCACTCTAAAGAACAGCGGCGTGATATCGTACGCCTCGATAGCTCCCTTCGACAGCGCCGACGTGCAGAGCCATTACCAGACCCTGTGGAGCAAGTATGGCAGCGTGATAGATTTCGTCAACTTCCAGTTCTATGCGTATGATTCGAGCACGACGGTGTCGCAGTTCTTGGGCTACTACGACACGCAGAGCGCGAACTACAACGGGGGGAAGGTCTTGGCCGGCTTCACCACCGGCACGGATAGAGGGCTGACGCCGGCGAACGGCTTCTTCGACGCGTGCTCTTCGCTCAAGTCGCAGGGGAAGCTTCCCGGGATCTTCGCGTGGACGGCGGATGACTCGGCAGGCAATGGCTTTCAGTATGAGCAGCAAGCGCAGGATCTCTTGGCTAGCTAGTGGTGACTTAGATGATTAGAAGCGTTGCTCACTGATCGTTGTATGTGTTTTTTTTTTTCGTTTGTTAGCTGCCAATAATTAATGAGGATGGATATGTATGTCCTCAGACATTAGGATTTTAGTATTTACGCGTGTAAACCAAGAATAAGATGTGTCTAATTGCTGTTCAAGTACTCTTATCTTTAAGATCAGAAGATCGAATATATATATATATATATATATATATATATATATATATATATATGCGTGGCCAATAGATGACCTAATTAAATTTCAATTGTTTTTTAAGTTGTTTATTTTGTATGCCATTCCAATTCCAACCGGGCTCTAAAATCTAAATTTGGAGCTCGGTTCAGCTCCAATAAGGCTCTAAATCTAGCTCCAAATTTGGAGTTTGGAGCCCCACCATAAAAATGGAGCCCGGCTCCATTTGTCATTTCAACTTTTTGAAATACCAAAATTACCCAATAATTATTACATTTAATAATTTTAATTTCATTTGTATTCTTTATTAAATAATTTAGTTAATTAAACTGAGTATATAATTAGTTTTACTAATCGGTTTTTAACAAAAATAATACCATTGGAAAGGTCTCATCGAGACCTTTAAAATAAGTCTAATATTAAATTATTTTTGAGTTAATTTAAATTTTAAATTTTTTTATTTTTTATTTTTTATAAAAATGAGTCTAATAAATTATGTGTCCTAAAATATAATTACTCAAAATTATTTCCAATATAAATATTAAATATTAAAATATATTAGATATGAAATACATCAAATATGAAATACATTAAAAATGAAACCGGAACCAGAACCGGTGTCTACGGAACCGGTGGCTTAGATGACTTATTAGAATATTAAACATTTATTATTTTTATTATGTTTGGTTAATTTCTACTTATTTTATGTAATGTAATTTTAATATTTTTAGTTAATGACATGTAATGCTTATTTCGATGTTTATTTTGTATAATATAATTTCGATGCGTTTAATTAAAAAATTAATAATTTAAAATTACTTCTGAAACTAATAAATATTAGTCTTATTTTAAAGATCTCGATGAGAGTTTTTTAACCATATATTTTTTATTAAAAAATAATAACGCTAACATGACATATTAAGTAATTTAAAATAGCTAATATAATAATATATATTATATTATTATTTTAATATATATAAAGCCCGGTGCATTGGAGTGCACTGGGCTCTTGCTCCATTTTTAGCTCCAGAGCCACGTTTGGAGATGCTCTTAGTTCCATGGATTCTAGAAAGGGGGAGGAGAAAGATAGTAATTGAAAACTAGAGAAGAGAAAATTAAATAATACTTTTATGTTTTCTCACGGAGAGAATTTAAATCTGGAGGACTTTTCATTAACATGCATTTCTTAGATATGACAAGGATAAAATTTCTTTCCTTCAAAAAGTTTAGAAATTATTAGTGGAAAAAAAAAAGGAAGGAAAAGTTTTAAACTAGAGTAGTAGAAGATTAAGCAAGAATGAGTCAACTACTTGGAAGGCAAGTATTCATGACTGGTTCACATTGTTAGTCCCCACGTCATTAATAGGACTAATGATGGAGTTTTGTAACACTAGATCTCAAAGTTTTGACAGCTTAACTCCTCTATTAAAAGCCAGGCCCTACCCATTATAATTTTAAAAGTCGCCAGACCACGCTCGAATATATCTTTGTAAATTCGAATTAATAGTTGTTATATTCGAACGATTTTTTCTATGTTTCTATAAATTTAAACGGTTGCTGCATTTTAATGCTATAATTTTTGATAAAAATCTTCGATCTAAATTGTAAAAACACTTGTTTACATATTTATATTATATTGATAAATATATATATGTAATATTTTATATATATTTATCAGCTCAAAAATCTTTATAAATGATCGATCTAGTTCAGTTATAATTTTAATGAGTCCATTTTGAGCCACAATTTTATACTCAAAACCATTTCATGAGCCAATCTTATTAATGACCACCGAGAAAGTGGTCATTAAGTCCGGTTGACTCCAAGTCAATCCTAGGCTGGTTGACTCCAAGTCAAGCATTGGCCGACATTTTTCTTTCTCCTCAAGCCTTAGTTCTCCGTCCAATAATCTCCGTACTGTTTATATATGACATGGATATCGTGGATAAAAGAACGAAAATTTGAGGAATTTATCTACAGATCGAGCTAATCAAGACTAAAAGTTGTCTAAAACATAGAAGTCAAGGTTATGTTAGAAAAAATAAATCGTCTCAAACACTCGGTGGAATGGATACGCTAGCTAGTTCGAAATCCCCAACATTAGAATTGGATGGAAATTAAGATTCTAATTTTAGCAAATTCATTCTTTATTTTTCTCCTGAAATTTAAATAAAAAATAATATATTTTTTCTTTTTCCTGAATTATTTAATTGCATGCTTTTATGTTTTTAATCAAAGAAAAATTAAAAAGATTAGCATTAATAAGATAGTACTTAGTCGGTTAAAGAAAGCTATACTGCATAAAAGTTTTTGAGTTTGAATCTTAGTCATGGTAGTATTTAGTAGGATACCATTATGTTCTTAAATCTTAAAACAAATTTAGGTTGATCGGCCAAAGACATAAAAAGAAATTATTATATCTCACACAAATCATTCTAAGAGAAAAAAAAATCATATAATACACTTATTTAAAAAAAGAAGTCTTATGTCCAAGGCATACTTTTTTTTGGGCTATGAAGAATTAGACAGAATATGAACTCATTGCATTAGTATCAGGGATTCACAGAGAATATATCTTTTTTTAAATTGAAACTTTGAAGCCACCTTTAATAATATATATTATAAAAGTACAAGAGCTGATGCAGAATATAACATTAATTAACATATAAATTTAATTATCTTCCAGATTCAATGCTTAATGCAGCTTTCTTCTCCAAGCTATAATAGCCAGTAGTTTCGGTCTCATGATAATTTGATGACTCGCTGAGCAAGCTCTCCATCTCCTCAGGATTATGGCTTACCCAAGGGTGATGATGCTTTAACTTTCTTAACCTATCTAGCTCATCCACTACTTCTTTCATTGTTGGCCTCTCTTCTCCTCTATTGCTTAAGCATGCCTTTGCTAGTTCAGCAACTTCTTTAATCAACTGTAATTCTTCTTCGTTTGTAAGTTGATCATCGAGGAGTCCTTGAAGACGATCCTCCTTCATGGCCGACATGAAATTTATCGAGAGGCTTCTCTGTTCCTCGGGAGCTTCAAAGCAAAATGCTTTCCTACCAGTGATAAGTTCCAAGAGGACCACACCGAAGCTATATACATCACTTTTATTCGTCAACATGCTTGTTTGAACGTACTCAGGGTCAAGATAACCACAAGTTCCTTGCACCAATGTGACAAACTGGATTTCATCCATGGGAGCCAGCATCGAAGCTCCGAAATCTGACACCTTTGCTACGTAATTTTCATCCAAAAGAATGTTTGAGGGCTTGACATCTCCATGAATTATTGGTGGCGATGCTGATGAATGCAAGTAATCGAGTGCTTCTGCCGACTCATGAGCAATTCTTAGACGAGTTTGCAAAGAAGTATGGGATATACTAGTCTTATCATGAATAAGTTGAAACAAAGTACCATTAGGGACAAACTCGTAGACCAACATAGGGACTTCCACCTCCAAGCAACAACCGAGAAGCTTCACCACATTCCTGTGGTTGATCTGGGAGAGAATTAGCATCTCCTTTCCGAATTCCTTCCTTTGGCTCTCGTTGATTACCTTCGATGTTTTTATGGCTACTATCCGGTTGTCTTTCAGAGTGCCCTTGTAGACAGTGCCATAACCACCTTGGCCAAGGATTTTGTTGTCGTCAAAGTTGTTGGTTGCCTCTTCTAGCTCTTCCTTTGAGAATATCTTAAATGCCAAATGCTGCTTCGACCTCATCTCTTCATATAGCAACCACCCACCATGTTGTCGAAAATATTTCTCTTTGACCTGGTTTAGCTTTCTTCTTTCTCTTGAGAAGTTTATACCGAAGACAAGTAGGATTAGAACGACGAGACTGACACTGATCCCTGTAGAAAGATTGGATAAATTATTATAAGTTTTGATGATGATAGCAGCAGATGGAGGAGGGTAATGGCTCCGTGAGTGAACGTTTTTGCTTGGGATAACATTTCCCATTGAGAGAAGGATCACCGTGTTCCCCTATTGGGCATGAACATGAGAAATTCCCTGGTGTATTGTTGCAAATTCCAGAACATGGATTATTATCCTTATCGGCACACTCATTTATGTCTGCAATTAATAAAACGTAAAATTGAGATCACCAATTTAATTACATAATCAAAAAAGGAGAGGCCTGGAGAAAGAAAAAGGAAGAAGATTAGAACCTTGGCATCCTCCTCGTAGATAAGGATTCCCTTGATACCCATCGGAACAATTGCAGAGATAACCAGGGCCATTGGTTGAGTCGATGCACCTACTGTTCTCACTTACGCATGCATAGGAGGTCATGTTGAGCTTGGCTGTCTCGCATGTTTCATTACCAATGGCCCAATCAACCACCACTGGCACCTGCAGATAATACAACTCGCGCGTGGTGATGTAGCTGCTCTTGAACTCAAACAAATTGGCCTCCACCAGGACGGCGTAGCTACAGGAGCTAAAGTTGTACACGTTGGAACTGTTAAAGTTGGAGTCGAACCAAACACTGTAGTAGCTGATCCCCTTTGGAATGGCGGTCTGGCAGCAGCCGATGCCGGAGCACGACCCATCCGTTAGGCTCTCTCGACTCTTGCACATCGAGACACAGCCGGTCTGGTAGCTGCTGACCTTGGGGTCGATCCCGACGTACGCAAGCGTCTCGCAGCCGATGGTCGTGAACTTGTTGAGGACGTCGGAGAACCGGTACGGAGTGGCGGACAGATTGAACTTCCAGACATAGTATTCAACGTCCGTGGTGTTAACATAGCATTGGTGTGATACATGGCTGTTCATGCGAGCTTGGCCTGACGTCAATGATATACTGAGCACCTCGACGTTGAAGACGAAGGGCCTGTAGGTGCCATTGGTCGAGGTGCAATTAAGCTCAAAGCCTTCTCTGAAGCAGCCGGGCCCGATGCCGAAGGGAAAAGGGATTGGAACATCCCCGCACCTATCTTTGCAGCCAAGCTGTGCGATGGCGTGTGACTCCGCCGCCATCGATGGCAAAGTCATTAGCAGCAACTGCAGTGGTAGCCACATCCAAAGGATGCGATATTTGAGTAATCTCTTCATACTATCTCCTTTAGGTTCCATGATCGTTCGCTGCCTTGCACGAAATGTTCCTAATCTAGCTCCGTAGAAAATTTGCAGTATGTTTTTCTTTTTTTATGGAAAGCCCGTAGGCAGATAGTTACATTACAAGCTTGACTATATAATATTTGGAGGTCTTTGAAAGACTTTTCTCGTCTCCTGATTAAATACATGAGCAATAATTCAGCGTAGCGATCGGGGACTTGCCATCTCGGTCTAATACATCACGGTTATCTTGGACTGTGATGTTTACTACTACTACTACGAGTCTTTCTCCTTTCACATTGGGACTGAATTATTGCTTACGTATTTAATGACGGAACGAGAAAAGTCTTTCAAAAACTTCCAGATATTATATAATATATGGGCGTAATTTTCCTTTACCTAAACGAAAAAGAGCTTTATTTTCCATATTTATAGAAATATAGGGTGCTAAATGTAAATATCTTTAGTTTTGATGAATTTTTCATTCCTTATATTTATGTGAATTTTTATATCAAATAATATAGCAGAAATATGGGGCGCTAAACGCAAATTTTATTAATTCCAGTCATTTTTATTTAACACCCTATATTTATATGAACTGTTTATTTAAATAATATTATAGAAATACAGGGTGTTAAATATAAAGGTCTAAGTTTTGGTAAACTTTTCATTTAACACCCTATATTTATGTGAATTTTCAATTTAAATAATATTACAAAAATACAGGGAGTTAAATGTAAATGCATATAGTTTTGTTTAACTTTCATTAAACACCCCATGTATGTGAATTTTCATCCCAAATGATACTGCAGAAATATGGGGTGCTAAACGGAAATTTTATAAACCGATAACTTTTCATTTAGACCCTATTATGTGGATTTATTACTCAAATAGTATTGCAGAAATTCAGGGTGTTAATTGTAAATGTCTTTGATTTTGGTGATCTATTGGCTTGAACCGTTGAACGCCGTATGTCTATGTGAATTTTTGTCTCAAATAATATTACCAAAATATGGGGCGCTAAATGCAAATTGTAATAATTCTAGTAAACTTTTCTTTTAACACCCTACTTTAAAAAAATTTCAATTAAATAATATTACAAAGACACAGGGTAATAAATGTTTTGTCTATAGTTTTGGTAAACTTTTCATTTAACACCCCATTTTTATATGAAATTTTAGCCAAAATAATATTGCAGAAATATGGGGTGCTAAAAGAAAATTTTATTAGTTCCGGTAAACTTTTCATTTAACACCGTATATTTATGTGAATTTATTATTCAAATAATATTGCAGATATACAGGGTGTGAAAAGTAAATGTTTTTAATTTTTGGTGAAATTTTCATTTAAACACCCTATATTTATGTGAATTTTTAATTGAAATAATATTACAAAATTACAGGATGTTAATGCAATTGTCTATACTTTTGATGAGCTTTTCATTATACAGCCCATATTTATGTGAAATTTTGCCCCAAATAATATTGCAGAAATATGGGGTGCTAAATAATTTTTTTGTTAATTCCATCAATCTTTTTATTTAACACCCTATATTTATGTGTATTTATCATGAAAACAATATTCAGAAATATAGGGTGTTAAATGTAAATGTCTTTAATTTGTAGTGAACTTTTCATTTAACACCCTATATTTATCTGAATTTTTGTACCAAATAATATTGCCGAAACATGGGGCGCTAAATGCAAGTATTATTAATTCTGGTATACTTTTTATTTAATACCCTATATTTATGTGAATTTTCATTTCGAATAATATAAAATGCAGGGTGTTAAATGTAAATATCTATAATTTTTGGTGAACTTTTCATTTAACACCCCATCTTTATTTGAATTTACATCCCAAATAATATTGCACAAAGATGGGGTGCTAAACAAAAAATTTATTAATTCCTGTAAGCTTTTCATTTAACACCCTGTATTTATGTGAATTATGATTCAAATAATATTAAAGAAATACCGGGCGCTATATGTAAATTTATTTAGTTCTGTTCAACTTTTCATTTAACACCCTATATTATGTGAATTTTTGCCCCAAATAATATTGCCGAAATATGGGGTGCTAAATGCAATTTTTTTCATTTAACACCCTATATTATTTAATCTTTTATTCAAATAATATTACAGAAATACAGGGTGTTAAATGTAAATATTTGTAATTTTGTTGAACTTTTCATTTAACGCCGTATATTTATGTGAATTCCATTTTAAATGATATTGCAGAAATATGGGGTGCTAAATGCAAAATTTATTAATTCCGGTAAACTTTTTATTTAACACCCTGTATATATGTGAATTTTTTCATATATTATTACAGAAATACAGGGTGCTAAATGTAAATGTATTTAGGTTTTTGATGAACCTTTATTTATGTGTATAAATTGAGGTACCGCCTTATCAGCTGGTTACATGTAGTATATATTTTCTTGTTACGTACTCTATTTCTAATTAACATCTCTATTCGTCTCAATGATTAAATTCAACTTTGAGTATATTTTTTTTTTTGAGGAAATTGTATGATTTGTTGTTGATAGCATTCATACAGAGGCTAATAAGTGTTAATTGCGAGTTATATGCCAATGGAATTTGAAATTTTGCCCTTTTGTTACCGACTTATAAAGTCACCTCTTGCCCTCTTGGCTCTTGCCAAATGCCAATGAGGTAACTAACTCCAGGGCAAGCATATATATATATATATATAACCCATCAATCAAATGATTAATTTCTCTTAAAAATATAAATCATGAAAATGAAAATTTTTAATAGGCAATGAAATTGGAAAAAGAATAATTTTTCGGAATCGTCTAAGAAAAATGAGACTAAAAATATATATATTTCTAATAGCCAATTTTAAATCGTCTATTAGGGCTACGGAACTAAATTCAGTAATTACTGGCTCTGGCTCATGATCATACCAACCCAATTCAATCAGGATTTAAAATCCACAGTTTGGCTCAGCTCGGATTAACCAGGATTCAAAATCCAAATAACTCGCATTTATTCGGATCCATTTGGGCACTGGCAAAAGGGGTGTAAAGTCTTGTAAATAGGTGATTAATGGGGTCTGCAGCGTAAGAAAGGTCAACTTGTGTCGAAGTTACAAACGTTGAATGTTGGCCATTTTATTTAGGGCTGTTTGTATGAATGAGAACATAATTTTACCTGCATACAAAGTTGTGATGTGACCAAATAACAAAAAAAGATTTAGTATGAACTGATGATATAAAATTTTATTGGCTACATAGTTACAGCAAAGATTAACTTTGGGATTGGTGAATTATTCGACTATAAGAGTGCTCGTATAATCTCGCCTTAATTAATTAACATATCATCTGCCGTTCAGATTCTATAAATTTTATTGAATAAGAATAATATTTGTGTCCAAATATAAGACTATAATATATACTTACTATTTCTCTCAACAAACTCTGGAAAATAAAACTCCTACGCTAAGAGAAATTCTAAATATAACACAAACCCCCAAACGCAGTCACAAATGTGCTCTGCTCCAATGTAAGTATATTAGTCCTGTCTAATTATCAATGTGGGAATCAAGACTAGAGTCAACTCTTGCAATGAAGTTGCGATCTGGTAGTTAATTAGGTCTGCGATGTAAGCCATGCCATATTGCCATGCCTACTTCAAATTAAAACAGAATAAACATAACAAAATATGAGCACATTTAGCGACAATTAATGGTATAATTAATATAGGATTAGATAGTTACAACAGGAATTTGAATTTGATTTATCTGTTGGAGAGAGTCCATAGATTTCATGGGGAATGGTCACTATGATTAACGTATCATCTACCGTCTAGACTGTAATAGTCGGGATCATCATAGTTTGGTGATCCTTCGAGCAGGCACTTTGTTTCTTCTGGATTATGATGTGCCCAAGGGTGATGCTTGAGTTTTCTTAACCTATCAAGCTCCTCTGCTACTTCTTTCATTGTAGGCCTCTCTTCTCCTCTGATACTTAAGCATGCCATTGCTAGTTCAGCAACTTCTTTAATCAACTCTATCTCTTCCTCATTTACAATTTGATCGTTTAGAATTTCATGGAGTCGATTCTCCTTCATGGCCGAAATGAAGTTTGACGAGAGGCTTCTCTCTTCCTCAGGTGCTGTAAAGCAAAATGCCTTCTTGCCGGTGATCAGTTCCAACATAACCACACC
Organism: Typha latifolia; assembly: GCF_019914945.1. Lineage (NCBI taxonomy): Eukaryota > Viridiplantae > Streptophyta > Magnoliopsida > Poales > Typhaceae > Typha > Typha latifolia. The sequence goes on along the minus strand of NC_133088.1, from coordinate 13,804,750 downwards.
AAAGCTATAGACATCGCTTTTATCCGTTAGCATGCTTAGTTTGGAGGTACTCTGGGTCTAGATAACCACAAGTCCCTTGCACCAGTGTGACGAACTGGGTTTCATCTATTGGAGCCAGCATCGAGGCTCCAAAATCTGACACCTTTGCCATGTAGTGTTCATCCAAGAGAATGTTAGAAGGCTTGACATCTCCATGAATTATTGCGGGGGATGCCGATGAATGTAAGTAAGCAAGAGCTTCTGCCGACTCATGAGCAATCCTTAGCCGAGTCTCCAACGAAACATGGGATATATTGTCCTTGCCATGGATAAGCTGAAACAAGGTACCATTAGGGACAAACTCATAGACCAACATGGGAACTTCCACCTCCAAGCAACAACCGAGAAGCTTGACCACATTCTTGTGATTGATCTGGGATAGAATTAGCATCTCCTTTCCGAATTCCTTTGTTTGGCTCTCGTTGATTACCTTGGATCTTTTTATGGCTACTACGCGATCATCTTTGAGAGTACCCTTATAAACAGTGCCATAACCTCCACGCCCAAGGATTGTTTTGTCATCGAAGTTGTTTGTTGCCTCTTCTAGCTCCTCCTTCGTAAATATCTTAAATGCCAAATGTTGCTTCGATCTTATCTCTTCGTATAACAACCACCCACCATGCTGCCTAAAATATTCCTCTTTGACTTGTATTAGCTTTCTTCTTTCTCTTGTAATGTATATGCCGAAAATAAATAGTACTAGAACTACGACACCGACACTAATGCCTGTTAGTAAATAAAATCAAATTGTAATGTTAAAATTAATTAATTATAGACAATCTAACTTCTAAAGATAGAGACAGATTAATTTCAAAAATGGTGGAGGATTTACTGTACCTATAGCCAGTATTAATGCTGCTTGAAAATTATTTTGGTCGGGAGAGCATGTCCCGTTGAGATAAGGATTGCCACGTTCACCTGGTGGGCAAGAACAAAAGAACCCCCCCCGGTCTATTGTCGCAGTTCCCAGAGCACGGGTTATTCTCCTTATCGGCACACTCGTTTATATCTACAACAAAGCATAAAATTACGATCACCAATTTAAATTACCACTAAAATTGGGAAAAAAATTAGCAAGCCAGGAAAGGTGAGAGATCAGAGAACCTTCGCATCCTCCAACTAGATAAGGATTCCCCTGATACCCCTTAGAACAATTGCAAAGATAACCAGGACCACTGAGGGAGTCCACGCACTCACTGTTGTCACTAACGCAAACGTAGGTGGTTGTGTCGAGCTTGGCAGTCTCGCATGTTCCATTCCCAAAAGCGAATTCAACCACCACTGGCACTTGTTTACCAAACAACTCCGTTGTGGTCACGTAGTTCGTGCTGAAGTTGAACCGATCAGACTCCACCAAGAATGCGTAGCTGCAAGGGCTAAAGTTCCAGACATCAGAACTGGTCAAATTATTCTCAAACCAGACCTCGTAGTAGTTAATTTCCTTGGGGATGGCGGTCTGGCAGCAGCCGATGCCGGAGCACGACTCATTTGTTAAGCTCTCGACGTTGTAGCAACCTGAGACGCACCCGATTCGGTATTTGTCGTTGACCTTGTTCTCGACTTTGATGTACGCCACCGTGTCGCAACCGATGGTTGTGAACTTGTTGAGGAGGTGGGAGAAACGATATTGGCCGTATGGTGTGTCAAGTCCAAACCACCCGTGAACCAATACGTAGGTACCATTGATATAGCACTGGCTTGATACAGGGTTGTTTATGCGACCTCGGCCTAACAACAGTGAGATATCGAGCACCTCGACGTCGTCGCTGAAGGGCCTGTAGGTGCCATTAATCATGGTGCAATTCAGCTCAAACCCATCCATGAAGCAGCCCGGACCGATGCCGAAGGGATAAGGGATTGGAACGTCGCCGCACGTATCGTTGCAGCCCGGACGTGCCATGGCGTACGACTCCGCCGTCGGTGGCAAAGTCATCAGCAGCAGCAGCTGCAGGGATAGCGAGGCCCCAAGGATGGATTCCTCCATGGGATGATTTCTTTTATGATCCATGGTAGTGTACTAGTTACTTGCAATTAAGATATTCCCTCCTCTTGCTATGTAGATATATTGTATTTGTAGGAGGTGAAAGGAGAAAGACAAGAAAAGTCGTGAACCATCACGATCCAAGTTGCAATCTTCGCATATATATATAGCAATAGAAGACTTGACCTACATATATATATGTAGGTCAAGTCTTCTATTGCTATACTGAATCGCTTAAGCATTTGATCGTCGTGCAGTTGAAGAATTTTAGTTGTCTTCCAACTATAATACAATTAATGTATGGGCGTCATTATTTAACAATGATATTAAGTATTCGTAGATGTATTATTTAAGGCTTTAGAGCATCTCCAAATATGGAGCCAGAGCAAGAGCCCGGTGCACTCCACCGGGCTCCATATATATATTATAATAATAATATAATATATATTATTATATTAGCTATTTTAAATTGCTTAATAGATCATCTTAGCGTTATTATTTTTTATTAAAAAATATATGGTTAGAAAACTCTCATCGAGATCTTTAAAATAAGATTAATATTCAATAGTTTTAGAAGTAATTTTAAATTACTAATTTTTTAATCAAACGCATCGAAATTATATTACACGAAATAAACATTGAAATAAGCATTACATGTCATTAACTAAAAATATCAAAATTACATTACCTAAAATAAGCATAAATTAACCAAATATAATAAAAGCAATAGATGTTTAATATTCTGGTAAGCCATCTCCGTAGCCATTCTCTTTCTTGACTGTGTTCACCTTCTTGCGATGAACCTTCGACTTGAAAATGAAAATGAATATTGCTTATGGAAGAGGCACGGGAATGAAGGAATATAAATTTTAATGTAATTTTTATTTGATGTATTTCATTTTTAATGTATTTCATGTTTGATGTATTTCATATCTAATGTATTTTAATTTTTAATATTTACATTGGGGATAATTTTGAGTAATTATATTTTATGATACATAATTTATTAGACTCAATTTTATAAATAATAAAAAAATTAAAAATTAAAATTAACTCAAAAATAATTTAATATTAGACTCCTTTTAAAGGTCTTGATGAGACAATGGTATTATTTTTATTAAAAATAATTAGTAAAACTAATTATATACTCAGTTTAATTAACTAAATTATTTAACAAATGATACAAATGAAATTAAAATTACTGAATATAACACTTATTAGATAATTTTGGTATTTTCAAAAAGTTGATATGACAAATGGAGCCCAGCTCCATTTTCATGGTGGGGCTCCAAATTTGGAGCCCCACTATTCATGGCTCCAAATTTGGAGCCCCATTTAGAGCTCGGTTGGAGCTCCACCGGGCTCCAAATTTAGAGTTTTGGAGCCCGGTTGGAGATGCACTTAAGCTAATCACTTTCCTAGATCTCTGCCATGGGTTGTTTCTGCTCCTCATCCTATCCGAAATTAGTGTCAAGAGACACAATGGAGATAAATAATCACATATGGAACTATCTCTAACTAATCTTATCTTACGTCCTTACCTACCCACCGTTTTATCACATGGCTAAGATCAAGTTTGGCCTTTGTCGTTACGCCCATTTTTAATTAACATCGGTCATCTCAATAGTTAAAGATTTAATTACACTTAGAACACCTCAACTATAGTCTAATATATAAAGATGCTCTTATTTATATTATGTGATAGTATTAACAAGAATATTAAATGACTATTTTACTTGTAACTTTTTTTCTTATCGATTTTTTAAAATAAAAGTAAAATAGTTACTAAAAGACCGTAATCATGTGACAGTCATACTTTTTTAATAAAATAATTTAATAGATAATTAATGAAAAAATATTTATAAAATTAATAGAAACAAAGGCAAGTCTAGTTTTACTCGGGCCCACCAGAGTTTTACTTAACTGCCATCATTTTTTTAAGAGAAAATGCAACCTGTTTATTAATCGTGTTGTGTTCGTGTTAAGGTAAAGTTGATCCGACCCGAATTTGACCCGACTCGAACTCGCTTAACTTGACCCGATTGCCACCCCTAAATAAAACTCTGATTGAATTTAAGCCAATTAACTATTATTATTAATTTTTGATAAATTATAACTTTTTAACTATAGAATAAATAAAGCCTTCCTTTTTCTTCACTATTTACAAACAGAACATGTTATTTGCTAAAAAAATTATCAAACAACACACTGAGTTATGTTCAATTTAACAAGCCCTTGACTTTGTGTAAAAAGTAAAATAATTTGTCCATTTCGAATAATATATTTATATTTTGTAAACTATCCTTATCTCACTTTTATTTCTATAACATGATTTTTGAGATTGATCAATAAGAATTTTAGATTCCTTGACCTTGGAAATCGGTGTTTTGGTTTATCCACATATGTTTTGGGATTTTAATTAACCTAATGGTTGGGCTAAGTTATATCTATCACAAAAATAAAAATGAAAAAGAATTCTCTTCCTCCAATCGAGGGTCAACTCTTATTTTTAAGGCTTTTTATTTCTCCATTATCAAATGAGGTTCACAATATATTCATATCTAATCGTACCTTTATTTCTCTATCAAGCCGAGTCAAACCTAACCAAACCTTTTATTTTTCTGACATGTGGGGTCCACCATATATATAAATCTAGTCAAACTCATAAATGTACAAATATAAAGGAATTTTTTAAAATAATTTACACTAAAAACTTTTTATATATTATAATAGTCACTGCATTCTTCAAATAGTCATAATTGCACCCAAACAAATGACTCCTTTCAAACATATCATTTCATCATTTAAATCTAACTAAACTGAGTTAAAATTAATCTTAATATAACAAAATAACATTTTGGGCTTATATAATAAAATGCAAATAAATCAAATATAAGCAATGCAGACAACATAATCGATGTGGTGCCCAATCCCAAATGATAAAATATAAGTACATAAGGAGATAATCATTTAAACTCAATCCCAAATAAACAATAACATCAAATTGAAGACATCCAAATTGGAAGAACAAACTATCCAAGAGTACCATAACAACCTCACAATATTTAAAACAAAAGACAATAAGATTTGGCAGAGAAAATATCAGTTTTTTTAATCGTCGGAACCGAAACTCTTTTGAGTGTACCATACATCACACTAACGTATCATCTACCGTCTAGACTGTAATAGTCGGGATCATCATAGTTTGGTGATCCTTCGAGCAGGCACTTTGTTTCTTCTGGATTATGATGTGCCCAAGGGTGATGCTTGAGTTTTCTTAACCTATCAAGCTCCTCTGCTACTTCTTTCATTGTAGGCCTCTCTTCTCCTCTGATACTTAAGCATGCCATTGCTAGTTCAGCAACTTCTTTAATCAACTCTATCTCTTCCTCATTTACAATTTGATCGTTTAGAATTTCATGGAGTCGATTCTCCTTCATGGCCGAAATGAAGTTTGACGAGAGGCTTCTCTCTTCCTCAGGTGCTGTAAAGCAAAATGCCTTCTTGCCGGTGATCAGTTCCAACATAACCACACCAAAGCTATAGACATCGCTTTTATCCGTTAGCATGCTAGTTTGGAGGTACTCTGGGTCTAGATAACCACAAGTCCCTTGCACCAGTGTGACGAACTGGGTTTCATCTATTGGAGCCAGCATCGAGGCTCCAAAATCTGACACCTTTGCCATGTAGTGTTCATCCAAGAGAATGTTAGAAGGCTTGACATCTCCATGAATTATTGCGGGGGATGCCGATGAATGTAAGTAAGCAAGAGCTTCTGCCGACTCATGAGCAATCCTTAGCCGAGTCTCCAACGAAACATGGGATATATTGTCATTGCCATGGATAAACTGAAACAAGGTACCATTAGGGACAAACTCATAGACCAACATGGGAACTTCCACCTCCAAACAACAACCGAGAAGCTTGACCACATTCTTGTGATTGATCTGGGATAGAATTAGCATCTCCTTTCCGAATTCCTTTGTTTGGCTCTCGTTGATTACCTTGGATCTTTTTATGGCTACTACGCGATCATCTTTGAGAGTACCCTTATAAACAGTGCCATAACCTCCACGCCCAAGGATTGTTTTGTCATCGAAGTTGTTTGTTGCCTCTTCTAGCTCCTCCTTCGTAAATATCTTAAATGCCAAATGTTGCTTCGATCTTATCTCTTCGTATAACAACCACCCACCATGCTGCCTAAAATATTCCTCTTTGACTTGTATTAGCTTTCTTCTTTCTCTTGTAATGTATATGCCGAAAATAAATAGTACTAGAACTACGACACCGACACTAATGCCTGTTCATGTATCGAATACAATTGTAATGTTAAAATTAACTAATACAAGTTTTGATATGTAAAAACTTTAGCGGCTAATATATCACTATACCTAAAGTTAGTGGCACGGTGAGTGAACGTTTTTGCTTGGGGTTACATTTCCCACTGAGATAAGGATCACCGTGTTGCCCGGGTAGGCATGAACATGAGAAACCCCCTGGTGTATTGTTGCAAATCCCAGAGCACGGGTAGTTATCCTTATCAGCACACTCATCTATATCTGCAATAATTTGTAAAATCGAGTTCAATCTAATTACCTCATCATGAAAGGAGAAAGAGAGAGAGAGTGAGAACCTTCGCATCCTTTAACTAGATAAGGATTCCCGTGATACCCCTTAGAACAATTGCAGAGATAACCAGGACCACTGAGGGAGTCCACGCACTCACTGTTGTCACTAACGCAAACGTAGGTGGCCATGTTGAGCTTCTCTGTCTCACATGTTCCATTCCCAAAAGCCATTTCAACTACCACCGGTACCTGTTTATAGGACAACTCGTCTGTGGTCACGTAATTCGTGCTAAAGTTGAACCAATTAGCCTCCACCAAGAAGGCGTAGCTGCAAGGGCTAAAGGTCATCACATTAGAGCTGTTGATCTTATTGTCGAGAGAGACGGAGTAGTAGTTGATCCCCTTCGGGATGGCGGTCTGGCAGCACCCGGTGCCGGAGCACGATCCATTTGTAAGGCTCTCTCCGTTATCACACCCTGAGACGCACCCACTCCAGTACTTGTATTTCTCATTCTTAAGAAAGATATACCCGATGGTCGCGCAACCAATTGTTGTGAATTTGTTGAAGGCGTTGGAGAAACGGTATGGCATCCCGACCATAGAAACCTCCCAACTGTTCTCCTCTTTCTCGGTAGCATTGATATGGCATAGGCTTGATACGTTGTTCTTTATGCGACCTCGGCCTAACGACAGTGAGATATCGAGCACCTCGACGTTTTCGCGGAAGGGCCTGTAGCTGCCATTGGACATGGTGCAGTTGAGCTCAAACCCTTCCATGAAGCAGCCAGGCCCGATGCCGAAGGGATAAGGGATTGGAACGTCGCCGCAGGTATCGTTGCAGCCCGGAAGTGCCATGGCGTACGACTCCGCCGTCGGTGGCAAAGTCATCAGCAGCAGCAGCAACTGCAGCGACAGCAAGACCGCGAGGATGTGCTTGAGAGATTCCTCCATAGGATTTCTTTTAAGCTCCATGGTCGTGTATACACCTAGCTTTCAATATTTCCCCACTCTATAGCTACATAGACATATTGTTCTCTTTGACATATATATATGCAGGCCAAGTCTTCAATTGCTATATATATATATATATATATATATATATATATATATATATATATATATATATATATATATATATATATATATATTGTCAACTATTCTAACTAATTAATTAATCTCTTCTTACGTCCTTATCTACCTACGTCTTTATCACATCGATAGAGACCTACGTTAGACTTTGTTTTACGTCCATTTTCAATTAACATCCGTTATCTGAATAGTCGGATTCAGGTGGCCTTAAATATTATGTTAATGCCCATAGAGACTACAGCATTGGAAACAACGGCTTGGTTCAGAAAACTATTATTCATAAGCTTCTCCACGTCTTAATGAATTATCTATTATTTGAAGCCTTTGTATTTAAAACTTTTATTTCTTTATCTGGTGGAGTCCACCGTATAATCATCAAACCTAGTTTAAATCTTTTATTTCTCTGTCATGTAGGGTCCACAGTATATATAGACCTAATCAAACCCAAACATCTGAAAAATTTACATAATTGCGACTGAGATTTTTTAAAATATAATTATTTCCTATAAAACATTAATTTCCTTTCAAACTATCATTCTTAAATCCAACTAAAACTAACCTTAGATTAAGAAAATAATACATATTTTTTATTTATACATATTGCTTCAACTAGTTGAGAAGCTATCTAATGCTACCGAATATCATAGTATAAGAAAATACTTTTTTTTTCAAAAGAAGAATATTTAAGTTATTTACGTATATTTATTTACTTTTGCAACCATCTATTAGGAATATTCTATAAATGTTCACTCAAAAAAAAACTTAAATAATCATAATTCTAAATGAGTCAAAATTTGCGACAATTATGTAAAAATTCCTTTACGGGCTTGATAAAAAATTTCCATGGCAATTATTTGAAAATGCCGACTATAAAATATAATTACTCATGAAAGAATCCATCTATCGTAGCCCGGCTACCGGTCTTAGGGGATAGATAAAAAATATTTATCGGAACAATCAAATCTCTTAATCAGGTGATTATCTCATGTCTTTTTTTAATACACATATGATTTATTAGTTAATTATTATCATTAATTATAATATCTCATACTAATACTTTAATCTTATGATTAATAGGATTCTGTTTCAATTAGAAGAAATTAGTGATAATTTAGATAAATGAGTAGTATTTCTCTTAGTTGTTAATCATGGATAGGCGTAAACTTGATTGATGTTAAAAAAGTCTACGTATTGAACGGATTGTTTCAGCATGTCTAAGTTTGTGTGTTTTTCCTTCTGAATGTTAATTTAATGTTTTGCATATCACAGAGACTTTTTGATCTTATTACAAAACAATAAAAATAAAACTTTTGTTAATTTGAAGGCCTAAAAGATTCTTCATAATATTTGGTATTAGTTGGTTAGTTCTACAACATAGAAACCATGAAGTTTGAAGTGCATGAGCCAATTCCACAGACAACTCTCGCAAAGTCACCTGCATGGGCAGATCAAACACCATGGAATTGATGCTTCAGTCAATCCAATACAACTCTCTCTTTGATAATGACACACTATGCTTCTTGAATCTGAATCACATCCATCTAGAATCCAAGTCTAGATGAGATAATTTATCAAAATTCAATTTCAATTGGCAATGAACAAGTTATGGATATTTTCTACAGATTGTATACAACAGAAGAAATAAAAACAATAAAATGTACAAGAAAAAAGATGACAAAATTACAGTGTTGTTTTTATCTCCTGACTGTCCTATTCCAAGAAATGCTGCATCAGTTGAAAAGCTATCCTCCATTTTTCATTATTAGAAAGATGTCACTTTGTTGATACAATACTCTTAAGCACATCTTTTTGGAAGTGGAGCCTCCCTTCTGGAGATCAATAAGATGACTCCCTTGAGAACTATCTCTAAATCCGAAGTATCATGAAGCTAAGCTTTGGATGGTGGAACATCTTCCTCAGAAGCTGGCGGTAAATTTTTCAATGTCGACGAAGCTGCATGATGACCTCGATGGTTGTACTTTTGGAATACTCTTTCTTGATTTTCCTTCCACCACTCTTCTGCCTGCTGCTCAACGAATCTCCTTTTGCTGCTCACAGATGAACAAGTACAGTGAGGGAATCAGATGCTAAAATACATGTGGAAGAGAATATTTTGCATATGCACCTCCATTGCAGGAAAAAGAAAAATATATATCAAAGCACTGCCCAAATGTCCTGGCCTAAATTTCTGGATTACATGTAATACTCATGACACTTACATCCATCATATTGACCAACTGCCAATTAACATCTGATGTAATTACTAACGTCAGATGCAGTAGTTAATTAAGATGCTAAGATTTTCACAAATGTGCTTTACATAATATATCCATTTGGCTATGAATGCAATACATTAAATGTAAAATAAAACATATATGAAGTATCAAGTAAAATAAGCAAATGAACGGCTAGGGAGTTGATGCATCATGAAGATAACCAAATCCTAAAATGTATTATAAGTCTAGATAGGAACCTGTCATCAAAGTGAAAAGATGAATATTACCAAAAGAATAGAAGAGAAGGCACGTTATTTGTCTACAGTAATGTTTTTAAGGAATCTACCTGAATCGAACCTGCTTGAAAATTTTAGTACCATCTCGGAGCTGAACAAGGGTGACATATACTCCAGGCTCAAATTGTTCAATCAGTTGTACTTCTCCATGACTACCATACCTTGGTGCAAAATCAGAATGCATTTTTGAGCTGTTTGTTGTGTTTTGCTGATCTGTAGCCTCCCTGCTGTCAGCAACATTTGCCTTGCTATTATGTGAACTACTGCTTTCTGCAGAATTCTGGGTTAACCCTAATTCTTCTCCATTATTTCCCATCCTTTGTTCTCCAATTTCAATAGCTCCTTCACCTGATAGCTGAGGCTGATCAGAATCAGCCGCCAATGGAGAAAATTCTGATACGCAGTTCCATTTATCTTTTAGGAACCTTTCTGATTGAAGTTGCAATGCTTTCAAAATTTCGCAAACATCAGGGGGAAGCTTCTCCGCCGCATCCTTAAGCTTCAGACCAAGAAAAGATGCATAACGACAAGTGGTCATTCCCACAAATTGGTATATAAGAAACTGGAAAGGTTACTGAGAATCTAATGATGCTTGATCAACAAAACTCATATTCTATAGGTACTTCAGAAAATGGTATTTATAATTATAGCTGATAACGTGCTGAAGGTCCAAATCTCAATAGAGATTCAGCAAGTAACATTTTTAAATTGATTACAGGTGTATGGAAATGAGAATATATATCCAACATAGAAGACAAAATTAGTCTCAATTTTCCGCATGCTTATGTACATGTTCTGCATGAATCCAAGCTCAAAAGGATGTAGCATGTCCATAATTTCTATCAGCATCAGTAAGTGAATTTCAAATTACATGGACATTAAACTAACTCCTATTGTGCTTGTGAAATGAAATTTTGGAAAACTGGAAATGCCATGATTGCCCCCCATAAATTAAAAAGAGGAAGAACTTATTTTCCTCAACATTCAACATTCCCGGAAAGGACCTTCAGTTGCAAACAGAATTGACTTTTACAGAGGCTTGACAGACTGGGATTAGCTGGAGAATGGCATGGATTTGGCTCACTCGTCTAATTGAGAGTAAATGAAAAACAACAAAAATATTAGATGATAAATTTGTCAAGATATTTCACTGCATACCTGGGCATCAAGAGACTTGAGAAACTCCATTGCTGCATTATACTTGGCAGAATCTTCTGCTGCTAGAGAAGTAGTTTCCATTGATCTCCTTTCAGATTTCCGCAGCACTTCATCTTGAAATTCGCATTTATGCCTTAACTTGCTAACCTAGAAAATACCCTTGAGTTAATCAAAGTAACTAGTACTTAGAACCTAGGTTAAAAAAGACAAAAAGAGTATGAGAAATAATGGAGATTGAAATGAAGCATGGATATTAAGTTATGAGTATGAAAATTCTAATACTTGCCTTAGCTTGCAACTTTAATACTTCCTGATTCAGTAGCTCATTAGACTTTTTCAGGCTATCGATGATATTTTTAGAAAATAGTGGAGTTGCAGGAGGTGGACTTGGCTTCCTCGAATATGGAGTTGGAGGTAAAGAATTATTAACAGGTGTAGATGTTGATGTCACTATTGGTCTTAAAGCACTTTGGAGCACACTAAGTGAACTAGGAAAAGAAACATCTTTAAGCTGTAATAAGGACGGAACTTGTGATGCTCGTATTAGAGACAGAGAATCTCCCTTTGTCTCGTTCTTTACAGACTTGAACTCAACATACTTGATAGGCAATGTGGAAGGTGAGAACAGAAACCTTGATGATCTCACTTCTGGCCTGTCTAACCTCTCTCTAGTGTCAATGGAACGGCGAGTAATAACATTTCTCTTATTAGCTGTACAGACATGCCCGGTTTCTGAAGCTTTTAATTTCATATAACATGAATCGCATACTCGATGTGGTTTGCCTGGAGTTGGTGCCAAAGCAGCTTTTAACACTTTTCTGGAGCTACAAGCATGGCAATGAACCAGTCCACAATTGTAACAATTATGTCTTTTTCTGGTAAATCCAAATGCTTGCCTACACCCAGAGCAGACTGACTGATCTACACCAGATACCCACTTATGAATGCAAATGCATGAGGTGAAGTTTGAACCACATGAAATGCTTCTAACATGCCTATCTTTCAGAGCTTCAACAAGAGTAGGCATTTTTCTATCGTCTACATCACCATGTCCCAGTCTTCCATTAGCGCCTCTACCCCATGTATATAGTTCGCTTCGTGAAGTCAATGCAGCAACATGATGATCTCCACATGAGATCTCTTCAACTAACTCACCTATCAATCTATCTTGTACCAAGCAAGGTATTTTACCATCAGACTGTGGATTTCCCAGCTGGCCATAGTTAGTACTACCCATGGTAAAAACATGACCAGATGTAGTAAGGCCGACTGTAATAGTATGTCCGCAGGCTAGCTGATGAAAGTTGTAGTCGATAAGTGATGGAACGCAGGTGGGGACCAGCTGTGCCTCCTTGTCACCATGACCTAAACGGTACTTGTCTCCATCACCCCAGGTAAATAACTTCCTAGATACAATATTTACACCTGTCTGACCCATAACTTCAACAATTGCTGCAGTATGCCATACTCCACAAGCAACTTTCATTGTTTTTAGTCCACTCAAAGATTCAACTTCCCTGGGGTACGCAATGCTCTCACGATTGCCATGTCCCAGAGCACCGAACGCTCCATCTCCAAATGTGAATACCTTTCCATTTGAGGTGGTTAGTGCTGAATGCCATGTGCCGCATGCAATGTAGAAAACTTGAAGTCCTTCTAAAGGACCAGAAACTCTTTTAGGGATCCAGTGGCCGCCTCCAGTGCCATGGCCAAGAAGTCCAGCATGATAGGCGCCATCTCCCCAAGTATACAAGTCACCAGAAGCAGTTATAGCACAAGTATGAAACTCACCACATGAAACATAATCTACGTTGCACACTGCCAGTGATTCAACTAGCTTAGGTTGGCTTACATCAGCATCAGTCCCATGACCAAGCCGTCCACCATTTTCCTCCCCCCATGTAAATACCTCACCTTGCCGTGTAACAAGAGCAGCGTGTCTAGAACCACATCCAATCTGATGAACATCTAAAACAACATTTGATTCTAAAGGTTTGGGAAGTAAGACATCTAGTTTGGAGCATAATGATTTTACCAAACTATCTGATACAATTCCATCACTCCATACTTCTCCCCAGACGTAAACATCACCTAAAGATTCAATATCATCCGGTCCAGAACCTTGACTGGAACAACTTGGCGCACTTGAAACACTAAGTCGACTACCATCTCCTATACTTGCTCTTAGTTGCATATTTGCACGGTCTGATCCCGCATCTGATCTTCCCGAATTAAAAGAAGGTGCAGTATAAATATGTGGATTAAAACTACGTGATATACTTGAAGCAAATTCTAGTGCTGCACCATAGGAACGACTATTTTGAATTGAATCACCTCCATCCTGAAAAGGAAAAAATTACAATAGCAAACTCATTACTCAACATCAGTAGACAGAACACAAAATGGATTGTTTAACACTGAAAGTAAAGATTCTAGTAAGAAATGAGATTACTTAAAAAAACAGGAAAAGCATCATTTGACTTACATCTCATTGGTTTCAAAAAATAGTCCAAAATCAATAGTGAGTTAGTGACATTTTGAATCTAATAAGCCTTTCTTTCCAGTCAGGCATAGAATAAGAGAATTTTTTTTCACTTTGCATAGAATTCTCTAGAGCTTGAAAAAGGATGGAGGGGAGAGAGATAGAGGATGGCAAGGATAAAGATCAAAAAAGAAGAGCACATATATGCAACATCAATGCTTAAAAAGAAGGGCGATGATTTTGGCACAGAGAGACTCTTAGTTTTACAGATATTAAGGAAATGGCTACTTATCTAACATGTAAGCATTTTCTGCTTGTAGAAAAATTGCTCAACTAGTATTAAATAATTAAATCATTAATATAAACAAGCCAAAAGACAAAGATTGTTGATATATATGCCTACTTATACAAATTTACCATCACTATTAACTCTGAAATGGTAATTGGGCTAATTTATAGATACTTCAAACTACAAGCAAGGGTAAAGATTGTTGGTAGATTATAACCTTCTGATTTTAAGTCTGAAGATTCTGATTTTGGTGTTGCAATCAGTAAATCACACCAAATTCTACCCACCATGAAGAGGAAGCTTTCAGATGGCTATGTTTACATAAGATTCCTGATAATCTCAAGAATTTTTATCTTCAAATTTAATTTAACAAATAAATGATGAAAAACTGCATAATAAGTAGTTGTCTCGGTCGTAATGTGCATAGTTCTCTAAAGATGTTACCAATTTACCACAATACTTGAAAATTCCTGCATGATAGCATGATTAATAGATTAAGAATAAACACACTCACATCAGAAAATGGTAATCCATCACTTTTCCCATCAATCCTGGAATGTCTGTATTGAACAGAGGTAATCACTGCCTGGAGGCCTGCAAACCACACCTCTGTTTCAGCTTGATCTTTGCAAATCTGTAGATCAAAAAAGAACTAGAAGTAATAATAATTTAACAATGATAAGAAATAACAAGTAAGTTATAGCTGGAAGGATCAAATGATGATTTCCTAACCAGATCAAGGGACCGTTCACCGTTTCTGTATATAAGGGAAAATGACAGGTAATCCTTCTCAGGGCGCAAGTACCTCTTGAAAACAGCCTGTATCAGAAAATAAGAGGATAAATTTTCATTTTAGCTGTAATTTGGACTACTTTTGAAAAAAAAGAACTGCAAACATTATTCGGCATTTTGTTAATCTATGCAATTGAAAGATCATTGATCTCTAGTATAGTGTAACTCACAGTTCTCTGTCCAGGAATGATTTTCAATACAGAAGCTAACTTGATGCTCTTTTCCTTTTTACGCGAGTACCAAATCAGTGTAGTTTCATCCTGTGATGACACAATATCATCAATTAACACTGGTATGAACACCTAAACTTAGAAAATTTGTATGCATTAGTAGTGCAACTAATAATATCATCAATATCGGTTCGTCATATAAAGCAATTTATTTGTGACTCATTCTGCAGTAACTGACTAAAGCAGTAATAAAATATAACACATATTCATACTCCAAAAAGATCCGGAAGATTGTATTAGCACCCCAAGACCTAAGTTCATCATACGAGAATAGTTGTCATAACAAGTAAACATAGCTCTAAAGTACAAGATGATAAGATGTTCTAGAGAAAAATAACAAACACCAAATAATTTTAGGAAGGCTTGATGCAAGGTTCTAAGTATGTCTATCGATATTGACATCAGTGGCTGAAAAAAATGATATATATTGGTTGTTGCAGTATCAAATTATTTTTTAATTACCTAAATTTCTAAATGATACAAAATGCAAGAGAAATCCTAAAAACTCAGAAAAAATTGGCAGAAAAAATAATAAAATTTGGATAACTTGCATAAGGTAGTAGTAACATAATATGAAGAATGACAACTACTAAAACTGCATCCAAACCCGCCCTATTCACCACACGAGATATACCAATAGACTCTCTATGTTTTCTCACCTTTTTTTCATTCTTTCCACAGCGTATCTCCTCCAACCAAATCTAACCCAGTTAAAAATTCAAAATTTGTTTTGACTTTAGCCGGTACATACAATACTAGGTTGACACTAAGAGAAATCTGGTTTTGGCCCCCTGTTTTCACATCAACATTGGCCGATACACATCGGTATTTGCTGATTCTTTGAGCCATCGTTGATTTTGGATTCCAATATGGATTGCAGCATGAAACTTGTGAGATGCTCTAAGTGAAGTTCACGATAACAAAGTAATATGACCAGCAGTTATCCCACTGCTAACTAAGCCATATTTTCTAGCCCCAACCCTTCGCCATTATATCCTTTCTTGCTGTAGATCTCTAAGCCATATTTTGTAGCCCACTTCCAATAGCGTCACATTAGACCCTAACCGACTCTCCTCACTGGTCAATTATGCATGTACACTTTTCTTATATATCATCCTTAGGGGATCTATAAGGAAATTGAGTTTGGTTTTGATGAACATTCCTGTGTTTTTGGTACCTTCCAAGAACTGAAAATTTTCAATACTATTATTAGAAATTTTAAGATTTCACATATAAGCCATCCTCCTAAATTTCAGATGAGTAGTTATTAAAATTAATCAAAGATAACCCCATCTTCAACCTCTAAGTCCTCCTAATATCACCATAAGCTCCAAACTGTCTCCACCTTGTTCTGTCACATGTGACAATTTGATGAAAAGGACAATTATGAGGAGCTACGAAGGATAGATTAATGACAGAGTGGGGCATCAATTCAATGATGATATTATCACTGGTAAAGTCACTCACTTTAGCAACATCTTCAACGCTAGTTTGAGTTGAAGAACCTTGATCCCCTTAGGTACTTTTTAGATATCAAACTTTTTTAATCATCTCTTGGTCTTTTGTCCTAGTAAAAACATATCACTAACACTCATCTCGCTGCTACCTTAGTTGAGTTTCATGTAAAGTTTCAGCCCGATGATAGTCAGCTTCAGCCCGATGATGGTCGGCTTCATCCAAATCCAACTAAATATATTTAGCTGGTTGGGGCCCTCATCTACTTGACCATTATCCAGCCCGACATCTCTCATGTAGTTAATCTTATCACTCAATTTGTGCAAGCTTCTCGATCTGCCAACTATATTGCTCTTATGCGTATTCTTCGATACTTTCATGGTTCTATCACTTGCTCTCTCCTCATCTATCGATTTTCATCTTGCACTACGGGTTTATTTTGATGCAGATTATGCTAGTGGCAAATTTGATCATCAAAAGTTTATTACTAGCTTATACATTTTTTTTAGGAAATTCTTACTGACTTCCATCCATTGTCTCTTAATTTCTCTAGTATTAAGTCTGAGTATCGTGCTATGTGTACTGCGATTGAGGAGATTGTTTGGCTCTATCGCCTCCTTGGTGACATA
Organism: Typha latifolia; assembly: GCF_019914945.1. Taxonomy (NCBI): domain Eukaryota; kingdom Viridiplantae; phylum Streptophyta; class Magnoliopsida; order Poales; family Typhaceae; genus Typha; species Typha latifolia. Next base: position 13,787,526 of record NC_133088.1, on the reverse strand, counting down.
GATGTTCTCTTACCTTTTTCAACTCCTCTTTATGTTGATAATGACAATGTTAAAAAATTTACTGAGAATTCTCTTTTTAGAGAGATGACGAAACACATTAAAGTTGATATGCACTATACTCGCCAGGAGTACTAAGCTGGCATTATTTCTCTCCATCGGCTCAACACTTAAGAGCATATTGCTGACTTCTTTATAAAGTCTCTTCTCCTTTCGCACTTTGAGTATCTAGCTAGCAAATTCTCAATTTACGATCCACTTTAAGTTCGAGGAGAGTATTAGAGTTAGAGCTAATCGATTTATTTTACTGATTTATTTAAGATACATTGTGGCTTTGTATAAATAGGGCCAAGGCCCCTTCTTTCATATAATGAAAATGTATTCTTATCGAAGCATCTCTTCTCTTTCTCTCTTCTCCCTCAACCTATTCTAGGGTTAGGTCTTATATTGTTTCACAAGGAAATAAAGATACAATGGAACCTGTGAATGACTATTCGAAGTTAAAAATGCATAAAATACGAGTAGTTCTAGTTATCATTAATATATATTCTTCAACAAAGCAAAATAGAATAATCAAATGCACATATATTATGTGAAAAAGTTGAAAATAGAAAATGACAACAACGTAGAAGTAATTTTTGTATTCAAGCTAAAGAAACATTAAGATCAAATAAATATAAACTACTAAATTTGTTGTCCATACTTATTATACATAATTGGTAACAGAAGATGCATCATTACTCACACTAGAAAGTCTGAAAGGACGAAGTTTGGGTTTTCCTTTTCGACTATACTTGATTAGCTGGCTACCTTTCTTCAAAGCAATAAGGGCCTTCAAAATAATGAGGTGAAAGCATTAATTTGCTGAGCAATTACTTGCTTTAGTAATTTGTACGTAAAATATGATTCCATCAATGAAAGGAAGAAACAGTCATGGTACACAAAAAGTAAGAAACTGATTGCAAAGGCATCCAGAAATCATTTTGTCTCTACACAATTAGATATACCATTCAACTCTGAGCATTTTATCACTTCTAATTACAGAAAACAAGAAAACAAGCATAAGGACTAACCTTTTGGACTTGAACTCAGATGCAGGATGAATTGATCACGGAAGCATACACACTCAGTTAGCTTGAGACAGAGCCAGATATATTTAACATGGCATAATCAGATATTGTGTTTGTTAGAAATTGTTGGATAAGTCCAACAGTCCTGGGAAAGATCTTGTAAGTAGTGTCAATTAAATAGCAGCATGGGATGAAATTAAAAATAATCATTTCAGTTAGCTGTGGAAATCCAACTTTGTCAAGTAACCTAGCTATTTTTTGTTGGTGTCTAGTTCAGATAAAATAACTTTATCAGGTTCTATGGTGCTTGCCTCTTTAGAACTAGAAAGAACTGTCTGAGGCTTCTGCAAGTTGTACCACTGGTTAACTTACATTACTGCGCCGCTGTATTCATTCTTCCTAATAGATCTCATGTACTATACTATTATTCTTTTCTCTTTTTTGTGTTCTATTTATATACCATATCATTTTTAGCTTTTACCATATAATTAGCGCGTTGTGCTTCACATGTAATATTTTCCATATTTTTGTGCCAATCTCATCCATAGGTATTATACACTCATATTAACTTAGGGCGATGTTGGACATCTAAATCTGAACCAGGATCCTAACTGGCAGTGCTGCGTCAAGAAAACAATAATTTGCAAAATCAAACTAACAGTAAACAATATAGAGTTCCACTCGGAACAAACAGAATTCAATAGAAAATAACAGAAAGCACCTATTTTGGCATGCCAATAAGAAATTACACCGGCATTTCCCGTGATTTCGTCCATGTTTTACATATGAATTTTATCCCCACTAATGCATTCACCAAGAAAAGGATTTTGCTGAAACTTTAGTACTCTTCTTATATGGAACAAGTATTATATTCCTAAGAACAAAAAACGACCGAACAGAGAGAGATAGAGAAAGGAAGAAAAACCTGTTCTACGTCGCGATCAGGGTTCCCATAATTAGGTAGATCTGCCATTCCATCTGAAAGCGCTGTTTGGTGGGGTCCGCCGTGGAAACATCAGGCGTGGCGGCGACAACCCAATCTCCATGGATTGCAACAATGGTGATGGCAGTAAGGATCAAGATTCAGCTCCTCCCCGCCAAGGCCTATCATCAATTTCCAATCTTTTTCCTCCTGCTGAGGATTCTACACCTCGGACAAGAACCAGATCCCTGAGAACCACAATCCCACTTGAAATCGAATGAACAGATCGAGAGAAACACGAAGTGAAGCACACCCACCTGAACGAATTGACTCCTGTCGGACGCATTCGAGTTCAGGCTTATTGGAGCAAAGTTTACGACTTGAAATTTTTTGAGAACGAAAGAAAGAAAGAAAGAAAGAAACAGAGCAAATTTCGTGAAAGCCTCCTTTTGTACTATCCGTCTCTCCGGTATAGTAGGAGGTAGGAGAAGAAATAGATTATCAAAAGGAAAAAAAAAAAAAAAAAAAAGGAGTGAAATAGATTGTCTACGGTTTGTTATTTACTTTTCGCGGGAAAGTAGCTGATACGCCACACGTGGCGGCGCGGACAATGTCTGGAGTGAACGACACGCGGCCGCCATGAAACACACCGGCTGTACGAAATTCCTGCAGTTGTGCCTGTAAAAATTACTGCGATTTTCTTCTTTTTTTTTTCTTTTTTTTTTTGAGAGGTCAGTATTGTAAGCCGTTTAAGCAATTGCCATAAAATTCTGGCCTTTCTCCAAATCATGTTATTAAGTAGCTCTTGTACTTGAGGATCATTCAAGGGATATAAATATACTTTTGATAGCTAACTCGGGGTGACCTTTGCAAGCAAAAGAATTTGCTGCAGATCACACCTCCATAAATCAAAACATTGTCTGCCTTTGGATGCAAAGGCAAGCCATAACTCCATAGCACTTAACAAATTCTTCAGTTGATTACCTGGAACGTAAAGTATTATTTCAGATAATTCTCATAATGCATCGATGGCCCAATGCAGAAGATTCAAAAAAGCAAAAGCTATTTCGGAGCAAAAATTGTCTTCATCCTTCAAGTCCTTTACTAGCACTATGAGATCATCAGCTAGAGCACAAGTAGAAATAAGAAGCCTCCCCACTCTCTACTACCACTCAAAAAATGTGATGCAAAACATAGACTATGCATCCAGAAAGTATTTAATTTTCAGATCTAGTGAAACCCAAGATCGGCAATCCTCCAATGTAATGAAGGTACTACCTCTTCCTGTAAATGATGCCGGATATATAGAGCATCTATGAACAATAGAATTCCAAAGGTACATAGCCTGTAGAGAACTTGGCCAATGTCAGTCATCATCTGTAGTAAGAAGCCATGACATAGAGCAGGACGGATGTCGTCGTGGTAACAATCAGCTCCTGCACAGTCAAGCAGACAAACCATTAGACTACATGATTATAGGGTTTTTGACTCCACAGCAGTACCATGTAATGTAACAAATTTCTCTCCTGCTTAAAACAAATGTGTTTCCCTTGAAGGGGAATCCATTTTCTTGTATTAAGCCACTAACAAAACTTAATTGGAAAAAGAATTAAAAGACCAACAAAAATGGGAAACCTGACTATAAAGTACTTCAACTATCAGAGTGAAAAACCAACCAGATCACATAAGCTCTCTCAGACAACTAAAGATGATCTGAAACAATATAAAAGAGATAAAGAGAAAACAATCTAACACCTCTCGTTGCTAATGTCTGACACAAGTTACTACTATTAGATGGACTCCATAAAACAAAGAGATCAAAAACATCCATAGCTTTCTCGTGTTCCACTTCTGTCTTTACCAAACAAAACATATGCACAGCACAGAAAAATCTCTCAGCTAGATTATTAGTCCCCACAGTTATTTAAGACGAACAAATCCAAAATGAATTAGAATCCAATCCATAGTCCACAATGGTTCATCGGTAAGTATAGCAAAGGGTGTAACATCTGTATTTGACATTATATGAGGTAAAAGGAAAAAACATTCACCAATACTTTACCTGGTTGTTGTAAAGAAAGAGAGGAATGTACTGACCAAGAAACTCAATCAGGTTGAGTACTCCTGTATAACCCTGAACAGAATCATTAGAACAGACCAAATGAGACAACTGGAAACCAAATGTAGTATCATTAGAAAAAAGCATTAGTATTGGATCTGGTAATATTGACATTATTATTAGAGACTTGGTTGATGTGGTACATAGGAATATCCTATTGACATACCAAGGATGAAACAGCTATACACCCAAACACTAAAGAAAGCGAACGCAGAAGCCGCTTTCCCATGCGTAATCCCCGACCTTCATCCTCACCATACTCCTGCAACAAAGAGGCAGAAGATGTCACTACTCGCTAAGTTTAAGTACAAATAAATTGTCAAAGAAACTTCCAAGTAACTTAGATAGTTATCTGAAAAAAGAACGTGAAGATAATACACAATCCAATATGAGGAAGCACTTCTATTGTTCAAAAACTTCCATGATGCAGAACTGGCAGATATGCCAACGCAACTTCATTCAGGTTTTTGGCATGTCTGCCACAGAAGTGATGGCAGGGTACCTACAGTAGTGAAAAAAATGGTACTTTGTCTAGGCACTCCCATGTCTAGAGGACTAGGCCGTTGCTCTAGGTGGAATGGCCTAAGCTTCAAAAATGAGTAAAAAATTTATTGCACAACCAACCTAGTTTTCCTGGCAAGCAACTTTCTGGCCTGACGTCATTATAACTGGGATTCTAAGACCAATTCATTGTGAACTTAGGATTAGGTTAACAACAGTTTGCGATTCTGTAGATGATATTTAAAGAATCTTCTCAAAGAAGCAGATCCACACCCAGAAACAGAAGCAAGACTCACTTTTCGCTTTCCTTGATCAACAGGCCACTCCTTTCTTCAACCTCAAGAGATTGAACTTATCTTTTAAAAACCTACATGACTATGGTTGATGGTTCATAAGTTTGATGAAAGTTTACGGATAGTAGCTGCAGTTACTTATGATCGTTTTTCTTCTTGACATCCTCAATTTGAACATAAACTCATTAATAGTTCACAAAAGAAAGACAAAATTTATTGCCAGCAGGAAGGTTTCCAACAGAATTATCAGTCAACAGCTCATGACCAAAGCAAAATAAGATTAGAGAACAAAAGTTTAAAACATTTCACTCACATTTATAGTGGGAGAAACTGCTGGTTCAAAAGACTTCAGCTTCTCAAATATTCGATAGAAAAAAGCAAATGCTAGAAACTGCATAGGCTTCCATTCAGCACTTCGTTTGATGAAAATCCATACTGTCTGCAGAAATGAGTAGAGTTGAGCAAATTCCTAATACAATAACGAAGGAATAGTTATCTACAAAAGAAGAAAACTTTTAACTTCTATAGCTGCATTTGAGATTGCCCTTAGGATTAGACTAAGAAAAAGAAAGGAAAAAAAGAGAAGGAATAACCAAGAAATTATCCCATAACTAGGAACTACAATAATGTTAAAAACAACAAAGTGCAAGGAGATACATCATGCATAGCAATTGTAAATCTCTATAATTCCACTCGAGGAACAGAGTCAACAGACATCAGCTGCTCTTTCATGATTATTGAACAGCACAGAAATATGGTTATCAATTTACTTTAAGCCAATGCACATTAGGATAAGACACAGCATGTACAGCAGAAAACTGCTTTCAACAATCTACATAAGAAGAATTTCAGATCTTCCCCTCAGTCTCCAAATTATGTTCAGCTTGAGATGATATTTACATACAGCTGTAAGAAAAATCAGGAAGTTTGAGAGACTCGCATGAAGAAACAATACACAGTTCATAATATGGGAACGTTTTGTGGTACTTTGTATTATAAATTTTAAAGCATGTTTCATTGAACCTCTTTCTTCTATTGGCACATATAATGGTGTGTATAGAAATTGTTATTCATATCAAATCATGAACAGGTTTTTGCAAAACCCACAATCAAGGTGTCCACAAAAAGAAAGAAGTACAAGTAAAGCATGAAAGAAAGGTGTCCTGTTTCAAAATTATGAAGGAAAAATCTTACAAATACAGCTGATATTGCCATATTTATGCGCATATCCTGCAAGCTAGACTTGGAGAATCTGCAAGCAAACGAAGTTATAGGTATGACAAAATATAGATTTTCTTTCTTTTCTTGCAAATCAATACACATGGAAAGTTAGATATGCTGGAGAACACAAAACAACTATACCATAAAAAACAGTAAATCCATAAGTTATGGAAAGCTTTGCCTCAGGTTTTAGTAGAAAATGTGCTACAAATATCAATCAAGTAGTCCTATCACAAAATATATCCAAATCATTTTGCAGTTTGCTCTGTCCATGATAGCTAGTGTAGACCTTAATCACCGTTATCTCAATGCTGTCAATCTAGAAAAAGCCAAGACCCTAATGAGACACTCATGGCCCTTCTAACTACAATTGTAAGGCATGAAATTTTCTCATCCCCTACTCTCTCACTAATTGGGATGCAAGTAAACACAAAAAATGTTTCTTATAATTGTGCATGAACTTCTCAGATCAAAAGATAAGATGTACACTAATTGTTTGATTATGGATAGTTGGATACCATATACAACTTGCAAAAAAAAGTACGTACTATACTAATTATCATGGTTTGAAGTTTCGTCCGAAACCGAGACATCTCGCAGAAATGTTTCGCATTTCAATCCTATCCGATTCAAAACTCTCCCCCAAAACTAGCATCCAACCGAAACAACCATAATAATGAGTTTCCAATTTATGTTTTAGAGTCAAAGCTTGATGTCACTTGAATCCAACTTGACTCAATATCAACCTCATTGCTTAAATATTATTAGATTTTGTATTTTTTGTAAGTACTAAAAAATATGATAAAGAAGATTATTTTATTTAAAAAAATATGAACCCAATAAGATGAAACTGACCAAAATGTTTTGTTTTAGTTAATTACCCTGAAACCCAAACCGAAACTGAGACTTCAAACAATGCTAATCATGGAACTTAACTATACAATATAAATAAAATTCTCATCTCCATCATAATGACAAAAAACAGTAACTATAAACATTGTTAATGAAATACAACCAAGCAGCTCGTCCCATGTTTCACGAACTTGGTAGCAAAATAGATGAATCAATTAGATTATGACCTCACTAAAAGCATGTTGAACAATACATGTATCCATAATGTCTATGAGGGCAAATATGAGTTTCATGATAAATATATTTAAAATCTAATTTTATTTGTAATAAGTGAATAAGCTATAATAAAATATCTGGAAATTAGATTCTCATATTCCAAGGACCATTATTAAACTATAGTAAGAGATTCTGGTTTAAAAAACTATAAAGTAAACGCTCAATTAAATCTCTAAGATCTTATGCAAGTTGGTCATTTATATCTACGTAAGGTAACAGAGACACCATCTACATGGCCGCATAAGCAGTTGTGCAATTGTCATTCAGGATATTGTGTATTCATAATGATATTTGCCAACTTCATATATGTAAGCTACAAACATATAAAACTATTTACAGTCTAAAGACAAAAACACTTGGCTAATGTTGAACATAAACTTAGGGAATACCTTGGGCCCCATGGCACTATCGGCTGCTTATCAGCATACTTAATATCCTTTGACACCTAATGATGAGAAAAGAAAATGAAAAATAATCTATAAAATCATAATATTTTGCTATCAAATTGACAACATATTGAAAAATCAAAAGGAGCTAATACATAAAAGTGCGATAATTTTCTTGGTTCATGGCCTACACAAGTTGAAAAACAAGTTTTAAAAAAGAATTTCAATTTATAATATACAATCCAAAATATAGGCCTTTTGTAGTAATTAGTGTAATACATACTAAGGAACTAAAACAACACAGCCAAGTTAACAATAAGATCTCTCAAGAAGCACAATATTCAAGAAACTAATTTCATAATTTCTAGACAAGGATGAGTCCTAAAAGGATGAAAGTTTCAAAGCTAAATATAGCTTTCACCAGCAATCCTTTATATAGACACTAAGGAACTGGATATCTTGAATCAGGCATTGTCACATACTAACATGTCCTACACATTTAATATCATACCATGAGTAAATTCATCAATATATGCTCAAACAAACTCGCAGACAAAAAAATCCAAGTGGTAGGAGAGAACCCCCTCTCAGGTCCTGACTATAGGTGATTGCTGGCTATATGCCTATTCCCATTCAATTCAATAACTGCTAGGCCGATTGATACTGTGAGATATTGGTGTTACGTGTCGTGCTTGTTCAGTGATCCTCAAACCAGGCTTTTATCAAGGCATACGATAGGCTAAGAGTCCAATCAAAGTCCAAAACATCTTTGCCAGTCAAAATCCAGAGAGGCTAGGATACCAGCAATTTGTCAATTTATCATTTAAAGTTCAAGCTTATAATTTTGAAATACATGCTAAAGTATATGAAAAGGTAGAATTGCAAACATTTTTTTTCCCATATATCATAATTTAAATAGAGTAAAGTTGTGGTTTCTAATAAGGAGAGAAGGAGAATTGGATGGAGGCTAACCTGAAATGACCCAAATGTAACACCCTTCTTTCGATTTTGCAGCTGCAACATCATGATCTTGTCATATGCCCTCTCTAACTGCCACAAAGAAAGTGTGTTTGAATTAGAAATATCTACTCAAATTTACTATCTTACAACCAGATGAGCATTTTAAGAACTAATTATGACTCAAAGAAAATGAAAGAAGCCCTTTAACCTACTTTGGCCACATATGCTTCATCACCCCTTCTTTCCGCATCCTTACGCCTTCTCGTGTATGCCACCTTCATCATCTCAAACCCTTCTATTGGACTGACACCAAGAACCTAAGAACCATGATAAGGAGATTTAATAAAACCACGGCAATTTCCATTTAGAAGCAGCACTCCAAACAGATGAAAAATTCAGGTTACAATCACTTCACCTCATAAGGGTTCTCCTCACTCGCTTGCGGGCTCCCAGCAGCAGAAGTGGCTCTACAAATCAGCCCATAGCGTCTCGCGGGAACCCGACCGAACCTGCCGAATTCAAATTCGAAAATATATATATATAGTAAAAAGCCACATTTCTCAACCAAAGAACGGAAATGCACAAAAATTAGATAAGTTGAACACCTTTTGCAATCAAGAGTAAAAGCAGCACTAAGATTCCAAAGACTAACAAAAATTCGAACAGATAATGGAGGATGATTACCTCAACGAGAAGATAGATGGAGCGGCAAGAACCGATGCGCCGGCGAAGCAACATCTACGGGAGGGATAAATTTTAGGGGAAATCAAGGCATTGGAGATCGCGGTCGCCATTTCTTAACGGAGTATTCTACGGGTGTGTTGGGATTTTTAGGGTTTTCAGGGTTTTCGCGCTCCCGGAAGGGGAAGTGATTGCAAATTGCGGATAGGTGCCATGGAAGAAGGCAACGAGGGGAATCCAAATCTCCCAATCCTGCAATCCACTCTTAATGGACTTCTTTAAACGCCAGAAAAGCCCAGCCCAACAATAGACTTATTTTTTTTTGATAAATAATTCACAGTCCTATTCCTATTGAAACTTAATTAGTGACACACTCGGTCACCAAATCCTTCCACAAAGACATCCAGTAACAACACTTGGCCCTCAAGGCCTTATAAAATACCATGCATCTACCAAAGGCATTTAAACTACTTTAAAGCTAGGCCTTTATTTGCAAGTGCAAAAGTTTAGACCCCAATTTGCTTTACAATATACGTCCACGTCATTATAATTTATATATGATGTGATCATCTCAATCCAGTGGTTCGATTTTCCAACATATAAAGGTTCAAGTCCAATAATTGGAAAGAAAAGAGAACACTTGTTCGTTGTTGATTAGAGATCCTAAAGCCGGGCAGGTAACACGTTATATTTTCATTGTTGCTTTTGAAAAGTCGAAGCCTAAATAATTATTACTCCTATAATGTTGGACAATCCATTTCAATTAAGGTGACACTTCCCCGTGTTAAACCATTCCTATACAAGAGCGATTCGCATTTAACCAGCGACACGAATGGAGATCAAATCCATGAACGTAACGGCAAGTCGCAACTGAAAACGAACCAATAGCCGACCGCACGAAGTTCCTGCATCTGCGCTTGCAAATGAGGACGTCAATTCACGCTAGTCTAGTGGAAGTCGTGATCGATCGATCAATCGATCAATCGATCATCTTTACCAACCAACTCTAGTAGAGTTGGTAGGTATTTTGCTCATAACCAAGGAGGTCATGAGTTCAACTCCAACCCTAAATAATATTGTGGAGAAATTATTTAGTGGTTGGTAGTTTGATGGCTTGACTCGATTCGGTTGATGGCTTGACAGTGCGGTTAGCTTGGAAGAACAACTTGACAACGCAAACAGCTTGGAGCAAGTCTCGACGGCGTTTGATTCGAAGCAATTGTTCGGCGACGCATTTGGCTTGAAGCCTAGACTAGATAGCTAAAAAGCTCGGTGGGCCCTAAAATGTCTCTGTATCTAGGGAGGGTTGGTCCTTTGTCCAGCCCATATCTAGTCTTCGGCTCATGAATGATAAAAAAAAAAAAAAATCGATCGATAAATGAAATTATTTAAAAACCTGGTATCTTGTGTAGTTGTGACGGTATTCTTATCCTTCTTTCACCTCCGGAGGATAGAGATGATCATGGAGCATAGCAAGAGAAATCCAACCAAGAAATTATTCAGGCACATCCTAGGTGCGGTCTTGTTTCTGCTCCACTTCCTGCTGATGCCTCGGCGGACAGAATCCACGGAAGCCGTCGCACTTCCGGGCTGCCAAGATACGTGCGGCGGCGTCCGAATCCCCTATCCTTTTGGCATCGGAATTGAGTGCTCTATGAGAGGCTTTAAGCTCACCTGCAACATAACAAACGGCGGCGTCTTTAGGCCCTTCCTCAGCAACGCAGAGGTGCTCAACATCTCACTTTCCTCGGGCCAAGCTCGCATAAACAACCCCATATCCAGACAATGCTACATCAAGGAGAACTCCACCACCAACTTAAAATTCTGGATGTGGAATCTGAGCTCGACGCCGTATCGGTTCTCCTACACGCTCAACAAGTTCACGACGGTTGGGTGCGATACCCTGGCGTACATCGGGATCAGAAACAAGGTGAACAGCTACCAGAGCGGGTGCGTGTCGGTGTGCCAGACCCCCGAGAGCCTCGTGAACGGCTCATGCGCCGGCATCGGGTGCTGCCAGACCGCCATCCCGAAGGGGATCAGCTACTACAAGGTCTGGTTCGACAGAAGATTCAGCAGTCTCAACGTATGGAACTTTAGCGCCTGTAGCTACGCGGTTCTCGCAGAGGAGGGTTGGTTCGAGTTCAAGAGCTCGTACATCACCACCCGCGAGTTGTATGATGGGTATGCGCCGATGGCTATTGATTGGGCCATTGGTAACGAAACATGCGAGATAGCCAAGCTCAACATGACCTCCTATGCATGCCTAAGTGAGAACAGTAGATGCATCAACTCAACCAATGGCCCTGGTTATCTTTGCAATTGTTCCGACGGGTATCGAGGGAATCCTTATCTACTTGGAGGATGCCAAGGTTCTCTTTCTTCATCTCTCCCTCTCCTTTTATGATTAGGTAATTAAATCGGTTATCTTAATTAGCTTTCTTTTTTATCGCAGATATAGATGAGTGTGCCGACAAGGATAACTATCCATGCTCTGGAATTTGCAGCAATACACCAGGGAATTTCTCATGTTCATGCCCACCAGGGGAATACGGTGATCCTTCTCTCAATGGGAAATGTTATCCCAACCCAAAACGTTCACCCACAGAGCCGGTAGCTATAGGTATATGATATATCAGCAGCTAACTCTTTACACATCAAAACTTGCATTAGTTAATGTTAACCTTACATTAATTGGGTTTGGTGTCTACACGCAGGCATTAGTGCCGGTGTTGTTATACTACTACTGCTAGTTTTCTGCTTCTACTTTATAAGAGAAAGAAGAAAACTAAAGCAAGTCAAAGAGGAATATTTTAGACGGCACGGTGGATGGCTGTTGTATGAAGAGATAAAGTCGAAGCAACCCATGTCCTTTAAGATATTTACCAAGAAAGAGCTAGAAGAGGCGACGAATAAGTTTGACGACAGTACCATTCTTGGTCGCGGAGGTTGTGGCACTGTCCACAAGGGTACTCTCAAAAACAATAGGGTAGTAGCCATAAAAAGATCTAGGGTGATCAACGACAGCCAAATGAAGGAATTAGGAAAGGAGATGTTAATTCTCTCCCAGATCAACCACAAGAATGTGGTCAAGCTTCTCGGTTGTTGCTTGGAGGTGGAAGTTCCCATGCTGGTTTATGAGTTTGTCCCTAATGGTACCCTGTATCAGCTTATCCATGGCAAGAACAATACACCCCATATATCATTGAAAACTCGTCTAAGGATTGCTCACGAGTCGGCAGAAGCGCTCAGTTACTTACATTCATCAGCATCGCCGCCAATAATTCACGGAGATGTCAAGCCTTCTAACATTCTCTTGGATGAGAATTACATGGCAAAGGTGTCGGATTTTGGAGCTTCGATGATAGCTCCAATGGATGAAACCCAGTTCGTCACGTTGGTTCAAGGGACTTGTGGTTATCTAGACCCAGAGTACATGCTAACAAGCATCCTAACGAATAAAAGTGATGTTTATAGCTTTGGTGTGGTTCTCTTGGAACTCCTTACCGGCAAAAAAGCATTTAATTTTGCAGCACCGGAGGAAGAGAGAAGCCTCTCATCAAATTTCATATCTGCTATGAAGGCGGGTCGACTCCATGAACTTCTAAACGACCAAATTATCAGTGAAGAAGACATGGAGTTGATTAAGGAATTTGCTGAGCTAGCAGTGGCATGCTTAAATATCATAGCAGAAGAAAGGCCAACAATGAAGGAAGTAGCAGAGGAGCTTGATAGGTTACAGAAAGTCGAGAAACATCCTTGGGCACAACATAATCCAGAGGTGGAAAGCTTACTTGAGGGATCATCAAACTATCCTGAGAATGTAACCACTAGCTATTACAGCTTAGATAAGAAAGCTGTACTAAATATAGAATCTGGAAGATAGATGAGCAATTTGTATAATTTTTACATAATACATGGTTGGTGATAGACTTTTTTCCAAGCATTTCTTAGTTAAATTCCTATTGAGTTATTTGATGCAATGTTTATGGTATCATTGTTTCATTGTTAAATTTGCTTTATGTGGTTCTTTAGGAAGATTAAAGCTTCTTTGTATCAAGTACCATATGTCACCGGATGATAGAAGAATTAAGATTGAATGTTATAGGACATGAACAGAGCCAACAGCTGAGAGCATAGTGATGTGGGTTGATATCTTTCTTGTGGTTTTATTGGGCACAGTAATTGATGTATAGGAACCCATAAATCCTATGATCGTAGTAAAAATGAAGGTCGATTTAGCATTCGAGCGTCTGGAAGGAGAGTAATTTAGGGCCTGTTTGGATGTATGAATGGGATCGAATCAGGATGAATCAAATGGAATTACTAATTCATTAATAGCCGATGTACTAATAGTAAATCTATTGTTTGGTTAATGAATTAACTATTTATATTAAATTCTTCATAGGATAACCTTAAACCCTTCTAAATTAATATATTCTACAATTATATAAAAAATATTATAAATTGAAAATATATATCATCTTATAAAATTATCAAATATTAATAATATTAAAATATTTCATCTTTCATATATTTCATAATATTTTAGAGTAAATTGGTAGATATATTAATTATTATAAAGAAGAGCGATGTGAATCCATTCTGGTATATTATTTAAATAGCAAAATATTACAATTTGGATCTATTTTATTCCTATAAAAATGTTGGTTTATTTAATATTTATACTTTTTAATATTTTAATTTAGCACCTTTTGACATCAAAGGGTAAAACGACCACTCAGATTCTAAAGGCCAACTCCTAAGATGTTCAGATAATAGATGATGATTAGTTTGATTACCTCAACAAGGAGAACCGATGCGCGCCGGATAAGCAACATCTACGAGAGGGATAAATTTTAGGAAAAATTAAGTCTTTGAATTTAGGAACCCCTGGATTAATTTAGAGGGTCCTAATCTGGTTTAATAACTATTTTTTTTTATTTATCTAAGTTTAATTTTGAAAAATTAAAATTAAGAAATAAGATAAACTAATCAAGTTCTAGGCTTAGCCTTAAACAAATCAAGGCGAGATAACGTAGGCCATTTATTGTTGGATTGTAAATTGTAGATAGTGTTGTGCAAATAGCTCAATGGTTGAAGGAAGCGAAACCAAAACATTTACCCCCAAATTCACCAAATATAATAGTAATGACAAAACCAATACAAATTTGGGAAAAACTCTAATATAGTGCTAATAGTGATGGAATAGTAATAAACAACTCCTAATTATGTATTAGACACCCTAATGTAAGTAATCACGAAATAGAAACAATAGAGATAATAGCGAGAGAGGGAGACAAGATTTACATAGTTTGATAATGTGTCTAAATTCACGGGTAAAACAATCTTCTCCACTATACAAATCTCTAAATTATAAAGAGTTTAACAACTCTAATCACTCTCAATACAGTGGTGGCTCACCCTCATAAATGTTTACCTAGACATCCAAGCCCTAAAACTCCAAAATAATATTTATAGGGCTGAATAAAGTTAGTGAAATCTCACGGGGCGTTCGAACGTCTGCATACCCATTCGAATGCCCTCAAAATGCCATACAGGTGTGAATGCTTTTCGAAATTTGCATCTGAACGCCTCCAGAGCTTGTTCGAATGCTTGTAGATACAAATTGCTCACAAGACTTTGTGTTCAAATGCCCTCCTAAGGCCCATTCGAAAGACGTGGTATAGATTGTTGAAATTTGATGAAAACTAAATTTGAACCAAATTTTAACAAATAGATGGCATGAAAGAAGTGCCTTCTTTGCAAATAAGAGCTCAGCCCAATACTATACCATTGATGCAAAACTACACATATGACCCACTTTTTAATCTTTTTGTTTTTATCAGTTCTTAGCTTAGGCATGCCTATGTCTAGCATGCACAGGCATATTAGAGATGGATAGTACAAAATCTATATTAAAGCTCCGTATAAGATTAGCTATGAAGTTAGCCACTCTATTCATTTCCCAAAAGTTGTGTTAAAGTCAATGATATCAAAGCAGTGACTCATAATTCTATAATCCTCAGCATGTTTATAATCCTCTAAAGTAAGTCTTTAAACTGAGTGGAGGAGTTGTATAAGGATTTTAGAATCCGACTCAATATTGATATTCCTCACGCTAAGCTCAACAGCTTCTTCTAATGCCATATGATGAGTTGTCACTGTCTCTACATGAAAGGTTAAAAATACC
Organism: Typha latifolia; assembly: GCF_019914945.1. NCBI lineage: Eukaryota > Viridiplantae > Streptophyta > Magnoliopsida > Poales > Typhaceae > Typha > Typha latifolia. The sequence goes on along the minus strand of NC_133088.1, from coordinate 13,772,055 downwards.
ACCAACCATCTTCCTTCATGCATGTACACCTTCGTCAGCCGACTCACTGAGGTGGAGGAGATTTTCGAGTTGGTTTTATGGCCTGCTTGGCTACTTGGTTCGACTAGCTTAATAATTTGAAGAGGATTCTGTTGTGCAAATAATCCAAATTGGTGAGGAAAGCGGAAGCAAAATTCTTCACCCTCGTATAAATTCAAATGGAATAGCAATAATTTAGGGCAAATTAAATATTAGCAAAACTAATATCAATACTAATATGAGAATATCAAATTCAAAATACTATTTGTAGAGAACTTTTAATACCCAAAGCTAATCACAAATAAGAACTCCAAATAGATGCAAACCACAAAGAGAAAAGAGGAAGGGATAAGATTAACATGGTTCGGTGATATGTCTACGTTCACGAGCGAAGTAATCTTTAATCTATTATGCAAATCATCAAATACAAAGAGTTTACAACTCTAATCACACTCTAAACAATGATGACTCTCTTCTACAAATTTTTCTCTCTTGCTAAATACCTACACCAAACCCTAAAACCTATTTATAAAACTGGTCCAAGTTGGAAATTTTCGCGAGATGTTTGAACGCCCACAGGGCACGTTCGAACACGCCCAGAAATTCTAATGCAAAATGTAGACCGATGTTCTAACGCTAAGGCCCTATTTGAACGTCTGCATCAAGTTTGTTCTCGGGTTCAGATTCACGTTCGAACGCGACTAGGCCGTTTAAACGTTCTGCATCAATGACCTCTATCTAGAAACTGTGTTCAAATGCCTCCCAGGGCCTATTCGAACGTCCTCAGGGCATGTTCGAACGCACTGACACAACAAAACTTGCAAAATACTGAAATATAAATTTGAGTCTAACCTTCAACAAATTCCACTTAGCAATAGCATTAGTAAAAATAAACATTGTTTACTTTTGCTCTAAAAAGGTCTTGGCTCAATCTAGAACTCGATTACGGTTAGATCCCAGTTTGCTTTACAATATACGTGCACGTCAAACACCTGGAGCTAAGTATCGTTATAATTTATGCATCAACTAAATATTGATAGCTATCTAAGCTATCATATTACGTGCTCAACTCCATTATCGCCTCCATTATCGCCACCAAAGTATTATTTCTTGCACATGATGCGAACATCTCAATCTAGTTATTCCACCGTTGAGAGATTCAAAACAATTAATTGGAGAGAAATGAGAACGCGTCTTTAGTCGAGTCAATGCCAATATGTCAAAGCTGAAACTTTTATCATTCTAACGTTTGACAGTCAATTTCAACAAATGTCAATACGTCAACACTCAATTACGTCTACCATAATTTTTGTCCGTGAAAATAATGTGGCGGTGAGAACTCCCAAACTACTCGGAATGCTCAAAATTACATCTTTATTAGTTTATGTTTACTTTTCCCATCAATTTGACATACGAATGTTATATGTTTATTTTTTGCCCATATTTGTATGGTAATTATCTCATCTTCTTCCCTAAACTTATACTATGACACCTTTTTTTCTTGTTAAATTCTTTTATTTTCTTCTTCTTTTAATATTTTTCTCTTCTAACTAGTATTCCCGTTCTCACATTTCTTTGTTAATCCCAAGCACAATTCTATATTGCTTCTAATTTCTCCTTTTTCCTATTGAGAGCATTTTCTAAAATTAATTTTTTCGTTAGCTGCATAACTCTGATGGAGCTTATAATATAGTTCAGGTTTTAACGTTAGATATGGTGCCAAAGCTGGTGTGTTGGTGTAACTTAGCATAAATATAAAAAGCCATAAATATCAAATTACTTCCATGTGATTATATGTAAAATTAATCTGCCCCTTAAACTTTTATTTGTATCTCTTTGCTCTCATGCGATTAATACTTAATATGAAATCACTTTTTCATCTAAATTTAACAAAAAATATATAGATTATCATTAATCATATCATAAATAAAATTGAATCTTATATTTATGTTTTTGAGATGATTGGAATTTTTAAATTTAGAGAATAAGAAGAATGACAATTCTAGGGATGTAAACTAGTTGAGTCTAATCGAGCCGGCTCCAACTCAGGCTCCGCTCAAAGTCTAAGTTCGAGCCTAAATTAAGCCTATTTTTAAGTCTAAGTTAAACCAAGCTTATTAGTAAGTCAAGCTTAAGCTGTCAAGCCAAGAATTATTCCAGATGAACCAAAAAACATTGTGTAATTTACCCTCCTATAGGAACTATTCCTACGTAAGAATTCATTCGTATTAGAGAAACGAAACGAATAGAAATCAAATCCAGGGACGGCAACAACTAAAAACCAACCAATGGCTGACGAGTACTCCAACTGCTCAAAGTTGATCTCGTCAACTCTTTAATAAAAACAAAAACAAAAAAATTCTCGTCAACTTACACTAAGTCTCGTTTCTAGATTAGGCCGGAAGTCGACAAAAGCAGTTTACGAAACTTGTATGAGCTTCGAAGTCGTCTTAGATGAAACCCAATTAATTTACTTAAAACCAGGTATATTGTATTGTTGTGATGGTATTCCTTTTCTTCTTCCACCTCTAGAGGGTAGGCATGATCATGGAGCCTCCTAACACAAGTAGAAATCCGATTAAGAAATTATCGAGGCACATCCTATATGTGATCTTGTTTCTGCTCCACTTCCTGCTGTTGTCTCGTGGGGCAGCATCCGCTGGCGCTGTCGCACTTCCGGGCTGCCAAGATACGTGCGGCGACGTTCAAATTTCATACCCCTTTGGCATCGGAAATGGGTGTTTCATGGAAGGCTTCGAGGTCACCTGCAACCAAACAACCCACAGTCCCATCGTCCACAACATAGAGGTGCTCAACATCTCGCTTTCCGCAGGCCAAGCTCGCCTAAACAACCAGATATCCTGGCAATGCTACATCAAGGAGAACTCCACCACCTCTTACACCCACTGGAGCTGGAACCTGAGCATGACGCCGTACCGGTTCTCCGATACGCTCAACAAGTTCACGGCGGTTGGGTGCGAGACGCTAGTGTACATCGGGAACACCACTGAGGTGAACAGCTACGACAGCGGATGCGTGTCGATGTGTAACACCCCCCAGAGCCTCGTGAACGGATCGTGCGCCGGCATCGGCTGCTGCCAGACCGCCATCCCGAAGGGGATCAGCTACTACAAGGTCATGTTCGATAAGAATTGGAACAGTTCGAACGTGTGGAACTTTAGCCCCTGTAGCTACGCGGTTCTCGCAGAGGCCGCTGGGTTCGAATTCAAGAGCTCGTACGTTACCACACCCGAGTTGCATGACAAACATGTACCAGTGGTAGTGGATTGGGCTATTGGGACTGAAACATGCGAGATAGCCAAGCTCAACATGACCTCCTATGCATGCCTAAGTGAGAACAGTAGATGCATCAACTCAATCAATGGCCCTGGTTATCTTTGCAATTGCTCCGAGGGGTATCGAGGGAATCCTTATCTACAAGGAGGATGCCAAGGTTCTCTTTCTTTTATCTCTTCTCTCTCCTTTTATGATTAGGTAATTAAATTGGTGATCTTAGTCATTCTTTATTATTGCAGATATAGATGAGTGTGCCGATAAGGATAACTACCCATGCTCTGGAATTTGCAAAAATACACCGGGAAATTTCTCATGTTCATGCCCATCAGGGGAATACGGTGATCCTTCTCTCAATGGGAAATGTTATCCCAAGCAAAAAAGTTCACTGGCAGTGCCAGTAGTTGTAGGTATACTCTCCTTCTAGTGCTATCCTCATCAAGACTTGCATAAATTCATTTTAATCTTACAATTGGATTCGGTCTATATGCAGCCATTAGTGTCGGTATTGTTGTTCCGGTTCTTCTTGTCTTCTGCTTATACGTTGTAAGAGAAAGAAGAAAGCTAAAAAAGGTCAAGGAGGAATATTTCAGACAGCACGGAGGGTGGCTGTTATACGAAGAGATAAGGTCGAAGCAACGCTTGGCATTTAAGATATTTACGAAAGAAGAGCTAGAAGAGGCAACCAACAAGTTTGACGATGACACTATTCTTGGACGCGGAGGTTATGGCACTGTCTACAAGGGCACTCTCAAAGACAACAGTATAGTAGCCATAAAAAGATCGAAAGTAATCAACAATAGCCAAACGAAGGAATTCGTCAAGGAGATGCTAATTCTCTCCCAGATCAACCACAAGAATGTGGTCAAGCTTCTCGGTTGTTGCTTGGAGGTGGAAGTCCCCATGTTGGTCTATGAGTTTGTCCCTAATGGTACTCTGTTTCAGCTTATTCATGATAAGAACCACACCTCCCATGTTTGGTTGAAAACTCGTCTAAGAATTGCTCACGAGTCGGCAGAAGCGCTCTCTTACTTGCATCTATCAGCATCGCCACCGATAATTCATGGAGATGTCAAAACCTCTAACATTCTCTTGGATGAGAATTACATGACAAAGGTGTCGGATTTTGGAGCTTCGATGCTAGCTCCGATGGATGAAACTCAGTTCGTCACAATGGTTCAAGGGACTTGTGGTTATCTAGACCCAGAGTACCTACAAACAAGTGTGTTAACAGATAAAAGTGATGTCTATAGCTTTGGTGTGGTTCTCTTGGAACTCCTCACCGGCAAGAAAGCATTTAGTTTTGCAGCACCTGAGGAAGAGAGAAGCCTCTCATCAAATTTCATATCCGCCATGAAGGCGGATCGGCTACATGAACTTCTAGACGATCAAATTATAACTGCAGAAGACATGGTATTAATTAAAGAATTCGCCAATCTAGCAAAAGCATGCTTAAGTATCAGTGGAGAAGAAAGGCCAACAATGAAGGAAGTAGCAGAGGAGCTTGATAGGCTAAGAAAACTCAAGCAACATCCTTGGGCACAACATAATCCTAAGGAAGTGGAAAGCTTGCTTGGGGAATCATCAAATTATCCGGAGAATGTAACCACTCGCCATTACAGCTTAGAGAAGAAAGCTGTACATAGTATACAATCTGGAAGATAGAATGATCAGTATGTATAATCTTACATAACCCACGGTTGGTGTTAGACTATTCCAAGCACTTAGTTAAATTCCTCTTGAACTATTTGAAGCAATGTTTATGGTATCATCATTTCATTGTTAAATTTGCTTTACGTGGTTCTCCAGGAACATTAAAGCTTCTTTGTATCAAGTACCATATGTCACCAGTTGATAGAAGAATTATGTTGAATATTCTAAAATAAATGTAAAGTATGAGATTATCTAACATAAATTTTTTAGAAGCATATGCCTCGAGCACAATCACAATTAAACTCAAGAAAATTGTGGGCCAGATTTATCTCAATTCTTGTACTTAAGAGACAACAAACTGTCTAAAATTGTGTCTACGTATGCACTGAGAACTTATTTTTCAATGAGCTTGATTAGCTTGAAGATAACTTACTTCTAGTGGACTGCAATTTTCTGCTATGATGGTTATGAATGGGCAAAACATCTCCAAATATCAAATATATACAAATATAACCATGTTTTTGTACATTAAAACAGAGACAGAATCTAACTATTTTACAGCAGCTTCCCTAAAGTAGATGAATTAGGGATTGACAAATTTATTCTATTGCTAGTTTGCTACAATACACACATTCTTATATTTGGCCTGCCTCCAAGTCAGCAACAGTTGGGGATTTGAAAGGGTACATGGGCCAATTTGCAGCTCTGCTTTTGATCCTCTCATGAATCCAAACCATCAAACACTTCATATATTCACCCAAGCATACAGGTATCATCATGAAAACCATCAGATAAAGCACCCATTTAAAGTTATCAGCCGTGTAGAGGGACATGAACAAAGCCAAGGCTGTTGCAGCTAAGAGCATACTGATGTGAGCTGATATCTTTCTTGTGGTCTTATTGGGCATAGTGATTGATGTATAGGAAGCCACAAATCCTAGGACCATAGTAAAAATGAATGTCATTTTAGCATTGGGTTGTCCTGCAGGAAGGAGAGTTATTAAATGAGTGAGTCCCATGACGATAGTCAGCGCAAACATCCGCATATTGTTAACTGATACACCGCAACCGGCTTGTTTTTGGCTGCGCCGGTAGAAGCTACGGTAGCGGCGGTTGTGACCGACGTAAAATCCCTGCTGAACTGGTAGCATCTTTCAAGGAAGAGAATAAATTTTTTTTACTTCACAAATGTAAAATTAACGGAGAAATTAAAGCCTGCGATCCTCGCAAAAAATAAACAGATTTAGAAGAAAAATAAAATATTAGTTCCCATTAGTATTATTCATGATTATTACTTGTGAACATCACAATTATAATTATCCACAATGAAAATAATATTTGTTGGGCAAATTGTAAGCTTTGAAAAATAATATGGCGGGAAATTAAGAATGCAGAGTCAGAGTTACAACTGAGTACCTAGAATAGGGTGTGCTATCTATCCTTCTGAAGCTGATACCTTCTTTCGAACCATCTTGCCTTCCCCTGTGGAAACAATAAATTATAGAATTATCTTTGATCAAAGAAAAGCATACTGATTATTTTAAATGTAACAGGAATTAACTCTTTGAGAGGTAGAATCTAATGAGACAGATACTGTAGATTGAACCATTTGTATTACTGATACATTCAAGCCAAAGGGAGTGATTTAGTACTTTATGCAAGAAAGAAAAATTGTGTAAAAAATTCTCTTCTATTTACTTTGCAAAAACAAAAAGATACTGCACCTTTCTGGCATAAAGGAACAGAGAAGAATCTTACCTTGTTCACAAAGAATAGTACAAGAGGATCAGGGAACCTACCAAAAGTGTGTAACAGTGAGATATGCTGAAGCCTGAACAGAGAAGAACTAAGAGATCCTTGATTATAAACCATGGAAGCAAAAAGAAGCGCAATTATCCAGCTTGAAAAGATGGATGCTAAGGGAAAAATTATATGCTAGGAAAGTTTGATCGAGGGGGTAGGAGCAATGTTCTCTACCTCATTATTTGTATAGATTATAGAACATTAAAGTCAAGTCAACTAGTATTCTAATCTTTAAAAAAAATTAAAGATACCAAAACTATTTTAACACTCAACTACTAAAACATTTTTTTTCTTTCAATAGAAAGCAGGTCTTATTAATTAAAGAGCAAAATTATTTGAAGACTAACTCAAAATATAGAACCCCTCCATTTATAATCTGTTTTGAGAAATCTCAGCATCATAGCTTACATCAACTATGACTAAAAGTATGAAAACTTATCTGTATATAGCTGTACATTTTGTAAATGACATATTCTATTGTTGTGGATTGAGTCAGAGAAATAAATCCTTATCGGTAGGAAATAACTTTGTTGCACATTTCTCACCGAAAATTTTATCAACACCCAACAACGATAATTTTATACTTAAACTCATCGTACATAGTTTCTAAGCACATCATCCCAGGGGGATTTTTTACTAATTGAACAAGGACTAGATTGAATTAATTTAAGCGATGAAGTACACAACAGACACTTATTTTGTCGTGCCAAATTACCCAAATGGGTGAGGGAAGCGGAAGCAAAACCCTTTTACCCTCAAACAAATCCAAATGGAATAGCAATAATTTGAGCAAATCAAATATTAGCAAAGCTAATATCAATATCAATATGAGAACTCCAAATACAAGATGCTAGTTGTAGAGAACTTCAAATGCACAAGGTAATCACAAATATGAACACCAAATCAATACAAACCATAAAGAGAAAAGAGGGGAGATAAGGTTTATGTGGTTCGGCGATGTGCCTACATCCACGGGCGGAACAATCTTTAATTCACTATGCAAATTTTCAAATATAAAAAGTTTACAACTCTAATCTCACTCCAAACAATGGTGACTATCCCCTACAAGTTTTTCTCTCTTGCAAAATGCCCACACAAAACCCTAAAACCCAATATTTCTATTTATAGGGCCGGTTCAGATTGGGTTTTTCCGCGTCGTGTTCGAACGCGCCCAATATCAAAGCAGCAGAACCAAAGGGGCGTTCGAACGCAGGAAGGGGTCATTCGAACGCCTGTATCAAAGGATGCTCTCGGGTTGAGAATCGCCTTTGAACGCGGCTGGGCCGTTGAACGCCTGCATCACTCAATCTCTATCTGGGAAATGCGTCCGAGCGCCCCTAGGACCCGTTCGAATGCACTGGCACAGTAAACCTGCAAAATGCTGAAATCTAAATTTGAGTCAAATTTCAACATATCTCACCTGACAAAGATACTATCTCAAATAATTAACACACAAGTAGCTCAAGGCCAGAGCAATTACTTGAGTAGGAAGTCCTGATCAGCTGGAAAGTAGCAAGGGTGGTTTCTTTTATCTATAATAATTAAGCTCATTATGTGCTCATTAGTTCAACATATTGCAGGCACGCAGCACTGACCAGAATTAAATGGTCAACTTTTGTTAGCTTATTCAGGTGGAGATTAATTGAATTAAATCCTTAAAAAATTTGATAAGCTATAGAAGAATCATAATTTGTTAAGCTTGTGGAAAATGATGTGTACTTATGTATTTGTTTATATAATAATACATATGTATGGCCTTGATTACTGTACCTTACAACATACAGGAGGAAAAGGGTTAGAAATCTGGCATTATCACATCATTTGTTAAGCAATTATCTTGTGTTATAAGTAAATGAAACAGATATGACTTGGATCTGACAAGATTCACATCCATACCTGATAAGGTGTTCATATTACTCTCTCTCTCTCTCTCTCTCTCTCTCTCTCTCTCTCTATATATATATATATATATATATAAGGTATAGATGTGAATCTTGTCAGATCCAAGTCATGTCTGATTCATTTACTCATAACACAAGATAATTGTTTAATAACTTGTAAATGGTGAGATATATAATGCCAGATTCAGGGTTAGATTTCGTACCCTCTTTTCTCCTGTATGCCGTAAGGTATATAATTATATTTATCGACCTGATTTTTTTTATATCTTTGAACAGAAGAAAAGATTTAATATTGTAATTGGCAGGTATAATTCATGGCATATAACCTTAACCAGATCTTAGCCTCTTTTATTCAATTTTAAAGTTTTATAAAGCTTAACACATCAAAAAAATAAAAAGGGGAGTGGATATTAAACTTATTACAAAAAAGTATAACAAGATAATTGGGCACATAAAAGATGCACAAGAAACACAACTACGAAGAAGGTCTTCATAAGGGGCTAATAAAGATCAACACATAACCGATATAGAGAAGCTATTGTCGACCACATTGTCGCGACATTGACATATATTTAGAGTACTGACACTTAGGATACTGCCAGATAGAAAGGACAGAGAACTAAAAATAAATACATGCTAAGTGGTCATCAATTGCGCCAAAAGAATAAAAAAAATAAGAGCAAATGATAAAAATTCTCAAATTCAAAACCTATAACTCCCTCACTTTAGAAATAACTTATTTCTTATTCTAAAATATAATAAAGAGTAACAGTTAAATATCATAATAACTCAATTCTAGAATATAATATTATTTATTAAAATTATATATTATATCATGCAGTAATTTAATTATTAATTTATACTTGATATCTATCCTATTAATCGACTTTATATCAAATTAACAAGTATTTAGGATAATTTTATAAAAAATAAAATATATATTTTTTATTTTTATTTTTACTTTATTTTACATCAAAGATATTTATTACATACTTATTCTAAAATACAAGTGAACATAGAAATAAAATCCTCATTTTAAAAATAACAAAGAAGAATAATTATTCTAGAATTTAGCTTAAAGAACCCTTTCACACTCACTAAAATAAGGTTTACCTTCATCAAGAAGGCAACCATGGGCCAAAAAATCTCTTATCTGCCTAGAGATCTTAGATAAGAGGAGGAAGGAGAGCCATCCCCCACCACCAACTCACCAAGCACTTTCTAGCCAAGAATTAGACCAGTGTTAGAGCCGGGGAGGAGGGTTTGATAAAAATAAAAAAAAAGTAGAGAAAGGAGGCTACATAGCCAGGGCAAGAAGGGCTCGAAGGGAAGGAATTATGCTTAGGTTTTCAAGAACTAAGGTTAAATCGATCTTGCCTCGCCAAAGTGCGCGATACGGTCACTAGTAAAGACCTTACTCTTCTTCAAAGATGAAGATAAGTCCTCACAGGGTAGGCTCCTCCATTAAATGGCTCTTTAGTAATCCAGAGTCTATTGTTAAGGTAATCAATTTAGATAATCTTCTCTGTAGCATAGGAGTACATTAGGTGGATTACATTGTATCGCACTACGAAGATATGTTATATGAGTCTAGCCATTCAAGATTGATCCACCTGTGTAGCTTCTATCTGTGATGAAAACCTTATGTCCATGGGGACATTCATTAAAAAGATAAGAAAACAAACCCTTTATTATTCTATGTATAATATTAAAGTTTTGGTGGCCTGGCCTTGAATTTTTTTGGTCTGTGGTCACGTGCTTAGCCACACCCTCATTTATACCTGTCCTTTGTTGTTCTCACGCATTCTATACGAGATTTGGGATTATTTATTTGCTACCATCCAAACGAAGTGAAAGAATTAAATGCAAGTAATTCCCGTACTAATTGATCTACAATGTAAATTGCCCATCAAACCGTAGGGACTCCATCGTGACCGTCCAATTCGATCCAGGAGCCATCCGTTCCGGTAGTGAGGAGGGGCTTTCTCGTCAATTTACTCCAGGAAACAAGCATAAGATCCTCCGCAGCCCAGATTTCAAGTACTTGTTCCGATGAAAAAAAACCTGTCGGGTTCCCAGCCCAAATTATTGAGTTGTAGTAAATTACTACAACTGAATTTGCAGCTAATCCTAGAAAGGGGAACAGTAAGGATTTCAAATGGGTTTCTTGGTGAAGACAAAGAGCCTTCTCTCCCATTTGAGAGAGAGAGAGAGAGAGGGAGGGAGGGAGAGGAGAGAGATGGGTTTTGTGGTGCTGTGTTTGGTGTACTACCTTGTAATGTTGGGTGGAGAAGCTGGGGCTAGTGGAGGTGAGGAGGAGAAGAGAGGAGTCCATTCGCCAAAACCTGGGATGGGATGGCCGGGATATCTCTACACCAGAACCTATGGAAGATGCACTCCACAGTAAGATCCGGTCTTTACCATCATCCTCCCTTAATTTCTCGAATAATGTTCGAAATCTTTGATGGGTTTTCTTTTCTTTTTTTAACACTTTCGATGTGTTTATGTATCCTTTTCTGCTGTAGTGTTGTGAGAAATTGTGGCTAAATTGATCGAATAGGACAAGCTTTGTCACACGTACTCTATTTTATATCCTTTTGCTGTGTAGATGTTATAGGAATCATTTGCATGAACATGAAAAGTTTCTTGCCGGGCCACCATTGGCAAGGGTGTTAGGGAAAGGAGAGATGAATGCCATACTATTGCCTAGTAGTTTGGAGGAGGAGAAGAAAATTTTTAATTTTATCATTATATGCATAAGGTACTTATGTTAGGGGGCTTTGTAGACAGTTATGTTTGCTCGTGCATATGTTGCTTCTTGTTACTGGTGTCCCGTCATTATCAGGCATGCACATCTTCTTAGTTACTCTGCATGTACTTAATATCATGATTTCCTTCTGCTGTAACTCAGAAGGTGGCAAAATGTCAGTGAGATGGATGAGCAAGAATGATCTACAAACTATTGTAGTAATACCATTTGTTTGCACTAGATGAAAGAAGATCACTTTTGTAGGATTTGTTTGCTTACCTCCCTATATTCCTGGAATTTTTTGCCCGGTGAATTGTTCTTGTTGATACAGTTCCTTTGTAAGGAAAAATCATCTGTCGTGGCATCCTAGTGCTTAGTCTTTTCAAAAAATAGCATGTTCTATATGCAAGCTATTATTCCAAGTCTTGTAATTATACAGCAGTAATCTTTTCCTCATCTTAAGTAGCAATATAGGAGGAAAGTTGTCTTGTAGGTTATAAATAATGCAATTTAACTTACAAATACTAAGAGCTTGTCATTGGCTAGATGTTGGTCTCATGAAATCAACTGCTTGAGCCTTGAGCTGTCATACATGGCATTTTGCCAAGAAACCTGATGTACTGCATGAAAGATTGATCACTCTTATCTATTTTCCTCATCCTTTATTTTAGCCCTTTCCCTCATATTTAGGTTCTGCTAAAGAACTACTAAACTTTTTGAAGCTGATCACTTACCGCCAGTCTTCTTGAAATTTGTGCCTAATTGATGGCCTAAGAAAAATCAAGGCTTGAAGAAAAGCTATAACTACAGATGATTGGAGAAGTTTACTTTTGCAATTAGGCTCATCACTCATATCAATAAAAATATTGTAAAGTTTGTCTGGAATATGTGAATAGTTTACTTTAGATGATCAAGCAGAAAAAATACCAACCTTGTGAAAAATGAAGTTGCAGGTCAATTTGATGGGACTATATAGAGGTATGAACCTGCTTATGTGGTTCTTCATGATTATATTAACCATGATTTCAGTGTCAATTAGTCAACTTACTTATAGCAAATTCATAACATTTTAATAAGGTGTAGATAAGATTCTACACGAATTTCGCTTTCGTGACTTGCATATGAAATATTTCCTCTGCAATAGCTCTATAGTAGAAGTAGAATATAAGTATGATTGAGAAATTTTTTGTTTACCCGCATTACACCAACCGTTGCTAATTTCTAATTTTATGATTGTTATCATAGCCTAACTTGTTGGACTTAAACATTTTAAGCTTTATGATGTAAGATGCTGGGGTTTGTTGCCATGATCAACTTGGTAAGATAGGCATTGTTCTTTCTTCAAGTGTTACTCAACCAAGAATATGCTTTGCATTCTGCTCATTCTTTAGATATGAATAGTCTGTGATGTGAAATCTGAGTCTAAAGCAAGTTAGCTGCTTAGCTTGATTAAGAAATCAAGATCTTTCAGAGGATTGCACATTTTTTCATGACCAGATAGATCAAGATCACAATCCAAATAACTATCAAAAGGGATGTGTAATCTATGTCAGCAAGGTTTATCGAGAAATAAAATAGTGAACAAGATTGGGAAGAAGATAATATTCATTGTTTAAGCACGTTAGGGATATTGTTGTACTGAAGGATATAGTTTGTTGTTTCCCCTCTTTCACTCTAAAATAAATGGTACAACTGCCCTAATTTTGGACAACAAATTTACAGCAAATTAGCAATATGTGAACATCACTCATCTAGATCGTTAAATTCATATTTGGGATATTAATATGTTCTACTAAAAATATGTTTCCTTTTGGACTCATCTAGATACTGGAGCAGTGGAAGAGAGTCCTGGCCTAACATTGTCCCACAAGAAGCAGCTATTGCAAAAGTCTTTGGGTCAAGGGTTTTGGAAAGGTATGAACCAGGCTTGACCTTACTGGAAGCAACACAAAGAAACGATGACATCGGTGGCAGCGGCTTTGCCAAATTAGTTAAGCAGGCAAGCGCAGCACTCCTCAATGCCTACGCAAGAACAGACTTCCCTTACAATGCTTGGGAGGTCAAGACTCTCCTATTAGAGGCCCTTTTATCAGAAGAGGATGCCGCTTCCCAGGCAGAGCGTTTCGAGCAGGCAAACCAAGCATGTACTTAGGCCTTAGCCATTTAGTTCTCCCTGCCAGTGGTGGTCTCTTGTTTCCCCCCTTGCTTTTTTCCGTTTTACCTACCATTGCGGGTAGTTCTTTTGGTGTTACTGTAGCTTCTGTGTGATGCTTTCTACTGCCTCAGTATCACTGCTTTACTGTGAGAAAGATGTGAACCTTTTGGTTTCTAGTAATGTAAAACAGAGTGATTACTTCCACCTATTTAATATCATTATTACTTGGCAGATCACAATTATTTTAAATGATATGGACATAGTGCTCTATTATATATCAATCCCAATAAGTCATTGGCGGATAAAACCCGACTATCTAAATTATATATACTAAACATTCAATTTCCTGTTTGAAGAGAAGAAAGAGAGAATCAAATTGCAAAATAATAGAAATCTCAAAAAGAGGAAAAAGAACAAGAAACATAAATAACTAAAAACCATACAAAACATGTGGAGAAGTGGGAGTGCATTTATTTCTCGGAAACATAAAAAAGCCATACTAAACCTCTCCACAAGGACTAAGTACTAGAGGCATTTTTATCACACTCCCTAACTAGCTAAGGCCAGCATAAAACCATGCGACTGGTTCTCTACCAGCACTTCATACGTAACTCGATCATCGATCACATTCACATATCGCCATATCCAATCGCCTTAGACTTCGGAGAAAAGATCGCCATCTCCTGCCCTCTGCTAAACTTCAACCTCATGGCCTCCTCCCTCGAGATCCCGAAAGAGTTGGCGAGCACGTCGGCCGGCATTCCCCGGAACGCCGACGTTTTCCCCACGATCGCGTTGTTCATGGCGTTGTCAATGGTCTGGATAGAAATCCACGAGAAGCCCTCGCTCCTCGCCTGCGCCATCACCGCGAAGTTCTGGGGCACGACCATGAGCTGGCCCTGCCGGAGCTCGCCGTCGAAGGCGGTGCTGCCTTGGTTGCCCACGATCTGGAGGCGGGCGCGGCCACTTATCACGAACACCACGGCGTGGGCGTTGATGTTCCAGTGCGGTGCAAGGATTGCATTCTGCAAAGAAAGATAGCAATTTTTTTCTCCAATTGGATAATATTCGGAAAGCCGTTTAAGTTTTCACTTCTCTAAAAAAATTCTTTTATTTTTTAATTTTCAGGAGTAGGGAAAATAATTAACACTAAGTAAATAGGATGGTTAAACGTATGTTAAAACATATCAGATAAATTAAAAATTAAAAATTATATGGTTATTACCCTCACTATGTAACTATAGAAAAGGACGATTAATTTTTCTTTATAGTCCTCCTCATTTTTATTTTTATTTTTTGCTTTCTCTCTATTCCTTTTGTTCCTTTAATTTCTATGCAAGGGTGAAAGAATAAATTAATCCATGAGATCTTACCCTGTTAAGAACTCCCCTATTAGCACTCATCTGGATGAAACGAAGTATGGGGAGCTTCTGGCTATTGAGCACAGTAATCCTCCCACCTCCGGGAGTGTACATATCCGCCTTCATGGGGTCACCGACGTTCTCCCTCAACTTCATGAAGCAAATAGCTTCATCAATTCCATTTGCGGCTCTTCTTCTCCTTCTTCCCTCCTCCTCCTCCTCCTCCTCCCACTCGGTGCTCTCCTCCGTCCTCCGCGGCTTCAGCACTTGAAGCCCCCTCTCCACCCTCACAATGTGCCCTCTCTGGTCGTCCTGGCCCTGTAGCTTCCTCGCCGTCTCTCTGCTGACGCCGAGCGCCTCCGCCAATAGCTCGAGGTCGAAGCCGTTGAATATGTTGTTGTTGCTGGAGGTCTCCTTGGACTCGCGAGAGCTGAAGAAAGATTGCTGGCCTTGCTTCTTCCCTGCCAGTAGGAAGTGCTGCAAGTTGGAGAAATTAATTAAGAAGATGTTCACAAACTGATATAATCAACTCTAAAATATTTGAGATTTTTTTTTCTTTTTTTCTTGGAAAGATAACTAGAAATGGAGAAGCTAGATTCTTTGCTTTGACTAAGGAGTTATTATTATTATTTGGCAATTAGGCTAAAATATAGATGTTCTTTAAAAAAAAAATTTAAAAATTATAATTTATGTCGTACTTTATTCCTGCTCTTATAATCATTAGGAGCCTACCATACAGGTATTGGTCCCTTTGACCCCTGTTTTTTCTTATATATAGTGGTATAAGGGCTATCAAGTATATATATATATATATATATATATATATATATATACTATTGTAGAGTGCAAAGAAGTTATAATACCCTATGAGTGCGATCGAGCTGGTTAGCGCTGTTACTGGTATCGAACACGGTGAAGGTGACGACCGGCGTCTCGCCGTCGTTGTAGAACCAGTGAGCGACTCCGGCAGGCAGAGCAAGGATATCTCCCTGGCGGAACCGGTAGATCTTTTGGTGCTCATCTTGGAACATTTGCTGTCCTTGCCTTTCACCATGTCGACGTCCTTGCTCCGATTTCTGATAGGATTGGTACGTCTCTGGACACCCAGAGATCACTGCACTTGTAATCCCATTACCTGCACTCAAGCATAAATATATATAATTAACTAATAAAGTACGTCAAGCCTTGTGCTAATTTGCACGTACTATATATAAGTTTATGACGAGCCTTGGAGAATGTAGACTAGGTGGGGAGCATTGGAGTAAGAAGGCAAGAGGAGTCCATTGGACTCGATTGTTTGCCGCATCGCCGACACCCCGGCGCACTCGAGCTGCTCGTTGCTCTCGTCGTAGTACTCGGTCACGCCGGCTTCCGACTCGAGGCGTCTCACCGGCTCGAGGGCATGGAGCCTCTCGACTCGGCACCGGCTTCGTTCTCCGTATCGTCGTTTTGCGTACGAAAACTGCGTCTGTGATTGTGCATGAGAGAAGAAAAAGAAGAAGAAGAGGAAGCAAAGGGGGAGAGAGAGGAAAGAAAGGTTGGGGATTGCCATGGCTAGAGTGTTAATTCTAGCTAGCTAATTGGTAAACAGGGAGAGAGGAGTGAGGTGGTACTTTATAGGACTATGAGGTTTAAAAAATCTAAGTTTGGTTGTTGCGATGATTTGGCGTTTATAGATGGATGGAGGTCGGAGTTTTGCCGCCACATATGAGGGATGGTTGTAGGTGCCGAGGTTTCCAAGGAAGAGAACAAAATGCATGGGCTACGTTTCGGAAATATCCTGATCGACGTAGTGGGATTGTATTGAATGCTACACTCTAACCAAGGGAGTAGTAGGTAAAGCTGGATGGATTCTCCTGGCTTGCAATTCAATCGTTTAACAACTTTTTGTACTAATTTTAGATGGCTCTCAGTTTGATTGAGTCTATATAATATATATATAAGAAGAGGCCTTACTGTGATATATTTTCTTATAAATGCACCTGGAATTTGTTATATATTAAGGGCAGGATTACATAGGTTGTTCAATAGTTGGATAAGTCTATTACTACTAGTAGAGTATAGATAGAGACATTTTCTTACATGCTAAGTGTGAGTTAAAATGGCCATCCTTCCTGATGGACAAAGGCATTAAGACACATAAGCTCATGTAAGGGTTCAACTAAGAACAATCACATAACGGAAACTAACCCAAATAGCTCTCCACTTAAGACACGTATAAGGGTTGAATTACTGAGATCAATCACTTAATGACACACACACACACACACACACACACACACACATACATATATATAGCGCTGTTTGGATGTGGTTTAGGTATACTTTTAAACCAGTTTAATGAACATTATACTGATGTACTGTCCAAATAATAGTTTCCTAAAATTAGTTTAGAGCAATCTACTTAAACCCCATTCCTCTTTCTAATTTTATTTTTCATCTAATAATTTTATGTTTACCAATCAAATATAATTATCATTTTGTCCTTGTAACGCCATCATTTTAATTAATTATTATTTCAATCATTCTTTTTCTTTTTCTTTCCTCTCCTCTCCTCGTATATTTACTATCAAATGTATTTTAGTCATCATTCCATAAAATATCTCCTACATTATTACTTTTTTATGTCACATTAAATACAGTTATGATATTACTAAACCGATTTATAATTAACACCATTTTTGAAACTAATTTAAGCTATCTTATTCAAATTTAAAAAGACAGGTATAACTAATCAGTTATATTACATCCAAACACCTGCGAGAGAGCCCAATCTATAGCCAATTCCTCCGTAGAGTGTAGGACAACTGAAGGCTAAGTCTGCTGTACGTGCCCACTTCTGATCAACCCCTAATAACGTGTGCTGACTTTTCATGAAAAGTTCTGCCGACAAGATCTAGCTCAAGTGGTTATGAAAGGTTGTTCAGAAGAGCTCACTAGAACATAAACAACTAATTAAGATTACGATGTCTGGATCCCAAGGAAATGGCTGCCAAACTTCCAGGTAGTGGTCCAACTATCAAATCTTTTATATATATATAGATCTCACTATATAAGTCCGAAATGTCTAAGGTCAGAAGAAACCTAGAAGGATCCATTCTTGACCCAAATAGGATAATGTTTTGCTGTATGAGAGGATATCTATATAGAATATTCTCTAATTTCTCCTATCTTTTAAGCAACCAAAGAATCTTTGCCCTCCAAGTTGGGGGCTGCGTAACCTTGCCGTCCATCTTCATACCCAAAAAGGAGGAGGGGGGAAAATAAGTGGCAAGGAATTGTGGAGAAAAGAAGAGCATTAGGTGGGGTGGGGGGGGGGCATATGCAATATTGCTAGTCTTGGGCTATAGTTATACCTAGTCAATAACAAGCTAAGTACTCGATTAAGTGATTCCTTCCTTTGCCTTGAAATATTTATTACTTGGAAGAATTCAAGCTAAGTACTTGTATTACTTCTTGGAATAACTAAATAATAGTCCAATAAAGATGATTAACATCATGATTTAAAGAGTGAAACTTTATCATATCTTTAGATAATACTTGGACAAGCATGTTATGCCAACAAATTAATCGGATAACATCCTCTTCCTCCTACCTTTTTGTAGGCGAATAAAAAGGGAAATTAATGGGGGACTTCCTTAATTAATTGAATTAGACTAATATATAGGCTTCTATTATGCCACCCAACAGTCAAACACATAGCGTGAGTCTTACCCGGATGTATATGCCGAAAGAGAAAAGAAATATCCCTTATTAAAATTATATATCCCTTGCCTTCAAACTACACCAACCTTTCCATTGCCAAAATATAAGAACCCCATCATCCCTCTCTCCCACTTCACCTCAGCCAACTCTTCCAAGAAATTAAACCTTAGCGTAAACTTACACTTAGTCCCTCCTCTCTCTTCACCATTTCATGTCTTGTTTGGGCTTCGGGAACCAACCCCTCCCCACTAAAAGAGTGTGGAAAAGTCTCAAGCTCAAACTCCACACCATACTCCGACGTCGAAAACGCCGCAGAACTCGTGCGTTGCACCGCCACCGAAGCTTCGCTCCCGTGTACGTCGACGAGCTCTACAACGAGCCCGAGCCTGCCCACGTCGAGCGGCAGGAGACGCCTTGCGAGGATAAAGGATGGAAAATATTAGAGAAGGGTGCAAGAAATATTGATAGGCTTCATCCGCAGTTTGAAGATGGTTCTTCTTCGTCCTCTTCTTGTTCATCTTTTGGGCCTTCTTTGAGTGCAGTGGTGGAGATGGGGGAGGTGGATTTGAGGGCAGAGATGTTTATAAGGAAGTTTAGGGAGGAGATGAGGCTCCAAAGGCAGAGGTCTTTTGGAGAGTACCAGGAGATGCTTGCTCGTGGAGTTTAATTATTGTACATATATTTGTAATTATAAGTGTTCTGGGTTCATGGGGTTTTCGAATTGTAATCCTTTTCTTGGTTTGATTTTTTTAAACTTTTTTTTTCTTCTTGTATATAGTCTGGGATGGGTGACTGCATGGATTGCTTCTCATTTTTCTTGGAATTTATTTTATTGTAATTAAAGAGCCTTAATATTTGAATATACTCATGTAATTAATATTGCAAGCGTCGCGAGAACTTTATTCCACCATTGTCTGTATTTTTGCCAGTAGAAATTGATGCCAAATTTTATTGTAATCAAGGCTCGTAGAATATAGGAGTTTGCAAAAGTAACATCCTAAATTGAAAATAGACGAAGAGTATTTTAATTATTTCCGTTAATTTTGGAGACATTAGGATTCTCAAAAGTTCCAACTTTACAACTTTGGGTGGATGACATAGAATCATTAACCTTTTGCTTTGGAGTAGACTAACGCTTCTTGTTGTTTTAATTTTTGGGTTTGGTACACTTAAGCTCCTTGAATTATTATTATTTTAATATAGATTCCCTCATTTATTTATTTTAGTATGTCGACTGCTGACTCTCTTACCTATATAAAATCTCAGAAATATCATTTTCATTAATTATTTGTTAGATTTTTGCATTTAGAAAATATTATGTGATAGTTTTTACTTGAAATTATCGAGTCCACAGCACCCGTTCCTCTGTAGCTTTCCTTTTTTGAAACAAAATACAGTAAGAAGAAGGCCAAGGAAATTATAGCATCTCTCCTTCTCAAGAGTCATTACGTGGTTAGCTCTGTTGGTCTCTCTGGCAGGATATGGCTTTTGAGTGATAATGCCTGCGTGGAGGCTTTAGAAACTAATCATAGCTTCTTCATTTTTGCCCTCATGAGCGACCTATCTCCGGAGTCTAATTGGGTCTTCAGAGCCAGGGTCTATGAAGACCTTTACCATGAAGACAACTAGGAGCAACCACTGTGTAGCCACTTCTCTTTGCTGCATTGGTGATTGCAATTGCATTGGGAACCCTTCAAAAAAAGAGTGGAAGAGTGGTGGACTAACAACCAGTGGTTTGCGTCTTAGGTAGCTTTGCTTCTAGAATAATTAGATTTTTGTATTGATAATTTGTATACAAAATAATTGATTTAGATGTGAACAAGTTAGAGATTAAAAAAAAAAAAAAAAACCCTCTTTTTCTTTTGCACGCTGCGCATCTTATGTTACTCAAATCTTTGCTTAGCTCTATTCTTGTCTTCTTCATGGTTGCTACTACGTTCCAAATTCCTTATTAACTAAGCTTAACCCCGTTATTAGGGACTCTAACCCAACTATCTCCTGGCCTCTCCTGCTTATGGCCAAATACTTCCCTCGCTCTTCCTCTTGGGAAGCCAAGCTCAAGCATCGTTCTACTTAGATTTGGACTTCTATTCTTAGCCTGAGGGATCTATTGCGAAAGAATGCAAAATGAATACTGCAGGGCTCCTCGATCTCTATTCCCACCAAGACCCCTAGCTGCCCCACTCTAATCTCTCCACTATCTCAGTCCTTGTGGTATCTCTACAATGATCTTCTTAATGGTGCTGACTGGTACCAGGAGCTCGTGCTTAAGGAGTTCCATCCAAATTAATCCTGAACATTTGTATTGGTAATCACAATTATCACCTTCTTAAAACGACGACCATTTCAAGTGAGTTCTCAACTAAATCTGCCTATTACACTGTCTCTAATTAAAGTTGATTGAGCTCATCCTCTTCATCTTACCCCAAAAGTTTATGGAAAACTCATCTGGGGATGCATGATCACCACGCCAACAGGAAAGATTTCTCTAACATTATCTAGTTAAGCTCCTCTGGTTAAATCAGTGCTTCATCACAAAGTTGGTCAATTTTAGACCCTCTAAAGATTATTGTATCATTATATTTAGAGAAAAGAAAGACTTGAGAAATTTAAAGTAAAGTAGTCATTTGATATTTTCTGTTAACACGGGCATATGAAGGAGAGATATTAGATAGATGAGATGATCCAAAATGTCATAAAAATAAATAAAAAGTCCATGGAAAATTGTGCTGTAAAACTGTACTATAATTTATGTCAAAATTGGTCAATAGATTTCCAACTTTTGGATTAAGGATAATATGTAAGACTGCCACGTAGATTTTTGTAGTATGCCCCTTAATGGGCTCTGTAACCCTTTTAATTAGTAGACTAATATTGCCCGTATGAGATGGGCTGGGCCTTTTCAGGCCCATTAAGCCTGTGGGCTAAAATACGACCTAACAAAAGAAGAGAATATTACATTTTATACCCTCTATTTTAATGATTTTTTGTTCACACCCTACCATTTTATACACTGTATTCTCAAAAAATCACTCCTCATAAACCAAGATTGATCTGAAAAATATTAAAAGAAGAATATTCCCTTGCAAATAAACTTGAATATTCCCACCGTTCTAACAACCATACAGAGAATTTTTTTTTAAGCAAATATATAATGACATTATATTTGTAGAATGTTTATAAAATATTCGATATGCATGCAGAATCGAAATTTAACCTTTTGTTTTGTCCTAAAAAGTAGACATACTTAAAAGTGTCATTGTTGGAAGGATATATATATATATATATATGCTAGCTTTTGATACAATTTAGAATTACATCGCGTCTTAGTTTCAAATTAATTTGGAGAAGAGAAGTTAGTTAGATATCCTTCTCCAAGATAGTGGCGTATTATCTCTCCATCTTCTTCGTTTGGTAGCAGCCCACGTGATGTGCATGCATGCTTATCCACTGAAGGTTATACACTTAGAACTCCTTCCTGACATTTATTGGTAGTCCAACTCTATCTGCCAGCAATGATCTCACTCAGCATTAGCAGAACCCAGAAACACATCCAAACTTGTGTACTTCTTCATGCCAACTAATGAAAGAGAGAGAGAGAGAGAGAGAGATGGATCATAATTTAATTTGCTAACCTACCTGATTTGAGTTAAACTCTTAAAACATTAGCCACTAATCTGACTGGCAGATTAAGTAGGAGACTGTGATGATAATGCTTTTCCTCTCCTTTTTTTTTCAAATTTAGATGGATTAGGAATCCATCTAAATTAAGTTATTCTTTCAATATTTGTTCACCAAATTAATAAGTTAAACTTTATATCATCTTCCTGGATGGTTCCTGCATCATTAGCCTAACCCAATGACATGATGTGGCCTACACTATTATTCATTTGATTAGTTTTCCTTTAAATGATCTGGAATGTGCTCATCTGATTGTTGCATAGGTCAATCAGTGGAAATATGGAATTCTAGTCAATATCTTTACTTTCTCTCACTAGTCCTAAACATGGAGTTCTATTAATCATATATTCATATCACTACTTTCTCTTACTACTCTTACCGAACGTATCATGGTAGCCAAACCAAACTTCTCTTCCTCCTACAGTAAGCAAACAATAGTTTTTTTTTTCAATTGTTTTCTTCCACCTATGAGTATGACAGCTTAAATCCCTTTTCTTAATTATATTTGCAAAAACCACTTTTTATGCTTAAAAAAATACTTTTAATAATACTTATTTTGAGTTGGATCATGTATCCTACCAAAAGGTTTATTGCTTTCTTGCTATTAGATGAATCTTGAGATTAGCAAAAGTTATTTACATTTCAAACATTTTCAGGTCCTTCATTTAAAGGGTGGATCGGAGTTGAGATAATTAAATTTATGTTTCATTACAAAAAAATAAATTAAAGAAGTGATTTCCTTATCAAAAATAGCCTAATTTTTTGACATTTTTTTCGTGAAATAAGAGAGTCACTCCAACTTTTTCTAGCAACTAAGCACATCCTTAGTAATTAGTGCAGTGATTAAAGTCTTACTTTTTTAATATAAAGCAAAATGTTATGGGTTTAACCCATTTGGAGAATGAATTGTGTGGAGTTCGTCTATTTGGTTCGCTTCTATGGACAAATTGATCTAATTGCTTAAGTCTAATTACGGAGGGTTGGCTTGTTTAATAATAAAAACGAAGACACAAAGAGGCAAAGTTGTTCCATAAATATTTATTTCTTTTCAGTTACAAATATATCAAGTTTTCGGAGAAAATATAAATGGTGAAACAAGAGAAATGCCAAAAAAAAGGGCCATCCTTGAATTAAATTCTCTCTAAATTTGGAGACCATTGGAATCCGTTAACGTAACGTCTTAAGGACTTCAATTTCTTGCGCTTTATAACGTAAACCAAGAGACACCGACTTTTATTACGTGGCTCGGCCGGAGGTATATCGACTCCAAAACTGAGGAAAGTAGTAGTAGTGGAGAGGAGAGGAATCCGGAGACGAGCTTGGAAACCGGTTTAGGATCTTGCAACGCGGCAATCTGCATCGCCGTTGGTTTCCTTGTTCGACGTGTGGAGGGACGTCCCTGGGCATTTCTGGCATCTTCTCTGTCACTTCTTGTCGTGTTTACACGCTGATTCATTCAAAAGGTATGATTTTGTGACTTGGGCTTGTCATAATCGAGGGTTTTGTGGTTTAAAAGTGGTGCCTTACCTATTTGAGAGGATTAGGTAATAGATTTGGGTGCCTAGTAGGAGTCTTGAGCGGAGAGGTTGAAGAGGGTGACTGGGTTTTAGAGTGAAGGTATCGCTGTCGCGTTTTTTTCAATGTAATGGAAATTTTGTGACCATATTCGTGTTTCTTTAGTTATTTCATTAGTGGGTTTCTCCTATTTGGACTATTGATATAGAATTTGGCGGAACATATTGAAGTGGTTGTTCGTAGATTGGTTTGGGTAGCTTGTTGAATTGGCTTCTCTGTTTTTCCTAGATGTTAATCTTTATGTTTGTTAAATACAACTTATTGTAACCTTTTCATTAGAATTTCTCAGAGTATTGGATAAGAACAAATCAGTTGATCGCTTATTTTTCCCTTTCTCTCCATTCTTATTGTTGTGTGCATAGAATGTCAGTAATAAATCCATCATTTTAGAACTTATGGGATGTTTCCGCTGCACAGAGATATAGTTGGACTCTCTAAAGAAGAACTGCAGCATCTAGAATCAACATTCCTTTTTTATTTTCATCAGAAACTAGATTGAGCAGTCTGAGTTGAACTTCAGGAAGAAGGAACAAGTAGATTTAAGCAAAATTATACAATGGTGACAAGGACAATTGATCTTCGATCGGATACAGTCACAAAGCCCACTGAGGCAATGCGAACTGCCATGGCGACCGCAGAAGTGGATGATGATGTCTTGGGCTCGGATCCCACTGCCCAAGTATTCTTAACTGAGATGGCAAAGCTTATGGGCAAGGATGCGGCACTCTTTGTGCCCTCAGGCACCATGGGCAACCTCATATCAGTGCTTGTTCATTGTGAGGTCAGAGGCAGTGAAGTCATCCTTGGGGACAATTCCCATATACATATTTATGAAAATGGAGGCATCTCAACAATTGGTGGTGTGCACCCGAAAACCGTGAAGAACAATCCTGATGGCACCATGGATATAGATCAGATTGTTGCAGCTATTAGGCATCCTGAGGGAGAACTCTATTATCCAACAACTAGATTAATTTGCTTGGAGAATACACATGCTAAGTGAGTATCTCTTTCTATTTTTCATTCTTGTTGTTGAATTAATTAGTTATCAGTTTGTGGTAATCTTTAGAATTTGTCATACTATGTATGTTGTGCTCTATGTGCAAGTATGTATCTTTAAATTCTCTCTGAACTATGCTTATTGCTAAGTGGATTTTCTTCCGTTCCATATTGTAGGAAATTTAATTCATTACCCAGTAATTTTGAATTTTTGCTGCATTTCACAAGTTTTCTCTTACAGTTTATGCTTAGGAACCTTTCTTTCATTCTTCTTCTTTTCCAGTATTTGTAAGCTAACATGTACTACAAATGTAACGAGAAACCTGGGTCTGCAGTTATAGTGAATCATTCTAATTGAAACCCTGAAAATAGTAACATACCACTGCATGTCTTTTACCTGTCACCTCAAAAATCATATTATGATGGTTAACTATGTTTGACATGTTTCCTTTGTGGTGAGAGTTGTGGATATGTTGTAATTTGATTGTAAATGAAAATGGTATGAAGATGGTACAGGCTATGACCAAATAGATTTAAGAACTTCACATTTTATGCAAATGACTTATTAGTACATGTAGATAGGCTATAATGCTCACAAGAAATATTAGTGCTTTCAGATGTGACACTTGTGAACTGCATATTTACTGTTCAAGAGGTGCATTAGCTTCTTTCGGTCCAAATTTTAGATTATTTCTGCTTATCCGGCACGCCGATTTGGTGATGGATTATATATCAGAAAAAACCTTTTGTTTTTTCGCTCTATCAGCAACCGTAGCTATACAGATTTTGTTCTTGAACTATTTGAATCTACCTCTCGATTATCATCTTTTTCAATTTTTTTATGGCTTTCATTGTCATTTCTGTAGTTGTGGTGGAAGATGCATATCTGCAGAATATACAGACAAGGTTGGCGAGGTAGCTAAACAGCATGGTTTGAAACTTCATATAGATGGAGCACGAATCTTCAATGCTGCAGTAGTAAGTACTTGGGCCCTTTGATGTTTCACTTTCCTTTTCAATTTACTACCCTTTCATTAATTTAAAATATCATGGTTATATTTGTGTGGATGCTATTCATTTTTAAGAAAGGGTGTCCTAATGTATGAAGCTCCTGGAATGTTACGGTGCATCGTCTTTTTTCCTCCTTTCTTCCTTGCTTCCCTCTGACAATTTTATCTGAAGGAATTATCTGATAGTGCCTGAAAGTGCTTAAAGAAACATTTGAGTATCAGATGTATTGTTTGAAGGGTTTCTTTGTAGCAAGTAGTATTTATTTGTCCTCGAGTTTGTTTATCTTTAAAGAGCACTGTGGAATATTATTTAGTGATAAACAAGTCAATCGTCGATACTGATGAAGTTATACAAGTTTCACACATATAGCCATCTTGAGTCATTCACAATGCTGTTCTGCTGCATCAAAATGGCACTGCAGTATTGCCATGTCCAAAAGAAATTATCTATGGCATAGTTTTCTGAAGTACATAATAATTGCTTCCATATGAATTGCAATATCTAACTATTTGAAATTAATATACCAGGCACTGGGAGTTCCTGTTCATAGGCTTGTACAAGCTGCTGACTCAGTTTCGGTATGATTTTACTTGTTTGGTTATTTCTGTTCGTCATACCTTTCTCTGTTTGTCTCGATGCATGTAATGAGTATCTCTTATTGAAAGTTTTGAACGTGGGAATGTATTCAACAGTTCATTAGTTGCTCTTTACCACTTTTACTAGAAGATGTTCTACTTCCTTTTTCTTATGCAAAGGAATTTCAGGTATGCTTATCAAAAGGGTTAGGTGCTCCCATTGGATCTGTTATTGTAGGCTCAAAAATCTTTATAACCAAGGTAATGTTTATGCTGGTACAGCTATAAATCACCAATGCAGTCCTTATTGATCCATATTTAAAAATATACTCTCAGGCTAAAAGGCTTAGGAAGACGTTAGGTGGCGGGATGAGGCAGATTGGAGTACTTTGTGCAGCAGCCTGTGTTGCTCTGCGAGATAATGTGAGCAAGCTTGAGGATGATCATAGAAAGGCTAAATTTTTTGCAGGTCATATCTATTTTTGGTTGTACAATTTGCAGCTAGTTTCATTACTATTCGGAAGAACGTCCTCGCAAGTTATCAGTCATTCTGAATTTCCTTTGTCTTGTTGTCAGAGGGGCTCAACCAAATCAAACATCTCAGTGTTGATTCATCTTCAGTGGAGACAAATATGGTTAGTAGTCCTTGCCCGCTATTTAATTTCTCTTTTCTCCCTTTTAATTTCTGATTTGTGCAAGATCCGTCTTAACTTTCTCTCTGTTCCATTTTCTCTGAACTTTGTCTTTGTTACGAACAGGTATTCTTTACTGTCATGGAGAGTTCACACCTATCACCAGAAAGGCTCTGCCAAGCTCTGGAGAATTATGGCATACTTGCACTGACAGCAGGTTCAAGAAGGTACGACTCCATGCTCTTCTCTTCAAGACTAAATTTCCTTCGTTTGTTTCATATTGAGAAATAGGAGTTCATAATACTCATTTTGTTTCTACAGCATCAGAATTTGGATTTACAGATTTTCTTTCTTCTGTTTCTGGCTAGTTTTTTTTTGTTCACTGCAGGCAGATCTATTAACATCTGAAACTTTATTTAGTTCTGTTCAAATTGCAATTAACATTTCCGTTTTACCTGACTATGCATTGGTTTCTGAGGTCAAATCAATTTGATTATGTACTATACTTGTTCTTCATTGCACCAAGCTTCATTCAGTAATTACTCTGACATAGTATTCATCTTTCAGTGTATGCATACACACCAACCTTTTTTACAATTGAATATTAGTTGGAAATCAGCAGTTTAATATATATATATACACTTCAGCAGCACATGTAACTCGAAATACTAATCATGTTTATTTTCCAGTGTCAGGCTTGTTCTCCATTACCAAATATCCGACAGCGATGTCCAATATGCATTGACATGTATCAAGGTAGTTTTCTTTTTTAACTTAAGACGATCAGTTTCTCATATCGGCTTGTTCATTTCTTACAATTAATTCGCTAACATTTTACTTTTCCTTTCTTTTTCAGCAAGCCGTCGAACAAATACTGACTAATGGTGCCACCAAATGATGCAAACCAGCAATTGCTGTTCTTTTCTCTGAAATTTAGCTGATGAATTCGATAAAGAACTGCTTTTGTCCCAGTAATGGGTGTTGCTGTAGGTGATGCATGCTGAAGAGCAATGCTTAAACTTCACATGCTTGACATATTTTCTTTATTGACAAAAAAAAGCTCATATCATCATTTGCATTATTTAGATTGCATTTCCTGGATGACATTATAGAAGAGGTTAAAGATGACAAATATTGGTTCCATAGATGAATCAGTGACTGTCTCTATTGGAATTTTCTTTGGTGAGCAAAAGAACAAGAAGGTCGCATCTAGTTACTAAAGTGGAGGAAGCTTTATGCAAGTGTATTATTAATTATGTAGGTAAGAGATAGCTCGGAAAAGAGAGAATGTTTAGTTCATTAGTAAGTCGAAGGTTTAAGATTAAAAAAAAAAAAGGTCTACTACTTGCATGTTTAAGCTATTGAGTAAAATTGATTTCGTTCCCATACTTGCTTCGAATTATTTTGGGAAATTTGCATTTGACACCCTAGTTTTTTTTTCAGATATTTTTAATATTCATAAATTGCTCCTATGTATTCATAAATTCGCAGTTGGTTAAATTAATCCATATAAAATAAAAGCACATTCCTCGAATGTATTCTTAACCTACTTCCCAACTGCTTCCACTCTCCCTCCCAATCTATCCAGATTGTTATGAATCATCGCCCACCACTCCTTTTCCATCATCCAATATTATAATAATCGCATAATTAGAATTAAAAAAGAAAAAGAAAAGAAAAAAGAACAATCAGTAACCAGAAGTCTTGCTTTCTCTGCAACTAGAAAACTTGGAGGTTTGCAACATGAGAGTATAGATTTGTTTGGTATTTCATTATTACTGAAGTTGAGAGTGTGTGGAATGTTTGGTGTTTTGTTGCTTTGTCTCTTCCTTCACCACTTGGTTTATTCTTGGCATCTTCTCTTAATTTTCTCTTTTAGGTCAAATGATATTCCTGACGAGCTTCTTGCCGTTCTCCAGACCTGAACAATGGCACATGCATGAGCAATTCCATGGTACTCTTCCACAGTTTGTACACTGTAATCATATATATATATATATATATATATATATATATATATACTAGCAATACCCATGTCCAGGATTCTGGAGCTCATTTCTATTGTTTTGTCTTTTAAGAAAAAGCTCGTGAATGCAACGTGAAGTAGGGGGACAGTAGATCTTTTGATACAAGTTGTTTCGCACTTGGTTAAAACAATAAACTAACACTGTAAAGAAAAATAAGAAAGATACCAAGTCTCAGAGAACACAATAACACCGAGTTGGGGTGAGAAATTAAATTTCCTCGTTTGTGTGCACTAACTTCATTAGGATAATCTTCACATGCAACTATTTAGTCTGTGTAGAAAAGCTTTGAGGCGTGAGAAGGGTACCAAACGTTTGCTTTCCTTGGGGGTAAAGGTGTTCAACGAGGACATTGTGGCTGCTTTGCTAGTGGTTGTCTGCTACCTGCCAGTCTTTATAAATTGGCAGGGTTGACAATATGCTCCTCCTCTTTACTGAGGAACAATTTTTTTGAAAAAAGGTTGTCCTGCAGCACTTCAACACCCTCGTGCATTGCCTGTACTTCCTTGACACTTTTATCCTGCGACTCGATTTTTTTTCTTTTCTTGATGACTTTGAATTCTGTAATAGATGCTACTTCTTTTTGAAGTAGCAGTACTGCCTCGATATCGAGATAAAAAAGATCTAGTAAAAAACTGGCTCCAATACTATATTTAGGTAACTAGTTAATCTATTAATAGGTACAATATTAAGCTGTTAGCAAACATACTGTCATAATAGATATGATCTAAATATCATTAATAATAATAGATATAGTTTAAATTACTAATCAATTATTCAACGATTTAAACTTTTAGGCCAATTGGTTATCTAACCTATATCAAGAATTAGAGGAGGAATCCAAAAAGCCAAGAGAGACACTCCTAAAAGATATACATATTATTACAATATATATATATATATATAATTATTAGGTTTAAAACCATTAATTGTCCTTGGCCTTTGTTTCTCTAGCTTTCTTTCACGTGTGTTTTTTATATCTCTTTCCAAGCCAATAAATTTCAAGTCCCAACAATCCAAAATATATAATGGGAAGGAGGTCTCGAACTATTACGAAGATAAAAAGATAAAACATAGCCAATAGATCTTTCATATTATACTCATTGCAGGTAACTATTATTGGTGAGCATTATATATGTTTAACTAGAGGTTATTTTAAGCGTTATCTCTAGTGTAAACTAAACGAGAACAAGTTTAAAGAAATGTTATTTGATATGTACCTTTGTAGTCGTTGGATAAGGAGAACCACGAATCTTACACATTGTAGTACTTAAATTTAAGATATGTTAAACTATCAAGTTTCTAATGTTTGGCATTCTTTTTGCTTGATGTTTTTTTAATGTAGTGTTATGATTTTAAGATAACATATTTTATATTTCTAATTGTGTAATTAATATTTGATAATACATTTTTTTTCAGATCTAATATATTTTATTTATTAGAATTTAATAATTATTTCATATGATACAAATTAAAAAACATATAACACATTTTGGCACCCTCCAAATGATAATCCTCGCTCCGCCGCTGCCAAGAATATATATTATAACTTTAAGAACTTTGAATGCCTTTATTTATGTTGATCTTATATTTGAGACTTGTAGTTGTGCACGAACTAGAACTTGGGCGAGGTGGAAGATCTTTTTGCCATGTAATCTCTATTTTTCATCTCCTAAGTGGAAAGTGGATGACTAGCACATCATTAAAGTGCAAAAAGTTATCAAAAATCAAGTTGAGTACCAACTAGCTAAGGACAAAGTTTTGGAGTGTTTTCAGTGATTGTAAATTGTATCTTGTTCAGCAAGGAGGCCAAATTGCATTATTGTAGTTCACTGTAGGACTGGTCTAGCAAGATTCCCTTCAATTCTAGGGTACGCTGTCAAGAAGAATTAATTGTAACATTATTGGCGTTAACTATTGGCCCAAGAAACAAGTATTAAGATTTACTTTTACTTCCGAAGATCATCAAAACCATATATTAGTGACAATTAACATGCTAAGGGTTCTTATATATATATATATATTCTATTAAGTATCACATGTGAGGAGGGAACAATTTTAAAAATAATACTAATAGAAAGGATAAATGTATCAAGATCTTTTAAATTATTATTTATTTCTATATATGCTCATCATTTAACTTTTTGTGGCACATAGACTCTTATAACTATAATAAAATCTCTGAGATATCTCTTCCATTAAATTTTATTTTTTATCAACAGAATATCATGTTGAGTGTCATATAATTAATTAATTTTATGTCCTCTACCAGGGAATTATTTTACTCTTATTTTAAAGGAAAGAAAGAGAAAGATAAGAGTAATATAATTTTTTGAGTCTTTTGTCAACCACATGGATGAGAGATTTTTCATAATTTAAAAGGTTAATATGTACTAAAAGGATAAAAAGGTTCTATTGTTCACATTATCTTAGTGTAATTATCTCTAATAAAAACAAAGAAATGATGTGGACTCTTTGTCTCATAATTAATAGTTGTTGTCTTTTGTATTAGACCGGGGATTTCAATGTGTGTATATCACTGCCTCCTCTATTGGGATTAGAGTTCTCCTTTGTCTCTCTAACGTATAACGCGCCAATGAAATTTCTTCTAAGATCTCCAGATAGAATGTTTATATATATATTAGATACCAAGTTGACCTTATTACTTTTCTCTATATTATTCTGATGAAAGTAATCGTTAGCACATCGGACAAGAAAAAAGATCACTTGATCCATTATAAGTTTAACCGAGTCTTAACTTGCAAAGAATAATGGATACGATTTCTTGCTTAAATGATAAAGATCTAATAAGACTTAAACTTAGTTTAAGTATAAGTCACGCATACATTTACAACACATCAAATGATTTAGATTAGGAAGAAGAGAGTCTAATACCAACTAAATAAGTCTTCTAACATATATATATCTACAATTTTCTCTTATTTTTATATATAAAAAAATAAATGTCTAATGCCGTCCGATGGTTATGAATGCTGTCACTATAAGCATATATCTGGATTTGTACAATAAATCCACAAGGACAAATATTTGAACATCCACTGGTGCAAAGAGTACCTTGTCCTAATGTGCAAGTGGAGCTTGTGAATGGTTAGCCAAATGTATTGTTGGGCAAATCAAGTAGATAACTCCGATGACCGTACTCTCTCAATAAAGAGGAAAATTTTTATCAAAAACACCGTACTTTCGGGTTTAGTATCATTCACGTACAATCTGCTATTGTATGAGCTCTGCATTTTACTTAAAATGCCCTTTACAACATTCCACTCTTTGTTTTCTTAATAGTCAATTATAATTTAAATAACTTAAAATAATTATACATAGAAAGTAACCTTGATATTCTTAAAAAAATTGAGATTAAAATAAAATTTAAACAGAGAACTAAATTTTAAAGCTAAATAAAAAGTATTTTAGATATTTTAATTTTTCATATGTAACGAAATATTTTCTCTGTCATTAGTTGTTTGTTATGAAAAAAAAAAGATTTAACTCAAAGTATTTTGGAGATATAAAATATAGTAAAATATAAAATATAAATAATAATAAAAAGAATATATGGAGTAATTTAATTAATTTCTATAAAAATAAACATATGTGCATGCACATATATAATGTATGTAAGTTACAATTTGCTCATGTGCTTAAGATCGAAATCGAATTAAGCTTAAACTTATATTTTATATAATTTTGATCCAAATGGATGGGAAACATTATTTTTAGAAATACCAAAAACCTTCTCCATCATCAAACTTGCTACACCATGTATATTCTTCCTACAAGAGGCCAATCCTCAGACCTTATTTATAGCATCTCTCTCTGTCCCATGCATCACCCCCTTAAATGCATGATCATAAAATAATAATATGCTGTATATCTTAAAACATATACAAGCAAAAGATTCATAATTGCTCAAGTTATGGAATAATTAATGTCAGACAAGTATTATATAATTTAATAGCTTTCATTAACTGTCGTTTTGTATTTCAAATCAAATATTAGGGATAGTCATAAAGAGCAGTTAGTAATTTACCCTTATGCTATTATATAGTTTCACCATGCGTGACACGCTATGTTCAGTTTATAAGCTATTTCTTGTCGATGTCGTATGCATGTGAAAACAGATGCATGCTGTATCTACTGTGATAATACTCGTAGGATCAGCAAAAGAACAAGGCTAGATAGATCTCATATATCAGCAAACCTAGGAAGATATAGTAGACAAGAGCAAGCATAAATAATGCAAAAGATTAAAGTAGGCGAATTGAGGTACTCATGTCAATTCACAAAGGCTTAGAGCTGCTGCATTCATAATTGGTTGCATCTGAGAGAGTCCAGGTTAATCTAACTCTACCGCACCAATCTATTAGACCTATCCCATTAAGTTCCCTTGTGTCACATCACCTTTCCACTCCACTGTCTGCTTTCCTCCATTTACACAAAAGCCCTAACACTGTCCCCCGTCTCCTCTTCTCTCTCTCCCCCTTCACTTGACACTCAAATGACCAGAAATACTGGAGGGCATCCTCCTTTTTAGGCCAAACAGTACATCTACAAAGCTTCTGAACTCCTCTGAAAAATAGAATCATGGAATCCTTTGCTCCCTCTTGATCGTTCGCACTCAAATCTCCATCCTCTCTTCCGACTGCAGTCAACAAACCCACATGAAGAACCTCCCCAAGAAGCCCCAACAGTGAGTATCTCGCACTCTCTATTTCTCTCTCTTCTCTCTCTCTCTCTCTCTCTTAGGACCACCATAGCTTCTCAAGACTTCTACTAATCCTTCCACAAATCTGACAAAGGGATCAGCAGCAGCAGCAGCCACTGAGCACTTAACACCAGATGCATGTCTAATACCGACTATTTGTTAACCGAGTTATTGGATCTAGTCCTCGAATACTCTCCTTTGCTGAAACAAGAAAGAAAAGCAAAAAAAATAAAAATAAACACCGACTTCCAAAGTAGATCTTATCCCTCATGATCACTGCAATCATATATTTTTTTTTGGTCTTTCTTTCTTTTTTTTTTTTTATAGCTTGTGATGGAATTGGTACCGACACCAGACAGCCCCCACTCCGACACCAGCGGCGGCGGCTCACCGCCAGCGGTGGGAGGTTCATCCGCCATCGCATCGTCGTCAACGTCGTCGTCGTTGCCGTCGCCGAGCCGGTACGAGTCGCAGAAGCGGAGGGACTGGAATACGTTTGGGCAGTACCTGCAGAACCACCGGCCGCCGCTGAGCCTGTCCCGCTGCAGCGGCGCCCACGTGCTGGAGTTCCTCCGGTACCTCGACCAGTTCGGGAAGACGAAGGTCCACATCCCAGCCTGCCCCTTCTTCGGGCAGCCGTCCCCGCCCGCCCCCTGCCCGTGCCCGCTCCGCCAGGCCTGGGGCAGCCTCGACGCCCTCATCGGCCGCCTCCGGGCCGCTTACGAGGAGCACGGCGGCAAGCCCGAGTGCAACCCCTTCGGCGCCCGCGCCGTCCGCCTCTACCTCCGCGAGGTCCGCGAGCACCAGGCCAAGGCCCGCGGCATCAGCTACGACAAGAAGAAGCGCAAGAAGCACGACGCCGCCGCCGACAACCACCAGCCGCCGCCACCATCAAACGCGGCTTGCTAAGGGTACTCCAAGACCACCAGATATGCGTTAACTCTTCTCTCCTCATTCGATGATGGTAATTAGCCCAAGTTGAGCATATTTTATATTTCTACTGTTGCTGTTGCTGTGATGATTGAAACCTCCGAGGAAATTAAGACGCTTTCCTCCCTCCCTCTCTTTTATAAATAAATGTTAGTCTTAGTAATAGCATGTAGCTGTTTGGGAGTTTGTCTCTATTATTAGTAAGGGGAGGAATATTATGATGTTCATTGCCATATATTTATATATTTATTTTCTCTTTTATTTCTTTTTATGGTATTAAAGTAATGGTGGGCTGTAGGTGTGACAGTGTGGGATCATTGTGTCAGCTTACAAAGGATTATTTTGCTTCTGTTCCTGAACTCCTAAGTGATGCCGAATAGTTCCATAGTCCTTCATCACCAGCTATCTTTTAGCTTTGTGAATTGCTTCTTTTGGAAACAAGAAAGGACTAGCTGGATCCACTAGTTAACTTTTTAGTCATTTTATTCGGATCAATGAAGGCTAAAGTTTGCTCTAACATTAGTTTTGGTTGATGGGGTGTTTCCATTAGTGATCGAGAGAGATCATTACTGATGCATAGTATAGTTTTGAGTAATGTTGGACATCGCAATATAGCAGACTGCAAGTAGAAGAAACTCATTCTCAGGTTGGACTAATAAGTGTTTCATACCTAATGTCGAAACAGAATTCCGGGAACTTAATTGAGTATCAAGACTCTAAATCAAATTAAACAGTAGGTTAGTTTACATACATAACACTCATATATATGTATACAAATATACATATATACATGCATACATACATATGCGTTAACGTTTGTGATTTGGTTTGTGTATATGCGCATGGATTATATCATCATTAATTTCCCTCTTAGCAATATCACCGAAGTACCTAGGAATAAATGCAAACCTTTGGCTCATAAATTACTCTAAGAAAATCTTGATTTACTTCTGAATAGTAGCCCATTTCTTGGGGAAAGCATATTATCACATGTAATGTGACTCTTAACTCCTCATGGAACTTCTTACAAGGAAAGGAGATGGATTTACGATAGTTATTTACCAATAATTGCGCTCAAGAGCTAGCTACAACTTCCACACCTCATTATGTTGACATTAAACCTCTTCCAATTGTGATATCTATATGTTTTCATTTGAAGGTAATGAATAATTATTAATTCCAGTGAAGTTTCTGTATTATTGTTGCCTGATGCAATCCAATTTCTTGTCTACGAATGTGATATCAGTTGTATCGTCCTTCATTCTGTTAATAGTCTGGAATAGAATACTTTGCCTAGCAAATTTAATAAATTGATTTGCTTCTGCTTTAAAATTTAGGCTCAGATTCAAATAATTTGCTTGACAACTTAAATCAGGTAGTATTTAGGCTTAATAGAAGGAATAGATTTTATAATTAATTAGTGTCTTCTCGTAGGTTGTTACCTTTTTTTCCTTTTCTTGTTTAAAAATTGATAACCAATTAGCTATCATGAAACTCTCTTCACAAAACTTGTTAATTTATCACAAGCCATAAACATGCACAAGTCAGCTTAGCAAGATTCATTGGACCCACTTGGATTTCTATATTCGTTTAGGAAAGAGACATGATCCTCAACTTAGGGTTTTAATTCTGTAAACTTGATAAACTTTCAACCAATATGAGCTGAATTCCTCCTAAGTTTTCTCCTTGTTAAGGGGATCAAATTATGATCTTCATCATTCATCCTAATGAGCTTGCTCAGGTTTATGGTGATCAGGGAGTGCATACAAGTATAATCAGATTCAACAAAATATAAAGTCTGCGATGTAAGCCTTAAGATTCGCCAACTAGAGGTAAAGAGATGCTTCCTTTTAGATCAACAGCTTACAGAGGTCATCCTTAGAAACTTTCTAAAGCTGAAAATCAAGGATTTTGAATATAAGTAGTGTAAAATAAACTACTTGTGAAGTTAAAGGTTTGATTATCAATCAAGAAAATGCATACTCTAATTAAGATTATCAATTTACAACAGCTGGTTCATGTTAGCTATACCCAATTGCAAGGTATATCTTGTTAGTCTTGGACAAGAGTTTTTTTTTTTTTTTTAATAGTACTTCATCTTTGATTCTCGTAAAAAGAGGATGAAAGAGAATTTTTTTTTCGCATATGAATCAAGATTAGTACTACATGCACGATAAGAACCTGCTACTGTTTTGCAGCTCATTAAGAAGTATTTCATTCAGTGCAGCATCATATTTTACTTTGTTCTTGATGCAAGGCAGAACAAAGAGTCATACGCGACAGCTATAATTTCTTTTGGATACTGGTTTGATATCTGCTCACTGGAAGCATCATGACCAACTGATTTCATTATTTTATAATTTAGATCACTTCATTCATCATGGTAGATTCAAAACTGCAAGCATTTAATTTTCAATGGTTTTTTATCCTAGTGGCTATGATGTGCAGTATGCTCTGGTAGTTTCTCTTTTCAAGTAGCACATATCTTCACAAGATTACGAACTTAGGAGTAATTCAGCTGAGGGAAAAAAGAGAGTATATCTTTTGTTTTGTTTTTAAGTTTCATACTACCTTGGTCAAATCTCCAGTACTGCCAACTTTACCCTGTGTCATTAACAAGTTTGAACAAGTATGGTAGGGTAACACCTTACTGGACCTGTTTGGTGTTTCCTATACTTGCTTCTTGTCTATGTTACTTCCTGGAAACATTGGGGGCTGGTAACAGTACAGGCAAGTAGGTTTCCAACGGTATCAAGGGGTCCAGTGAAGTCCCTCAAATATTTAACTTTTTGTCTTGATTTCCTGCAAATACTTGGAAACTAATGCCAAATTCTCCTCCAAGTATGGGATGTCTATTGTCTAGTCATCTTAATTTCACATCGGTGCTCTGAATAAAAATATATATGGCTATAACTCCATGGAAAATATAACTAGTGGCAAGCCTGTAACTACTATATGGCAGCTGATTGAATTCTCTATCTTCCTGTATATCGATTACACTGTCATCTATCTCGGATCTTTACTCCTCGTAAAACAAGGTAGGGCTATAATAATGCCGAAAATACAATCAGGTGGGACCCTGTCTGAACCCAGAAGAATAAAAAATTAATAAAATAAAATAAAAGAAGTTGGTATCCGAGTGGGCACCCACCTTCAACGTGGCTCCCAATCCTCGTGTCAGCGTGACTGTCGCAGCTGGGCCCACCTCCCTCCACTTGGAGAGACCGGAGAGGTCCGGCACATCGTACGGACGACCGGGGGGGTATAAAGTCGGTCACGGGTCCCACAGTAGTTCACGTGGACCTCATAATTGTGCCTCACGTGGCTAGCTCCTCTTATGACGTCTATATACATAAATGCCTTCCGTCAGATTAAATATTAATTTTTTTTTTATCAAAAATAAGTTAGGGATAATTACAACTTCCTATTTTCTTTTTCCTCGTGCGATAAGATAAAAAGATTAAAATATCTCTCTTTTATCTTTTTCTTTTTTTAAAAAATATAAAATAAATATGTCCTATAGATATCTATGTAACTTATACATGATAATTTATAAATAAAAAATATAATTAAAGAGCTGCTTGAGATATTTTTAATAATTTAAGGAGTCTGTGTTATAATTTTGGTCAGAGAGGTATATAGAAAAATTGTGATAGTTAAAAAGTTCTAAATATAATTAATCTAATAAGTAATTTAAATAAATGTTTTAGATTAAAGTACATAATAAATAGAAAACTGTATTCTATAGTCAAATTAGGGACATCTTAGGTTTTTTATTTTTTATATTTAAAAGTAATAAGATATTCTATATTTCGTTAATCATTTTTAAGTTAATAAAACTAAAATGTACAGTAGAATGATGAATAATTACCAGAGTGTGAATGATAATAAAAAGTTAAAAAAAATATAATATGAAAAGTAGGGTATTTTAGTATTTCCTTAATTTTGTTCCTCAATCAGCAAACAAATGAATTTAAAAAGGATCGCAAAACTAAAATAATCGCAAAAGAAATCACCACAAGAAAGGATGTATATTGACAACCAATTGGATACGCTCTCTTCTTGCAGTATGTACTTAATTTTTATTCAAATAAAGTAAGACGTGTTACTTGAAATGGTATCAAATGCCCTAAATAAAGGATCACTATCTACTAACATGACCAAGCTCAATCAGTACTCTCATAAATCCAAACACATCCACATGTCCTCCTCTCTCTTTTTTTTTGAGCAAATATATATATATATATATATATATATCCACTTGCAACTAAGAAACCCACTAGAAATAGAACTTATCCTTTCCACCTTGCAACCTAATGCCTCCAAAGTTTGCATGCATCCCCATATCCCCCATCTCATGTTGCCCTTCCAGACCCAGATCAAACCAACACCCATACTGATCACCCCCAGTACTCCCCATTGAGCTTAACCCCAGCATGCTCACATCCTGTGGGAATTCAAGGAAGTTGCATTGCATCACTGCCGTATTTAGCAAGTGGCTCGAGCTATTCTCCTGCTGTGGTAGAGTGCTGGAGTCACACCACCCATCTGACATGGGCTGGTCCACCATGGGAGGTGGTGAGCCCAACCTTGGAGAAGTGGAGCCCATGTTGATAGTCTCGTTCATCTCTGGCTCCCCTTTCCTCTTGTGGAATACTCTACACAGCACCCAGTCCTCCTGCCATAAGAAAAAAAAAGGCAATCTCATGAATTGGATAAACTTGGGGTACTGTACTTCTTCAGCTAGGTTAGCTAGCAATATCTAATTAATCATATATATATATATATATATATATATATATATATATATATATATATATATATATATGTATGTATACGTATATATACCTTAGGGGGTGAGTGTGGGTTCTCAAGTCTGAACTCATGCATGACCCAACCAGTCTTCGTTCCGTTGGGAGCTCTACCGCAGTAGAACACCAATGTCTTCCTCATCCCGACGACCGCACGCGTCGTCGGATCGCAGACCGCTCGATCTTTGCCGGTGGACTTCCAGTACCCGGACTTGGTTGCGCGGTTCGTGCGGGATCCGGTCGCGTACTTGCGATCTCGGAAGCTGAAGAAGTACCATTCGTTGGCATTGAACTTAGCCACGTCTGGGAGCAACAATTATTGGTTTAAATAGACAGGAGTTGTCATTTTCATGAAAGCAAAAGAATACTTGTAGTGCAAGGAACAAATAGCTCATGAATTGGTAGCTAATTCTTTTCAATTAGAGTTAAAATAGAAGAAGAAGAAGAAGAAGAAGAAGAAGAAGACGAAGAAGAAGAAGAAGAAGAAGAAGTCTGGGAACTCTAAAAGTAATTAAGTAAGAATGAATGAACTAACCAGGAAGCTCCCATGGTTCGCGAGCATGCAAATCCACTTCCACCATTGTTCCCTCGGAGAGCATCTCATCAACCACCTTCTTGTAGAGATAGTGGCAAACTAGCTCCTCATCACTGGGATAGAACCTGAACCCAGGTGGGAGAGTAGATTCTATGTCCCTTAATCCCATCCTATATACTTGGCTAAATGGAAAAGAAATGAATGTGGACTAGCAAATGGAGGTCTGAGCCAAAACTGCTAAGTTTTGTTTAGTGTAGGGAATCAACAAGAGCTAAATTCTTTAGAGGGAGCTTTGGGTGCTTATATATATATATATATATAAGAGGTCCTTAAATATTGACATTTAATTTGCGTCATGAAATGGAAGTGGTCCATAGTATCCAAAATTCTTCATCCATATCATTCCTATCACATGAGGTGGCAATCCCAGGTGTCATGCTTACCCAGTGTTACAAGAAATCCCCCGAGGCCAAATGAGGAAAAGAACACCACATTTGTATATGTATTTGATGATAAAGTGACGGATAATTTTTGAGTCATTTAAGGTTGTTCCGTCCGACAGGAAGGTTGGATGATGATGGTAATTAATTTGCAAACAGGAAATAATTGGATAGGAAAAAGGGTGTCACGCGTTACATACATACATG
Organism: Typha latifolia; assembly: GCF_019914945.1. Classification (NCBI taxonomy): domain Eukaryota; kingdom Viridiplantae; phylum Streptophyta; class Magnoliopsida; order Poales; family Typhaceae; genus Typha; species Typha latifolia. The sequence continues at coordinate 13,731,273 of NC_133088.1, read as the reverse complement.
TATTAATTATTTGCAGTGACGCCTCATGGTGGGACATACCAACTCATATTATTATAATATGATGTACCCACTATTGCTTAACATCACGGACTCCAGAAAGCTATTTTTATATACATGTATAAGTTATCTTATGTGTGGATTAGAAGACACTTAGTCTTATAAATAAATTTATATCTCACCTACCTAGATACATTATCTGATGTACGGATTTAATATAATCGAAAACTCCACCGTGTGAACCGATATTCTAAATGTCACCATGACTGAGACAAATACGTACAAATGTCATTAGGATCATAGAGCTCGAGCTTCACATTAGAGCTTCATGGCATGCACATTCAGAGATTACCAAGATTGTTCTCCACTCTAGACATTGAACGAAGTTACCCTAATTAATTGTTCTGAGTTTATTTTTCATTCGACTAATTTCGATGCTCATGAGATGAGCGGGATTCATATGTACTGGAGTTTTTGAGACCAAACTAGACCTCTTCTAAATTCTATTTACTTATATTGTATTTTTATATTTAATATTAAAATAAATCTATTTTTATCAGCTCAACATTCATATCATTAACTTGACAGTAAAATACTGAACTCATCAATGTTTTACTTACAAAGATGAACTATTGAGAAGTTTAGAAGCTTTCTATCAAATAAAATATTAAAATATTTTAGCATCCTTTTCTTTCAGGAATAAACATAGTAATATTTTATTTGATACTTAAGTCCAGTATATTGAGTTCATACTCTAGTATTTTTAGATTTATTGTCTTGTCATATTAAAAAAACTGATAAAATCAGGGACTTAACCTATAAGTTAAAACGTTAGGCTTAGGCTCGTCATATATTTTATCTTCTAATTAAAACGCTAATCAGTTCATTATTTTATTTATATGGACGCTGATATGGTAAAACTAAACAATTTTTGGTATTAAGCTTGATGTAGAATCTAATTCGGTATACAAGGTTTGGAGGAAGGCTAGTTTGGTCAAAGGCTCTTATGTTCATATTTGGTACTGCTTGCTGCAATCCTGAAAGGGAAATAAGATGCAAATTACATATATTTATATATATGCAATTATTGAACTCCATGATTGGCATGTACGTATCAGGGGGTTTCTCCAAATGGAGAGATAACTAGTAGAGAGTCTTGTTTAGGCCTTTGTATAAAGAGTGACGACTCCATACTCCCTTTCTTCCAGCAATTGATTTACCTCCCTTCAAACATGGATGATCTATCTACATTTAAAGCTTCGTCTAGTAGTGTGAGTTGTGTTAGTTCCGAAATAATGGAGATCTAGAATCCACACCTGGCATCTCTCCCTCTTTCTGTGTGTGTTTGTGTTGATGCCACACTGTCAGCTGTTTCCCCTCATCAACTTGGACCAATCATTTCTCTCAGAAACATCGATCACAAGCAATTGATGATTCAGGATGATACGTAGCACTCACCTTGTCACCTTGGTGGTCCACTCGCTTGGAGTATTAATTGATGGTGAAGGCTACGAGATCGATGGGACTGCTGCTGGAGTATTAATCTATTTGTTTAGCCTACATTAGCATTAGATTCCATGCGTAAATTAGGATGAGCAAACTGTGTTAAGGTGGTATAATTGTTCTCTCTCTACAGTGTCTGAAAAGCATTATGGTATAATTCTTCTCTCTGTACAGTGTCTGAAAAGAATGAGAACAGGAGTGTAATATGGTTAACCAATCAGTATTACGTACGAAGAGAGTGAGAAGTATTTTTTTTCTAGTTTATTTAATTAATAGATAAATATAATTTTAAAATATAATTTTCTATTTCTTTACATATGTAATCAGTGTTTGGTATTAAATTTGGGTGGTGAATTATTTGATAAATTTGAAGATGAACACGATGGATGAGATTCCGTGCATTAAGATCAGCAAAATTATATTAGGTGATATAAAATAATTCTTCGTGTACATATATACAATACCCTACAACTTATCCATAGTCAATTATTATATATAAGTATTGGCATTTAATGTGACAGTGATAAAAACATGAAAGTGTATGTCAGTACTACTGATTTTTATATGTATTACGTATGATTTTGCCAACGCTGCATCAGAATTCCAGCACATCCAAAACACGGTAAAGATGCTCTTCTAATAAATGGCCATCTAAGTTACCGTAGATGCATTGGCATCTAAAGCGATGTGAATAAAATCGTAATGATTATCCTCTTCTTATCATAGTGTAGTTTAAGTGATACTAACAGCACAGTGTTGTGCTAAATGACAAGTAATTCTAAAATGATGGAGATTATTCAACGGAAGGGAAAAAAAGGGTAAAGAAAGGAGAAAGACAGTGTAGATATCAATGGACGAAGAAGGGGGATTTGGTGTCCAGTGATATCGATGTGAAGAATTATTGCTTCGGAATTATGATGCCATACTAAGTGCATATTGATACTTTTAAATATTAATTATGAAAGAAGATAAGACTCCAGATATGCATGTATACTATATGTCTCACAATGTTTATTAATCGCCGGCCATTGATGTCTAAAATAAGACAAGCATTTGGTAAAATTCACACCAAAGAGTAGTTGATGAAAATGATCTATCTTTGCTTTTATTGGTAGAGAGAGTTCGTAGGCTACTCCTTAATTAGGTACAGGGACATGCTCTTCTCAAATATATAAGTTGAACCTCTCACTACGAGCAAAATAGTCTAAAATAAGCAGACACAAGGCAGACACATATACCATTCATTTTTAATTTCTTTGGTGAAAAAGTTTGAGTCGCTTGAACCCATGACTTTCTACCACTAGTAGTGCACTCATATCTACGTTATGGCTAAGTTCTTGGAATGAAATATTTAAATACCTAACTTTAATTTATAAAAAATTATTAAATATTAATTTTAACATTTATAAGGAATTGAACTCATGATTTTTGTCATAGATCGGTAAAATTTAATCAGGGAGCTATAGTAATAAGCTTGACATTAATAATTCGATGCTTGGTACTATTTTCTATGAATTTCTAATTATGGTCATAGCTAAAGCTTAGAAGCTCCCAAAAGCTGAGTAATAACATTGAAATAAGAATGGAGAAAGAAAATATCATCAAAAATTGGGTTGGACTTCCACAAAACAACAATGGTGTGGTTAAGGATTTGAATTAAAGCAGTCAGTTAGATTTGACCACCAAAATTTTAAAGCTATGAGCAAGTACAAACAGGAGCGCTTATTGAACAACCTCAATTTCCACTTGGAATGGACAAAGAAAATATCATCAAATATTGGCTTGGACTTCCACAATACAACAATTGTGTGGTTTTGAGTTTGAATTAAAGTAATCGAGTTAGATTTGACTACCAAGTTCTTGAGGTCACGAGCAAGTGCAAACAAGAGTGCCTATCGAACAGCCTCAACTTCCACTTGGAAGAGGTGCTCACACCTGGCAGGAGAAGCTCCCCAAGAAATGAGCCTTATAATGTGATCGCGAGCACTGAATCCCAACCTGACGCAGGAGTTAGATTTAGAAAATGAATCATCACAATAAATTTTGGTGAGCAGCTTAGTGGGCTTGATCCAAGTTGCTATAGAACGAAGTCGGCATTGGAGCGGAGCCAGACGTATGAAGATTTGCCATAGTTTCCAATGACAAAGTAAGGGTGCGAGAGACAATTTGATCATGGAGATTTGCTTGCCTAAAAGACTTATTTGTTATAAGCCTTTCATATCTGCGACAAGCTATGAGCAATAAAACAAGCAAAGGCTAATGACATCTTCTTTATCCAGATTGGCACCCTCAACCTCAACCAGCCAGTTGCCTCAGTTACAACCTTGAACATGCCTGGAAGTGAAATTTAAATGGCGTTTCATCGCCTATCATAGGCCAGGGTGAGGTTGCAGAGAAAGGTACTACAAGGGAGCCTTCACTATCAAACCTTCCACATGAACATTTCAATTTTAGGAGCTAACAACAAGCCCCATATAACTTGCGAGCCAACCCAATTAGACCTATTATTGAGTAATCGAAACAGTAGCGAGCTTGCCCATAAGGCCAGGTATACAGACTCTCATCTTTCCTGGAGAACTGAGGAAATCGAATGGAATAGATATGGTCAGCAATGGCAGCGCCAAGGTTAGCGTAAATCTCATATTGTATATTTTTACATAGATCTCCTATGTTTTTTATAATACATTAATTATGGAAAACCTTCGAAGCACCCTTCCATTAGTTATCTTTAGACTTTTTTATTAAAAAATAATATGAGTACCACATAGTCAACGTTAAGCCGTCTAGGGATCATTTTATCTTTATTTTAAATTTAAAAAAAACAGAAAAATAGAGGTAAAATAATTATTTAATTTTTTTTTGCTAACATCTCCCACGGGTGAGAGATTTTCTATAATTTAGAGGTTAATATATATATAAAAAGATTAGGATGTACATTACAGATAGAAAATAGTTTAGAATAAAAATAATGTTAAATATATTTTACTTTTATGTACTTATACCAAAATCACTTTAATCGCTTGTATTTTAAAAAAATCTCAAATTAGTCTGTGCACTTATAATTAAAGTGAGACCATTGGTTTTTGATACAAATTAGATTTGGATTGATTTGTTAGTGTGAAAATTCTGAGAATTTTATGGGAGGTAGCCTCATGAGTTACAAATCTAATAGACTTAATTTTATATAAATCTTAATTCTAGGTGAAAAGATAAAAATAAAATAATAAAGAAATATTATATTTAAGTGAAACAGATTATCCGATGTTATGGCGGTCGTTAGAGAGTGATAGACAGTTATAAAATAGGGTGCCTCGCGAAGAAATATGATGGCTAAGATTTGAAAGCTTGGAAGGCTTTTATGGTATGTACACTCCTACGAAAATAAAGACGATTTAATGGCAATGATAAAACGATAAATGTAAGATAATAAAATAACTAAACTCAACACTCATCTCACTTTCCCCTAATTAACACATGATCGCTCCTATTTATAAGAGTAGAGTTCTAACGGATTGGACACACCTGCAAATTATTATCTTTAATTCAAAATTAAAGACAATAAATAAATTAGACTTGCTTGACTCGACTCGACTCGACTTGATTTAACTGACTAAACCTACGTAATTTGATCGTATTAATTTTTCTGTTAAATTAAATTAAACGACGCCAAAATAATCAAAATATTATATTATATTTGTTAGATAAGATATGTATATTTTAAGATAATATTTCTAAATGATCAAAATAGTCATAACACTTAGTTAAATTTGATAGAAAAATTAACTGTTTCACTTTAGTTATAAGTACAATGGAATGGAGTTAAAATAATTTTGAGTATAAGTATAAAATTATGAAATATATTTAAGCTATAAAAATAATGCTCTGATGAAGAGAGTAAGAGAGAAAAAATGAGAAAGAAAAAGAAAAGAAAATAATTCTCTTTTGTTTAGATACACAAGAAACACCAGAAAGAAGGGAAGCTTTTTTCATAAAAATGACAGTTTAGAGATTTTTTTTCCCTCTCCCACCCTCTCCTTTTTCTCCTAAAATTGCAATTAAAATATATTAATTCACCATTAATATGCCAAGTGGAGTGCTAATCTCCGTCCATTCGCTAGCTTCGACTTATCTCCCGACGGTTCTAGAACTCTCCGCTCCCTTCTCCTAGAGAAGGGAACCCCTCCCCACCCCGACGCCGCCCAAATCGAAAGCTTCTTCTTTCCCCGTCTTCTCTTGCAAGAATCTTATTAGCTTCTCGACTGCGATGACGATGAAATCGATCACGGCGCCGCAGTTCTCGTACGCGACGACGAGCTACTTCCCCGTCCCCTTCCATCTCCAGCACGCGTATCAGTCAGCTGAGATGGCAACATCGGATCAGCAGCTGTACGCTCCCCAGATCGCGATGCCACTCATCACTTCCGTGTACCCCGCCGCCGTATATCCCCTTCCTCAATACCAGCAGGTTGGATTCTCTCTTTCTCTCGCGCGTTTTCAATTATTTATTTTAATTTTACCGATGTTATTGTGAGATATAAAAGTTGCGAAATTTCAATTTCGTTGGTACTGTTTCTGGATTATTGTTACAAGACAACTTTTTCCTAGGTCGGAAGGGGGATTAGTAGTGGCAATTTTTCTTTGAAGTGCATTTTTAGTTATATGTTAGGGCTTCTGCAATTGCAAGCACAAGCATCCCTGGGCCGTGAGAAAAGGTTTGAAATTTTTTCATTAAAACTTTAGCTGAATCTGAATGAGACAATATTGGATGCAATATATTTAGGATAATTGTCAAGAAAATCCTTTCTTTTTGGGGGAAAAAAGAAGTAAGAAGAGCATTTCTGTCTTGGCCGTGCGAAAAGTTGCCTTTGGCATAACCCACTTGGTAGTGCCACTGGGTTGCCTAGGAATCAGATGTCTCAGAAACTTATATATGACTTGATTTAGTAGAAACCCATAGATGAAATCATCTCAAAAAGAGCATATCACACGCTTTTCTTCTATGAGTTGATTTGCTAATTCTTTTTAATGCAATTACCATTAGAATCTGACCTTTTAAATATTGCTAAGATGAGAAGAGCTGACACCCCTTTTACAAGGGATTGAACCAGTCAACTAGCAAAATTGATGGTGGTACCATTGATGAGATGGTTATTACTTATTACATGTTCACTATCTGTCTAGGAATATAATTGATTGGTACACTTAGATTGCAGAAGATAACATTGTAAGATTGAAAATTTGTTGCTGCCTGCTAGAGATGACAGTTTACTGAATGTGGTTCTTCTATGGTGTGAAAAATGAATCGATTGCAATTTCGAACTTGTACACAGCTTCTTTTTTTTGTTGTAAAGAATTTCTAAAAAACTTCTTTTGATTATTTTACTTGACTTTTTGTAGTGTAGTTTTCTGCATTAGCATTCTGTGTTTGTGCACAATTCTAGCATAACTGCAGCATATATATATATGTAGCTGGATGTATGATATATCTTATAAATTGGCCTACTACATGACACCTGTTTTTGTTATTGCTCCTCTATTCCTTTGTTATGTTCACCTTAAACTTTCTTATAGTTCACTCATAATAAAAGAATAGATATGGATGTTAAGGCGGTCACCTAGGTGGGATCTAAGCAAAGCCCGGTTATATTCTATCTAAGACGGAAGCCCAGATGTTAAGGCAGAAATTTTTTAAAACAATGGTATATTCTAATATATTACCAAGAGGGCAAATGGGTTATTTGGGTTTTGGAATAAGTGGGGTGAGTTATTTCAAATTCTTCCCAAAACATGGAACAAAGATATCCAAATAAGAGAGTTTATTCCAATTTCCTGTACCAAAATCCTATCCTGTGTTTGGCATGTGGGGCCTTATTCCATCTTACCAGATAGGCCCTAAGTTTATTTCCATCTAACCAAACAGGCCCTAAGTTTATTGGAATTTGATTTGAATTGCTGGCATATTATGCAATTTTAATCACCCTCTGATGTCTGATGTTTATGGAAATGAATTGATTGGAGAGGTCGACTCCATTGGGCAAATACTTTTGGGTTTTGAGAGGCCTCTGCTAATTATTTCTTTTTTTTCTCTTTTCAATCTTTTGTATCCCCTTCTAGAAGAAAAGAGTATTTTCATTCTGTCACATGATTACTGGTCTTATTGCCATAGAATGTACGATGACTTTTGCTTATTTTTGGGTCTGTGCAGGCACATCAATTATTCCAAAAGGATGCACAGACTATCACTGCAGAAGCTCTAGCAACTGTAAAATCCGCTCTTGCAAGCAGTGACGTTCAGCACAAGGCTGAAACAAAGAAGAAAGCAGTACCTCGTAAAGCAGCTGGACAAACCTGGGAGGATCCAACATTGGCAGATTGGCCTGAGAGTATGATCTTTGACTACTACTTATAATAGTTATATTGGTACTGATTTTCTTGTCTAATGTTACGAATTGTAGGAGCGTTCCAAAATTGTCATGATTTCTGTGACTTTGGACTGAAATGGTTGTGATTTATTGCTTGTGACTTATTTTGAACTTGATGATTAGCAAGTTTGTTTCTGTGGAGGGCTGTGCTACAATCTTTTCTCTGATATATATTAGAAAGCCAGTTCCAATGGTTGGTCCATACGGGGCCTAGATGGAACTGCACGGCCCATGCACCTTTTTCAGCATAGAGAAGAAATGATGTCACAGACTTGCATCAAGTTCAATAAATACTGTTGATTAAGGGTTGTTTATAAAGGTGGTCTACATTTCATTTGCAAGATAATTTTGAAAGACCAAATATTTACGGACATTAAAATTAGTACGTAGAGTAATGTGTTCATATTCATAATACTAAATTAGGTAAATGATAAATTCGAGTCATAGGAAGAGAGTTTGTGAAGGTACATGGGAGGTTTGTGCAACACTTTGCTGCCACTTGTGCCGTGGAGCACGTCATGGCATGTGCCACGATACTTGCTGACCATGTCGCTAGAGTATAGACTCCATCGTTAGCCCCCCGCAAGAAAGGAGAGAAAAAGAGAAATGAGAAAGAGAAGGAAAGTCACTTATCATGCTGCCATTGCCCACACCATCTGATTGCCATATGCCATCGTCGTCGCCTCGCAGCCTTTTAGTTCCCACCCATTTGCCATTGTCTTCTTCGTTGAGACGTAGGGCATTCGAGCGATGGAGAAGAATGCGGCGACAAGGTCATGACGATGGCAATGGCTTTGCAACGACACTCTCTGCCATGGAGAGGACTGCAACAAAAACGATGGTAATGCTCTCTGTACGATAGGAGGGTTGATGTGCATCATCATCATGTCGCTGGTGGTACTGCATTGGCATGGCAAGTGTTGACCGACATGCAGTCAGTTGGCATGACAATCCTTTCTTGGAATGCTGTTGCCACAATAATCCTTGTTTTCCAATGATCTTACCTTATAATATTCTAATCCTCTTTGCAATACAACTGTTTTAATGATGATTGTTTTCACTTTTGAGAGCCTTAAGTTGCAATTTTAAGGATCTCTACTAATTTACTACTATAAGCAAAATGAGAAATCAAACATCCAATTACAGAAAATGGAAAATAGCAGCAAATGAGTAGTTTATGAATTCAGTTTTGGTGATACCTGAGCTAATATGCCATCAATTTTAAGCATTTGGTGTTTTGAGATACAATCAAAGAATTTAATCTAAGTTGGAGCCCCCTTCAATTACGAACTGCCAACTCTAAATTTAATTACTTTAGTCCTTAGTTTGATGTAAGGTTTGTAATTGTTTTGAGCCAATCAATATCCACCTGAATGCCATGACTGATTTGATGAATGTTGCTAATTTCAACCTGTGCCATTCTCCTATCCTCCTATCCTCACAGTATGTTTATAGTGCCTAGGTTGCACTCTCCTATCCTCATAATATATTTCTAGTGCCTAGGTTACTTGATATGTTTATTACTGACTGATCTGTACCTCATAACGAGGCATTACGGATATGCATTATAATCTCAACTATACACTGCATTTTAGCTTGAAACATTCCTATTACTGAATCATAACATTCATTCTGTGCTGCAGATGATTTCCGTTTATTCTGTGGAGATCTGGGTAATGAGGTCAATGATGATGTTCTTTCAAGAGCATTTTCAAAGTTTCCGTCCTTCAACATGGCAAGAGTGAGTTCCAATTCAGTTATCATAAATAGTGATTTTTCACTCTCTCTCTCCCCTTAACCTTTGAAGCTGTGTTGTGTTCTTCAATTTTTAGGTCTACCTTGCATTCTTTCTAGTTTATGAAACTTATTGTTCTTAGAGATAGTGTGCTACAGTATACTATTCATTTGGATTTCCACTTAGCAATCTATTAAGATGATATTTGTGCTTCTCTCTTTAACAGTTCATATGCTTGAAGATATACCTTTATGGCTCAGTTTTCTCATTATCTTTTTGTAGTACACTGGGTGATGAAACTTGTACAGCTAAAACTTCAGAAGCCTCCTGTCATAAGGTTGGCTGATATTCAGACACTGCTCGGCCTGAGCAATCAATCAAGTATAAGAAAGTTTCTCCTGTACATGTGTTGTGAAACCAAGATGATGTCTTCAGCTGATCCTGCTAATTTTGATCTTTATTATTCTTCAGGTTGTAAGAGACAAGTGGACTGGCAAAACTAAAGGCTATGGATTTATCAGTTTTGCTAATGCATCTGACCTTGCGGCAGCACTGAAGGAGATGAATGGTTCGTATATATCCTGTTATTTTCATGCAACTTCTTGCCCATTATGTGAGGATACTTATTATTATTGTAAGGTCTTTTTCTTTTAAATTTTATTTTTGCAAGGCCTTAAATTGAACATAAATGCTCCAGGTAAATATGTTGGAAATCGCCCAATCAAATTGCGAAAGAGCACTTGGAAGGATCGGATGGACTATGAGGCCTTGGAAAGGCAGAAAGTTGGTTCTCAGCCTTTTGTCTTTTCTCGTTTTATTGAGGATCTTCTTGGCTCTTTACTAACCAATTTTCTTTTGCTCTGTTGATCTGCAGACCCAACCACAGAAGAAACCTAAAGTGCTAAAGAAAAGCGTTCTGCACAAATGATGCTTCTAAGCCATAAAGGATAAGTAGGTTGAGTGGAGCCTTGTGATATCTTCTGAGAACGAGGTGTCCTAGTGTTTGTCTTTAATTTTATATTTACAGTGCCAGATTTGGGATAAGAGCATGGCTGAGTTGGGGGATTGTCCTGCTGTGCTTTGGTCGCACCTGCTCAGTTGGAGTTTTAAGATATCAACTACATCCGTCTGTGACAAATTTGGTACTTTGGAATTATAGTAGGGTTTGAACGAGATTCAAATGCTTTGGAATTTGAAATGTCTTAATACTGTGCTAGACATAAGGATATAGTTCCTCGTTAGGGGTGAGAACAACAGAATCAAATACGAATGGATTAAGTACAGAATTCCTATAATGCTATTTTTTAAACTGAAGTAGGTTTAATTTTAATTGCCAAATGGGAATAGATTGTACTATCGATTTTTAGGTAAAGTATTTACATCATGATTTTGCTTTCTTACAGGTTTACAATCACAAAAACTAATATCGTTAACGTAACTTCAAAATTTCGTTGAGTTCCGTTAGCAGAACTAATAAAAGCAAACAAAAGAGTATTTTTTTTTGTAAATATTTGGTAATATAAAGAGCTCGATTTATAAATCTTAAAAGGTGGATACCGTAATAAGTAAAAAAGGAGGGTTCTTTTGCCCCGTTCACAATTTAGGAATAATTTTTTTTTCTAGAATTCTTTATTCTATAATAACATCTAAATATCGTAATAATTATACTTTAAAATATAAATATTATTTATCAAAATTACATTTTATATCACACACTAACTCAGTTAGATATCTATCATATCAACCTACTATGTATCAAATTAAACATGGTAATTTTATAAAAAATAAAACATGTTTTTCATCTTTTTTATTATTTTATATCACATCAAATAGATTATTTATAGCTATACATAAATATGTATAGATTAGTATTGTTGTACACAAATATTTTAAAAAACAATATCTATTGTTGTTGTACACATACAGCTAATAAATTAACTTAGTCTGAATTCAACTTGAATTCAACTTCATTGTTGCGGCAATTGTGATTCCGCTTAAACTCTCTCCCTTTTTTTATTTGTTACGAGATTCTACACTTAAGTCAATATTAATAAAAAAGAATGTGTCACAAATGCAACCAGTATGAATAGACGAAAATGGATCAGTATAAATCCGACTCACTATTGGATCGGATATAGATAACAAATTTTATTTAAGTAATTTTGTTGGATTTAGATTCAGATATCAGATATTCATTTAACCGCATAATATAAACAGCTAAGTTAACTAACCCAAATACCCAACCCAGCAACCCAACCCATGACAACCTGATCCGCTAACAGCCTAACACAAACCTCGCTAACCTTACCATCTCTTTCGATCTTTACTCTTTCCCCATCTCAATCCGCCGCCTCCTCCCTCCTCGAGCTCGCTGTGACCAAGCTCCACACCATCACCACTTTGTTGCCGTCACCAAGCTCCGTCACTTCACCAAGCTCCGCCGCTTCACCAAGCTCCACCTCCTCCCTCCTCGATCTTGCCGGCGCCAAGCTCCATTGCCACCACCAACTCCACCGCCATCACCACTCTGTCGCCGTCACCAAGCTCAGTGGCCATCAATACTGTGTCACCAACCTCCATCACTTCACCAATTTATAGGTAATTTGATCGGTAATTTGAGTTAAATTATCTATTTATAGGTACTTTGATTTATAGCTCAGAGTATTTATGCTGGTTAATTAGCGATTAGTTTATTTTAATCTTCTTTTTTACTTCCTTAATTAGCAATTGGTTTATTTCATTGTTTTGGAATCAATGCAATTATCTGATTCTAATTCTTATTTTGAAAGTAACATTGTAAGTTTACATCTGATTCTGATTCTTGTTTTGCAATTATCTGAATGTAAGTTAATTATTTGATTCTGATTCATTTTCACTGAATATCTAATTCTTGTTTTGAAAGTAAAATTGTAAGTTTATATTCTTCTTTATTAATATATCATCAGTTAGATCGTGTTTGCAACTGTGTTAATTTAATTTTCTTGAAGTTAATGTGAACCTTTGTGTGGAATTTGTATTTGAATGTGTTAATTTAATTTTTTTGAAGTTAATGTGAATGGATTGATTGTATGTTGAAGTTAATTGAAGTGTGTGAAGTTAGAAATAAAATCTATTTGTAATAATGGTAAATTAAAATAATTTATTATTTTTTGTGTTAATTGTGTCTAAAAAAAGACTATAATTTGTTTAAGATCTGATATGTATTTATTTAAAATCTAATCCGTATCTAAAAATTATCCAATCTGAAAACCATTCGGTGGTGAGTGGTAAGTGATGACCAGTAAAGATGGGGTTTTGATGGAGAGTGGAGAGGGTTTGGGGTTGGGGATGGTATGGCACTGATGAGTTTGGGGAGATAAAAGTTGGAGACCCGAGAACCTAGGGTTTTTTCTTTCACTTATAGAGATCATATCAACCCTTAGATCTAAGATCCAACAGTTCTAAATCTTATATATATATATATATATATATATTATTTGAGCCTAATCGAGCTGAGGCTGAGCGAGCCAATGCTGGCTCAGCTCGGGTCGGCTTGATAATTAGTTTGAGCCTGATTTGTTAGCTTGGCTCAGCTCATTTAGAGCTCGAGCCGAGCTTGCACTGGGCTCTTAACTAGTCGAGCCCGCAATACTATGAGCCCACGGGCTTTTTTGACAGCCATGTCCCTATATATTGTTCCCTGGACGGCTCCACTTGAAAGGAATCAGATTCCAGTCTTCTTACAATTTATCTACGATTAAAAATTTAAAACTGTAACTGTATGGAGAGAGATCTGAGACTAGATATTATATGCTGATTTTCATCTATTGATAGATCCACCGTTCTTCTTTTCGGGTCAGAGCTCGGAGGTGGAGAGTTCTCGCTAATAACCGGAGGCCTTTTCTTTCTGGGTACGGTTTGCAAAATTCCCTTGTCACTATGTCTCTTTCTGATCTAGATCTAAATACCTTGTAAGTAAAGTTTGGAACTTTACATGAATATGTGATATATGTGATCTTAATTCATATGGCTAGAATACTCGGTTTGCTCGATCTTCTTTTTTAAATCGAATGATGTGAACTTTTGGATGAAGGAAAAAGAATTGGGTTTTGATGGTGAGTTTTGATAGGTGGAAAGTAACTGATTGCAGAGATGGAGGGTACTGTGTTTACTCCCTCGTTGGAAGGAATGAAGCATGTGAAGTCGGAAAATGGTGTAATGCTCACCAAGCCATTTCTTGATGTATGCAAGCTTATCCTGCCTGTATTAGGTAATTAGATTACTCTTTCATCGCTTGTTCTATAAATTGTCTACTCAAGCTCATTGAATCTCATTTTAGAATCTGTATCATAGTTGATCTATACCCTCCAATGTGTTTTTTCCTTGTCTTTACTTTAAAGCCTACTTACTGATTATATTGTCAGTTCTATACTCCTAATTTGTGGAGTCCTCTTGTGGATCTGGAAAGGAATATTGTACTGAAAAGAATAAGCAGTTGCTTCATTTTCCTTTTGATGTTATTGTAAGCAACCACTAAATTGTACTATGTAGTTTTGATCTCTTTTTGGCCTCTTGATTTTTTCAAATAGCCCAAGCTACATTAAATGATAATCCTGCTATATTAACTAATGTCACCAAACTAGTTTATCCGTATGTCTTATAAAACATAATATGCTGTAATGCATTTGAAATGTTGAATGACATGAACCTATTAATGTATTCAGGCTATGTTATAATACGTGAAGTTATAGCATTCCTTATTACGTTCATAGATAATAACATGAATCATTGCACATTGAGAATAAGTTGTTATAGTTCTCTTAATAGGGTAGGAACCTTGATTCCTATTTGCACGGAATCAACATTGTCCTACTGAATGAAATATCTGTTCTATTGATGGTTATTAGAAGACATGTGGTATCCAATCATTTTTATGTTTTGATACACTTTATAGCTTAGAGTACCCACTCCACTCAAATCTTGGTTTCATATGCTGTTGTATAGTTTACACTTTACATGATCCTCAGATTTCATACTTGCAGATCTGTTGAAATTGTGACTTTTGTATGTCAACAACTCTCAATCTGATAAACCATGCTGCTATTTTTCTCTATACTGTTGTCTCTTCTTTTGTCACCCAAATTTTAGACCATCTGCTATGCGTTTACGAGATTCCTCATTTCACAGATAGTAATTACATTATCGTTAGAAAATTTTGCAGAACTACTTTTTGGAGGAAAAAGTAAATAATTCTGCATATGTTAACTATTTTGCCTCTTGAATATTGGTTGCCAGAATGTAAGTTACTAAGTTCACCTACAACAGGTGTAGTGAACCAAGTACTGCTTCATTCATGATTCTTTATTTGCTTATCAACTCATTCATGAGACTTGGTTAAGAGATGATTGAGTTAATCAGTGATTTAATTGCAAGTAACTGAAACTTAGGGTCATCATGTTCAAAACTCAGTTCAAAATCCTTAAACACTAGACAAACTGAGCCTGAGCATGTTACTAGAGATCTATCTCCTGCTTTCTTGATTTTAACCATTATAATCTGTTCCAGGTGTTGCCAATTTTGAACATGCTATTCTCAGTTCTACTTATAGTAGTTTCCAGGATTACATAGGCAGTTTACATAGTTGTTACTATGTTTGGATTTATTTTTTTATGTAATGTTTCATCTGTTCCTACTTGTCTTAAGGTTGATTTATGCATGCACTGGAACATGCATATATTGTGACAATGCAAATCAGATAAATTACCTAATACAGAAGACTTTCATCTCTCTTATAATTTGAAGACATGAGTGTCAATTTTTCTTCTGCTAATTATTAATTTGAATCTTTTTATGATGTATTACCAGATAAGTTTGGAGCTGCTATGGCACTTGTAAAGACTGATATAGGGGGAAATATTACGGTAAGAACTCCATTTTTGTTTTTCCACGGTAAACCATGATGTTAACTTTCTGGGATAGTGATTTCTGTGTGGCATGAAAAACTGGATATGTTTAAATATCTAGTATCTTCTTGTTGTAATATATTTAGTTACGATTGTGGAAACATAAATTCCGCATTCATCCAGTAAAATGCCACCAAGGGCTTACATTTGGCAAATTCCTTTTGCATAGTCCGCCATTTTCTTTATTCATCAGTAAAAAAACATATTTTTTGGAGAGAGATAGAGAGACTATTTTGGTAACCCTTTGGTTCCGCGAAGATGCTGCAATGTGATAAAAGCATGACTAAGATTGAAAATTTGTTATTTTGTTGCTTAGCTGTATTTATCCTCTTTCTTTCTGCTTCTGTTCTAATTCACTCACTCATTTTTTACTCTGGTCTTTTCCTATGCAGAGACTGGAAACCAAGTACAACTCTGATCCCTCAAAATTTGAGCAGTTGTACAGCATGGTGGAAGTAGAAGTTGAAAATAAAACAGCAAAAGGTTCTTCAAGTTGTACGAATGGGCTTTTGTGGCTAACAAGGTGATGCACATTTCTCACTTGAATTTGCATCATTGGAAATTTGATAGACATGCCTATCAGCCTACAAAACATCTTTTAATTCCTCGTTTCGTCTTTCAGAGCCATGGACTTCTTGGTTGAACTATTCCATAACTTGCTGATGCATCCAGATTGGTCCATGTCACAAGCCTGCACAGACTCGTACAGCAAAACCCTAAAGAAATATCATGGCTGGCTTGCTAGTACTAGCTTTACGGTAACATTCTTACTCTTTGTTTTTAAGAAAAAAGACACAATAAGAACCATCTCATCATCCAAGCCTTTTCTGGATCTGTCAAACAACTCATATTGAACTCATTGGAAATTAACAATGTTGTAGAAAATTAAAATAATACGAGAATCATGTGACTATCTATAAAGAGGCTACCAATGACAGATTCTCTGGTGACATAATAAGCCATGACTTTTGATAATGGAGAGTATTGGCTTTGAGACAGAAAGTCCTGATAAACTTGGGTCAAAACAAAATTATCACAACTTTGTTATCCCACCTTGAGGGTGGGATAACGAATATAGGAATGTGTCAAAAGCTTGGAATGACAAGAGAAGATGTTAATTGTTCCACCTTGTTCTCCGCCCTCTTTTCTCAACAAGGGCCACGATATCCCAAAATTAACTTGTTCCATGTAATCATTATAGCATTTTATCGCACCCTCTCAACCAAATGATGATGCTGAATAACAGAAATAACCAGTCTAAATTTTAGGATAAGCCCCTTACCTCATTTTTCCTTATCAATGAACAAAACAGTTGTATTTATTGTCCAGGCATGTTGACACTTTAAGAACCTTGAAAAATAGAGTGTCCAAGTAACATGTAATGTAGATATGTCTCCGCAATAACAATTGACCTAAGATATGTTGACCTTGTTCTGGTTGATTGGCACTGGGTTCAGATGTTAGCTTTGCCGTAGCATGAATTGAACTTCATCACAGCAAGAAGTTTGATTTGTGACTCAATGTGATTCATGCATTACATTCTTCAGGACATATATCTAGTTTGTAGAACTTGAACAAGTAGATCTAATATGAAAGACACCTTATTAGCACGTTGTTGTGGTAGACTAGTAGTTTTTTACAATTTTCTATTACTTGCATTCATCGAGGACATTTTATTTTTTCATTGTCATTAATTTGTTCATGTTTTGTTCTGGCTTTGCAGGACATGTTGCTTACTTTTAATATTAAACTCAGATTTTGGGCTTTGGAAAGAAGCAAAGATTTCATCTAAGATCCACAATAATACAATGTCAAGATTGTAGAACAGTGACAATGAAAATTTATATTATTTCAGGCAAATTGGGTACAACAGCTAAGTATTGGTAGATAAAAGTTCTCTTTGGATCAGGTCCATCTTGTAAACCCATTAGCAGGTCATGTGATAAGTAATTTTAACCTATGTCAGACTGGATCAGGCATTGTCTGGCTTCTAAATGCTATTATAGTGTTATCTTTTATGACCACACCTTGCTTCTTTTTTTCTTTTTCTTTTTTCTGTTCAACCTACTAACACAACTGCTGAATTGAATGGCTGAAGATAGCTCGCTCATGTTAAAGCTGTTGTAATTAATTATTTTCTGGAGTTCTCTGGTGGCATGAAATGTCCCCCTCCTGCTCCCTCATGCTTTTATTATTCAGCATCTTCTCTTTTTCCCCTTTTATGTAGCCTGCAAGAAGACGCTAATACATACAGAATTACAGGTTGCCATGAAGCTTGCTCCTGACAGGAAGAAATTCATGGAAGTTATCGGTGGGTCAGGTGACATCGATGCAGATATAGAGAAATTCTGCACAAGCTTTCCTCCTTTACTTGCAGAGAATCACAAGTTTTTGGTATGTTTGCATCATAGTTGTGTAACTTATTTTCTTCTTTAGGTGACAATTAAAAGATTACTTTTTAACTTTATTGCAGGCTAGTGTGGGCCTTGATGAACTGAAGGCTTCTTAATGGGAAGTTCTCCTGCTATAGTAAAATAATCAGTCCGTCGTCACAATCAGTGTCTTGCAAGCAAACATAGGACAAGATATCTAAGCATATCAATATCCATATCAACTTTCTTATACGAGCAGTTTCATGAAACAAAGAGAAACATTACTCGTCCTTTTATCTGTTACTGATCAAATGCAACATTTTATTACATAATGTGGTTTGATATTCATCTGTTGGTGCCTGGATCATTAGACTGAAATTGCAATGTCAGAATGCTTCTCGTCAAAACTAAATTGGATCATACCAAGCTCGTCATTCAAGGGGGCTTATATTGATATCAGGAAGCTACTCATTGGAACAAAATTAGCTCATGATAAACATCTTTCACATTTGTGGAGTTCTTGTGGAGTGCTGCAGCGAAAAGAATTGAATGTATCATGTCAATTATACCTGCATCCTTATGACATATATGAACAAAGATTGCAGATAGATATCCATCTGTCATTGAAGAAAAGAATGTAAGCTTAAATTTATGGAAGGTCATGGAGGGGCATCCTTGCACTTGTTCTAGAGAATTATAATTCTAAAATCATGAATCACATTTATGCTGATAAAAGAAATCTAGCTACCCTATGAGGTGTATATCTTATGCTTATTAAAACTATGAATTGAGTAAATATGTTGAAAATTGCATTGAAAATAAAACGAAATGAATATGCAAATGGTTTTTGGAAATCATAGTATTTCTCCTTTTGAGAGAAAAAACCCATAAGCAAATATTTCGATTGAGTAGTTATAAGGCTTATGCACATAAATAGCTATTAAACATTAATGAGATTCAACACTTACATCACTTCAAGCTTAAGGAAACTAGTACAAGACACTCACAAATGCAATCAGTATGAACGCACATCGAGGTGAAAATGGGTCGGTTTAAGTCCCACTTGCTACCAGATCGGATACAGATAATTTTTTTTTTATCTAATCCGGATATGGGTACTGATAATTATTCAGAAAAAAGTTTGAATACGGACACGGGTATAAGTAATTTTGTTGGATTCGAATTCAGATATCGGATATCCGTTTAACCACAAATATAAAATAATTACTAACCCGAATACCCAACCCAGCAACCCGACCCGTGACTACCCGATCCGCTAACAGCCTAACACAGACATCGCTAACCTTACCATCCCTTTTGATCTTTTAGACTTCTACTCTTTCCCCATCTCAATCTGCCACCTCCTCCCTCCTCGAGCTTGCCGTGACCAAGCTCCACCGCCATCACCACTCCGTCGCCGTCACCACTCCGTCGCCGTCACCAAGCTCCGTCGCTCCACCAAGATCCACCTCCTCCCTCCTCGAGCTTGCCGTGACCAAGCTCAGCGGCCATCAACACTCCGTCGCCGTCACCAAGCTCCATCACTTCACCAATTTATAGGTAATTTGAGTTAAATTATCTATTTCTAGGTACTTTGATTTATAGCTCAGAGCTAAATTATCTATTTATGCTGGTTAATTAGCAACTGGTTTATTTTAGTTTTCTCTCTTACTTCCTTAATTAGCAATTGGTTTATTTCATTGTTTTGGAATCAATGCAATTATCTGATTTCTGATTCTTATTTTGAAAGTAAAATTATAAGTTTACATCTGATTCTTGTTTTGCAATTATCTGAGTGTAAGTTAATTATCTGATTCTGATTCATTTTCATGAACATCTAATTCTTGGTTTGAAAGTAAAATTGTAAATTTACATTCTTCTTTATTAATATATCGTCTGTTAAATCGTGTTTGCAACTGTTTTAATTTAATTTTCTTGAAGTTAACGTGAACTTTCTTCTGGACTTTGTATTTGAATTTGTGTTAATTTAATTTTCTTGAAGTTAATGTGAATAGATTGATTGTATGTTGAAGTCAATTGAAGTGTGTGACGTTAGAAGTAGAATCTATTTGTATTAATGGTAAATTGAAATGATTTATTATTTTTGTGTTAATTGTGTCTAAGAAAAATGCTATAATTCGTTCAAGATCTGATATGTATTTGTTTAAGATCTGATCCGTATCCGAAAACTATTTGGATCGTATCCAAAACTAATTTGAACCAAGGTTCGAAAAATCGGTATCGAGGTCATGCTCGGCCATCCGAAAAAACGATATGTATCGGTCGAATCGGTCATATCGCTCGCCTCAGATTGGGCTTTTTAATTACATAAAATTCTAAATATTATTTAAAAATGTAGGAAAATTTTTAAAAATTTAGAAAAAAAGTTTACCAAAAAATAAGAAAATAAAGAAAGAAAAACTATGGTGCAATAAAAAGTGAAAAGAAGAAATTAGTGAGTGGAAGAAAATCAAGCCAAAGAAAGAAAACCATGGTGTGAAGAGGAAGAAAAAGAAGAAGAAGAGAAGAAAAAAGAAGAAAAGGGAGAGTGGAAGAAATGAAAAAAACTGAGAGAAAAATAAAGAAATTAATTAAAAAATTATATACGGGAGTTCGTCGGAGTTTGCCAGAGTTTGCTGGAGTTCGCCGGAGCTAGATCTCTCCGTAAAAGAAACAATGGTTATATGGTAAGGAGAAAAAAAAGAAAAAAGAGTGAAAGAAGAGAGTAAAAGAGAGTGAGAAAGAGTGAAAGAGAGAAAGAGAGAGAGTTCGGATCGACCAATCAGGCGAACCATGATCTGAATTGTATCCGAAAATTATCTAATACGAATCGGGTCAGATCAGATCGTATTATGAGGATATTGAGCTCGATATATTGAGCCTATTTATTTTTTAATTTGTTCATGCTTATATAAGCCCTTAAGATAAGTCTAATTAAGTCATATAAGTCACTAAGACAAGTTCAATTAAGTAATATAAGTCACTAAGATAAGTTTAATTAAGTTATATAAGCTTCTAAGGCAAGTCTTAGTTTGAGTTGTATAAGTCTTTAGCATTAAGTCCGAGTAGGATTCATTGTACCCGACCTCTATATATAGAGGGGATGAGTTTCTTTGTTTAATCATCAAGCATTGAAAATTAATTGAGTTTAGTTATTTTCTTATTATCATATTTACCGTTTTTATCGTAGGCGTTAGATCGTCTTTATTTTTATCAGAGTAGATTGTAACCATAGTGCCCTTCCAAACACCCAAATCCTAGCCACCACCTTCTTTCAGCAGCCACCCTACTATTCGGTTGTCCACCACCACCCTTGGCCATCCGCCACCCTCCGATGACCGTTGAAACATCGGATATTTACTATTATGTCCTATTTCAACCTCTCTTCACTATTTTATTTATATCTTTTCATCTAGACCTCCGATTTAGATGAAACTAAAGCTATTAGAATTCTATATAATTTTCTTATATCTGGATCTGTCTTGATCTAGTTCGTAACATTGTCTATATCCGTTTAGTTAGGATATAGTTTTAATTATTACTATTCGTCAAATATTTGTATCCGTATCTGAATCCGCATCCGAATCCGTCAAATATTTGTATCCGTATCTGAATCCGCATCCGAATCCGTATCCGAACAAAAAATATGGATCCGTATTCAATATGTTTTTACCCTATGCCCAATTCTTTCTTCCCTCACTGTTTTCACTAATATTATTAGCTTAACAGGTTAAAAGAATTAAATTTTAACGAGTTTAACCATTTAACCGATTTAATATATAACTAATAAATTTACAAACTTATGCAAAGCGTATTGTGTGTATTCGATCTATATCCATATCCAATGTATATTGGATACTGATATAGAATTGTTTTTGGCAGTGCTTCTGAGCATGTCCATTGTTTTCTACCCAAATAATACTTCAAACATAATCTATGAACATACATTCATACTGTTATACTTCCAAATTCCAATGAATTATTTGCTAATGGAAGTAACACTTATAGATGATACTCACTTCCTAATAATCATACATAAGGTGGGACACCCCTAGTGAAACACCCAAACCTCCAAATACACGTGTAAACCGCATGGGTAAATCCCCCCCACGCGGTGTATCACATGACCTGTCAGTACAAGAATTTCACAAGGCACACAACAGCACAATTTCACCATAAATAAACTCAATTATAAGAGTCCGGATACAAGTCCACAGGCCACAACAAGCCTTCCAAATATACATCCAAAATACAATGCTAAAGTCCAAAAAAATACAACGTCATCATCACACCCTCGCAGGGGGCTTAATACACTAATATACGTCTTTGGAAAGAAAAGCGTCTACTCCTCGCTACCCGCACTGCGTCCCCTAGCTCGAAATAATACCGCCACGAGGGGTGAGCTTACGGCCCCAAATGAGTAGGATTCATACAATCTAAATTAATGACATCGCATGTATATATCCAATGTATGCCCATATTTGCTAACGATAACGATATGCTTATTGAAATGACTTACCACAATTTACTAAGTCAATGCAATTGATAAAGATTACCAATCACTATCCTGGAACATGCTAGATCCTAAACGTATTATGATAAGTTCACACAGATATAAAGCTTGAGACAATCTATTTTTATACACATCTCAATCATATGTTTTACATATTATGCATAGCAATAAAATAGCAGTTTAGTCATCTCATGTCTACCAAGGCAATAATCATACTTATCATCGCTCACCGAGCTATTCGCCACACAGGGTAAATACTCTTAAAAAATAATCATCCATCATCTCATACATCGAGGGGGGATATATACACATCTAGCGGTAATGTCACCTACACGTGTATGGCGACACTACATGTGACCGGTTGTCTGTGGCCATCAGACTCAAGACCCCGGTCGTAAGCCCATATCTCACTCTCTCTAAATCATCACCGCCCTCGGCGGGAGAATCGGGAGCCCTCGGCTCATCAACAGACGCCCTAACCCTGCGTCGTCGGGTACCGCTAGAGATATATCCCCGCCTTACAATCATGTTCTTCTATCATCATAATCTAGTCCTAACTATGCAGTATACTACCTGAATGCCACACATGCTTCCCGACCTCAGGTGTAGGCCGCTAATAGTATAGTCATATAAGATACACTGTACCCTTAACCTTGGGCTGAGTGAGTAGGGGTACTGCCTAGTCAGAATTCGACTACTAATGATAGGTGGAAGTGGTGCAGTGTTTATGAGTGCATAAAGCATGTTATAGTCATCATGATCATTACATTCTACGTTCACAAAGAATCATACATCTATGCAATGGTATACCATACCGACACATGTAAAGCATTATCATACTAATGTTGATGTCACATTAACATTCTCATAATACTATGATGAACAGGTTATAAATAACTACGTATGCAAAAGATATAATAGGGAGTACCAACTGCATGCATTAATACCGACATTTCCTACACAGGTATAATGACTGTAATTATGTTATGCTAGATTTGTATAACTCTACTCGCTTGGGGGGGTCTCCACGGTATGGTAAAACTCGTCAGCTAGTCCGGAATCCCAAAATCTTCCTCACGCGGTGTCAATCCTATTAATTCACGCAAGTAAAGTCATATGTAACATTAGCCAACTAATAGAATCAATTATCTTATTAGCGTAATTATGGTTGGCAATTAAATGAGTCAAGGGTCTCCTAGGGCGGGTCTTATGTCATCCTACAATTCACGATACTAGATCGGGCTAATTAAATCAGGTGCAAAAAAAGTAAACGGGGTTATAGGGTCCAAATGGTCCCAAAGGGCTGGGCTAGGGGTATTGGGTTAGGCTCAAACCTAACCTAATAGGCAAGGGGCCAAGGTGGGCCGCAATTGGGCCGCAGCCCCACAAGGTTGGCCGAAGTGGGCTGGGTCCAACCACACCCACCCGCCGAGGCTTGGTTGGTGGGGCGCGGTCTGCAGCCCACCCAACCCAAGCCTAGTGGGTCAGGGGTTTGGACCTCGGCCCACCAAGGGGCTCGGTGGGCTGCGTCGGACCGCGGCCCACCCAGCTCGATGGGTCGCGCGTCGACCGCAGCCCACCCGGGGTTCGGTGGTGGCTGCGGTATGACCGCAGCCCACAAAAGAAAAGGGGGGGGATCACGGGGTTAAACAACCCCCCACCCCACCCACCCCCTCATTATTCCCATCCGAGGAGGAGACGAAGGGGAAGGCGGAGAGGCGAGATGGGGCTGCGGCGCGCGCGGCACGGGCGGCCGGCGGCGCAGCGCGGGGATGGCGACGGCATGGGTCCGGCACAGCACGAGGCTGAGGAGGGGAAGGAAGAAGGGAAGAAAGGAAGAAAGGAAGGAGGGGAAGGAAAGCTTACCGGAGGGGGGGGGGGTCGGCGAGCTCGGCGGCTTGCGGCAACCACGAGGGAGAGAGAGGAGAACGGAGAGGCTGCGGTGAGGGAAAGAAGAGATGAGGGAGACGGGTGACGGCAAAGGAAGGGAAGAAGAAGAAGAAAGGGAAGGGCAGGGTGGCAGGCTGACAGGCTGAGTCAAGTTTTTTTTTTTTTTTTTTTTTTTTTTTTTTTTTTTTTTTTAATTGGGGTGTTACACCTAGTAAAAGAGAAAAAAATGGAGTATTGAATGCATGTAATAATTTTTTTGTTAAATAAGCCCTGCTAGTGATACATCTAAGTTTGGATGTGAACCACCCTCACATAAGACTTATATAATGGTTAAAGATAAGGGGTTTTGAACATGCTCACCAACAACATATAATATCAAGCTGGACATTTGCATATTGTTTTTTTTCATAAAAAAACCTTTTAGATACGTACAAGTATCTATGAGAACTATAGCAATTTATTCTCAATATGCAATGATACATGTTATTACCTATGAACACAAATGCCATAACTTCACATATTATAACATAACCTGAGAATATATTAATAGGTTCATATCATTCGACATTTCAAACATATCGGATATGGATACAGAATCACTGCCAAAAACAATTCTATATCAGCATTCCATACATATCAGATATTGATACAGACCGAATACACACAAATACGTATTCAAAATATTAAAAAATAATAATTAAATATCTCCTCTCTTGATGCCGGTCCTCCCTCGACGCTGGTGAGCCTTTCTTTCTCTCTCGACGATGCCTACTTCCTCCATAGACGCCGATGGCCTTCTTACAATGTGTCAATCCCTCCTCCACGTCTCTCTCCTCCTTTCCTCCCATGGCTTCCACCCCCTCGACATACCTTCTTTATCCCTTCCACCACTAGACCACCATCAGTATCAATCCGCTGACGGTTTCTTAGAAAAATGTTTCTTTTACTGAGTTCAGCGGTTCGTTTGTTTTGGATTTTTTTTCTCTGTTTTGTTTCTTAGAGGTTAGTATGTCAACTCAATGGCATAAATAAATGGTCTTCTTTAGTTAAAGGAAAAGGTGGGTCCTCTTAAAGGATATTTTTCTTTTAACCACTAGATAGATGATGGTTGTGCCATTGTTGTTATTTGTGATGACAAATTCGCACGGCGTTTGAGTTAGAGTTAGGTATTCTTTTGCGCTGGGTAGTTCCCAATCACACAAGTAGGCACATTATAGTCGAGTTTAATGGATCATAGCATAGTACTGTCAAATCATTCTCAAGAAAAATTGTTGGTAGTGCAGCTAATATATTGAATTTAGCATCTCTTTCCCAAATCTCTGAATCGGCATTGTTGTCTTTACTGTCCATGGAGTGCCTTTTCCCCATCCTTTCGGGGGTGTTAAATCTAGGATGGTCCATTGGAGGATATGGGGGGGTGGGGTGGTGGTGAAAATATGGACCTCCCTGGGTAATTCTGATAATAAGGCATTCCTTGCATGGGATAAGTTTGAAAAACGGGTCCACCTGGTGGAGGATGCATCGCCCATGGCGGATATGCAGGCTGGTTATATTGACCTTGGAAATACTCATGGGCCCCAAAGGGGGTTGAGAATCTGAAGGGATTTTTTGACCTGTACAGAAACAATAGCTCATGTTACAGTAGTTTTCAATGGAAAAAATGGTATCCGAAAATGAAAAAGGAAAGGATTCATAAGGAGCAGAGATAAGAGGGTATGCATTAATAATGAGGTTTAGAACCTCTTCCATATTTCAAAATGAAGATGCTGAACAAAATTAGGTCTTTTAACTTGGATGCAAACATTCAATGTAGGACTGCAGAAAATTAGAGTTACATATATCAGTAGGGAATCCAAAGGTTAGAACATATACCAGCTTTTCCAGTGCTTTCTGTAGTGGCATCACCAGTAGAAACAGGCCATGCTTCCATGTTCTGTTTCATGGTATCTCCGGATAGAACAATGCCTGAGGCATTGAAAGAAGCAAATTCAGATCGTGAGGACATTGCTTCTACAGCCTCCACTTCGTGCCATTGTCCAGTTTCATGCTTTTTCTTCCATAACTCCATGAATTGCAAGCATGCCTCCCTATTTACATGAAAAGGGATAAAACAAAGAAGATGCATTATTACCTATTAAGTATCATAATTTGTGGCAATGAATTTTCCAAAGTAGTTATTGGGAAAAAAACTACCTAATACTTTAAAACTAGTGTTTTGAAAGATGTTTGATGCGGCTGCCTAGGAGAACACATAGGCACAAGCCAATAGGGAATGCAGCCCCCCATATGCGGGTGGGCCACCTTTTTGGATTTGGTTTGCCTGGTTGCCCACATTGGCAAATAGCGCTCGGCTCGCCTTAGCAGGATAGCTGGTCGAGTTGGCCTATATTGGATCAAGTAATGGGTTTGGTCAAAAACTAACCTAGTTTTAAAAAAAAAATAGAAATCATCCTTTGAGCCTTAAATGGCTAATCCCTAAAATCCCTCTCTCAGCTTTGCCTCTCTTGAGATCTTCTCTCCGACAGCGCCCGACGACGAGTGGCATAAGTCGGCAGCCACGAGTGACGGACGACGCAGGTACGCCGTCCTCTCTCTTGAGCTTCTAACTCTCACTCCCAATCTCTCTCCATCCTAGCAATGGCCATCACCTCCGACAATTCTCATCTCTACCTCTCTCTCACTCGAATGTAGCGGTGGTGAATGGCGGACGGTGAAGGTAAATGACTAAATTCCCTCTTTTAATCACACACATACACACTCTCTCTCTCTCCATCAAGTCTTGTCATTCCCACTGATGGCAACTACCTCCTACAAGCACACCTACTCTCCCATCTCCCTCTCTCTCACCCCACCAGCTCCTATCGTCTCATGACTCCTACCTCACTGACAACCACCCATGCTCTGGAATTTGCAACAATACACCGGGAAATTTCTCATGTTCATGCCCACCAGGGGAATACGGTGATCCTTCTCTCAATGGGAAATGTTATCCCAAGCGAATTAACCTGAATACCCAACCCAACAACCTGACCCGCGACTACCCGATCCGCTAACAGCCTAACACAGACCTCGCTAACCTTACCATCCCTTTCGATCTTTTACTCTTTCCCTATCTCAATCCGCCGCCTCCTCCCTCCTCAAGCTCGCCGTGACCAAGCTCCACCGCCATCACCACTCCGTCACCGTCACCAAACTCCGTCGCTTCACCAAGATCCGCCTTCTCCCTCCTCAATCTCGCCGTCACCAAGCTCCGCCTCCACCAAAATCCACCACAACTCCGTTGCCATCACCAAGCTTAACGGCCATCAACACTCCGTCGCCGTCACCAAGCTCCATCACTTCATGTTTTCATGTTTGCTTTGGTAGATAATGTACGGATTCTCTGATTCTTCTAGATGTGCCTTAACATTACAAATTGCACAAAGTAATATATGATACATAGCAAATCCATCTTATAGTGGATACTTGTTGTTAGCTGATTAAAAGAAAAATGCATGAGTGAACAGAGAAATATTGGATGAAGTAAGCTGGCATAAGATAAAGAAAGACTAGTAGGCCTTGTCTGGTATCAGTGGATATGTTGCAGTTGCAAGGTAAAGAAGACCTGACAATTATCTTTAGTCACAGTCTAATGGCTGATCGGCTTTTGGGTGGAACAAGTAGTAGAGCACATGTTGAAGATAAGTGAAAGTAAATGGGGAAGCTAACTTGCTATTATGTTTAGGCTTGAACAGTTATGCAGTCATTGATATTTAAATTTTTAGGAAAATGTGTTCGCTTTTTTAGGTTTTGGATTTCATATAGAATGCCAGACATATATTTTTTTCTTTACTCAAGTGACTATCTTTTTGCAGGTGCAAGTATTTAGCTGCTTATAAAGTTGCCATTCTGTTTACTAGCAAATCAGATTGGCATATAATGGAGACCGACTCAAATGGGTTCACACATCGGCAAAAATGGAGGAAAGTTGCCTATGGAGGGATGCAGCCAGGGTATGATGATAACTACACTGGCGAGTCCTTCCTTGAAGACATGGTTATGAATGCTAATGTGGTGAAGAGGGACCTGCTGAAAATTATGCTGGATTCTGTTTCCATATCTCAGTATCTCTGCATTGTAGCTCTTGTTGTTACCATATGGACCAACACACTGAGTATGGCCATCAATGAGACTTCTCTCCTCAAGCTGGATGTTGTCCTTCTAGCACTTGGTTTCTCTGTGCTCTTGCTCACCACCAACCAGCTCTCCTTAGATCTTATCTATAAGTACATACTAAATATTTCCTTCTTTATTAGTGGCCTTTACATTTTAGCACCTGTTTATCATACTCTCACCAGGTCCATCAGCTCAGATTCTATATGGGTGCTGACTGTGTCCCTTCTTCTTGTCCATCTCTTCTTGCACGACTACTCAGGTTGCACTATCAGACCCCCTGGTGCTTTGAACAACCCGAAATTATCTAGTAACATCTCTCTGAATGCATCAATAGTAGCATCAGTCCTTGTGGCTTCTCGTCTCCCTTCTAGGCTTCATGTCTTTGCAATTATGTTCTTTTCCTTGCAGATATTTCTTTTTGCACCGCTCATCACATTCTGCATCAAAAAGTACTCCTTCAGACTTCATCTTTGTTTTTCGTTTGCTCTGATGGGCATGACCTTGAGTCTCACATACCAGTTGCATCATATGTTCTTCATTTTACTGCTAGCTCTGCTTGTTTTTGTATCAATTGTTTGTCCCTATTGGCTCTTAAGGGTTCAGGAATACAAGTTTGAGATCAATGGTCCATGGGATGAAGCTAAGCTTTGCTTTGACATAACCGATTAATCTTTATCATTTTCATTCTTCCTTAAACGTAAATTGGAATCATTTTTGTCTTGTAGCTGGAGGGCCTTTTTTCAAGCATGGATTTTTCCTTTTCCTTTTCCCTCTCATGCTGCCTCTAGCTACTCTTCCTAGATAACTGCCTGTGCCATTCTCTTTGTAACAACATTGGAATGTCATAATGGTTTCTGCGCCAATATACTTACTGCATGAAATCTTTATGATTGTAAATTTCTGTTCCTTTTCCTTTCTGAGAACAATCCTCTTAATTGCTTGATGCAGCCATTTTGGAGTGGTAGTTTCTGGGTCTCAATAAAAAGAGCACAACCATCTTTCAGTCCTGTTAGAACTCTATCTTTGTGATGACAAAAGGTGTAGATGGGTCCAAGGATACAACTTTTGAATTGCTGAAGCAAGTTATATGAGGCGATTGAGGAAGAAATCTCTGAAGAAGCTGCCTTCTTACTGCTGGGTTATGGCAACTGTAGGCCATTACTAACAGCTTCTGGTACATCAAGTTTCCACTAGGACAAGTTCTGGTGGGTAGAATGATTTGCCATTGGGTCTATGGCTTCCGTTGGTCCTTGTCTCATCTCAAAGATAGTTATCACTTGCGTGATGAGTTATGACAATATTATGGGAGCACAGAGTTCATAGTTTTCAGGTCGGAGAATTCAATGAAGATGGACATGTCTCCAAACCAAGCCGTTTTACGCCAAACAGAGGTAAGTGATGACAATCGTGGGAACGACAGTCTTTAGGGGATACAATCTCACTCTGCTAAACACACTGAGGAATACTGGCGCTGGAGGTAGTGTAAACGAAATTGTGAAAGTGGGCTAATAATTTGTCATCCTTCAAATTAAAGGATACACTACATTACAGGCTTCGCTAATATATATATAACTGCTGGGCTGCTGTATCATCCTTCAATATTATTTTACGTACAGGGTGAAAATTGTGCTGCTGCACCCGCCTTCAATCAATCAGCTTTTGGAGCATAATTTGGATGTGGGGTTTATCTTTTCTCTTCGCAAATTTTGACCCACATCTGCTAATAATTATTCCTAGTGGAACTATTTGTCATTGACTTCTTCGAGATAATGGTGCAAAGCCATTTTTCCTCAGTTCCCATTTGATTTTGCCAATCTACATGATATATTAATGGTGCAAAGCCATTTTTCTCTTTGGTTACCTTAGGTTGAGTTAATCATGGTTGGTTAGGGACGTGCTTTCTTTTACAATCATATTTAAAAGGAGTCATGATGCATTCGAATGGATCCCAGTGGTTCCATATCTCTAGTTTGCTCGAAAAGGTTATTGTGTTCTCATTTGTGTTTCTTCTTGCGATCCTTATATCATGTCTATCTCTTTCTGTTCTTCGTTGAGCGGTGAGCGAGGGTTGTGATCTTGTATTTCTTGACAACTATCTTTTTTTCTTGGAATTTCTTATGTGTCTAATTAGGTCCGTTTGGTGCAATGTGTTTAAATTTGCTGCATTACTATTCACTTTAGAATAATCATTTGATCTATAGGTCCTATAAAATTGTCTCAAAGAGACAACCAGAGTCCATATGCTATATTTTGATATCTGCTTAAATTAAGTAAATGCTTTCTTTTAAAACACGGTTTTCTAAACTTCTATGATAAGTGAAGGGTATATGATACGTTCTTTCCATAGTTCAGGAAGAAAATTGATGAGCATTCACTGTTGTTAGTAATTTCACATTATATATTGATTTTATAAATACAATATCTTGATCAGCCTGAAGAGTGTTTTCATCTCAGTAGTTGTAATATGAAAATGTGAGAATGTGTACGAATAACTTTCAAATGTCAAAAAGAAATAAATATTGCTAAACTAGTTTGAAAGTTTTAATACAAAACGCCAAAGAAACGAAATTAGTCATTTTAATGTTTGTTTAATATGCTTGCAAGTAGGTGTGGAAGTTTTTTTTTTTGGATCCACTTGTTTATGTTTCGTCAAGCACTCAGTTGACAAATCTAAATTCTATTGCCATCCAATTCAGAGGAAATTTGTGATACAAACAGAGTAAAATCATTACAGACAAATTCATGATGAACAAATATAAAAGTGTTGGGCAAATACAAGCCTTATACTACTGTTTACAGGATAGTGTAAAAAAACCAAAAAAACAAAATATAAAAAAAACCAACCAAACAGCTGATATAACTCATCTGCATTCCTGAAGCAGATAGTTTTTTCTCACAGTTTTCGTTCTTGTGGTAACAGAGTATCAGGACGCTACCTTCTTCTCGCTGTTCTTGCTGCGGAAAGGTGATAGAAGGGAGAAGGGTCGAGAAACTGTGACAACAATGGATCAAATGAGCGAGCCTAACCTCATGAATAATTCAAATAGATGCATGCAAATATATCCATCAAAAGACGCATAGATATTATATATATATAGGAGAGGGAGAGGCAGTTAACCAAGAATAGGTCTTATTAATAGTTCAGCAAAAACTGAGAACATCAAAATAATAAGAGAACACACAATTTGAAATCGTAAAGTATGATAAGTTAATATGACAATATATAAACAGTAATAAAAAATAATGTCAAGATATTTACATAATCGAGCATTAGTAAGGAAATGAAATTTCCAGGAGTAGTCCTAAAATGAAAGGAAAGTTCCAAATGGAAAAAAAAGAGCGATAAGATATTATCCCTTCATAGGAGTCGGTCAAAAGAATTCGAGGGATTCAAAAATTATCAGACATCTTTTATTAACAAAAGGACAAAAAAAACTAACACATCCATGGACATTATTGCAACATGATAACTTCCCTAAAAGGTCAAAGAGATTAAACATGCCTAACCTTTCGTTGGAGTACCTCCAGTATGAGTATCATCTTGAGAAATGAGATTCTTCAGCATGCCAACTGAAATGTTAAATAAGCACTATCAGATGAGATCAATGGAGATTTACAAGACTACTAGAGGTTTAAGTCATGGAAACGAAGAATGAGATGTGTTATATCAGGTTCTCAATTATTGTGGGATAGGTTTTTTTTTCTTGTAAAACTTTCTGCTTAAGCTAGTATAATCAAAATTTTGCACTCGTGTTCAATAAGCACTATACTAATAATGGAAGAGATGTAATACCATCATTGGATGAAATAACTGCTGCTGGGGAATCATCAACAGATGATGCATCAGAATCCAAGTTGCCCTCTCCTGAAGCTGAAGTATGGCTCTTTCTACCAAATTTCAAAAGCTTTCTAAAACCTTTTGATTCTTTGCTGTGAGGCTTCTCGTATGTTTCTTGGGTTACTGAATGCAAGTCGGGGGTGGATACTTGTGCCCTAACACTCTCAGTTTGCATTGCAGTTCTAGAGTCAAATACAGGTAGTGGTTCCAGTAATGCAGAATTCCTTGTTGTGGAATCCTCCAAGGATGTTGCTCTGGCATAAGGAGCCTGATAAGCTTCCTCCATTGGAGTTGGGATTAACTTCCGGGGCTCATCCTTTGCATAATCAATGACCACCTGATACAAGAATCATATATTACTTGCAGTTCAACAGAAATTTCACATGTAATACATAATAGAAGCAGGAGAGTAACACCAAATACACAGCATGTACACTTCTTTCTGCCATTATCATATAATCTTGAATTCATCACCACAAATACCAGTTAATACATGACACAAGAGACCACTAGTCATTCTATGCCAGCTTGTGAATATTACCTTCAATCTTCTAACAGAGGGTATTATAATGCCTAAGATGAAGGTCTTATTTCACTATTGAATAGGACACTTGGACCTTTTATCTAGTTAGCCAATAAAAATACAAAGTCATTTGTGGTACAAGTCAAGAATAAGATGACTTGGAAGCACATTATTTATTTGTCCTATAACCTTCACTCTCAATAAAGCGAATTTGACTCCATCTCATAAGAAGGAAAGGAACAGTTGCCATCCTTTTCTTCAATAGTTCATAGGTTTTCTTGCTTATCACATGTTTATAAAATATTTACAAATTTACTTACAATAAAGATTGGTTGATTGGTTCTATGAAAAAAAAAATATGAACCTCAAATCAAAGGATTAATGCATTATGGCAATAGCTTTGAATCATACCTCATAAGAATTTAGCTGAGCCTCAGGGTTATAATTGGTGGAATTCTCAACCTCACCAACAAATAGAGGGGAAGGTGGAGCTCTGATGGCTGTATATTCTGAATCAAGCCCAGTCTTCTCTTGTCTATCATCTCTATACGATCTACTTTCTACATCTGTCGTCTCAGATGAAGTAGGAACCACCTCATTTTCAAGCATCACAACAGTCTTTTCAATGACAATGTTGTCGTCACTGTTGCTTATCCTAGGGGCCTTGTCATTAGCTTTTTTTACTTGTTTGCTTTCTGAAGCCGTAGATGCTTTGCTTCCAAGCCCTTTTTGCACAGTAGCTGACTTATTTTGAACCACATCAGGAGCTTTTGGTGATTTAATCTTCAGCTCTGGCAGAGCTGCTGATTTGCTTTTATCCAGTTGCATTATTGCAGATATTTTCTTTGTCTGAGACTCATCGGGCATGCTTCTCCTGCGTAATTGATCAGCAGTAACCGGCTTTCGAGATGAACGGTCACTGTTGTTGACTTTGGGATCAGAAAGTCTTTTGGTTTGAACAGAATCAGTCTTCGGTTCTGGAGTCACACCAGTGCTGTCTTTCTTCATTTCAACCAAAGATGAGACAGATTGACTTAATCTATGTGCATTGCCATTCAATCTACTCGTACCTGCAGCTCTCTGAGAATCAGAAGACCCCATTGAAGTTGTTCTAGCAGATAACCTTCTTAGAGGTGAAGAAGATCCAGGTTCCGAGTCACTGAACTTTGATCCTTTGTAAGGGCTTGGAGAAGACTTTGGTGCCAACTTGGTTTTAGTTTGCTGTAGGATAGATGGTGAACTGGTAGAATTTGAACTACTTCTTGCAGCAATTCTCTTTTGCCTCTCTCGTTTTAAAGCTTCCAATCGTCTTATCTGTTCCTCTTCCTAAAATTGGAGGAAAGCCTCAA
Organism: Typha latifolia; assembly: GCF_019914945.1. Classification (NCBI taxonomy): domain Eukaryota; kingdom Viridiplantae; phylum Streptophyta; class Magnoliopsida; order Poales; family Typhaceae; genus Typha; species Typha latifolia. Next base: position 13,697,034 of record NC_133088.1, on the reverse strand, counting down.
TATTTGACAATGTAAAGGTATGGAGAACTCGAGAAATATTTGCAGAGATAATGTTAATTAAACAAAAGGAAAATTGATCCTTTGGAAAGGAAAAACAAACTGCTTATAATGGAAAGGATTTCAAATAAGATAAAGGTAAAAGAAGGGTTGTATATTTTAATATTTTCATAACTTTATCATAAAAGTTCCAAAACAGTTGTCACTATATATTAAACTAGAGTTCCTTCAGTCTTATCTATTCAAGTTGTAAGTGACTTTTTTAAAGGAATAGATGCAAATTCAGGTAATGGGAACAGTGAATTCATGAAACCAAACTTTTGAGACTTGCTTGACTGAACATAACCATCTATAAAGTGGTTCTGACTTCCTGACCACTTGCAACAAAACTACATGGTCAATGGTTGAGAAAAGCGATCTACCGCATGTGAACAAAAATAAAGATAGAGGACTAATAGGCATGAATTGCTCGGGAAGGCAATAAACGAGTTACAGAAGTACCTGTTCTTTCTTCACTTTCTGAAGATCAGCTTTGTATGCCCGCAGCTTCTCCGCACGTTTTTGGGCTTCAGTATGTGGATTCATTCTTGAGGATGTTATTTTCCTTGCCAGAGCATCCTTCTTCCTTTTCTCCAGCCCATCCTGTGAAGCTCTTAATTTCTTGTCATTGTCTGATTTTTTCACTTCTTCCTGGATGCTCGTTGTAACATCTTCTAGACTAGTAGCTTCCAGCTTGGAAGAAATTTCAGCAGTAATCTGAAAGTCATAGTCTATTGCTGGATCATAATCAATAATGTCACTTTCTAGTACTCTTTCAGGCATCATGGTCAACTCATCTGGTTCGTAACTGAGTTGATTTCTAGCCTTAAGAGAAGAATCCTCGGTTCTCTGAATAACTGCAGGAAACTCAGATTCTATGTCAATCGCAGTTCTGCTTTCTGGTTCAAGCTGACTTTGTGAGCTTGACCTAAGAGGAATCATGAAAGACTCATCCCTTATATCATATGAGTTCTTGTCCAAATTGGTGGATTGTTGATACTCATTGTCAGCAATAGGGTCCAAAGAACTCCTAATGTTTATTTGCTTCTCGTGTGCATAAATCATGAAGTCATCGCTACCAGCCCTTTGGTACCTTCCCCCTCCACCTCCACCTTCTATTTCCTTTAACTGACTATCTATTAACCCCCTTCCTTCACCTGACATTAACAATTCATCATTAGAAGAGATGTGCTTCACACGACTAGACCCGTTGAATGAATCAAATCCTTCTATCCTCCGTTCCTGAGCATTTCCAGAATCTCGCTCTGGTGGCAGGATAGGATCAGCTTCACTTCTATTCTCTTTTCTCCTTGGTGGAGGCTCTTTTTCACCAGAAAAGATGTCTCCATCATTATCTTTTGTCTTTTCTTCAGCTCTCATCAAGAAACTCTGGAAGGCCTGCCAGTTTCCCGAATCTTCCTCTTTTCCATAAACCATTCCATCCTTGATATATTCATCTGAAGATTCTACTGTTCTTTTGTGACCCTCTTTTTTCTTTGAAGAGCTTGAAGACTTCATGTGCTTTTTCTCTCGGGAATTAGAATGCAGTTCCACATTATCCTCCTCAGAGTCAATCTCAGAAGCTGATGATTCGCTTCCTGATGACCCATGCTTCTTCGATGTTATATAATTTATGTTCCGAATGACAACGACACCAGATTTTTTCTTCCCTGACCGGCTAACCCTTTTATGTGATTCACGACCGTGAGAACTTTCTATCTCAAACTCTGACATACTATGGTCTGTTCCATCCTGTGATCTTGTACTGGGAATACCTGTTTCCCAAATCTCTGAATCGGCATTGTTGTCTTTACTGTCCATGGAGTGCCTTTTCCCCATCCTTTCAGGGGTGTTAAATCTAGGATGGTCCATTGGAGGATATGGGGGGTGAAAATATGGACCTCCCCCTGGGTAATTCTGATAATAAGGCATTCCTTGCATGGGATAAGGTTGAAAAACGGGTCCACCTGGTGGATGATGCATTGCCCATGGTGGATATGCAGGCTGGTTATATTGACCTTGAAAATACTCATGGGGCCCCAAAGGGGGCTGAGAATCTGAAGGGATTTTTTGATCTGGACAGAAACAATAGCTCATGTTAAGTACTTTTGCTAATTTTCAATGGAAAAAATGGTATCCGAAAATGAAAAAGGAAAGGATTCATAAGGTGCAGAGATAAGAGGATATGCATTAATAATGAGGTTTAGAGCCTCTTCCATCTTTCAAAATGAAGATGCTGAACATAATTAGGTCTTTTAACTTGGATGCAAACATTCAATGTAGGACTGCAGAAAATTTGAGTTACATATATCAGTAGGGAATCCAAAGGTTAGAACATATACCTGCTTTTCCAGTGCTTTCTGTAGTGGCATCACCAGTAGAAACAGGCCATGCTTCCATGTTCTGTTTCATGGTATCTCCAGATAGAACAATGCCTGAGGCATTGAAAGAAGCAAATTCAGATCGTGAGGACATTGCTTCTACAGCCTCCACTTCGAGCCATTGTCCAGTTTCATGCTTTTTCTTCCATAACTCCATGAATTGCAAGCATGCCTCCCTGTTTACATGAAAAGGGATAAAACAAAGAAGATGCATTATTACCTATTAAGTATCATAATTTGTGGCAATGAACTTTCCAAAGTAGTTATTGGGGAAAAAAAAACTACCTAATTCTTTTAACTTGTTATGTGCTCCTAGGAGAACACATAGGCACAACCCAATAGGGAATGCAGCCCGCCATATGCGGGTGGGCCACCTTTTTGGATTTGGTTTGCCTAGTAGCCCACATTGGCGAATAGCGCTTGGCTTGCCTTGACAGGATAGCTGGTCAAGTTGGCCTATATTGGATCAAGTAATGGGTTTGGTCAAAAACTAACCAAGTTCTAAAAAAAAATAGAAATCATCCTTTGAGCCTTAAATGGCTAATCCCTAAAATCCCCCATCTCTCAGCTTTGCCTCTCTTGAGATCTTCTCTCCGACAGTGCTCGACGACGAGTGGCATAAAGTGGCAACCACGAGTGACGGACGACGCAGGTATGCCGTCCTCTCTCTTAAGCTTCGAACTCTCACTCCCAATCTCTCTCCACCCCTAGCAATGGCCATCACCTCCGACAACTCTCATCTCTACCTTTCTCTCACTCGAATGCAGCGGTGGTGAATGGCGGACGGTGAAGGTAAATTCCCTCTTTTCACACACATACACTCTCTCCATCGAGTCTTGTCATTCCCACCGATGGGAACTGCCTCCTATAAGCACACCTACTCTCCCATCTCCCACTCTCTCACCCCACCAGCTCCTATCGTCTCATGACTCCTACCTCACTAGCAACCACCTACAACCCTTAATGTTTTGAAAAGTAGTCATAGTTTGTCAGCAGTCACCCCACCACATAACACCTAGGTAGTATGCGAATGCTAAAGCGGTTTAACATTTTCTATATTTAACAAATTAAAAATAATTATATATGATATACAATATATACTAATATAATATATATATAATTTTTAATAGTGCGCTACACCAAAACATAGTATCTATAGCAGTAATCTATGATCCAACGCACTGACTACAGTAATTAATACTCTCATAGCACAACTGCAAGTAACTGCGGGTGGTGGTATGCATAGAGACAATTCTTGCACTTTAACAATATAAAACTTGTGTGTAATTCTTATCCCAATGTAACAAAAATAGTTTAACAAAATATTTTCCAAATTATTTGGAAAGTCTCCTAAGTTGCATCGAGCAATGCTTTTGCCTCTTGTGTACATGACTTTTATATGTTCAATTGTATTCAAAATTATCCCACTCCTTGTCATCTTTCAAAGTTATTTCCACCATCTAATACTAGATTCAATACTCAGTCCTGACTCTCATACATGCCCCATCCCCCTTAATGCACAACCAAAACCTAATAATCCACCAAGAATTGAGCAGATTTTCAGGAATTGTTATGTGCTCCAAACTTTGTTATATTGAAGCCCACATGTGTGTGTGTGTAAAGTTGCAACTTAGCCTCAGGCTAAAGAGAAGCTAACCAGCAGAAATACCCTATGCAGGAAAAAGTTCTGGCAAACAAGCAATAAGAAAACCAAACTCACATTAAACGTGTGGCACCAAAGCACTCGGCAAATGAGATCAAATATGCCATGTTATCCATGTCGAAGCCAGCTGCTACAGCACGAGCGAAGGCCATAGCCTGTTCTTTCCGCAACACAATTTTACGGGTCTCAAGCACTCTCAGTAGCTGAACTCTGTAGAAAATAATATCTGTGAGAGCTATGAAACTTCTAATCGTACTTCAGGAAATATTCTGTGAACGGCAAGCAAGTGCTTACTAGTTACTACAATAAGCAAGTAGAGCATAAAATGGATATATGGAGGAAATAGGATTTTCCATGTGAAACATATATATCCAGTCGAGTCTATCTAATGGCATACAACCAAAGTATAAGCATTGTACCAGTTTTATAAGTTCCTAATTGTATCATATTCAAGTTATTAATTGGCCAGCTATATCAGCCAGAGACTATTTTTAATATACTCCATGTAAGCAAGATAAGAATAGTGAAAAAAAAAAGGTTCAGATGTCAGTACTTTGAATTCTCTTCCTGTGTTGTGGATCCATTTGACTCTGGTGGATGCGGCTGTGTTCCAGGCTGCCAACAATCAAGAGATTTCACAATTAGATTGATCTTTAAATCACAATTATCGTAGCCAGAGATTTTGTCCAGTTGTCAGTACCTTATAAAGAACTATTGCCTTTTCATCATCAGCATCAGAGCATGACTTGCTACCTGACCATTTTCGAGCAATAACTAATTGAAATATAGTAACAAATGAAAGGTTGAAGAAGTTCCACTTTTAAAATTATGTGAAGGTCAAATGGAAATCGAGGAAATAAGGAATGCTAGTTAAAAGCCATTTTATAGTCCTTCATTTCCTTTTTTTGGAGTCCTGCAAAGGGATTCACAAACTTTCTCGTGGATAACAAACTATTTCTATTTGTGTCTCGCTACCACTGATGAGAATCGGGATAGATCGGATCGCATTATGAGGATATTGGGCTCAATAGATCGAGTCTAGGCATTTATGTAAGCCCTTAAGATAAATCTAATTATATTATATAAGCCCTTAACGCAAGTCTAATTAAGTTATGTAAACGACTAATGCAAGTTCAATTAAGTTATGTAAGCCACTAAGACAAGTTCTAATTCGAGTCATATAAATCTTTAGGGCTAAATCTGAGTTAAGACTCATTATACCCGACTTCTGTATATAGAGGAGTTGAGCTTCTTTGTTTAATCATCTAAGCATCTAATGAAGAATTAAAAATTATATTTTAGTCTTAAATTATCTTAAAAGTAAGAGTAAGATAATCTAAGAGTAAAAGTAAATTAATCATAATTGTTTATTTTCCCTAGGAATATATTTAAGTTCGAAATCCTATCTCCACCTTCAAACCCACTCATATGGCCGACCACCATCACCCTTGGCCATCCGCCACCTTCTACCCTCCGACGACAGCCACAACGTTGGATATTTATCGTTCTGCCCCGTTCTGACCTTGCTCTACTCTTTTATTTATATATTTTCATCTTGATTCCCGACCTCCGATTTAGGTAAAATCAAAGCCATTAGAACCCTAACTCACGAGGCTATCACTATATAAATTTTCATAATTTTCTTATGTCTGAATCAGTTCAGATTTAGTTCATAACAGCCACTTTGCTAGAATTAGCAGTATGCGTAAGTCACCTTAATTTGACAATCATCTGACAATGATCCATAGCAAACTACTTGGCAAATCACTACTCCATTAACCGGTTCTATTAAGAGTTCAAAAGATATCAAGTTTAATAAATTAAATTGTTTGTTACACACTCACTAACTTGTCCTGAGGTGAAAATCAGCACTTAATGACTTACAGGATGGCAGATTTTGACCACCCAATCCATGATGACAAGAGTCTGTTATTATAAGAGAATTAGACATGCAGAAACAAACTAGAATCACCTTCCATTCAATTCTTAAGGTCAAATTCATATCAACTAACAATTTAAAACAGACAGGCCAATGCTGTTGTACCTTCAATGTGTTCATTCGACTTTGTTTGGTGGTCTTCCACCTACCAAATGGCATACATAGAAGGATGTCATATAATGGTCAGAAACCAATCATCAAGACTCTTAAAATATTTACGGTGCTTAGTGCTTACACTGAAGTTATCATTGCCTTGAATGGCAATTGCCTCTTCAATCTGCAAGATCTCAGACTCTATTGTGGTCACCCGCTCCAAAACCTCAGGCGTGCTCACAAAACGAACAAACCTACCAGGAATAACACACTTACTTTCCAAGTATTAAGATATATCTTCAGTGTGAATGTGTCACGACTCCTAGAAGTATAGCAAATGCAACAATATAAAAAACATATCTTCACTGACCTTTCTACAGTGCCCTTGGTAAACCACACTGCATCTAGTTGAGGATCTGGTTCAAGTGAGATAGAATACCCTCCCTTAGCAATCTGATCCTGGGCAGTCTTCAAATGGGCAAGAAACGGGTTCACCAATCCAGAGGCAATCTTCTCCGTTCGACCATTTGCTATTATGACCAAATCACACCTGATAAACAAGAGAATACAAGACCAATCAGAAACCATCTGCAATCTATCACAAAGTTAATATTCCTAAATTACAAAGAAAATGAATAACAAGAGTAACCTACAACCTACAATAGTTCAATGCACCAGTATGCGAGTGTGAAGTGAGAAAAGAATTGATTATTCATAGATCCGCATGCTCAAATACTAATCAAGGTGCCAGAATCTCTAAAATAGGCGTGATGGTGATCACAACTAGTGCACAAACATCAAATCATTTACAAAAAAAAAAATCTGCTTAATAATTGGATCAAAATGAAGCCTCTGAATAGACAATTAATAGGCTCTAAAAATTATCAGATTCTCAAAAGCACTCCTTCTAAAGGCAAGACCGAATAAGACACCATTGATCCACTTCTTCGTCTATTGATTCATATCGCAAAATTACATTTAAAGGACATTACAACATCTACCAAGATTGCAACTTTCAGATCTCGACTCCAATTAAATTACCTCAATCAAAAACCTAAAATTTCAATAAAGTAGCACTCTTTAAGGGATCTGGGATTCACCTGGTTCGAGTGGGCGTGAGCTGGAAAATTGCCGAATCGAGGCGAGCCTCCGACTTCATCGCAGCACAAGAATACTTTCTCTCTATCACACTCTCTCCCCCCTCCCTTCCTCTTGTCTCTCTCTCTCTCTCTCTTCGTATCAGATCTGGCACGAGTCCTCACTACCCAAGCACCGGTTTGGTTCCATTTATATATTATCACTAATTCCCAAAGAGAAAAACACGAAGAACGGAACTAAAAGGGGAAAAGATTTAATGGTGGAAGAAATGTACAGCATTAATGGACAAAGATCTCAACTTTATAACAAGATAAGAGAGAGATGGCAGAGAGGACAAAGAGGCTGTGAGGAGAAGATCTAAATGGGGATTGACAAATATGTTTCTTTCTAAAAGAACAGTGGAGAGAGGAGAGAAGAAGAGGAAGAGAGGAGAGAGGAACGAAGCAAGCTTGAGAAAAAACACTTTAATGGAGAAGGAAATAACAAAAGACGACGAATTAAAAATAGAGAGAGAGAGAGAGAGAGAGAGAGAGAGAGAGAGAGAGAGAGAGAGAGAGAGAGAGAGAGAGGGAGAGAGAGAGAGAGGAGAGAGAGAGTAGTAGTGAAGTGGGGCTTTGGATTCCGACAAGACAAGCCTGGAAATAGGTGATAGAGAATATAAAAAATAATTATTAAATAGTATTAAAGGAAATATAACAGAGGAGGATATTATTGCTCTACATCATAAAAATGTGTATAAATTATTTCTAATATATATATATATATTGACTGAATTATGCATGGTTTCAAAGATAGAGTGATGTTTGACTCTTAATTCGTAATTAAAAGAGGATTAATTCACAACCGTCATTGTGCACCCAAATGCAATAAAAGAATGTTGATAAAATAGTGTGATTTGCTCTTAATTCACACCTGACTCCTCTCTCAATTGCGTACGAGGGAGAGAGAATGAGTAGCAACCTCCTCCTCCTCCTCCTCCTCCTCCTCCTCCTTCTATCAACGACTTTTATCTAACTCTAATAATTTCTACCTCGTCTACAAAACATAAAATAGAAAGGCAATAACAATTCACGATTCAAGAATAAAGCATGGAGTAGTTGTGGATTGTGGTTAGAGTTGACGTTCACGCAATAGTTGGGTAAGCGGCTCCCATCTCCACGACGAAGCCAAATAAACTCTCAATATTATGCCTTTCGACTCCTAATTATTGGCACAAATGCCACTCACCAGCTTGTCGGCCACTATTATTTTTTTGGATTAATTTCTTTATAATCCCCTCAACTCTCATCCTCAATCACTTTCATTTATTCATGCAAATAAATAAATAAATAAATAAATACACTCCTGAATTAAGTAATTATATCACTAAGATTCCTCAGTTAATATTTTGTCATAAGTTTTACTAGAAATAATATTAAAAAAATTGACTAGCTAAATATATGGACAAGAATGCTCTTGCTCTCTTCCAAATAAAGCCTATATTTTCATTAGTTTCTGATTAACATTAACCATGTTTCCAAATCTAATCACTATTCCACTAAAGCGTCATTAAGGTATTCTAATATAATATCTCTTGGTTGATACACTTCCACTTAAAAATGGTTAGATTTAGTTAATTCAAAGTGGCATACAAAAATTATACGGAGAAAATATGAGATGTTAATTAAAAAATAATAAAAATATATGATGTTATCTTCTTCTCTTTCTTCCTTACATTATCTTGAGATGGTGGGGGAAAGATTAAAAGTTAATATTGAAGGAATTAAAAAAGAATTAGAGTTGGGTAGTTTTTTTGAGTCTTTTAAGACTTGAAGCCAAGGGAGATGAGAATAACCTTTGAGTGTACTGGAATTTTCCCACATTCTTAGCTGTAGTAGTAGAATCGAAGCTCCTCTTTTATTAGATGATCCGAGTTCATTTATTATTATTTATTTCCCCTTTTGACTTCGAGATAGTTGTATATTGTATATATCTCCACACACATTAATTGTAGATGCACAGTTCGCAGTCGTCTCTTATAAATATTTTATATAGAATTACACTAGAATATAAATAGCTGTAACATGCAAGTGCTGTCCAAATTTCATCTGTAAGTGTTTTATTTTTAGCATTAATTACATTATCATCCCTACACCATAATTATTTATGGTGCTAGCTAAGTTTAGATAAATGAGTGCGGGACTTGTATTAAAGAGCGTCACTCTACCCCTTCATATTTTTGTGTGTATTAAGTTGTCTTATTATAATCATTGTTACAATTCGGGGAGTTAATGTTTCTTGCCAATGGACTTTCATCCTAAATAGAATTTCCTACACAATGACCTAATATGTATTACATTATAATTATACAAAAAAAGCTTATAATTTATCTTTATAAGAATATGAATAGTAATATTTTAGGCTACCAACCCCATGACAAAAATCAAGGGTTAGATTTCCCTCGTGACAAAATATCATGGTTAATATTTGGTAAATTTTTTATTGAGTTACCATATGCATATTAGTTGAGCCTATATGTTTTTATGTTTTATGAATACAGTGCTACCTAGTATTTAACTTTTGTCAATTTATATATGTTTAAAACTATGTATCGTATCTAATATCATACTAGGAGGCAAATTATAAGCTTTTATTTTTAGGGTATAATATAATGTTGAATCATAGTTTAGGAAGTAAATATATAGTTAAATCTTTTCTTCCATGATAAATTCATAAGATAAACAAGGGGATACATAATCCACGCGTCTTATTCAAACTCATAACCTGCGTCATGAAGTAGTGGGATCTAACCATCATGCTACAATGGTTGAGCTATTATTTATACTCATGAGCTGTGCTATGGACCGATGGAATCTAACCATTATGCTACAATGATCGGACTATTATTAGACAAATCTATGAACATAAAATTTTATCACAAAACCCAAGGATCTAGTAAGAAATGAGATTTTTTTTTATTTGTTGAGAGGAGTTAAAATTTAATGGCGTCCTAATAAAATCGATATTGTTAGGATCCAAACTAAGGAACGCTCACACATCATAAGCCCATTTAACTATTTGAGCATAAACTTACCAAGCCTTTCTCTTCGGCCTATTATATTAAGATTTTGGTCACATCTTTTTCTCTCTCTTCTAAAGAGTTTTTTCTTGTCGTCGCTAGTGTTTTTCTCTCCTACCCTATCCCGCATGGCTAGAGGAGGGGAGAGGTGCTTCTTCTTCTTGTATTCTCTCTTCCCTCACCTTCTAACTATTTTTTTCTTTCCTATCCTGTCAATCCAATTTTTTATCCTTCTCTGAGTCATCGAACTCCTCCTTCACTTTCCTCCCCTTTTTATTTGCCAATGCCTTCATAGCTGCCCTCATCGCCAGTAATCTTGGCTTTGATTGCTGTTGCAACCTTCACTACCGCTGCCACCAAAGGGTACACTAATTTTAGCCATTTTTTCTGCCAAGTCTTCATGTCGGATCTCCTCTAAGCGGTTACAATTGAGCCCCTCCAAGCCATTGCCTGCCTTACTGACCGGCTGTGGCTTTGACTTTGGTCATGGTCGAGACTAATGGAGAAGACTTGGGGTTTGAGTTCGATTAAGTTTGCCTTAGGAAGGGTTCAATTTGACTTTAGTTTGAAGTCGGTTTGGTCTGCCTAAGCTTCCCCATACTCTCATATTTCTCCCTATTGTGCACACTTGCAGCATGTGCTCGCTAATCTTGATGCCTCCCCTAACTTGTTTCTATCGTTCCTTACTCCATCATTATTTATTGCCTTCCCCATTGCTTGGATCTGTGCCTTTTGTGGGAGTTTTATTTTAGTTTGTTTTTATTCTGTTTTCTTTGTTTAACATTGTTGTAGGATTTATTTGTTATTCTTTCTTTATTATCTTTTGTTAGATTGACGATTCTGGATTTTCCAACTTTGGTAATTCATAAGGCTAAGCCTTAGACGGTAAGAATATGACGGAACCTCAGGCTAACTCAAGGCTCCCTGCATCATGAATTAACCAAGGATGTTATTCATCTGTATTTATGTGTATGCCCTCTAGTTTGATACTATGCTCTCTCTTTAGTGCTATCTAAATTTCTATGCATAGGCCAAGTGTGAACAAAGAGTCATCATTCCCCTCCCATTTTTCAGGCTATTATGTTATAATCCTTGTAATTTGAGGAAGTTAATAAAATATTCTTACCCACAGGAATTAACTTAAAAAAGAACTATTTGAGCCTCATTCCATTGGTTAAGAAATAATAATTAAGAGTATGTATATATATATATATATATATATATATATCCAATTCCAAACAAGTGAGGCTAATTCTACACAAAAACAAAAAAAAAAAAAAAATTTGAGGCTAATACCTTGTTAAATCATGGGCCAATCCTTCTCAACCAACCATTCCAACCAACCAACCTGGACACATGAAGCCATCTCACCATACTTAGACAACCGGACCCATTGGCCTAAGAGACTACTATGCACAAGATAACTACTTGCCTAAATCTTTCGGGATATCCAATTTATTCCCGAACAAAATTGCCCCTTACTATTGCCAACTTATTCTCTACTTCAACTTTTATCATGCAGTTGAATGAATACAGCTAAGCCTAATGATGTTAAAAACGACAAGATCTATTGTTATTTTTATAGGCCTTCCATTTTCTAGGTCTATTAATTTATCATAATCATAGTTTGTGCCATTTCTTCTATTCACAAGATGGTCCCAGTTTTATTGGTGCACATGGAGGAAGTACTTCCAAATGAACCAACTTATAGACATGCAATTGTTATTATATATAATATTCTTTGGAGAATCTCTATGATAGAGGTGGCAAAGGGGCTGCCAGGATCTCTACTGTTCATAAACATGACTCTTCCCAGTTTGGATTCAGTGCAGTGCAGGTTATTAAACATTAATTAATCGTGCATATTCGACAGCTCCAAAGTATTTTAGAATATCACAAACGAACTAAATTAGCAATGAAGTTGTCCGAGACGTTAAAATCTTCCATTTGATACTGGTTCAAGATCTCATTTATAGCGTATGTATGGCAGTTAACTATTGGCACATATGAATAGCCTAAAATAGTCTTATGACATTTTTCATTTCTAAGTAGTAGACTTAGCTTAAATGGGATAGATAAGCTTAGTGAAATCTAAATTCAAGACCTTTGCTCTCATATTTAAATTATTACTTAAGAATACCTACAAATATATATATAGAAAGGTAAACGGTCCATTTCCATTAGCTGGCCAAGAGAGCAAAAAGAGACATGTTGCATTTAATTACATCCTTATATTTTTTTTTTCCCCTTGAGCTCTAGAAGGATGTGAAGGCAACTAAAAGTGTTAAAAAAATATTCGAGGAGTGATGGAGTTAGGGCACCTAACCAATGCCAAGTAGCTCTCTTTTATCTTCCAAACAAGATATTATGTCAATAATATTTGCTCCGCAAACACTTCTTGGGGGTATTGAATTGATAGAGTTGATGGGAAACGAGCATCTTAGTTTGCCTAAGAAGCAGCCAAATGTTACAGGCTTCAATTGTGACGTACCACCTTACAAGCAATAGATGTGATAGAGAATATATATTTGGGTGCATATATCCAAATTTCTTATTTATGTGAATACCCTTCAAAACCTATTGTTCTTCTATTTACTTTTTGATAACTATATGTTAAACTCCAAAGTGAAATAAGAAAGATGTCCTTATGTGAGGGTAATATATTCAAAATAGAATAAGAGTGTTTTTATTCTTTTACTATTAAATGGATTAGTAACAGTTGGTTAACTTTCATACAAAAAGAAAATATTTAAATCACCGGGAGGTTTCTTTTCTTTTTTGTTCAAATCAGGAAGAATGCACACAATTTACCATAATCTCAAGCAAATTAAACAAAAATCATGAACTCACTTTCTAAGTGCAATTGTAAATTGAATTCCTAAGTTTATCAATAAATTCTTCTGTAAAGCTCCCACCTGTACTTTATATAAGAAGTTGCATACTAAGTATAGCTATACTAATTTTTTTTTATAGTAGTATAATAGAGTTTATATTAGTATGAATTATTATGGTGTCTAACGGTAAGTTAATATAGTGTATAATAATTACACTTAATGTCTCGATAAAAGTTAAAATTAAAATAAAAGAAATAGTGAAATTGTATTGAGGATTAGTAAGATTTTACACCAAATGACTAAAATAGTGAATAGAATCGTAGTACTAATATATAAACAATATTTTAATTAATTGTTACTTGTATAATTTTTATGAGAAAAGTGTGGACTTTTTACTATACAATCCATATTTCTTATAATGTAACTCAAATATATTTCAAATATATTTTCCGCATATTTAAGTGTAATGTGAAAATATATAGGTACTATATGCCCTTTACCTTATAGTTTAGATATATTTTCTTATATTGTGAACAAATTTTTTTGCATATTTAAATATAATACAAACTTATATAGTCAATGCATATATTTTACTATGCAGTGTGGACATATTTTCTTACACGACATACAATTTCTCTTGCATATTTAAATATAATAGGAACATATTTTCCTCTCAAGGGCACATATGTAATGTTTTTCTTATTATTTGGTAGTATATAATAAGAGGAGAGAGAAATAGGTATTAGTAAATTAGTATTGAGATAAGTTATTGTTTCTTTACAGGGTTTACACTACCATAAGTTTTTGCTTATTCTACGAGTGAAGAGGGTTTTGTAGTATACGGAGTGATGCCCCTTTAGCCACATTCCCCTTCAAAATTGGGATCAAAGTTAGCACAATGCATATGCAATGCCTTTTTTTATTATTAGTCTCAAGTCTATAAGCCATAGGCTAGACAGAGCTTAGACCTCTTAGATGTATAAGTTAGATTGAACTATTAGGCTAACACTCTTAAGAAATAGATCGTAATAAGCCTAAAATATGCAAATATAACTCTGATAAAAATATTTATGGGAAATTAAACTCATGACCTCATTTCATAAAACTCAATCATTGTGCTACAGTAGTAGCTTGCAATGTTCACTATGTCCTATAACAATAGCTTTGGCGCGACTTTGTTTCTCATACCTAAGTTCTTGATCAAACTAGCCCTCCCGAACTCTTTTTATGTGTCAAGAATACTTCAAACGAATCTAGGTGAGTTTTGCTAGATTAGATCCACCTCAGCAAAATTGGTGAACAGATAGTGAATTCTAAATATTAGTCACTGAACGGGGAACCAACTTATGTGAAAATTGGTTTCAAACACAGGTCATGTCTTAGAGAAATATTTGTACAAGACAATAACTTTCAAATATAAGTCGTTGAACTAAAAGATAACTTATATATAAAAAAGCCAATGAGTTTTGCATCGTTGGATCCACCTCACCAGAATTGCTAGAACAGACATTGACTTCCAAATATAAGATGCTGAACTAGAAAGTGACTGAGGTAAAAATTAGTTTCAAGTTTAACTAATGTCTCAAAGAAATCGCTGAACTAGATACCCAACTTTTAAATATAAGTCAGTGACTCATGTGACTTATGTGAAAATTTCTTCCCTTTAGACTTGGCAATTTAGGTTATTTACCGACTTTCAAATTTTTACATAAATTTTTAAACCGGAAGGCGACTTATATATAAAAATAATTTTATATAAGAAAATATAGGGATGGATTTAAAATAGTCAAAAACTCCTCGTATAGTTCCACTTGTCTGCAGAAAAGAGCAGCAAAGCCAACGCATTTTCTTCTACTTAAAGAATTGTTAACAGGGTGTCATTCATATCACCATCTTGAAGGTCAGTCTGCCAATACTTCCTCACCTACTATGAAAGTATTGACCGGGAACTCACCCATCTCCACTGCAATATTTAGTCATTAGAAAGATCTCCGTGATGATTAAAGCTTCCTTTATAGAGTGCAAGCACTTATCATGCAAAGAGCTATCGAAGAGCTCCATATATTGGCAGTAGAAGTCTGGCCGCATCTTTAAACATCTCTGTCTACCAACCAACAAGATAAAGTGATATGACAATCATTTGGAGGAGTAACCACTAATCAAAGGAAAAAAAAAGGGTACGAGTTAATCAAATCCTGCAAAAAATATTTGTAATCCAATCCTTTTAGTGGTCATTCTTTTCGTGACCAACTTGCCATATTCCAACCACTCCAATGAGTATTATACATGTAAAAAGGGAAATTGAATTGCATCTCACCCTCGTGATTAGGCTTAAATTTACTTTACCTTTTTACATGGTTTTATTTGTGTTGTCTTATCTCCTTAATCCTTATAATTATATTCAAAATATATATATATATTTCAGATATTTGACTAATTTGCAAATCAAATTTAAAGATACTTATGGAAGATAAAATTATAGATAATTGAATAAGCTTTCTAGAGTATCTAAATAATACCAATCAAATTTTAGATAATAAAGATATGATTAAAAATATACATTTGTTCAATATATTTGTCATATAAAATCTAATCATTATTATTTTAAATACATTTAGAATATTTATCCAATCGTAAATAATTTTATCTCTAATGAGTTAGACTTATAGATTAATTAGAAATAATAATTTCAATTTAAATATAACTATAAGGAGTTAAAATTACATTAATAAACAAATTTAGGTTAAACCAAAGGGGGTAAAATGTTATTTACTTTGCAGATAAAATGCATCAATATGTATATATACGTATATAGATAGGTGGAACATTCCCATCAGTTTCGCTAACTCAATTTTTACTCTAAAATTTAAACAAAAGACTACCCATTCCCAAAATTTGATAAAAATTCCTTCCACATCAAATTCCCTACCAATTTTCAATTTGAAGAAATGTAGAGAAGCACTGTAGCTTCCTTATCTCCTCTTGTTTTTTTTTAAATAAACGAAATCACTCTAAAATGTAATGATGATGCTTCAAAAACTATAACTTTTAAACAGTTAATAAAAAGGAAGTACATAAACAATACTTATACAGTAAAGGGAATAGAATAGGAAATTTGAGAATTTGGCTAGAGACACTAAACACTAAAATAACTTGTACAGATATAAACTCTCTTATTCTAATATAAAAAGATTAAAATAACTATCCTAACATTGGCCTTATTCCATAAAGTGAACTTGACCTAACAGCACAGTTGCAATCAGAAGAGCTTCTGAATGCTTGAAAATAAAGGCAAGCAGAAAAAAATTACTACGCAGCAAAATTATTCATTATCCAAAGGCATCTCTAACCAATAACTAATCTGAGGAAGCAAAGTAGAACGAATTTATGAGAATTAATTTAAAGATGCATCTATGAATATTGTAACAGGAGATAACTATTCACTAACTGTTACAAAAACTCACGTAACAATAGCCGAATATCTAAAACTCGATGCCCTACAAAGACTTGATACACATAATAGAGAGTTGCAAAATCAAATCACCTGCTTTAGTTTCCCAATTTGCTGCATACATCTGCTCAATTTTTTCATCCAGAAACTTTAAGTCGACATTATATATTAGATAATGATGTGCTCTATGCATAATTTCTCAACCAAAATAAAAAATGATTTGCTCTATGCATAGTGTAGTCAACCAAAGATATAGATGAAAAAAGAAAATGAAAAACTGATATATTTCTTCAGCATTATTCAAATCGAAATTTAGAGAAGCCACGACTAGAACATACCATGTGAGAAAGGAAAATACATCCCACAAGAAAACTTATAAAAAAAAAAACAATTTCTTGTTTGCAAATTCCAACTGTTCAGAGCGGAGAAATAGAGAAGCTAGCAACCAAATATTAACAATCTTGCTTCAAAATTTAGGCCCAGTAATCCAATAGACAAGGTATTGTGGCCCAGTTATCAGAACTAATCTAATGATCAGCGAGAGTCCTCATTCTTCACATCAATTGACATTATTGAGCTGGTGCCCGAATATTTTAAACACGCCTCTATGAGTGAAACAAATACTGGCACAACTGGATAATATACAATATTTATATTAGATGAACAGTAGAACTTTTGATTAATCATCAGCCAGATGGATGAGTGCACCCACTTTGTTAACTGCTCTTGGTTCAATTCTAAAATAAGCATCCACAGGACCAAGCGTTCTCAGCATCAACTGCCAATGATAGAATATTTAAATAATGGGGCAATAGGACGAGAATATCAGTTATTAGGAGTTCAAATATTGCGTCTAATTAAGTGAATTTTCTTCACATCAGCTAACCATTGAAAGTTGAATGGTACAAAAGATTTAATTCTCTCCTCCAACCAGATACATAATGGGTTAAACTGGCCAAATATTTGGAGTAAGTGGATATGCACATGCTGCAAAAAGGCGAGTTCTTGACTATCCAACATTAAACAGCTATATAGACAAAATTAACACCCTATGTGATGCAATTCTATTAGGAGTTAACAGATACCTTCCTTTGAAATCATAAAGCAGTGTATTTCGGTGAAACGAAACCTAGGAATTGTATATGTTAATTTGGGGAAAAAAGATACTCACATTAGTTTGAATTTAGAAGGGAGACTCAAGTGATTCATCCCAAACATCACCACTTCCATTGGAAGCATCTTCCCCATCTTCTTCCATAGACAGCCTAATATATTCTCTGTGTGCAAAACGATCCCACTCAGTCAGAGTTGGATTCTCACGCTCCTGTATAAACCATCATGTAATTCCAACAAATCTAAGCCATCATCATCGGATTGGAACATTGCATATATTCAAAAAAGTTCTGCAGCCATAAGTTAAAAGTTACCTGACGTATGAGAAATGGATCACGAGTTTCAAATGCCATAAATTTGTTGAGATTGAAAAGGATATTGAAAACATTTCCTGAAAGTTTGCAACCTTTCAAGTCACGGAGCATAAAGTAGGATTCCTTCTGCATAGATGTCACTGTCAGACCCTCAGGGAAAGATAAATTATATGTTACTCTAATTTGAATAATCATAAATAAGCAACCTCTGGTTTGATCATATCAATTATCTGGCATAAAATGTCCTCAAATAGCACAGGTTCTTGCGCCATACATTCCATCCGGTGCAACTGCTCCTCATAAAAAAATTGCATTTCGTTAGGTGTCAGAATTCCATTTCCATCCAGATCAATACACTTGAACCTGAAAGTAAAGTTAAGCATACCCTAGTGAGTAGAACAAAAATCCAAAAATGTCATCATCAAATGAAATATCATTGAAGAGAAATATTCAACCAAGGTTGTCATAATCAATTGTCTAGAAAAGCCCCCAATTCACACACTACCATTTACTAATCAATATATAAACTAAAATTAAGGTTCAAGATACAATAATGAAGCACAATGAACTTCAAAGAAGAGAGATTCCTTTTTCATCTTTATCTAGAATCTAACCATGGTTCACAGTTCATGAGTATAACTATATCCACTGAAGCATTAGACCTATGCTGCCCTAGCCAAGACATGACAAAAGAATCCATAAGATCACAAAACTTATCCAAAACAATATACGAAACTCACTTTCTTCTAGTTCACTAATATGATCTCTTCTACTCAATATGGCATCAATTAGATACCAATGATACAAAATCAATACCCAACCATTCAGAAGCATCTAGATGATCTGACCCTGGAATCTAGGCCCCAAGGTGGCATTTGCACATAAATGTTTAAAACTCATAATCGGGATCGGCCAATTTTTGAATCATGGTTTAAAGAAAACTACAAATCAGTCCCAACTGAAAAAATAATTGTAGCTTACTAGCTTATGATAAACTTCTCATCTGGCCAACAACATTATTCATACTCTTTGGCTACAATATCCGTTATTCAAATTCAGGAGCAAAGATAGTCGCGCCAATCGGCAAATCTTGTGCTGATAAAGTATCAGCACCCAGGGTTGTGCCACTGGCACAACCCCATGTCGGGGTGTGCAAACTCATGCCGATTGACATTGGTTTTTTTTTTCTTATACTTTGAAAACTAATTTAGGGTGTACAATAACAGATCTAGCTCAATTTTAATAAATTTATTATTTATAAAAGTCTTTCTACATAAATATAACATTTTGGTGCTAGATCTATGAAAAACACTCTTTAAAATATAGAAATCAAAGAGAAAAATTAATTATCCTAAATTTTAAAAAATCTAAAATTAATATGTCAAATTCATTCAAATTAGGTCAAAATTGGTATAGGAACATATTATATTAACTCCTTAATGAGTTATTTTGAACCCAAATTCGACAATTTTTAACTAAAATCTTAACACAATTAGAGATTTTCCAAAATTTTCTCCATAATTTAAAAATCCAAAATTAATATATCAAATTCATTCAAATTATATCAAAAATTGGTATAGTAACGCGTTAGAATAACTATGTTCAACTAGGATTTGGTTTTAATTATTGAATTATCATTAACTAATGAATATATTCAACCATAAACTAGGTCATTTACAACATTATCTAACTATAAAAGATTCTAATGAATATATTCTACCATATTATATGTTGAATCATGTTTATACTTGACTATTGCTATATCTCTAATAAACTAGGTTATTTACAACAATATATATATTCAAGCCAAAAACATGTATAAAAACCTTGAAAAATATATTAAACATGTGGTGTAGGCATGCTGGTGTGTGCCACTAGCATATAGGGTCATGCCGATTGAGTATCGGCATGGTAATCCTTGTCTAAGAGTGCTTCCATCATTCATTTGGACTGGGCAAAGACTATTCTTTTACTCTCTCCTGCAATCTTCTGAATGTTTCTCATGATAGCAGTGGCGGGAATGGCACAATACCATAGGATAACTCACAACAAGCCTACTGTCCATGAGGGCAAAACCCTACTTGCCAACTGCAGAGGTTACTCTTAATTTTCCTTTGTTTACTATCTCAAAGAAAAGGAAAATGCAACATGACCTTTCCTTCAATATTTCTCATGCCATCTTATCCATGCAAACAGGAAAAAAGTTCCCTGAAGAATATGATCTAGGATAATAAAGCTATACTATGAAAGACAAATCTGACTAAGATTATGCTCAATCTGGTGAACTACAAAGCTTGTTGCCAGCAATAATGGGCTTACGTACCTTTCTCCACACACTAAAGGCTAAAGTAATAACTATGAAGATCACTCACTTGACCCACACCCTCATCTTACAAAAGTAGAATCCAAATATTGAACCACTTAGTGCCTAGGAGGAAGGCGGGCGCCAAAATGGTCTAACATTTTGAATATATAAATAAAAAATAATTATATAAGATATATATTACATACTAATACTCTAATATAGTATATATAAATCTTTTACTAGTCCACTAAACCCTAAAACCTAAACCTAATCCACTTCCCACCTCAAATGTGGGCCCATTCAAGATTCCACCATCTGACTCCATCTAGCCACTTTCTAACAAAACTAACCTGCACAACTAGACAACAATCCCGCTCCAACAGAGAAAAGACAAGTTTTTTAAAGGGTCTGTTGCTAATGAATAACAGGTAAGTAACTTAAAACAAAAACCCAATTTCTCCTCCCTCACTCCCTCTTTGATCTCTCTTAAATCTCCCCTCTCTCCCTCACTACCTCTCTCGATCATTTCTTTCTTGAGCGGCACTAAGAGGAGGAGGCAAGAAGCAGCGTCATGCGGAAGCAGCATCAAGCAGAGGCGACAGGCGAACGTTGGCAGCAAGTGGACGACAGCGGGTAACCCTCAAACCCATTGTTTCTTCCTTTTTCTTCCCTTTCATTCTCCTCTTATGTTTCTTCTCTTTCTTCCAAGATGGTAGAGAGCCTTGCCATAGACTTACTCCAACACCTTAGCGGGCCACAGGCCCGCCAGGTGACTTGGTGGCTTGCCAAAAGAGCCATGGCGGCCCTCCCGCAGTTTGTCAACTGCATTGTCCGATGGCAGGGCGGCCACCAATCCACCTTTTAAAACACTGAGTAGAATGACCTTCTCTTCCTGTCATATAGATCTATGAAATAAAAAAATGTGAATCAAATCCCCAGTAACCAATGAGCAGATTGAGGCAGCCCAGACAAATGCAATTATTGTTTCTTTAAGGACTACAAAGTTTTATTCCAAAATATTTTATTATATAAACTGATAGAAAGTATAACAACTTCAATCTTCAATTACTATGTTCTAAACAAATCTCTAAGAAGTGAATATTCTTAAATTTTAAAAAGATAACACTTTTGCCATGAAAAGACTTTTCGACTCTGCGGATACAGTGAATAAGACAATTAAATGAGAAGGTATGTAACCCCTCATTACTGAAATTAATGAGATGTTCCTCCATAGGGCTAGAGTCCTTTTAGTGCCAGTATGTTTCATGATTTGAGGAAAGGAAGAGAAGGTAATCCCAACAGGCTTCATGAACAAGGAATCTCCTGAACATAAATTTCTTATATGTAAACCACACCTCCATTTGCTCAAACTCCCAATAAACAACTCTGTGTCTCCTCTATGCTTGTCAAGTAACTATAGAGAATCCAATGGAAATGTTAATCAACAGCCTAGAAATTACTACGGTACTTTCTGGTCATCTTTTGTCTAGATTGCTCCCAAAAAAATGTATTAAGAAAGCAATTCATTACCACTTATGACCTAGGAGGTTACAGGTTCAAATCCACCTTCAAACAAATTTATTGTGGGCAAATTGTTTGGGTGTTGGTGACTTAAATTGGCGGCTTGATTCTGCTCAATTTAATTATTCAGTAGTATGTATTGGCTTGGAGAAGCAGTTCAGTGGCACGACGATTTGAAATTTAGATTGAATAACTATGTTTGCTAACTAAAAACTTAGTAAGACTGAAGTATCTTTATATCAAGGAAGGTGACCCTTTGTCCAGCTCGCATCTAACCTTCAGTCTCTTAAATGATAAAAAAAAAGGGACATTGACTGCCCCACATCAACAGCATCCCGTAGGGCTTACACACAGTTAATCAAAACAAGCTATCAAAATTTAATCATTTCATGGAAGATCTTTCATCAAAAGTAAAGAGGATCACATATATCAGGTTAATTCATAGTTATATGGCCTCTTTGTAAAAAAGGCAACAACAAAAAGAACATCATACTGATTGGTGATTTCCAACAAAATTCTGTGAACTTACCAATACTCTAGGCTAGGCTCAGAAGATTTATCTTCCTCTGATAAAATGAAGTAAACAAAATCTTCATAACCCATTTTTCCTTCTGTCTTGCTCATAAATTTCCTTGCAACCTAAAGAAAAAGGCACCTAAATCATCGAAAAGGAAATAAGAAATATCTGAAATCCTCCATTAACTGGAACCTTGTATAATAGAAGTCAAAGAAAATTGTATAAACCTGTGAGAAAATTCTATCAACTATTCTGTAAGTCAATGAATGGTTTCCATATCTGATGAGGTTCTCCTTATCAATCAAAAAGTCATGATCCGTATCGAGCTCCCAAAATTTGCAGTATATCACATAGAAGTGCTCATATGAAAAGTACCTGCATAAACAAGCAATGTTAGAACACTGTAAAAATAGCATATGCATTATGGGTACTAGACTGCAACTATTTAGCAATAATGGCAACAATAAGAATAACAACCAAGCTTTTAGTACCAAGTATCTGGGGTCGGCTATATGGATCTTTTTTCCCCATCAATCTCTACTTAGTGCATTGGTATTTGCTAAGTCAAGCTGTTTAGTGCAACAAAAAATGTACAATTTAGCAAAAGAATAACTGTTGATAACGACATTCATCACAAGTTAAATTTATGTTTCAGCCTGTCATCATAAGCTGGTGTACAACCGTTTGTACAGGAAACACAGTTATTCAATGGGTAGGGATTGATTAATCTGATTAACAAATTCCAGCTAACAGGCCAACAATTACATAGGATAGGAAGTTCAAATTTGACAAATAAGTGAATGACATACTCAGACAAGACAACATTCCATTATACATAGAAGTGGACTGAAGCAGATAACAAGTAAAAACCATATCTTCAACAACAGAGAAAAGTTTGGTACCACAAGCATAGCATAGCCACATATTAACAAATAACAACCATTAGTAACAAATATTAGTCAATGCATAATATGCAAACCATCTCATAATTTCTCAATAAGCTACAGTAATTGCAGATAAGCAGATTACCTCAAAACTTTGTTAATATCTTCTTCTTCATCAAGCTGCTGCATTACAGATATTAAATTACTGCGTTTCAATTCTCTGAGGATGATATGACCATTTCCAGATCTGTTAATATAGTAAAAAATTCTGTATATGACGGTTTCCGCTGGAACAAGATTAAGTGACATGCATTAGAAAAGAGCAATATAGTATATGAAAAGGACAAAAATGAATTGTTTTCCTACTACATTAAAAATACCACTTTTATGTAAGATTAAGTGTCAGTAATGCCGTTGCAATTTTCATTCACAAAAGACTGGAAACTGGAAAACAGAACTATCAACATATTGAAGAAAGATTTCATCAGATGGCTAACCAAAGTACTTTACAATCTTACAAACAAAAAAAGAAAAAAAAAAACAATTTTGTTCTTGACTCAAGAAATGCAAAGTTGGCTAAGATAGTACACATATTAATTTGGTGAAATGATATAAACATTTACCATAGTTTCATTCTTTCTCAACAGATAGCAATTCAACAAAGCTAGTATCTTCATTTAAGGATTGCCATAACAAAGGCATGAGTGTGCGTGTGCCCAACTTGGCTCGATACGGGGTGTATTGTTAGCACATGTCGTACTGAGTCAGTGTGTCGTTGGCATGCTAAATAGTCATGACATATAAAAGAAATAGTCTTTAAATCGTTCCAAGGCCTTAAATAGGTTTTAAGGGCTGATATAAAGTCCTTCACAATAAGTGTAGCATATGCAATTAGATCCTATTTCATACATTTTTCCAAATTTTCTCAAATCTTGTATCCTTTTAATATAGATCAAGTACCACAATGTAAAGAGTATCAAAAGAGATAAAAGAGACCCAAATTTAGTTTGTTTAAAGTAAGAAATGTTCAATTCCTCACGGGATGCATAAACATTTGTGACCGTGAGGGAGTATCGAGATACTCCTCCAATATCAATGTTGGTAATTCATTGGCACCATACGTATCAACCCATACCAACCATGCAGATAGGCACAATAACCAATGTCTTCAAATTAGATACCTAGGGCAACTAGCAAGCTTTTATCTATTGCCTGCACAATAACCAATGTCTTCAAATTAGATTCCTAGGGCAACTAGCAAGCTTTTATCTATTGCCTGTAGGTTATACTTACAGGCTCTGAAGCATAAATATAAATACTATACGGTGCGATACAGATACACTGATAAAATAAATTTTGAAAGATAGGACACAATACACCTAGGATACATAGCTCATATATGTATGTATAACTAAAATTTTGTACTTGAATTTTCTTAATTGAAAAATTACATATAATATTTTTATTTAAAATAGTTTATATATTAGTACTATCTATAACATAGTATGTTACTAACTAAGACATAAGATAAATGAGCAAATTAATCTATTAATCAAAAGAAATTAACCATTGTAACGTGATTTCTCAATATAGATCACAAAATAAAAAAAATGTACTCAATTTTTTCATAAAGGAAAACTTACTAGATTTGATAAGAAATGAAAGATAATAGTCTTCTTCAATTTGAGTCAAATCAGTAAGAATCCCAAAAATATCCAAGAAGTATTTAAGATATTAACTTTTTATTTTGAAAATAGGATACTTCAAGTACCTAATATATATCCGGAAGTATCCTACGAGTATCGTATCTAATACGGTGTTCGATATGGTTACGATGAGTGTTGAAGCATCTGTTTTTCCTAGCTTACAAGTATTACCTCCCCAAATTATCTATTTTTGATGTCGTAGTCTATCAAATTGTTGTCAACCAATGTTCTCTCAAAAACTGACATAGCAGATTGACCTACTATGTCAACTAACGATATAACTCAAGGAGAATAAAAAGCTTCACTCAACAACACAAGTGAAACACCCAAGATGACTTTTACTTTCACTCTATAAAATGATATTATTGGAGAAAAATAAATAGGCCAACATGTAATAACTAATTGGAATCCAAATTTTGTTATGATGCATGTAAACTAATTCATGTCTTATTCATGATTACTTTAAAGTTCTTAGTATGGGTGAAAACGGGTCAGATTAAGACCGACCTGACCCACTATTCAACTCGGTTCAGATCAGATTCGATTATAAATTTTCTACCAAACCCGGATACAGATTCAAATACAGGTAGGATTTTTGAAAAAAATATGGATACAGATTCTAATGTGGGTAGGATTTAAAGGAAAAAATACCTAGATACAAATACGGAATAGTTTTTTAGATATGGGCATGGATATCGAATATCCATTTACTTGCATTTTTTTAATGATTTACAGTTTTTAATTCACTTATATAAATGGTGAATATTGATATTGTTACTAATAATGTATTTTATATTATTTGTGGAGATTGACTTTGCTAATTTTATATGTATTTAACATAAAAGAAATTTATTTATTTTTGGAATTTTTAATATTTTGTGTTAAAATTTAACATATATCCGTTTAAATTTCAATCCTCTATCCGAAAATTATCTAATCCATATCCAAAAATTATTTGTACATATTAGTTAAGATACAATTTTAAATTTTATTATCCATTTAATATCCGTATTTGAATCCGTATACGAATAAAAAATATGGATCCGGATGTATATTAGTACTATCCGATCTGTTTTCACCCCTAGTTCTTAGTCACGACTCACGACTACTAAAAGTTTTTGATTTGCTACAATATATAAGTCCAAACAACGATTGTCGTGCTAACCGACACGAGGGGTGTTACATGGCACCCCTTCTAGCAGCGATTCGCTCGCCATTGACCTTATCGTCAAACTTTCCATTGCCGTCAACCTCGTCGGCGTGCCAGAGATAGCTTCGGTCCGTTAATGAAGGCATCGCCGCATCCCATGCGGGTGCCCTAGACGCGGATGATGGGAGACGAGGTTGGCGGCGACGACGAGATCGAAGAGTGAAGATGAATCGTCTCCCTCTTTTTCTCTCCCTCTATTGCGGTACGACTGTGCCTATGACACAGCCATCCTTGGTCCAAAGTATTCTTGGCACTATCTCGTAGCATCTTCTCAACCATTATTGTATAGAAGAGACAATGTAAATCTTAAACCTGCAAAATGAAACATTAATGGTCCAAACATGTAGTTGAATTGTCAATATCAGTTAATCACACAACCTTAATAAGTTAAATTACCTTCTTTTATAGAAATTAACAACCCAAATGCCAGATTCGCTAGGTCAGCAAATTAATAGCATTATTCTACAACTTGAAACCTCCAACAGTATCATAAACTTATTGTATCTCAATAATGGACTTACTTTTCAGCAAATCATTCAGGTCAGTATGAAACAATGCGAATACCAATTTATTAAATGGTGAACAGCATCTTCTTTCTAAAAAAAGCTTTTCAGATTATGAACAATATCTTCTGTTCTTCAGCTTTTTAAGTGCATATATAAAGATCACCTTTTGACGGATTGTCATCTAAAAACACATAATTGTCTGGAAGAATGAGAATGGAACACAATGCCAAAAATAAATGGTGTGAGCTATAACTATATAAATCCTCTCCCCCATTAGCTTGGGCATAGGTTTTCTTTATCTTTCTTTTTAACAATATGGCCAGCTCACTCAGCTTTTGGATTTTCTCCAGTTATCAATCTGCAACTTAAAGCACAATAGAAAAATCTACTAGAAGCCAATCATTCGGTCAATTAGTGAAGATAAGTTATTCGTTATCAATTTATCATAGATTATCCATGTGAAAAGAAATTTACCATATCTCTCCTGAAACTCTGGTGTCCCTTGTAAGAATTCTAATCCTGGATGTGTCGCCAAAAGTTCACGAAGAATAGGCTTAAAGTCCTCCTACATTGACATATGTAGAAAATGGAAAGGAGAAAAACTAATCAGTAGTAAGTCCTTGCAGCCAACAGAGCTCATCCCCACATATAGCAGCATAATTTCACTTGTACAAAGGAGTATCTTAGTAGAGCCTCCAACTGGCCCATATGAAAGAAGACAAACCTGAGTTAGGTGCTTGCTATCTGGCTTCTTCAAAATGGTGAATATTTGGGTAGCTGTATCCATGGTCATCATGTTGCTATTGATCCAATAATCAACAAATGCATCCCTAAGGCAATAATAAATATGGATAGTTAATCAATGAATGCACTGTCACCAAAGCTGGAAAATTGCATATAAAACCAAAAACTGCAAAATTGGTACGATGCGTAATGGTTTACATTTCTCTCCACCATAAGATAGTTCTAGTAAGGAAAGAGATATATGTATGACCAACAAGTTCAGAAATTATAAATAATTCTAATTGAACTGTTCATGTGTTTATAAAATTAAACAGCACTAACACATCAGTATGCTTCCCTGAATACCATATAAAACTTGATTGCACAAAATGAGCCAACTATTTACTGTTTTAATACATAGCAAATAATCAAAATTTGCACAGAATTTCTAAGATTAAGAAGAAAAACGATACAGAATGAACTTCACAATACACCATTGCATAATAGGGATCCCCTATTTTGTCCTAACTAAGATTGGATCGTTTAGAGTAGAAGCATCTTATGACCCCCCAAAAAGGGAAGAAACAGCTAAAAAAGAACATGAAATAGTGGAAGCTGCTTATTTGACCTTTAAAATTTAAAAGAATCAGAGTTTCAAATGTTTTATGGGTACAATCATGAGATACAAGTTAAAGATTCATAGACTTCAGAGGGATTCACTTCTTAATGCACAAAAGTATACGTCCAGTGTCACAAGAAATCAAGTTGCAAGCGGCAAGATGAGAACACAAAAGCTGATAGTTATCAGGATGATCAAACCTATCTTCTTTCATAAAAAGGAGTATATGAATTACAATTCATAGCAAGCAAAGTAACCACAAACACCATGAATTATGTCTTAAATATTCTTTAGTTTTACATCTTAGTTAACAGATGGTCAATTTTGTACAGCATAAAGCAAGATTAGACAGGATAAACATAAAAAGTACAGTTTATTTCAAATTTTCAACCTTCTTAGAGAAACAAAAAGTTGCAACAAGTTCTACCAATAAGAAACTGTAGTAGATACACTGCATATCAACGTACACTAGAATATCACAAAATGGTTTCATACCTTGTTACTGTACCCGTGCAATTAACATCAATCTTTCTGAAAAGAGCACCAGAAAAGAATGATGGTAGCTTACAAATTTCCTTCGTGACGGGTTTAAATTCTGGTATTGCCAAAGAGAATATTAAAATGTTTGGGATGCCATTCAAGACAAATAAAGATGATGTCCGATAGAGGATTCACCTTGGACTTGAAGGCTTTCCCCGCCAAAGAATAAATGATCTATTCTAGATAAGCACTGCTCATTCAACTCTTTTGGAGGTGGACGACCATTTTTGAAATAGAACTGGTGAAAATTTGCCAGTGAGAACCAAACACAGTAAGTAAATAAGAAACTACAATAGACCTTGAAATATGTTGTTGCCAAACAATGATAAAATTAATAAGCAGAAACTAGGACCTGAGGGATAACTTCTCTCACTGGGTCACTAACTACTTTTAGTGGAGATCCAAAGGGTGAAGGACCAGCTCCTGCACCACGTCTCATAACACGAGGGGATCCAGATGTGCTTCTAGGAGAAAGAGGAGGCACACTGCCAGCAGGGAACATTGAAGGCAACGGATGGTTTACAGCAGCATTTGTACTACTAGAGCTGCCTTGAACATTCAATGGCACACCTCCCTTTGCTTCTTCAATCAATGACTTCACCTGTGGCCAAAAGCTTAAAGTGAGGCATACACATTCTGCCTTAAGCTTGAATATCCATAAGCAAGTCTTTCTTTTTGTTTCTAGATCAGTCAACCAAATAATAAGTGGGGCTGTTGTTACTTAGTATTTGTTGAATCAACAAACAAAGTGGCTTCTAAAATACGGATTCCTTTGTCTACAAATAAATACAAAATGAATTTTGCGGATGACAGTAACTTTTTTCTGAATTCTGCATATCGCATGCACGATTACATGTGTTTTGGTATCTTGGTAAGACAACAATATCGCCCTTAAATTCTTCATTTCTTTCACATACAAGCAGGTTACTTGCACAAAACTAAGGTTGTTTAGGAATTCAATCATCTATTACCATGATGTATCTCTGCACATTCTCAATAATTCTCTTCAAGAAGATTTAATCTCTCTATAGGTTTCCTTTTTGACCTTTTAACAGCCATAATTAAATCAGGTAACAAACACCTCTTGAGCGACATGCCTCCACCAAATTGAATGTGCTTATCGACTTCCTAATGGCCTGAAGCTAAATTAAGCTGAGTAAATTGACTTAAATAGTTAACTCAGTTAGTTTTCAACAAATGCGAACTGAAATTAATTAAGAAACATAACAAGCTAATCTGATACAAAGATACTCCTAGACCCAATAATTAGCACAGGAATAAAAAAGTACCAGTTTGGAGGTTTCAGGCAGCGAAAGCCACTGCCAATAGAGTGCCTCTGCAATGCTC
Source organism: Typha latifolia (assembly GCF_019914945.1). NCBI lineage: Eukaryota > Viridiplantae > Streptophyta > Magnoliopsida > Poales > Typhaceae > Typha > Typha latifolia. The sequence continues at coordinate 13,667,176 of NC_133088.1, read as the reverse complement.
GGTTTCTCTTTAATCGCGAAAGACGACACCTCCGAGAGTTGAAGCAATTCCGGATCGAGGGACGCCGCGTCCCTTCCTACTACCGCTTCCATCCCAACCGATCCTTACTTCGCTCATGCAACAAGAAGAAGCAAGAAAGGGACCAAAAAGCCCTAAATCACAGAAATCTCAAATAACACAAGAATCAAGTCTTTCGTCGGAAACCCTAGATAGCACTGGTAATTGCCTCAGCTGCACGGTAACGTTAGATTTGGAGCTCCTTTTTCCTCCTGCTCCGGGGCTTCATCAATTGGAATCGAGCTCTAATCCGATTACTCGCAAGAGCGAAATGAATCACGTTGCTCGCCGTTCTCGAAAGAGATGAAAAGATGGGAAGGCGGGTTTGGACCTCCAAACCCTACGAGAGAAGAGAGAGAAGAGAGAGGCGAGGGTCCAAGAGGAGAGAACTCACACCAAAGTAAAACGTGTTCAAAGATGATCCCCCTTTTTTTTCCTTCCGATTAATCTGATGTTAAGAGTAATGAAGGTTTTGGCAAAGAATTAGACTCGAATCAAACATCATAAATGATAGAATAACTTGGAATAACATTTATGAGAAGTCGTGATTTATTTCATGTTCTTTCTCAGTATGGCTCATTTTTTGGTTCGCAGGGGTTGAGGAGTAATCAAAACAACATTACCCACAAATCTGCTCAATGTTCTTTAGGCGAAATCTCATGCAGAAAAGAGAGGATCCTGCATCTCAATTTTACATAATTCAAGATGGATGGATGAATTGATTGTGGAACATCAGGTTTTTATTTGAACAAAGTTAGTTTCATATAAACAATTGTCCAAGAGAACATTTCACATCGTTTGTACTAAAACACAACATGCCGGCCAAGGAGCCTCAGAATGAGGTTAAAATTGCTCCTTTAACCATTTATAATAAGAAAGAAATGGTCATCGCAATCACTTAAACTGCTCCCGAGCGCCTTGCTAGCGTGTAAATATCAAGGGCTTAGGCAGTGAAGTAATCAGGACCTGGAAGAAATATATTTGCTCAATATTCAGATCTCACCACCCTAAGAAAAAGAATTATGGAATAGGCTGCTCATAAGATTTGTCAGAAGGAAACAGAAAGAATACTAGTCCCCTTGGAGAGCAGAAGCTGTTTGTTACCATCCAGCTTCATTTCCTCATTTCCTCCTCTCAGCACTGATAGAGAGTTGCTCAAAGCTTCGGATAGTGGGGTCATCGCGATTACCCCTCCCTGCTGCAGTTCTCGATAACGAAGACGACCGCGTCTCGATCCCCCCAGAGTGATGAAGCCTTTGGCCTGTTGATGGACGGGTGCTGCTGCTACTTGAAACCAGTTGGCTTGTCCGAATCTGGTCACTAAAATCTCCAGATGAACCAGGCCTGCCGGTTGATAAGACGGCCCTTTTAGAAGTGCTCCCATTTCGAGAGGAGGATGCTCGTGTTCTCTCTGAGTTGACAACCTAACAGATCAAGAAAATAGAGGATTAGAAATGCAAGTGCAATCATCAAAATACCAAGCATCATGATCATCTAACAATATAGGTTGCACAAACCAACTAGCAATACAAGCTAATAATTAAGTGCTCAAGTTACAGAATATGCACATCAAAAGCAACCACCTGCACCTATTGCAACTGATTCTTTACAGAAAGAACTATTTAATATGCAGCTAAGTGGAGAAAAAGGACACAGCCCAGCCCCAATTTGTTGGGACATAAGGGTCTGTTGTTGAAGAATATAACCCATCCAAAATTTTCAAACCTTCAGGAAGATGCAAGCACCAGTCCTACAAGAGTGGAGTCCCACAACTGGAATAGACTGCAGAAGGTGCATGCAACGCTCAGTTCTTACTAAAACAGTAAATTGCATGTAAGAAGAAATTGTCCTAGAAGATTTAGTTACATTGATGTCTTTCTAAGGTATAGTGTTAGTGCAAAATCATCATGCAGGTTTTGCATCTTAGCCTCCAAACTTCAACACATAAGAATATATTGCTCCCTGCTACCTGACCAATGCAATAATTTAATGTTATGGGAATGTGCATTCTCTGCGACAGAAGGGACAATAGATGAAAAGAGTAAGATAAATTTTATCGCACTCTCGGCCACATATTGGACCAACAACACCCAAGAACATGGCAGTTGAGTCGCAAAAAAAAGCTCTTACGTGGCTAGTGGAAATCAAATTATGAACGACAATTTGTAGGTTTGTCAAAATAACAGATATATAAACAATGTCTACACTGCTGTGAACTTCTTCCCCTAGTACAAGGAGTTATGCAGTTACATAGTCTTATTATTAGATTACATTGGTCAAATGATCTTAGGTCCTTTTGTTTTTGGTGCCTTTAAAGTGATAAATGAAGGGCAATTTTTCCAATTCATATTAGCTGCTGAAGTTCTGGCCTACTTAAAACTCAAATTCCACCACAAATTTACTTTCTATGAAATAAGAACAAAATTTCTGAGAGAACTGTCAATATAGATTATGGCAGTAAGATGGGGAATGAGGTACTTTGCAGCTTGCAACACCTCACTGGCTTCTCCCTACCTGCACCCCGAAACCCACCCAGCCATCCCAGATCAGCGCAACACAGACATGAAAGAGAGCAAGAAAAAAGAAAACGAAAAGATTATCTAATATCTACCGATATAAGTGGCACATATGTTTCAGGTACTGACAGCACTGCGACTTTAACCTAAGGTATGATGATATAATAAGTTTGACTGTTAATACTGCATATGTAAAATTTAAGTATCAGTTATGAGGAATAGCACAAACTAGACACAACAAACAACTGTAACCATAAAAATTAAAGAGACCATGGCTCCAACCTCTTTAGAAGAAATTAACTGTTCTTCTAACATTTTGTGTTTTGAATGTTCTCCATGATGACCAGAACCTGGTGCATTTCTCCTTGCAAATGCTTCAACTGCACCAGAGAATCTGTCACGGATCTCTTGCCCCACTGTCAAAACAGAAGCAACTTAAGTTCTCAACACACCATGTTGCTTTCTCCTGTTAAATAATCTTCCAAGAAACAAACCTGAAGGTTTTTCAGCCTTTTCTGCAGATGGCCCAGCAGCTCCACTTGTTCTCCCACTAGGTTGCTGGTCAGAGGATAATTAATTAATATTAGCACTTACAAGAACATATCAACTTAAAAACAACACAAGAATTATAATAGCATATACTCGCAGTCTGGTATTGGCGCCAATCTGAGGATACTTCAGTATGGTCCAGTCAAATACATAATCAAATTGATAACCTGCAAAATTCCTCTGTCAGGAGCCATGTTTGGCATAGAAGACCAAGATAGAAAAGGGAAGTCAAAACAGATTATTTGAATGTACCTTCCCGAATAAATAAATCACGGAAAAGTCTCTTCAAATAGGAGTAATCAGGCTTGTCTTCAAACCGCAGTGACCGACAATAGTGGAAATATGAAACAAATTCTGATGGATATGATTTGCACAGCATCTGATCACAATATCACAAAACATATATGTAACTCATCCATACATCATCTTAGAATCTACTCAAATAAGTATATTTAAGCAGTTAATTTCTTGGGTGTCTTTTTGGCTAAAAGTAATGTAGACTACAAATAAAAAAACTCCAGGTTACCTCAACTGGAGTAAGCATTTTCTTTTCACTAATCTTATCATACTTCTGCTTTTTGGTGCCAGCTTTTAAACCCTGCCAAGGAAGGCTGAGAGAACACCCAACATAAGTCAAATATGAGTCAGAATGACGCAACCCTAGCCATGCAGGGTTCTTCCACCATTCTAAAGCAAAATCTGTGTACCAGAAAAGTAGTATTCTTATCATAAATCTAACCTTCCTCTTAAGAAATACATGAGGACATAACCAAGTGATTCGAGATCATCTCGCCTGCTTTGTTCTGCAAGCAAATAAAGCAGGTGTAAAAACACCAAGTATTTAGAAGATAAAATAGATGGCCCACTAAGGCCAATCTGAAATCTGTTGAGATCTCATATTAAGACTTAAGAGCAAACAGCAGTTAAGATTTACAAGAAGTGACACTCACCAACTCCAAGGTGAGTATTAACACTAGCATACCGTGCTGTTCCTGTGAGATTTTTGTTCTCCCTGTAAAAAGAGACCTCATTAGTGTTCAGGGTATTCACCGACACATCTAGCAGCCCAAACTTTATTGCCCTTGACAAGAAGTACATGCATTTTGGAATCTTGACAGGCGTAATCTCAGATTTTGCTAGCAAACAAGATCCAAACAAAGAGAAAGTAAAGCCCAAAATCTTATACATGTGAAAGTAACTGGAAATAAATCAAACATGGATAAATGTGTGCACATGCTTGATATATGTAATTTATGAATACAATACTTTTCAGACTATGACAAAATGAGCCAAAAGGTACTCTGTCTTTTGCAGATGCATACATAACAAATCAATATGATAGTCATGCAGAAAAAGCTTTAATCTCCATAAAATCAAAACTTGAATACAGTAAAAGGATGTCCCAAGTGAGATGTTAAAGAACTTCGGAGCTTGCGACCTCACAGATGTTTGTGCCATTGCAAAACATAGCACCAATAATCTGTTGCCCAGCATGTAAATCCCCTTGAATGATGGTCGTCGTGTCTACTAATAGTCGGCCTGCCCACCTAGGTTGTCAATGTCCCTACTTAGGCCCATCTTCAGAGCTTGCAAAATCAGGAATGTATGTGCCCTTGAAAATGATGGCAGACAACCTATACTGCATTAGTGAATGAATGCCGTTGAATGGTTTCCATGATGTTCAATGAAACTGGGTGCACCCCTTTGGGTTTTTTGATGCACCAAAAAACTAGGGTGTTTACTCCCTCAAATTCTTCTTCTATCACTTTCAATTCATCCACATTGTCAAGAGTACTGATTGATACAGATTGTCACTGCAACTCAGTCCTCTTCAGCATGAGGTACCATTGTCCTTCGTGGTATGTCTGTGTCATCAGCCTACAATGCGTACGAGCACATCCAAGAGACAAGATAGATAGTGCTTAGCCATACTTGCACTGACATCACTTTGTGGTAGGGAGATGATGTGTGCATCCTCGTTTGGTATGTCCATCCATGTTAATGAAGACAAGGACTCCGAGGATAGAAGGTGCTACCTACTGGCCTAACAAGCATCCCCCCATGGAGTTGTATTAATGCAGGCAGCCAGAAGGCTTGTGCAGGAGAACAGAAGTACTATCACAATAAGAAGCCCAGGAAAGGAGGATTTTCCTTCTTTTCGTTCCTAGCTCAGTAGAAACCAACAGCGGACACATCCTTGGTAAAATCAGAAAACTATTGGTAAATTGGCACAAATGTCCAATTACTGACAAGATTTCTTAATGATGGATGATGTACGTTACATTACTAACTCATCTGACAACTTTTAATACTTCTTTCTAAAGAAGATTGCTCTATAGCATCAATACATATAGCAAGATGAACCTACTACCCACAAGCATCCTTGCCTCCAATACTATGTAGATAATTTGATGATCAACATTAACTGATGGAACATAGGACTATGGTAAATAAATTCCTTGCAAATGGTGTGGAAAATAGAGAATTGGTATGGTATTATAGTGCTACCAAGTTTAGAAAAAATACAGTTACTAGTGCAGACAGCAAACCGAGATCATTGGTCAGACATCATGAGAGAGGGATTTTGATTTTGAAGGCAGCTTAGTCTTTCTATGTTAGGGTATTTTAATCATTTTTACTTTTTTTAAGGTTCACCTATATAAAGGCTTATTATCTTCTTATTCAAGGTTAATGAATATTTTGAAATTTGAGATCATCTATTTTGTTACATTGGTGGATTTCAATAACCCATCGGTGGATTCCGCAGGTTTGTTTCTCATTGGTAAATTCCAACACCACATCGGTGCACTCTGCGGATTTTGCTATTTTGTTCTTTTATCACTGTTACATCAATTTTGGTATCAACCTAAAGGTCCTGCTACTTCTCTTTTGATCATTGCAATCGTTGAGCCACATGCAATGAGCGTCGTCGTCGAACAACAAGATCTCATTGTCACTGATGAACCACAAAATGAGATTCGACGGCCATCCTTTCCGGTTCTTCTATTGTCATCGCCACCAAATATTGCACCATCTTCTCCGCCATAGTTAAGCAGAATATAAATAAATAAATTAAAAAACAGAAATAATACGTTATTAGGGAAAATTTTGAAAATTTTGAGTTTCGAATTTCATTCCTCTATCTCAAAAGTTCTGAATTTAGGGGATTTTTTTAATAGTATCTTAACATATTTAGCCTTTTTTTCCTTATCAGTCACAACAACCTCCACCTCCATATCTTTTTTCCCCTTAATCCTCTCCTTAAATCTTAGCTGACCATAATTATCCAAAGCCACTCAATTTTGAATTTCAACTTACCCCACTCAACTTTTGAATTTCAACTTACCCTCCGCCCCATTCAAATTCCTAGTGAAAACTACTCGAACACCCAAATTCATATCATGTGTTCACCTCACCACCCTCATGTACTCACATAAATGCATCTCACATGTTCACCAAAACCCAAACCGCCTTCATCTTCTTCCTCTAGCCCGAGACAAAAAACCTACAAACTAGCCACCACCGCCTCTAACTCCTCATTGCCATGGCGAGCTTCCTCGACAACCTCTTCATGTCTTCTCCGACACATCTACTGCCGCCATTTCTAACCACAACTCTGACCACGTCTCATCCTCCTCATCCGCATCGCCACCGTCACCTCATCATCGCCGTCACCTCCATCTTCACTATCGCCTCACTGTCGCTGCCATCACATGTAGCATGTGGATTACTCATGATAAGCTACAACACATTGTACATGCATATTAAAGCACTATTAGAGTCCCCTGCAGTCCGCAATCCCAATTGACTAAGATGAGTTTCTCCTACACTAAGAGAGTTGGTGCAGACAACAGACCCAGATCATTAGTCAAACATCATGAAAGATGAATTTTAATTTTGAGGAAAGTTTAGTCTTTCTATGTTAAGGTATTTTAGTCATTTTCATCTTTAGGGTTTGCCTATGTAAAGGCTTGTTATCTTCTTATTCGAGATTAATAAATATTTTGAGATTTGAAATCATCTAGCTTGTCACCTTGGTAGATTCTAACACCCATTTGGTGGATTTCGTGGGCTTGTTTTTCATTAGTGGATTCTAATATCCTGTAGGTGGATTCCACAGATTTGTTATTTTATTTTTCTCCTATCATCGTCCTACATTAGTTACTGGCAAATGGTTTAATGCCTTTAAACCAAAGAACCACTAGTGATTGTTGACTGAACTGATTAGCTAGTACCTTGGACTATTTTCAAATATCTAGTGTAACACTCAAGTGAAGTAACTTACCAACATTCAACTATGATGATGAAATATTGCGAGCACGAGAGTTCTATTCAATTGGCCACTCGAAGTAAGATGATTTCTCTCTTTCAGTCGCTATGTTAAACTATAAATATCAAACCAACTTCAGCTAGGTTCTTTCCTTTTCGTGCAAGGAGCAAATGATGAGAAAATTACATAACTTAGTCAACTCATTTGCTGCATCTTCCACCGGTGTTAAATGTCTACTGTCTAGTAACCTTGATGTGTCTCTCCAAGTTAAATCCAGCATCAATATTTGGAAAGCACCTTCTAGGTACAGTTCTCTTATATAAAATATTTATAACTTGTGTACTATTACAATAAAAGAGAATTTGCAACCAATCCATTTTTCCAATATTCACAATCAATTTCTTTCTAATATGAAAAATTGAATAAAGAAATGGTAATTGAGTGACACAACCAAGATCAACTTAAACTATAAAAAGTCATAGGTAATGAAGTAATAAATATATCGAGCACAAATAAATACATTTTTTGCCTAAAATTTATGAAAGTAACTCATAGATCACCTGTATGGTATGTGCTTATGAGTTTGAAGGTCTCTAAACTTCTTTGCAAGGCCATAATCAATGATATAAACCTGCCAAGAAGAGTAAAATTTTAACTTAACTGGTGATTATCTTTCCACATATTGAGTATTAGACACACTGAAATGTGAGTATCCAACTGTCCTGAAGAATTAATCAAATGCATGTCTGACTAGTGACTACAAGTGTGTGTGTGTGTGTATAACTTATACATCAGCACATCTATGAACTTAGTAAACCATGTAGTTAAATCCAAGAAGTGACAAGTTAACCCACTAAACCAGTATGATACATTTTTATGTTAACAGACTCCAAATGATCGTTTAAATCCTGCCATACCTGCTGAAATCATAACTATATTAGCATTTACCTAAACTTAGATAAAGGACTATTTGGTTTCAACTTATGGTCGTCCTACAAGTAAAGATGACTAGTGTTGAATGAAGCATTACTATTTACTATCCCAAAGATCCAGAATCTCTATTTCTTTAACAGCCTGCAAATCATGACAAAGAAAATAGCAAGAAATTAAGAATCAATGGTTAATGATCATCACCTGTTTTCCTAGAGAGTGAACCTCCCAAGAATAAAATTTCAAAAGAATAAAGATATTCCAGCATTGGGAAAACAAAAGGATGAACACAAGAAGTAATCAAATGCCTACAGTTTCATTACAAAGGACTTCATCTTTTATGCATTAAAACGATACAAAAGAAGCATGAAATAAGTTAAGAACCTGATTTGCTTTACGGCCTAAACCCATCAGGAAGTTGTCTGGCTTGATATCACGATGAAGAAATCCCCTTGAATGCATATACTCTACTCGGTTAATCTATGCATAAACATCAAAGAGAAACGTTGTGAGCAGTTCGAACTTACTTTATGCACATTAGCCAGTAAAAGTAGAATAAATCAAGTTGAATTTTCTTTTCCTTATTAAAATGTTGTATAATTTTGTTAAACAAGGGACATACCAACTGATCGGCAAGCATAAGTACTGTCTTCAAAGAGAACTTCCTATTGCAGTAATTGAACAAGTCCTCCAAGCTTGGACCAAGAAGATCAATGGCCATGACATTGTACTCTCCTTCAATGCCAAACCACTTCAGATGTGGAACTCCAGCTTTATTTTACAAGAATACAACAAAGGAATCAGCAAGGTCACTACATTTAAAATTAAAAAAAAAACAATCAAGCTTAATAAAATAATAGCTCACTTCCGCCCTGCAAAAGCACATACACTTTTGACTCATACTGAAGCTGAGGATGCTTTGTCTTAACAGATTCCTGACAACAACAAAAACAACAACAACAACAACAACAACAACAACAGAAAGAATGATTAAAAAGTTTTCTTATAAGAAAATTATTTCCGGCCAAAGGCAGAAGGCATTTGAATGATATGTCTAACTTCTATGATAAATAATCCATTAAAACATGGAACTCCATTGCATCGCACACCGAAAATTTCAAAGATGATAACTGGCATATCTAATCTTGCTAAATGTGGATGAGAAAAGCCAACCTGATGTCTCATCTACCCCAGTCAAGGCTAGGGAGATGCTATTTCGCTTTAATTACCAAAAAGAAATGTGGTCTTGAACAAGTATTATATTTGAAACTTTGCATAAATGAGAATAGTTTCAAACCATAATAGCCACTACGTTGTCTAATGAACTAGCATATAAAAGATTCTTGCCTCATTAACCCAAGAAACATGATAAAAGTAGAATCAAGATAACATATTGCAGGAGTTCCTTGGCACATACCAACTTGATTGCTACTTCCTCTCCAGTTTGTATGTTAACACCTGAAATCAAAACATGTCATGAACATCGATTTGCAATGAATATATAGAACTAGAAGAATAAAGACATAGAAGTCAACCAAGCAAGCAAATCACTATTTAAAGTATTTACAATTTCTCATACCAAGATAAAGCTCCCCAAAGGATCCACTGCCTATCTTCCTTCCGAGCTTAAACTTCCCCCCAATGACATGATCCATGATAGTCTAAATTAGGATACGAGATTCGAACAAGAACAACAAAAATTCCCGGACATATATCAAGTTAACCGTGGATTTAGACAACGAAACCCTACTGACCCTTGGCCTAAATCCACCACATAATCCCTTCAAGAACCCTACGCTTCCATCAGAAAGACGATTCTCTTAGCCTCTTCATATATTACCATAATAATCGTAACCCGATGCCTCCGTCCAACCCCAAACACCACCAATTTTCACAAATCGAACGCCAAAACCTACTAATAAATCCAATTTGGCGCGGAATCAAAGCACATTCTGAACCTGGAACTGAGGATCCCCAATTCCACCACGAAATCCAGACTTCTACTCCCGGATCGAGGCCGCCACACGGGGTCGGATTCGCAGAGAATGGTAGATCGGCTCTTCCAATCGGAGAGGAGTCGGATGAGAAATTTGGGGACGATGTAAGGGATTTATTTCTTTTTCTTTTTCTTTTTCTTTTTCTTTTCCTTTTCCTCTTTCCTCTCTTTCTTGTCTTTTTTTCTTTTCTTACCTCTTTCCGTAGAGGGGGGTTGACGGATGAAAAGGAGAGAAAGGGGAGAGGAGGGTGGCGGAAAAGGAGGGAGTAGGTGGAGTGAGGAAAGAGGAAAGAGGAAAGAGGATATAGACCATATGGTTTAGGAGGAATTATATAGAGTTGATTCTCTCCTACACTAATAAACAAAGTGGACGGTGGGATTTCTTTTTACGAATACTTTATTGATGGATCAGATGGTTAATGGATGGTCGGTTAGTGCTGCCCATAGAGCCCGTAGACCCAACAATTGGTTTTGAACCCGGCCCGAGCTCATTTTGGGCCCGGTTCGACCCAACCCGTCTGTAGCTCTTGGGCCATCCATTAGAGCTCAAACCATATATTTCATAGGTGGAATATCTTTTTTCTTAGTTTTATAAAAAAAAATCAAATATATATATATATATATATATTCACATAGAAATACAAGAAAATATTTTTTTATATTCTTTTGTTGGTTTCATAATTTTTTGAGTGGTGAGCTAAATTTGGTAACAGGGCGGAGGTCCTCAATTTAAATTTTCGAGAATGTTAGAATATATTAAATATAAAAAGTATTGTCATATAGGGGTCTTGATCTCGAATCCTCGAGAATATTAGAATATATAAATTATAAAAAATTAATATTTTTTCAAACAAGCAGAGGTTGAAATGCACTGTGGTAATATGAACTAGGATATGAACTAGGACAGTGGTTCCTTCTAGGATAACATAAATAATTACACAATTGCACATATTTCATAACTTAATTCCTCATTGATTAAAATTTTAAGAAGAAAAAAAGAGGATGAAGAAGATAGGGGTAATTTAAATATTTATAAATTATTTTTTATATTATAATAAAATATTTATTTATTAACTCAATGTGTTAAATGAAGATTATAAGAAAAAAAGTAGGTCCGATTATAAAATTCTTAAAAATGAAATATGAATCACAAAATAAATAAAATATATAGTGTAATTTGTAAAAAGCCCAAAAAATATTTGCCATTCCCATGGCTTCCATTGCTACTACGCCAAAAGAGAACTGCAAAAAAAAAAATCCTAATATTAATTAGGTAATGCCTACTCCCACATCGGCTTTAATAAATAAGTAGAATCTCCTGAAGTGATGTCATTGTGTTGGAGTGATAACGAAGCATTTAAAGAAAAATTATGATTTATACGATGCATTACAAAAAAGATGTTTAAGGAGTTATGTAGTTAGTTGACGCGTTACAAAAAAGGAAGAACAAAAAAAATTAACTTCTAATTTGGGTCAAAGCTTTCTCTAAATTGTTGATTTTTCACCGTCTGTCTTCGATCTCTTGCCGCCAAATCAGTGTCAACAATTCAACTACTTCTGCAAGCTGATCAATATATATATTTCATTCATGACATATTACTCATTATATATTTATATATTATTAAAGATATATTTACATGTGTGACACTCAGCAACTAGCAACTGTAATAATAAAATTCAATATTTTCACAAAGAACACAATAAAAAAATTTAAAATATACATATATCATAATAAAACCTCAAAATATATATCTATACAACTAATACGAATGCTTGCACCGAGGCTACAATAATTTATATTAAAATATAGAAGAATAGGAATAAGATATAAACACTATCAATAATCCACCATAACTCCTCTAAAGAATCAAGACTATCTATTTCCACCAAAAAGATGGTGAGGATAAAGCCCACTAAATATCTATTTCTATATTCTAAAAGTAGTATAAATAAAGATATAATAATATAATAATATGAATATGCCGTCATGATAACAATCAATCCCACAACCTCATCATGTACATATCTATTAATTGCATGTATTAATAATAAACAACACAATATATATTATTCCAAGCCATATCAACGCTCACACTTAACTACATAAACACTCCAGAGGTGAGTAGATCATAATAGTAAAATTATTTGCCCCTCACCTAGCGAATGACCGATTGTCCGTTACCGTAAATTAAAGACCTCAGTCATAGGTCAATCACATTAGTATCGTACATCAATACTACCATTCTAGCTCTTGACTTCATTTCATCGCACTATCGTGCAAAAAATTATAAGTTGTTACTCAAATATGCCCTCACCCTACATCATTAGCTACCACTAGGTCTATATCATTCTACCATTCGCTCTCTAACTTAAATATCATAAAGGGTTTGACTCTCCTCAATCGATAGTAAATTATTCATCATTAACAAAATGGTATATGTAATTGTCTAGAATCCATGCACTATGACCTTAAGATTGGGCTCTACTAAATAATAATAATAATAATAATAATAATATAATTTTCTCACCATTTACATTGGCTAAGAAGATGTTAGGTACTATCAAGATGCAGAAATCACTTTCTTCATAATAATATATGTGCGCTAGTAGAATGATATTATACAGTACAAACAAGCAAAATGAAACACATATTATTATAAAGTAAGATGTTTCATTCTTTACACTATTAGTTTATGAAAGTTTCACTTGCCTAATGAAGTAATAGCACCACGGGATCCTCGCATGGTATGAAGTCCACTTCGATAATGAAGTAATAAAGGTATTTTTATATATTTTATGATTCACAACGCATCTTTAAGAATTTTGTAACACGACTCATTATTTTCTCCTAAAATTTTTATTAAACACTCTAACATTATTTTGATTAACATCGACCAAGTTATCAAAATACTCTCACCGTTCTCTCTCATTTCTATATCCCTCCATCATCTTCCCCACCTACCTCCTCCTCCTCCGCTGTAACCATCGTCGTCGTCGCCGCCTCTACCACTTTTCATCATCTTCCCCTCTCCCCTCATCTTCCTCCTCCTCCTTTTGTTCTTCTTCTTTTTTGGGAAGAGAAAAAGAGAATAAAAAGAAGACATGGATAATTTAAGTATTTATAAATTATTTTATGTATTATAATGAAATATTTTTTCTAATATCATCTAAGTTAACTGAGGGTGTTAATGTGAATTATAGAGGAAATAAGGGGTCGGGTTACAAAATCTTTAAAGACGTTATTATAAGTAAAATACAGGGTGTGATTTATAAAAATTCTAATAATAAAATATAAGCATAATATTTCAAATACTAACTAATTAAATAATCTTACTAATATGCAATATAGGTTGGGTAGGTCATCTAAGAATTCGTATGTTAATTAATCAGATAGAGCTGGCGTAGCTATACCAAGGCCTAATGCATTATTATAAGTAATTAAAATAATTTGCCTCAAACTATCATTCCACTAGTTATGATTGATTTAAAGCAAATGAAAATAGAAATAGAACATTTTGTATGATAGGTCAGCCCAAGAAGAGCACCATCAACAAGATGACAACAAAACTTTTAGGACTATGTTACGAAATGGCTTGATCTAGTTTGTAGCAATTATGGGAGATTCAGGTCTGCACAGGATTATGATCCATGGGTGGAGGCACGGACTCCAAGGTAAGGTATGGTGGTGGTAGGCAGACAGTGATGGGGTGGCACTAGTAGGGATGATAGTGGTGGTGGCTTGCGGATGCAGATGCGATAGATAGTTGAAGGCTATGATTGACTTACAATTATGATAAAAATTGTATGGGAGATAGAAATTGTTAAGATAGAGAGACGAATGGGGAGAAGTAGGCCTGCCCTACGAGACTAAGGGGATCGGCAGAAAATGGAGACTAGACTGTGCCAACGGAAAATGTGGCACTAGTTGGTAAAGGAGGAGGAGTGAAATGTAGAGGCTAGTAGCCTAGTTGAGAGAGATGCTGGGGCAAAAGTCAATTAATCTTTCATTCTAAGCATGCCTAAGATACAAGCCAAAAGGCCCTATTTATATATATTAAATTAAAAATTCTTAAAAAAATTTAATTAAACCAGTCTTCCTTATCTTCTCGGATTAATTCTTTATTTCACCACAGATAAATTCTGAATCTAGAGAAGTCATTAATACCAAAGTTGTAGATCTAGAGGTTAACGATCTTATTCAGTTAGTTTGATATTATTTGGACATCTGTAGAATATTATGAGAATATTTTATCGCAACTACGCATAGCTAGATTTAACTAAACTAAATCAAATAAGATAACTAGACTCGATCCATTGAGCCCAATGTCCCCATGATGTGATTCGATCTGACCCATATCGCATTAGACTGACCTGGAAAGACACAAGGTTACCGGTCGGTTGGATATCTCGCAATTTTAAGAGGAGGAAGACATAGGTGGAAAAATAATAAATACCTAACTAAACTAAGATTAAACATACTTAATTGAAGAGGACACTCTGACAAGTCAATATGCAAGGTCGGCATCGGCATCTTTTGACGACTCTCCGGTGCGACGAGAAGAAAAAAGGGAAACAGTGGGCTATAAGGCGAGGAAGAAGGAAAGAGGAGAAAAGAAAAGAAAGATATGGGAGAAGAAAAAGGCTTATGCACTTAATTTTTTTTTTCTTACGGGATGTTACAACATGCACATTCATGATATAATCATAATTTTTATTTATATTATCTAGTACAAAATTTACTCTCTATTTAACATTTTTCATTTAAGGTAAAGTTTATTTGGTGAGCTTTTAGCTCATCATTCTCTTTATTTTTCTCTAGCCCTCAAATATGTGGTACCTGATGACTATTTGAGATATCTTCATGATACATTTTAGAGCAAAAATGAGGCTAGTTAGAAGTGAGGTAGTATAGAGGATAATTTATGTGGGAATGAGTTGTATTGATATTTTATACTTGTATATCATTATATTAGACAATGATTGTAGTTTATGTGGGAATGAGTTGTATTGATATTTTATATTTGTATCTCATTATATTATGCTATGATTGTATAAACAAAGGTATAATACAAGCTAAGATTAAATTTTTATTGGTGTACTAAACATAACCTAGATAATTTGTCATAGCCTATGATAGCTCCTGTCAAGTTATGTAATTGCCTGGTATAGTTATCCTACCCGGAGATGGAGCAGGGAGTCCACCTCGATGAAAAATAGCTCAACACTATGGAAATAAGGAGTTATTTGTCAATGGTCCCAAACACTAGTAGTCTAAACCAAAAACCTAGAACACACTACACAACAAGCATAGTCCATATGAGGTGGAGAACAACTCACTGATGTGGTCAATGATGATCAAGCCCCACTCCATGGTCGGCAGCTATGGAGTTGGCTCGCCCGATGAGCCTAGCCATGAAGCACCCAAGGACGACATTAGAAACCTTGTTTAGCAAAGAAAAATGTTACATATTGGATTGGAAGAGGAGACGGGGACGACTATTAGCGAAAAAGGGCTTGAAGGTCAATGAGAAAATGCTACCATGAGTAATCTCAACCAAGGAGAGAAATGACAGATGAAAACTACCATAGGCATTTGGATGACGAGGGAAGCTACCAAGGCCAATGTGGGAGACACAAGGTCATTGGCCGACTAATTAACATAACCGAAAGGAAAAAAAAAAAAAGGGAAAACAAACAAACTACCACTAAACTAAAATTAGCTTACAATGATTGTAGAGGAAACGTCAACGATGTGAATTATGGGGTGGGTGGCTCTTGGGATGAGAAGAAGGGGAAAGAAAAATAGGCTGCAGAGAACGAGGGAAGGAAAAAAAAGAGAGATAAAAAAAAGAGGGGGGGTATAGATAAGGCTTCACATGCATGTGAGCTCAACTTTACGATATATTACAGTGTTGATTAAAAAAAATCATATGGCAGTTTAATTTAAATATGTTCATCTCTCTAAAATAACATCCAAAATAACAAGGTTTTCTTACTCCTCTCTGACTAGTTTAAGAACTAATGAGTATAAAATCTCCGGTCTTTATCCTCTTAGGTCTATAGCTTGATTTGTATTTCAAACTGAACACCCATATGAAAATGAAGGTAGGAAAAAAAGAGCATCTAATTGATGGAATGCCATTTTTGAAATAGTTTAGTAATTATGTGGCAATTATAATATTTTAAAGAATGTCGCGACAAATTTTAGACGTTCATAATTGCACATATAAAAATCCCGTACATTTTTCATCAAGAGTACCTTAGAGGCCTCAGATGTATTAATATGTAAACTAGCAAATTCAGGTAAGAAACTAAGGATTCTAATAGAAAGTTCACATTTAAACACACTGCCAAGTTCATACCGGATAATAAAAACATTCTAATCATTGATGCATGATGTGGAATGCATAAGAGTGATCAATGTAATTGATCTTGTTTAGACGGTGCATTCTACCGTTGTCGGACCCTAATGGGCAGGCCTTTGGGAAAATCTGGAACAGGGAACGGGGTAGGATCGTCAGGCTCGATGAATTCCCAGTTGTAGTTAAGGATGAGATGGTGAAGAAATATTGCTATCTCAATCCTTGCAAGCTCCCAGCCAAGGCATTGTCTCACACCTCCACCAAAGGGCAAAAAGATTTTGGCTTTTGTCACATCCATTGAAGTCTACAAACAAAAGTAGATATTACATGTATATTCACAAGAAATTATTTTATTCTATTCTTTTTGTTATTTTCATAATACTTTTGAGTGGTGAGTTAAGTTTGGTATCATAAGCAGAGGTCCTCATTTCAAATGCTAGAGAATATTAGAATATATAAATTATAAAAATTATCGATTTGTACAAATTTAAATTTTTAGAATAATTAGTGAGTTATAGTATTTATAGTCTTTACCACTAAAAAAGTATAGAGATAATAGTTAGAATTTACCTGCCATCTCCATGGATTGAAATGCTCAGGGTTTTCAAATGAGGAGGGATCCAAATGGACTGCAGCAAGATGGAGTAGGACGGTGGTTCCCTCTGGAATAACATAACCTATACATGATAACCATGCAATTGCACATAATTGATGAGTCAAATCATTGATTAAATGGAGGGGAGGGGGAGAAGACTGAAGTAACTCTAATTCACACCTTTGTACTCAATATCTTTCAATGCTATCTTTCGAAGAAAACGAGCTACGTTCCCAAGGCGCAATACCTCGCTGATGACCTTTATAATCAATTAAGCGGAAGAAGAAAAAAAATATATCACAATCGAAGTTAGATAATGACACTTTCGTTACTTGCTCTATAAATTTTCTGGTGTTAAGAATGCATACAGATTGAGTGAATTCCATATTCTTGTAGTCATTCCAAGCCAATTTTTCCATACCATCATGCTTCTTTGATCTAATGGCTTGAAGTTGCTCTTCCTGTAGACATAACAATATTCCCATAAGTAGATTTAATTTATGTAAGGCTTCTTCTTTTGTGTCTTTATATCTTTCCACAATCTCTTATTTGCGAGTATAACCTTGTAAAAAAATTAACTATATATATATATCCCTCAGCACATTTAGTTTTAGTCTTTAAAGTTTCCAACTTTCCATAACCCTCCCTGATATATGGTCAAACCTAACTAACCGTCAAAACTTCATAAATTTAAAACAGATTACCCTTCGCTTTGTTTACATTTATTTTTCAGTAAAAAGTATCTACGCCGTGTCGCCTTTTAGCTCTTATGTTAGAAGAATATATACATAAATTAGAAAATTTGGAAGGGTGTACATGACAAAAAATAATAATAATAAATAAAATGCTTTACCCTCATTTGTTCTACTGCTTTCGGAGATCCGTGGAGGAAGTAGATGGCTAAGGCTATAACAGATGATGTAGTAATTTGACCTCCAAGAATGAAGCCTTTTACAGTATCGCAAATCATCTCCGGTGTAAAAGAAGTGTCTTTCATAAGATAGTCAATAAGATCGTCGTCGTCCTCCTCGTCTCTATTTTTGTCCACCTTTCTATCCTCTATTGTTTGCTTGATAGTATTATCAATGTTGACCCTGGCCTATGTTGTTCACATAAGATATGAACCAAATCAGCAATGTTATTTTAATTACAGACATTAGGAGAGTCCAAGAAAAGGTTAATGCCTAATTCTTTTCTTACCTTCAAGGCCTTGGAATAGAGAGTACCAGGGAAATTAATTGGAAGTGCAAAAATCCCCCGGTGAAGTGCCGTGACGTCTTTCCGTAATTGCTCCGTCTCAGGCTTGTCAATATCAACTCCCATGGCTTTCGTTGCTATTACGCCGAAAGAGTACTGCAAAAAAAAATCCCAATATTAATTAGGTATAATTAGTTCTTCCAAGCCTACTCCCACATCGCTTTTAATAAATAAGTAGTATATTCTGAAATGACGCCGCTGTCTTGGGAGTGATAACAAAGCAATTAAAGAAAAGTTATGAAGGCAAGCTATATAATACTTTAGATAAAAAGATGTTAAAAGGAGTTATGTAGTCAGTTGAGTGTCGAGGAAGAAGAAACAAATTAACTTCTTCTAAGTCAATGTTTACACTGTCCTGAATCTCCACAGAAGTTGTTTTGTAGAGGGAGACTACAATCATGGATCCATTGACTAGACTAGACTTATTAAGTAAGTTAAAAACAGGAAGTTAATTGTTAAAAATATGATATACATTAGTTAGTTAATCAATATACATAGTATCATAATAAATACAGCATATATAATTAAAATTTTCATGTCAAAAACCTTGCTGGTTTCGTCGGTCACACGGACGACATTCTTATGCTTCCAAGAGCTGATCATCTTCGCCGCAAGCTCGTCGATATGCTCAATGAAAGATGCCTGCACCTTGATCGTGCCAAAGAAGTTGAGAAGTACGGATCTCTTTTGCCGGTGGGTCGCCCCCATCATGAGGATCAAGGACGAGTCCCCGGCCAGCTTGTCGATCTTCGGGGACGGGGGTCGTTGTTTGAACAACCTCATCTCATTCTGCAGCACGAAACGGTTCAGCTCGGGGTCGGCCGACAACACCATCTTCTCTCCGAAGAGGTTTACGCTCGAGATATTGCCGTACCTGCCACAGAAACAGAAATCAACCATAAAATATATCGACGTGAGTTTTTGTATTCTTGTTCGATCTTAAAACTGTCGGAATCTTATTTCGAATTATACTTGGAGAGATGCTTTTCCAGGTAATCTCCACGGCAAGTGCATGGGTGAGGCTTGAAGAAAGAAAGAGCGCAGCCGACGAAAGGCAGGCCCCTGTCTCCTGGTGGGAACTTTGAGCGGCTTCTACTTCCATAGCTCTTAAAGATCCCAAACAGAACAATGGCTAAAGCTGGAGTTATTAAAATGGTGAAGCCTATCACCAGGGAATTAGTAAAATCCAGCATCTCTCCCTCTCTTTGATTTCTTTCTCTAGTTTGTGTCTTTAATTTGTGGAGATTGCTACTACATATATAGAGAGAGAGAGGTTCCATTTAAGAACATTGTGATGGTTGTTTAAATAGGTGCAGTGCAGCTTGATGATTTGTTTATTACTTTTAGCACGTGTTTCACTGCCAACATTTTATCCTAATGCCAAAAATGGCCCTAAAATGGCCCTCTTTACATATTCACAACAATTTATATATATATATATATATATATTCTTTTCTTTCTTTCTCCGCCATTTAGGAAAAAAAAACCAGCATCGAGGGATGTTTTATTAGTAGATTGAGAGACAATTCGTTATGAGAGTGGAACCTGAAATGTGCTTCTTCTTTTTTCTAAACAACATGATGAAAAGTCTTAAAAAGGGAGTACATCTATAATAGCAGTTCTTTTTTTTTTCCTAGTTTCTATGTTTGGCAAATATAGTGATGTGCTATTGCCGACGCGTCAATGCTATGGATATTCGCGTTGTTGATTAAATGACTGTAGTGCGCCGAAGGCCCGCTAACCTAAAAATTAGTGCTAAATTATTTTATTATTTTATCGTGCTATTTTATCTAGTTAATTAGTGTGTTATTATTAAAATTATCTTAATAATCCTCATATTTATTAGGGATATCTTGCTAGATATCTTCTTTATTTTGGTAATAAAAGTTTTGCTAGAAGGTGAGTAACCTTCTATCCTACTTCTTATTTTTTTATCATTTTTGTGAGCTTATTTTATAAATTTAATATTTTAAATTTTATATCTTAGTTATTATTTTTTGAGATAAAAAAAGTATGATCTATATGCATCTTCAGCCTAGAGGCCTAACCCATGAGTGATTTAAGATAGGAGTCCCAAGTCATAAAGTTGGGGCCCCACATGCCTTAGCTGTCTAACAAAGATAATGATTTTTTTTTCCAATTTTTGTGGCCATCTCCACGTTCTATTAGAAATATAATAAATTGTTTGGTTGATCTAATAAATTTTTAATTCCTCCAGCCAATTAAGATAGGGGCCCAGCGTAGTAGTTTTTTTTTTTTTAATCACTCAGCTTGCCACAGCAGCTCAAAAATTTATTAGATCAACTATAAAATTTATTAGATTTCTAATAGAATATGATTTGATTCTAGGATTCCTGAATTTATGTACATTTAGAGTTTTCAATGTAAAAATCGTATGTATTATTGCATATTCTTTTTATTCATGAATTTTATCTTTGCTTATATAATTTTATTTTTTAAAAGAAGGGTTTTTTTTTTTTTTATAATAAGAGCTTTATTAAGCTGGCTTAACGCCCAAGTGGGGTTAAGGCGTCGAAAGTTAGTCGGTTACAAAGTTCCGCGGGAATGGGGTCCCCGGCCTTAGCCCGGACGGAGAGCGACGCAGCCTTGCCCCGTTTGGCCGCCCGCCCGCGGCCGCACACCTGGCTTCTTCGGTATGTATGGGTGAGGCGATAGTTTGGGAGAGAGCCGAGCCGTGATTTGCACTCGGCAACTAGGTTTCGGAGCTCCCGGGGGCAGAGCTCAGCTCCGACTTCATGATCCGCACCCGCCGAGAGAGCCGGTTTCTACCACCACCTGCCCTTGGTCCCTAGCTAGGACTAGCCCGAGCCGGAGGGCCATGCCCTCGGCTTGTAAGGCCGAACCGGCCAGTGTGGGCTCCCAAGCTGCCTGCAGGAGTGCACCGTCTGCTGACCTGAGCACAGCTCCAACTCCCGCTTGGTAGTCGCCCGGTGCGTGGGCGCCATCCACGTTCACTTTGGTCCAGCCAGGGGGTGGGGCCACCCATTTGCTTTCGGTCCGTGGCCTAGTGTGCTTGGGCGGTTGCCGGGTTGGTTTGGCGTAGTCCCGAGCAAGTTGCACCGCCCTACGGACTGCCGTTTGCGCCGTGTCGTTTTCGCCTCGGAATACCCGCGCGTTCCGCTGTTTCCACACCGTCCAGAGGGTTGTCGCAATTAAGGCTTTGCATGCAGGGTCCTGAGTTTCGTCGCAGAGCCAGTCAGCTCCGACGTGGCTTATCTCGGTTGGAGTCCCGGCTTGCTCCTGAGCTAGCAGGGCCCACACTTCCAATGCGTATCTGCATGAGAAGAATAGGTGGTCTGTCGTCTCCGGTGTATGCCGCACGGGCGCACTTCTCGTGGAGTCCGATGCGAGCCCATACGGGGGGCTCGGGTGGGCGCCGCCCGCAGCAGAGCTTCCAAATAAACAGGTGAACCCGCGGTGCCAACGGGAGCTGCCACAGCGCTCGCCACCCATCCCAGCTGGGCTGGCTGCCGGGTTGAAGGTGGGTGTAGATGGACTTAGCTCGTGGCTCTCCTTCCCGGTGTGGCCACCAGATCCATCTGTCTGCCTCTTCGGTCCTTATCGAGAGAGCCGAGGTGATTTCGAAGGCTAGGTCCGACCCGGCGTCCGACAGTAATCTTTCGCCTGGCCAGCCCTTCAGGTCGCTCACTAGCAGCTTCTCGTCCAGCAGGCTAGGGTGCATGCAGCGCGGTTGCCGGGTCCACGGGATTGGAGTGATCCATGGGTCTACAAAGCGGCCGGGTTGATCGGCCGTTGCCCACCAGCTTGCGGCAGCCTGTTCGCATGGTTAAGGCAGTTCTGGAGAGGGCCCGCCATACCGAGGAGGCCTTGGGAGGCGTGCTCGGATCCCATGGGTTTAGTACCCCGTATTTTGCCGTTAGGATGCGAACCCATGGTTTATCTACCTGGTTCAGCACTTGGAAGAGCAGCTTCCCGGCGAGTGCCGTGCGGGCCTGCGTGAGCTTTAGAATGGCCAGGCCGCCTTCTTCCTTAGGGCGCGTGGTTGTGTCCCATCCGATGAGGTGCATACCACGTCTGTTGCCATTTTCCCATAGGAAAGCTCTGGCTTTCTTGGTGATGGCTTCCAAGACTGAGTCCGGCAACCACGTGCTGCCCATCCAGTATGCGGGGATCGCTAGCATGGTGGCCAAAAGAAGGGTTTTGTTTTTGGTTTTGTTTGTTTTGTTTTTTCATTATTGGCTTTCATTTGTTTTCTCTCTTTTTTAATGTGATTTTTATAAAATGAATAAAATTTGAAATTTTTTGGGATGCATCTTTTGGATGAGCATATCTGAGTAAGCTATATATTGTCCCTAAGGACTGTGAGCACACTTCAAAATTATTTGTAGGAATTTATTTTAGTTATTATAGCTATTGTATTTGTCTTTTGGTTTGTCCACTTACTCATGAGTATTTATTTATTTATTTTTGACAACTAGAACATTAGTTGTACTCACTAATAATTGATCTTTTAGTTTTGTACCCCCATATGATTTGGAAAAATATTAATGGTTAAGATTACTACCGTTTTAATGTGAAAGCTATCTTAAATGTGTCTAGTTTACATTTTGCATTGTTTTAAAATGGGTTGATCTTCACAAAGTTAAAATAATTGTGCATTATCATTGTGATGTGAATCGGGTCAGATCGGATCACATCAAAGAGAGATTAGGTTCAATAGATTGAGTCTAATTATCTTATTTGATTATTTAGTTTAGTTAGAGTCTTAGCAAGTTATGATTTTATTTGAATATTCTACACATATCCAAATAATATCAAACCAATTGGATAAGATGGCCAACCTCCAGATCTTCAATTTTTATATTCATGACTTCTTCGTTATGGTTGTTTGGAATTGTTTAACTTAGTTGAGGAGTTTTTATGTGAGCCTCTATATATATGTGGAAGAAACTATAATTGGAGTCTTATGATGATGATGATAATGATAGTGGAATTAGCTTTGGCCTTTTTCTCCTTCTCTACTTATCTCTAGCCATTGGCGCCTTCTCTCGCCGCCCTTCTTCGTCTGCCCAAATCTATGGTCGGCCTCTTTCAGCTTCTAACCCCCCTCTTCTACAGCAACTTCTCCATTCACACTAAGAACTAAACCTAGCATCTATCTAGCCATTGGTGGGCTATTAAGCTATGATCTAATTGACCTTAGACTACTATTTGGTCGATATCTTGAGATCTAACCGTCCAAATTCTGTGATCTTGGATTCATTGAAAAGTTCTCTCTAAGAGCAATAATATATTCAAAATTCAGAAGGATCCGTTGGTTAGATTGTTTGCAGATCTCTTCGAAAGTTACGAGCTTTATCGAGTCCAGAACCGTTGCGGATTAGATTAAGCCGGTTCGTAACACATTGTACTAAAAGTTATATCAAATTCTTTATTACAAAAAGAATTATAAAATGAAAGTAATAATGAACTAAGTTTGATTTTATTTCAAGTGGAGAGTTTTTTTTTTATTTTTTATGTTTAGTTATATAGTTAATTTAAACTAGAAGTTCGATTAAATTTAATTAACAAATCTAATAGTAGGATATTATATATATATATATATATATATATATATATATATATATATATATACTAAATTATATAGCTTGATTTATAAATAATTAACATATAATGTGTAAACTAAGATTTCGTTCAAAGATTAGGTATTATTTATAAATTTACTTTTATTCTAATACACAATCAGTTATCATACGATTAGTTATGCCTATTTGAGAAATTACATGTGATGTGATTTTCTATGTGATGCTTAAATGAATAGTATTTGATATTATTTTGTATTCCACACGTGCAATTCATGCGGTATCTAATATTTGTGACTGTCTCAAGTTTATTATAAAATAAAAAGATTCTTGACATCTATGTCACGCTCAAATTTTTTTACATAGTTTGATTAAAAAAAAAAAATATATATATATATATATATATAGATAAGTATTTATTTACAAAATATATTTAAAAATAAGTACCCTCGAGATGCATGAATTAAATTTCAAACCCCACCTATTTAAGCGTAGTTTGTTGAGCGACCGAGCGAGCGGATATAATGCTGCCACGTCTTAGACAAGTCCCCGTCCTTTCATGCATTCACCCATGTGGCGTTGCCGCCTTGACGATGGATGCCTCCTCCTCCATCGGTTCTAGATCATATTGGTGGGAGATTTTATTAGTACTCACAACGCATCGGCGATGCTGCAGAGATCCAAGAAAAGTTTAATCTTTGGCAAGTTCATTTAAAGCACCCTATATTTTACTTATTAGGTAGTTGGACCCACTGCCATATGTAAATAAATTACTAATTAATTCATTCATTTTTCTCTTCTTCTCTCCCTCAGCTCCACAGGTTCCAAAGCAAGTAATAGTGTGGGCCCACAGACATCAGTTGTGCGGGGCCCACGTAGATCTCAAACCCTACCTAACCCTTACTCTAAAAATTTCTACACTTAATTTGAGCTTATTTGGTTTGAGATTGAGGACGCTTGTTTTGTTTTTTCTGAGAGTAAACTTAATTAGATATAAAAAATAAAAAAAATATTTAATTACTGAATCAATTTAAAGATCTCTAAATTAGTTTTCTAAATTCAAAACAAACAAGGCATTAGCCACAGTAAAAAATATATAAAAGAATTAATTTTTTTTTACTTTGTTATTTAATCTTTTTTGTCTTCCCGAAGCTATTCTAATTAAAAAATATAACCGAAGAGGAGGACGATAGATAAATTTCTTATTAAATTGTTATGATAACTATTAAATTTTTTATCCGATTAATTTCACTCTTATTGTTGCTAGGGTTTTATTTCAATTATGGTTGATCAAATGGAGTGATAATGAAACAAATATTTTATAAAACAAGTCATCGAAATTAATATTGATATAAAATATCTCCTTTGGATCCTGAATTATGAATTAGAATATCTGATAATTATCCTAATATACAAGATGAAATTGGAAAAGAATATTTATAAAATAGATGAATGTTAAAAGTTATATATATACTGGAAGGATATTTAAATGATCATCGACAATAAGGTTAACAATGCACGCTTTTTAGAAAATGAAATCTAGCCGAGGACAACTATAATTTTTAGTGTTAATTAGAAAGAAGAGTATTAATTTTTATCACCATAGATGTAAAACTTTGGTTGATACTTATACAATTTCATAATTTACAATTTATATAGTTTAAGTATACTTTAATATTTTTATTGAAGTGACTTCAAACTTCATAATCTTACCCCTACCGGTAAAATTTTTTGGTTTGCCATTGTCACTAACAATCTATTAACTATCTAATGTATTTGGTATTAATTATTTAGTTCTTAAATTTTACTTTTAATACCTCAAAAATATCTTATTATTAGTTTTGGTGAGGTTGCTGGGAAATAGTAAATGAAAAGCAACAACTTTTTTAAAGTCTCACTTTAGTGTTCGGATGAAAAAAATGAAATGAAAAGTGAGTTCCTATACTTTTCTAAAATATTCTATGTCCCATTTCACTTATTTTTCTAAAGTAACAGAGTGACACTTTCTTAATTCATTTTTATATACTGCATGTCAACTTATAACAAACAATAGCACTTTCTTAAGAGCAAGAGCTTCTGCTTCCAAGGTGGATTGACAGTCAAAGGGTTAGGCTTTTGACAAAATGAGGGATTTTATAGTACCCCATACAAGTTTCTATCAATTAACCAATTTGACATTATTTGAAAGTATCTTTGCTAAAACTAGTCGTTAGCCATAGCCAAAGTCTGCCTAGTCGTATTCTCAGCCTTGCTTCTAATACCTTTAAAACATATCTTATTTCGTGCTTTTCTAAGCATTGAGACTGATAGAAATCACAGCCTTAAACTTCTCAAAATTGCCCGATCTGGTTGGCATCGAAAGCAAAGATAATGTTGATGCTATAGGCAATAACTTTCCACACCTCCAAATTGAATTGATTAGGCTTAAGTATTTATTTACATCCCAACCCACCAATCACACGGGCTATGTTAAATTCAGGTCAGACTATAATATTATAGCCCGTTACTGTCCACTAGCCCGTAAGATATTAAACTCGTATAACAAGCTGAGCATGACATGCCAAATTTAAAAAATATTATATCTTATTTTCTCTATAAAAGTATTTTAGTTAGCTATCAGGCCATGCCTTTCCTTGGAGGCCATCAAATCCACTTATCCTCCACCAGCTCAATTCCAATTTCATTTCACCGAAAGCTCATTAACTTTCATGTGCTTACATTACTGGGAGGGGTATTTTAGGATATCAGTCGTATTACCCTGTCCAACAGACATTCTAACCCCATACTTTAAGTTCTTAGTCGTAGTCCACAGAGCCCGCTAGGCTCAAAGAGAGCCCCCAGTTTCGGGCGTGGCGACCCAAGGGTCCAAAGGCCCACATTTAAGATTCATTAAACAAGCCGAGAAAGCGTTAGTCCCAGTCCCAGAAGATGAAAAGCATTACACCTAATACGAGAAGTTTTGGCCAAACGCAAGTTCTGGCCACAATGTCCTAGTTAACCAGATGAAGTCCTTTGCAACCTTTGCCTTTCCCCACAGGAAAATCCTAGCTATCTTAGTAATTTGGTTCAAAGTTAAATCCAAAATTCAAGAGGACAAGGAATAGCAGTGAGGGTAGTATTAATCAGGATTCTCATGGCATTAAAAAAAAAAAAAGGTGTCTCTCTTCCGCCTTGCAAGTTTGCTCTCAACCTTAGCCATGGCGCATCTATTAAACATCATGGTCGTTGTCAGAAGCCATGCTTTTGAAGTCCTCGTGGCATCTGCGCTTCATCCACTGCAAGTCAAAATGTGTAAACGAGCAAGTTAAATGTTTCATCTATTTCAAGCTACTGACAAATTGATAACAGGAAGAAAAGTTATTTTACCAATCAAAATAGGGAAACTGTGATACTACTTTTGTTGTATTTGCGTGCACCATGATTAAGCATAAAATGAAAATTGACAAACCAGTGAAGAACATACTCACTTTTAGAACCAAGCAATAGTATATCTAATCTATGGCAAGTACCGTAAATGGATCTGTTCACCTACTATTAATATTGAAATTTCAGAGTTAAATCATTCTCATTTTTCATTCTATATATATCAGCGTAATTAGATAAGCGATTTAAATATGTTATATTGGCATAAGATAAAGTTCTTTTTAACTTTACAATCTATAGGGGTTCCTCTTATTAAAGGGCCTATCTTGTCCCCTGAAGAATCCGACTCCTAATTAATCTTCCATAAGAAAAGCTGAATGGTCCAAAACATAAACTTCAGGATATCACTTGGTGGTAATACAGTGAGGCGCATAAGTCACAAAAAAATTTCAAGAAAAAAGCATCATTGTTCACTAATCTGAGCAAAATCTGAGGCAACAAGCTATTATTCTTCAAATGGGTTAGGACTGCTCATTCAACTCCTCATCGAAGAGTAGGGGATCAGATAAACCAAACGACGCTAAAATGAGATTAGTTTAATATAACAAAAAGGCATCTAAATATGATAAAATAAGACTTTACATATGTACGTCTTTTCTGGGGAGTACTGAAATACCTGAAGGTAAGCATGAGGAAGGTGTAAAGAAGGATGTACGTCTTTTTGCGATTCTCCAAGTACATATTTGAAGCTGAAGGAAGTTCTATGAAAGATATGCAATTAACGCCATGTGGTCCAAAACTTCTAAGCAACATCTCAGTTCACTTGGCAGAGAACCAGCAAGAAGTGTTTCATATCCTTCATGCAGGCAATTTCGGTTTGCTTGCTTTCTTTTATCTCTCACCAGTAATCCCCACATGAACAACTACCATCCTTAAAATGGTGGAAACGGTTTACATCCCTCACAACAATCTCCCTTCCAACAATTTTTGAAATAAATTTCGTCACTGTGTGGCAATCAACACAGACTCGAAGGTTCTTCATCACACGAATGGTTGCCCCTGGAGAAGTACTTATGATGCCAAATACTATTGCAAGCCTCTCACTGTGACCACACAATACATATCTCTTCTGCTCTTCTTCTATGTCTTGAAATACATCTTGCGTGTCGGGTACATATCCTTCACGCTCCATCTGCCCTGATAGAATATCTAAAGCCTCAATTATCTTATTATACCATGGATGGGAGTTGTCATGAGCTACAAATGCATGCAACTTGTTCTTTACTTCTATCCAACTACAAGCTGGTTGCTTCTTCATGCCTTTATCCTTCATGGTCATTCGTATGTTAGCTGCTGCATTCCATCTGCCAGAAGCTGAATAAATATTTGACATAAGAACATGGGATCCCATGTTATTTGGATCAAGCTCACATATTTTCCTGGTTACTTTCTCAGCTAATGTTATATTCTTTTGGACCCTACATGCCCTCAATAGGGTGGACCAAACAGTTGCAGTCGGGTTTATATGCATGTTGCAGATGAATTCATACGCTTCGTCTAGCTTCCCAGCACGGCCAAAGAGGTCGGCAACAGCCGCATAATGCTCCAGACAGGGAATGATTCCATAATCTTTACACATACTGTTAAAATACTTCTGGCCCTCATCTACCAATCCGGCATGGCTACAAGCTGTTAAAACTGCTAGGAAAGCCACATAATTTGGTTTCTCATTCTCCATCTCCATCTTCCTGAACAAAAAGAGAGCCTCTTTGGCTGGTCCATGTAACGCATACCCCATGATCATGGCTGTCCATGATACCATATCAGGCAAATGCATCCTATCAAAGACACACCGAGCGACACTAATACTTCCACATTTGGCATACATATCAACAAGAGAGCTAGCAATAAAAACATTATCATCGAACCCACCTCGGATTATGTACCCATGTAACTGCTTACCCAGATGCAACATAGTTAAATGAGCACAAGCAGGCATGATACTAGAGAAAGTTACTGGCATGGGCTTCATTTGAACTTGCAACATCTGACGAAACAATCTGAGCCCCTCATCAACCATTCCATTTTGCACAAACGCTGCAATCATAGAATTCCATGAAATGGCATCATGTTCTGGTAGAAGATCAAACACCCGCTGTGAATAATCGACATGTGTGCACTTTGCATACATGTCAATCAAGCTGCTCCCAATAAAAACATCAGAATCAAATGCATTCCGTATAGCAAAGCCATGAATCTCCATCCCCTTGGAGACATCAACAAACTCCGCAAAGATAGGAAGAACGCTCGATAAAGTAAAGGAATCAGGCTTCAAACCAGTCTTACCCATACTCCTGACCATTTCTAGAGCTTCCATATACATCCCATTTTCAGAAAACCCTGCAATCATAGTATTCCACGACACAGCATCTCGTTCGGGCATTTCATCAAACACCTTTCTCACCTTCAGCAAAGAGGAAAGTTGACCTAAACTCGCATCACTCTTCACAAATTCAACCAAATATCTAGAATTTTGCAGACCAACATCGTTATTTTCCTCATTCGACGTTTGGGTGATCGAATTGCCAACCAATTTACATGGCTCTCCCTGAAATCCAAACCTTCTCGAACCGGCATTAATAAAACCTCTTTCCGGCATCCGGATATTCGAACTGAAACCATTACCGCTACAACTTCCAATCTTGCAGTACAAGTTCATGAGAGCATTGGCGGTGTAGAGATCGGAAGACCAACCGGAGCGGATCACGAACCCATGAAGCGACTCACCGAGCTTTCGGTCTCTTAGAGCGGCACAGGACTTGAGGACGGAAGGGAGGACGGCGCGCTGGAAGGGAGGTGGAGAGGCGGCGCGCATTCGGATAAAGAGGGAGATGGCGTGGAGGAAGAGACCTTGGGAGGTGGAGGTGAGGATGAGGGATTTCCAGGAGAGAGGGGAAGGAGACGAGGAGGAGGAGGGGGAGGAGACGAAGGGGAGGTATTCCACGGTTGTGATGGTGGATGTGGCGGGAAGCATTGCCCGAATTGAAGGAAGAGTGAGCGGAAGCGTGTGGTTGCGGAGCACGATAGAGCGCCCGGCATTTGACGCCGTTGAAGAGGAAAGAGTAAGATGCTGGTTGATAGGATTTCTACACTGACTAACAAACTTGTATACTAAAAAACTTTTTAAAATAAAGTTACAAATAAATTAATTTATCAAACTTTTTTTTTTTCTCAATAGAAGTACAACATTAAAAAATTTCTATAGGTAAGGATGAAGATCAAGACTCAAAAGAAAATTTCAGAATACAACACTTATGCACGCCGTACTTGCCTTCATGACAACTCTCATGCACCAAGGAAGGGCTGCTATGAAAAAACTTTCCCAAAGGTTTTTGCCTTTAAAACCTTAAAAATATAAGTTGTTTCTAGCTTTTCATATTAATCAGATCAATAATAAATTTAAGTTTATCGTTTTGATTTTATAGTTTGGACTTTATTCTCCGATAATTAATCCTAATGAAAAAAATAGGCATCTTTTTGTGTCATTCCTCGTGTCGTGGAGATAGGATACCAGACAGGAATAACTAGATAGTTGCTTGAGATTCCTCCATGTTATCAATGCTTCAATAATCAATAGTGATGAGTAATTTTGTAATCCTATTGTCTCATTATTTAGTATCACAATGATTCTCTTAAATCATTTATCATATCAGTAATACAAGAATAATCACTTCTAGTTTCTCTTCATAGTTTCCTTTTCAACATTGCCAGAGTACTTCTCAGTTCCTCACAACTTCCTATCCACATTGGATTCTTGGAGTTCTAAGTGTGGTCATGCTATGCGTCAGACTAGTCCTTCCAATCTGTTCTCCTTACTTTTGCCTCTTTGCAACGATTCCAAATCATATGTTTCAATATCTTATCTCTTCGCATCTCTCCATGGTTTTCCAAAGTTAGCGAAGACTTCACTACTTTCTACATCAAACTACCTTTCTCTGCTCTCCATAGCTACAACTTGATGGAGAAAACGAAGCATGTAATCTTAATGCTCGTGTTACTTTCTTTTCCTCATCCCTCTCTTCTTCTGATAGATAACATCTTCCCAATTTCCCCCATCACAGTCGGCGGCAGCGAACGAGACAATGCTAACAAAATCCAAACCTTCATTGTTCACGTACAAAAGCCAAAGAGCATCAAATTCTTACGAGAAGTAGACCGCAAGAATTGGCATATGTCCTTCTTGCCCAACACAAGTCTAGACACCGGCGAGCCGCGGTTGGTCTACTCCTACCACAGAGTAATCAGTGGATTCGCCGCGAGGCTGACTTCCGACGAAGTCAGACTCATGGCATCCACAAAAGGCTTCCTGCATTCGCACCCGAGTCAGCGAAATCCGCTCCTAACTACTTACACCCCTGAGTTCTTGGGCCTGGACAGCCGCAACGGTATATGGTACGACAGTTCTCTCGGAAAAGGCGTCATCGTCGGCGTGTTAGACACCGGAATTCATCCTACCCACCCTTCCTTCGCCGCCGACGGCATGCCGCCGCCGCCGAACGACTGGAGAGGGGATTGCGACTTCCGCGAGTCGCGGTGCAACAACAAGCTCATCGGCGCGGCGGCTTTTCTACGAGGCAGACCGACGCCAGTCGATGTCGACCAAGACGGACACGGCACGCACATCGCTGGCATCGTCGCGGGGACTTTCGTCGATCGAGCGGCGGTCCTCGGCAACGCCAACGGCACAGCTGCAGGGATGGCTCCAAAAGCTCAGGTAGCCGTGTACCAAGTTTGTCACAAAGATGGTTGTGAGGATAGTGACATATTAGCTGGGATAGACCAAGCAATCCACGATAGAGTCGATGTCCTCTCAATCTCGATTGGGTCTAACAAGATTAAACCTTTCCATGAAGACGCATTGGCCATTGGAACGTTTGCAGCTGTGAGGAATGGAATCCTAGCAAGCGTTGCAGCAGGCAACGATGGACCTGAACAGGGCAAGGTTATCAATGCTGCACCGTGGACTCTAACAGTTGGGGCGACCTCGACCGACCGTCGCATAGTAGCAACGGTCAGACTTGGCAATGGAACAGAAATAGATGGGGAATCTGCGAACCAAACGAGTAGCAATCTCAACTCCACTTTGGTATTAATTGCTTTCCCTGGATTTGGAGACCAAGGTGGAAGCAGAGGCTGTAGAAATGACTCATTCAATGGTGTTGATCTCCGAGGGAAGATTGTGTTGTGTGAGACTGGATTCAATGTAACAAATGTTGAGAAGGGTGAGCATGTTCTGCAGGCTGGAGGGAAAGCTATGATAGTTTTGAACCAAAAGGAGCAAGGATTCACAACACTTGCTGAAGAACATGTTCTCCCAGCAGCTCATGTGAGCTTCTCTGACAGACTAGTTATTGAAGCTTACATAAGTTCAGCGACAAACTCTACGCCTACGGCAACCATTGTGTTCAAAGGTACACAATTCGGAACCCGGCCATCACCTGCCGCGGCGTCGTTCTCTTCGCGAGGCCCGAGCCGTATGAACGGTGGCATCCCAAAGCCGGACGTCGTTGGCCCGGGCGTCAACATTTTATCGGCGCGGCCGCCAAGCGGCGGGGATGACGGGGCTAATCTGTATAGATCTTCAAGTTCAACGTTCAAATTCCTCAGTGGCACATCCATGGCCACAGCTCATCTCTCTGGAATTGTAGCTCTGATCAAGAGCAGTCATCCACAATGGTCACCTGCAGCTATAAAATCTGCGATCATGACGACGGCGGATAATCTAGACCGCGACGGGAACCCGATCGCCGATGAGTTCGACGGCGGCAATGCCAGCCCGTTTGCATTGGGTTCAGGGCATGTCAATGCATCAAGAGCAACTAATCCAGGACTCATCTATGACATACATTTGCACCGTTACGTGCATTACCTATGTGGCTTAGGCTACACAGATCAGCAAGTTCTGGCCATCACCCAGCACCAGATCAAGTGCTTTAATTTTCGCGACACCAACGCCGAGCAACTCAACTACCCGGCCATAGCGGTGTCCCTTGGATTCCCTTCGAGGAAGATAATTGAAAGAAGGGTGAAGAATGTGGGCGAGGAGAATGCAGTCTACTTTGCAGAGATTGAGGAGCCAGAGGGGGTGAAGGTGGAGTTGTCTCATTACAAGCTCGAATTCAATAGGCATTATGAGAAGAAGAGGTTCCATGTTGTACTGACCACCAATGGCACAAGTTTTAATATTGGTAAGGTATCATCTGGGCAACTCTCTTGGGTTTCCAGCAAGCATATTGTGAGGAGTCCTATCTCTGTAATATTTACATAGGATTCCATTCTTGGGCACCATTCTTCCCATGAACTTCTTATGTTAGGTGTCAGTTAAATTTGCAACCTTTCTACTGTAATTTAGAAATCTGAGGTGATTATGCATGATTAAGTTTTCTGTGCAATGAGCCAATGATGTCTATTTTGAAATAAAAAATCAGTAGTATTTATATCTTACAATCTCTGTTTGTTACAGAGAAGATATGAAATTAAAGATGGCATATAGGTTGTTCAATGATAAAACAGCCATGGTAATACAATAAAACAATATGCTGAAATAATAGTTGTTCTACTAATTTTATTAATCAAGCAAAGGTTGAATAGTTAGTTTATACATTATCCACAAGCTGAATTTGCATATTTCACTACTAATTTTGAAGTCATAAGAATCAATTACATAGATTAACCCTACGAAAAGCTCTATTGCAATCGGAGAACAAAAGGTGCAATAATTCTTGTAATATTACCTCTTATTATGTACGCCCATATTTTAACTTACCTGGTTTGCTAATCAATTAGCAGCATGATTAATTTCAGGACACATAGGTGAATAAAAGAAAAGTCAGGATTTTAAACAAAATTTGATAAAATCAAAGCCAAAGATCCATCATTGCACTCAAAAGAGTAAATGAATAAAAAATATTACATGATCAAAAGAAAAGGCAACAATAGCGAAACATTAAAACATATTACTTTGTTGAGTAATGCAATGAAAGGCAGAGTAAAGTTATGTGGATCAAGTCATCGGCCAACTTCCTATCAAAAAGTAGAAAAGTCACGAGCGAACCATTTGCGCTCGCGTGTATTTCTTGTAATCCACACAGAGAGGATGATAATTAGTCTAATAATCCACTAACCAATGTGAAGGATTTCTATTTCTTGTGGGATTTGAGTTTGGAATTCAAGAAGGAAAAAAAAAGAAGTGTCACGAATTGATCGAACGATCTTCACAGGATGATCCTTCTCTCCCCTTTACGAAGCTAGTTTAGAATATCTAACTTTGACTCCATCAGAACAGCTAACGAGAATACCTCATCAGAAGTAGTGGGCCTCAAAACCTTGATTTAGTCTGGATGTCAGGCCTGAGCCTACTAATGAAGGTACTCTTTAGGGCTGAGTTAGATCAGTTAGTGACCTGGTTGCAGATCTGTTTGACCTCTTCTTGGTAAGCTTAAACTGTTGTTGACTAAGTTAACTTAGTCAATATGACCTGAATGTCGTCGTACTAGGTTGAACTAAACCGAGCACAAATCGCATCCGCAAAGTCTTACCAAGACTTGAATGATTGAGTTTGTTCAATTGACTAGCACCACCTAATCACCATACTCTTGAAGTGGAATAATACTAGCTAGACCTTTTGGTGGTTGGGCGAGCGTGTCATAGTACGTGAAAAACTACTTCGCTAGATAGGTCTAGTCTAGTAAGTCTTCTCTAGAGAATTTTGGGAAATCTAATTTTATGGTATGAGCTTGGATCCCAAAATGTGGTCTGTCATCACGAGCTAAGTAACCTCGTTGTCAAGGCTGGCCAAGTGGTTCAAGAGCCGAAGGGTTCGACTCATGTCACGCCTGAGCTACATGTAGTTTCAGCTCATTCCAATGGCATGGGCCCACCAGGTCATTCAACCAATCATTCTCAAGCTCATACTCGGGCTTGGGGTCACACACATAGCTCCCAAACTGGTCCGCATGAGATAGTCGAACTGATTTACAAAAATCTAGCCTGCCTAAAAAATCGTGCACTATATCATCTCCATGCAACTGCCCTCGCCCTAACCCTATGGCTAAAGTTTGATTTTAGCCTAGGGGTGCCACCACAAGCCGCTGCAGCCTCAGTGGCGACTGGGCAAGGTAGGTGGTTGTCGGTAGTCTCCATCCAGCGGTTGGTTCACGAGGCAGTGGAAGGCCGAACTTGAGTTCGAGCTCGAGCTAATGCAGCAACTGCCATGGTGCGTTGCCAACAGGTCCACAGGTCTTGGACAGCTACGGAAGGGATCCCCAGTCAACTGTTGGTGAACCACGGCGACGAGAAGCATCAGCGAGGCCATCCTAACGAAGGGATAGGCCCCCGTGGTGGTAGTCGTCAGGTTTAGCCACCCGACGGTTGCTAGTGGCTGCAATTGACACCCTTGGCTAGTAGTTGACCCGAGGAAGCCAGCCACAATCGCCGGTGGTCATGGAAGCGTCAAACCCGTGGGTTTGCTACAACGTAAACCATCGTCATTGGCAGTCTTCTAATCGTTGCTGGCGCAAATGACGATCGTGTCTTGAGTGTGGTTGGTCTATAGAAGTGAGTTGACATGGCAGTTGGGGTTGCTAGGGGCTGGATCACCACCGGTGGGGGACCCTAGCTCCCACCGTGCGTAGGCAAGACAACCTCGTGACCACTACTGGCAATTGCTCTGGCGCTGCAACTGATGCAGGGATGGTCTATAGTGCAAGGGGAGCCTTTATCAAGGCTAGAGGAGGGGTCAAGGCCGCAATTTATGCCAGCCTGTCTCCTCCCTCATGCTTGGTTTTCATCGTAGCCGGGCGGCTAGTAAGGCTTTTGTCAAGGAGTGAATTGAGTTCTTAAGGACGGTTTGGATCTTCTTCGAGTTTTTATTCAATTCGGCTGAAAATTCTTTAAATATTATCGTTGCCCATGCTGGTGGCTCATTGCCGACGGTTACTAGTGGTGGCGATGGCGATGGCGCCAGGGGAACACCCACAAGAACATAGATGAATTTCTAGTCCTCTATAGTTGCTCCTCCATCATTCGTTTTGGTTCGCGTGTTAACCATCTTCTGAGGAATGTCAGCTTTGATGCCAATGTTATGAACCAGATATGGAATAATCTATTTACAGGATGATTTTGAGATTTTGATGGGTGCTAACCTCAGAAGTCTCAGATCTAATAGCTTTGGAATAAAATCAATTAAAGATTAGGATGGAAAATTATGGTTACATTAGTGGAGCAATATTAGAACGGGCTAAAAATAAATAAATAAACTCTACGTTGTGGAGGTCGTCAGAGTGTAGCAAACGATCGTGGGATGGTAGTGGTCGGCCGTATGAGTGGGTGGCTCGTGGAGTTAGATGATGGCTAAGTTTGAAAATTGAGATAGAGTTTATAACTTAGATCTACTCTTACGAAAAATAAACGGCTATTATTGAAAGTATGCAAGGTAAATAAACTTAACTTAGCTTAACTCAATATTCATTCCACACACTCCATATATTTATAAAAGCTAACCCTAGGTCGACTTTTATTAGGTTTTGCCTTATTAATTTTCTAATTCAACTAGGGCTTTTACCTTAAAAGGGCTTCCCTAACTAAGACTCTTACTTAACTAAATTAAAAATATATATTAAATATATACATAAATAAAAGATAATTAGGAATTTAATGCTATTAGATTAAGCTCGAGAAGGTTTGGGCTAGCTATCAAAGAGAGAGTCCTTTACATAGTCTATTTTAGAAAAATGAGGAAAGAAAGTTTTATAGGAAATAATTCTTCCCTATGCAAAATCAAATGACGGACACTAATTTTTATACAAAGCTAATATGAAAATAATTAACATGATAAAATAATTACAATCCAAACAAATAACTACACAGAGAGTTTTATGTAGAAAATCTAAATTTGGGAAGACTATGAAGTATTATCTTTGCAAACTTTTCCGCTATGTGTAAGTAAATATAAATTTTCCTTAGACTATACTAATATAAACACGTATGCTTTTCAAGAGAAAATAATTATTTTAAACTAAATTGCACTATTTATTGGAACATTTAAAAAAAGAGATAAGTAAAAAATTCTCATCAAGATGTGTAGAGACCTCTAGAAAGAGTAAAGGCGTACTTGGTGCATAAATATCTGTCAAAATTATCTTACAAGATAGCAATATCTTCTTCAATCTTCAATGGAATCTTCTTCTCCTTCTTTTCTTTCATCACTTGAGAAACTATTTATTCTCTATTTCCCTTCTCACATTTAGGTTGTCATAAACGAAAAAATTTAAAATACGAGTATATTTATAAATTTGTTTTCAATCTCATTAGACTTAGAACTAACTCGTGAGGATAATAAACATAACAGAGTATTCTGAATCAAATTCAAATTTATTGGGAAAGATGTAAATTAGTCAATGCAAGCTATGTTTGAAGAATAATATACTGATCTCATCATCAGCTTATTTCGAATATTCTCATAACCTTTAACCTACTTCTTGTCTTCTACAAGTATAGTAAGTATTGTGCTCCCTTTTGTAAGAAGGAGAATTTATTGAACATAGCTCTTTCTTACATAGAGAATTTATTTATCTTCTTCTCTGCTTCTTCCTACGTCAGCCCTCATGTAACTCATCTAATTCCCGTTGGTTGTCCTTGTTATTAAGACAACTAGATAACAGCTAATTAAGACAACTAGATAACAGCTAATTAATCCATCTGTTAAGGCCTGAGAATTTGATGCTGTGGAAAATTAGATCGTGCGTATAGTTTACTCGTATTTGTATTTTTTGCTTAGCGATAGAAGTCCTTGATCACGACGTTTCTCTAAATTAATTAAAAGAAAATTTGACACTTCTCTAAAACATTGTTTTTAACGCACGTTTAGGCATCCTATCATCCATGTTGGCTAAAAAATGATTACAAAGGAAATGAGGGAGATGTTTAAATCGAGGGGCCTACTCTAAATAATTGCAGGAATTGATCTTTCACAGTTACGAAACTTAATAAACGAACTGTTCTTCTGATTAAAAAAAATAGACTATATTTAAATGTAGACTTTCGAAGCCGTTACATATTTTATATAGACATTTCTATTTATTTTTCATAACACATCTCTTGGACCATGTTAAATCTTCAAATTATGTCTGGTTGGTTAGATGTTTTTCGTAAAAAATATCACATAATTAATTTAAAACTTTTTAGAGATAACTTTTCTTTATTTTATAAAAAAAACAAAAAAAAGGAATAAGATAACTATTTATACTTTTTTATGGGGTTAGTGACTTAGTATCAGAGAGAAAAAAAGTAGATCCGTATGAAAATGAGCTTTCGTTTAAGAATTTTGGTGCAATTAACCCTAAAAAAAGAAGCAAAGATGGACATTGGCTCAGATAAACAAGTTAATGATCGAATCCAGGTGGTTTCTGCTTAAATAATTATTTAGCACAAAACCTTCTTAAGGCAGTCTTGTAGAAATCCATAACCAGAAGCAAAGCAGCGAAAGTTTTCTAGATCATCCAATAGCGACAGTGGAACAACTCATTCCAAGCAAAGGTAGTCCGCATGAGGGTTAGATAATTAGCCACCCAGTTCCTTCCCTACAGTTTCCGAAGTTGACTAAGGCAACCAAGTTAAGGCTTACAAGTATTGCTCTTCGTTTTCTCAAATCTATCAATTTCCTCCCTCTCTTAACTCATCAATTAATCTTGCAAGGCAATGGCGGAGCTCTGCGTTAACTCCGAAGCAATAACGACGACCTGTTCATGCATCAACGCGACCGGATTGCCGGCCGCCGTAAGCGAAGCGGCTTCCTCTTTTCTATGCCTCGAAACAAATTGGAGCAACCTCAAGAAGGCCATCGAGGATTTGAAAGCCATAGAGACCAGGGTGAAGGAGAAGGTCGCATTGGAAACAAACCAGCTCAATTCGTGCGATCCTCAAGTTGAATTATGGCAGACCAGGGTAGCAGACCTCATAGATGAAGAAGAGACGATTGAAAAAGAGTACAACAAGTTGTATAGATTTCCTTGCCTCTGCAGTTGCACTCCCAATCTTCGCCGCCGGCATCATCTCGGCAAGCGGATTGCCTGTACGGCGAAGCCCGTTGATAAGCTGATCGAGGAGGAGAAGCAATTCCAAGTATACGGGCAAAGGCGGCCGCCCGACATCGTCGAGGGGAGACCAAAGACACGGACCTTCGTATTAGAGCCGGTGCTGAAGCGACTCGTCGAGTATTTCGACGACGAGGAGAGGAGCATCATCGGGATCTGGGGACAAGGCGGCATTGGGAAGACGACGCTGCTCAACGAGTTAAACAATGAGCTCGAGAACCGGAGCAGCGAGTTCAACGTCGTGATCGCGATCGACGTGTTGAATTCCGAGAAGCTGAACGTGGCGGGCATCCAGTGGACAATAACGGAGCGGCTGGGTCTGCCGTGGAACGAGGAGGAGAGGGAGGAGACACGAGCCAGTTTCTTGCTCAAGGTCCTGAAGAGGAAGAAGTTTGTGATCCTGCTCGATCAGGTCTGGGAGGGATTCCGATTGGAGGAAGTCGGAATCCCTGCCCCCGATGAGAAGAATAAGTGCAAGCTAATCCTCGCGTCGCGGTTCCAGAAGGTGTGCACGGACATGGGTGCCCGAAGCCTGATCGAAGTTCCGCTGTTGGATGAGAAGGCTGCGTGGAATCTGTTCCGGAGCAATTTGACCTCCGAAGCTGCCGCCGCAATCGACGACTCGCCGGAAGATGAAGATGCTATCTCTGGATACGCGACGGCCATCGCCAAGAACTGCGGCGGGCTGCCGCTTGCACTCAACGTCATCGGTAGCGCCGTTGCGGGGTTGAAGAATCCCATGGAATGGAGCTACGCTGTGAAAGCAACCAAGGATGGTCTAGTAAAATTCGTCGGCGACGATAAGATGTTCGGGGGACTCGAGTACAGCTACGAAAGACTTGACCCGAAGCTGCAGCAATGCTTCCTTTATTGCACTCTTTTCCCAGCAGACGGCTGGATCAAGAAGGACCAGCTTGTGGAGTACTGGATGGCCGAAGGCCTCATCGATGATGCTAATGAGGGGTACTTTAACATGCGTTGGCTCGTCTCTGCGAGCTTGTTGCAGTCTAATTACTCCGACTCGAAAGTCAAGATGCATCAGACAATAAGGGAATTTGGCCTGCTACTGGCGCGGAAGCAGGCAAACTATTTCGTGAAGGCCGGCATGGGCTTGGAGAAAGCACCCCTGGATTCGTGGAAAGAAGCTACTAGGATATCCCTCATGTCCAATAACATCAAGGACATCTCCATCTCGCCCAAGTGCAAGAATCTCCTTACCTTGCTAGTCCAGAATAACCCCAAATTAGCCAGACTTAGTCCCCAGTTCTTCGTTTCCATGCCTTCACTCAGGGTACTAGATCTTTCCTACACTGCCATTACAGAGCTCCCGGTATGCAACGCCCTGATCAAATTGCGGCTTCTCAATCTGAGACACACCCTCATAGCTAAACTGCCGGAGAACTTCTCGATTTTGAAGCAATTGAGGCACCTGGATTTGAGCATAACCTCCGCTCTCGAGAATACCTCTGATAATTGCTCGAAGCTGCTCAAACTAAGAATGTTGAATCTTTTCCGGAGTAAATATGGCATCCGTGATGTGAATGACCTGAATATAGACACATTGAAAAAGCTTGAATTCCTCGGTATCACCATACACGCACAAGATGTTCTCAGTAAGTTGAATAAGAAGCACCCATTGGCGAGATCGACACATCGATTGAGTCTGAAGTTTTGCAACGGGATGGAAAAGATTCAGATTTCAGAGTTGAAGAAAATGGTGCATCTCGAAGAGCTCTACATCGAATCCTGCGGCGACCTGAAGGAGTTAACCGCCGACGCAGATGAGCGACGAGCTTCTTGTTTGCAGGTGCTCACACTTGCTGTTCTTTCTAACCTGCATACCGTCTCTGTAGGTAAAGTGCCTCATTACTTCCGAAAGGTTACCAATTTAACCATCTATACGTGCCACAAACTAGATAACCTCACCTGGGTTTTACAACTTGAATCTCTTGAAAAACTTGTTGTATCACATTGTGATGGCATGACACGAATAGTGGAAGAGACGCAGAATGAGAAGAGCAGATTGGAATCAAAAGGCCTAAAACACGAAAAAGAGATAGAAGAGATAGAAGAAGAAGTAGAACAGGGGACAAATAGAGTGATGCGTTGTACAGGCTTCCGAAGATTGAGATCCATAATTCTGAATGATCTAAAGTTACTGGAAAGCATATGTGGTGCCAGAGAATTATCTTGCCTTGAAAACATCAGGGTAGAAGCATGTCCAAAATTGAAAAGGCTTCCAGCG
Organism: Typha latifolia; assembly: GCF_019914945.1. Lineage (NCBI taxonomy): Eukaryota > Viridiplantae > Streptophyta > Magnoliopsida > Poales > Typhaceae > Typha > Typha latifolia. Next base: position 13,625,320 of record NC_133088.1, on the reverse strand, counting down.
ATCGGGAACAATAAGATGTTGAAACTCAAACGGATATGTGGTTCTAATGAATGGTGGGAGCAACTAATTTGGGAAGACGAGGGTATGAAAGTGAATTTGAATGAAAGCTTCATCGCCATTTGAGGTGGTAAGTCACCACTATTCCTGCGCCATACTACTATACACCTGTAATCTTTGTACAGATAATGTAATTTGGTTGTTTCTCCGACTTGATGTAATAAGAGACAGCACCCTTCTCCGGGAGGGAAATTACTCATGAATTGCTGCATTCTGTTTGGTTTGGAGATTTCTCTTGAATTTTGTACTTATTTGAATAAATTGTATCTTTGTAAGTTTCTTTAAGCGATCAATTAAAGACATTCATGTGTCCCATGTATAAAATAGAGATATTGTTAAAGATGTATTTAGCTACATATAATGTAGAGAAATTATCTAAAGTTGATAATTATCACTGGTTCCTTGTATTTTTATTTATATATGGGAAAGGGTAGTAAGGGAAGAACATCATTGATACCACCTCAATGATAAAAAATTTGATACATACAAAAAATAAGAGAGATAGAATAATAGCTCTTGAATACACTTCTATATATCTACCACAAATACATGTTTTCTTCATATAAATCTCACCCACATAATTCTCATGTGATGCGTTGGTCTACATTTCTACATAATATTTATAAAAAAAATTAAAATTACGAACTAGGCAAACAATATGTGAGAAGTAAATATTACAAATCATAACAATTCATTTGCACATCCATAGAAATAAGACTAACGATGAGAAAGGCCCACAAGGGCTACAATGCATCAACTCAAGATAGAACTAAAGTAGTAATCCAAAAAACATATAAGGACTCTCCACAACTATTATGACCTCAACTCTAAACTTAAATAATATATTACTAATGACAGTGAGTACAAGACCTAACAAATATAATCCACGATAATTCATAAAACTATAATGCATAACAAATATAATGATGTGTGCTTACGAATACTACAATAAAGTTCATTTGATACTATTGGCAATATCCAATAATTCATGTATTATTATATATTACAACCAAATGGAGATTTGTTAATAGAGAAGCCGATGATGACTAGAAAGTATCTCTATGGTTGACCATCATCAGAAAATTCGACTTACCAAAAAAAAAACTCTAATAAAAATTACCAACACCTTCTTCTTGAGGAGGGAAATTACCAAATTTGTCAACTAGAGCGATCAACGATGAATGGGTTGTAATTTTGTCGGACCATGCTTGCCATTTCTTGTCATGTATATTGTTTTGAGCTGAGTATATTATTATTACTGATGAATAATTAGTGATAGTATCAATTGCTGAGCGTTAGGCTCATTTTGTGTTGACATTGGATTCAGATGACTTACACATTAGCGGGATGTCTCGCAACAGCTAACTAGTAAGGCGATAGGCCTTTTATTTTTGTGTTTTATTCTGAACTTATATTTAGGGATCTATGTTGCTAAGCATTAGATTCATTTCGTGTTGACATTGGATTCAGATGACTTACATATTGGCGGGATGCCTCGCAACAACTAGCTAGTAAGAAGATAGGTCTTTTATTTTCGTATTTTATTCTGAACTTATATTCAGGGATCTATGTCTCGGTATTGTAGCTACTCTAAGCATGTACTTTTGTCAGGGATGTTTACCCCATTTATCTTGTATTATGAATGGATTTGCTATAGCCTGTATGCCCTTCTCTGTTTTTTGCTTAATTTATTTAGATTCTTTGTTTTGATGGCGTGTTGTTGAGCCCATAAATCCCCGTGTGACCCTCACATGAGGGGTAAGCCGTGAGCGCCACATGGCGGTATTGGGTTGTTACAGAAAACCTCCAATCTCTAAAACCAAAGGGCTCAACCCAATAACATAGTGGCCTGAGAAGTGGCTGTTAGCAAAGTATCCCTGCAACTTAAATCACTAAACTCATTTCCCCTTTAAAGCTTGCCTCATTATGCAAGCTCCTGTAAACAAATCTAAGGCGGAAAAGAGAAGATGAAAAGTAGAGGGGAAGGGAATGACTAGGCGAACTAAATTGCTAGGAGAAGGGAGAGGAGGAAGGCATTGAAAATAGTTCTTATTATAGGAGAAGGAAAGCAAAAACCCTAAAATAGCTAGTGCTAGCACTAAATTGGATTAGTTCCTTGTGGAAGTGAAACTTTTTCCTCTTTTTTTGCTACCCTACGTAGGGGTTGTAAATTGTCAACAGATTGATAATTCTAGACAAATCAAAATGTTTAAACATGTTTGAGTTTAATATAATCTAGTTTGGGTTAGTTGACTGCTTAATCCAATTATTAAATATGGTGTGTTCCAGTTTATTACATCAACCCATTAAATTTATTTACGACATAACCCACTAACTTGTTTATGAGTGAATAATCTAATTATGACTCGAATAATCTTTTATAACATAAAGAGAATCAGTTTATAATACAAATAAATCCAATTTATAACTAAAATTACATATATAAATTAGATAACATGTGCTACTTGATAATTTTCTTTTGACATATGTAACTCATTTAATATACAAGTAATGTTTGAATTTATAAATTACACAATCATGTTCGTATTTATAAATTTTAACTCATTCGGTAAACAAGGTTGTGTACATATTGACATTATTCTAACTTATTCGAATCCGGCTAAATATTCTCTCCGCTAATTCTCATCAAAATCTGCTTATGACTTATCAATGTTGGGATGGTTAAAGGCTGATTTTGCGTCAGCTTAATGGAAGGTCTCGGCTACATCAAAGGTCAAATTCATTCTTCGGCTTGCTACCGTAAATAAGCTTCACATAAGGAACTCTTTGATTTGAAGACTAATTTGTTCCTGTGGCTAAATTGTTGTTGCGTCAGCCCCGTCACCTAATTAAAGAATTTATTCAATTTGTTCAGAGACCTTATAGCTCTATCAATATATGTGAAACCTAATTATAATCATAAGGATAAAATAACTAGATATGAGCTAGTTAATCCATCTGTTAGGACCTGAGACATTGATGTTCTGCAAAAAGAATATAGAAATTGTTTAGTTATTAAATTGGATGCTTCTCTAAATTAATTAAGGAACGGTGACACTTCTTTAAAGTTTACGTTGTGATACATAATAAACGTTTCATAGTTAGACTACAAAATGATTAGAAAGTCAATATGGAAGATTATCTATTTAGATCGTCAAATAGAGGGGCCTAAAATAATTACACGACCTGATCTTCGACAGTTAGAAAACTTAATGAAGGTATTATTCTTCTGGTTCAAACTTTGATTCAAGCATCTCGGCAATCATTGGGGTCACGGGCGCAAAATTAAGTCGCCATTTTGATGTTCGATTTCTATAAAGAGACAAACGAAGAAAATAAAATAACAACTTTGAATCCGACGCCTTACTTCTGTTCACACAATTGAAAGGGTTTGTTTCGGATGGGTTTTATTCGTAGCCACAGATTTAATTAAGAAACTTAAACATTCTCCTAAAAAAAACAGGAAAAAGAAGAAGAGAAGAAACTCCAACGTAGCAGACAAAGCTAAATATCGGAAGCTGGCATTGTCCGAAGTCCACAAGCACAAGCGAAGCTTTGGAAGTTGACCAAGATCATCCAGTAGCAGCTTATTCCAAGCAACCTGAAAGAGAGAGGTAGACTCGCAACTTCCAAGTAGCCGCCCAGCTCCTTCCTCTCGTTTCCTCTTTGGACATATGCAACCTTATCATATAACGGCACAAAAGTCTTGCTCTTCTTGTTCTCGAATCCATCGATCTCCTCTCACTCGACTTCATTAATCCCTTTTTCCACGGCAATGGCGGAGCTCGCCTGCCAAGGCATAACAACGGCATTTTCATGCATCAACGAGACAGGATTGCCGGCCGCCGCAAGCGAAGCGGCTTCCTCTTTTCTATGCCTCGAAACAAATTGGAGGAATCTCAAGAAGGCCATCGAAGATTTGAAGGCCACGGAGACCGGGGTGAAAGATAAGGTCAAATTGGAGGTAAACCAGCTCAACTTGTGCGACCCTCAAGTCGGATTATGGCTGAGGAGGGTAGCAGACTACCTAGAAGAAGAAGTAGAAATCACTGAAGAAGACTACAATAAATTGTACAGATGCTATTGCCTCTGCAATTGCACACCTAATCTCTTCGGGCGGTACCGGCTCGGCAGCCGGATCGCCGACAAGGTGAAAGATGTTAACAAACTTGTTGAGGAAGGGAAGCAATTCAAAGTCTTTGGGTATAAGCCGCCGCCGGACATCGTCGAAGAGAGGCCAAAGACGCGGACTTTCGGCTTGGAGTCGTTGATGACACAGATCCGGGAGTACTTCGACAACAAGGAGAAGAGCATCATCGGGATCTGGGGGCAAGGCGGCGTCGGGAAGACGACGCTGCTCAACGAGTTCAACAACGAGCTCAAGAATCGGAGCGGCGACTTCCACGTCGTGATCGCGATGGATGTGTCAAACGCCGAGACGCTGAATGTTGCCGACATGCAGAGGATGATCGCCGACCGGCTAGGCCTGCCGTGGAACGAGACGGACAAGGAGGATACGCGAGCTAAGTTCTTGGCCAAAGCATTAGGGAGGAGGAAATTTGCAATCTTGCTCGACGATGTGAGGAGAAGATTCCGGTTAGAGGACGTTGGAATTCCCACCCCCGACGCCGAGAACAACTGCAAGCTGATCCTTTCCTCGCGGTTCCAGGACGTCTGCATCCAGATGGGCGCTCAGCAAAGCTTGATCGAGATGCAAATGTTGGACGAGAAGGCTGCATGGGATCTATTCCGGAGCAATCTGAGTGCCGATGCCATCGCCGCCATCGACGACTCACCGGACCGCAACAATGTTATCCAAGGATACGCCAAGGCGATCGCACAAAATTGCGGCGGCCTGCCGCTTGCGCTCAACATCATCGGCAGGGCGGTGGCGGGGTTGAAGGACTCCAGAGAATGGAAGTACGCCATGGATGCAACCAAGGCTAATCCGGCGAAGATCACTGGTGTTAACGAGATGTTTTCACAACTCAAGTACAGCTATGACAGGCTCAACCAACAGCTGAAGCAACTGTTCCTTTACTGCACCCTTTTCCCGGAGTATGGCTGGATCAAGAAAGGCGAACTCGTGGATTATTGGATGGCCGAAGGACTCATATCCAATTCTGATCCGAATCAAGGCCACTATAACATCCGAATGCTAGTCTCTGCTTGCCTCTTGCAATCCAACGACTCCGAGGCTGAAGTAAAAATGCACCATATTATCCGGCACTTGGGTCTGTGGCTGGCAACAGAGCAGGGCGAGTTTCTGGTGCAAACTGGATTGGGCTTGGAGGATGCACCGGGGGATAAGCTCTGGAGAGAAGCTACAAGAATATCCCTCATGTCCAATAACATCAAGGACATCTCCATCTCGCCCAAGTGCAAGAATCTCCGTACCTTGTTGGTCCAAAACAACAGAAAACTAACCAGAGTTAGTCCCCAGTTCTTTGCATCCATGCCTTCACTCAGGGTCCTTGATCTTTCCTATACCGCCATTACAGAGCTACCTGCATGCGACGCGTTGATCAAATTGCGGCATCTCAATCTGAGACATACGCGCATCGTTAAACTACCAGAGAATTTCTCGGTTATGAAGCAACTAAGGAATCTTGATTTGAGCATAACCTCCGCTCTCGAGAACACCTCTGATAACTGCTCGAAGATGCTCAAACTAAGGGTGCTGAATCTTTTCCGGAGTAAGTATGGCATTCGTGATGTGAATGACCTGAATATAGACACATTGGAAAAGCTTGAATTCCTGGGTATCACCATACACGCACAAGATGTTCTCAGTAAGCTGAAGAAGAAGCATCCTTTGGCGAGATCGACGCGTTGGTTGAGTTTGAAGTATTGCAGTAGGATGGAAAAGATCCAGATTTCAGAGTTGAAGAAAATGGTGCATCTCGAAGAGCTCTACATCGAATCCTGCGACGACTTGAAGGAATTAACCGCCGACGCCGATGAGCGACAAGCTTCTTGTCTGCAGGATCTTACACTGACTGCCCTTTCTAACCTGCATACCGTCTCCGTAGGAAAGGTACCTCATCATTTCCAAAACCTTCGTAATTTAACCATCCATAGGTGCCACAAACTAGGTCACATCACCTGGGCTTTACAACTTGAATCTCTCGAAAAGCTTGTTGTATCACATTGTGATGGTATGATACAAATAGTGAAAGAGCAGCAGAATGAGAAGCCAATCGAGAGTGTATTGGAGCCACAAATCGAAGAAGGGATACAGGAAGCAGTAGAGCAGGGGACAGATGGAATGATGCACTGTACGGACTTCCCCAAACTGAGATCCATAGTTCTGAATGACCTTAAGTTATTGGAGAGCATATGTGGTGCCAGAGATTTCTCTTGCCTTGAAAGCATCAGGGTGGAAGCATGCCCAAAATTGAGAAGGCTCCCAGTGAGGGGGAACTACAAGATGTTGAAACTCAAACAGATATGTGGTTCTTATGAATGGTGGGAGCAACTAATTTGGGAAGACATGAATATCGAAGTGAATTCAATGAACGAATGCTTCATCCCAATTTGATGGGGGAAGTCGTTACTAGTAGCAGTTGATAATTCCTGGGTCGGACTAATATATACCTGTAATATTTGTATACCTTGATTATCTTCATTACAACAAATGTGATCTGTATGCCTCTCTGAGAGGAAATTGCTCGTGAATTATTGCATATTATTTATTTCAAAGATTTACCTTTGAATTTGCTAATAATGCGAATAAATTGTATCCATTGTAAACCTTGTAATTCTCTTCAAGTAATTGAAGGTATACATGTGCTCCATGAAAGGAATAGAGGCCTATATTTTTCTTTTTCTGACAAAAAAAGCGGTAGGTATTCTTTGATCAAAAATCTAGTACAAGAAAGTAGACAGATTATTCTGTATCTCGAATAGTTAGATTGACCAGATTATAAGCAAGAATGTTGTTACATATGCTCACAAAGAGTGTTATTTTTAATTTTGAAAGAAAGTCCCGAAATTCACAAATTGCATTCTTGGATGATAGAAGCTATAGTCTAGTCAATGTCGGTTACTAGCCGGATTGCCTTCACCACTTCAAGAGAGTCAATAAAGATCCATGTCGGCCCACTATGATCATGCTCAACTAAGGATAATAGAGTTCAATGAAATGACTTTTTTGTTTCAAAAAAAGTAGGCAAAAAGGAAAAGTAAAGTTAGTTTTAATAAGTAAGGAAGTGACTTATTTAATTTATCTATTACAATAAAATATTAAAAGTAAAAAACTTTTAGAAAATAGGGAAAGAAAGTGAAACCAAACCCCCCTAACTAAGATGGTTTGACTTCCCTTGGATGAAATCACGTTGGGGAATGGCATAAAGTGAAGCCAATGCCTCTATCGCACCCCACCCCCTTCGCCACCAAATCACCATCTATTCATGGCCAAGATGAGACTACAAACTGGGATTGTTGGGCGCCCAAACAGGAGTGGAAGAATTTAGCTACGTCACAAATTTAAGAGGCTCGAGCTTGATCTCGTAGCGACCAAAGGGTTGGCCACTTGTTTTCTAAAGATCACCTTATTCTGTGTATTCTAAATAGCCCAAGGAGTAGAGGGGAAGAGATCGCAAAGGTCTGGCAGAGAGGCTCTAACTTGGACTAGCTGAGTATCCAAGGGAGATATCATGTTGAGCGTGTTAAGGATGTGGTATTTAGCTACAATATCATGTTTGAGAATTTATCTATAGTTATTCATGCTCTGTTTCTTTTCGCAATTTAGAAGACTTGCTAGATTGGATGTCATAATGCTTGTCAAAACTAGATTTTCTACCTCCAACAGTTGAATCTGGTGGCCCAAAACGAACAATATTGCCGATCCTAAGTCCATATGCAATTTTCTTGTTTTCCTAACCTAATAGTGTTGGGCTTGCGCAGAGGATTATTTGGAAAGTTAAAATCCACGTAAAAATTTTCTTGGTTCTAAACCTAATAGTGCTGGGCCTGAGCAAAGGATTAACCCTTGGGTCAAATTCTTTTTGTGAAGAATGTTTGGGAAATAGTTGCTAATAAGTTTCTCTTCCATGGGTTACCAATTGGGTCAAATAACCCTCCCCACTTGTCTGAGCTGTGAGAAGAGACAGATCTTGAGGTTTGAGAATTGCTGGCCCAGATCCGGACAACATAAACAACTCACCGATATATAGATTGATGTGTGCATGTCTGCCATTCAGTGTAATCAATCAATCATTCATTTTTCTGCAACAATTTGCTCTATACAACCCTTTTAGATCAATTTTAACGTATAAAGGAAGTTCTGTGAAGAATAATTTGTAGGGAATAGAGAACCATCTTCCAGCTTAATTGGGCCGTCAAAAAAAGAAATAGCACTTGTTTGGAATTGTGGAAATTAGAATTTGGACCTTTAAAGCATAATTCATTCAAACAGAACTGCATATATGCAGCTCTAGAGGCTACTCCAATAGCATCCTTCTACATGAAGGCATTTTACGAACTTTACACACATATACTAGTCCGATTTTTCACACACACGACAACAACCGAACTATATAAAACCTAGCAACCTAACTTGTTTGCATTTACGTAAAAGGAGTACAAGGATAAGCATTAAGGTCGAGCTGTACCTTCACTCAACTGGTTGGAAACACCAAAATGAGCTATGTTCCTCGGAACAATTATTCCATTGCAAAGCATTCCGCGATTCTTTCTCACCAGAAATGATAGTCTCTACGCTTGTCTGCCGCAGATCCCTCAATTGGGGCACTGGGTCACCTTGACGAACTCCAGAGAAGGCAGTTAGTTGGTCCGAGAGACTTGTTAGCTTTAGCAAGTTAAAGGAGTTCTTGTTGTGCAAAAAGCAAAATGGGTGAGAGAGAAGCGGAAGCAAAATTCTTCACCCTCAAATAAATCAAAATAAAATAGTAATAATTTGGGACAAATTAAATATTAGTAAAACTAATATCAATATCAATATGAGAACTCTAAATATAAGATGCTAGTTGTTGAGAACTTCAAACACCCAAAGTAATCACAAATATAAACACCAAATAGATGCAAATCACAAAGAGAAAAGAAAGAGAGACGAGGTTTACGTGGTTCGGCAGAGTGCCTACGTCTACTATGCAAATCACCAAATACAAAGAGTTTAGAACTCTAATCTCACTATAAACAATAGTGGCTCTCCCCTATAAGTTCTTCTCTCTTGCAAAATGCCCACCCCAAGCCCTAATACCTAACATTTCTATTTATAGGGCTAGTTCAAGTTGGGAATTTTCGCGGCGCATTCAAACGCCCTCGGGGGCGCGTTCAAATGTGCCTAGTATTAATACAGCAAAACCAAAGGGGTGTTCGAACGCAGAAGAGGCCGTTTGAACGCCTACAAAAACAGCTGCTCTCGGGTTGGTTCACGTTTGAACGCGACTAAGCCGTTCGAACGCCTGCATCACCCAGTCTTTCTCTGGGAACTACGTTCGAACGCCCCTAGGGCCCGTTCAAACGCACTGGCACATCAAGCCTGTAAAATACTGAAATCTGAATTTAAACCAAAGATCAACAATTCTGCACTTCTTAGTGGAGGCAAATCAGAAGGATTGAAGAAGAACCTTGTTCTGCACTTATTACTTGCTCTATTTTCTTGCAAGTATCTAGCTTCACAATTTCAATGCGTGGTAGTTGAAGCACGCAAGTGACATCTATCAGCTCATGGCAGAAGCTTATCTCTATTTGCCAGCAAGCACACCGGCCCAAACAATCTTTGCCTTATAACTCGGACATAAATCGGAGAGTCTCCTCGGTCAGGTGACCTGATTAAGTCGGGATCACTTCAAACTCGGACATAAATCAAAACACAAATTTCTAATGTATAAATTAGGATCAAATCAGATTAACTTAACTATAGAATAAAATTAAGCCTCCAAAACAACTCAAAAATAAATAAGTACACCGATTTCTAATATAAAATATGATCAAATAATGTCTCTAAACTATGAAAATTTCATCGAAATAATAAATCTCACAAGATCAAGGAATCCAAAACTATTATTGTTTAATAGTAGAAGAAGATACAAGTACTTTAAGAAATATATAAATATTATTTAAACACAAATATAGGAAAATAATTAGAAACAGAGATTAAAACAAACATAAATAATTTTTATATAGAAAACTCAAATCCTAGCTAAAAATCACGAGTCATTTTCACCGTGATCAAATAACAACTAATAACGTATAAATACAAGAACCGCTTACACATTGTCTCAATGCTCTCTAGAACCCACAATAAATTATTTTTTCGTAATAGATCAATCTAATCACAGTAATTCTCGAGATCAGATAAACTTGTCACAATGCCCCTCGAGACAGTAACTTGTTTGAAAGATAAATATGATAGCAATTATAAAACAAACTCTACGAATAATCTCAAATTTTTAATCTTCTATGATCACCAAAGAACCCTGCAAACCTTTAGGGCTATAAAATGTATTCTTTCACTATCATCCATGTATTAGGGTTATTGAATTTAATTATCCGAAAGAAAAATCATTAGAAAATCACTTTAAATTAGACTCAAATAGGTCATAGTGGGTCAGGCATTCAAATGCCCGAGAGGCCATTCTAACTCCACATGCTCTTTGATAAAAGCATTTAAACGCTGAAGAGTCTTTTCGAATGATCGAGCAGTCAATTGAATACAGAATGGTCGTTACATTGCTTTTGGATATATTTTTTATACTATTCCAAATATCATGACATAGTTTGAAAACTGTAAAAATAATATTCATACTGTCTAAAATATTATAAAGTCATTCAAACACCCTTCTAATAATTCATCTCAACTCTTGCAAAGTGTGTATTAAATATAAGTTCAAGTATTCTATAATTATGCTCATATAGAATATTCCAAATACACTAAGAGAGCTTCTTTTGCACACCAAGTGCAGTATATAAACTTCTAACATCCATATTGCCTCTGACTCCTCGTTTCTTGTTAACTATCTCAATGGATGTCAAACAACCCTTCTTGGCATGAGGACTAATTTCTTCCTCATCTCCTGTATTCCATTTTGTACTATCTCTTATACCTTTTAGGAATCTAATAAATCTATTGACTGAGTCTCGAATTACGGGTTACGAATATAAATGAGAAAGGATATTCCTTTGAGGTGCTTGTACGACCATTGACTACTGATATTAGCTAAGCTTCTTGTAACCCTGGTGAGTAAGTAAAACTAATCGTTCTATTCGAAAGAAAGAAAAAAAAAAGATTTTTGATCCGTTAACTTACGTACAATCATTACTGCTGTCCTGTTTCAAAATTTAAACAACAATTAAAGCCTTCCTACTTCCATTCATCTAATGCCAAATATTGGGTGAGACAGTTATAGTAGTAGGCCCCTGGAATTTACTATCTATATCTATAAACGGTCTATATCAACTTTAAAGAACAATTAAAGCCTTCCTCTTTTGTGTTCATCTAATGCCAAATATTAGGTGGTGCAATTACAAGAGTGGGCCTGGGGAATTTACTACATATATTCTTATGATTGGACTACATCATCCGACAAAGGAATTCGCAACATGTTCCCCAAACAGTTATTAGTGGTTGTTTATATATATATATATATATATATTTGTCCAACCATATTGAATTCTGTCAGGTGGTACCGTTGGCTTGATTGCCTAACAGTGGTACTCGGAAGTATTGAATATTCACGACGGGATTTACTATGTAACGTTAGGACTGTTAAAATATTTCTTGGGTTGATGCACTAACACCTTATTCACAAGTGTCATGGGAAAGCGTTCATAAACACCAAACAAAACCATTTAACATGAAATCAAAAAGATTGAATCTCAAAGGGAAAAGAAAATTAATATATAAATAAGAATAAAAATTAACAAAACTGAAAAGAGAGATGAAATTTAGGTGATGTAACAAATCTTCAACTCTAATGTGTGTGAAATCTCTCACGTCGCATTTGTAAATAGGAGACGCAAAATGCTGATAATTAATTAAACAACTCTCTAGAAACCTATCTCTATATTTGAGAATGATATGCGTATATTGTGTACCGAACTATCTAACTTGTTCATTTTCGTGAGTTTTTATTGACCAACTCAAGTCAAGCAACTCAGGTCAAGCAATGCAAATAATTTAAAATTTAGACCAAAGTCCTGTCATTCTTATAGAATTAATTATATGATTGATTTTACCATATCATATCCAATTTAATTAACCAACTCTCTAGAAACCTATCTCTATATTTGAGAGTGATATGCGTATATTGTGTACCGAACTATCTAACTTGTTCATTTTCGTGAGTTTTTATTGACCAACTCAAGTCAAGCAACTCAGGTCAAGCAATGCAAATAATTTAAAATTTGGACCAAAGTCCTGTCATTCTTATAGAATTAATTATATGATTGATTTTACCATATCATATCCAATTTAATTATATGATTGATTTTGCCGTATCATATCCAATCTACTCATCACGTGGATCAAACTAGCGTAGGGGCTATAAATGAGCCGACCTTGAGCAAGCTGGGCACAGCTTGGCTCTACTTGATGGCTAGATTTTCTTAGCTCGAACTCAGCTCGGCTTATCTTCAGCTCGATGAAGCTTGAACTCGGCTCGATAATTCAATAGGAGGGTTTGGAGAAGCTGGGCATCAATAAGACGAGAGAGGAGGGAGAAGGTCTAGGCATCATCCCTTGCTTTGAGTTTTATATAGACAAGCAAAGTAGAAGGGTGTTAGTGTTCTCAAGATTGGAGTCAAGGAGATAGGAGAGGAAGCGGAGCAGTCAGCCGGAGGAGTCTTCACAGAACTTTCACACTGGTCGGAGCAAAGCTCTCACACCACCAACATCAACATTGCCAGGAAAGTTGAGGAGTCTTCATCCTCAACTGTTACTGGTCACACCCGTTTACACTATAGCCCCGCAAAAACCCCCGCCGAAACCCTAACCCTAGCCCTGGTGAAGCTTCAAACTTGGCCGCTAAGATTTGACAAGGGAATAGAGGGAGAGAGGAAGAGATGCTTGGTGAGGACGAGAGGGGCTTTGGTGAGGGGATCGAGGTATTGATGACTTTGAACGGGAGCGGCTCCAATCTTCTAGGAATTGAACTTACAACAAGTACATTTACTATGTAAAGTAATTTATAATTTGCTCTTGGAGAATATTTCTTTGGACACTTCAACAAACGGTATTTGTTAGGTTGATATACACCTTTCCTTCTCAAATTATTCTTGCAAAAACTCACTTCCTCGGCCACTGTGCTAATGCCCTAATCGAGGAGGCTTTAGCAACCCTAGAGGTAATTAAGTTACTAGCTACTCATGACTATTCATCAACATGTTGGCTTTTAGTGACTCAAATTATGGTGAATGCAGTGAATAGGCTCTTGAATAATGTTTACAGAGAGATTTCGGCTATAATACAAGAATGTATAAGGTGGGTTTCTTTAATTTTCTGTGTCAAAATTTGCTTCAAAGGGTCAGTGGAACAATAGCTCATGCATAATCTTGCCAGTATAATCATATTTATAAAGAATGGATTGACCTATCTTTAGGCTTGAATTGTAACTCTATTCCTTAACGAAAATAGTATGCCAAAGAACTTTTGATAAATATAAAAAGAATATGCAAATACTAAAAGTTTCACAAAATATCAATTCCAACGTGTGAGCAATGCCTTTCACTAACTCACATAGCTGCTACAAATAGGAGATGTAAATTACCCATAAACCTTATACTGCTGATACAAAAGAAGATTCAATATTAGTATGAATTTCTATAAATCCCCAAAATCATATGAGAATTAATGTATATGTACCACACTGGAGAGGATTAATCATTGAGTAGTCCATCTTATTCGGCAACAAAAGTTTTAGATTTGAGGACAAATATGAATATTATTTTCTTAATTAAAATAGAGTTGTATTTGCATCACTATTAGATTAGAGATTTGAAAATATAATATTTGTATTTTTACTAGTAGATTGAAGATTTATATCACCGGAACTACATAAATCTTATCTATTATTCTCTCTTCTTTATGATTTACATATATTTAGAGTTATTATTTGTAATTAGCTTGGGTATTTAAAACTCTGTATATTTATCATCTTGATTATGAATTTTTTATTTGATATTAAAATTAGCTTTGTTAATATTTAATTTACTCTAATTTATTGTTATTCCTATTAGATTTGGGTGAGATTGTGAATCGCTTCTGTTGCCCTTTACCCATTCGAGTTATTGCAGGATATAAGATTACCATAATTTGTATTTCTTATCATGAAATAGATGCTTGAAAACTCGTTGTCTATAAAGAAAGTAGAATTAATCACAGTGACCAAGAACTGAATCATTGTCAACAAGGAACAACTAGAATTCTTTGTAAAAAAATGGAAAAGAGAAGGTATAAAACACTATATTCACATAATTTCAAGAGAAATATTTGTAACAAATGGAATGTAGCAATTAATGAGCAATTTCCCTATAAATATCTTTTATTACAGCAAGCCGGAGAAACAATCAAATAATATCAGGAATGCACATATCTAAGAATTGCAGATGTACACTAGTACAACGCCAGAATTATGCAAGTGCTGCTAGTAGCGATTTTCAAGTTCCACCTCTGAAATTTGGATGAAGTATTCATCCGCCTTCTTTCGCATAGTCTCCTCTTCCCAAATGAGTTGCTTCCACCATTCATCAGAACCACATATCTGTTTGAGTTTCAACATCCTGTAGTTCTGGCTCACTGGAAGTCTTTTCAGTTTTGGGCATCCTTCCACCCTGATGCTTTCAAGGCAAGAGAATTCTCTGACACCACATATGCTCTCCAATAAGTTTAGACTATTCAGAACTATGGATTTCAATTTCGGGAATTCTCTACAATGCATCACTCCATTTGCTCCATCTTCTGTTACTTCTTGTATCTCATTCTGCATCTCTCTCACAACATGTATCATGCCATCACAATGTGATATCTCAAGCCTTTCAAGAGATTTAAGCTGTAGAACCCAGGTGACGTTATCTAATTTGTGGCAATTATCGATTGTTAAATCCCGAAGTATTTGAAAGTAATGAGAAACCTTTCCTACCGAGACAGTATCCAAGTTAGGGAGAACCGCTAGTGTGAGAACCTGCAAACAAGCAGCTCTTTGCTCATCGGCGTCGGCTATTAACTCCTTCAGGTCATTGCAAGATTCGATGTAGAGCTCTTCAAGATGCACCATTTTCTTCAACTCCGATATCTGAATTGATTTCATCCCTCTGCAATGCTTCAAACTCAATCGATGCGTCGACCTCGCCAATGGATGCTTCTTCTTCAACTTAGCGAGAACATCTTGTGCGTGTATGGCGATACCGAGGAATTCAAGCTTTTCCAGTGAATCTATGTTCAGGTCATTCACATCTCGAATGCCATAGTTACTACGGAAAAGATTCAGCACTCTTAGTTCGAGCAGCTTCGAGCAATTGTCAGAGGTGTTCTTGAGAGCGGAGGTTACGCTCAAATCCAGATGCATTAGTTGCTTCAGAATATAAAAATTCTCCGGCAGTCTGACGATGCGCGTGTGGTTTAGGTTGAGATGTGCCAACTCGACCAATGCGTCGCATTCTGGGAGCTCTGTGATGGCAGTGTAGGAAAGATCAAGGACCCTGAGAGAAGACATGGATCTGAAGAACTTGGGACTAAGTTTGGCTAAATTTGGGTTGTTTTGGAGCAACAAGGTTTGGAGATATTTGCACTCGGGAATGATTTTGATGTCCCTGATATCATTGGACATGAGGGATATCCTTTTTGCTTCCCTCCAGCGCTCAGCCTCATCAGGTGCATCCTTCAAGTCCATGCCTGATTTTACCAGAAACTTGCCCTGCTTTGTGGTCAACCACAGACCCCACTGCCGGATAATGTGGTGCAGTTTGACTTCAGACTGGGAGTCATTGTATTGCAACAAGCAAGCAGAGGCTAGCAATCGGATGTTAGAACGGCCTTTGCCGGGACGATCATTGGGTATGACTCCTTCCGCCACCCAATAATCCACAAGTTGGTCTTTCTTGATCCAGCTATTCCCTGGGAAAAGAGTGCAGTAAAGGAAGAATTCCTTCAATTCTAGATTGAGCCTATCATAACTATACTTGAGCCGTAGGAACATCTTATCGACGCCATCGATGTCCTCGAGACCAGCCTTGGTTGCCTCCACGGCGTCGCACCATTCCTTCGGGTCCTTCAACCCCGCCACCGCTCTCCCGATGACCTTGAGCGCAAGCGGCAGGCGACCGCAGTTTCTGGCGATGTCTACGGCGTATCCTCCTATCACATTCTCTCCGTCCGGCGAGTCGTCTATGGCGGTGAGGTCATCAGCGGTCAAATTGTTCCGGAACAGTTCCCACGCAGCCTGATCATCCAAGAGCGGCATCTCGATCAAGCTCTTCTGGGCACCCATCTCGACGCACACGTGCTTGTCCCGCGATGCAAGGATTATCCTGCACTTCTTATCCGCGCCGGGTTCAGGGATCCCGACGTCCTCCAATCGGAATCCCTCCCAGACGTCGTCGAGCAGGATCACGAAATTCTTCTTCCTCAAATTCTTGGCCAGGACCCTGGCCCGTGTATCCGCCTCGTCCTTCCCGTTCCACTCTAGGCCTAGCCGGTCGGTGATCATCCTTTGGATGTTCACCACGTTCAACCTCTGGTAGTTCGACACGTCAATCCAGATCACGACGTTGAACTCGCCACTCCGCTCCTTGAGCTCGTTGTTGAACATGTTGAGCAGCGTCGTTTTCCCAACGCCACCTTGTCCCCAGATCCCGATGATGCTCTTCTCCTTGTTATCAAAGTACTCGTGGAGTTGTGCCATCACGGACTCCATGCCGAAGGTCCGGGCCTTTGGCCTCGGTTCAACCGGGTCCTCCAGCGGCTTCCACCCGAACTCTCTGAATTCCTTCCCTTCGTTAACTAGCTCATTTAAATCCTTCAGCTTCTCAGCGATCCGCTTGCCGAGGCGATACCGGTGGGAGAGATTTGGAGTGCAGTTGCAGAGACTATGGCATCTATCCAGTTTGTTGTATTCTTCTTCGGTTACTTCTTCATTCAGCTGCCTTGCCACCCTCTTCTGCCACAGTGCAACTCGAGGGTCACACTCTTTAAGCTGGTTTATCTCCGCCGCAACCTGCCCCGTGACCCAGGCCTCTATGGCTTCCAAATCCTCCGTCGCAATCTTGAGGTTGCTCCAATTTGTTTCTAGGCATAGAACAGCCGCAGCCTCTTCGCTTATGGCGGCTGGCAATCCGGTCGCACTGATGCATGAACATGTCGCCGTTACTACTTTGAAGATGAACTGCATCATTGGCATGGAAGAGTGAACAATCAACGAGGAAACTGGAAGATAATAACTAGAAGAACGAAACCCTTCAATCCTTAATAAGAAGGAATCTGGTTACCAGTAAGCCTTGACTCGGTTCGGTAGGCCATTAGGAGGAACTCTATGTGACAACCTGGATGATCAAATAAACTAGGCCTGACCATTTCAGAGGTGTTACTCCTGTATGAATCTGTAACTGTAGTGGTAGACGCCACTAATTAATGTCGTAAAGCCAGATGATTACTTTTGGAGACCACGCCACTAATATATAAATGAACTTGATTAGTTGCGTTGCATTTGTTTGAGACTTACTTTTTTTATTGGAGTGATCTGTCGTGCATCCATGTGCAATTGTTTGATGCGGTCTTACTTTGAAACTTTGAATAATAATGAGTAAAGCCTTTTTAAAAAATATATATAAAAAATAGGGTTTTTTTTAATTAAAAAAAGTTTTCAAAATATCATAATTATCACCATATTTTTAAAAATATCACAATTGTTACTTGATGCTAGGGTTTCCGATCCAGCTTATGATTCACGAACAACATGTATCTGTTTCAGATTCACTTGCAACATAGCTTCAACAACAACAACAACAACAACAACAGCAACAACAAAAAAAAGAGTTGGTATTCCACCATTGCAGGGTCTCCATAACTCCATTTATATTTTAATGCAACAAGCCCCTTCCCACAAGTCTGGACATTCTGCTCATTCAATTTCTAAGAAAGGATACTTACTACTAATGCCTGTAAATCCTCGTTCCAAGCTCTAAGTCTGACAATTACATTGAAGGATTTTCGGAAGTAAACTAATGGACACAAAATTTGCCGAGTGCAATCATACATGCGGGTTGAAAAATGACCACCATAAATTTGCTAAGTGCAAACAGAAGATAACGGCGAAATGGGAATTGCATCCCATCATTTAAGAAGTGATCTTGCTAAGTGCTCCCTTGCTGTAGCTAGTGCTTGAGATATGGTCTGACAGCAGAGTTAATCCATAAGAACAAGTGTTATACCATAATAAGTAGGGTTTTGAGCTACCAGAATTAATAAATTGTTCACCTGCTCAGAGAAGAGCACAGAACCATCTATAGCATTGGTTGCAATCTTTCCAGCAATGGCATTGGCGTCAGTTTCCAATATTATCCTGCAATTAATAGACACAAAAGGTAAAAGAAAATTTTCTTTACAGATGCTGAATTGTCAGAACTCATTACTGATACCAAGTGAAAACCAGGTTTCAGCATTTCATTTCATTAGGAAAACAAGGAAATTTTGTGTAAATATCATCCATTATCAGCTAAGGTTAAGATCTCAGTGTGGAAGAAGAAAGAAAACAGCAGCAGATTCTGAGAATTGATACTTATAAAGAAAACAGACAATTTGCAGCTCAAGTGGTGCATGGGTTAAACAGAATAGTAACAAAATACATCTGCCTTATACATTAGTCACATATCAGAAGAAACCAAAAGAAAGCTACAACATCCGTACCCGCCATCAATAATTTCATCAATGCAGAGAAATATCAGGTCCAAGTTCTCAAGAGCAGTCCTCTTTTCCACATCATTCCTGATAAAATGAAATGCAAGGTAGATCACCTTGATTAAGCACTTAGAATTGAGACATAAATTAACAGGAAACAGACCTTAGTAGAAGACCAACAGCTTCAAAGAAACCCTGAAGAACATTTGCCAAGATGAGCTCATTCTCATCATCACCAGCAGTAACAAAAAAGTGGAGATCTTGAGCAAACTTATAAACCACAATGTAACTGTCAAACATTGTGATCTCAGCTGCAAGTAATAATAGTATGCATATAAGGAGCATGCAATCATCACACTATAAATTATCTATCTGATGCTGAACAACATCACATAAGATTTTTGAACACTAGCTCAAATTCTTGACAAAAATTTCAGATTCAAAAATTCTTGACAAATGATTTCAGATTCCAAAGCTTTGAGAAAGCTTGATATTCTTCGTTTATTTATAGAGAACAGTAAAAACTTGATATCTATATGGTAACTGATATTGCTAAAATTCACATTCAAAAATTAAAGGATCCAGCTATTGACAATTGAAGTGAATCCCATATATAAGGGTGTTAAGAGGGAAATTTTTTAGAAAAGGAAAAATAAATATTTTTTTACAGTACAGAAAATAAATGAACCAAATAAAAAGAAAGTACAAGCAGTAAATATGGATATTTTAAAAGCAATGCCTCACAGAAAAAGTCAAGGGCTCTCCTCTCCTAGTCTGTGCCTGATGCAGGAATTGTGAAAATCAAAATAGTTTTGCATTTGATAAGCTGCTCTAGTGCTCTCCTAGTCAAATTCAGCTTTATTTTGTTTTTTTTTACAAAATAAAATCCAACTACTACCATAATTCCTTGGTACTTTCCAGATTAACTATTGCTCAAGTATATGAACTTTGATAGTTCACTAGAAGTAAGACAGAGCAAAGAACAAGCAAAAACTGAAGATCAAGCATTAAATGCATCACCGTCTGAACGTGCATTTGTCTTCAAAGTTTTAGTGAATACAGCTTTCTCAAATGCTAACTTTGTAGCTTGGGTAGGCCAATCATCTGAAAAGTACCTAACAGCCACACGCTTCCCTTCAGAATCTAAAAGGAGAATGTTCTTTACAGAAGGGCCAGATTCCTGTATAGCACCATTGTAATTCAGTAAGCTTCTTGAAGGACAAAACAGAAGGCAACAAAGGTAAATACAATACATAAAAGTGTCCCAGAGAAATTCTCTTCTTTTTCTGCAAGGCAACTGCAAATAGAAATGTCTTGAGTCTCTCCATTAATCTCTCAAGCAACCATCTATACTATGCCAAAAGCATCACATCATAGAAGAAACTCCAAATATGAAGAACTATAAATGCAACAACAAATAGAAGCAGGCATCATAAATTCAGTCTTCAAGTTGCAGTCGAGCATTAAAAAATGTTAGTGCTTGAGCCTAATCATCATCTTTCAAAAGTAACTAATCACAAGCTCAGAGTTCTGGAAAGAGAAGAATTAATTATAACTTTGACACAGGAATTAAAGTATTATGCGGCAAAACCTAAAAGGTCCATATTTGTGTCATGAATAAAATGGCAGTAATTTACTGCTGTTGTTTCATAATCCCAATAAAAGGTCTTGGATAATCTGAGACAAACGATGAGAGTGTTTAAGCATGTATTTAGTAATTAACAAAATAAAACTGTCAACACAATTACAAAAGAATGTGTCACATAGCTTTAACCTCACAAGGGAGACTATGAAACAAACCAAATTAGCTTCTTGCAACTAGTGCTCAAAATGAGTCGGAGAAACACAGTTCCTTAACTATTCACTATTCAGGAGAACATACAATCAGAACTTATGGGAACAATTTTTCCGATTGAGCACTCGTATAACCTTATTCTATGATATTCCCATAAGATTCCTCTTTCTTATTCTTAGCAAGCCCCAGAGAGGGCCTAGTTGATCACAATTTATGTTTTATCTTTCTTTTCCTTTTTTTTTTGTTGTTTTGCATTTGAAGTTTGACAGATCTCTTAAGACACTGATCAGTCAGACATGAATAAAGAGAGTCTCATTCTATTCAAAGATCGGGTTTTGTCAGATAACTAATCTTGTCTGACTGATGCAAATACCATCAAAATTCAATGTAGGAACTCCTAAGCCCTGTCTTACTGGAACATAGGACTGGAATAATGCCTCGGTCAAGACCTCTTTTAGCCAAACATTATTTACTAGTCACTATGTGGGAGATATGAAGGTAGTAAACTTCCACCACTCTAATTGATGCCAAATCAGAAGTTATGCTTAGTTCACCTATCACACTAATCTTAAACTCCCATACATAAACTGCCCTCCCCTTCCTTTTCTTCTCTCCCTCGACTTTTCTCTCTTTCTTCTTATCATTCCATTTCTCATGGTGCCACTGAAGACAATGATCCTGAAAGTTGACTTCACTCTCTGACCAGCATCTTGCTATATTGAACTATCTGCCAAGATTTGTTGACTTAACCAGAATCCTGACATTCTCACGGCCCATCTGTTGTCCCGTCCTGCTTTCTTTTCTAACCTTTAGTGTTATTTTTGTGGCTTCCTCAGGATTTTACTTATGGAATCCATGACTTCTTCACCCTGGCTTATCAGATCAACGACAGTTTTTTCTAACATATTACCGCATCTGTTATCCATCAAAATCATCTGTTTTTGGTTTTGTTTTATCCAAATGAACAAAGCATTACTTCAAAACATCTCCCTTCCAAGAAATAAATTGCGAACTAGTGAATAACTTTTTCTGGCTGTCCATGTATTACTATGAACATAATTTGTTAGCCTTACTGACAGCCACCAAATACAAAATTATGCCCCTCGAAATCACAGAAACGGTGACTAGTAACCAGGAACAGTTCAACTTCGTCATAATCGACCACAGGACGGATTCTCAAACTCCTAAATTAATTAAATTATACTCAATAACGGGAGGCGGAAGGTTTCGCCTCCCCTTCCAAAAAGCAAAACTCACAAATATTCCTATACGACCTGGGAGGTGAAACAGAGCTGGAAGAAACTTATCTCCTGCTTAACAAACACAAATCTCTGCTCAGATAAAACACTTCAGATGAGAAAACAACTCTGTCGTTACTTGAAATCCTATGTATACAGGGTGAGTCTCTAGAAGTACACAATTGGTACATCTATAAATCGAGGAAGCACAACAAAAGATAAAAACCTCAAAATTTTACCAACCTTGGAGTAACTTCTTTGTTCATGCCCCATGATATCTGATCCTGGAAAGCCAAAAAGCAACCAAACGTCTTAACAAGGCCAGATCCCGCAGAATACGATTGAAATTGGAAAAAATAAATTGAAATAACCCAAAGAATTTGCTTAACGACAGTTGGGAAATCTGGGAAAAGAGGAAAATAAAAGAATGAAGAGCTAAAAAAGAAGGAACAAAATAATATAATTAGAGATTTCTAATAAGATCCAAAGCAATAGAAGATATATAAAAATATTCAATTTAGCTACAAAAGAATGAGGGATTGAGAGATGCGTACAAGAATTTCTAGGGTTTCCTCAAGATCCGATCCACCAATTTCCTGGCCAGCGAGCGAGCAAGAGCTAGAGAGAGAAGAAATAGGTAGGTGAGAAGTTTTAGGAACGAGCTTTTACTAATATCACTGAAAACCTGAAACTTTAAAAAATATAAAGAAAAAAAAATGCAGGAAACTAATCAACTACATCATAAATATCAAAAATAATAATAATATAAAATCTTATAGCCTGAAATCATATTTATCTTACAAATGATTATGTTACTAGAGTACAGAATTTCTTAAAAACTCCATTGCCCATAACCTAGATTATACTTGTATGAAATGGACTGGTGCACTTGTGATTGGGTTTGTAATATATGTCCTTAATGAATGAAGTATATATAAATATTTTCTTTTAATAAATTTTTGGCTATAATAGTCTCCTTAGCTATTAGAAAGTTGAACTATTCAGCAATTTTATAGTTTAAAAAAATGATGAATAATTTATTTTTTTATTAAAGAAAAAAAAAGAACTTTCCACCTAATAGTTGTGTGCTCTATCGGTTAAATATTTTATTTTTTTATCGAGTACTTTATCTACGAATCGTTTGATTGTTCAGTATTTTTACTACTCATAAAAAAATATAAACTTTATTGCATGACAGTTGAGCTAGCCAATACAAGCCGGATGATATCTTTGATAGATAGAGAATAGTAAATAGTATTTTAAAGAGACCCATTTTGGTCCACAACTCAAAAGATGCTCCTACTACTGTTTACTTATTAAAAGGCTGAGCTACATTTAACTATGTGGGCCATTCGCAATTTGGCCTCCTCTTAAATCTCACTGAGTTTAACTAGCACGCTCGAATTAGACTATTAATATAAAACTACTATAATTTGCAATATATATTTTCATTCTATATATTATCTCATCTATTGATTTTGCTACTTAGCGCTTAAGAAAAAAGAACGACGAGAAGACTAATTAATCTAAAGTCTTATACGTAAATATCCTCTCTCGACTCTCTCTCTCTCTCTCTCTCATATTAATACGTCTAATCATCTTTATTATCTAAATTTCGAATATCTAATTTGATTGAAACTATAAATTACCATGTATACCATTTCTTTACAGTATTCTTAGTTATTTATTAATTATTCCTGAATATGGTGAGGCCAATATTGTTGTTTATTTTAATAAAAATTCCAATTTAGTAGAACTTCAGACGATGAAGCTACGGCACAAGAATTCTAAAAGTTAGAGAAGTTTATTATTAATAGTTAAATTTAATTTTTAAATTTGCATGTGTTTTGTATTTATTTTTTATTCTTAGAGTTTGCATGTTTATATGTATTAATGTCCGGCCCTCCCCTATAGAAAAATCTTTGGCTCCTCCTTTTATTTATAGGTTATGGTTCAAAGGTACTTCTAATCGTTGGGCTTAAAAATTAATAATGTTAGTATTATTAAAAATATATATTGGAATTATCCTATTATTTTGAATGCAAAATTACTTCACTTCCTTTTTTTATCACTAAATCATCGTAAACCTTCCTTCTAAATATATTTATTGGTAAATATTTTAATATTTCTCTAAAATTAATCAAACAGCTATAATAATTAGTTTTCATACCTATACCAGTTTTAAAACCATACTATGTAAAAAAAATTATATATTAGTCTAGAATAATGCGTTTAACTTTTAGATTACACATTCTTTTCTTTTATTAAAATTTCGCTCTTAAATACGATTGCAATAGATATAATTAGATATTAATTATAAAAGATATTATTTAATACTAGATAATTTAAAATTAATTTTTTACTTTTATAGTAGATAGACTTTAATTTAAATTTAATTCTCTATCTCCATCTCTATTTGTATGTATTGTCAAATTTTAGTTTAAATTCATCTACTAATGAGAGATACATATAAATAATTTAAAATAATTAAAGTGATAGAATTTAATTGAACTTTAATCAAGTTAATTATAAAAAAAATATTAATACTCTTATTATAATATATATATATATAATTTGTGAATGAGAATTCGTACATGCTGCTCAAGCCTTGTCTCCTTCTAGGCTTGGTCCCGCCTTCCTTCTTCCATTTTCCGTCATGATATATATATATATATATATATATATATATATATATATATATTACTGTAAGTTAAGGATATATAGATCTTTTATTTGATAAATTAGTATGATAATATAAGATAACATGTAGGGTAATATATTTTAAACATAAATAATTATTTATTAAACTAGTAATATCTTTTAATATTTTTGCATTCACATATTGATAAACACTCAGGGCTAAGGCACTGAAAAAGCACTCATATTTATTTAATAAAAGCAAAACTATTCAACTCATTTTGTCAATTTATGTTAATAACATTTGTAATTGCAATTTAAATAAAAGTTTAAGAGTAAGGTAAAAACCGTTATATGTATCTTTATATTAACGAGAAGCATCTTAATCACATTAGTTAGTACTTTTTCCATAATCCTAATGTACATCTAGCCCAACTCTTGTGGATGGGCCACCGCCAACCTTGCTTTTGGAATTATATAAAAATAATGTTATATATATATACACGTATCGTTGGCATCGTGCCAATCTTCACGGGTTAGTTACGGACAAAGGATAAAATAACAAAGTTTTGAAAGATCCATTCCAATCCAGATGTAATATCTAACAACAATTCTCTCTCTCTCTCTCTCTCCCTCCCCCCCCCCGGACTACTATATTAGTATAAATAAAACCAAACCTTCGTTCCAAAGCAAACAAAACAAAGCATAGCTTTGACCTTTCGTAGAATCTTCTCTTGAATTATGGAGAGAGAGGAAGACGAGAAGAGAAGTCAAGGCCACCCTCTTCTGAGAGGAGGGAGGAGGAATGGAGCAGGGAAAAGAGATTTCACCCATGGCTTATCTTTCTCCCAAATCCGATCACTGTCTGCCATCTGTGAGGCCTTCATACCTTCTCTGCCAATGGAGCATGGCCACTTCAGCAGTGGGAAGGAGGACCCTCCAAGCAAGACCCTTCAGGCTTTCTACCTGGCTTCTGGTTCCGAATCCTCTGTACCAGATGAGGTCTTCTTTTCTCTTCTAACTTTCCTTTTGGTGTTCTAAAAAATATCAGTGGAGTATTAACTTGATTCCTTATTCCTCTTTGATATATTTTTTTTCATTCCTTCCCACCGTTTTACTTATGTTCTAAAAGTCAGTGATGGGCCAACTTTTTATTTATCTTTTTCTCTGATTAATTTGTGCTAGTGAAGTTAGATGAGAGCACGTAGAGCTATGTAAAATAGTTACATTTTCCATTTTGCCTGGCCTTGTCTTTAAATTAGTAAGATTAGCATCATGATTGTATTTATTGTCCCTGGCTTCTTGTTCCTTGTACCTCCATGAAGCATTTAAGATATTTGAGCAGGTTGCAGAGCTCATGGTGAAGAGATGCCTCAGGGAGGCTGTCATTCTGATCAGAGTAGTTCTATGGCTCCTCACTACCAGGCTAGGGACACTGGGGCTTTGTGGGACTCTTTGTTTATCTTGGGGTTTCCCTTTCATAAACAAATTCTCAGATATGCCGCTGGATAAAAGAGAGGAGGTATTGAAGAGATGGAGCAGGGAGAAGCTACTCTATCCTCTAAGAGTGGTTTTTGTGGCAGTCAAGATATTGTGCCACTTCATCTTCTACTCAATGGTATAACTCCTACCCTCTTCTTGGAAGAATTCAAGATTGCATACATCTATGACTTTATATATTTTCCTATTGCTATATTGTTCAGAGCTATGAGCAGAGAATTAGAAGGATAACTGGAAAACCTTCTTGCTTATACTAGATGTAGGTGATATAAGAAGGTCATGAATGATCATGCCTTACCCCATTTCTAAAGTTGGTTTCAGGTCTCATCCAGGACAAAAGTTTGTTCTTGAGGTATACCTTTTTTTTCTAATTGAAGCGTCACTAGTCTTGTGGGTAGTTGTCGAAAGGACAGGCCACCATTGTCAAGGAGACAAAAGGTCTGATTCTGATATGGATTTCACACTAATTTCAAGTGTTACCGCCCTCTAATATGAGGGCTCTCAAAGAAATTCCAGTCATGCTACAGCTACACTCGTCAACATATCATTATGTATGGCAGGTTTGACAATAAAATAACCATTTGTTTGATTATGTAGAAATACAAAGGTATATTATTGAGCATGATCCTGTAATTGTAATAGATAATAAAAGTATTCTTAAACATCCCAAGTACATTTGCTATCAAGTATGTTACTACAATATGGATGGTAGGAGAAACCTCCACGCCAAAAGTGAGACCAGCCAGTACTATAGATAATTAGTCCACAATCTACAGGGCCAACGTTTCAGGCATAATTCTTCGGAGAATAATAGATTTAGTCATGTTAAATCATAGTCTTATACTAGGATGGGGACCACTCTTTGTTTCTCATTGGTTAAGAAAGTGTTGATTGATAGATGAGGACCTTCTGAGTTCTTTTTTCCATTCTTATTCTAGTCAATTTTAGCGGCAGGAAAACTTCAACAAACTCACCGGCCTTTTAGCTTCTTTTCTGGAGGTGTTTTCATGCTATTCCTTTTTTCTTTTTCCAAGGACTTTTTGATACTTAAGATAAGGTATAACAAGACACATGATTTATTTTGGTTTAGATCTGGGACTCTAATAGTGTAATGAAATTAATAATGTTCTTCCATCTGAAAGATGGTCGTATATTTTTGTGGCAAGTTATCATACTGTTGAGTTGCTTCTATTATATCTTTGTGGCAAGTTATCAAAAGCAGAAAACTACTAGTAGTAATTAGTTTCTGTGATAATGATACATTGCAATATGGATTTGTTTGACTTGTCATCCCAGATTGATGAGAATTCAGAGAACCCTTCATGGAGTGCAATTGGTTACAGCCTACCCTCTGATGGAAGCACAACACCAGATCAAAAGGAGAGGCCTCTTGATAAGGGGATCATCGAGACCGTTAACCAAGACGATTCATCCCTTCTCCAATCCCTTAAACAGAAAGGCCTAACAGTCACTCAAGACTCCAAAGAAAACATTTACAAGATTGAATGTGATGCTGTGGTAGTGGGTTCTGGATGTGGTGGTGGAGTTGCTGCAGCAGTACTGGCAAGCTCTGGTCTCAAGGTGGTTGTCATTGAGAAAGGAAACTACTTCACGTCCAAAGACTACACCTCCATAGAAGCTCCTGCCATGGAACAACTATACGAGTCTGGTGGAATTCTAAGTACTATGGACGTGAAAATGATGATCCTGGCAGGTTCGACGGTCGGAGGTGGCTCTGCCGTGAACTGGTCCGCTTGCATCAAGACACCTGACTATGTCCTCAAGGAATGGACAGAAGAGCACAAGATTCCTCTCTTTCGGAGTTCAGACTATTCTTCTGCAATGGACGTAGTCTGTAGAAGGATCGGAGTAACACCTAACTGCAGAGAAGAAGGACTCCAGAACAAAATTCTCCGCAAAGGTTGTGAGAAACTCGGCCTCCAAGTGGACTCCGTGTCGCGAAATAGTTCAGAGAGTCACTTCTGTGGTAGTTGTGGCTATGGTTGCAGAACCGGGGATAAGCGCGGCACTGATACTACTTGGTTGGTTGATGCTGTCAATTGTGGAGCTGTGATCTTATCAGGATGCAAGGCCGAGAAGTTTTTATTTATAGATAACGAGGAAGGCAAGAAGAAGAAGAAGAAATGTATCGGATTAACGGCAAAGAGCTTGAGTCCAGCAGTTACAAAGAGACTAAAAATTGAAGCTAAAGTAACAATCTCTGCGTGTGGTTCTCTCCTGACGCCACCATTAATGATGGCGAGTGGGCTCAGAAATCCAAACATCGGCAAGAATCTTCACCTCCACCCCGTAGTCTTTGCATGGGGCTACTTCCCAGAGTCCGTATCTGATCTAAAAGGCAAGGTTTACGAGGGAGGCATCATAACGTCGATACACAAAGTGCAAGAATCCGAGAATTCGCACTTCAGACATCGAGCAATCATAGAGACGCCATCGCTGGGGCCTGGCGCATGCGCGACGCTTCTCCCATGGGTGTCGGGAGAAGACATGAAGGAGAGGATGGCGAAGTATAGCCGAACAGCGCATATCTTCGCATTAATCAGAGACCATGGTTCAGGGACAATAGTAGGCGAAGGAAAGATTAAGTACAGACTAGATGCATCAGACAAAGAGAATATGAGGGAAGGACTTAGAAGGGCGTTGAGAATTCTGGTCGCGGCCGGGGCGGTAGAGGTCGGCACGCACCGGAGCGATGGGCAGCGGATCAAGTGCAAAGGCATCAAGGAAAGTGAATTGGAGGAGTTCTTGGATGGTGTTGACATTCCAGGAGGGCCAATGTCCAAGGGTGAGGTGTGGAGCACGTACTGCTCTGCTCATCAGATAGGTAGTTGCAGGATGGGAGTTAGTGAGCAGGAGAGTGCAGTTGATGAGAAGGGTGAGAGCTGGGAGGCAGAGGGTTTGTTTGTTTGTGATGGCAGTGTGTTGCCTACTGCAGTTGGCATTAATCCTATGATCACTATTCTATCCACTGCTTACTGTCTCTCCAAAGGGATAGCAGAGTCCCTGAAGGGAGAATCTCAGTGAGACAATTGCTCAAAACAAACAAAGAAGATATGTACTCATTAATGTTGTTCAAGGACCATTAGTCCTTGAAGAAGTATGGGTAATCTGTGTACTATTTGAAATCAGATGAAAAAGAAAAAAAAATTGGGTATTAAATATTTTACATCTCAAATACCCAAGTAACGCCGTAAAAATCCTAATTCAATCAGTCTATGTTTAAATCGAGAATAATGCCAAATGTCTATTTCTTTATGGAGCTGTCTTTCAGTATAATTTTTCTTGGATTAGCTTTCAACATATATTATATTTGTAAATCTGCCCTTATACGCCATGGGATTTTTATAGGTCTTCTCTCATCCATTCGTTCATTATCATTCCATTCTGACACTTATTTAATTGTATGGAAGAATGAAGGCCCTACTCCCATAACAACATCCTAAAGTTGCGATGGTGGCATAATTATGGTCCCGTTTGGAGTAGAGGGGTCTTTATCCAAAATAATCTCTCTTTTATTTCAAAAAAATATCTTGTCAAATAAGTGACAAGGAGGTGAGATGAAAAAGAAAAAAAAAACAAGATATCTTTATCCTAGCTCTTGAGGGTCCAAATTGCCAACGTGCATTGCTTGTTTTCGTGGATAAAAGATTGAGATATCCCACCTCTTTATCCCAAAAGACTAAATTACCAATTTAACTTTCTCAACAATTCAAATTATCTGTATATTTATAATAATTAGAATATATTAGTACACTACGTTTGTAGTGAATATGTTTTGATAGTAGACATTAATTATGAAGATATCTATATTATGTAAATTATTAAATTATTTTTTAGCCAAAAGTTCTAAAAATAATCATTATCTGATAATAATTGTTGTAAAAAAATTATAATTTCTATTTAATTTGAAATCTAATTCTTATCATTTCATAAAAAAATATTTATTTACATTAGATCAGGAAAACAGTAATAAGGTCAATTTGATCAAATTTTATTTCTTATCCTAATTATCACAATCAAACACCATCTTATCTCATAGTATTATCCAACGGCTATCCCAATTTCCAACCAAAAATCTAGAACTAAATTAGGATAAGAACTTTCTTTATCCTAAGTCGTCATTTTATCTCAATAACAACTTTTTCTTATCCCATTGCCAAACGAGGCCCACGTAAATGATGATCAGCGACGTGGATAATTTATGGACATGATTTTGAGAATTGAGAACCTCAAGATGATGTTCAAAAATAATATAAACATGTACATTTGTTGATAATGATATATCATGTCGGCTTATAAAGTAGTATCTGGGAAAACCAGCTTTAATGCTATATCAAAAAACTAAGTGATCTAAAAGCTAACCTTCACCAATGCATGACTTTGACACAGCTGTGTGACCACTTTTACCCAAACAATTGCTTCAGATTGTGACGTGCACCAATGTGAAACAACTAGCTTTAATGACATGGTATCCAAGGCCTCTCAAATGGGCAAAGCCAACTGGGTTGTGATATGGAGAGATGCAGCTAAAAGCACTGATTGCATAAAGCCATTGCCTAAATTTTGGATTCTAGCCATGGATGCCCATCAAGTTCTTTGAAAGAGCTCAGCAGTTTCTTCGCTAGGTGCAATTGGAACGTCTCACAATCAATGCCAAAGAGATGTATTCCCCTCAAAGAGAAAAGAGCTAGTAATGGCTGTAATTAATGATCTATTTATGTATTTGGTCTGCTTCTCAAGTCCATTGTTTGAAATGCCTTCCAGTCTCGATCGAAATTATCGAACTAATAAATAGCTTCAAGACCGTGCGGTTGATGGTGGAAGGGGTATATCCACTTGCCCTAAACGGGAACAAGCTTGATATCTTTCCTTAATTGCATTCAACTACTTTATCTTGTCGCTATAAGCTGGAAACTTTGCAAGTTGAGGTTGAGCTGGCTCCCTAATATAGATATGTTTCTTCCTTCATTTCTCCATTTTCGTGTGTTAATATTCTCGCTATGTTTTGAACGTACCTACCAATATCTGAATCAGAGGACTGCATTTACACCTTTAGAGAATGGAAGAGAAAAGAAGAGAAAATTCTTGGAGGAAGGAAAAACGTAAAGAAAAAGTTCACGAACAGTTACTTTTTTCTCTGCAAAGATGAAAAGAAATAGAAAGGAAAAGAAAACTATATTTTCTCTTTTTTTTCCTCTCTTATATATTCAAACAAAAGAATAGAAATTATTTCCTCTATTTTTCACTTCTCTGTTTCTTTTTTTCCTCTCCCCTCCTCTTCTTTTCTATCCTATTCCCTCTATCCAAACATAACCTCCTCTTCTTTTCTATCAAATTCCCTCTATCCAACCATAACCTCCTCTTCATTTCTATCCAAGCAGAACGTTAGTGCTACAGTACTTAAATGTACCTATTAATATCTGTATCACTGACTTGGTTGTTAGTATTTGAATTTTTTTTTATATTAAGTATTTGAAAATTTGAATCAATGAAGATGTACCTATTTATATTGGCCGCCAAATTCCGTACTCTTGGACCATGCATAGGTGGGAGACTCATTTATCAAGGTTAATTTTATCATTTATGACCACATTACAGTGAAGCTATTAGCAACAATTCTACAAGTTATTTTTAGATAATAGTTCTAATAGTGTTAGCTAACGGAGGACTCTTGCAATCAAGTTGTTACGGCAAAGCTAAACCACGTTTCTGGCCTTGTGCCAATCATTATCACAAGCTGTTTTACTCTATCCAATTAAATTCATTTTCTGGAAAAGTATATGGTTGTTTGCGAACATTCATTTTGGATAGAAATTTTACATCACGAGAACTTTGGATTTGTGAATGACGCACCAGAATGGGCAACAAGATAATTCAAAGAGTCATCCATTTGAAGATGGTGGAGGCTGAAAACTTGTGTTCAATTACATTATTCCAACGGTCAAACTCAACAGAAATTTGCTAGAAATAATTTGATACCCAAAATTTGTAGTTCATGCTCCCATGATCTATCATAGCATGGGTTTGTTTTTATAAAAAAAATCCAAGAATGACATCGGCCACAAATTCTAATTTGTGGCTGCCTTCACAGCTTTCTCTGCAGCATCATCCAGATCCTCTGCGGTGATCAAGGTCATCCCGCTCTCCTATAGTAACACAAATATCATCAAACGATGTTATATTGGCTTCTTCATTTCAGGGGTATAGGAGCTCAATGAGGTTGAGCAAGAACCACATCATAGAATCCTTACCTTCAGAATTCTTTTGCCTTGATCAACATTGGTGCCTTCCAAGCGAACGACAACAGGGACTTTCAATGAAACCTGAGAAATATAGTGAAGAAAGAGAACAGAGTTATTTAGTTGTAATGGTGGAATTAGAATTACAATTCAACCGAAAAAAATGACATTGTCATTAATAAGAAATAACTTTAGATAAGAAAATAAGGTTACAAAAACTATGCGTATTGAGCTAGAGCATGTTTTATATGGAACCCATATGACAGGAAGACATCTCAAAGCAAACCCACCATAAAAACAGTCAGGATTGGGATCCTTTCCACATGGTCAAATCAATTTGAGCAACAGAATCTGGATCAGACAACAGAAGTCTGACAGAGATGTTGGATATTTCTGGTTCAAAATTAACAGATTACATGATAAAAGAATTTCTGTGACACCCATTGCCAACAAATATCCAGGAAAAGTACAAGAACCAAGCCTCTAGCCCCAACTATTTTGGGTCGGCTATTTGAATATTTTTTCAGCATTCATTACTTTCAAATCTACTTTCATAGTTTTGTGGCAGAAATTTTATTTTGGCTGCTATAATCTTCCAGCTGTATCTGGGGGCTTGAGACCAGCTGATGAAAAGTAGCACAGTAAGCACATGACATGCAGGGCTGAAGAACTAGAAGCGGTGACGTCCGTAATGATTCCATCTCCTAGGGCATCAATTCCTAATATTTCAGCCAAATTTAAAACCCACTGACATTTAAGTCCACGACTAAAGGATAGAATGCATTTAGCTCCCTATTGTTATTGCAAGTTTGCAACCATAAGTAAAAGTCACATGAAGTATATAAATGTAAATATAATACCTGACAGAGCCAAAAGAGGTTAACAAAAATCCAGTCCACCAAAAAGGCTACAAAGGAAATAATACAGAGTTTGCAGAACCGTGTTAAGAATTTGTCTTTTAAGAACAATTCCTTCTAGAAGAAGTTACTTGAAGAAAAGAATGTACTACTGTTCTCAATTTACCTCATTTGACTCCTTATTGAAACCTAAGGTTATCAGCACTTATCTACCACAACCACATTTAATTAGCATAATTATTATCCCATGCAGTCATGATAACAAGAGGAGTTTAGAAATGTTCTGATAGATATAATCAAAGTGATAAATGTGGTTGGTTGTTGAACCAGAAATAAACATAACATAAAGTATAAACCTGTTTAGCTGCGTTGACAATTCCACTTGCTATCACGTCACATTTCATGATTCCTCCAAAAATGTTAACCAAAATAGCCTTCACTCTGTCATCAGATGTTAATATTTTAAATGCTTCCACAACCTGAGCAAGAATCATATAATATAAATTAGCATTCACAAGAAATCTTGGATGTCATAATGGACAAATATCTGAAGAAGACTACAATCAAGATTTTTCCTTAGATGATTTTTCATCGTCACGACACTGTTTTTTTCATGCCTATATCTCACATGGCCATTCGACGTAAACTTTGAGCAGGCAACCATACACCAAAGAGCAGTTAGATGTTCAAATGCAATATATACCTGCCCTTCAGATGCATTGCCACCAACATCAAGAAAATTGGCAGGTGTTCCACCATGCAACTTTATAATATCCATAGTAGCCATGGCAAGTCCTGCACCATTCACCATGCATCCAATTTCCCCATCCAACCCAATATAGTTCAAATCTGCTTTGGCAGCAGCAACCTGCAAAAGAAAACAGGAAGTGAGAATTAAATATCAATGAAATTTTTGGTGAAATTGAAAAGTGGGAAAATCAGAAGTGGAAGCTTCTAAGTCATACAGACCAGAAAAAAAAAGGATATTGTTTGGCTCACCAACGTTCAACCAACAAAAGTACAAATTAAGTCAACAAGTAGCCTTTCTAGACATACATACAAGCAAACAGTTAACAAGTTCATCAGGAAGACCATAACCGATGTTGTACCTCTCTAGGGTCTTCTTGTGATGCATCACGGAGGGCAAATATTTCCTTCTGCCTAAAAGCAGCATTATCATCAAAGTTTAACTTCGCATCAGCCGCTACTAGCTGGTTATCAGATGTCTCAGCAATTGGATTTATCTAAGAACAGAAGTAATCATACTAATAGGTTAGGAAGACGAGCAGAAGAATTAGCAGATTTGTGTCAAACAGCTAACAGAAAGAATTGAGAGTTGAACAAATTTCTAAGTGGATTGCCTCTAATTGTGTGCAGTCACATTTGCAAAAAAGTTCATATAACTTCTTCACTTGTTCTATTGAAGAATTTCTGTCCGCTACTTTCGGTTCCAAACCATCAACAACTTTAGCTGCATCTTCATCTGTTATTCCCTTGAACACATCAATTGGAACCTTGCCATAGAAAGAAGGAAGGTTAAGATGTCATCTATGAAATTATAAAAATAATGGAACTCTCAGAATGAACTGAACCAGCTAGCCATGTCATGAAGATATTTTCCTGAGAAATGAAGAAACTACGTATATATTACCTTAATAATCATATCTGGGAACTTCTCTGCAAGGTCTTCAATGCTAGTTCCCCCCTTTCTGCAAGCTATTATGAGCTGAAATAAAGGCAGAGCAGTAAGCTAAAAGATGAAGAAAAGAATGCACAATGACTAATGAGTAATTAATTCCATAATTTGAGGAAAACAGAGTGAGTATTTAAATGATTTCAGTGGTAACATTTCTTATGAGTATGCTTATTAGTTATTACAAACAACAAGACAGTGAATACAATGCAAAAATCAACGTGTATGCTTCATACAGCATCAATGTACACTGCAACAATATCCAAGTTTACCAAAAGTTCATAAAATAAATGTAGATAAAGAAAAATAAAAAGGAACTCTCTTTTCCACTGTTATGGTAAAATTGCAGTTACATTATACACCAACAAAATCAGCAAATAACACATTCTAGAATAAACCAAAAATATAAGCAAGTGATCTTCAAGAAACAAAGAAGCTGCATGAAATAAGAAAGGCAGGCTCTTGATCTAACAACATACTGGGCCAGCAGTCTTTCTATCAAGGGTGATGGCAAAGTACATCTCGTTAACAAGTGATAACTTCTCACACAAGTAGACCTGCAAAAAAACAAAACAAAGCAATTCTAAGCATTTTAACACTAAAATGCTAAAAGAAAATTACTAAACAAGTACTAAAGCATGGTGCATGTGATGACATACACCTAGTGCTACATTAGCAGCATGAAACCAACAAAATTTTAAACATCTTGTCTTTTAATGCACCTACATTTTTATGCACATCTCCAGCCAAATATGTGCATTTTGCAAATGAAACATCTTTTATTCTCTTTAAAACAACTCCCGACCAAAACTACTGCTAAGCCTAAAAACACTGGTGTAATGGTACTAAAACCCTGTGTTCCATTTGTTTACTATACATAAAATTTACAAACCCAAAATGGTTTCCTCGTTTTCTATCCTCACATTTTTCTGCTTCATTCTTCCTCGACCGTGTCTACCGAAGCTAACGGAATGTTGTGGTTAAATTATAATTGGGGATCTTTCTCAAGCATAAATGGGAGAATGCTTTGTAGGATAAATAAACTGTGTATATTTTGTCAAACAATCAAAGTATACAACTCATACAGGATGTCTTGTAGGAGAAACTTCCATGGCTATAACAAGGAGAAACAACAATTTAGTTACAACAACAATGTCCGTATATCAGTAAACACTAACCTTGCTCACAATCTTCCCTTGTGGGCCAGTTTGTTTGGTGACAAGAATCTGGCCAAGCATTTTACCTGTAAAGGAAATGAGCAGTCTAACTAAAAACATTGATATTACAATTCTTGTATGTGAATATTCAAAATTATTTTTTCAGCAATAGCTTACAAGTAGACAAAATGAACAAGCTAAGCAAGTTTAGCAACCCAAATTGAAGTGCGCCAACAACATTCATTAAACAAAATTTCAAACATATAGCTCATTAGATCCACTTTGAGAGAAATTATAAATTTCTTAAACAATTTTAGACCATTATCTTTCAGGAGGTTTTACTATACTACAAGTTGAGTCAGTGCTTAGACAATACTGAAAGAAACTTTCACAGTTATGAATACAATATACACTTTTTTACTGAAAAAATATACCATTCTAATGCATACTTTAGTAAATATCTGCACAGACTGGCCATGTAGTGTGAGAACAACCTCTTTTTCTATGTGATAAAGCATCAGTAATTAATAAAAATTGTAAATATGTTTCTTGGCTACTCAAAGGTCCCTTTGCAGAAAAGAGAGGAATGAGTAATGCAATTTTCAAATTTTTGTGCTAACATTAAAAATGAGTAATGCAATTCTTCATTTCCATCATTGAATCCTAAATACATACTCTACTTAATGTTCCCACTTCCTCATAAGAAACCTATACGCAATATCAAAATCATTGCTTAAATGTTATTAGATTTTGTGTGACACATTGAAAAATAAAATAAAGAAGACTATTTATCAAAAAGAATCTGAAAAGAATACAATGAAGCTAGAATTGAAACCGATCGAACCTGACTAAGATGTTTTGTTTTTTAACTAAGCCAAAACCGAAACTTCGAACTATGATAAATAGAATGCAGATAAATATATTGAGTTACAAGATCTCTTGAACCTGCTATATCTTCCACCTCCTCAGACTTAACAATATGCACTCCACCCTTTAGTCCACTTTTGAAGGTTCCCAGGCCTCTTCCACCAGCAAGAATTTGGCTTTTAACAACAATCTGCACAGTCATCTCTAAGATGAGTCAGACTCAAGGAATATGATTACATCAACGAATATGAAAAGAGTGTAACATCCAATTTAGAGAAATTGCTGGATGAAGAAGAGAAAACTTTATGAATTCTTGTCGCATAAAAGATCAAAACTCCTTTGCTTTGCTACTGCTTATTATATGTTTCCTATTTCCTAACGCCAAGAAACTGATAATAGAGTGAGTAGATAATATTTTTCCTCTCATACATTTAAATTTTTTGTTTTCTTAGCAATAAAATGATATAAAACCATTTTTCAGCTGGGCTGGGACTACAAACCAGAGCATACAAATAATATCTGAACTTTAAGAAACTCATTAATCTGGAACAAGTGATGGATGAAGCTTTTCTATTTCATGCATTTACAGGCTACTACGGAACTGCAAATGACAACAAAAAGATGAGAGCTGAACAAACATATGATTCATAAGTTGTTCTCCCAGCAAACCATTCAAGCTACTCCCAGAGATAACCTAGGGAATGAGTACAGGCTTGATTTAGAAACAATTAACAGTAAATCTGGTATCTCATTACATTGTTGGCAATCAATTTAATCACATTACAACAAGCAATCTGCTCACAGTGCTGTTGCTTTGTTGTGCTTCATTCTCCATACTTACCATTTGGAAATTAATGTATTTATCAACTATAAGAAAGAAGATAATAGTACTGACTAACAAATTACTTGCCTAATGTCATAACTAAGGTAAATATCATAATCTACAGAAAAAAAAAAGGAAAAAGAAAAGTATACCTCCTTTTCATTAGGAAACATACTCTTGATGGCATCCTTAGCCTCTTCAACAGACGAGACCGCAACTCCTCTTGGAACGTTTACCCCATATTTGCCCATCAATTCAGCACCCTGCCCCCGAAAGGCTACACAAATTAACACTATACACCGACATAATAAATAAAATCCAAAAACATGGAAAAAAAATGTCAGATCAACAGTCTAGAGACATCAGATTACACGAAGGAAGCATACAAGAGAGAAATAGCACATACTTATTTAATTCTCTTTTTAAAACCTATTTCCCCTAAATTTTAGATAAGTGAATCCAGAAAGGCATAGGCTCAAAGAGAGGGATCGGATCGCGACCTGGTACTCGTGGATGTTGAGGCGCCGCAGCTGCTGCTGTTGCCATCTCCCCGCGAAGGAGAGAGATCGAGATACGAGCTTTCCAATCGATCCCCTCACCATTCCTCCTCTAGCGAGGTCGATCACAGTAACCAATCGGAAACCCTAGAATCGAGGAGAATCCTTAAGAACGGGGGAGGAGGAGAGAACCCTAAAAGGTTTGCCTTGGCTCTCTCCGCTGCGTCCCGTCTCTCTAATTTTACTGCTGAAAGAATATTTGCAAGCAATTGGATTTAACCGAAAGAAAAAGGGAATTTTCACTTTCTAATAATAACCCTCGACTTGTCTATAATTGGATCCATCCCTTTTCTTCTTCTTCTTTTCAAGTTTTATTTTGTATTTTCCCCCTATTTTTATTTTAGCTTAGAAGGCTCTTATGATTGATTAACAGAACTAATTAAATTAACAAGCCTTCTGTTAGTGTGATCTTACTCACCATGTTAAATGGTCAGTTATTGAGAAAAAAAATTAAGAAAAGAAAAAGAAAAATTATGGGAAGAGAATCTTGACCTTCCAGTTGGCCTGTTGGGTCGAGTTGGACTTGGAAAAGTTAGAAGCACGACAGCCGCCTTTGAGATTTACTAGGCGACCAAACAATTTGAAAATTATATTTACACAAAAATGGAGAACTGTAAAATATCTAAATTAGAGAGAAAACGAGGAGAAAAATGTAAAGGTAGTCGGAAATAGGAAAATTTATTGTCTTTGGACAAAAAGAAATATTGAAATAACATCTGGAATGTCAAGGAATCAAAGTTC
Source organism: Typha latifolia (assembly GCF_019914945.1). Taxonomy (NCBI): domain Eukaryota; kingdom Viridiplantae; phylum Streptophyta; class Magnoliopsida; order Poales; family Typhaceae; genus Typha; species Typha latifolia. The sequence continues at coordinate 13,586,282 of NC_133088.1, read as the reverse complement.
AAATTTTAAGAAAGGTTTTTTTTTTTAACCCCTATGTCTCTAATTACTCCACTGAAGTTCTTTTTATCAAACTAACTCTTTTTATAGTTCATTTATCCAAATAGATAATAACCAAATTTAATATTAAAATAGCACCGTAGCCCTAAATAAATTTAACGTTTTATATCAAAAAATTTATTTTATAAAACACTCAATTATTCAGTGTTCTATACTTATAAAATACTAAAGAGTTAAACGTTTTATTAGAAAAAATTAAAAATATAAAAATAAAAATTTGGAGGAGCTATGTTGTTGGTTGCGGAGAATTACTATGTAATTTTAATTTATAGTTTTTTCTCCTTATCTTCACAAACGACATATTTTTATGATTAAATATATTTATAAACTTTTTTTATATTTTTCTCGTTTGAGGTTTGATTAAGCTTCAATCTAAATTATTATATTTATTTTTATTTTATTTTTATAATGACATATTATATGTCTAGAATAAACTATCAATTAAAAAGTTATAAAGATATTATCTACGAAATGAGTAGTTAAGTATCTTAATAATAATTAAATAGTTCAGTATTTTTAATTAACAGTTTAACGTTTTACGTTGTTTAGATAAAATATTTAAAAAATTAAAGTAAAATAGACGTATTTTGATATTAAATTTGGGAAACATGTCGTTGTTTGGTCAAAAACTCTCATTCCACGACCATCGTTTTGAAGCGATTATTCGGATGCAGACTAAAGCCCTGAACCAGACTGACAAGCTTTGCCCTTTTCTCCTCCTCTAGTCCTCTTCGTCTTCCTTGTTCCTCTCTTGCCACTTCCTCCCCCGTTTCTTCGACCAGAACCACTCCCTCAGCTCCATTTGCACACTATTCCTCGAGATCCTTATATCTATACTAATCTACTAGTCTCATACCCAAAACAATGCCTTCAAAATCTCGCCTACTACCCGTTAAGCCTCAAAGAGCACAAAACTCCCAAAGCTGCAAGACATTGCACGCCAGAACATTGAGGCTTGGTTTCCATTTGTCCAACAAGCTGGGAACGCCCTTATCGACATCTACGCCAAATCTGGCATTTTGGGTTATGCCCAGAAGGCCTTCGACCACCTGAGGAACGCAATGGTACTGCTTGCAAATTCGATACTGGCTGGCCACTCAAGGTGGATTCTCCCACTGAGATGGTATGTGCTTTCCGATCCATCCGGTGTTCCGATGATTGGCCTGACCAGTTTGGCTTTGCCATGGTTCTCTCTGGGCCTGCAAGATTGGTTTCTCTTGATTTTGGTAGGCAGGTTCATTGTGATGTTACCAGAACTGGATTTGGTTCCAATTCATTCTGTGAGGCATCTCTGAATGATATGTACTTCAAATGCGGCTATGTTTTTTATGCTCACCATGTTTTTGATGGGATAAGTAATAATGATATAATCTCTTGGACTAATAAGTAATCATGATTTTGGTAGGGGAGTTCCTTAATTAGAATGTATGCTAAATGCAGCGAGATAAGAGATGCAGTAAAGTATTCTACTTTCGTGGTGAAAAGAATGTTGTTACATGAAATGCAATGCTTGGTGGTCTTGTTCAGCATGAACAATCACAGGACGCCGTTGAATTGTTTTTGGAGATGAGATGACGTGGGCTTCAGACTGATGAGTTCTCTTATTCTAGCTTTTTGGTGCATGCGTTTACTAGGAAAGTTTAGATCTGGGAAGACCGTTGCATTCTGTCATAGTAAAGATTAATTATTATTCGAGTTTCTTTATTGGATATGCAGTTTGGATATGTATGCCAAGTCTGGAGAGTTGAATGATGCCAAGGCACAGTTGGAGCTCTCATTCCCGATAGGGATTGTGTTATTTGGAATACCATTATAGTTGGACTTTTACACAATGAAGATGAGTAGCAAGCATCGAATATGCTCAAGAAGAGGAGGACAGAACCCGATGAGATCTCCTTTGCTAGTCTTGTTAGTGCTTGTTCTAGCATACGAGCAATTGAGGCAGGAAAGCATATTGACTGCTTGGCACTCAAAGTTCAATCCGAGTTCAAATCATTTTGTTGGTAGCTCCTTAGTTGATTTTCTATGCAAAACTTGGGGATTTGGAGGTTGCCAAGAAGGTTTTCTTAAGATGCCTGCAAGGGGTATACTCCCAAGAAATGCTCTGATTGCGGGTCTTGTCCAAAATGATAGTAAAGTTGAAGCTTTTGACTTGTTTAGCCAAATGCAAGCAGGTGGCTTACGCCCATCTTACTTCACTTTTGCAAGCATTCTTCCTGCTTGTACTGGGCATCTTGGACAGTGACAGGAAAATAAGTGCACTGTCACACTGTAAAATTTAGTCTTTATATGCTGATGCTTTCTTAGTGGTCTCACTTCCAGGCATGTATATGAAGTCCGAAATGCTTGAGGATGCTAATAAGCTTTTCGTCGAGATGCCAGGGAATAAGAGTTTGGTTTTATGGAAGGCCATCATTTCAGGACATGCTTAGATCGGTTATAATTATGAAGCATTGTCGTTGTTCTGGAAAATACGCAGCTGTAACTTTCCGCCCAGTTTTGCTAGTGTTCTAAAAGCTCGTGCTGACTTAGCTGCTTTCAGTGATGGCAAAGAGGCTCACAGGCTCACCACCAAGGTTGGCTTTAGTTCTTACGAAGCTACGAGCAGTGCACTCAGGGACATGTATTGCAAGTGTGAAGATGTAAATTCTTCCTTTTAAGTCTTCAAAGAATTGAAGAACAAAGAGAATGCTATCTCATGGAACTCTATGATTGTCGGGTTTGCGCATAATGGTTATGTTAAGGAAGCACTTTCTACATTTCAAAAGATGCAAGAGTCGCTGAAAAAGCCTGATGATATTACTTTTCTAGATTTTCTTGCTGCTTGTACTCATGCAGGTTTAGTCTCTGAAGGCGTTTCTTTGATGCCATCACCAGATAATATAGAATAGCTTCTAGGGTGGATCATTATGCCTGTCTGATTGATCTCCTTGGTCGTGTTGGCTATCTTAAAGAGGCTCAAGAACTCATTGATGAACTAGCCTTTGAATCCGACAGCATGACCTGGTCTACATTTCTTGCAGCTTGCAGAATGCACAGGGATGAAATAAGGTGGAAACTTGCAGCAGCAAAGCTCAATAAATTGGAACCAGACAACTCTTCGCATTATGTATTGCTTTCTAATTTATATGCTGCATCTGGTAATTGGGTTGAGGCTAATATAGGGAGCAATGCAAGAAAGAGGGATCAAGAAGTTACCTGGTTGTTGTTGGGTTACAGTGGAAGTTACAACTAGCTCATTCATAGCAGGAGACAAATTCCACAACAATGCCAATGACATCTGTGAAGTTCTGAAGGGTTTGATTGGCACAATGAAAAAATCTGGCCATCTTGTTGAATATGATTTACTCTTGCTGGTTGAACTTGTTTGAGATCTTTGATTGTTCCATTGCCTACCATTTTAGAATGTGCGCTTGGAAGAACTGGTGAAAAACTCTCTGCTTGAAAATCTAACTCATTTATTTTGAATAAATGGAAGTACCAATATGACATTTTCATATATTTGAAGTCAACTCATTTCTTAATTCTTACTATTAATCTGTTTTCTTAAGCAATAACACAAAAATGGTGTGATATTTACAGCAACTTCCAACTAATTCTCAATAGTAGTCTTCCTCCCTTCACAAACATCACAGATTGTGTAACCCAGGCCTTCACAATATGGACATTTAGTTCCTTCATCAACCCACTCCAAAAACTGCAAGAACTTTGGTGCTCAATAATGAGAAAGAGCAGATATATGAAGAAAAGAAGGAAATAGTGGGAGTATATGTTCTCTAATATAGAATAGAAACTGACCTGTGGCTCAATGTTGGGTTCACCAGATCCATCACATTCTGTAGGAAAATAATTTTTTTCAATAAGCCTAGTGTTTTCTAAAGGATTAATAATTGTGTTCAGATGATGTGACAAAATGGTCCAGAGTAAGCATATGATTCAAATATACTACTGATGAAATTTGAGTATACTAGGAGTTAAACAATGACATGTTTACTGGTTCTCTAAGAGAACACAGATGTCAGAAAACACATTTCCCCAACTGAAGGTGAGAGCTGTAGTTAACCTGCATAACATGGAAATTTAAAGGTCCAGTTCACAAGAACATTGAGAGATCTAAGTGGAAGGTTGTGTACTGAATTAACACTGGTCATAAGGAACGAATCTAAAATGTCAGAACTGGTTCTGACACACTATCTTGAATTTGTGGCACTCAATTGTGGCACCCTCTTGATATGTATACAGTTCCTAAGAGATTTTAATCATCAACAATCACATAGGGACCTGTAACTTAATCATAAATTAGAATTCAAGGAATTGTATCCCGACAAAGTTCAAAAACTAATATGCAATGCTAATTTCCTAACCTAGAAAAGATAGCAAAAGAATGTTTGGTGGATGTGTGTGGATAAAAATATTTATCTTAACCTTGTTGCTGTACCAAAACAGGGTCTGAAGGTAAGTATGTAAGATGAAATGTCATACAGCACCAACTGTGATGTAGTTTATAGCTAAAAGTACATGAAAGCATGGTATTGTGAACATAGTATTTCACAATTATTCTTCTAAGGGAATACAGACGCATTAAATTAAGTTTTCTCATAATCCAAAATAACTGCCTCGAGAGTTGTGATGAATGATTTCCAAGGGCACAGATGCAAAAGAATATAAGCACTGTATATGCTTTAGTACCTGTGCACATTAGACGCCCTTCTCCACGACATGTGAGGCACTTTGTAGCAGACGCATTACTTCTGCTGATGGGTTTATTCTTCTGCAATAGCCTAGATGGCTCTTCCCACCTGTTTTCACCTAGAAGAAACACTCTGTTTTGAGATACCTCAACTTCTAAATCACCAGTTTCCTTCACAACAGTTTGCTGAATCTCTGCAACTTCTGTTACAGAAGCAACTGCAGCTCCATTTTCACCAACCTACCAGAAAATTCAACTTTTTCCATTAGAATTTTCACCCATAAATGGTAATATTACCGATTTAACATGTGAAGTATCTACAAGAAGATGCAATAAAAGACGTGAATGCCCTAAAGTAATGACAATCCTAAATTTACAGTATTTTCATGTAGGAAGCAAACATTTTGGTTTGATGTGTCGCAAGATAGTGAACTAATAACTCGTAAGATAAAACTAACTGTGCAAATTGGATGGCACTTAGTTTAAACTTCAAAGTGCTGCACAACAAATTGAAACTACGGTATCTCCATATTAAGCAAAACTCAAATTCTTTCTTGTTAGCCTCTTTCTAAGATGCACAAACTTTAGATGGCTACTGCTCAGTTGCATGAGCTCATATTGCAACCAATCAGGCAAGAATTCCTAAGTTACAACTGGTCTTATAGGTTCAGGCCACACCGCTCTTTCACGATTGCATCTGAGTTTGCCTTGACTAGTTACTATGAAATCATATAGGTCTGATTGTTATGTCAGTAACCACTCATAAAATTTGATCAAGTTGTCAATAAACTGATCAAACATTTTGGGGATTTAAACTATGGCCTATAGCTATATGCTTGATGAAAAAAAGAAAAAAGGACTTCGGATGGTAATAAAATTTGTGAAGGATTCCAATAGTGAAAACCAGAGAATATCCTGGAAGCATCCGGCCTAATGCAAAAGTGCAGTAAATTTTTTTTTGTAACTTGAAGCAACAGAAAGAAATACGACTTGCAGCATTTACATTCAAGCTGGAACCTTTCATCCTCTGCTCCATAAATAACTTTTCAAGTAGCTCTGATGTCATAATCCCATCCTCTGGGGTCCCTAATGTGGCCTGCAAAATGAATGTGTTACTCTCATGTCATGCTGGTGTATAAGACTGTAAACAAAGCATACACAAATTTTATTTTCCATAGAAATTATGAAATATAGCTATCAATTACTCTTGAAATTGGTTCACTAAAAATATGAAAAACCACAAACCTGCCACGTTTTCACTGCACGTTCAGTCCCACTTGAGAAGTAAGAGTATTCCGTATCTTCTTCGCCTGAATAAAAGCCCAGACTTTCCAATGCTTCCTGCCCAACAGCCATTAGAAAGACATAAGTTTTTTAAGATGGTTCCACATAGAAATGGTACAACCTGAAAAAGCTGTTTGCAAACTTGGTCCTAATTAGACAAATTCACCATCAGTGTCCAGCTACCCTAAATGTATAACAAGCATCCAACAAGATCTTGATTTTTGTATTCATTAATATAGGTATGAAAATCATAGAGAAAGCTGTGATATCCCAAGTAGGTATAAACAAGAAGAAATTTTAAAGATAATGTAGTGAATTTAACTGTGTTTGTATATTTTTGCCTTCCAGTTAAATAGAAATAACATGGTGCACATTCATTTAAGCTTTGTTCAAAAGAGAGAAGTTTCATAATTTTGTCAATTATTATGACCAAAGATGGTGATGCGAACTGGGTTAGCTCGAATCACATCATAGAAATATTGGGCTCGATGAATCGAATTTAGTTATCTTATTTATTCTGCTTATATAGTTTAGTTAGAGTTTTAGTATATTAATATTTAATTAATTAGCTAAGTTCAGTTCAATTCAATTTTGCACAGTTGTGAAAAAATAATTAGAAGATATTCATCAGATGTCTGAATATTATGAAACCACTTAGATAAAATCGAGATGTCATGATCTACAACTTCTATATTCAAAGTCTCTTCAGATTCTATAGATGGCTGAATAAAGAACTAATCCGAAAAGAATAAAAAAGATTGATTTAGCTAAGTCATGTTTATCTCTAATTCATGCTTACTTCTAATGTAAGCTTATAAAACAAATCTTAATATGAGTCAGATTAGGACTAGCCTCTATATATATGTGGAGTGCAACTCTAATTTAGGAATCAATCATTAAGCAAAGATTATTCGGTAAAGGCTTGTCACCCCTAATCTCTTCTCTATCTTCTCTTGGTCGCCGACCAAACCATCTCCCACAACCGAGCCATCTTCTTCCTCCTCAATCTCTACTCTCTAGTTTACAACCAAGAGCACTTCAAATTCTACACTAATCCACCATTCACGTCTATCCCGCCACCACTGACCTTTGGTCGTTGTACCCAACATAACTTCTAATCTACTCATCCGATCGATAAGATTTTAATTGTATTAAATTTCTTACTTTCAGAAAAACAATATATCAGAATCTTAGCATGTTCCAACGATTAAATCAACCAGCATTGCCTTTGAAAATTCTTTTTTCAAATCTGTTTAGAACTGTTATGAATTGGATTAAGTTGGTTCGTAACATATGGTCACTTAGTGCGTAGGAAGCATGTCATTGGGCTTCCTTACTGGGATATCCTGATGTCCAAGTACTTCAACAGAGAGGAATGCCCTACTATCTGGGCTAGTTTTGGCATCTGCACTTCTATGTCTAACATTTTAGATTTACTGTCAGCATAGCTATCTTATGTAAGATATAAGTTTGATATACATTGTATACTTTTAACCATAATATTTCTTTATAATTTGCACTTCAAAATGCTGCAAAGCATTAATGAACAAACAACTAATAGCTGACTAGAGTCTCATGACCTAGTCTGAATAAAATACTATGTTTAGTATTCTTCTTATGACCAATGACTGACATCTTTTCCCCAGATCTATTACATCTTTTTGCAGAAACAGGGAAGCCCTTATAAGTTATAACTTCTTAATCCTGTGTAGCGTACGACTGGAAAAATATGATTGATCAAATATGCTTCAAAGAGGTGCTGTTCATTCTGGTTTTTGTTGTAAAAGCAGCGATCCTCTAATTTCTCAGAATATTATGACCCTACAAGCAATATAACTTAGAGAATGCAAAGCTTTAGATGGAGTCATTGTTAAATAATGCAGTACAATAATTGATGACCGGATCATAAACTTTTCTAAGGATCCTCCAATTATGGCTTATAAGAATCAATATCAGATGAAATAGCGTTTACTTTAATTTGTTAAAGAAAATGACAGTCCGAATATCCTCAAAGAGGCCAGCTTCTTTATATGATAAGTTATCGATCATTCCAGCAATTCGTAAAGGTAACAAACTCCAATGATTCTCATCAGTTTCAACTAGTAAACTAAATTGGTGAAATAGAAAATGCAAGCTTATCCGATTTAAAAATCAAAACAAAACCAATATCATGCAACTGTACTAACAGCCTAACCTGCATTGCTCGAACGTCCTCCCCTTCCGCTCCCGTCCTCAGCATCCTCCGCTCAACTTGCCTCTCCCAAACCTCCTCTTTCCTCTCCTCCGCCACTTCTGAAACCCTAACTTCCTCAAGCACCATCTCTTTCACATCAGCCTCCTCCACCAGTGCCAGTCTAGACTCTGCCGCCGCAATCCTTCCCTGCTTCTTCACCACCGCTTCAATCCCCGGGCGGTCGCGCTCCAACGCCTCGATTCGAAGCCGGAGGGCGGCGATCTCGGCGAGGAGGGTCTCCCGCTCCGATACCCATCGGGATTCCTCGCGGAGCCACCTCTTCTCCTCGCGGATCCATCTCTGCTCCTCGCGGAGCCATCGCGCTTCCTCCCGCTCCCAGGAAGACGGAGAGGAGGAGGAGGAGGAAGAGGCGGAGATGGGGGATTTGAGGGAGAAGCTAGGGATTCTGCGCACGCGAAGTGGAGTGGCGAAATGGGATTTGAGGGGTGGGCGGTGGAGTCCGGAGAGGAGTGCGGGGTTGGAACGATGGAGAGGAAGCGTCGAGGCCATTTGGGAACGTTTAAGAGAAGTGGCGGGGAGGGAGAGATAGGAGAACGGATATTTAGTTGTTCTTTTTGCATATCGCGTCCAGAATTTTCATCTTACTATAAAACCGTCCTCTTTGTGCATATTTATAAATAAGCCCCTTCATTTAGCTATATTCACAAAAATAAGAATCACATATAATTGGCCTTCCACTGAACTTTTTCTTTGTACCCAAATAAGCCTTCATAATAAACTATTTTACCGTTCTAGTTTACTCATCAAATTTATTATTAAAAAAGGTATGTTTGAATTAATTCAGCTAAAATTACTAAATTGTTCAACAATTTATATAAATAATAAATTGTTAAATAATTCAACAATTCTACAGTTTATGGAAAAAAGCTAAATAAAACAGTTAGCTCTTGAGTAACTGAGATAGAGACGTAAGATTTTTTTCTCTATATGATTAATATTAGAAATAAACAGTTGAACGTTTTAGCTAAACTTTCTTTAATAATAAAATTAATAAGAAAACTAATATAATAAATAATATTTTAAGGCGATTCAATTCGGTCAAACGGCTCCTTTCACGACATAGTTCGAGTTAGGTAGGGCGATGCCATCTAAGTAAGTCACACCAGCACGATATGGTGTAGCACGAGAATCCACGGGAAAGATATGTTCGAATAATATTCGTAGATTACAGACTAATAAGTTATCCATCTAGATTAGTAGACCAGGAATAAATATCACGGATAAGTACTGACTATTTCTATATGTATCCCCCTAAACATGTGACTCGTAGGTTCCACGTCCAACTCCGACATAACTCATCAAACCTCTTTAACTTCCTCGGAGGAAGCAACCACCGCTGACTTATTTTCACATCGCCGAGAAATGAAACGTTAGCACACGTGGCAAAAATGGGTGGTCTATCCCGTGAACTAGGTAAGATTTTTTTATCTTGCGGGATAGGGATTCTAAAAAAACTATGTCAAACCATCTCTTCCCCCTATAAATGAGAGCAAAGAGAAGCACCAGAATGCATTCATCTCTCTTCTCCCCCCCTCTATCGCTCTCTCCTCTACTTTCCATTTCTGAGACATCTTAAGGGGTTAAGATATGAAGTATTACATGGCGCTTGCTGTGTTGCTTGGTGTGCTCTCCTTGGTTGCTGCCATAGAAAGAAGCGACTTTCCTCCATTGTTTCTTTTTGGGACGTCGACTTCCTCTTATCAGGTAGATTCATCCACTATATCTTCTTCATCATGTATGCAAGAGAGAGAGAGAGAGAGAGAGAGAGAGAGAGAGAGTTTTCGTTTTTCTTTAAACTAATATGAGTGCATTATGAATATTAGATTGAAGGTGCATATTTAGAAGGTAACAAAAGCTTAAGCAATTGGGACGTGTTCACCCACATTCCAGGTAAGTATTTAATCACTTGCGAATAGTTTTCTTCTCTTTTAAGGAAAAAAAGAACTTTTTAAGGGGTTATGTTTTGATTTAGTATATAAAATTGAGTGCATATATTATTTTTTTTAAATTGATGCACATTTTATTATAATATAATATACGTAATTTATATAAATAATGCATACTAAATCTATTATTATAAAATAAATAAAATTTTAATGTACTTAAATAACAAAGTCCCTTTTCCTTCCGGCAAGAAGGAATCAATTACTTGTTTGATTTAATGTCTGTGCAGCAGCCAGAAGGGCCAAAAGTCAAGGTATAACGTCAATAAAAGCCTATGTACAAGTGTCAAAAGGAACAGACAAGAAATTAATCAGGGATCCAAATAATTACCAACTAGGGCACATACTGGTCTCTGTTTTTATCTGAGGGTTTCTGAACTGGTTCAAGAACCTTTAATCTGAGACAGTATTTTAATTTTAATTTAATTTTTTTTATACTTAACCAAGTTGACTTTTTTAAAAATCAAGACTACAAATTAGACTAATTAATCAAGCTCGGGGTTTAGCTCTTAACTATCCTAAATTAAGTGAAATATTTTTCTAATAGTTCTAATGTGTAATTACCTGTGTATGGCATAAGAATGAGTGCAATAATATATATAGAAAGATAGTGAATATTAGCTCAGATGAAAGCATAACACATGAGAATATAAAAAGGTATCAATTATGCAATCTTTTGCTACAACGTCTGAGGAATAAAAAATCGACAACAATTAACCAAGAAATAAATATCTATGCTGAGATCATGATTAATAATATGAAACGTGTAATATGCGGTTCATAGAATAAATATGAGATGTCAATTTCTATCTGTCTAATTATATACCTAACTCTGTCCTAAGTAACTACCAATCACGTAAAATAAACAAGTTTACTGCGCACGAAAAGCTTATGTCAATTGCAATCAGATGTCATCCGTTGGTTTCTCTCGATTCTTCTATAACTCCAGACTTTAATTAAAACCAAATATTTTAACTTATGAATCTATTATTTTTGCAAGGTTATAAAATTATTCATTTCTTCTTCAACGATCTTCTTCTTTTCTTTTTTTCTTCTTTTTTTTTTTTTGAAAAAACTAAAGGTAACATCAAGGAAGGTGACAATGGAGATATTGCCGATGACCATTATCATCGTTACATGGTGAGCAAATTATTCATGTTAGAGTTGTACTGGTATGAATATAAGTGGAAAATTGACTTTATCTGATTCACTAACAGGAAGACATTGAATTGATGCATTCCCTTGGGGTGAACTCCTATAGGTTCTCCATATCATGGTCTAGAGTTCTACCAAGTGAGTTATTGCTCATGATGTGGTAATATATGCTATCTTTTATATTATTCGTGCAAATTTTGATTCAGATTTATCAGGAAATTATATGAAATGAACAGGAGGTAGGTTTGGGGAGATAAATTCAATAGGCATCCGATTTTACGATAAACTAATTGATGCATTACTGCTCAAAGGTACCACCTATCTTCTAGCTATCACTGCATAAAAATAAATATGTAGAAATTAAGTTACTAAATATTCTTGTGTTGCTGTTTAATTCGATCAGGAATACAACCATTTGTTACACTAAATCATTATGATATTCCACAAGAACTCGAAGTTCGATATGGCGCATGGCTGAATTCAGAGATACAGTATATTTTCTTTACTTCACCTCACACATTTTGTATCTACCTATATATTCATGCATGCTAAGTTAGTATCATAATTTGAGAAAGACTGGTACAAGAGCTTGACATCCTCATTTCATTCTTTTCTTATGCAGGGAAGACTTTGGATACTATGCAGAAGTGTGCTTCAAAGCATTTGGTGACAGAGTAAAATATTGGAGCACATTTAACGAGCCAAATGTTTTGGTGAAACGTGGCTATTTAAGGGGAAACTTTCCTCCTAACCATTGCTCAAAACCATTTGGCACTTGCCCTAATGGCGATTCCGATACAGAGCCATATGTTGCTGCGCATAATGTAATATTATCTCATGCAACTGCTGCTGAAATATATAAAAAGAAATATCAGGTAGATAAGTGCACTGCAAGAGAATGTATCAGTATTTTTAACATCTATCTATAGCTCTTAGACTATGAATCTTTGGCTTTGTAGGTGAAACAAGGAGGCTCAATCGGCATTGTACTGTCAGCTGTGTGGTTCGAGCCCCTTCGAGATATACCAAATGATCGATTAGCAGCTCAGCGAGCTTTGTCATTTGATGGTCCATGGTAAATACTATGTAGTGTTTCTGTATTTGGATTTACAGATAAAGTTTGTAAAAGGTTAAGAATTGCTCGTTTACATGATAATATTGCTTGAATTGCAGGTTTCTTGATCCCATAATTTACGGAGACTATCCCCCAGAAATGCGTCAGGTATTGGGCTCAAATTTACCAACATTCTCATTTGAGGATCGAAGGAAGTTGAAGTATAAGTTGGACTTTATTGGAGTTAATCACTATACCACTTTGTACGCAAAAGACTGCATGTTCTCCCCATGCAGAATAGGAGATTCTGATCAAGGGAATGCGGTTGTTTTCACCACTGGAGATAGAAATGGGCTTCCCATCGGCACTCCGGTCAGAATTTTTTTTTTTACACGCATAGCTTTCATAGGAACTGAAAATAATATTGTGCGAAATAATTCATTTAGATCTTTGTTTGTAGACTGCAATGCCAACCTTTTATGTTGCTCCCGATGGCATGGAGAAGATGGTTTCCTACATCATGCAAAGATATAACAATCTTCCTATGTTCATCACTGAGAATGGCAAGTGATAATTAAATCATGCTGTAAACTCTAGAGATGTACAAATTATTGTGCTTAAAATGCTTATTTGAACGGAATTAGGTTATGCGCAAGGAGGTGAGAGATACACTTCAGTGAAGGATTGGCTTGATGATAAGGATAGGATAGAATTCCTTAGTAGCTACCTCACATCTTTGGCTACTGCCATGAGGTAAATGCAAAGTTTGATATGAAAGTATTTAAAATTTTCACTATAAATTATAAGATATATACTTCATTAGTTGTCTCTTTCAAGAAAGAGTATCATCTAATATGGATGGAGGAAGTATTGATGATGATAATAACGGAATGCTAAATTTGATCGGCTTGTAGGCAAGGTGCTGATGTGAGGGGCTACTTCATATGGTCTCTTGTCGACAATTTTGAGTGGTTATATGGCTACACTCTAAGATTTGGGCTCTATCATGTGAATTATGAGACGCAAGAAAGGACTCCAAAATTATCTGCAAAATGGTACAAAAAGTTTCTTGGAGGCAAGAATAAATTGCAGAAGATGAGCAATTATATGAAAATGGTGTGATCGACATTCTAGCTAAGATGGAATTATATATATGTACACATCATGTTACTATCTCATAACATGATGCACTCCGTATGTGAGACATATTCATAAGAAAGTATGTTTATGAAAGTATGAAACATCTATATGTATATATAGTGGCATTTTCTTTTCTTTCCAATCGGTATATGTAACACATTCTTAAGAAATTATGTATGTATATGAGTTTGAGCAGTAGGACATATATCTAATAGTAATAAATAGTTTAAATGACAAATTTCCTATATTAGTCAAAGTGAATTTCCTTTAATACTTTAAATAACAAGAAAACTTTAGAAATTTTCTGATAGATATAATTAGTAAAAGTGATAATAGTGGTTGCATGTTGAACCAGAAATAAGCATAATATAAAGTATAAACCTGTTTAGCTGCATTGATAATTCCATTTGCTATCACATCACATTTCACGGTTCCTCCAAAAATGTTAACCAAAATGGCCTTCACTCTGTCATCAGATGTTAATGTTTTAAATGCTTCCACAACCTGAGCAAGAATCATATAATAGAAGTTAGCATTCACAAGAAATCTTGGATGTTATAAGGGACAAATATATGAAGAAATCTCAAATCAAGATGTTTCCATAAACGATTTTTCACCTGTCACAACTCCAATTTTTCATGCCTGTACTCACATGGTCATTTGACGGAAACCTTGATTAGGCAACCATACAGCAAAGAGCACCTAGATGTTCAAATGCAATATATACCTGGCCTTCTGATGCATCCCGACCAACATCAAGAAAACTTTTATAAAAAAAAAAACATCAGCAGGTTCCGCCATGCAACTTTATAATATCTGTAGTAGCCATGGCATGTCCTGCAACATTCACCATGCATCCAATTTCTCCATCCAACCCAATATAGTTCAAATCTGCTTTGGCAGCAGGAACCTGCAAAAGAAAACAGGAAATAAATATTAAGTATCAATGAAATATTTGGTAAAATTGAAAAGCAGAAAATCAGAAGTGAAGCTTCTAAGTCATACAGTGATACAGACCAGAGAAAAAAAAGAGAGGATATTGTTTGGCTCACAAACATTCGACCAACAAAAGTACAAATTAAGTCAACAAGTAGCCTTTCCAGACATACCCACATGTAAGCAAGCAGTCAACAAGTTCATTAGAAAGACCATAATCAATGTTGTACCTTGAACAGAGAGCAAATATTTCCTTCTACCTAAAAGCAGCATTATCGTCAAAGTTCAACTTTGCATCAGCCAGTACTAGCTGCTTATCAGATATCTCAGCAATTGGCTTTATCTAATAGGTTAGGAAGGCAAGCAGAAGAATTAGCAGATTTGTGTTAGACAGCCAATAGAAAGAACTGCAAGTTGAACAAGTTTCTAAGTGGATTACCTCTAATAGTGTACAGTCACATTTGCAATAAAGTTCATATAACTTCTTCACTTGTTATATTGAAGAATTTCTGTCTGCTACTTCAGTGCAAAACCATCGACAACTTATGCTGCATCTTCTTCGTGATTGAAAACATCAGTTGGAACCTTGCAATGGAGAAAATGAAGGTCAAGATGTCACCTACGAAATTATACAAATAATGGAATTTTCAGAATCAACTTAACCAGCTAATCATGTCATGAAGATATTTCCCTAAGAAATGAAGAAACTACGTACATATTACCTTAAAAATCATATTTGGCAACTTCTCAAGGTCTTCGATGCTAGCTCTCCCCTTTCTACAAGCTATTATGAGCTGAAAAAAAGGCAGAGTACTAAGCTAAACGAAAATAAAAAGGAACGCACAATGAGTGATTAATTTCATAATTTGAGGAAAACAAAATGAGTATTTAAAATTTTAAATGATTTCATGGTTAACAATAAGTGATTAATTTCATAATGTGCATGCTTCATACAACATAGTAACACTAACAAGGTGAATACTTGGCAAAATCAACACTAACCACAATAAGAAACAAGGTGAACATAGACAGATGCAAAAAAAAAGCAATTAATGTACACTGCAACAATATCCAAGTTTACCAAAAGTTCATAAAAAAATGACTAAGAAGGCATCAGCTTTCTTTTCCATTGTTATGGTAAAATTGCATATACTTATACACCGACAATTAACATATAAACGCATGCTAGAAGAAACCAAAAATATGAGCAAGTGAATCTTCAAGAAACAAAGAAACTGCATGAAACCAAAAAGGCTAGGCTCTTGATCTAAAAAGAAATGACTAGTTCAACTAGAAAACAAATTAATATAAGAAATGAGTTGAACATCAAATATCTGAAATGTCGTATTAATACTTCTATTCATTCAAATAAATATTTTCTATCAGAGTAAGTTCTTCAGAACGGTTTTTCCAAGCGCACCTTCTAAAATGGGTAGGCAATGGAACTATCAAAGATCTAAACCAAGTTCATCCAGCAAGACTAAATCATGTTCAACAATATGGCCACATTTTTTCATTGTGCCAGTCAAATCCTTCAGAACTTCATAGATGTCGTTGGCATCATCATGGAATTTGTCTCCTGCTACGAATGAGCTAGTTTTATTCTCCACTGTAATCCAACTACGACCTGGTGACTTCTTGACCCCTCTATCTCGCATTGCTTCCCTGACAATCTTAGCCTCAACCCAATTACCAGATGCAGCATATAAATTAGAAAGCAATACATAATGTGAAGAGTTATCTGGTTCCAGCTCAATGAGCTTTGCTGCTGCAAGCTTCCCCCTTATTTCATCCCGGTGCATTCTGCAAGCTGCAAGAAATGTAGACCAGATCACACTGTCGGGTTCAAAGGGTAGTCCATCAATGAGTTTCTGAGCCTCTTTAAGATAGCCAACACGACCAAGGAGATCAATGAGACAAGCATAATGATCCACCCTAGGAGTTATTCTATATTCTCTGGTCATGGAGTCAAAAAAATGATGACCTTCAAGGACTAAACCTGCATGAGTACAAGCAGTGAGAACACCAAGGAAAGTAATATCATCAGGCTTTACCGGTGACCCTTGCATCTTTTGAAATGTAGAAAGTGCTTCCTCTGCATAACCATTTTGTGCAAACCCAGAGATCATAGAATTCCATGAGATTACATTTTGTTTATTCTTCAATCCTTTGAAGACTTCAAAAGAACAACTAATGTCCCCACATTTCGAATACATGTCCATGAGCGCAGTGCTTGCAGCTTCATAAGAACTAAAGCCAGCCTTTGTGATGAGGCTGTGAATCTCTTTGCCATCACTTAAAGCAGCTAAGTCAGCACAAGCTTTTAGAACACTGGCAAAAGTGGCCTCATCTGGGCGGAGATTACAACTGCGCATTTTCCAGAACAACAACAATGCTTCATTACTGCAACCAATCTGAGCGTGTCCTGAAATGATGGCTGTCCATAAAACCAAGCCCTTGTTCTCGGGCATCTCAACGAAAAGCTTATTAGCATCCTCAAGCATTTCAGACTTCATATACATGCCTAGAAGTGAGACCATTAAGAAGGCATCAGCATATAAAAGACCAGATTTTACTGTGTAACAATGTACTTGTTTTCCTATCACGAATCCAAGATGCCCAGTACAAGCAGGAAGAATGCTTGCAAAAGTGAAATTAGATGGGCATATGCCATCTGCTTGCATTTGTCTAAACAAGCGAAAAGCATCAACTTCACTATCATTTTGGACATGACCTGCAATCAGCACATTTCTTGGGACTACACCCCTTTCAGGCATCTTTAAGAAAACCTTCTTGGCAGCCTCCATATCCCCAAATTTTGCATATAAATCAATTAAGGAGCTACCAACAAAGTGATTTGAACTCAAATCGAACTTGAGGGCCAAGCAGTGAATTTGCTTTCCTGCCTCAATTGCATGTATGTTAGAACAAGCACTAACAAGACTAGCAAAGGAGATCTCATCGGGATCTGTTGCTTCCAACCGCATCTTCTTGAGCATATTCAGTGCTTCCAACTCATCTTCATTATGCACAAGTCCAACTATGATGGCATTCCAGGTAACACAATCCCTATTGGGAATGAGCTCCAACTGTGCCCTGGCATCATTCAACTCACCGGACTTGGCATACATATCCAATACTGCGTTTCCAACAAACAAACTCGAATCATAATTAATCCGTATTATGACAGAATGCAACTGCCTTCCCAAATCTAGACTCTCCAAGGAAGCACATGCACCAAAAACACTAACATAAGTGAACTCATCCATCTCAAGCCCAAGTTGCTTCATCTCCAGGAACAATTCAATGGCGTATTCTGGTTGTTCATTCTGAACAAGACAGCCAAGCATTGCATTCCATGTAACAATATTTCGTTCACAACAAAAGTAGAACACTTTACTAGCATCTCTTATCTCGCTGCATTTAGCATACATGTTAATTAAGGAACTCCCCACAAAAACATTTGAATCCAGCCCAAGCCTAATTGCTTCAGAATGTACTTGCCGACCTTCATCAAGGGCTGCTAGATTGGCAACAGCACTCAGCAAACTTCCTAGAGTAGACCGAGTGGGCCTTAGACCCCTGCTTTTCATTTCCTTATAGAAACAAAGAGCATCAGCATCAAGGCCATTCTGAGCATGCCCTGAAATAATGGCATTCCAGGCAACAGTATTTGGGGAAGGCATCTTCAAAAAGAAAGTTCTTGCATCTTCAAGTCTTTTCAAACTAATGCAGGCAGAAATGACAGTCCCATAGGTCACTTGGTCTGGTTTTCCACCTGTTTCCTCCATTATTGAAAATAACTCCAATGCTTCATCAAACATGCCAAGCCGCGTGTAACCAGCAATTATATTAGTCCAAGAGATTGTATCAGGATTACTTATCCCAGCAAAAACACGACGAGCATCAAAAACATGACCGCATTTGAAGTACATATCAATCAGAGATGCCTCGCAGAATGAACTGGAATCAAACCCAGTTTTGATAACATCGCAATGAACCTGCCTGCCAAAATCAAGAGAAACCAATCTTGCAGACCCAGAGAGAACCATGGCAAAGCCAAACTGGTCAGGCCAATCACCAGAACACCGGATGGATCGGAAAGCACATACGACCTCAATTGGAGAACCCCACCTTGAGTGGCCAGACAGGATCGAATTACAAACAGTTCCATTGCGTTCCTCGAGGTGGTCGAAGGCCTTCTGGGCATAACCCAAATCGCCAGACTTGGCATAGAGGTCGATAAGGGCGTGCCCAAGCTTGATGGACAAATGGAAGCCGAGCCTCAGTGTTCTGGCGTGCAATGTCTTGCAACTTTGGGAGGTTTGTGCTCTGTGGGGCTTTTCGTCGAATGGGTAGTGGGCGAGATCTTGAAGGCACTGTTTTGAGTATGAGATTAGTAGATCAGTATAGATGTAAGGATCAGAAGGAATAGTGTGCAAATGGTATTGAGGGAGTGCTTCTTGTTGAAGCAATGGGGAGGAAGTGGTAAGAGAGGAAGAGGAAGAGGTGGAGAGAAGGGAGAAGGTTGTTGGCCCGTTTCCGGGCTTTAGTTTGGATCCAAGAAATCTCTTCAAATGATGGGTCGTGGAATACATTTGACATGCCTTTTACATGCTACTAAGGTACTGCAAATGACAACAAAGAGCTGAGCTCAACAAACATTTTATTCATATAAGTTGTTAAATATATTTTATCCCTATATTTAATCTCAAAATTAATCTATATAATTCAAAAGGTCTTAAATTAATCTATATATTTACTACTAAATTGAAACCATCAATTTTTCTGTCAAAATTAATGGAGCATGTCTAAATAACCAAAATATCCTTCGTGTTATTAGACAAAAAGATTGGTTTTGATTTGATTTTTTTTAATTCATATTTATTTTGTTCCTAAAAATTTAATTTAAGAGATAATTCTTCTTATAAACTTTGAACTATTGGCGTTTTTCATATATACACCTAAACTTTTTTATCACCCATGTAAACCCCCTTCACTATAAATATTTACATATACAAAAAAGTAACTATACTGAACTAAACAAATAAATTATGAATCTAAGGGATATATGTGGTAAAAAAAAGTTTTAAATTGTGTAGAGAAAATAGTAATATTTCACTGATTCTAATTACAATTATTCCTAAATTTTAACTTAGGAAATGAGTAGACTCTGCTTGATTTAGAAATAACAATAGTAAATCTGGTACCTCATCACATTGTTGGCAATTAATTTACTCATTTTTACTAGAAGCAATCTGCTCGCAGTTTTGTTGCTCTGTTGTGCTTCATTAATTCCAATGGATTTAAGAAAAAAAAGGTAACTTTCACTTTCTAATAACAACCCTCGAGTTGTCTAAAATAATTAAGATTTCATAGATACATACTAAACATGGTGAGATACGAATCAAATCCAATTATCCTAGTAATATACATAGAACTCAATATGCATAATTTTCATATGAACTCAAAATAACACTGTGCAAAATTATTCATCATCTTAGTTCTTTGTTTATAGACTGCAACGCCAACCTTTTATGTTGCTCCTGATGGCATGGAGAAGATGGTTTCCCGTATCATGCAAAGATATAACAGTCTTCCTGTGTTCACCGATGAGAATGGTAAGTGATAATTAAATCATGGTGCATAATCTAATGATGCACAAATTAATTATTTGAACTGAAATAAGGTTATGCACAAGGAGGTGAGACATACACTTAAAAGTGAAGGATTGGCTTGATGATAAGGATAGGATAGAAGAAGGTAAACACAAAGTTTGACAACCAAAATAGTTAAAAGTTTCACTATAAAATATATACTTCGTTAGCCTCTTTCAAGATGATAATTATGGAATGCTAAATTTTGAAGGGCTAATAGGCAATGTGCTGTGAGGGGTTACGTACTATACATGATCTCTTAGACTTGGTTTGAGTTTAAGTTCCGAACTCAACTCAGATTAGTTTATTTTATTTCTTAGTCTTAATTTTTTTTAAAATAAACTTAAATAAATATAAGAAAGATAAAAAATATTTTAATTATTTAATTAATTCATACGAATTCTTAAATTCAAAGCAAACAAAACATTATCGATAATTTCTAGTTGTTATATGGCCACATTTCGGATTTGAGAACTATGAGACGTAAAAAAGAACTCCATGATAGTTTCTTGGAGGTCGGGGGCAGAAGATGAACAACTATTTGAAAATGGGACGATCAACGTTCTAGCTAAGATGGAAATATATATGTACGTACATCATGTTATTGTCTCAAAACATGATGACATTAGACATATTCATAAGAAAGTATGTATGAAACATGTGCATATATATATATATATATAGTGGCATTTTATGAGTTTGAACAATAGCTAACTTGATATATGTCTGATAGTTATAAATAATTTAAGTGACAAATTTTCTATATTAGTCAAAGTGAATTTACTTTAAAATTGATTAATTTTTTTTTTAAAGACGTAGTGAGTCTAAGTTGCAGCACATATAAGTGCTCCACTAAGTAACAGCCACGTGCTTTCGAGTGATCTTGGCCGTTCACAAAACACGTAACCAATCTAAGCCGTGTGATCACATTCGCAATTAGAATGTGTACACCGATCGAACGGCTACGAAAGCATTAATTACTTCAGATAAACTTTGATTCCTTCTATATTCCAATTCGCTTAAATACCCCCTTCGCCTGGGCTTAGCGCGGCCACCAAGTCGACGGCGAAGTCCACTACTCTTGGATCCTTCCAGGATCGGCGAGCGGAGATCGAAACCGTAGGCCTGTCCGGAATCCTGAATGGAATATCATAATATTTTCCATTGAATCTTGGATCGATCGCGCTAGTAACCGAAAGTTTCTGTCAAGGATCCTCCGATGGAGGAGCTCCGTCTCCGATCTAGGGTTTCTTTAGGGTTCTTGATCTCGCTGCTACTCTTGAGCTCTGCTGGGATCTTGTGCGTTGCCGGGACCCCGCGGCCCAAGAACGTGCAAGTCTCGCTTCGAGCGAAGTGGCCTGGAACTCCATTGTTGCAGGAAGCCAGGTGTGTTTGGTTTTGTGCTTCCTTTGTTAGATCCTAAAGTGTAACGTGAGACTACTTTAGTGTGAAAATTTTGGAATCGAAACTCGCTCCTCCGTATTGGTTGTGTAGTTGTGTTTCTATGTGCAGAATAGAACGGAGAGATCTCTTCTTGAAATGCAGAAGATGTTTTGACCTTATTCATGGTACTATTGGAAGAAGAAAATGTTTCTTATTTACTGCAATATATTAATATTACCTTCAGTGCATGCAGACAATGATGCATTGGTTGCTTGTGTTTTATATAAAAGTGGAGATTCTGTTAGGAGGGATATTTAGTTTGTGTTTTGCTTTGTAAAGTTAAAAGCTATGAATATGAAATGGCCTTCCAAATACATACCTCAAGAATAAGTATTTTGTACACAAACTACTGATATTTTCTTCTGTTCCTCTGCATTTGATGAGATTACTTTCAATGCAATTTATAGCTGCACAGCATGAGCTAATTATGGTGTCTCTTGTTTTCACTCAGGATTACTTGCTGAGTAACTTTACTTTTTAATATATACATTTATCTATGTAAAGAATGAACATTGATCATAACTAGAAGTTATTTCATTATTGCCCAACAGTGAATTGCTCTCTAGAGAATGGAAGAACTTATTTTGGGACTTCACTGATCTTTGGCTACAACCAGATAAGGGTTCTGAGTGTCAGACAGCCAAATGTTGCCTTCAGAGAATTGTTGAGGATGGCCGCTCATTTCTAAGCGAACACCTGGGATCAATTTTTGAATTTTCTCTTACTCTTCGATCTGCATCACCTAGATTAGTGCTTTACAGGCAGTTGGCTGAAGACTCTTTATCTGCATTTCCTTTAGATGATGACATATCAGTACTAGGTACTAGTGAAGCTAATAGGGAGATTTCTCTCAAAGCCATGGATCCCAAGAGTTCCGGAGGAATTTGTTGTTGGGTAGATACGGGTAGTGCATTGCTTGTTAATGTTACTGAACTTCTCTTTTGGATTAACAACTCAGCCAAACAGTAAGTGCCTCCTTTTTTGTTAAAGTATTACACCTTTGTGCCTATTTCTGACTTTTTTAATTATCTTTTGAATGAGCCAATGTAACTTGAAACAAATGTTGCATGCATGGACAGAGCTGTTGACTCTTCTGAGCAGCCTGAGCTTTTTGAATTTGACCACATATATCCTAGTTCAAGTATTTCTGGTCCAGTTGCTATACTGTATGGGGCTCTTGGGACGGACTGCTTCAAAGAACTTCATGTTGTCTTGGCTGAGGCGTCTGAAAAGGTTTCATAGTAATTATACAAATGTTTTGTCATACTTTACAAACCGCAAATTGAGATTTTTATCGATTGGAAAAATATGACATTTCTATGTGTCACTAACTTATAAATAATATCATGTCCTTGAATTATAGATATGACCTGTTCTGGTATAAATTTTATGGTAGTTAAAGGAAGTATAGATGATATGATATTACAATCTTGACTTGCGAAGTTTATTCTTATTTCATTTTAGTTTCATTTTATGAATGTTATGTAGTACTACTAGTGTTGAAGTTACATCTTATGTAGATTGTTTTTATTCTGTTTATTGCTGCTAATTTATGTAGCTAATGAGCTAACTTAGCTAAATGGGCGCAAAAGTGCTATGTATCTATGGAACTTGAGGATAACATTTGTTTTTTTTAATCCTTAAATTTGTACATTAAGATTATGGTATTGTACACCCTACTTATTGTTCCTAAAAAAACTAAAAACTAGTAAGTAAATAGTATCAAACTAAATTCAATACAAAGGTAAATTTATTTTAACTATAAGTTTCCATTCCTTTTACATGACTATATTATAACCAAATTCTTTTAGATAGTCATGAACCTTCGTTAATTTTAGAAGTAGTATCATAGTGTCCTCATTGCTTGTATGTATATGTGCATCGTATAGAATGCCAATAGTAAGCCATGATAGACCTAACCAACTATTATGATTATGTTACAAAGTGAAACATGAGAAGAATTTTTCATTATAAATTTATTAGTTTCTAACCCTTGCAAATGACTGGTAAACCGTACACAGCCATAATTCACATTAATTATTTATGTCTCTTAGGTTAGATACATTTTAGATTTGACCTAAATCTTAACAAAAATTAATTTCAGCCGGCACGACCGAGACGGATCGGTCGAATTTGGCTGAAACCAATTGATACAAGTCGATACCGGTCAAAATTGGACTGGAAGGATCCAGGTTATAAATGGATTAGTCGGGTCATAAACGTGTTATCGTCTTATAAATGAGTTGGCGAGTCATAAATGGGTTAGTGAGTCAAGTCATAAACGGGTTGGTGAATCAAGTCATAAACGAGTTAATTGGATTGATGTAATAAATATGAATACAACTTATTTATGACCCAAGCTTGATTAGATTAAACCTAAACCTCATTTAAAAGTCGGGTTACCGTGTTGAGTTATTGAGTTAGGTCAATTTTTGTCACCCCTAATTTTAATCATAATCATATTGTCTTCAAAGTTAGGGGAATTGATGGAGTGAGCAATTTCCTCGGAATATATGCTATCATGAATGTGCCTACTAGCGATGAAAGCTATTTGCTCAGACCCAACTAGTGAGGTTAGGACTAGCTTAATCTTGTTAGCAAGGATCTTAGCCAAAATTTTGTAATTAATATTGTAGAGGAAAATAGGCCTAAAGTCTATAACCTTGGCACGATTATCCTTCTTAGGAATAAAGGTGACTAAAGTCTACCCCTATGTCCATTGAATGGTAGAGGAGTGTTAAAAATGAACTAAGGAACTTACCAAGAATATCCCAATATTTGCTATAAAATCCAGCATGGAAACCAAAGTTTGAAAAATCAGGATTGGCTTTTTGAAAAAATGATACGTATTTGCTGGATTGGTCGCTTGGATTGAATCAAACTTTTTAATTAGGTAAAATTCTAAATATTATTTAAAATTATAGGAAAACTTTTAAAAATTTAGAAAATAGTTTACCAAAACTAAGAAAATAAAGAAAGAAAAATTATGGTGCAATAAATATTGAAAGGAAAAAGAGATTAGGAAGAGAGTGAGAAAATTAAACAAAAGAAAGAAAAACCAAGGTGTAGTGAAGAAGAAGAAGAAGAAGAAGAAGAAGAAGAAGAAGAAAAGAGAAGAAAAAAGGAGAGAGTGGAAGAAATAAAAAAAATTGAGAGAGAAATAAAAAAAATTAAAAAATTATATATATGAGTTTGTCGAAGTTCGTCGGAGTTTGCCGGAGAATCATTCCGTAAGAGAAATAATGGTTATATGATAAGGAGAGTAAAAAGAGTGAAAAAGAGAGAGAGAGAGAGAGATCTTGGATTGGGATCGGCCGATCCGATGAACCATGATGGAAACCATATGACCGGGAGCTTTCCTAATCGACATAGAGCAAATGGTGTCTTTCATCTTACACAGGCTAATAACTTTGAGAAAATCATCATTGCAGACAGCTATCAAACAAGGGTGGTTGGCCAGCCAGCTAAGGAGTTTGTCCCCTCATTATGATTGCACCAAAGATCCCTCTAAAAGACCACAAAAATAAATTCAATACCCTGGCAACTAGTGATCATGCTACCACTTTGGCCAGTAACGAGGTAATGCAATTCTTATGGCGATAGATCTTAGTGGACAAATGGAAAAGGCTAAATTTTCATTCCGTCCCTTAAGCCAACTAACCCTAGATTTGCTATGCCTTTTTATACTAATCTGCCTAAGCAAGGATCGAGACTTGCAGATAAGAACAACAAGGTGTCAACTATCCTCAGCACAGAGAGGATTGGAAAACTCTTTGCGCTCAAGATTAGAAATGAGCGATTTGCCGTTAGTCAAATTAGCTTCCAATCTACCAAATAATGCTTGTTCGAGTATAAACGAGAATTTTATAATCTGGGAGAGGATTTTTGGAAAGCGGGGGAGGTGGTTTGAATTCAAACTAGGGTCATGAGCAGACCAAATATTGTAAATAATATCCCTTACCTCAGGATAATTAAATCAAAACCATTCAAACCTAAAGGGAGGTCTATGGCTCTGAATCTCATTATCGAATGATATGACTAAAGGAGCGTGATCATAAGCTACACGGGGAAAATAAAGAAGTAAAGAACATGCACTTTAGATAACATAGAAATTAAGGCATCATTGTCGAAAACATGATCTGGGTTAACTGGAATTATCATTACCATGTCGATTGTTACACCAAGTATAAACTAAACTGTTAAAACCAAAATCAATCAAAATAGTTTTAAAAATAAAATTACGCAAAGCTTTAACCAAGTAATTAAGCCTAATAGCAGTTTTAGCATTCAACTATGCTTTTACACAACTTTGCCATTTGCTCCATTAGTCGTTATATACAGCCACACACACATATACACCTTTATTTTGATCTAACTTATCTAAATGAGTATCTGTTTTTATTAGGGAAAAGTTAGATATGCGGTGCGACCTGTGTTGCCATCTGCATGCCATCCTACAAGCAGCTATTGTAGCATTGTTGGTTCTGTAGATGCAGTAACTTTGGGTGGTTATGGGGTAGAACTTGCTTTAAAGAACATGGAGTACAAGGCTATGGATGATAGTGCAGTAAAGAAAGGTTATTCACTGATCCCTGATTTGTTTTTTTTCTCTCCCTTCGATATCATCTTACTAACCTATGTCTTCTTTCAGTCTTTGTGATGATGTTATTTTAATGTTAGAGTTGATCTTCACCAATTTTCCTTGATTCTCTACAAGCGTACGTCATGTTCCAGTTTCATCATGCTTAGTTTGATTAAATTTATTAAAGTTAGATTTCACATTCATCAGGCATCATTAGTTGCATGCACATTTAGCTGATAATTTTGGGTTGCTAAGTGAAATTCTATTTCAAGTTATTTGAAGACCCTCAAGCATTCATGATTTGTGTAATATGATGAATTATCTTCTGGTATGCTACTCTTACACAATATGACAATTTAGTTCCGAAGCATCTTAGTTGCTGTGATACTAGACTATCTTAAATTGTAATTGTGCTGATAATGGTGTAATACATGCCCGGTTTTTACTTCTAGCACAATCTCGTGTGCAAGCTTGCTGGAATGAGCTGTCCTGCTGTCCAGGAAGTGACGCGCTAACCAAGGACATTGGTGGGAGGTCGAGAAGGGATAGGGAGGGTGAGAGGGTCAATGAGGAGAAGAGGCCAAAAGGTGGCGATGCAGGGGTGTTGATTCATAGGATATAGGTTAGGGAGAAGGAAAAAGGTTTTGTAGGAGGATTTATGACTGACCCAACTTGGGATTTGAATCTGAAACCATATACTTGAGTCAACTTAAATTAAAGGGGCTTCTTGGTCGGGTTCTGAGCCGTTTCAAGTCCGAAAATCAACTATAGAGGCCTTTCTTCTTCCTCTCAACCCTATATCATATGAGTAGTGAACCCTTCACTGCAGACCTTGCTTGTTCTCTCCCGCCCTCTCTATAGCTTTTTCGCCTCCATTGGTTGCCTCTTCTTTATTTGGGCCTCCTCCCTTTTTTTGTTTGCACCGTGACTGTTGTGCACACATAGTTCCAAGCGGCACATAAAACCTTGATACATGCTAAAATTCTTACTTGACATAAGCATTATTTATCTAATAATAACATTATTCAAGTAGAAGGTTCTTGGAGAGGGAGGAGAAGACCAAAGGCAACATGGGAGGAAGTAAGTAACTACCAAGAAAAGCAAGTTAGCACTTGATCTGATAGAGAACCTTGCAGTAGGTAGAGTTGGAGAGAGGAAAGTATTCATATATCTAATCAAATGGTTGGCCACTACAAGCTTGGAAGCTGGCTGTGCTGTTCTTTTTTCATATCTCTCTAAAAATTTGTATATGACTTAAGCTACTAGAAGCATTAACTTGGAAACATGCAAGGTCAAGTTTAGAAAATATCGTGCTCTATGGACTACTATAGAAAGTCCAAACAGTCTTCATTGAGCTAGTTTTTAAGTAAAGGGGAGTCTTGCAGTTGAACTCTCTGATATGTTTCCGACATCTGTTTTTCCTTTTTTGGTCTATATGTTGAAAATAATGGATATAAAAAGGTTTTGCAGCTGTTATGTAGCCACTCCAGGTATCATGGTAAGTTTCATATTAGTTTATGATTTGATGGTGCTAGTTTACTTTTGTGATTTGTCAAGCACGACTCTTTCATCACTTATTGAGCTGTGTATCTCCCACCAGATTAAGTAGTTTGAAATTGATTATACCAAAGGTTTTAGTTTTTATCTATTATTTGCCATTGTCATCAGTTTTTACTGATATGTGTCGTGGAGATACTCACAACATGCAAACTGCAGGTGTTACACTCGAAGATCCTAGGGTTGAAGACCTCAGTCAAGAAGTTAGAGGATTCATATTTTCCAAAATATTGGTTTGTTCCAACTGTCCCAATGAGCTTAAATACTGAGGTTTAGTTAATAGGGATATATGGTGTAACAAACTGAACCTTATGCTCCATCCTCTTTTAATCTTGATGTGTAGGAACGCAAACCAGAGCTGACAACAGAGATAATGGCTTTCCGGGATTATTTGTTGTCATCAACAATATCAGATGCACTAGAAGTTTGGGAACTAAAGGGTACTTATGCACTGGAATGTTCTGAACTTCTGATTTATCCAGGATATCAACTATCTTATCATCTTTCCTGTTGCTAACTTTATGCAACTTTAAGGATGAAGTTCATTCCATTGTTATCAAATTCACACAACTTCCTCTCTTTGCAGATTTGGGTCATCAAACTGCACAGAGAATAGTTCATGCATCAGACCCATTGCAGTCAATGCAGGAAATCAGTCAAAACTTTCCGAGTGTAGTTTCTTCGCTATCTCGCATGAAGGTGAAAGGCTTCTGCTAGAAATCTCTGTAAGTCTTATTAGATGATATTGGTGTCGGATTTTGCAGCTCAGATGCTTTGGTTTTTGTGCAGCTTGATGACCCTATTAAGGATGAAATACTTGCAAACCAGCGGATGGTTCCTCCTGGCAAGTCTTTAATGGCTTTGAATGGCGCATTAATCAATATCGAGGATATTGATCTTTACCTGTAATACTCCAAAATTATCTGCTTGTGATATATCCATATCTTAATTTGGAGATAGTCAAAGCATGGCTTTCTATATTTTTAGGGTTATCAAGCCTAATTGCAAATTACGATAGCATCCTTGGTGCTTCTATGGACACTACTTTTTTCAGCAAGGCAAAATTTCTATATTGTTATTTATAGTTCTGAAACAGCATGCAAGCAAAAAGGTCTCGTTTTTTTACTTTTGCAGCCAATCTCTTTCTAACGAGATGCTGGTTTTGCCTTGTGTAAATTCTTTGTCAAGGATTCTGTAGTCCTCCAAAAAGTCCTTTATCTATTTGTTATATGTGCCATTTTGTCAGGAATTTGTACTGTTAATATATGCATTATCCACTTGACTTTCATGATTGTAGGCTAGTGGATCTGGTTCATGAAGAGTTATCAATGGCTGATCAGTTTTCAAAACTGAAGGTGATCTATTCTTTTTGAAAGTTTTCTCTATGAAACCCTCATGATAGCCAGTTTCTTGATGAGATTTTTATAAAGTGATCTTGTACCTGTTTGTTGGGATTAGCGGCTTGTTTTTCTTGTCATATCCTTGTTGTATCTTATTCTCTGAGTTTGAGGTGTTGTATAAATGTATCAGTTTTGGATCATATATTCGTACCTATATATATTGTTGTCTGTGCTTTATGGATATTCATCTATAATTGAGCTTGTAAGTCCAATGCTGACCAATTCTTTATCTATTTCAGCTTCCTCAAAATGCCATTCGGAAGCTGTTGTCAGCACCACCACCAACCGAATCTAGTGCATTTCGTGTCGACTTCCGTTCTTCTTATGTTCATTATCTTAATAACTTGGAGGAAGATGCCATGTACAAACGGTGGCGAAGCAACATTAATGAGGTTTTATATAGTTCTATGTTTATTATTTATATCTTATCCTCTTTGGTTAAATTGAACTGCTGCAATAGTAAGCATATAGTTGTATTCAATGTACTCTGCATGCACTGTTCATTTCTCTTGTCATCCTTTCATATGACTCTTTTGTTTTCTCCTGTTTAGATATTAATGCCAGTCTTTCCCGGTCAACTTCGTTACATACGGAAAAATTTATTTCATGCTGTTTATGTACTGGATCCTGCTACAATTTGTGGTGCTGAGGTGTGGCTCTTGCTCTCTTCAATATTCTTCTTAGTTTCTGCTTTCAAGTTTCATGCATTATTAATTTGTGTTGGCCCTGAGAATGCTGATATGTTTTTGTTGGCTTTCTTCTTCCTCAACTTTGTAGACCATCGACATGATTCTGTCTCTCTATCAAAATAGTGTTCCAATGAGATTTGGGGTGATACTCTATTCTTCAAGGCTTGTTGATGTTATCAAAGAAAATGGTGGCAATCTTCCCTCATCTTCAGTGGGCGGTCACACTAAAAGTGGTGAAGATATTTCCAGTTTGGTATCTCTCTTTCTTACCAATACTTTTTGAGTTTGTTGTGTTGGACTGTAGTTAGAATGTGTAATTCATATAAGCTAATGATTGACAACTTGGCATATGTCGGATGCCAAAGGTGTCATCTCTGATGCACAGCAGATATTCTGTGTTTTCTGCTCTATATTATCTAGCGGAATGCAATACCTATAACTGGAGGTAGTTGGACATGAACTAGAAGTTGAAATTTATTGGATGTGAAGAATATTCAGCTTTATCACATTGGAGATGTAATGTGTTTAGGTTTTATCTTTCTTAACCTAGAATATCATGCAATACCTGAAATCTAAAGGAACACCAGTTGGTACACTATTTGAACTTTTCAACATATAATTGAGTCTAAAAACTTTTCTTGCAGTAAAACGAATATTAAAAAAGTGACCTTTATAATACTTTCCACCAAATGGAGCTACTTTTTTCAGAACTTTGGAGGCTAGGTTGAGATTTTAAATGTTGGAGGGCCCTCACCCAGTATAAGTGAAAGAAAGGTGGAATTGCTTTATTCTAATAGGGCTATGATTGGTATTATATTTTATAACCATGACTAGTTTCCTACCTGGGATGAGGGTAACCTAATAATTCTTTTGTCAAAAATATAAAGTATAAACTGTTTATATATGTTTGACTATTCTGAAGCTTTCATATTTTTTAATAAAGTTTAAACAGCGACTTAGAGCGTCATCAGGAAATTATTTAACATTTGACATCTTGTTGGTTTGACTTCCTATAATAGAAGCAATGCAATTATTCTAACTCTGTTTTGCTGACTAAGCTAAGTATACCCTTCCATGTGAGGTCCACCTTAGGGTTTTGGTCCTTCTGGATTTCTATGATTATAAAGTGTTTGATGTTTTGACTTGCAACTGGAATGTTGTTGGGAAAAGGGCTTTCGATTCACGTCTGTATCTATATATGAAACTAGGTTTCAAAATTGAAATATGTTATTTTCTTGGTGTCCTATTTTTTTTTTTTTTCATATGCTCTGGGAATTGTGACTTCATGTTTTCCAGTGAGCAGTCTTTGTTTTTCTTTGTTCTGCAGATACTACGGTTATTCCTCTACATCAAGGAAGAATACACTACTCAGTTGGCTTTCCAGTTTCTAAGCAATGTACGTCTTCATAGAGAGTTGAACAATTATGAATTCTTATTATTTTTAACATGGGGTAACTGCTAAGTTCCATCAAATAAGAAGGATGCTCCTTTCTTTCATTACTTTTTGGTCCATTTATGTCTTTTCCCTAATGTCTTGTTATTGATCATTAGAACTAAATGGTTTGACTTCTGTTTGCATTTTAATTAAGGAACTTCTAATTTCTTTTTTCCTTCACATGCAAAAGAAGCATTTCTCTCATAATGGATAATTGACAATTGACAAAATTGAATTCTCTTGCTTGCATGTCAAATGTCATATTACATATTTGTAAATAATTTTTCTTCTGCGGCTAATGACATTTCTGTTGTCCAATTTTCTTATATTAGCATCACATGTTTTATTCATCTGAGCAACCAAGCGCTATCAACTGTGTTCTGATGATACTATCGCATCAGTACGATATGCACTTTTTTTCTTTCTGTGGGTGGTAGAGTTTCGAATCACATAATTAACAGAAATTTGACACCATGTATGTGAGCTTCATTAAAAATATTATGGATGCAAAAGTATCGGCTTCATAACGAATTTTATTGTGCAAGTAACAGAAGTTTGATTCCGTGTACATGAGCTTTACTAAACACTTCATGGATGCAATTAATATTGGCTTCATAATGAAATTACTAACATTCTGCAGCATGTTGTTACAATGCAGCAAGATATACATTAGATAGTTTCTTTCTATCACTGTATTCAAAGCAGCAAGGCCTCTTTGCCTCTTTCAAGAAATAATTTGTTTTCTTGGGCATGCTTATCAGGCCTTTGTTCTCCTTCCAGGATATCATACATTCTTCGAAGTCACATTTTAGTTATAGGGGAAATTCTAAATTTCGGGAAGTAATATTGAAAAGATACATTTCTCACAAAAATATACATGTAATATCATATAGGTGTACGGGGCTAATTATAAGATACAGATTGCAAGGATTCAGATGTTCCTTTGTTTTTGTGGTTCATCTGGTAGGGGCATCTGTAGGACCATAGTAAGTTGAGAATTTAGCAAACAAAAAAGTAGAAATACGAGCTTGTTTGGTGTTCCACAGTGGAAAATATTTTTCCTGGATTCTAGTTCTTTAATTTACTAATTACTTCCTTTAGGTCCTAATTCCTAAATGATTATGGAAAGGTAATCTTCCTAAAAAGGGCAAATATAGGAGGAAGGAATCTTCCCAACTGCATATAACACTACATTTGATTAGTCTAATTTGAGTAGGTATCAATGGAAGCACTTGATCGTTTTCTTTTAATCTTACGTTTCACTGCAGAGAAGAGAGAATGCCTAATATATTTAACAAACATTCTCATTGTTTAAGAAATGAATCTCTTATCTACACATAAAGGAATTGAAATTAGGTCTTCTTTCATATGTAAGACACCTTTCATGTTAGATTATAGTATTATATGTTGATGCTTTTTTTTTGGAAATTCTATTTGGACAGAGTAGTCACAATCATATTGGATAGCAATTATTTACATTCTCCAGACCAGATATTATGTCTTTTTTTAGTTATCTACTTACTGTTAGCGACTTAAAGTATTATGCTAGTTTGTACAGTTCTAATCGTCTTATCTTTTACATTTTTTATTTTCAATTGTGTCATGGTGCTTCATTTCTGCATTTGCTTTTTCCTTTTGTGGAATGGTGCCACTTAATACTAGATTACTGGGTGTATCATCTAAGATTCTGAAATATTCAGGTGTAGTATGGGAAAAAGGAAAAGAATCTAAAAGTGATATTTCGTTTTAGAACTTATACTGGGAACTGTCATTTTCGTTTCAAAGTTAGATTTTTATCTCCATGTTAAGCTTCATATGTAGAGAAGGATGATTGCCTAGGAGATATTCAGGTTCATCAATTGTCAATTTTGGAATGTTTGATTATCAGCCGCTTATATATATTTTTTCTTTACTGTCCTTTAGTATAAAGATTTATCAGATTTTATATATTGCATGCCTAATTTTTTGTCCTATGGCATGAACTCTTGAGAAGAAAATATTAAAAATTAAGTATGTATATGAACCATTAGTTTTAGTGCAATGCATCTTTCTAATTGTATGTTCAAATGTGTTGCAGATTTTATTGTTGAGATTGTCACAAAATTTTAGTGAAACTTACCCTTTGAATTCTTATTTGTGAAAGATAAACAAATTGTGGAGTGCTACTGATGATTTTAATGACGAGACCCTTGAAGCACATCATGTTGAAGGAGCATTTGTGGATTCTTTATTGTAAGTAGGCAGGCATGACACTTTATCTCAATTGGAGCTGCTTACTTTTAATCCAGATTAGGCATTTTGATAGTGTATTGTTGAATATGATATTTTGCAGATCAAAGGCTAAATCTCCTCCTCAAGATGTGTTACTAAAGCTAGAAAAGGAATCAAAATATAAGGAGGCGGCTGAAGGGAGCTCACTTTTTGTTTTTAAGCTTGGGTTGTCTAAGCTTCAGTGTTGTCTTTTGATGAATGGCCTTGTGCATGAATCAAGTGAGGTAAAATTTTATATGGTTGAATTTCACATTTTGTATTCTCATGTAAAATTATGCAGCCATCAATATTTCCATTGTATTGTTATTTATATCTTAGCTAAAAAGATCAGACGTTGCATGGTGATATGCAATTGGAAATATGGAATCTGTTTGAATTTGAAGTTTCATTTGTCTGGTGATAATTGAAGTTTCAATTGGCCGGTGATAATTTGAGTTTTCAATTGTCTGGTAATAATTTTAAGTTTCAATTGTCATTGTTCTGGTTTCTGGTGCCAAATTTTAATTGATATAGGGGTAGTAGCCAATTGCCAGCATAAAATGAATAAGGTGTGAGTGAACATTTAATTGGTGACCCTTGCTGATGGAGCAGACCTCTGCCTATATTAACTTTGAAAATTAAGTTGCAAAAGAATTCTGAAAACGAAAACCAAGACATTGGTATTCTAAACATGATATGTATCATGGTTTTATGACTTTATTTTGATGGTTTATGTTTTAATGCTAAGGTTTGATGCTTAGTATTATAGTGCCACTGGCTATACTAAATCAGCTAATGCATATTATTTACATGCTCTTGTTTAGGATTCGACTATGAACGCTATGAATGGGGAGCTCCCCAGAATTCAAGAACAAGTTTACTATGGGCATATCAACTCTCGTACAGATGTACTGGAAAAATTTCTTTCAGAGGGTGGTTATAAACGCTATAATCCTTCTGTGAGTAAACTATACATATCAAGAATCTGATCTTCAATATACTTCATCAGATAATCTAACAAATGTCATGTGCAGATTGTTGAAGAAGGTAAAGGCAAGAAAAAGTTTGCTTCACTCTTTGCATCATATACTGATAAAGAATCCATACTTCGTGATATTAGCTACCTACACCCTCGTGGAAGTAAGTTCTTTTTCATACTGGATTGCAACTCTGTTGTACTTTCAGTTCCAATGCAAATTATGTAACTCATGCCTTTGCAATCTATTGCAGCTGTGGATAAATTGAAGCCAGTGACGCATTTTCTTGCTGTTAATACTGCTTCAAGGGCTGGAATGAAATTGCTACGAGAAGGATTACGCTACCTAGTATAATCTCTTCCTGAATTAATATTTCCTTTTGCCTACATTTGTTGTTACATGACTATAATTATTTCTTTCCTTGGCTTGATTTAGATGGAAGGTTCTGAAAGAGCTCGTATTGGTTTGCTACTCTACACCAGCAGTAATTCTTCTTCACCTGCTTTGCTTTTAGAGGAGATTTTTGAAAAGACTGCTTCATCATTTAGGTGTGTTGCATCTACGTAATTCTTTATGAATGCGAATAATTTGTTATAACTATGTTTTATACTCCATTACATATAGAGATTAACATTGGTTCAACTTTTTTGTGGCCTGCTCAATTGATCATTTGGTTCAAGTAACAAGGAGAAATTCTTGGACTTTCTGTATGAACTGTGCACATTCTATGAAAGCCTATACATGTCTACATCATCGTTGGATTCTGACAAGTTAACCATAATTATGGACAAAGTTTATGAACTTTCTGGGGAATATGGCCTGCCAACTGATGATTATAGAGCAATATTTACTTGCTTTTCTGTTGATAAGATTCAGAAAAGAATGGATAAGGTACTTACATGATTCTAACTCCTTTCAAGCTCTTCATTTGGTGTTTCCCTTCATTTTTTTTGTTTGTCATTTTCTTTTTTTTCTTGGATCTTTATTTATTTTTTTATTTTATTATCTCAATTTGCATCATGAGTAGTTTCCTTCTAATGACTCTTTCTTTTATAATTATATGGTCTTGGATACTTCTTGTCAAGCAGTTTCTTGAAGTAACAAATGCTCAATGCTAGAATAGATTTACTGTGCTTTTGTTCATCTTATAAATTCTAACTATTTAGATCCTTGACATAAGTCCAAAGTTCAAATATCTGTGTTATATAGAATTATTTGGCTTTTCTTGTCTTCTTTGACCCTAAATGATCCGAGAGTTCAGAAATGGTGAGACACTGAATATCTTCTGTTTTGATATTCTAAAGTCTGCATTCTACTACAGTATTTCTATGCTAGAATCTAGTCTTAAATTAGTTAAAATGAATAAGACTTAGAAAGGTTTCAACTTTCAAGTTATCTTTACCTTTTCAGGTAATAAATGTTAATATTTTTTAGTTTTTTTTCCAGGAAATGTTGATTTGTTTATGTCATATTGTGTTCTAGACTTCAGAATAATCAGATGACACAGCTAAATAACACTATTACTCTCGTATATGTCACAGATAGTGTTCGCCATTACTTTGTTCATTGTAGTCTGCTGCATTCTTGTGTGAATGCTGCATGACCATTATATGGAAATGAGTTTTCTTTGAAATGGTTAATTGTGATTATGATCGTGAAGTGGTCCATTACTTCTTGCAAAAAATTATGTAACACTTCTCTAAATTTGTAAAAATATATTTTATTTGTTTATGTCATTATGCAGGTCTTAAACTTTCTGTTTGGGCAAATTGGTCTTGAATTTGGCAATAATGCTGTGATTACCAATGGCCGGGTGAGTTATGTGATTCAGGAATCCAGCTTAGACCTTTACTGCAACCATGCTTTCTGTCAATTTGAAAGCTCTTGAGCACCTTCCATGTAGTTATAAAAGTTTATTATTGGTTTTCTTGAGAAATATGCATATAGATTTAAATCTTTTTAGACTCTCCACAGATTTTTATCTTGAAAGACGGGGATTCATTTCTAAGTGACGATCTTGGCCTTCTAGAAACCGTCGAGTATGATCGAAGAACAAAATATGTTTTAGAAATTATTGAAGAAGTGGAGTGGGTAGGCATTGATCCTGATGGCTTAACAAGGCAAGCATCTCAGTTCTTTCTGTCTACTTAGACAAGCTTGCTCTTATGACCTTTGTGCAATAATAACTCTTTCTTTTCTCATGTTCCTTGTTATGTACACTTTTCTTCTTTAAGAATTAATTTGTATGTACTTATCTTTGATTAGGAAGTGCTTTAAGCAAGTGATTTCATAATGCGTGAATAAATAGCTGAAAAGGCGATCATATATTTTTCAGCTAATGAGTAACCTTTAATTGACCAAGTCATGCAAACTATTGGAGTATGTTGAGTAATTCTTCTTTCTCTGTCAGTATGTTGTCCTAGTACTTCTTTCTGATCTGCCTACCTTTTGGAATCTAGAATACAAGTTACTCTGTTACTGTTTCTAAAATCCAATATTGTCATTCTCCGCCCTATCACCAACCCCCATGGGAATAACATATTCATCTTTTTAAGGTTGTTTATTATGCTTACCTTCAAAATTTTCCGATTAAAAAGGGAACTTTTCAAGTGGACCACAAGAACATTGCTATCGAGCATAGTTTAACTTGCCATTATCTTTAATTATGTTCTTATACTTCTTAGATTCTTACTACTGCCTATCTAGATGACTTTGCTAATACCGTCCTGTTCCTTCCATCTAATCTTGCTCCTTTTGGATTCATCTCTATATTTTCAAGCAATGTATCCTTGGAAGCTTTTCATATCTTAGGGAACATCTGCCAACATCTTATTTGACCTTGCAGCTCAATTTTTCCTGCTTTATTTTTTTTTAACTACATTAGTTCTCTATATTAAAATAACTACATTAGTTATTTTAATAGTACATTCTTTTAGTATTGTATGGCATGTATGCAATAATGTTTTGAAGTTCGTTTCGGTTTCGAGCCCTAGGAAGAAAATGAAAAAAATCAGCCGAATGCCCCAAAAGGATTGGTTTCAGCCGATAGTGTCAAAGTCCACAATCTTGCAATCAAGGATAGTTTTGCTGACTTAGTACCTGCACTTGCATGGGGGTGTCGATGGTACCCCCAAATTCTTTTTATAACCGCTGTCTGTTGGTTGGATCGCCTCTTAGTGGGGACCCCTAGCAGTGGTACACCTTGATTTAAGGCAGCGGATGCGAGGAATCATCTCCAATGGTGGTGGTGAACAATGTGAGGGAGATATTGCTGGTGGGGGATCAATCGAGGAAGAAGAACAGTCACGCTTTTGAGGATCTTCTTTCATAAGACAATCTGCTGAAAGAGGATTTGCTTAATAAAGGATTCATTGAATTGGATCTTTCATGATCCTATTGAAGTATCATCTTCTTCCGTGCAGAAGGGCACGCATGTGACTAGGGCATCGTCCGAAGTGGGAATATCACCGCCAACACACGATTAGGCTTCCTGTCTTTCATTCCCTCTCTCTCAATCTCTCCATGTCTGCCCCTTTTTGTTCTTCCTTCGCCATTGGCATGGGGTTATGCCATGCCAATCACCAATTGTCACGCCCTTTGCCGGAGGCAAAGAAATCCTTGCTTGCAAATTTTAGTCTTGATCAATGAGTTATTGGCTTAGTTTTCACAACTACTATCCTGCATTGGGTGAATCTTTGACCATTGTAGAGAAAGTCAGCCATAGATACACACACACGCAGAATTGTTCACAAATCTTGTTTTGGGGTTTATACATACCCTAATGATAGAAATTAACTATAGAGATGATGATATGCGATTTTGAAATACTTCGTGAAACTCTACGAAAGTAATTATCATAATATCTAGGTGATCTATCTATTTCCAACTATACACTAACATTAGAACATTGTGTTTTTGTCATGAGCCAAAATCAGAATCATGACCGACCGTGGACTTCAATATACTTGAAATACATGAAGCTTAAAAATAAATATGTAAGCCCACAATGACAAGAATCAATATGAAAATATGACTGAAATAAATTTAGTCAAATGAAAATAACCAATGTCACTGCTAATGTGTCTCTAACCGAACTGAATTAACAGATAGTTTAAAACATAAAGACCAATAGAACTGAAAGATAAAAGACGTAGATTCTAAGTGGAGGTGAAGTCCTGGTGCATCTCGCTCAGTTGCCATGTTGACTAATATTTGAAATGTTAGAAAGAGAATCCCATGAGCTAACAACTATAGCTCAGCGAGTGGGATTCATTCAAAAGCTAAATAAATTTATAATTTATAATTTTAAATAAATCTAATTCTAGCGATATAAAAATGACAATTTTACTAAGCATGTTTATAACAACAGTAATAATAATAGCACATATAATAATGACATAAATCATAACTCATGTCATGCTTCGAGTCAATACGTTGAAATTCTCTCAATATTAATAATGACATATATCTCAATTAGGTCAACACCCTGTGGATTCATATTAACTAGAAGTTAAATCGAGATGACGTTCAAATCTTTTTCTCATAGCTGATTTGGTTAGGATCACCAGGAGGTGTCGTTGTGTGATAAACACACCCTGTCTCTTCTCTTAAGAGTCACTAGGAGGTGTTACTATGTGATAAACTCACCATGTCTCTTTTACTAACCGTTACTAGATATTAGAGTCACTACTGGAAGTCTTTCAATCAAATATGAGACTGTTCCCTAATTCTGCTTGAGTCACCTAAGAAAGTCACCGCGATGATCTAAAATAAAACTTTCTCCTAGGCTTTTAGGTAGAGACTTAAGTCACCATGGGAAATCGCAAGCGATTTATACCATGTATCAATTATATTTTTCCGTTTATGTTAATGATTATTAAAATTGCTAATTTGCACAAAGTATAACAATACACTGAGTCGTATATTTTTGTACACAGAAATTTAATAATTAAATTGCACACAGAAATATGATGTTTTATTTGCATACAGAGAAATACATGATCTGATAAAACATACAAAGTATAAGACGAATAAATATGTGAATGAACCCATTCACCAGAATCTAAGTGAAATGACTGAAATCTCTAGTCCACGTGTTAAAAATCATCATCTTTAATAAAAAAATAAATAACAAAATAAAAATAAATTTAATTTAACCCATATCATAATTATAAAATTTAAAACTAAGAAAAGGGCTAAATTGGCTAATTTAACCCGAAAAGAATTGGGCTAGGCTGCAGTTGGCCCACAGCCACCTCATAAATCCACTTAAATGGATTGGGCTAATGGCCCAATCCCTTAATACTATTTGTGTCAGGTCTTCTGGATTCGAAATCCAAATCCACCCAAATTTAAGTTGGTTGGCTCGCGCTAAGCTCGAGCTTAACTTCATCTTCTTCATCGAGGAGATAGAGAGAGAGAGCCATCGACAATCATCAGCTACCGGCACGACCAACCTCACAAGGTGGAGGAAAGTTGTGTGTGTGTGAAGGATGAGAACTTGCGCATCCAAAAGATTTTTTTTTTACTTCCAATTCGTACAGTCTTTCGCTAAGATTTTATATTGAAAAATCAGATATTCCTTTTGTAGTATGTTAAGATTTTACATAATAGGCATATGTAGATGTTCTCAACAGAGCTGTCTTATACACCAGCATGTTAGTATGCTATTGAAGTAAAATATTAGTTCATGCCTTCTATATAGAGTAATTTTCTTGCTATGTATTGTATTACTATTTACTAGCATGCTTTGTTCTTTTGGTATCAATTGTTTTAAGATATTGAGTTAGTATGTCTTGTTCCTTGCTGATGGTATTATTATTATAGGATGTTTTATCCTTTCAGAGTTACTTTTGCCATGTTGTTTGCATGGCTTGAACTCTTATTCCAACAATGGCGATGAGTTGAATTGCCTTTTTAAGTTGGGAATCGATTTTATTAATTTACTCCCTTTTTCACACTTTATGCCCAGGCTTCCATATAGATCCGGCCTTTTTTTCCTTTTTTTCTACTTCTTGACGAACAAATCCATGTGAACAATCGGTCTAATTATTTATTTACTTATTTGAGATATATTGAACTTAATTGGTGCCCTTTTACCCCAGTACATGTTCTGTTGTAAGTAACATATGTTTGTATGTTTATCATTTATATGCTTATAAATCTGGAAAGCCTCTCTTTTTCTATAATGTGAGATCTGCATTGTATGATTAATTATCTCATAAATTCTATACATACCGTCAGCCCCTTTCCTTTGAGATACTCTTATCTTTCATGTTGCATGACTAGAATATACCATCAGTACTATTTTGAAAATTGCAGTTTACATTTAAAAAAAATGGAAGAGTTTAATTCAAATTGCATGACTAGAATGTTCTCTATTTTGGAGTTATTTGGTAAGATTTCTGTTTACCTACCCTTGTAGCTTTGTGATATCATTATTATGCTCCATATTTCCAGAGATCTATTACTTAAATTCACTTGTATGGCAGCACAGTTGACTTTGATGTACTGTTTGCAGCACATTTTTTAGTGATCTCGTCATGTTGATTTCATCTTCAATGTCGACGCGTGAACGCAGTTCTGATAGAGCCAATTTTGAAATTTTGAATGCAAAACACAGGTAAATATTTACTTATTTGAGTAGAGAATCAGTGCATCCTTGTTCTAGATTGATGCTCTTTGAACTTGTCAGATGCTACTCTGCGCTAACGGATGAAATTTGCAGTTCTACCTTCATGTTTTGTTTCCTGATATCTTCCATTGAATATTGGTCTAGGTTTGGGATATATCTTGGTATTTATGCGGCTTCTGTTATGTATAGTTTATTGATTAGGATAACATTAATGGGATAATTAAGCATAATTTAGTCATCGGTAGTATTGCGGGAATATGCCTAACCTGATATCTGATTCTGCAGTTCTTCTAATGTAATAGTTGAGAATTTAGGGCTATGGTTACTTTCCACTGTCTTAGTCTTTTGGGTGACAAGTGTCATGATACTCTATTTTGGGAAGAACCAAGGTTTTATATTTGATATGGTATGATAAACTCTTCCTTAATTCCTTCCAATATAGTATATTTTGTTATATTAAGTTGCACTTAAATTATTAACTGCTATGACTTGCATAACCCTCTTTAGTCTAAACTCTAGAGCAAAAAAAGATTTGATTCACCAGTCAAAAGACAGGAGCTTGGTCAACATTTAAAGAAGAAAGTACATGCTGTAACAAGGAGGCCTAAAACATCATGGCAACCTGCATTACCAATTTTCAGAACAATACCTACAGTTGCTAGTTTATTTGGCTTTAGTTTTGAATTGTAATAGCTAGAGCTATATTGTCCTCATTTTGGATACAAATCCATGATCTTTTTAGTTCTTCTCATAGTCCTTTTATTCGTTAGTGCCGTCATTCTGGATAATGTGAATTCAAGTATACATATTGATGCTGTTATTGATCCGCTGAGCCCCATGGGACAAAAGCTATCTCCACTTCTTCGTATACTCTGGAAGCGTGTTCAGCCAAGCATGAGAATTGTACTGAATCCAATTGTAAGTTATTACTGTAATCTTAATCATGCTTTTTATTATATACGATTCACATATTTATCCAATTGAAGGACACCACTTATTGGTAAACCACCAGACTACTTGTTATGGTTGACTACAACATATTATAAACTGGTAGAGTTCTATGCTATCTTAGCAGTACCATCCATCTTTAAACATTTAAAACATTTTTCTAGTCGCGCAAATTGGAAGTTCAGGAGAACTTTATAAGTTTAAAGTTCCAAATGAAGAATTTAGATGCTTATAAACTTCTGTATTTAACTGTTTCTATAATATTTTGCAGAGCTCTCTTGCGGATCTTCCACTGAAAAACTACTATAGATTTGTTCTTCCCACAGTGGTATAACAGCATATTTTTGAGAATTACAAACTCTTGTATTATGCTATCATTTTAACAAAATGTCAATTTGTAGGATGATTTCAGCAGCATTGATTATTCAATAAATGGCCCTAAAG
Organism: Typha latifolia; assembly: GCF_019914945.1. Lineage (NCBI taxonomy): Eukaryota > Viridiplantae > Streptophyta > Magnoliopsida > Poales > Typhaceae > Typha > Typha latifolia. The sequence continues at coordinate 13,543,753 of NC_133088.1, read as the reverse complement.
CATTTTTTTCAAACATGCCATTGTCGAAAACCCTAACTATGAATCTTGATGTCCCTGAGCCATGGCTTGTCGAGCCAGTTGTTGCCATGTAAGTTGCTTTCTGCTAGAATAATTTTTTATTATTTAAATATGCCAAAATCAGACATCATTCCATAGAAATAACTGGATATGGTCCTTTGACTTCTTTTAGCCATGACCTGGACAATATGCTGTTGGAGAATCTTGGTGATGAGAGAACATTGCAGGCAGTGTTTGAGCTGGAAGCACTGCTGTTGACAGGTGAATAATTGTTTTCTAAGGCATATGCTGGTTCTTTCTGGTAGTTTGTATTGAAAGAAATTACTACCTTTCAGGTCATTGTTTGGAAAAGGATCATGATCCACCACGAGGACTTCAGTTTATTCTTGGTACCAAACAAAGGCCTCACCTGGTGGATACACTTGTCATGGCCAATTTGGGTTACTGGCAAATGAAAGTTTCTCCTGGGGTGTGGTACCTGCAGCTTGCTTCTGGTCGAAGCTCCGATCTGTATATTTTGAAGGAAAGTGGAAGTATAGGTTATCCTTCTTCCAAACTTATTACTATAGATGACTTGAGGGGTAAGCTTATACACTTACAAGTAGAAAAGAGAAGGGGAAAAGAGCATGAGGAATTATTGAACACTTCTGATGATACACAATTGCAGGAAGAGAAGAGAGTATGTTATTCTGTGTACTTTATGTTAAACCAAATTTTAAGATATATACATTTTGTGCCTTTTTCATGGGCATAGCCTTTCCACAGGATAACCATAACCACTGGAATACAAAAATATTTAAATGGGCATCTGGTTTTATTGGCGGTAATGGCTTGTCAAGAAATCAAGCCAGGACAACACAGGTAATGTTTTTTCCCTTTTCTTTTATCCTTAGTGAATAACTGCTTCTAATGTAATATATCATTTGTTGCCTATGTTACAATTTAGAGAGACCAAACTTGTGTCTGAAGTGCCACACTTGTTTGCCATTATCTTATAGCTACTAAATTGGACATTATCATTACAATATAGTATGCTCTGAAGAGATGCCTTGCTGGTATTTCCTACCCTGCTCCATACCCTTGGCTGTTCCCCATTACCGTTTCTTTTAGGTGCAGCGATTGCACTTCATTAATATGTAGTAGTGGAGATATTTGGACGCATTTTATCTTATCAAACTCTTGTTGCCAATGATACTTTATGAACTTGCATTTCAGGATCAAAAGGGTGGAAGACATGGAGAAATGATAAATATATTTTCTGTTGCTTCTGGACACCTGTAAGTGAATAAGCACATTTACTCTAAGGTTCTATATTCTCAAAATCAGTTGAGGATATATCTCTTTGATCTGTTTTTTTGTACCGAATGATCATTTCAAGGGGCATAGTCGTAATTACTATACCAACTTGAAGAATATCAAGCTTTGGATGCTACCACATTTGTTCTAAATTAGTAAAAGCTTCCCTTGATTTTTCCTGTAATGATGAGGTGTGTAACTAACTCACTACTAACTTCAAATTTTTGGGGCCCGAGGGTCTACAATTGTTATGATATATCATTCCCACAAATTGTGATGTAATGCTGTGGATGTCAAGAAACCATCACAATTTTTGAAACACCCTTTTTCTTTCATGATAATCATTTTATATCATCTTGCAATGAGAAAAGCTGAATAGTATCTGCTTGACATAGCAGTTTGTACATATCATGATGGTACTACAGGTCAGAGGTCAACTTGGTAACTTGTATAGTTGTACAAGTTTATGCCACTTGATAGAGTATAAGAACTAACAATGCAGTTAAGAGTACATCACTATCTGAAGTAAGGCCCTCTCATGTGGTTGTCACATAATTGGCATTGTACTGGCATGCTCTACATGTGTACACAAGCAACTCTAGAAACTGCATACAATTATTGTATTGAATATAAGTTTGATAGTTTTCTTCTATGCTTTACTCGGAAAAATGACTGATGATGATATATTTGAGCAACTGCATAATCTCAATACATTTTCTTTTTCTGTACAGTCATTTAGAATCACTTGTACTATCTTTACCTTTGCAGTCTTGGAATTAGAATTTTTTGTAACTCTTTACCCATAGTTTTTTGGTTCATGTACTACAAAAGTTGCAGCACAAAATTTCATGCAATTATCACTGTCAAGAAAGTGAATGCACAACAATGTCTGTGAATTCTTTATGTACAACAGTACAATAAATGTTTTGAATATATTTAAAAAAGAAAAGGTTTATGATTTGGACTTCATGAATTTGTTTGTTTTTAGGTATGAGCGCTTCCTCAAGATCATGATACTGAGTGTTCTCAAGAACACTCAAAGACCAGTAAAATTTTGGTTTATTAAAAATTATCTTTCTCCCCAGTTCAAGGTATATTTTTAATCTTTCCAGTGCATTCACTTTTGTAGTCAAATCATGTGCCTTTCTCATGTTGAATACTTGTATTTATAAATTTTAAACCTGATTTGCAGGATGTTGTACCGTTTATGGCACAAGAGTATGGATTTGAATATGAGCTTATTACCTACAAGTGGCCTACATGGTTGCACAAGCAGAAAGAGAAGCAGCGTATAATCTGGGCTTACAAAATATTGTTCCTTGATGTTATTTTTCCGCTTTCACTCAAGAAGGTTTTTTCATGATCTCTCATATCATTGTTCTTTGTTATTTATTTTCCTTTTTTCTGAAAATCTCAGGGGACTAACTCATCTCCTTACATAAACATTGATGATTTTTTATATGATTTTCTTTTGAAACATCGTGCAGGTAATTTTTGTTGATGCAGATCAAATTGTTAGAGCAGACATGGGAGAACTCTATGACATGGATCTAAAGGGAAGACCTCTTGCATATACACCATTTTGTGACAACAATAAGGAGATGGATGGCTATCGGTTTTGGAGACAAGTTAGTGCCCTTTTCCTAATATTGGACTTTTGGAGATTTTGGTACCAATATGTCCAATATTTTCATTCAATTTGGTTATAGAGCTGCATAATGAATTTCTAATTTTCTATATTCTCGTTGAAGGGTTTCTGGAAGGATCATTTACGAGGAAAGCCTTACCATATCAGGTAGGCACTGTTCTGTCTTATAGCAAGGGCTGTCAAAAAAGTTTGTCAGCTCGCGAGGCTTGTGAGCTTAGCTCAAACTCGGCTCGAGCTCTAAATGAGTCGAGCCGAGCCGAGCTAAACTTAGCTCGCTCGAGTTCTGCTTGAATTAGCTTGATATATATATTTTTTAATATATTGTAATATCTATTATCCGTCTAAATATCTATAGTAATATGTTATAGCACAGTTGGTAATGCACTTTAATCTCAAATCGGATGATATGGGTTCCAATCCTAGATTTTACATGTAAAATATTAATTTTTATAAATTGGTTGGATGACATTTAGTCCCACATCTGGAAATGAAGGGTTAGGAATCATCTTTATATGTATCTAACCCTCAAAATATTATAGCTAAAAAGTAAATATATAATAAATTTTTTTTAAAAACCGAGCCAGCTCGCTCGTTGTCAGTATTCTAAAATTTTGTCTATTGGACACTCTTGCAGTGCTTTGTATGTTGTTGATTTGGCCAAATTTCGGCAAACTGCCGCTGGAGATACACTTAGAGTTTTTTATGAAACTCTTAGCAAGGATCCCAACAGTCTCTCCAATCTTGATCAGGTGATGCTCTTCACTGATGATTTGCTTTTCAAATAGAAGTAAATGTCACCTGTTTTTCTTTTTCAGTCTTCAATTTGAATTACAAAGAAGAGATAAAGGATAAAGATACATTAATACATCAGTTGTGGCCAAAATGTATTCCATTTGTGAATGCTAGTTTTATTGCAAAAACTGTAGAATTATATTTCTTATATCTGATTTAAAAAGTGATGGATATTAATTTTATGACCTGTCAAACTGAGGTACAGATGTTGAACTGCCTAGGTTGGTATTATTCCATGACATTAGTCAACTGGAAACTTATGAGGGTTTTCTTCAAGGCAGCGAAAGAGAAAGGGTTGTTTTGTTTATTTACCTAATGCATCGAATGTATTGTCTTATGAATATATGAGTGAAAAATAGGAAGTCTGGAATTCATTAGGAAATTGTCAAAGTAACTTATTGATTTTGCTCAAATGTTTTCATAAACTATAATTCGACTTAGAGATGGGCAACTTGTTGACTAAGCTGGATCTGCTGAACCTGAAATGAATCCCATAACAAGACATGCTCTCTGGGAAAGCAATGTACGCACATAATCTGGCTGGGCATCAAGGATCTTAAATGTTGCACGATATTGTTCTACCAGGTAGCACATCATGTACTGACGGTGTTACCATGAGAATCTTGCAGTGCTGCTATACCAATGAAACCAAATCTAGGGAGAGAGGGAGGGCAGGAAGCTTAGGCTCCTTGGAGGGGGAAGAATGAAAAGATTAAATTGGAATTTGAGTATGAAAAAAAATCTAAACCAGATCCTAAGGCCTATTAACTGAACCCTATTAACTTATAGATTTTTTCTATATCTCCACAATGATATATTTTATGACTAAAATGGATAGTTTTATCTATATTTTATCTTTATATTTTTATCTATATTTTTTTCGTTTGAGGTTCGATTAAGCTTAGATCAAAATAATTACATTCTTTTTCTTTCATCTTTATAACGGCATATCGTATGTCCAAAATGGGCTATCAGTTAGGAAGTTATAATCTACGAAAATGAGTAGTTCAACGTTGAATAATTTAGTATTTTTTACAATAAAACACTTAACTTTTAAGCATTTTATATGTATCTTCTTTTCTTAATAAAGCGTTGAATTTTTCAGCATTTTTTTCTTTTAATAAAAACGCTGATCATATCATCGTTTTATTTGAAAGAATGTTGATATGATTAGCATTACTTTTGGCTGAGTAAAACGTTTAACAATTTAGCATTTTACTTTTGGCTTGTTAAAATGCTAACAATTTAGCGTTTTACTTTTAGCTTGTTAAAACGCTTAACAATTTTGCGTTTTACTTAGGGCTACAATGAAATAGATTTCTTTTGGTATTAAATTTGGAGTGTAATTTATTTCAGTAAATAAAGTTTAAAAGAGGTCTAGTTTGGTCAAAAACTCCTTATTTGTTACTATAGTATAAATCTCATTATAATTATTTTATCTAGCTGACTTTCCTTTAGAGTGTGTTTGGTTGATAAGAAGTGGATGAAAAAAAAATGTTTTAGGAAGTGAAAGTTTTTAGAGATATTTCTCATAAGTAGTCCTAATAGTATTTAGTAAAAATTGAAAGTGGTTAGTAGAAGTGGATAATTATGATAAATTGATAATTGATGATGAATTGATGACGTGCAATATAAAAAACTGGAAGGTGTCACTCTCTTATTTTCAAAGAGGAAGTAAAATGAGCAAAACCATTGAAGTTAGGTGGATTTAAAGAAGTGAAGAAACTCACCTCCTAATCCAAGGTATGTTTGGTTGACGGGAAGTAAGAAAGGAAAGTGACACTTTCAAGAAGTCCATAAGTTTATTATGTTTGAATGAAGAAAGTAAGGTGAGAAGTGAGTTTCTCCAATTCTCTCAAACCACCTAACTTTCCTAATTGTAGCTCATTCCACTTCCTTTACGGGGAGCATCACTTTCCATCTTTTTTGTATATTGTATGTCATCATTAATTACCATATTTACCCACTTGCACTAAATATTTTCATTTTTTATCAAGCACTAATAAGTAATAAGTTATGATTACTTATTTGAAGCAATATTTCAAAACTCAGTATCGAGATCAAGATTGGGATTGGTCGTTAGAAAAAATGATATGTATCGGCTTTATTGGTCGTATCGGTTGTATCGGTCGTATCTGCCCATCCGTATCGATCAAACTATTTTTTAATTACGTAAAATTTTAAATATTAAAATGCATGAAAATTTCTAAAACTTTAGAAAAATAATAGAAAAATAAAATAATAAAAATTATTCACATATAAAGCTTAAAATTAAAGAAAAACTAACTCAAAATCATAATGAATTCTGAACGGAATTTGGTAAATTGTTTGTAAATTATTGCTGAAGAAATAAGATAAAGAGAGAGATCTCTCTCTTCATTTGTGTTCCGTAGCAATAAAAAAATAAGAGTTAAAAGGTGGGCAAGAAATAGAAGAGAATGAGGAAAAGAAAAAAGAAAGAAAAAAGAACTTACCCTAGTTCACCAGAGTGTAAAATAACGGGAGGGACTCATCGGATGAACTTGGTGAATTGTGAGGGGTGGCAGGAGAGCGTGTGAGAGATAGAAGGTAAAAACTAAAACTTCAAAAAAAAAAAATTAGGGATACCAATTACTAATATTTCCTAGTCAAATCCATTTTAGATTCGACCTAAATATTAAAAAAAATTAGTTTCGGCTGATATGGCTGAAACTGGCCGATCCCAGACTAAAGGGATTGACTGATTTTAGGAACCATGATTAAAAGTGACTCTATTAGAAACATTCGCTACTTTCTTTCCTCTATATCAACTAATCAAACCCTTGGGTTACTGAAATAGTGAAGGAGTGGCTTCGCCTGGAATGAACTGCAAACAACCTGCTGAGATGTGAATTTGATAGACAATTCTTACACAATGAGAACAGTGATGAAGATTTATGATTGATTCATTAATGATGATATTACTTCTGTCATATGCAGGATCTTCCAAACTATGCTCAACACACAGTGCCTATATTCTCTCTTCCCCAAGAATGGTTATGGTGTGAATCTTGGTGCGGAAATGCCACAAAGTCAAAAGCAAAGACCATTGATCTCTGCAACAATCCAATGACAAAGGAACCAAAGCTACAGGTATTTCTTTCTGGAACCATTATATTTACATTATCCTATAGAGCATAATGATTGCGTTTTCTTTCTATTTATAAGGGTGCTAAAAGAATTGTATCGGAGTGGGTTGATCTTGATGCGGAAGCTAGACAAGTGACAGGAAGAATATTAGGGGAGCAGCTAGAACCCCCAGAATCAGCTCCTCCTACATTATCAGAGCCTGCTAGTTCATCGAGTGATCATAAAAATGAAGATACAGAATCCCTGTCTGAGTTGTGAGCTTCACACACTTTTGCTCAAGTTGAATAGATCTACTGAAAATTCTGTTCCTTGGGTTTTTTCAAGGTCATAGAAATGTGGCGCTTCTTCTAATTTAAATGGATTGGGAGAGCTAAAGTGCAGGTATAATTATCAGTCTCGGCAAGTTTTACTTATCTATCTATTTGTGACCAATTTCTTGGCAGAATGCCCAGTAAACATTTCATTCTTCTTTTGTGACTGTTTCTGTATAAGAATTTTCTGACTATGTATAAGAAAATTTTGGTCCATGTTTAACGTCTAAATCTGAATGCTGGGTACCTTTTTTCCCTTTTTATTTTTATTTTTCTTTTGTAACGGTGCTTTTTTATTATTGAAATATAACATAAAGCAATTAGCAAACTCTGGTTGTCCATGCTGTGTTGTGCAACTCCAAGACCAAGAAAGGAAGGTTTCATTAGGTGACTTAAACATGTGACAGGTTGCATCTGCATAGCAACAAGCAAAAGGTAGGATAGTTCCATGTATTGTCACCTGGATGTGATAGGGTACATCATGGACTTCTCACACCATTCTTGGCAGTGTTAGCAAAGAAAAAAAAAAGATGTTAGGTATAAAGACTTTGGCTAGAGACTTAAGACTTTAATAACACTTACATGAACCAATTCGTAGTAGACATGATGCTGGTGCATCATTGGTTCTGGAAATCTGTAAAAGCCTTATGCTGTGATCTTTAAACTGATGTTGATTTTACTCACAAGTTTGCAGCTCTGGCACTAGTAATGCATGGCCATACACTATTCCTATGATAGATTTCTAGAATCACATTAAGTCCTCTTTGGCCATTGGAATTTCTTCATGCTGCTTACTTTTGAAATTTTTAATCTTTGTAAGAACAGATACTTTAATATGATCACTCATTTTTCTGTTGGTTAGATTTCCTTGGTATTCTGAATCCCATTAAGTCTGCTGTACAATTGATATTTATCTCTATCTTCCATAGAACAAGCAGATTGGACATTAATTATAATAAGAAGTGCAAGGGTTTTAGCAAGTTGAGGTTGTAAGTTTTCAGTTTTTTTTTTTGGTTATTCTTGTTGGTAAGATTTCCTTTGTATTCTGAATCCCATTAAGTCTGCTGTACAATTGATATTGATCTCTATCTTCCATATAACAAGCTGATTGGGCATTAATTATAATAAGAAGTGCAAGGGTTTTAGCAAATTGAGGTTGTCAGTTGTCAGTTTTTTTTGGTTAAAAGTTTTTCAGTTTTCGGGAGCAAAGGCATGTGGTTTCTTGTTGCAATTGACATTGTTGCTACGATCTGATTACTGTCCACAAGAAACATAAATGCCTTTGTGATAAAAACCTGAAGAATTTTGCCAGGTGATTCTTGTACATGTGATAACACGTCTATCCCTTTTCTGAGAAGCCCAGTTTTAATTACTAAAAGTTAGAAATACACAAGAAAATGTTACAGAGAGAAGGAAGAAGAGAATTTATCAGGAGATAGTGAGGATCGCAAGAAACAACTTCGCATCTAGAATTTTGAGAGAAAAATACGGTCGACAGTGGAGGTTTGTGCTCGCGCTTGGTTAAGCGTACAAGAGTTTCCCATATTGTGACACTGATAGATTTTGTCAATTAGTTGTATCGATACTTATTTACTATATATGCTTTATTCCGTGCTGAATTTACAAAGCAAAGATAAATCTGAATCCTCCTGTCAATCCCTTATTAGCTGCCCTAAAAAAAATTAGTGAACAGTGTTGTTTTATGATAAAAGTCTATCTCAGTTAAAATATTTTGGCGCGCCCCTGTGGAGCTAGTGAAATTTATAATAATTTTATGATGTAGGGATTTGTGCTAGAGATAAATAGCTTCGCTACTTGAGAATTTTTGGCAGCTCCTGTAGAATATCGGAGCTGAAGTATGTCGTACGAGAAGGAAATTTTGTTTTTGTTTGGTAAGACTTCTCTTTGATCTTCCCATTTTTAGTCATGTAATGATATTTTGCCTGCGCTGTTATTTGTCCTCTGAGAAAGGCTAAATTCGCAAATACAATTATGCCTTGTTATTTCCTTTGGTATCCCCTTCATTTGTTGCTAGATTTTGAAGAGTTCTATTATACTTCAAATGACCAATCTATAATCTATGTATGTTATTATTTGTTGTTGCTCCCTTTTGATGGATCCCAAATAAAAATAAAAATTATCAATTGTATGGGTTCCCATCTATGCAGGGCCGGAGGGAAACATACATCCAACTTTATTACTCACATTTTTACGACGTAAATAGTTAACAAAACTTACAAGCAAATAAAACGATGTATCTATCGGTAATTCCTCAACCAAAACTTTTAAAAGCTCATACGAAGGTGACAGATATGGGACTTCTAACAACGTACCTGTTTGAGACCCACCTCAGTTGCCCTTCAGATATGCTCCCTTGCTTTCCACCAGTATCTTTGGCACTAAAATAGACGTTGAAGCTCATGTTCTGATTCATCTCACTGAACTCCAGCTTCTCAGGATAAACTTTCACCTCAACTCCTTCTGGTGCATTAACCTGCACTGCGTAGATGGAGTCCTCGTCCCCTACGTTCCTCACTATCCGTGTGATGGTCTTCTCTGAGTTCGTCTCCAATGTCACTGAGATGGACGGATAATTCAACTCCTCAGCAGTTGTGGGGTCGACTGTCGAACACTCCGTCCAATGGCGAGCGACGGCGGAGACTTGCTTATCAGTGTAACCTAAACCACAAAGGTAACCTAAGTAGTCATTTGGTTGGATATCATAGACTAGGCCTGGATCGTTGGCTCTCGATGGATTCACATGCCCGGCTCCGATGCTAAAGAATCCGGCGGCGTTCCATGTTTCGTCGGTGATTGGCTTACCGTCGCCGTCTAGGATATCGGACGAAGTCATGATCGCTGATTTAATTGCGGCGGGTGACCAGTCAGGGTGCGAGAGCTTTACTAGTGAGGCAATTCCGGCTAGTAGAGAGGCAGACGTCGACGTGCCGGAGATGACGTTAAACCACGAGGTTGAATTAATCGTCGCGTCGAGCGACAGCGGGCCGACCGGGGACGGCCACGCGCCTAACACGTTTACGCCGGGGGCGATGACGTCGGGCTTTAGGATGCCGTCGTTCACGACGCTCGGGCCTCTCGAGGAGAAGGCGGCCACCGCCGGAGATGGCGAGGCGCGGTATAACGTACCTTTGAAGTCGATCGCCGCCGTGGGGTTCGACGATGATTTAACATAGGCGATGATCTTGGCCCCATCGGAGTAGCTGACGTGGGACGTCGGGAGGACGTGCGCTCCGGCGGCTGCTGTGAAGCCCTCCTTCTCATCGTTCACGACTATCATGGCGGCGCCGCCGGCGGCCTTAACGACGACGCCTTTCTCGACGGTACTATTCGATCCACCGTTGTGGCAAACCACCACCTTCCCTTTAACGTTGATCCTTTTCAAGGATCCATCGCTGCAAGCCTTCACGCGTACGCCGCCCCTCATGCCGGGGTACACCACTGGGAGGAGGAGGGCAGTAAACCCACCGGGCTGGTACGCTGACTCCCCATTGAACTCATCGCCGCTCCCTAACCTCACCGTCGCCCTCATCGCCCGATCCATCCCGCTCGCGCCGACCGTCATGACCCACGGCGCGTCGTTCTCCACCGTTCCCCTCGCCGGCCCTCCATTTCCCGCCGAGCAACTGACAAATATCCCCTTCTCCACTGCCGCCATTGCTCCGATAGCCACGCTATCCTCGTAGAACGGCGCCGTCCCGCCGCCGAGCGACACCGACAGCACGTCGACGCCGTCGCCAATCGCTTGGTCGATCCCGGCCAGCACGTCGCTCGCGAAGCACCCGCCGCCGTGGCAGACCTTGTAAACCGCCACGTGCGCGCCAGCCGCGATCCCGGCAGCCGTGCCCCGCGCATTCCCAAGAACATCGGCGTTCTTGACTACGCTCCCCGCGGCGACGCTCGCCACGTGTGTGCCGTGGCCGTCGATGTCGACCGGCATATCCTTGCACCCTTTCCTGAAAGCCTTAGCTCCGATCACCTTACCACTGCACACGGACGGCTTAAAGTCGCAATGGCCCTTCCATTTGGCCGGGGGGTGCGGCATCCCCTCGTCTTTGAACGAAGGGTGTTCTGGTAAAATCCCAGTGTCGAGTAATCCTATGATCACCCCCTTACCCAAATTGGTATCCTTCAGCAGACAATTATAACCGCTGTTCATGCCCAAGAAGTCGGAGATGTGAGTCGAGTGTAGGTCGAGTCTCTTGTCGGGGTAGGCGTGCATGAATCCATCGATCTTTTGCATGGCTTTCAGCTCTTCGTGGGTTAGTTTGGCGGCGAATCCAGTGATGGCGTTTTGGTAGGAGTATACAATCCTTGGCTCGCCTGAGGCTAGAATTGTGGATGGGAGGAAGGATTGGTATAATCTAAGATGGTCTTCGGTGCTTTGGAGTTCCGTATTCTTGGGCTTTTGGACGTGGACGATGTACGTATCTTGTTGGGTGTTCCCATGGCCACTAATATCGATAGGAATGGGCAAGAGTTGGCAGTTGGTTGTGGGAAGAGAAGATTGGAAGGAGAAGAAGAAGAGAAAGAAAGAGAAGAAGAAGAAGAAGTTGGTGATCTTCATTAGTATTCTATTGATCAAGAGTGATGGAAAGGATGGGAGGATAGATGAGGTAAGATATAGTTAGGAAGGATTGAAAGAAATGATGAAAGCATGCAGCTATCATTGACATCGAGACACTGCAAATTCTCTTCCAGGACTTGCTCTATAATTTGTGAGAGGAAATTTCCTTTTAGCAGGGAAATTAGTACTCCTGTGGACTAATTCTGAGTACACTGCCACTAGTTACAAGAAATAATGGAGCAGCTGGATGAAAGCAAAATTATTAATTAACGACGTCATAACTGGCCATAATTATGTTAAAATACTTGTACCCATAAAAAAAGAAAAGTGCATTTTAAGTATTTTAAGATATAAATTTAATATCCAAATATTAATTCAAGGTGCGATATGAAAATTATAGAAAAAAAAACGTTGGATTACAAATAGCTCAAAGATGAGTCCTAATCACAAAATCAGTGAAATGTTGTAGTTATTTGAGAATTTTCTATTAATTAATTGGATTCCTAGGATTCGTACTGGAATGGAATCTAAGAAGAATAGGGGCTTTTCCATTTATTATCCAAATTCGTTTGAACCCGTTTCTCAAATGGGTCGCATCGGGTTTTCCAGTTCGCTTTTCCTCTAGGCGGGTTAATGGGTACACATCCTGATCCGGACCGTAGTAAATAGTAATTACTGGAAGCAAAGGGCATTCCTGTAATTAACGTGATCGGTCTCCCCCTCCACCCGTTTCCTTCCTCCCCTTTCCCCTTCCCTTCTCCCATCTCTCCCGAGCCGTCCTCGATCGCTCGGCGGCGACGATAAAACTTAAGAGAAACGACCCCAAATTGAAGACTTCAACCCTCAAATAAGCGAAATTTCCCATCTTGGTAAGCGCTTCAATTGCAGGTCAAGTTTTCCGCGAAAGATTTCCTCTTGGTGGAGTCTCTCTGCGTCGATCTTGCCTTGGTTAGGCGGTCCTCTTTCTAGGTATGTCTTTTTCTAGCTTTTGTTTAAGCTCTTGGTTATTTTCCGTGAACTCAAAATCTTGTTGGTGTCCGTATCTGTGGCGGTTGTACTTACGTTCTGTGGTCGCCTTGCGATAATATACAGTAATAGATTTATCGTTTTTCTATATTTGAGCTGGGTTTAGGTGATATGTTTCTCAAAGGTGAAATCTTTAGCTAATTTTGTACTTTTATCCTGTTTGTCATTGTCTGATTAGGTTCTTGTTGTGAAGCTCTAAGCTTGTATTCGAACAAAAAAGAAAAAAATTAAGCTTGTCGTAAAAATAATTTTTGGACACGGATTGCTGCAAAATTGAACTCAGGAAGTTATCAATATAAATTATTCTCTTCCTTACTGCTTTAGGCTCTAAGTAGACTTCTCAGTTCTCAAGTTCTTTCTCATACCTTACGTTGCCAATTTGGCAGGTGGCTTGGTTTAAAGTTGATGACTGCAATTAGCGGGTAATTCTAATATATAAGATGCCTTGACGAATATGACTAGCTTTCTTTGCATGCAATACTGTTGGGATTTGCTCACGAAATGGCTGATTTGTGAAGTTTGAGCTCATTTTTTTTTTGCGCTTCCTGATCTGGATGAGATACGAAGAATAAGCTTATTTTTAGCTGTTTTATGGCTAGCCAAGCCTTAGTTCAGCAAGAACAGAATCTTGTTCTGTCAGACCATTCTCTGGTCATTGGACAAGAGTTCCCAGATGTGGAGGCTTGCAGGAGAACACTTAAGGATATTGCTATTGCTTTGCATTTCGAGCTTAGAATTGTGAAATCTGACCGCAGCCGGTTCATAGCCAAGTGTTCAAAGGAAGGATGTCCCTGGCGTGTCCATGTGGCAAAGTGTCCTGGTGTACCTACCTTCTCAATCAGGACGTTGCATGGAGAGCATACATGCGAGGGAGTTCGTAATCTTCACCACCAGCAAGCTAGTGTTGGCTGGGTTGCCAGGTCTGTGGAGTCTCGTCTTAGAGACAATCCACAGTACAAACCGAAGGAGATATTGCAAGACATCCGAGAACAGCATGGTGTTGCCGTATCCTATATGCAAGCATGGCGTGGGAAAGAGCGAAGTATGGCTGCAGTACATGGCACTCTTGAGGATGGATACCGCCTTCTTCCAGCATATTGTGAGCAAATTAGGAGAACAAATCCTGGGAGCATTGCATTAGTTTATGCAACTGGGCCAGAGAACTGTTTTCACCGTCTGTTTATTTCCTATCGCGCGTCAATTTATGGTTTCCTGCATGCTTGCAGACCGCTTTTGGAACTTGATAGAGCACAACTTAAAGGAAAATATCTTGGAACTTTACTTTGTGCCTCAGCTGTTGATGCAGATCACACTTTGTTTCCATTGGCATTTGGCATTGTGGATGCTGAGAGTGATGATAATTGGATATGGTTTCTATCAGAATTGCGAAAGCTTCTTGGAGTTAATACAGACAAGATGCCCATCTTGACAATATTGTCTGAAAGACAAAAAGGAATTGTAGAGGCAGTTGAAACCCATTTCCCGACTGCTTTTCATGGATTTTGCTTGCGTTATGTGAGTGAGAATTTCCGTGATGAATTTAAGAATTCAAAATTAGTCAACCTCTTCTGGAATGCTGTTTATGCTCTCACACCAGCTGAATTTGATTCAAAAGTAGCTGAGATGATGGAAGTTCAAGATGTCATGCCATGGTTTCATCTCTTTCCACCAAACCTTTGGGCTGTTGCATACTTTGAGGGCGTGCGATACGGTCATTTTAGTCTAGGAATCACAGAGGTGTTGTATAAGTGGGCACTTGATTGCCATGAGCTTCCTATAGTGCAAATGATGGAACATATCCGGCATGAACTAACCTATTGGTTTACTGATCGTCGCAATATGGCAATGTCATGGACCTCAGTTCTTGTTCCCTCTGCAGAGAAGGTTATTTCAGAAGCCATTGCTGATTCGCGCTGTTATCAAGTTCTTCGTGCAAATAAAGTGGAGTTCGAGATTGTATCATCTGAGCGAACAAATATTGTAGATATACAAACAAGGTGCTGTTCATGTCGTCGGTGGCAAATGTATGGCATTCCATGTGCACATGCTGCTGCTGCACTCTTGTCTTGTGGTGAAGATGTCCGTCTCTATGCACAGGAATGCTTCAGCATTAGGAAGTACAGAGAGGCCTATTCAGAAATAATATATCCAATTCCAGATAGAAATATTTGGAAGGAATCAGCTTCTGGGATGGAAGGCGGAGGTGGCAAAGCGGATATCATAATACGCCCACCGAAAATTCGAAGGCCGCCTGGCCGTCCCAAAAAGAAGGTTCTTCGCATTGAAAGTTTAAAACGGCCAAAAAGAGTTGTTCAGTGTGGCCGCTGTCATTTATTAGGACATTCTCAAAAGAAATGCACTTTGCAGATCTGACACTTTTTATGTGCTAATATATGCAAGAAAAGCATAAGGGTGTTGTATCGCGAATGGAAGTTTTTCTCTGTTTTTCTGGCTGATACTTTGTCTGTTCCGTCTAAGTAAGAGTGTAAGACTGAGGTCTTCGTTTTTAGATGGCCGATGAACTGAAGCGCTTTTTACCTCTAGAAAATGGATTATAGAACTAATTCCTTGTGTGCTTCTTCTTCCTGCTTCAGTGTTAGTTTTCCTTGAGGAAGTACTAGCTACAATAACGACATTCTCCAAGAAGCAGGTTATCTCTATGTTTGATATGCTGTAAACTGATGCCTGCCAAGCTTCAGTTGTGGCTAGTATATCCGTCGCTCGAGTACGTACTGCTGTAAACTATCACATTTGTTATATTATTGGATGTTATCATATCTCAAATAACTTTTAGTTTCTTGAAGTACCTAAAAATAATTTCTTCTCTAAAAAGAGCCTTGTGTAACAAACTGTATATATCACAACAGTTCGTTTTCTTCCCTATTAATTGTAATTTCTTTTTTATAGAAGTAGAAATTCAGTGAAAATCATAAACTGTGATATAGGAAAGCATTTAGGGTTTTCTATAAAACTTCTATTGGAAGCAGCAAAGATGATACACAATTAGCGATGGGATGCTAATATAGTAATATACAGAAGTACGATATGATACGGCAATACGATTAATTTAAAAAAAAAAAAAAAAATATATATATATATATAGTGTATTGATATATGTAAGATGATAAATTGCTAATATATGTGCCAAATAATTCAATGCGAACTATTAATTTTTCTCTCCTAATTGAATCGTTGAGATTAAATAATACTAAATAAAATTAAATACCGGTCATATTAATAGGAAGTACCAATCATTTTTTTAGATTGTAAGGGTAAATTAGTTATTTTTTTCTCTTAGCTATCTATTTTTTTTTATAAAAAATAAAATTAATAATAAATTGGTAGAAGTTGACTGTCATATTATTAAGGAAATAGTTATAAGAATAAGTAATAAGAAAATACTTAAATTATAATTTTTTGTTGATTAATCTAGTCACATATATAAAATGTCTTATATACCCTTTAATTTATCGAAAGATAAAAATTATTTTCAATAACTAACCTGTTAGTATGGAATCATTGCTCAATATATATATCTCTAGAGCCCCATCGATTTTGTAGCACTCAAAACATGTCACTTCCACTTCTCAAACATATGGCACATCCAAGCACTAGCATATAAATAATTTACACATATTCGCATTCACTGTTGAACACAAATGCACGAACCAAGCAGAGGAAAAAGGCGCCACCTTTCGCCATCCCCAGCCTCCGTCATCTCGAGAAGGATGTCGCAAGGGATTTTAGGGTGAGGGAAATCGCGTAAGATTTGGGCTTTCAAACAGTGGATGAATTGAGGGCTTAGATTGGTTAATTTTAATTTAATGGGTTATTAATTCGGGCCAAAGATCGCTCTATTGAAGTTCCTAATCTTTTCCTCTGATTATATTTTAGCAAGCATTATAGCATCACTGCTGCAGTAGGTATGGTCTCACACTCATCCATGATTATTAAGCGCATCTTGGGACTACATGCAACTTCTTATGGAGTTCGTTTGGTCTCTTATATTTTCCCAAGAAGTTACAGAATCATAGTTGAAAATTTAATGGCAGTTCTTGGCAATGGAAAGCTAGGTAGAAGGAACTTCTTGGAAAGTAACAGAATGCAATGCTCTCGTTTTATAGATGTAATAAGCAAGGGGCATTGGATTTGCTACAAGCTATAAGTTGTATGAGTTGCTCTTTTAGCATTTAGTAGGGGTAAGATCGTACCTTCAGAACATCTCTTCTGCGTATTACAATCTTAACCTTTGATACCAGTCGGACGCAACGTGGATGCTTTAGAATTTCCATATTCCTTTGAAGAGTAACCGTAATAGTGCGGCCAGCAGCTGTCTTGTTATTACGATTTTAACCTTCCAGCTTAACCGATCTCTATATATAACCTTACGCCCGCGCCCCGGCTTTCATTTCTTGCAACGGCATTCTTGAAACGAGCTCTTCTTCTCTTTCCTTCTCTTCTCTCCTCTCCTCTCCTGAAACCCTAAGGATTCCTTCCATGGATGAGAAGAGCGTTCTGTTCCTCTCCCGTGGAGATGCCGAAGCGGTTCTAGGGCTTGAAGGCTCCCGCATCAACTAGAAGACGGTGGAATCGCGTTTCCCTTTCCGGAATCCAAGGGAAATCCTCATCCACCTTCAAGAACTGCGAGCAATCTTCTTCTCCTTGCTTATATAGGTGTGTGTGATCGAGTTTTTTTAACGTCATTTTGCTCTTGGATAAAACAATGTCCTGAATCGGCAATATGCATTTTCTTGTTTAATTTTGGTGAATTTTTTTTCTTCTGCTGTTTGATCAATGTTCTTTATCCCCTTAATAACATCTTGCAATTACAGGAAGTTCTTAAAGATCTGAGATGGGTAAGAGGTTTTCAAACTTTATATTATATATTTACTAGTTTGTTCTTGGATAGGAGTTCTAGTTTGTGCTGTTCTGTTGTCGTTTGATTGGTGCAGTGATGGGGGATATGAATTTGTTGCCTTCTATACTTCTCTGACCAAGAGGAAATTTTTATCTTTACCTTTTAAAAGGTTTTTCTGTTCTGGTTATCCACCTTCCCGACCTTCTTTTACTTGATATCTTTCTTGGAACTCTCTTACTTGATATCCTCCTTAAATTGGATTCCTTACTAGATCCTTATAATTTCAAATTTGAGGGTAGAAAAAACTTAGTTATACTTCGCAAAAAGCTGATTTAATAAGCACCTGGATCATCTTCTTTGTTGATGCCCAGCCGCCCAGGACAGAAATGGGGACAGAGGAACCAATTTTGTTAATGTGTTTTTTCTTTACTGCTCCTGCCATGTTGTGATACATAATGGCCCAATTGTCATTAATCTTGAAAGCAATATGTTATCTTTCACCTAAGTGGACAAAGCCTCTCGCTCTCAAGGTAATTATGTTATTTGTGCTCTCCCTCTTAGTGAAATCAGAAAGAGAACAAAGAGACATAAACAATGAACAGAAGACCACTCCCTTAGAAATCTTTTTTTTTTTTTGGAAACGTCAGAAGAGGTGATACCAGTTCTTCACATAGATATCAGCACCTTCTTGATCTCTGCACTACAGTTGTTTTCTTTTCAACTCCTCCATTCTTCTTTTATTTCTTTCTTAATATCAAACACCAAACCATACTCCCAATATCATAAATGCTAGAATATTCCAAAGCCCCATATCTTAAGAGATGCTCTATATCTTTGCACCAAACCATACTCCCAAGTTAAAAGTTTGTCACCTCTCGTTTTTTGCATCTATTACTTGCTTAAATGCTCTTTGTTGCTATTATTATCGTTACCATGGCCTTGTAATGATAGATTGTTGCTCGTGGGTTAAGTGGTCACATTGGGTAAAGGTGGTATAAAATAGCAAGAGAAGGGAATGCATGCTGGTGACCATGGGATAAGTCTAGGGCTTTGTCTTGACACAAAAGGGGAAATGAGAGCATTCAGATGGTCTGATCTTACACAGAACCACAGAAACTTTTACCAACTACTCATGATATCGTAGTGCAATTCTAGTTACTCTTCTTAACATCAGGCATATGCCATCTTGCTGATCAGAAATTAGACAATTCATATGGTTTTTTATTTTGCAATCATAATCATGATCGGTGGATTCACATTGATCTCTCTTTCTCTCTTGCTCTACTTGAAGGAATGCTGCTAATATTTGAAGTTTTGAACCTAATACATGACAGAGTAGAAGAGAGATTTCTTTTCTACATTTACCTAGGTGCTTTTCAAATACTTACAGCCCATATATGTGATTTGATAGATCACTTATTTTTATACATGCTAGATTATTTGATTAATTACTCATGTATTAAGTGGGAAAAGTAAACTTGATGGCTAAAAACCCCAATAGGGGGAGGCTTGTTTCTACTCTATCAACAATAGTAATAAAAAAAATCTCTATATGAAGACTGAATGAGAAGAGAATGGCTAAACCCTACTTCTCTATCATATTTATTTTTCACAATCAGATAGAGGGCTAAAATCCTTATTTCCATCCATCAATATCTCTTGGTTTTGTTCAGTTATTTATTGTGAAATATTTTGGGGAAGCAAATCTCTTCATTGCAATCTCTAGAGTTACATCAAAATTAGAAGACAATTAAGTTCATAAAAGGTCATTTGCAGCTGCATAGTCAAATAACTTTGTATTGAAACGTGATTCAGGACATATGAAAAAGGATGGTGCATAGGCGACTACTATTGGCAAACTTTGATTCAAATGCATATTATTCTCTATCATTGCTTCTAAGATTTTTAGTTGCTTATGGATCTGAATGCTGATGTTGTTGTAAAGATTTTCCTCTACTACATGGTAAAATCTAAACATCAAAAACATCAGTAGCTCTCATATATATCGCATGCAAAGGGTTCTCAGATTGATCCAGTAAACTAAATCTTTATGAAGGTTAAGATATCTCAAGTGAATTGATGATCACAGAGAAAACAGAAGAACGTTGAAACAATAATGTTTGCTGCTTCTGCATAAGCTGCTTGTCCAAGTGATGCCATCTTTGCAACAACTGTAGACGTGACTGCTCTCGTGACCATTGAGCAACTGTAAGTTATCAAATTGAAGTTAAATAACAAGTATATCTAAGTTTGAAATAATTTCTTCCTAGGTTACTTTTGTAATTTAAGAAAAATAGTTATATAGTTAGTGTTTTCTGCTCTGGAAATTTCACTACTTTACAGTTTATCCAGTATAAATTATGAGATACTATAAGAAAGTCTTCCTCTGAAGAAGTTATTGAATCATAGTTGAAATGAAGTGTCCCTGAACTGTGCAATCACCTGGTAAGAAATTCTTGTGCTTGTTTATTTTCTCTTGTATTAGATTTGTGTTTTCTTTCTGAGAATCCTGAGTTACTGGATAATTTTCCATTGCAAGAATTTGGAAGGAACCAAGAATGAGTAGTTCTACTCACGCTAACTACTGGAACGTAAAGTTTCACTGCATACATAGTCTGCATATATTTATTTGTTGGTCTGTTTCAAGTTCACTTTTGCTTTTGACTTTTACAAAAATGAGAATAACTTTGCTTCCCTAATGTTAGGATGTCGTACTGGGGTTGCTGACGGGAAGGTCTATGGCTAACAAATGGTTTAGTTGAGATCACATTATCTAAAAGTTCTTGAAGCTTTAAAACTTTTATAAGCTTTTACTCTTTTTGCTAGCCTTGGAGTAAATAACTAAATATACCTTTGGATTGGTAGAACTTGTTTCCCACATATTAGTGGAATAAATGATTGATAGTATATAAGTTGTTATTTACCTATTCATTTGGTAAAAAGTTTCTAGATTCTGATATCCATGATAACTAAATGACAAGAACGGTTATACACATTAATTGTAGGTTTTTGTATTGATTAACATGGAGTACATGTCTTCATATTGACACCAGCAATCCAGCATTGCCCTCATTATTCCTATATAGGGAAGTTAAGATGTCCAACATTGGCATTGTGCTGCTGTGTGATGCTAGAGGTTCACGATGGCCACATCATTTTACTGTAGTAGTAAAGGTCTATTAACTGAAACCAGATATGTAATGCATGCAATCATTCATTTTAAGTAAGAAACCAGATATGAAATTTCTTTCAAGAATTTGCTAGTTGCAACAATTTGCCCATCTTCAATACTATCATAAGTTATCAATACTAGGAAACTAACTAGTCAACCCCATACATGCCTATGAATTGGCAGGTGAAACTAACTGTTGCTGGAAGTACCATGGTTCGCCGTATCGACCGATCCCGATACAGGTCGGCCAATCCAGATCGGGATCAGCCGATCCAGATCCCGATCCAAGTCCGATCCAAACTCTTTCTCTCTTTCACTCTTTCTTTTCACTCTCTTACTCTTTTTTATTCTTTTACTCTTTCTTTCTTTTTTTCTCTCCTTACATATAATCATTGTTTTTCTTACGGAGAGTTCTAGTTCCGGTGAACTCCAACAAACTCCGGTATATAAGTTTTTAATTAATTTTTTTATTTCTCTCTCATTTTTTTCCATTTCTTCCGCTCTCTCCCTTTTTCTTCTCTTTTCTTCTTCTTTACTGCATCATGGTTTTTTTTTTGTTTGATTTTCTTCCAATCACGCTCTTTCTAATCTCTTCTTTTTTTATTTTTATTACAACATAGTTTTTCTTTTTTCTTTTTTTCTTTTTGGTTTTTCTAAATTTTAAAAAGTTTTCCTACATTTTCAAATAATATTTAGAATTTTATGTAATTAAAAAGTCTAATCCAATCTAGCCGACTAATACGACCGATATGGCCGATCCTCTGATACGTATCATTTTTTCGGAAGGCCTATCCTGATTCCGATCCCAATTTTTCGAACGTTGGAAAGTACAACTACCTGGTATGAATTTTTCGCACTTGTTTATTTGTTTTCTTATAAGTATCCTCAAATGCTGGTTAAAATTACATTACAAGAATTTGGAAGGAATCAAGAATGAGCATAGTTTTTCTTCCCATGCTAATGAAATGAGGTAAAACTTCACTACTTACGTAGTTTTCATGCAATTCATTTGTTAGGTCTGTTTTAAGTTCATTATTTCTTTTGACTTTCATAAGTATGATATTTAATACAAGATTTTGTGGTTTCTTGGTTCTAGTTCATATCTACATTTAGATATATATATTTTAAGTTCTTACTTTACATAATTTTTCAATAATTTGTCGTCATATTGTTACCTTTTTTATTTTATTTTATATTTCAATGTCATGTTTGATATATGTATATATTGTTTTTATATGTTTAATTCTATGTTTGTTGATGTTTTATTTTGAAATTAAAATTTTATACTGAGTGGCATTTGCCATATTACCCAACACTAGTTATCAATTGTGATGCTTATACTTGGCAATATCTCGATTATTTACATTTTAAACGTGTGTTGTCTCATGCCGCTCATTGGCGCTAAGCACTACTCCGACCTTTTATTGTGCATAAGGCTATGCCTCTCCTTGCAGCCTATATTGATGGCTCCTCAAAATGAGAAATTAGTAGTTATTTTTTTAACTCAATATTTTATAAATATTTTTTATTTCTTATTGCAACTTATTGTTTCTTAGTTTTTCTTTATGATATTTCTATTTACTTGATCTTTTTGAAATATTTTTTGTTTTTCAAATATTGATGTTTTATTTTGAAATTAGAATTTTATATCGAGTGGCACTAGCCGTATTGCCCAATAGTAGTTATAAATTGTGAATGCTTATATTAGGTAGTATCTCGTTGATTTTTCTTATTTTCTTGATATTTAAAAAATTTAGTGGTAAATATGTTCATAATTTTGATGGCTCATCAAAATGAGACATTAGTATTTTTTTTTTAACTCAATATTTTTTAATAATTTTTTTTCTTATTACAACTTATAAACTTAGTTTTTCTTTATAATATTTCTATTTATTTGATCTTTTTGAAATATTTTTTATTTTTCAAATCTTTTTGAAATAGTTGATGTTTTATTTTGAAATCAGAATTTTATATCGAGTGACAATAGCTATATTGCCCAACACTCATTATAAATTGTGAATGATTATACTTGGTATTATCTCGATGATTTTTCCTATTTTATTTATATTTTTAAGAAAAAATTTATTGGTAGATATGTTCATTTTATAAATCTAATTGATTATATTATTCAGTTCAAGATTTTGTGGTTTATTTGTTTTATTTCATATCTACATTTATTTATATATTTTATAGCTTGATTATCTAGTTTTATTCAACATTTTTCTTTGATTTTTTAATGTTCTTACTTTACGTGATTTTTCAATAATTTGTTTTCTTATTATTACTTTTTTATTTTATTTTATATTTTAAATGTCATGTTTGATATATGTATGTATTGCCCTCTTATGTTTCTAATTTTGTGTTGGTTGATGTTTTATTTTGACGACTCATCAAAATGAGACATTAGTAGTTATTTTTTTTAAAATTTAATGTTTTATAAATATTTATTATTTCTTTTTGTAATTTGTTATTTCTCAATTTTTCTTTATGATATTTCTATGTACTTGATTTTTATGATATTTCTAATTACATGTTAAGCGTGTATTGTCTAATGCTGCTCATTGGCGCTAAGCACTATTCCGACATTTTATTGTGCATAACGCTATGTCTCTCATTGTCGTCTATTTTGATAGCTCATCAAAATGAGACATTAATAGCTATTTTTTTAACTCAATATTTGTATTAATAGCTATTTTTTTAACTCAATATTTGTAAATATTTTTATTTCTTATTGCAACTTATTGTTTCTTAGTTTTTCTTTATGATATTTTTTTTTACTTAATTTTTTTGAAATATTTTTTATTTTTCAAATACAGATATGTTTGTTGATGTTTTATTTTGAAATCAGAATTTTATAACGAGTGGCACTAGTTATATTGCATAACACTAGTTATAAATTGTAAATGCTTATACTGGGTATTATCTCGATGATTTTTCTTATTTTCTTGATATTTTTAAGAAAAAATTTAAGTGGTAGATATGTTCATAACTATTTTATAAATCTAATTGCTTATATTATTAAGTACAAGATTTTGTGGTTTCTTTGTTTTATTTCATATCTATATTTATGTATATATATTTTATAGTTTTACTATCTAGTTTTATTCAACATTTTTCTTTGATTTATATAATATTCTTGCTTTATGTGATTTTTCAATAATTTGTTTTCTTATTATTACCTTTTTTATTTTATTTTATATTTTAAATGTCATGTTTGATATATGTATGTATTGCCCTCTTATGTTTATAATTTTGTGTTGGTTGATGTTTTATTTTGACCACTCATCAAAATGAGACATTAGTAGTTATTTTTTTTAAAATTTAATGTTTTATAAATATTTGTTATTTCTTTTTGTAATTTGTTGTTTCTCAATTTTTCTTTATGATATTTCTATGTACTTGATTTTTATGATATTTCTAATTACATGTTAAGCGTGTATTGTCTAATGCTGCTCATTGGCGCTAAGCACTATTCCGACATTTTATTGTGCATAACGCTATGTCTCTCATTGCCGTCTATTTTGATAGCTCATCAAAATGAGACATTAATAGCTATTTTTTTAACTCAATATTTGTATTAATAGCTATTTTTTTAACTCAATATTTGTAAATATTTTTATTTCTTATTACAACTTATTGTTTCTTAGTTTTTCTTTATGATATTTCTTTTTACTTAATCTTTTTGAAATATTTTTTATTTTTCAAATACAGATATGTTTGTTGATGTTTTATTTTGAAATCAGAATTTTATAACGAGTGGCACTAGTTATATTGCATAACACTAGTTATAAATTGTAAATGCTTATACTGGGTATTATCTCGATGATTTTTCCTATTTTCTTGATATTTTTAAGAAAAAATTTAAGTGGTAGATATGTTCATAACTATTTTATAAATCTAATTGCTTATATTATTTAGTACAAGATTTTGTGGTTTCTTTGTTTTATTTCATATTTATATTTATGTATATATATTTTATAGTTTTACTATCTAGTTTTATTCAACATTTTTCTTTGATTTATATAATATTCTTGCTTTATGTGATTTTTCAATAATTTGTTTTCTTATTATTACCTTTTTTATTTTATTTTATATCTCAATGTCATGTTTATATATGTATGTATTGCACTTTTATGTTGGTTGATGTTTTATTTTGAAATTAAAATTTTATTTCGAGTGGCACTAGCAATGTTGCCCAACACTCGTTATAAATTGTAATGCTTATACTATGTAATATTTCGATAATTTATATTTTAAGTGTGTTGTCTCATACCACTCATTGGCGTGAAACACTACTCCAACCTTTTATTGTGCATAAGGCGATTCCTCGCCTTACTGCTTATTTTGATTGTTTATCAAAATGAGACATTAGTATTTTTTAATTTTATATTTTGTAAATATTTTTTATTTCTTTTTATAATTTATTATTTTTCAATTTTTCTTTATGATATTTCTATTTACTTGATCTTTTTGAAATATTTTTTGTTTTTCAAATACATATATGTTTGTTGATGTTTTATTTTGAAATCAAAATTTTATACTGAGTGGCACTAGCTATATTGCCCAACATTAGTTATTAATTGTGAATGTTTATACTAGGTATTATCTTGATGATTTTTTATATTTTCTTGATATTTTTAAAGAAAATTTTATTGATATATATGTTCATTTTATAAATCTAATTGCTTATACTGTTTAGTGCATAAGGCTATGCCTCGCTTTGCTGCCTATTTTGATAGCTCAACAAAATGAGTCATTAGTAGTTTTTTTTAATTTAATATTTTATAAATATTTTTTTATTTATTTTTGCAATTTATTATTTCTCAATTTTTTATGATATTTCTATTTATTTGATCTTTTTAAAATATTTTTTATTTTTCAAATACACATATATTTGTTGATATTTTATTTTGAAATCAGAATTTTATACCGAGTGTCACTAGTTATATTGCACAACGTTAATTATAAATTGTGAATTCTTATACTGTGTTTTATCTCAATGATTTTTCTTACTTTCTTGATATTTTTAAGAAAATTTTTATTGGTAGATATATTCATTTTATAAATCTAATTGCTTATATTATTTAGTACAAAATTCTGTGATTTATTTGTTTTATTTTTTATCTACATTTATGTATATATTTTATATTTTACTATCTAATTTTATTCAACATTTTTCTTTGATTTATAATATTATTACTTTATGTGATTTTTCAATAATTTATTTTCTTATTATTACCTTTTTTATTTTATTTTATATTTAAATGTCATGTTTGATATATGTATATATTATTTTTTTATATTTCTAATTCTATATTTGTTAATGTTTTATTTTAAAATTAGAATTTTATACCGAGGCGCACTATCTATATATTCCAACACTAGTCATTAATTTTGAATGTTTATACTGAGTATTATCTCGATGATTTTTCCTATTTTCTTGATATTTTTAAGAAAAAATTTAACTGGTAGATATGTTCATAACTATTTTATAAATCTAATTGCTTATATTATTTACTACATAATTTTGTGGTTTATTTGTTTTATATTTTATAGCTTTACGATTTAGTTTTATTCAACATTTTTCTATCATTTATAATGTTTTATTCAAATACAGATATGTTTGTTGATATTTTATTTTGAAATCAAAATTTTATTCCGTGTGGCACTAACTATATTGCCTAGCGTTAGTAATAAATTGTGAATTCTTATACTGGTATTATCTCGATGTTTTTTCTTATTTTCTTGATATTTGTTTCTCAATTTTTATTGGTAGATATATTCATTTTATAAATCTAATTGCTTATATTATTTAGTATAAAATTATGTGATTTATTTGTTTTATTTTATATCTACATTTATGTATATATTTTATATTTTACTATCTAGTTTTATTCAAAAAATTTCTTTGATTTATAATATTATTACTTTATATGATTTTTCAATAATTTATTTTTTTATTATTACCTTTTTTATTTTATTTTATATTTCAATGTCATGTTTGATATATGTATGTATTGATTTTTTATATTTATAATTCTATATTTGTTAATGCTTTATTTTAAAATTAGAATTTTATACCGAGGGGCACTAACTATATTTTCTAACACTAGTTATTAATTTTGAATGCTTCTACTGAGACATTATCTCGATGATTTTTTCTATTTTCTTGATATTTTTAAGAAAAAATTTAACTGGTAGATATGTTCATAACTATTTTATAAATCTAATTGCTTATATTATTTACTACATGATTTTGTGGTTTATTTGTTTTATATTTTATAGCTTTACTATCTAGTTTTATTCAACATTTTTCTATAATTTATAATGTTCTTACTTTACGTGATTTTTCAATAAAATATAGCTTTTAGTTTTATTCAATTATTTTACTTGTTATAAATTGTAATGCTTTTAGTTTTATTCAATTATTTGCCCAACACTCGATATAAATTGTAATGCTTATACTATGTAATATCTCAATAATTTATATTTTAATGGTGTGTTGTCTCATGCCACTTATTGTCGCGAAGCAATACAACGATTTTTTATTGTGCATAAGATGATGCCTCACCTTGCGCCTATTTTGATAGCTTATCAAAATGAGACATTAGTAGTTTTTTTTAATTTAATATTTTGTAAATATTTTTTTATTTCTTTTTGCAATTTATTATTTTTCAGTTTTTCTTTATGATATTTCTATTTATTTGATATTTTTGAAATACTTTTTGTTTTTCAAATACACACATGTTTGTTAATATTTTATTCTAAAATCAGAATTTTATACCAAGTGGCACTAGCTATATTGCCCAAAATTAGTTATAAATTGTGAATGCTTATACTGGGTTTTATCTTAATGATTTTTCTTTTTTTTTGATATTTTTAAGATAAATTTCATTGGTAGATATGTTTATTTTATAAATATAATTGCTTATATTATTTAGTGCATAAGGGTATGCCTCGCTTTGCCGCTTATTTTAATGGTTCATCAAAATAAGAATTTGGTAGTTTATTTTTTAATTTAATATTTTGTAAATATTTTTTTTTTGCAATTTATTATTTCTCATGATATTTCTATTTACTTTATTTTTTTCAAATATTTTTTGTTTTTCAAATACTTGTTGATTTTTTATTTTAAAATCAGAATTTTATAATGAGTGGCACTAACTATATTGCCCAACATTAGTTATAAATTATGAATGCTTATATTGGGTATTATCTCAATGATTTTTTCTATTTTTTTGATATTTTTAATAAAAAATTTAATTGGTAGATATGTTCATAACTATTTTATAAATCTAATTGCTTATATTATTTAGTACAAGATTTTGTGGTTTCTTTGTTTTATTTGTATCTACATTTCTGTATATATTATCTAGTTTTATTGAACATTTTTATATGATTTATAATGTTCTTACTTTATGTGATTTTTCAATAACTTTTTTATTATGAAATTTTTTATGTTATTTTATATTTCAATGTCATGTTTGATATATGTATGTATTGCCTTTTAATGTTTCATGTTTGCCATTTATCGTCTTGTCGCCTATTTTGATCGCTTATCAAAATGAGACATTAGTTTTTTTTTTAATTTAATATTTTGTAAATATCTTTTATTTTTTTTTTAATTTAATATTTTGTAAATATCTATTTTTTTTTTGTAATTTATTATTGGCACTAGCAACGTTAGTTACGAATTGTAAATGCTTACACTGGGTATTATCTCGATAATTTTTGCTATTTTATACAAGATTTTGCTGTTTTTTTGTTTTAATTTATATCTACAATTATATATATATTTTATAGTTTTACTATCTAGTTTTATTCAACATTTTTATTTGATTTATAATATTATTACTTTACGTGATTTTTTAATAATTTGTTTTCTTATTATTACCTTTTTGATTTTATATTATATTTTATTTTTAGAATATTATTACTTTATGTATTGCTTTTTTATATTTCTAATTCTATATTTGTTAATATTTTATTTTAAAATTATAATTTTATACCGCACTAACTATATTTCCTAACACTAGTTGTTAATTGTATTATCTCGATAAGTTTTCCTATTTTCTTGATATTTTTAAGAAAAAATTTAAGTGGTAGATATGTTCATAACTATTTTATAAATCTAATTGCTTATATTATTTACTACAAGATTTTGTGGTTTATTTGTTTTATTTTATATCTACATTTATGTATATATTTTCTTGATATCAGCATTTTTCTATCATTTATAATGTTATTACTTTACATTATTTTTTTAATAATTTATTTTCTTATTATTACCTTTTTTATTTATTTTATATTTCAATGCAATGTTTGATATATGTATATATTGCCCTTTTATGTTTCTTATTTTATGTTGGTTGAAGTTTTATTTTAAAATTAAAATTTTATTTTGAGCTAGCTATATTGCTCAACACTCGTTATAAATTGTGAATGCTTATATTAGGTGTTATATTGATGATTTTTCTCATTTTCTTCATATTTTTAAGAAAAAATTTAATTGGTAGATATGTTCATAACTATTTTATAAATATAATTCCTTATATTATTTACTACAAGATTTTGTGGTTTCTTTGTTTTATTTTATATCTACATTTATGGATATATTTTATAGCTTTACTATCTAGTTTTATTCAACATTTTTCTATGATTTATAATGTTCTTACTTTACTTGATTTTTCAATATATATTTTCTTATTATTACCTTTTTTATTTAATTTTATACTTTAATGCCATATTTGATATATGTATGTATTGCCTTTTTATTTTTTAATTTTATGTTGGTTAATGTTTTATTTTGAAATTAAAATTTTATTCCGAGTGCCACTAGCAATATTGCCAACACTCGTTATAAATTGTAGTGTTTATGCTGAGTAATATCTCGATAATTTACATTTTAATGGTGTGCTGTCTCATGCCACTAATTGGTGTGTAGCACCACTCTGACCTTTTATTGTGCATAAGGCTATGCTCGTCTTGCTGCCTATTTTGATGGCTCATCAAAATGAGACATTAATAGTTTTTTTTTAATTTACTATTTTGTAAATATTTTTTTTTGCAATTTATTGTTTCTCAATTTTTTTTAAAGATATTTCTATTTACTTGAATTTTTTGCAATTTGTTGTTTCTTAGTTTTTCTTTATGATAATTCTATTTTCTTTATCTTTTTGAAATATTTTTTTAAATATATTTTTATTTGTTTCTGGTTTTATTTTTTTTCTTTGATTTATAATGTTCTTATGTTACGTGGTGTTTCAATAATTTGTTTTCTTATTATTACCTTTTTATTTCATTTTATATTTTAATGTCATATTTGATATATGTATGTATTTCTTTCTTATGTATTCTATATTTGTTAATATTTTATTTTGAAATTATAATTTTATACCGAGTGGAACTAGCCATATTGCCTAACACTAGTTATCAATTGTGATACTTATACTGGGTCGTATATTGATAGTTTATATTCTAAACATGTATTATCTCATGCCTCTTATTGGCGCTAAGCACTATTTCGATTTTTTATTATGCATAACGCTATGCCTCTCATTGCCGCATATTTTGATTGCTCCTCAAAATGAGACATTAGTAGTTATTTTTTTAATTCAATATTTGTAAATATTTTTTATTTCTTATTGCAACTTATTGTTTCTTAGTTTTTCTTTATGATATTTATTTTTACTTGATCTTTTTGAAATATTTTTTGTTTTACAAATACAAATATGTTTATTGATGTTTTATTTTGAAATTAGAATTTTATAACGAGTGGCACTAGCTATATTGCCCAACACTCGTTATAAATTGTGAATGCTTATACTAGGTATTATCTCGATGATTTTTCTTATTTTCTTGATATTTTTAAGAAAATTTTTATTGGTAGATATGTTCATTTTATAAATCTAATTGCTTATATTATTTAGTACAAGATTTTGTGGTTTATTTGTTTTATTTCATATCTACATTTATGTATATTTTTTATAGCTTTACTATATAGATTTATTCAATGATCTTATTTTACGTGATTTTTCAATAATTTGTTTTCTTGTTATTACCTTTTTTATTTTATTTTATATTTTAATGTCTTGTTTGATATATGTATGTATTGTCTTTTTATATTTCTAATTTTATGTTGATTAATGTTTTATTTTGAAATTAGAATTTTATATCGAGTGGCACTAGCCATATTATCCAACACTAGTTATAAATTGTGATGTTTATACTAAGTAATATTTCGATAATTTATATTTTAAGCGTGTGTTTTCTCATACCGCTCATTGGCGCTAAGCATTATTCCGACGTTTTATTATGTATAAGGCTATGCCTCTTGTCATGATCCGAAATTGGAATCATGACCGGTTATGCTCTTAATACGCTTGAGATACACGAAGACTTACTAATATTTCCTAAATGTACAATGGAAAGAATAAATAAATAAAGAGAATCTGCTTTATTTAATTTAAACTAATTGTAATGAAAATAAAACAATATCACTATTACCATGTCTCTAAACGAAATTAAATTAACAATTATTTAAAACATAAGACCAAAAGAACGGAAAGGTAAATAAGTAGTTCTAGGTGGAGGTAGGGTTCCGGTGCATCTCGCTCTGTCGCCATGCTGAACATTACCTGAAATAATAGAAAAGAGAAAAAAAAACTATGTGCCAACAACTATAGCTCAGTGAGTGGAATCCACTCGAAAACCAAATAATACTAAAACTTTATAGTGTTAAATAAAACCCAAGTTAAACAATATAAATGACAATTTCCATAGGCATGTTCTTAAAATAATGTCAATAATAACAATAGAGGGTCATAACATGTAGCCTTGCTCAGTTTCAACATATTAATATCTTTCCAATGTTTATAATGTCATTTGTCTCGGTGGGTCTAAACCCGATGGATTCATATCAACTAGAAGTCATCTCAAGATGACGCTCAGATCTTTTCCTCATAGCTGATCCGGGTAGAGTTATTAGGAGGTGTCACTATGTGATCAATACATCCTGTGCAGCATCTATAAATACACGAAATCAAAACGGCCCTTGTCCAATATTGATTTGCCATGCCAAATCAATATTGCAGAGGATCTATTTGCATCCTTTCATCTCATTGATGTTGATATATACAAATCTGCTCTGCTCTATGTAAATCTCATGAGCATTACCATTTCTTTTTTACTGCTATACTTTTATGCATTGGAGGAACTATTAACTTTAGGTGTATACTTTGTTAGTCAGAAAAGCATTGTAATTTTTTCTTGTCCAGAGTATTTTCAAATGCTATGTGCCTCAGAATATGTAGGATTTCATTTTGAATCTTGTATGGAAGATTAGTGACATTTTTTTTTCATTCTTATGATCTTACTATGATAATATAAACAGGCCTATAGATTGGGCACATAATTATCTTTTGGTTGAGTAGTACTACATTGTGGTCTATAACCGGTTTTGTTTATTCATTATCGCATGAAAACTTCCACGGCGCTCACTACTACTCTTTGGAAAACTGAAAAGTCATATTGCTAATCAAATGCAAACAGGAAACTTTAGAAGTACAATAAAAGGTATCACATATTTTTGAGGGGCACAAATAATATCATTCTTTTGCTCTTTGTATGAAGTTTTATATTTGTGCATTCTTTTTTGCAATTTTACTTCTGTACGTGCCTTTGCTGAGCTCATTTTAAGTATATTCCATTCACTTTGTTAGCATTATTTTCTCTTTTGGTCTCTTCTTAAAGCTTTTGTTTTCTACTTCAAATGTTCTATTCAATTATTACTTTGCATCTTATGATTTTTAAACTTTTTTATATTCTCTTTTGATTGTGATTTCCTGTTTGTCTTCTTAAAGCATATTTTTAATTTATATGTGTGTGAATGTGCTTTTTAGGTGTCTTTATATGACCAAAACTTCCTTCCATCTTACCACTTGTCATGTGTTGCCATGTGATGCAAAAGGTCTGTGTTTATCACATTATATTTTTACACTAGTAAACTTCAAGTAAATGGCACCAAATACATTATGTGATTTGTTACGATTCATTGCCTTCCTTTCAAAGATTTATAATGTTCATAGCCGATTTTGATGTTTCCAAAACTATGCTGATCTTTACTGCTTTCTCAGAAAAAGAAAAGAAAAGAAGATTATCTGTCTATTTCATTTGTGGGAAGCTGGTGACTTTGCAGGTGAAATAGAGCTTCTTGTCTTGTTTATGCATTCCGTTGGTAATTTATTGCATCTTTTTCCTCTTAAAGTAATTAAATGCTGGATGCCGTGCAGCACTGGATGACCTGCTTAACTCCTGATAATTAGGATGGGATAAACCTCTGCTTCTCAAGTCTGAGAATTCATTTCTCAGCACTGTGTTTGGTTCAACTTTTTTCCCTGTGACTCGCATGAATTATATTTGTATATACAATCTTAAATTGTAATGGATTTCCTGATGGTAAAGTCTAGTACTAGCAAATGGTGGAAACAAAAATGGGCTAGCAAGAAACTTTCTTTTTCCAGAATTAAGTGATCAGATGATAAAAAGTCATCCTAATCTTTTGAATAAATGTATAGGATACTAACTCCAAAAATATGAACTTTCTATTGATTATGTTTGTCTCAGAGTCATAGTGGAACTATTTTAGATTTAGTATTAAAGTTTATTTCCTACATACTATAAATAGGTGATTTTACCATGGTCCCTTTTTGATGCAAAACGTGGTGGAGAAAGATGGGAGGGGAAAATAAGAAGGGAAGGAATGAGGTTTCATACCTCTACCCTACGAAACGGTTTCACACCAAAATTCTCCATAGAGCAAAATCACATAAACTTTCATTAACCTCCAAAGAAAATATAACGGGTCTATATATAGACCTACAATGGAATTAAGCAAAAAACACCCTACATATGAAATAAACAAAAGACACCCTAAATAAAGCAAAATCATAACCAGATCCCTATAAGAGGGACCATCAACTGTCGGCGCCTCCTGCGCTGGTACACATGCCATCGAGTCCTATCAATAATGTCCGCATCATTCTCCCTAGGTGGAAAAAAATTTGACTCCGTCGAGTGTGCTACTCTGCTGCTCTCATACTGCTCTAAGGTATCATGGTGATGTACCTCTAAATCGTGGCAATCAAGCCACGTGTTATCAAATGTAGGTCGTCCTTTCCAACGTACTAGATATTGTTGGGTTCCACCTTCTCTAGTTGAAATAATTTCATCATCTAAAATTTTATCAATTTTGTCTGCTATGTGGAATATTGGGAGGTAAAGAGGGTCTCTCATAAACAGGCTCATTGGTAGGCTCAGTATCTAGTGGGTTATCTAGGGTAAAATCTGGACCTTTATAAGCTACTAGATCCTCAATATTAAAAGTACAACTGATGCCGAAATCATTGGGGAGATCTAGAACATAAGCATTATCATTAATTTTCTTGAGAATTTTAAAAGGTCCGGCACTTCGTGCATGCAACTTTTACACAGTTCCAAGTGGGAACCGCCGGACGTATCTGAACCATTACAAAGTCTCCAACATTAAATTCTTTGAATTTCTTTCTTAGATCAGCTCACATTTTATAATTAGTTTTATTTTGAGCAATTCTGTTACTGATTTCTTTATGTAAGTCATGAATATGTGATGCGAATGCAGATGCAGACTCAGACAACCTATGATAATGGAACATAGGAATGAGATCTATAGGTTGTCTAGGTTTGTAACCATATACTACCTTAGTTGGACTTAGACCTATTGATCTATTAACAGAATTATTATATGCAAATTCAACAGTTGGCAATTTTTGAACCCAGTCTCTTAGATTTTCGCTGACAAGAGTTTTCAGTAGGTTACCTAAGCTCCTATTGACTACTTCAGTTTGTGGGTGGAAAGAGGTTGAATACTGAAGCTTGATTCCCATCTTATGTCATAGGGTTTTCTAAAAATAGCTAGTAAATTTCACATCCTTATCTGATACAATAGTTTTTGGTAGCCTGTGCAGCTTAATGATTTCATTAGATTTTAGCAACTCAAGAGGCGTCAAAAGTTCGAGAATAGGATATAAAGTGGGCCATCTTTGAAAATCGATCCACCACCACAAGAATGGAATCATGCTTTCGGATGGTCTTTGGAAGTCCAAGTACGAAGTCCATACTAACATCTTACCAAGGACAACTAGGAACAAGTAGAGGCATGTACAATCCTGTATTTTGCTTTCGCTGCTTAGCGAGTTGACATGCATGACATCGACTAGATTTTATTCTTATAAGTCGTGAATTCAGGTGCAACCAAACAACGCTCTTTTATCTCAAGCGTGATTGAATTGATCCACGAAACTTTGTAAGGATTAGGATGGGAAACCCGATGCAAAACGTGGTGGAAAAAGATGAAGAGAAAATAAGAAGGGAAGGAATGAGGTTTCGCACCTCCACCCTAAAAAATGCGGGAACTGCGCAAGAACTTAGGCTTTGACCTAAAAAAGATGAGTTAACGCTCTTTCTTTGGCATTAACAATGCGGGAACTGCGCAAGAACTTAGGCTTTCCTTCAAAAAGTATTTTCTCAATAACTCATCAACTTGCTGTTTGAGTTCAGCATGTTCAGCTGGGTTAAGTCTGTAATGAGGCAAGTTAGGAAGAGATGCATTCGGGACGAAATCGATAACATGTTGAATATCTCTCATTGGTGGCAATTTATCAGGGAGATCCTCCGAAAAGACATCTGAGAATTCCTTAGTCACAGCAGTGGCTTCAAAAGGAATCGATTCATTAGGCTTGTTCAGAATTTTTTGAGTAGCAAGAATCATAATAGGAGTTCATTTACTCATATCGCGTTCAATGCTTCTCGCACTAATCAAGCTGACTTTACTATTCGAGGGGATGGGATCAAACTTCTTTTCCACCTTACCACTTCTAGGCTGCGATGGAAGAATTTTGATCTTCTTACCCTCATGTTCAAACATGCAAATATTTGAACAACTATAAATATACACATCATTATTAAATAGCCAAGGCCTTCCAAGGATAAGTTGATCCACATCCGTGGTCAATACATCGGACCAGATTCTATTCTTATAAGTCGTGAATTCAGTTGCAACCAAACAACGCTCTTTTATCTCAAGCGTGATTGAATTGATCCACGAAACTTTGTAAGGATTAGGATGGGAAACCCGATGCAAAACGTGGTGGAAAAAGATGAAGAGAAAATAAGAAGGGAAGGAATGAGGTTTCGCACCTCCACCCTAAAAAATGGTTTTACACCAAAATTCTTCAGAGAATAAAATCACATAAACTTTCATTAACCTCCAAAGAAAATATAACGGGTTTATATATAGATCTACAATGAAATTAAGCAAAAAACACCCTACATAGGAAATAAACAAAAGACACCCTAAATAAATTAAAATCAGAACCAGATCCCTATAGGAGGGATCATCAACTGTTGGCGCTCCCTACGCTGGTACACACTCCATCGCGTCCTATCAGTGATGTCCGCATCATTCTCCCCGGGTGGAAGAGAAGCCGACTACGTCGAGTGTGCTACTCTGCTGCTCTCATACTGCTCTAAGGTATCAGGGTGATGCACCTCCAAATTGTGACGATCAAGCCATGTGTCATCAAATGTAGGTCGTCCTTTCCAACGTACTAGATACCGTTGGGATCCACCTTCTCTAGTTGAAATAATTTCATCATCTAAAATTTTATCAATTTCGTCTGCTGTGTTAGGTGGAATATTAGGAAGTAGAGGTAAAGAGAGTCTCTCATAAATAGGCTCATGGGTAGGCTCAGTGTCTAGTGGATTATTTGGAGTAAAATCTGGACCTTTATAAGCTACTAGATTCTCAATATTAAAAGTAGAACTGATGCCAAAATCACTAGGGAGATCTAGAACATAAGCATTATCATTAATTTTTTTGAGAATTTTAAAAGGTTCGGCACTTCGTGCATGCAACTTTTTGACAGTTCCAGGTGGGAACCGTTCCGGACGAATCCAGACCATCACAAAGTCTCCAACATTAAATTCTTTGAATCTCCTTCTTAGATCAGCTCGAATTTTATAATTAGTATTATTTTGAGCAGTTCTGTTACTAATTTTTTTATGCAAGTCATGAATATGTGATGCGAATGCAGATGCAGACTCAGACAACCTATGATAATGGGACATAGGAATGAGATCTATAGGTTGTCTAGGTTTGTAACCATATACTACCTCAGTTGGACTCAGACCTATGGATCTATTAATAGAATTATTATATGCAAATTCAGAAGTTGGCATTTTTTATCCCAGTCTCTTAGATTCTCGCCGACAAGAGTTCTCAGTAGGTTACCTAAGCTCCTATTGACTACTTCACTTTGCCTGTCAGTTTGTGGGTGAAAAGATGTTGAATACTAAAGCTTAGTTCCCATCTTATGCCATAGGGTTTTTTAAAAATAGCTAGTGAATTTTACATCCCTATTTGATACAATAGTTTTTGGTAGCCTGTGCAACTTAACAATTTCGTCAAAATAGATTTTAGCAACTTGAGAGGCATCAAAAGTTCGGGAACAGGGTATAAAGTGGGCCATCTTTGAAAATCGATCTACCACCACAAGAACGAAATCATGCTTTCGGATGGTCTTTGGAAGTCCAAGTACGAAGTCCATACTAACATCTTGCCAATGACAACTAGGAACAAGTAAAGCCGTGTACAATCCTGTATTTTGC
Organism: Typha latifolia; assembly: GCF_019914945.1. NCBI lineage: Eukaryota > Viridiplantae > Streptophyta > Magnoliopsida > Poales > Typhaceae > Typha > Typha latifolia. The sequence continues at coordinate 13,506,235 of NC_133088.1, read as the reverse complement.
TTTCGCTGCTTAGCGAGTTGACATGCATGATATCGACTAACAAGTCTCATAACATCTCTCTTTAAGCTTGGCCAGAAAAATCAATGTTCCGTAGCTTCAATACTTTTCGCATGCCCAAAATGTCCAGCTAAACCCCCAGCATGCAATTCCCAAATTAAAAATTTCCTTAACGAGGTGCTGGGAATGCAATTCCCCCAGCATGCCATCATGTCCAGCATGTCATCCAAACGAGGGATGGGAAAACGGTACTTTACCGTTATTCGATTAATAGAGTGGCTGTCGACGCACATGCGCCAAGTTCCATCTTTCTTTGGCGTTAACAATGCGGGAACTGCGCAAGGACTTAGGCTTTTCTTCAAAAGGTCTTTTCTCAGTAACTCGTCAACTTGCCGTTTTAGTTCAGCATGTTCAGTTGGGTTAAGTCTGTAATGAGGCAAGTTAGGAAGAGATGCATCCGGGACGAAATCGATAGCATGTTGAATATCTCTCATTGGTGGCAATTCATCCGATAGATCCTCAGGAAAGACATCCGAGAATTCCTCAATCACAGCAGTGGCTTCAAAAGGAATCGATTCACTAGGCTCGTTTAGAATTTCTCGAGCAGCAAGAATCAGAATAGGAGTTCATTTACTCATCTCGCGTTCAATGCTTCTCGCACTAATCAAGCTGACTTTACTGTCCGAGTGGATGGGATCAGTCTTCTTTTCCATCTTACCACCTCTAGGCTGCGAGGGAAGAATTTTGATTTTCTTACCCTCATGTTCAAACATGCAGATATTTGAACGGCCATAAATATGCACATCATTATCAAATAGCCAAGGCCTTCCAAGGATAATTTGACCCATATCCATGGTCAATACATCGTACTAGATTTTATCGTCGTGAATTCAATTGGAACTAAACAACGCTCTTTTATTTCCAGCGTGGTTAAATTGATCCACGAAACCTTGTAAGGATTAGGATGGGAAACCGCTCTCAGGTTTAATTTTGAAATAATAGCGGAAGACACGGCATTTATACAGCTGCCACTAAATGTGTGAAAAATGGAGCTGCGCCTCCAATCATCATTGACTTTAGGTTGAGAGAGGGCACATCTAACAACATGTAATCTGGTGGAGTCTATGTGCCTCAGGCATACTGGAGTCTTCACCGTCTACATGGTGAACATATCCATCAAAATCTTGTTCGGAGTCTTCTTCGAAGGGTTCCTCAATTAAACTTATTTTATACGGGCTCGCACAATTTGTAGCAACATGTCCATAACCTTGACACTTGTAGCATTTGATCTAAGGATTAACCTTAGAAAAGTCTTTCTTGGCGCTCTTACCTTTGTATTCTACCCTGGATTGTGAAGGGCTTGGGGTAGATCGGTTAAAAGACTGATTGGTAGTTTTGGCTTGATGAGGACCTGTGGAGGATTTATGAATTTGTGGTCTTGTTTCGCAATTTCTTGAGATGTGTTAAAGTCTAGACTCCTCTAAGTCTTAAACTAAGCTGTAGGCCTTTTCCAAAGTATCAATATTACGGGCAAAAAGTTCACTTCTCAATTCTTCATGTAGGCCAGCTTTAAATCTGGACAAGATTTGCATAGGGGTTTCTGATTCGATCACGCTACACCGAGCAAGCAATTCATCAAAGGTCGCAACGTAATCCTTAGCTAACTTACTCCCTTGGGTAAGTCGGTTCCATCTGTCTAGAAGTTTAGGGTAATAAGAAGGTGGGAGATATTTACGTTTTAGTTCATTTTTCATGTCAACTCAAATTTCAATTGGAAGCTCACCCCTAATCTCACGAAGAGTCTCAACGTTGGTCCAGTATTGATTTGCTTTCCCAGTCAATTTCATGGCAGCAAATTTGACTTTACGGACTTCCGACATATCATACCATTTAAAGTAACGGTCCATGTCTTTGATCTAGTCCAAGAAGTGCTGCGGATCTAGACGATCATCAAACATCAAAGCATCAATTTTAATGCTTTGAAGGTACCGTTCATCAGGATCTCGTTCATTCCCTTGAAAGTGTTGACGAGGTAAAGGAGTGGGAGATTCACCACGCTCAAGGTCAAGGCGGTGATTATTTTGAGGAGCGGTATGCTCACGGGGTCTTTCTCCCTATATAGTCGTTCATCGGTCATCCGTTGATACCCAAGCAAAGTATTCTGAGTATCCCTGACTTGTTGAGCTAAGGTACCTAGTTGTTCCATAATATCGTCGAGCTTCTTAATAAGTTCCGGATCCATACTACTACTGTTGGACTCACTAGAATCACTGAGGAGATAAGCCTTACCTCTACATGTTGGCATACACTAATATGCAATGAGTGAGTTAGGTATTACTTTATTTTTATTTTTTATATTTTATGCTTGCTAATTTAAACAAAATTAAATAGTGTTCTAACCTAATGGAATGCAGACGTCTCATAAATTTAATCTAATACAAATGTCTTGATCTAAATGATATGAGATGATATGCTATGCAGTCAAGAAAATCTTTAAAATGAATACTTAATTGAATTTAGATTTTCTATTCAGGAGATTCAAAGACTAATGTCAAGATTTAATGGTTTTTAAACAAAAGTCACATTTCATAAATGTCAAACCTGTTAAATTTTTTTCCAAAAATTAACATAATACTAATATTCTATTCGGCACAATTCATCTCTTAATATCAGGACTAAAGCATATAAGGTTTTTATGTAATCTCTCCCTCACTATATGTGGACAGCAGGAATTGATAAAAGTTTAGAGATGATACTAGAAAAGAATGGCACAAAAATATTTAATACATTGAAAAGAGCATGTACCTGACCATCTGTCCTTCCGTCAGCACCGGGGAGTGGCCAGCAGTAATATCGGCGACGTCGGCAGCAAAGTCCGAGACAGTGGAGAGATTGGACAATCCAGTAGTGATGGTCGTAGTCAGAGCTACGGCAGGGAACGAAGCACGGGAGATCACGGCATGGGCGTCGGCGTCGTTAGTGATGGCTGCAGGCGTCAAAGGAATGGCGTCGTCGGTGAAGAACGTAGCCGTCGAAGGTGGGCTGTCGAGAAACCCTGGTAGCAGTGTCGAGGTAGTGTCGTCGTGGAGGCGTCGAGGCAAGGCGGGGCAGAATCGGGGCGGCGTTGTCGGTGGCATCGTCAGGGCGGCGGCGTCGGGTGGAGCAACGACGTCGGGTGGCGTCGTCGAAGCTGCGCTGAATCAGGGCGGCGTTGGGGCAGCAGCGACGGGAAAGGGCTAGGGCTTGGTGTGAGGTGAGGGGGAGGTTGGGGATGAAGTTGGGTAATGGGTTGAGTGGTTATGATTAACGGGTTGCGGGTTTAGTCTAACAGGGTTCGGGTTTTGGACTAAGGGATTTTGGGTTCAAGTTTGATGGGTTTAATGGGTTTAATAGGATTGGGTTGAGTTGGAAGTGTGAGGGTTAATGGGTGGTTAATGGGTTTGGATTTAGAGCTGATTTGAAGGGGTTGGTTTCAAGTTAGAGAGGGAATTTGAAAATTAGAAATATTGGAGGGAGAAAAATTAGAAAGATAGGATTTGTTGGGATGTTGAGAAGAAATAGGAAATTTGGTAGGAAGTTTAGGAAAAGAAGGAATTGGTTGGGATTTAATAGAAATTAAGAGCCAAAAATAAAAAATTTTGAAAATTTGAAACACTGAATTTTTTATTTTTATTTTTTTTTCTCTTTTTTTTTTTACAGCAAAAGAGACATGCTGTTTTCTCTCTTTTTTTCAATCTAAAAAAAATAAAAATAAAGATGGAACAGTAGATCACTAAATAATGCAACAACAGTTACTTTTTGAAGGATTTGGGATCTTACGTGGTGGTGATTCCGCTATGACAACAGATTCTTTTTGTTCCTCGTCGACGGTAATTTCTTTGCTCGTCGGATTTCTTGACGTTTCGGTGTTCATGGAGCGATTGGTCGTGCGAAGAATAAATGTGGAGTGGCGTAGAACCCGGGAGGAGGGACGTCCATAAACTAGGATCCTTCGCTCTGATATCAAAATGATGCAAAACGTGGTGGAGAAAGATAAAGAGAAAATAAGAAGGAAAAGAATGAGGTTTCACACCTCCACCCTAAGAAAATGGTTTCACACCAAAATTCTTCAGAGAATAAAATCACATAAACTTTCATTAAGTTCCAAAGAAAATATAAGGGATCTATATATAGACCTACAATGGAATTAAGCAAAAAATATCCTACATAGGAAATAAACAAAAGACACCCTAAATAAATCAAAATCAGAACCAGATCCCTATGGGAGTGATCATCAACTGTCGGCGCCCCCTGCGCTGGTACACATGCCATCGCGTCCTATCAGGCATCCTAGAGTAGTTTCTTCCTCTTCGTCTTCAAAATCTCCTTTTTCATCGTCTACGTGGTGAAGATATCCATCAAAGTCTTGTTCAGAGTTTTCTTCGAAGGGTTTCTCAATTAAACTTATTTTATATGGGCTTGCATAATTTGCAGCAACATGTCCATAGCCTTGACACTTATAGCATTTGACTCGAGGATTAATTTTAGAAAAATCTTTCTTGATGCTCTTACCCTTGTATTCTATCTTGGATTGTGAAGGACTAGGGTTAGATCGATTAAAAGATTGATTGGTAGATTTGGCTTGATGAGGACCTGTGGGGGATTTATGAATTTGAGGTCTTGTTTCGTAATTTCTTGAGATGTGGTTAGGTCTAGACTATTTAAGTCTTGAACTAAGCTGTAGGCTTTTTTCAAAGTATCAATGTTACGGGCAAAAAGTTCACTTCTCAAATCTTCACGCAAGCCAGTCCTAAATATGGACAAGATTTATATAGGGGTTTCTGATTCGATCACGATACACCGAATAAATGGTCAACAGCAATGTCGACGATGTTGGCAGCAAGGCCTGAGACAGTGGAGAGATCGGACGGTCCAGCAGTGATGGTCACAGTCAGCTATGGTGGGGAACAAGGCACGGCGATCACTCCCTCCAGCAATAGCGATCAATCTCAGTGAAGGTAACGGGAGATTAAGGCACGGGCGTCGGCGTCGGTGTCGTCAATAATGGTTGCAGGCGTCAAGAGGGACGGCGTCGTCGGTGAAGAATGTAGTCATCGGAGGCAGAGAAGGAGGGCATCGCTGTCGAGAAGCCCTGGTAGCAGCATCGTCGGTGGAAGGCATCGATGCGGCGTTGTTGGTGGAAGGCGTTGATGCGGCGTCGCCGTCGTCAGGGGGAGCAAACGGGTCGAGGCAGTGTCGTCGTGGAGCAATAGCGTCGAGGCGGCGTCATTGGGTGGAGCGACGGTGTCAGGGTGGCGTCGTCCGAGCGAGGCAGAACTGGGGCAGCGTCAGGGCAACAGTGACGAGAAATTGGGCTAGGGCTCGATGTAAGGTGAGGGGAGGTTTGGGATGAAGATGGCTAACGGATTGGGATGATGATGACTAACGGGTTGAGGAGTTAGTTTAATAGGTTTTGGGTTTTGGATTAATGGGTTTTGGGTTCAAGTTTGATGGGTTTAATGGGGTTGGGTTGGAAGTGTTTGGGTTAATGGGTGTGAGTGAGTTTAGGTTGGGTGGCTAATGGGTTTGGACTTGGAGCTAATTTGAAGGGGTTGGTTTCAAGTTAGGGAGGGGAAATTTCGAAAATTGGAAATATTGGAGGGAAAAGAAAAAAAAGACAGTTTGGTAGAAGTTTAGGAAAGATGGGATTTGTTGGGATGTTGAGAAGAAAAAAGAAAATTTGGTAGAAAGTTTAGAGAAAGAAGGAATTGATGGGGATTCTAACAAAAATTAAGAGCCAAAATGGAAATTTTTAAAATTTTGAAACACTAAAAATTCAATTTGATTTTTTTCTTCAATCTATAAAAAAAATAAAGATGGACCAGTAGATCATTGAATAATGTAACAACAATTAATTTTTTGAAGGACTTGAAATCTTACGTGGTGGTGATTCTGCTATGACAATAGACTTTTTTTGTTCCTCGTCGACAATAATTTCCTTGCTCGTCGACAGTAATTTCCTTGCTCGTCGTGCGTCGGATTTCTTGACGTTCCAGTGTTCATAGAGCAATTGGTTGTGCGAAGAACAAATATGGAGCAGCGTAGAACCCGGGAGAAGGGACGTCCATAAACTAGGATCCTTCGCTCTGATACAAAAAATGATGCAAAACGTGGTGGAGAAAAATGGGAGAGGAAAATAAGAAGGGAAGGAATGAGGTTTCACACCTCCACCCTAAGAAATGGTTTCACACCAAAATTCTTTAGAGAGCAAAATCACATAAACTTTCATTAACCTCCAAAGAAAATATAACGAGTTTATATATAGACCTACAATGGAATTAAGCAAAAAACACCCTATATATGAAATAAACAAAAGACACTTTAAATAAATCAAAATCATAACCAGATCCCTATAAGAGGGACTATTCAATTATCGGCGCCTCCTGCGCTAGTACACACGCCATCGAGTCTATCAGTGATGTCCGAATCACTTTTATCTTTTTGATGTAGACATTTTATTTTCCAGATTTGAACTGCCAAATTGAATAACAAAATGATAAGAAGGATAAGAGATTTTCAATTGAAGTTAGCTTTGTCAAATAGTCTTCATTATTAGCTAAAAGTTTGTTTTTGAGAGGCGACTTTGTCCAATGAGGTGATTTGTCGCTGTTTTCTAGTGACAATTGTTTAACTTCAGTCAGAAAGTTATGAAAATTAAAGATCTTTGTTAATAACTTAATGTAGTCGTTATTTTTATGTACAGATGGTATCCTATGAACTGAAGCATGTGTTCCTTAACTTTGGTTCGTATGTGATACGATATATTGGTGTTCTTTATTGAGATTTGGTACAATATGTGTCAGCTATTATCATTCAAATCTTTTACATTTAATAAAACTCTTGTTAGCCGCCACTGACCTCTTTGTTATATTAAAACAATTTTAATTTTTATGATTACATTGACCTTTTGCATAGAAGTATTTCATCAGGCCATATGAGATCAAAGAAAACGAAAACATGCAAGGCACTTTCAGACTATCCAGGATGCCATCTTGTGCATCATACGGTATGAATTCACTTCTCTTGTATCAGTTTGAGTTTTCTAGCAAAAGCTATATTTTTTTTGTCAAGTGTTTGATTTCGATTAAGGGCTTAGTTAGGTTATTATGGTCTTCAATGGTTTAATTCTGAAGTTAATAGATGGATTGAAATCGTATTGTTCACCACAGGTGGTAAAATTATAGTTAATTTTAACTTCTTAAACGATTATCATAATGGCTAAGGTACTTTAACTTGTGCCTATGAGGTTCCTAAATAATTATCTTAAACTTTGCTTGCAATGGTTACATTGACCTTTGGTGCATCCTTGAAAGATGATGTATGCTCATATGAGATCATAGGAACTTTAATGAGAACATGCTGGGCACTGCCATACTCTCCAGGATGTCATCTTGCACATTACACGGTATGAATTCACTTCTTGCACATCAGTTTGAGTTTTCTAGTAAAAGTTCTCTTTTTGTCAAGTGTTTGATTTTGATTAAGGACTTAGCTAGGTTATTATCATCTTCAATGAATCAGTTATTAGATCAAGTGAAATCTTATTGCTCACCACAGGAGGTAAATTCTTGTTGGTTTTAAGTTCTTAAACAATTATCTTAAATGGCTAAGTGAGGTATTTCAAGGGGTGCCTATGCAGTATCTGTTATTTAGATATATGCTTTCAATATATATCAGGCACTTATCCGAGCCATATCCGTATTTAACATGTATCGGATATGTTTGTGTTTTATAGATGGGTGTACATTAGTCCATACTATCTAGCATATCTGTGCTTTAAAGATGTATGCCACCATAAAATTTGAATTAGGGACCATATTTTTGCTTGATAAAAATCAAACTTGGTTTTCATACAAGCTTGATGAATTAGCTTGACTTAGTAAGGTCTATTCAAGCTTGACATGTCATAGTTCAGTCTAGGTCAATTTAAAATAATAAAAGATAATTTAAATTCAGCTCAATTACTGCTATCAAGCTACTCGCTAAGGCTTGAGTTTGAATAGAATTATTTGTTCCTACTTTATTGTATATTGTTGTGTCCAATGTAGAATTAACTTAAAAAATGAATGTGTGAATACTTTTAATTAGAATATAGAATATAAAATTCACCATTCTCTAACCGGTGAAGCCTTTAAAGCAGTTGATGGATTAATATGTTATTGAAGAACATGTTTTAAATTCAATTTATTTCAAGCTTATGTGCTGTTTAAAATAATTGACTCCAGACGTTCAAGTCAAATATACTTTGCTGGTCTATCAATATGCCTCAAGCTTAGCAATGAGGCATATTAAACTATAAAATATAAAATTACCGTGCTATAATAGCTTATTAGTAATTGGTGAATAAATACTCCTTAAGAAATATAAATACTCAATTTGCATGTGAGTGACTATTAGAATGTGGATGTATGTCTACTTCAATGTTGACGTTGTGTCAAATTTTAATATGATTTAAAAGTGAATGTGTGAAAATTTCTAGACATGTATGATGTAAATACTCAATTTACATTTGCATATCGAGTAGTACTAATAGATATGTATGATGTACTAAAAGATATGCAAATGTAAATACTCAATTTACATTTACATATCTAATAGTACCTGAATGTTTAGTGATTTATCTTTCTACAGTTATAATGCATGTATATTCTTTGATTCTAATTAGTATCTACCTTGTGTCAAAGCCTCAAAGGTGCAATTAAGTTTAAAATTTTAATATGATTTAAAAGTGAATGTGTGAAAATTTCTAGATATGTATGATGTAAATACTCAATTTACATTTGCATATCGAGTAGTACTAATAGATATGTATGATGTACTAAAAGATATGCAAATGTAAATACTCAATTTACATTTACATATCTAATAGTACCTGAATGTTTAGTGATTTATCTTTCTACAGTTATAATGCATGTATATTCTTTGATTCTAATTAGTACCTACCTTGTGTCAAAGCCTCAAAGGTGCAATTAAGTTTAAAATTGAATGTGTGTTTCTCGATTTACATGTCTACTCATTAGAATTTGGACTCTTTTTATATATCTTTAACTAAAAGGTGGAAAACAATCAACATCAATTTTACTTGTTTGAAAGTTTAAACTTTATATTTTGTAACAAAGAAATTGTCCTCTATTATTCAGTTTAATATTCATAACCTATCTTATCACTAACAAAGAGTGCAAACTTAGGGCCAAACCCTTGTTTGGGTGTGGGATAGGCATAACTTCGAATCAGTTTAGTGAGTGCCAAATTGGTTTATTATTTTAAACAGTATTTTATCTCAAAATATAACTTAATTTAAGAGGTAGCTATAATGACTGAATAAGAGAAGAATTTTAGCGTGCTTAAGAGCTAGCTATAAAGACCACTTCATAGAAAAGTACTTTCATCAATTGTGTTAGAATAACTTTTAGATAAAATACTTAAATTATATATATATATATATATCGAGTTAATAAGTTTTTCTACAACCCTAGAAGAGAGAGACCTTCATTATTATTTTTTATATTATGCTTGTGACCAGTAATTATCATACGTATCCACTTCCAATTTTTATTAAATACTAATAAATCACTATCACTTTTTAGAAGCGACTTTACTTGAAACAATTTTTAGTTCACTTCGATAAACGCACTATCTTGTGTAAGTTATTATGATTCTGTGTACTTAATGTAAAGGCCAGTTAAAAAGAATGGCTAAATAATAGAAGAGATATAACTATATTGCTTCTATAGTTTTTTGGTTTTTATTTAGAGTTTTCTATATATTATTTAAATATTTCAAAGTATTTCTAGATATATCAGTGGTTCAACTGGCTGAGCTAGAAGTTGAACCAATAACCCGTCTGACTCGATAATGGATGGATTAACTCAAAAATATAATAGATTATTATTAAAATTAGCAAATAGTTTATAAATGACTAAAATATATATATGTTTTTTAAAGTTGTGTGTTAAAATGTTATGAATGACTTTTGTCTCGTATGAAAAAAGATATATTTTTTATGTACTATGATATTGGAAAATATATTAGATAAACTTTTAAATAATTTATATAAGTATAAAATAGTCTTTTAATCTAACTTTCATTTTAATTATGATTAGTCGGATTAAACTTTCAAAATGATATTTTAGAAGAGCACAATAATTTCTAATTGTGATATTTTAAAAGTTTTTCATGGCAATTATAATCAAAAAACTTCTAAGATTTAGCAATTTAGTATGAATATGGGGAATCAAATGCTTAAGTTTGAACTAAACAAGGTAAATTAAATAAGGACAAACTGCAAGGGATAAATTATAACTTGCCCTAAATTATATTATTTCAAGAGAATCGCTACTGCCATGTAGATATTAAAGCTTTTTTATGTAGATAATAAAGTTAGGGAGAGTAAGAAGCATAAATGCATAATGCAATTTTTTTTCTTTACGCCCCCATTTGGTTTCACTACTCTAGCTATTCTTATTTCTTATTATTAAAATTATATCTCTAGTCCAGCGTAGTAGAGCGTTTATTTATAAACTAAAGTAATAATATAGTAATTATTTTTGATGTAATATAAGAGTAGATAAAAGTAAAAAATAATAAATAAAAATTAACTCGTATACTCGTAGGTATGCAATGCATACTTCGCTGAAAAATAAGATAGGGGGCGTAATCGAGCATAGCTTGATCGCTTTGATCGGACTGGAATTGAAATTAATTTTGAATCTAGATAATCCATCAACTGTGAATTAATTAAGCTAATTTTGAGATTCAGTTGAACGAGTCTAAATAAGCTAATCAATAGGCATTTTTCAAACCCAAATATCAGATCAACAAGCTGATTAACAAATAATCTTAAGTTTTAATTAATTCAAGACTAATTTCAAGTACAATCAAGTTTGAGTTGATTCAACTATAAAACATAAAACTAATAGATCTTTGATCTAACCATTCAAATTACTCATATAATATATATTATTAATAGTTCGAGTTTTATTCAACTGATTTGATAGAGCTAGCTTATAATTAAGTTTGGCTCGAAATTATTTTTAAGTCTATTTTATGAGTCAGCTCATTTTAGAGGCAATCTTTAAGACTATGAGTTATTTTAATAGCCTAGTCACATCAGCTCCTTTAAGGGTATCTGCTTAAAAAATGATTAATCTAGATGGGTCTTACTAACTTCCCTCGAAAATAACAAAGAAAAAGGAAAAAGAAGATAATAATACAACCGGAGTAATATGATTTCTCCTCGAAAAAATTTGATCCGTCTAGGAACCGGTTCTGCATATAAATTTGGATCGAACTTTTGAGAGAATTTACGGCGAATCTATCTATTGGATCGACGTGAAATTTTAGTATGTTGTAGCCCTTAGATAGAGCTTTCCAATGAATCTTCGGAGACTTTGGATGAAGGTTGGAGGATGATACAACCCTATTTAATCAAGATTGTATCTACTTGGACCTATTGTACCTTGGTTGCCCTTAATAGTTGGATTAATGCAGAGATTAACTTGCTTTGTAATGGATATTAAGGAATATAAAATTGAACGAGAAATAGAGGATAAGAAGAGGGAGACTAGAAGCTAGTAGAGACTGATCCAACAAAAGATGGTGATGCAGCTGGCAAGAAGGGAGGAGAAAGATGGTGGTCGGCAACCTAGAGATAAAAAGAGATAAGGGGGCGACAAACAAATAATCATTCATTAATTCTTCTTACTTAATTCATTGATTTCTTTAAATAGGGATGCACTCCACATATATATAGAGAGGCTAATTTTAAATTAACTTATACTAGGGTTCGCCATAAGGGTTTACATTTGAGATAAATATAAAATAGAGGTAAACATGACTAATCTAAGTCGGTCTTCATTATCTATATAGTTTGGATTAGTGCTTCATGTAACGCCCCTGCCCGGCACGGGCACGTGCACGCCCACGTGCCCACACGGCACGCGCGGCGCACGCGACAGGACGGGCGGGACCCGTCACGCACAGATACTCTCCTGTACACATACAATCATGACATCATCAAATACTACATGCTAACATATCCATAATCACATAACCCATCACCAATTAAATCATATTATTAACTAAATAAACATGTTAACATATGAATATCCTAGTCTACAATAATATACATTAAACCACTACATAATCTGGCAGGACCCACACAGGCCACAACAAACCATCAAGATACAACTAAAACGACTAATATAATAGTACATTATGATTCGACATGTATTATACAATTCATTGTTTAATACAACAGAGTACAAATATCAAATACTAGTACAACTCAATTCATATATAAACTATCATCTATATCATCTCGCATCTATAGCTCACCTCATCATCGCTCTAAAATATTTTCTCAAGATATCTCAAGTCGCTATCACATACCACATATCTAAGGGGGTTAGAAAAGAAAATAAAAAGAGTCATGAGTAAAAGGCTCAATGAATAGACCTTATCCCGAATCAGTGATGTCAAACAGAGAGTAAATTATGTACTGAATAACATGAATCAGAAAGAGTATCATGTCATAAATGGGTATATGAATGTTCTTCAATAATACATAAATGAAAAATATATAACATGTGTCATAACTGATAGAATATATAATCCTCGACAATGTATAAATAAATCTCCATGTCATACCATCATCATAACTCTCTCTCAAATATGACACATGATGCATGCCGACCATGACCATGCTATGATATCAAATGCAACCATATATAATGCATATTGATCACTCGATAATCAGGTAACCAAATGATAATGAAATCATATGCATTTCTCAACATCACAATCATTAATCATCACTGACATCTCGGTATAATATCATCATACTAGACCACTATGCACAGTCACCACCCGGTACCCGGTCTCAACATCATGTCCGAAGGCTCAGAGCATACTCCGCCACCCGCAAGAGTATCTCAAATATAATCATACCCCGCCACCTGCTAGGGTATCAATATCCATCCAGACCGGGCACCCATATAGTTGATAGAAACCTCGTGAGGATAACTCGCCACATATGCCCTAGCGAACAGCATGTGTCCGGATGTCTATTGCGCACACAGACTAACGACCTCGGACGTAAGGTCAACAGGATCACGACTATGTCGAGCGATCAATCATCCACCAAGCACGTCCTAACCCTTGCGCCCACTCGGGTATCCTCACGCTTTCTATCAACTATCTTATTAATCACATTTCATGCTTTCCCTCTAAATGACAGATCAAATGCATATATCCAGTACGATAACAAGTCAATGCATAACAGGAATTTAGGTGGAATAAGAATCAAGAGAAAATGATGCAATATAGTCTCCAACTGTATCGTCAACACATGCATACTCATGCTAATTTATTACATACATACTCATGCTACAGATCAACTCGATAAGCAATCATAACAGTAGAATCATCTCTCGTGATCTCTATATATCACCAATGTGCTTATATCCCAGATCAACCTAATCAGATGCATGATAAAATATGCTCGACTGTAATCATCTCTAGATAAAGTCATATAATCATACTAGAGGCCAAAACACGCATGTACATAAATATATAATATAACATAATTTGAAAAAGGCGTTTAAGGGATAAGACTACTCACCGTCTGATCAGAAGACACAAACCACGCATCTCTCACGTCCGTCAAGTAACCGAGTGACACTCATCGCTAGCAAGGTCCACAGGGTCTCAAATAAGGGGGTTCGGGATTGGTGGCGGCGGGCCGACGTCGGCGACGAGGAGTGCGAAAGATAGTAGAGTGAGAGAGAAATCGAGAGAGATAAATAGATAGAGAGAGAGAGAGAGATTTAAAGAGAGAGAGGAGGCGGTGGAGGGGGTTGCGGCGGAGTTGGGGCCCGCCGCGGCCAGCTGGCCACAGTCCTTTGGCAGCAGCAGCGGGTACGTGGCGCCCCCACCACGCAAGCTGCATGCGCAGCTTGCATGGGCACGAAGTCGGCCACAGTGTGGCCGGTTGCGTCGTGCCCATAATTTTTTTTTTAAGATTGGGTTGTTACACTTCGTAAGGCAGTAGACATATTATGAATCTGAGGAAACACTAAATATTAAAGTATTATATTAGGATGTTACCAATATTTTCCAATTTGTTTCATGTTATGTGGACGTTTGTTGAATGTCCTGCAAATATTTTTTGAAAACTGCATAGAGTTGGATTTAGCTAATAAAATTCTAACCTGCTAAGATTCTAACTAAACTATAAATACAGATAAAATAAATAGACTCAATCCATTGAGCACAATGGCCCCTTGACTGACCTGGTTCACATCAACCCACTACGTTTCCAACCACCTTATCCTCAAGATGTGTCAACGGTGGTTTTCAAACTTTTATTATTTGTCAAATCATTTTCTCCAATGTCTAAGATGAGTCCAAGAGTGCAAGAGTTGTGGAGGAGGCTATGGCTCAGCCAAGTATAGCCCAATGTATCTCGATGCTTGTGCTCAACCAATTAGCCCAACACTATGACTAGACTCACCTATAGTCCAGGTGGACTCGGGTTTGGCACAAGCCACTCATGTAGGTTGTCTTGTTGGGTCTTTGGCATGTCTAGTATCAAAGGAGTCTACCAATCAGATCGACAAAGAACATGGTAGGCAACCTGACCATAGGATCGAAAAATCGAGGCATTGGATCATCAAAATCTTTCAGGTCTTCAATGATTGGTGGCTCGGGATGTGGCTCGTGATGGGCAGGCTTTGCTAGTGGTGGCCTTTTTTTGGCCTATGGATGGATGACAAGTGGCGGTGATCGTCAGTGTGGATACGTTGGAGGTGGTGATGGCATTCCATGAGCCACCGCCAGTGTCAATTCAGCCGTTGATGAATTCACTAGATCTAGTCGGTAGGTTCCCTTGGACTTGGTCGATGTTTCCATCGTGATGGATGAAGGTAGAGGCTCGGTGTAGTGATCCTTGCTCTTATAGCATTGGCTAGGATTGTCATCATCCTCTCTTATGATGTCGTAGCCGTTTCTCGATCAGCCCACACTTTTCTCAATCAGCTCGTATCTTTTCTCGATCCGCCTACATCTCCTCAATCAAGCGGAGCAAGTCAATGGAGACTAACCTAGTCTTGACTGGTCCAGCCCACCCATGGATGGTCTGAGGTTCGACTACTTTGATGGTAAATTGATAAGATCTGCACTTGAAAATGTTTGATCTGTCTCGTAATCGGCTTTGGACAAAAAATTTCGTAGAATTTTAGAGAGATTTTGCTGCCGATCTAGCTGTTGGATCGACGTGAAATCTTGAAATATTGTGGCCTTCAAATAGTGATTTCCAATTAATCTAATTTCGCACTAATCAGATAGCTAGATTGGAAGATATCTTTGATAATGTGGATGAAAGTCGGAGGGTAATACAACCTGATTAATCAAGATTGTATCTACTTAGATCTATTGCACCTTGGCCCTTAATGGCTAGATTAGAGCTGAGATTAATTATCTATTTAATGGATATTATGGGATTTAGATTGAAAGAGAAGTTGAGAATAAGAAAAGAGAGACTAGAGGCTAGTAGAGACTGATCCAACGAAAAATGGTGGTGTAGTTGGCTATGAGGGAGGAGGAAGATGGTGGCCGATGGCCTAGAGATAGAAAGAGATAAGGGGCACTAAACAAATAATCCTTTATTAATCCTTCTTACTTAACTCATTGATTTCTTTAATTAAGGCTGCACTCTATATATATTATAGAGGCTAGTCTAAAATTGACTCATACTAGGATTGACTCATACGAGAATATGCCTTAAGAGCTTATATTGGAGATAAACATAAAATAGAGATAAATATGACTCGGCTAAATTAGTCCTATTTATCTAGCTTGGATTAGTGCTTCGTAAGGATACTGATAGATTCTAAATATGAGGAAACGCTTAATAAGAAAGTTCTAAATTAGGATGTCACTAATCTTCTTCAATTAGTTTCATATTATTTAAACGTTTGTTAAATATCTTGTGAATATTTTTAAAAAAATTGCGCAGAGCTGAATTTAGCTAATAAAATTCTAACCTACTATAACTAAGCTATGAAATCAAATAAAATGAATAGAGTTTGATCTGTTAAATCTAATATCTTTTTAATGTGATCCGATATGATCCAGTTTGCATCACACAATAAACTTCACCATCTTTTGCTACTTGTTAGTTGTTTAGTAAAATATTGAGTTTGAGCAATTTTTCTAATACGTCATATTTAACGAGGTTTTTGCAATTCCATGTTCCTGCGACCACGTGCATGCTTAGTTGAAAAGCTCTGCAAGTTCATCTTCTCGACCATATCCTGCTACTCATGCATGCAGGGTTTCCATACTCTTTCCTTGGGTTGTTTACTTCCTAACTGAAGTCATTTATTAGGTTCTTAAAAAACAATATACAATGTATTTAATGCTTATATATATATATATATATAGAAATAGAAAAGATAAAGAATTATGTATGACGCACTACTATAAAGAAAGCTACAAGCTACAAACTCCAAAGAGAGATCTCACCGACTCTCATGGTCGTGACTCATGTGTGACAAGCCTTGCAAGAACACGTGGAAAGCAAGCTACGTGGAACTATTCATGGAACGCAAGAGTCTACAGTAGAACTCGTCGTCATCGTTTAAGATTTCAACGCCTCGGATTCATGAAGAGTAATAGGGAAAGTTAAACTAATATTCAAGGGTGCCCTAGGGGTAAGCAGTTAATATTATAGGATTAAATTATATTGGATTGACTGGTCCAACTGTGCCCTCGGTTAGCAGTGGTTTGACTCTCCCCTTTATTATATGTATCTTCCAGCCCAAAGAAGGTTGGCAAGGATATAAAAGGTCATATCATCAGAACTTGTGCAGTTATAGATTCAACTAGGCTAATAGTGGCCGTTACTTTGTTTGTTCGGGTGATTAAAGAAACTTTGTATTAATTAGGTAACAACTGGTGGTTTAATTAAGTGAACGAGAGAGAGAGATTAACCTCCCGAGCTGTTCGGGTGGTTGGAATTTTCAATAGTAATTTTCAAGTTTATCGGTCACCAGGTACGATTAATGTAAAACTGAGTGATACATTGGATCGATCTGCCCATCGATCACAACGTTATTTATAGTTAGATCCGATCTGCTGTTTGCATACAAAATTATCTTCAGAGGATCTCTTAGTTTGAATAATTTTTCACCTACCATGTTCTTATACCTTATTTTGTACACCAACAGAAGCCAAAATTGATCGACACGTCCTGAGTAGGAGTTGCTGTTATGAGTACCATCATATTTTATTTTATTTTCTGCATGCTCATGTGTGACACGAGCAGTTTATTTTGAATATGTTTAATTAACGTTAGATCAATTTGCATATCAATCACAACATTATTCGGCAAAGGAGATAGATTGAACACGACATGCTATATCAATGTAATAAAATGCGGAAAATAAAAGTATAAATAGGTAAACTCAGACACAAACAAACTTATTATTGAGAAACTTCAAACTAGTAAAAAAATTTACGGATCAAAACTAATCATTTAAAATTATAGCAGTTATAAAAAGTTTATAACATTTTATAACAATCTCTATAACTCATTTTGTAACAATCTTGACTCCGTGATACTATTTCCTGTGAGCAATTTTCTAACATCTAATTTTTCAAGTTGATATTTTTGTCTCAATAACTCTTCAACGTAGTTCATTTAAATCCGGTGTAAATATGATATATATATATATATATATATAGAAAATTAATTTAACATCTTCTGACCAAATTCAAATATAATCAAAATGACTACATATGGTTAAGTTAATTAACCCTTACATACTTCTTTTAGATAAGACAAGATATCCTCGAAGTATTCCACGAGATCCTCTAATCAGTCAGAGAATGGCATTCGAATCCTATGCGTTGGCTTAAGATATGATATTTCGAGCCCTTTTGAATCAAGTTCTAACTTCATTTCGAACTCCTAAAGCTTGAAGAATACAGTCTCTATATTTAAGAATATTTTTAATCATGTTCGAACACCTCCGCTTTCAAAATAAAAAACTTGTCACACCTTGTAAATGTTCTAAAATATTTTTACACATGAAAAATATTATCAATTACATATACCTTACACATATAATAGTAGAGATGCCTTCATCAATTTTTTAAGGGTTAGCTTTTTAGGATCCCTTGGTTTGAATGAATTTTTTCCGCCCACGTTCTTTGCAATGCACCTTATTTTGCACAACAATAGAAGCCAAAATTGCTCAACATGTTCCGATTAGGAGTTGGTGTTATGAATACCGTTAAATTTTGTTTCTGCATGCTCATGGGTGACACGATCGTTTTATTTTGAATATATATAATTAACTGCATTGATATAACTATAGCAATACGTTGTAATGGTATATTGGTTATTCAATTATATGAGATATTGTTGCTATTCCACTGACATATTCTACTCTTACACCAAATAGGCATGATCGAACACCAACTATAACTATATATATATATATATATATATATATATTTATATATATATATTCTTTTTGTAGTTTTTAAACTTAAAGTTGTTCTAGAATGAGAATACTATAGTGTTTCGCTGTTATCCTGGAATAAAGCGTTATATCTATGCCTCCCTCTCTCTTTTCTTTCCCTCCGAAAACCTCTCCTTTCACCCTTTTTCAGCCTCGCTGGTTTCACATCCATCTCTCTCTCATCAGTCGTTGTCCTCTCCCTCATCTACCTTGCTTACTCTGTCGTCTACCTACTCAATATTTGTTTTGTCCTCACTACTGTCCACCTCATCATTGTCCTCCTAGCCTCAGTCGACTTCATCCCCCCTCGATCCATTTCTTTCTCCTCGTCAATCTTTTTTCTCTCCAAGCTCAACCTAGACTTCTCATCTCCCTTGCGTTCAGGATATGCGGACTCCCAAATTTTCTTTTTTAAGGGATGTTACGGATGTGCTTCCAATTCTTATCACTTGCACAATTGAAAAAAAATAGCTAAGCACTTGGCAAAGTACTCACTCAAATATTATTCGCGGCGATAGTGCAGTGATTGAGAACCAGTGGCGACGACCAAGCTCCTTGGCTGCCAACCTACGATACCCTTAAGCGCTTGGCAGGTTTAGAGTTTGGATGTTTGTCATGTAGAGTTGAGTCTGTCTCCATCAATCAAATTAAAATTTTGTCTTCACAACAACCACCTTTGTGGAGATACTCGAAGTATTCCAGAGGCCATAGGCGAACCTCTCAAAAAATTTAACATTTTAGTTCTATAAATAATATATAATATAGTAAGATAACTTATTTAAATTTTTTTTTTTGGTTGCTATTTTAGAGAAATCATTTGTTATTCACTACATTTTCCCTTGAGCTGATCGTTTTGATATCTTTGAAACTATTAAGCAGGAAAAATATTTGAGCTTAGGCATTAGTTTTGTTCTGTGATTTTAAAAACTTAAAACGTCCATCTAGCCATGCCAGGAACCAATCAATTGTAAATGTGGCATAAACAAGATCCCAGATCTCAATGTACAGTTATTGTACATTTTTATTATGCACATTTTTCAAAATATAATTTTATTTATATTTTATTATTTAGTCTTGAATAGTAATAATTTTCTTAAATAAATATATATAAGAATTTATATTTAATCGCTCAACTATGAATAAATATATTAACTGTATTAAAAAATTTACTTAAAAAATAGACATAATTTTATTATATCTCTTTACCTATGATAATATTTTATATATAATTTATCACGTAATTTCTCTTAATACGACTTTATGGAGCCGTCTTCCCTAAATCTCTTTTAACACCAATTGCAGTGTGCCAGACATTATCCCAGACCATAGTTATTGTACGTGGTCAGATCTTCCAGTCTACACGTGATGTTTAACTACTGAGTTTGGTGGCACAACTTTGGCCACTAAACTCACCAACTTACAATATATATATATATATATATATATATATATATATAATTTTGAGGCATTTATGAGAGTATTAGTATATATATATATATATATATATATATAATTTTGAGGCATTTATGAGAGTATTAGTCTCGCTTTAACGCATAGGTTTAATAGAGCTAAAGCTATCGATGTTCAAACATTTACCAAAACTCTAATATAAACTTTATAATCTAACCGTAAAATAATTACCTTGCAAATTAAGCAAAACATGTTAACAACGTATTAGGATTGCTAGACTTGTATAATGATAATTGTCAAAGATGATTAGTTAAATTCGGACTGAGTCATGATAATATAAATATGAACACGGCATATTTTACTAAACTTGTCAAAATTAAATTTTAAAAATTAATACGATCCACTTATTAAATAGATCACATGATCATAAATAGTTTGTCAGGCAAAATATAGTTAAAGTTATTCAAGTTTATTTTTTAGATTATAAAATTAGATACTGTCCAATTAAAGACGATGAAATTATTTTTGGGACTACCTTCGGTCACACCTTACCATAAAAGAAATTTTTATTCAACCTAGTGATAATTTTTCAAATTAAAAATGTCTAGATATTATTAGTTTTTTATCGAAATTTAAGAGTATAGAGAACCGTAATAAATATTTTCTTTTAGAAAAAAAAAAACAAGATCTACAAGATTTATGAGAGTTAATTACGTAAGCCGAGTCTGAGCTCTTTATTCATATTTAGTAAGTACCACAAAAGATGCGAAGTAACACCAACCATGCATACTAGATGCAAACTTTTACGTAATATCAAGGCACAGGCCTAATAATAATACATCCAAATTCCTGATAACATTTATCTACCAGACATAAGTTCTCCATGGGGCACTGCCACAACACTCAACGAAACATCCTTCCTGAGTGAAATCCCCATACTCTCCCTCATGTCCATCTGAGTCGGATCCTGTCCATTAGGCAACTCCCAGTCAAAGAAGTACAAGAGCGAGCCTATCACCAGAGGAAGCAAGCGAGACACGAGCGGGATCGCGGGGCATTTTCGTCTTCCGGACCCAAATGGCAAGAACTCGAAGTGGTGGCCCTTGTACTCCACCTGGTTATTACCTTCCATTTCCACGAACCTCTCGGGTTTGAACTCGTCCGGGTTTACCCACGAGTTGGGGTCTCTTCCGATCCCCCACACGTTGACGAAGATTTGGGTATCTTGTGGCACGTGGTAGCCGAGCAGCGCGCATGGCTTGAGTGCCTTGTGCGGGACTAAGAATGGGAGGGGTGGGTGAAGTCTTAAGGTCTCGTTGATGACTCCTTTTAGATATGGTAGGTTGAGGACGTCTCTCTCCTCGAGATGCTCCTTGTTCGTTGCTATGCTTCCCCTTAGCTCGGCTTGCGCCTTCCTCATCACTTCCGGGTGGTTGATGAGCTCCGCCATTGCCCACTCCATTGTGCCGGCCGTCGTGTCGATTCCTGCGATAAATATCTCCTGTTGATGATGATGATAAGTAGTACATTTCATTAGTAAAACGAGTAATCATTTCACAAACACACACATATATATATATAGACATCTAGATATTTATTTTCTTGTATTGGACTCGAAGAAAATTAAACGTAACTTATTATATATAGTGCTTCGATAATAAACTAATAATGTACTGGAATTAAACCTACCAGAATGACTTTGACAATTGTCTCGGAAGACAACTTTTTAGGCTCCTCCACCCCATCACCTTCGAAATCCAACAACACGTCCAAGAGATCCTTCTTCTTGTCCTCTCCACTCCCTTCTTTCTCCCTCCTCGCCACCCTCTCCTTTAAAAACCCGGACACGACATTCAACGCGCTCTGGATGTGATGATTCATCCCCTTCCTTACCCCTTGCGGGTCGAATCTCCTCAGAGCGGGGATGAAATCCGACACGTTAGGCTTCCCAACAAGCTCCATTATCCGACCCGCGTGGTAGAAGAGCATTGTCCCCTCCTTGGAATCCAACAAATCCCTCGACATCACGAGGTTGCCCGTGTGGTTGAACGACGTGAGGAACAGCAGCCGCCCGAGGTCCACGTGCGGCGCGTCCGCCACGCGGCGCACGAGCCCTTCGACGCACCGGCAACGCACGTTAGCCATGGCGTCGAGGCGCGCGGTGGCGAAGAAGCCGGTGGTGCAGAGGCGCCTCAGCATGCGCCACTCGACGCCGAGCTGGGCCGTGATGATGGAGCCCTCGTTGGTGGACTCGAACCGCATCGCCTCGTAGACCATGCGACCGGCGAGGGCGGCGTCGTGGTCCCTGAACATCTCCCGCGCGGCCGCGCTGGAGGAGACGACGACGGTCCGCATGTTGCCGAGGCTGACCGACATGACGGGGCCGTAGGACCGTGCCATTTGGGCGAGAGTCCAGTGGGGGCGGTAGCCGAGTTGTAGGAGGTTGCCAAGGATGGGTAATGGTTTGGGTCCGGGAGGGAGGCGGAAGTGAGTGGATTGGTTTGTGAGGTGGAGAAGACGCCTGTGGAGTAGCCCGAAGGTGGAGAGCATTAGTGCAACTAGCAAAGCTACTAGTATCAACTCCATTCTTTTTTTGCGCTTGAGTGAGATGTTACTAGCTACTTCTTGATTCTACAAGAAAGATACGTGGATTTAAAGGGGGCGATACAGCTACTGTCGCTGCTAATTGAATGCGCACATGGTTTTTTATTTTTCTTTCATCAAAATCATAAACAATTTAGCATGTGTAGATAAATTATTCGCACACTTGCAAGACTTACCTAGCTCATGTTAGGTTTTATATTGATACATACATACGTACTAAAATTGAGCCAAGCCTAATTTTAGATTGAGCCTAAGCCGTAGCTGGCAAGTTCAGGCTCGGCTTACCAAGTCGATATATATATATATATATATCAATCTAAAGTTCCAATCCTAAGCTTCTAATGTAACATTCAATGTACAAATCAAAACTTCGACCCGCTTGTGTCCTTCTACTCCTTCATCATCATCAAAACTCATTTTTAGTCATTCAAGATCAACGGAGCCATTGACGACTTCATCTCAACTCGAGCAAATCTTGCATGACAACCATCGGAGGAAGGCGTAGCAGAGTACTAGTGACTATCCTATGCAAAGAAGTTCATATCTATCAAAGGATCAAGGGATGTCTTTAGAGAGTAGGGATGATGATGACAACAGCTATTCAAATTAAGCGCTCAACGCCAATGTTGATACGGCGAGCTGGCCAAGATCTTTACCAACACTACCACGGTGGTGGAGCATTGTTAGGGTTTATCGTGTGTTCGAGCTTGCTCATAAAGCCTAGCCCAGGTTGTTGGAGGTGCCACGTGGTCGATGCGTTGTTCTAAGACTAGATTCGAAGAGCAAAATCATCATAGCACCACCTCTATGGGTCGACCAACTCCATCGCATCGCTCCACCATAATAGTTCAAAGAAGTTCGCTAACTTGGGTAGATTGCGCTGATGATTTTGTGTAATTATACTTTAGTGTTTTGTTGTAAAATCAATAATAAGTTCTGAAATAAAGATATAATATTTATTAGTTTGATAAAGAAAATAGAAGTAATATGGTATTTAGTTATGATAGTTGGAATAGGGGATGAAAATGAGGGGAAGTCAGTAGTAACGACTTATCCCCAATCTTTCTTTCGCCAAACCTTCCTCAGAAGCCAATATTTTATTTATATTGAGCGTCCCATCGAAAGTATCGAAGGATCCTCATCAACCTCCACGGTTTTGCTAACCATTAACGAATAGGAGTTACACTTGGCAAAGATGCAGGCAAAGCTCGCACCCTCAATAGAAAACGCTAGTCGAACTCCAGGTATAAGGGCACCAACATCAACTATGTCAAATTAATTTTATTGTCTTTTTTTAGTTTAATGTAAATAGATATTTAATATCTTTTAGCAAGATAAAAAATAATATAAATTTTAGTTTTAATTTTCAATTATTCTATTATCTTCTCATGGCAAGTTTTATTATTCGGAGCCAAAAAATAATTTAACTTAATTTATCATAATTTATACAAAATAAATATCATCATAAATAACATTACAAATGGACATCTCATCTTAAAATATTTTTCACCACAAATTAATTATTTGCATTTTGGAATAAATATGCAAGTTATTCTAAAATTTTATCTGACTAAAATCTGAAACAAAAATATATATAGAAAAGGATTTATACGGTGTAAAAGACATAAGGTTTTTACTATTATTGACTAATTATTAATTTCTATAAGTTTAAGTTAAAATTTATGTCTTAGACCTATTTTAATAACTTTATATATAGAAGACTTTTGGGTGACACAAATGTTGCTTAAAATAGGGAGCAACTTATGCTCTCTCTCAATAGTTGGCAATATTAGTCTAGGGCTGTTAAATTAATCAAGTCGGGCTCGATCTTGGCTCGATAAAATTAAGCTTGCTTGTAAATGAGCCGAGCTAGATTTAATTATTTAGGTTTGAGGTTAATTTCAGGTGCAGCTTGATAAATAACATCCTACAGTTTAGCTCTATTTTAAATGTCTCTCTATTTTTATTATTTATAAATAAAAAAATTTATAAAATCACACCTGGATCGTATTTGAAATTTTTGTAACTAATACTTCCTTTTTTGCTATAATTTTTATTTAATATTCTGATGTTACTTTGATTAACAAACATTCTGTGATATGGTTCATAGAGCTCTATTTTTCAAACTACTAAAATACCTAAACTGCCCCCTCTCATCCTCTATTCCCATCTAGTTGACACTATCATGATATCAACTTTTTAGTACTCATGTGGAGGATTATCAAGACTCATCGGTCAGCTCGACTTAGCCGTCGAACATTTTTTAGCCCGTCATCAACCCCACCCCTGCCTCCTTAAGGCTTATAGATCCAACTAATTCTACAGCTCCATTCCCTAGTCTTTCTCTTCCTTCTCTTTCCTCTCCAATCTAATCCTCTGCGGCAGCTAGCTTTCTGGCTCTCATAGGAAAAAAAAAATGAGAGGTTTTGTTATAAAATTTTTAAAGACGATGTGAATAATAAAGTTGAAAAAGTATAGGGTGTGATTACCAAATTTCATTATAAATAAAACCTTGTATTTGTTAAAAATATGGAGCAATGCATTTTAACCCCTTGTGCACTTTGTTTAGTAAAACTGTCAGATTTTTCATCCAAATTAATAGATCTCACCTGATCTACCAAAATATATTGTTATAATAAAATATAAAAAATTATTAAAATGCCTAAATTATTCTTCTCTCCGTCCGGGTTATCTATCAAATATAATATGGGCTGCTTGATAGTTTGACTGGGGCTCCAATAAGTGCGACAGAAATCTAACCATTTCATTTTAGTCTAGAGAAATTTCTTTGGATAAAATATTATACAGGAGAATAAAATAATTATATGTATAAATACACAGGATAAAATATATATTTAACTCTTTATAGTGTAAAGCTGGCATATAAGCGTGACATTGAAATTTTGGCAAATATCTAAGACAATGATAATTATTCAAGTCCAGCAATCCTGATACACTGTAACACTTTTGTTTTGCAGGGGAACTATTTTGGTGTTTTGATAGAAGTTTTAACACCAATTTAGCTCCTAAGCTCCTATATTACCCACACATTGAGAAGATAATGTAACCCTAAACCAATGTGTTAAAGCTGGACTAGTAGTCTCATTAATGCCTCACACTTGTTGTGGAAGTTCTTGAGAACATAAATGTGTACCTAACATATATATTGGCATGTGATGCTATTCTTATTTTGGGGCCAACGGGTCCAATTGCAACTTATAGAGTTGGTTGGGGGAAACTGGCCAGGATTTATTAATAGAGAAGAGGGACCAAATAAATATAACATTATATAGTAGTATTTTAACTTAAAATGTGCATTTAGTTTATACTACATGGGGCCTATTTTTCGAAATTTAAATTGTTTTTTTTATGGAAACTAATAATATGTGAAATAAATGTTACATCAAAGGGGGGAGCCCCAAATCCTCAACAGTGATATTAATAAAATATAGTATTATTTATTTATAGTGTTGCATTATTAGTATAAAACTAAGGGGAGTGGCCTTCAACCACTGCAGGATTTATTTATTTTTTAATAATGCAGTGCTATTTATCTCATGTTATAAGAACTTTATGTGAAAGAGGTAATACATGATATATATAAAAAAAAGATTAATAAGCATAATAGATAGTTGGTTGTAAGTACGAAGTTTGTTGGGTTACAGGTAGTCTAGTTGCAGTTTCACTTAAAATCACTTATAGAGTTGGTTGGGGGCAATTGGCCCGAATTTATTATTAGGGGTCTTTTGTAATATTTAACTAATAATATGCATTTAAGAGTTGGTTGGGGGCAATTGGCCCGAATTTATTATTAGGGGTCTTTTGTAATATTTAACTAATAATATGCATTTAAGAGTTGGTTGGGGGCAATTGGCCCGAATTTATTATTAGGGGTCTTTTGTAATATTTAACTAATAATATGCATTTTATTTATGCTATATGGGGGATACTTTGGAAATCGAATAGATTCTCTGTGGAATACTGGAATCCTAGGAGATAAAAATAGTTCTCAGCATATCATCCACCGTTATCTATTTTCAGATTCCCCTTATTATTTTTATGGCACGTTTACCTCTTTAGCTATTTAAAATTTCTGAATACTTATTTCATTGAGTGTAGGGCTGTCAGGCTTGACTGAGCCGAGCCCTAGCCATCATAATAGGCTCAAAATTAATATCGAGCCGAGCTTGAGCTAGAGCCGGCTCGCTCAGGCTCGGCTCGATAAGCTCGATAGCCTGAGTAGCTATAACTAAGGACACATGACATAAAGAAATATTGTCACGTGTCCCTCACTAATCCATCCTCACCCGTAACCCATTCAATATTCATCACCCTCACCTATCCCACCCTCACCTTCACCCTCATTCTCACCCTCATCCTCACCCTCACCCTCACCCTCATCCTCATCCACCCGATCACCACTCCTAACCTCACCCCACGTGCTGCCACCTCCTCCCTCCCCGTCGGCCTCCATCAGCAACGACGGCAAGCCACCACCACGGCGCCACGCCTTCCTCTCCGTCGGCTTCCTCCTCTTCCTTCATTCACCATCTCCTCGTCATCGCCTCCTCCTCCATCTGTCTCCAACTCCTTCGGCAAGCCGCCGTCCATGTCGCCACCACCCACGCTGCCACCGTCTCATCCTCTAATCAAGCCCGAGCTTTGCTCAGGCTCGGCTTGGGCTCGGTTAGGCTCAGCTCGAGCTTGGCTCGAGTTGAGCTGAGCCGAGCCTGAGCAACATTATGAGGCTCGAAAGTAATTTCGAGCCGAGCCTGAGCCAGAGCCGGCTCGCTCAAGCTCAGCTCGTTTACACCCCCAATTGAGTGTCTATTAAAATAATTTATTGAAAAAAAACTATGTGAACACGATTAATTTAAAGTCCATTAGAGATCATTTTATATTTATTAACAAAATAAAAGAAATAAGAGTTGAGGATAAAATTGTTATTTAATATTTTAGTTAATATCATTATAAGTGAGAAATATAGATAGATTTAGGAGTTAAGATCAGTCTATCTTTGTTATTTCGAGAATGAGATATTTATTCTAAAAATAACTATTCTTATATTCACTTCTATTCTGAAATAAAAGTATAATAATTATTTTTGATGTAATATAAAGCGAATAAAAAGATGTGAAAAATGTGTTTGCATGTTTTTAATAAAATTACTATGAATGCTATTTGATTTTATATAAAGCAAGCTGATGTGATAAATATTAAGGATAAATTAGTAATTAATGAGTTAGTGTGTAATATAAAATGTAATTTTGATTAATAGTATTTATATTCTAGAATGGGGTTATTATAGTGTTCAACTTTTTTTCTAAAATAAAAAATTATATTCTAAAATAAGAATAAAATTATTACTGAAGTGGAAAGTTAAGGTGTAACAAATATCTAAGATGACTTTTATATAAAATAATAGACATAATTCAAAAGCATAGATTTTATTAATTAAAAAAAATATTTATCCTTTCTTTTATATATTTTTTAATTATTTACTATAATCGTTATGTACATAGGTATAAAAAAAATAACCGCTTTTTTTGTGAAAGACATTATCCTAAAAAATGGATTAAAACTTAAAAAAAACGTAGTAAATTGGTAAAAGGAAACTCCATGATGTCCTCCGGATTGGATGACCGTCCGATTCGCTACGTACGATGATGCATATGGGCTGCTTTCGGAGTAGATTGCAGTTCAGTATTCTTTTGTCAGGCTATCTTAATTTCCCCCCCCTCTTCTTCAGGATTATTAATAACCCCTGAGCTAAATAAATGGAAGACGCCGTGACTTCGGCCCTTCTTCGATCTGTTTGGATGTGTTTGAGGAAATAATGCAAATGAGATTTTGCGGCTCGAATCCTCACACGTGTCCCGCAGAGAAAAAGGAACAGTGGACATGGTCTACATAATGAACGCATACCGTCCACGTGTTCAAATATTAAATGTATCACGCTATCGGTGACGCCAACTCACGCACGTGATAAGACGTACGGATTAGTCTTTGAAAAATAAATCAAACTTTGCGCTCTTAAGTCCCGGAAACCAAGTTCTAAAATATAAATATAATTCATTAAAATTATATATTATATCACATATTAACTCACTACCCTTCCCCTCAACCTACTTTATATCAAAATTAAACGAAGTTCATAATACTTTCACAAAAAATAAAATATATTTTTTCTAATTTTTTCTTCACTTTATATTATATCAAAGATAATTATTATAATTTTATTTTAGAATATAAATGAACATAAGAATAGTCATTTCTAAAATAAAGGTTTCATTTTAAAAATAACAAAAAAAAATCTATTCTAAAATTGATCTTAATTATTTCTAAAATAAATGGAACCATAATAGAGTATCGGAGACTCTCTCTCTATATATATTTCACCGAGTAATAATAGAACTCATATAAATAACGAGAAACCATTAAGTTTATAATTAAACATAAATTAAAATAAATATAAATATATATAGTATTTTTTAACACAAATACAGTCTAATAAAATGAGATGCATATATATATATATATATAAGGGTGTTATAATTCAACCTCATATAACATCTAAATTCTAGCTCATATCTTCTTTGCTATGCAATATTTTTATGATATCTCAATTTTTTGTCATGTACTTTATAAGATTTGACCCTCTGGTGTAATTAAGATAATGGGGTGGGTGGTTTGGTATGGAATCGATAGAGATGATAAGATATAGAGGTTGTTCTCGGCCTGCAATGTGTCGAGGCTGTTTGAATGCTTTAACTTGAAATTAGAAGTAGTCCAAAAATATAATCTCATTGTAAAAGTTCGGCAGACCATCGTTTACATATGTAAGTGGTAGAAATTAAATGCTAATCTTATTGTAGTTTATATATGTAAATCACTAAAGTTATTAGTGATTTATTTAAAAATAAAAATAAAAAATATTAATAGATGAG
The DNA here is from genome assembly GCF_019914945.1 of Typha latifolia. Lineage (NCBI taxonomy): Eukaryota > Viridiplantae > Streptophyta > Magnoliopsida > Poales > Typhaceae > Typha > Typha latifolia. The sequence continues at coordinate 13,476,711 of NC_133088.1, read as the reverse complement.
ATGCTCAGTAACTTTATATCCTAAGAAGATGCTGAATTTATTAGTATTTTTTTTAATAAAATATTAACAAATTTATCATTTTATTGATGATTATAATAAAGTAGATTATTCTTAGGGTTAAGTTTGAGTTGAGTCCTATTTGATATATAAAATTATTCCTCGCTTATTTTTCTCCCGTAGAGTAGTCATTATTTTATTGAATCTTTTGAGAGTAAATCTAGGCATTAATCTCAATTTTTTGAATGAGTGGCTCAATGATTTCTTCGCTTCTTAAGGTGATAATATCAATACTAAGACTAAATCTTGGCTGAGAGCTCTTATTAAGGTTACTCTCTAAAAATATTGTAATAATGTGGTTTTCAAAAACAAGCCAAAAAACATTAGAAAGGTTTGGAGATGTTCTTTATCTCTAACTAATGATTATTTTCAAAATCTTTTTATTGGTTCCATAAATGCCCCCTACTAAGTATCCTTGATGAGAGTTTTCGGCCTCAGATTAAATTCAATTCGAATGGATCATTTGTGGATCGATCAGAACTTGAAGGGTGGGGGAGGAGATTTGTGGTTCCACATGCTAACTGCCCCTTATTCTTGTAGAGGTCAAATCTGACAAGTACAAATCGATTTTGATAGCTGGGACTGCTGCTATAAGGGAGGTGACAAAAATTTCACCAATATTTGCTTGGAGTCTAATTCCCTGCTCGTAATCAACATTATCAAGGGTATTTCTCTAGGCCCCTTGACAATAGAATCCATCACTAATGATATCTTAAATTTAACTATCAATTATATCATAATTATGTAGTTAATCATATCTTTCACAAGACTAATTTCATTACTAATTGGCTCGCCAATATGGGTAGATGTTTAGGGTATTAGTGTAGATGGGCTGGAGGTTTTTCTTCCGATCTTATGTCTATTTTTCTCTCTGATTTGAACATAGTTTTTTTTTTTTGTAATAGTTGCTAATCTATAAAATTATCCTTTTCTTGAAAATAAAAAACAAAAAACTTAAACTACAAGTTTGGTCAAAAACTCAGTGATAGATATAAAGGTACAATTTGATTTACTAACCACACGTTTTTGTATTAGTTATTGAGTACAGATGATCAAGCTTGAAGTACTTACCTCAGATAATGCATCTTTTAGTAGGCTGTAAAATGCTGGGAATTGAAAAGTGTTTACTCTAGGCCCAATTGAAAGCTGCCAAACTTGTAGGATGATATTTTTAATAGCTTATGAGGTTGTAAGTTAAATTTATGCTAAACATCAAGCGAGTTAGTCTTCTTTGATATATGATGACCCCCAATGTCTTTACAAAGTTGGTTTAGTTCAGGTTTCGTTTCTCATTACGAGAAGGTTAGAGAAAAAGTTTTCATTTTTCTGTTTCTTAATAACAGATTCTTGGTATATTATCTGTGAAATTATCAACTAGTCCCAATTGTCGAGGATTAAGCGTTAATTAATTAATTACATCTTCAGGTAGTTGTCTGCAAGACTAAAACTACAATGAGCAATGACTACAGTTTCCTTTTTCCTTTAATATAAATGGCAAGCCTACTGAGATTATGTATCACTCCACAGTTAAGACTGGCAGCTCGACATGATACTTTGATAGTTAATGGAACTCTCCAATATATATATATATATATATCTAATGCCTACTGTAACTAGAGGAGTACAAGCTTGAGCCATTTTCTACAATCTTAATACAGTCATACATTAATTCCTTCTGAAACTGGGTTGGTAATATATGTTGAAATATGATGCAGGAATCGTCTAAGCTTGAGCCATTTTCTACAAATCATAATAAAGTCCAGGAAACGGGTGCAGATCATATGGTGGAAAAAAGAGAAGATGATGTTATCCTATTTATCATCTTACATGATTAAGAACTCTAACTGAAAAGTTCTGAGAGTTCACTCCAATTAAAATCAGCTCAAAACACAGTTCATGCGTTTGGCATCTAAAAAGCTCAGCAAATAATTTGTAGAACTTTTCTCTATCTTCCTTCCGAATCTATCTATATACCAAAGCATACAGGAAATGTACTTATTTTATAACTAAACAACACACCTAGATATTTCTTTCAGATTTTAAGAAAGAAAAATTTATTTAGTAATCACTAAATTAGCTTGAGAGTAGTATATCTTGAGATAGATATCTCGAAGGTTATCGAACGGGAACAGTAACATGGTCAAATATTTTAGTTCGGCCCAAGTAATTAGTAGACGGTTGCCAAATAAATCAGCCAGTTTCGGCCTGTTTAGGTGATGACCTTTAGTTTCAATAATAAAAATGTCAGAAGTACCATCGAATAAAATAACAAAAAGAATTCCATGATAACTGAAACAATAACGAGTAGATAGAGACAGAGATCACCTCATGAGATCACATTTGTCGTCTTCTTCCTCCTTTAAGGAGGTTATTTGGTTTCCATTTACTCCCCCAAATCTAACCAGTTTTTTGTTAGATTTGGATCCGATAAATAGATCCGAATCCAAACAAAGAGCCCAAGTCAAATCCGAGTTCTTGAACTAGCCAACTTTGGCCGACCAAACAGGTCATGCCCAAAGTCCAATCGAGATCGGATCCGTGAGAACCATATTAAATGCTGCGATAATTCAAGGTAGAAATCTCTAATGACCCCTTAATCCACCCAATAATAGATCAGGTTTGGTCCGAGAGATGGACCTAAATGCCAGAATTGTTTCTATGATCGATGACAGCACGCCATTGTGACAAGTTTAATTCCCTTAGTTAACACGCACAACTATTAAAGACCTAATTAATTAATTGGAAGGGCACAAACAATAGAAGGCAAGTGATCTCAATAAAAAAAAAAAAAATAGTAGTAGCTTTGTCATAAAGGTGGCTAATAAGTGATTTAATTGAATGCTTATCAGACCACAATCACTCGTTATTGCACCACCTCACCGGCCAAAGAGGATTTGGTGGGATATACACAGATACTGAGGACCACTTTAAAAATAATTCTCATCTATAATATATTTATTTACAACCACTAAAAGCTTCAATTATATATCATTAATTGAAGAGGGGCCGGCGCATTCCATCCACAATATGTTGGAACTTGGAAGCATTGCGTTGCTTCGATGGTTATCCAATCCACCAACAGGATGTGATGGGAAAGAAAAGCATATCCTTGCCGACTTGTGAATAAGTTATTGTTTTAATCATCGTTTGTCATAGTAAACTTACCAGACTTTCAATATAGGGTTAGCTAATATTAGCGGTGGCAATTCGAGTTAGTTTGGTTCGAATTATGTCATTGTAATTATAAATTTTTAGATTTCTAAATATAAACATGATTTATTTATCAGAGAGATTATACGGGTCATAAATAAATTATCGAATAACATAAATTATTTAGATTATAAATATTTTTTTATATTCAAATACATAATTTTTATTAATTTTGCAACAGTTGAAACTAAAAGATTAGCCAGGGATAACCTGGGTAATGCAACTTGCAAGTGGCTTGGCTTAGACCTAATTCATATCTGTATTCATCTATCACAGACATAAATTTCTTTATTTCTTCCTCTGTCTCTCTCTTTCAACTCATCTAACATGAGACCTTTTCAATTCTTTGATACAGAAATGAGTTATTTTCTATTGTTTGGAAAAGGAAATGTGGAAGTGCTCTTTATGTCATTTTGGCCCCACATACCATGCCCAATTATCTTATACACAAACCAAAGTCCAAAAGCATATCCCTTTTCTCCACCAAATGCCAAGCTTTTCTAGTCAATGGAAAATAAAAATAAATTATAGACCTCATTTTCCAACAGCTAATGCCCCATTGACCACTTCCTTATGGAAAAAGAAGCATCACAAGTTAAAATCGCCCTTTGGAGTCCACAAGTTTTTCTTTTTCACCCCCCATTACTACTATGCCAATGCCTGTGTGGAGAAATGAGAGAAAGTGGCCACTAGTTTCACACCCACATCACTCCTTTTCCTAGTGGGTGGATATCAGGAGCCGGGTTGATGCCGGTTTTATAGATACCCTTGGATGACTAATCCAGGTATAAAAGGTAATTTGACGTTTAGATATATATTTTTCTAATCCATATATATCATAGCATGATTCCCTTATAAATTTGCTATATAAGATAATCAATTTGCTAAAAGTTTTAAGCTATTAAGAAATAGATTAAGTAGTACTTATCATATGTTATGAGAGATTCGATTAATGAAATAAATCTCAGTAATATAATGTTATAGGAGAGCACCGGATTCGATAGGTTGGACCAATTTGGGTATGATTTCAACAGGTGCATGGCTTATTCTCTTTTTAAACTTCCAAATTAGATGGAAATGAGGTGCTTTTGTGCAAATATTACAAACCAAAACCCAGGATATCTCACACGGTTAATACGTCGTTCACGACCACATCTTATCATGACCGCTGAGAAATTATACGATGCCGTAATTTACTTCCCTCCATATAATTTTTTATGTTTAAGTTCGTACATGCACAGAGACTTCGTACGGAGAAACGGAAGGAAGGTGCCGAGACTAGAAAGGTAAGCGGCATCAACGTTCCACATCGGCGCCGGACGCCAGAAAAATCCATAGGAAATATTCGAACCCACTCTGACGTCCGGATTTACTAACGTCGACGCGTGGTCGCTTAGCTGTCGGCCACGTTATCAGTTGTTTTTCTCTTCTTTTTTGTTTGTGTGGAGAAAATAAATATAGGGATTTTAAAACTGGGTCGGTGAAAATAAAATGAAAAAGGTACGTTGAGTCTAAGTACTTGAGGCTCGCTTTCACGGTAGTTAATTACGAAAATAAAAAAGAGGAAAAAGAGGAAGGTATCAACATTTCTTCGTCCCCAGAGCTACAACGATCCGAGTCGTTTCGAGAATAAGGGTTCCCGACGCGACTGAGGGAGAATTCGGTTCTTGATTCGATCCTGTGGCGCCGAATTGGGGCGCTTGGTGTGTGAGTTCTTCTATCGGATCGACGGTTCCTTCGCGTGATTTCTGCCGGTTTCTTGGTGTTATTTGTCTCTTTTTTTTATTGTTGGATATGAAGGATTAGATGAGTTGTTTTGGGTTATGGATATGGTTTGAGGGTCGGCGTCGATGGAGGTGTTGTGGTTTTGGATTTTGAGGGTCCTTGATTTGTGGATTTATAGGAATTTAGGGGTTTTGTGATCAGAATAAGTGTAATCCAGAAGGAAGTTGTTTGGTAGATTTTGAGTCTGTATCAACAGCGGTCTCTAATTTTAGTAATTGTTTATTCGCTGGGGTTGTAATCGCTCTTGAGGGATTTTTGTGAGGATTTGCCTACCTTGAGTGGTTAATTTTAGATTTAGGATTGCTAATCGAGGGAAGGTTGCTCTTTTTCCTCCATTGAGATTTTGTGTATCTGTTGATAACGGTAAAGATGGTGAGTGCACATCTTTTCCAGTGTAGAAAGCACTCATGGCCCGCGGACGAGTATGTTAGTAGAGCTACTTTGCAATTGGTGAGCGCCTATCTCTGTCGATCTAATTTTATATTTAATACTCTTTTTGCCAATATATGTTGATTCTGATAGAAAAAGTTCAGTCCTTTTTTTTTCTTCTTAAGTTTGTTGCAGAGAATCAAATATCGAGTAGTGGAGAGCTGTTATCCCCTTCTCTGCTCTGATTACTTGATTTGTATTTCTTTCTTTGTAAACTTAGGTCACCTCTTAATGCTTGTTGATCTGTCATATGACGCCTCCATAAAAAATGCAATGTAACTTACAATTGACCCTTTTTTCTATAAAATTTAGATGTCATGTTTCTGATCTTAAAAATGAATTTGTTTTGCCTGAACATGCTAGGGGTGTAATTTGTAGAAAAAAAAGTATGTTAAGCATATTTATGTGGAGAAGGATGAGGTAAAGAATTATGCATATATCAATAAATTTAAAAGAGAATATTCTATTTTGTTAAAGGTCTGGTGTAAATGGTCTCATCAAATCTAAATGTAGTACTTAATCTTACAAGTTTGATGCACCTAGGTGTCTCAGTTATGGTATGCAAAACTATATATTTCTTTAATATAAAAAAAAGCTGTTCTGGCGGATATATAGTGTTAACTCATCCAGAGAGTCTTTCCATAGCAGCCGATTTTGTTTGCCAAGTCCAATCCATTTGCAACATTATGCTGATTCTCATTTTCTGTTATTGCAGCTGGACTTTGATGGTGGAGCACCTCCAGAACAAGCATGGAGAAGGAGGTTAAATAGTCATGCTAACATATTGAAGGAGTTTAGTGTTACATTTATGGAAGCAATTAAAATGGTATGTTTAATGCTGCCTTCAGTCCATGTTTACTTTTTAGTGAGGATGTACTAGCTACAAATTGTTTCATTGCTCTTGATGTCTTCTTATTTGATTGCACAAAAAGCTGTCTTAGATATACTAGCATTGTTGAACTCTTATTTGATTGCACAACAAGCTAGCTTAGATTTACTTGCATCATTGGCGTGCAGATGCGCCTAGGTGTGCGTCTTTGGTCATATGTTAGAGAAGAAGCTTCTCATGGAAGGGTAATTTATTCAATCTCTGCTGTTTCTCCTCTTCACTGTGAAGTACTAGATAATCTTGTAAAGCATGTTTTTTATATCATAGTGTTTTTGCAGTTTGTACCTTGTCAAATAACATTCCCTTTTCCCATCTTTTTCCACACTTGTAGAAAGCACCTATTGATCCTTTTACACGAGAAAGTTGTAAGCCCTCGGCCTCCCAAGGAGTTCCACTTGGTGGGATGGGGTATGCAATTTTATTGTTATATTTAAACTCTAGTTCTTGCATTTTAATTATTCTCTTCCTTTTATTTTAAGAGCTGTTTTCCTAATTTAATTTAACCATGTTTTGCAGTAGCGGCAGCATCTCGAGAGGTTTTAGAGGGGAGTTTAAGCATTGGCAGATAATCCCTGGTTCATGTGAAATGTCACCGGTGATGGCAAACCAGTTTTCTGTAATTCTCATATTCTTTGTCTTTTTATTACTTGGCTATTATGTTCTACTTGCACTCTGAAACTTCAGGGGTTATGGCAATGGCAAATTAGTTTTCAACAATCATCTGATCTTCATCCTTCTCTTACTTGGATTCTTAATATATTTTATGTACTTGCACTCAAACTTCACTGGTGATGACAAAATAGTTCTCAATAATTATCTGATCTTCATCCTTCTCTTACTAGGTTATTGCAATTTACTTACCAATATATTTCATTGCTTGCTCTCTTATACTTTAATTTTAGTTTGTTTGAGTTTTACTGTACTTTCCTTACGTAAAATTAACAGTCTAGAATAGTATGAAATATGATGAAAAGAGTATCTTGTGGTGCATTTTGTGAATTTCCCTTGATATCCCATTAAGCATCGTGTTTTGGTGTTGTCAGGGCTAAGTACAATAGGGATGTAGGTTAAGACTTCTCCTACTAATTAACTTATTATCTTATGAAAGTGGATATAGTGATTATTATATACAATGTTAAAAGGTATTTATGATAGCTGCCTTGGCAGGAGCGGCCAATGGACTGTGCAGCATAGGGCATATGAGGCCTAGCAAGGCAATCAGGATGCATATGCGTCTTTTGTTGACGCATACACAGTTTCTGGCAGACCACTAAAGTAGTTGGGTCACATATGTAGTTTATGGCAGCCATTTGGCAGTTTTAGATGACCATTTGGTGGTTTAGGCGGAACTAGTGCTGGTGAGGGTGCAAATAGGTAGATTAGTCAACTATTGAAAAATCATGATGCTAATGGCTTCTTGATTAAAATATCATCTGTAAGTTGTAGTTTTATATATCTAATAAAAACATGATGCCAAATGTTATTTGTGTGTATATAATATGGTTCCGCACATATCATTTAGTACTCTTATACATATACTAGTTTATTATTAGAGAAATTTGCATTTAACATCTTGCATGCTCACCTATTTGTGGTGTACACCTTCCATTTTCAATATTTATAAATCGAGCTCTACATTTACCAAATATTTCAATACCTTGTTGTTAGATCTGTTTATAAAACTCTCAAGTTAAGTTAACTACACTACAAAGATTACCTAAATGCCCTCACCCAATCTAAAATTTTCTAACCCCCCTCCTCTTCTCAAAAAATAGCTTATCCAACCTAACTTGCCCAACACAAGATAAGGAGAACTCACTTTCATTTTTGGTTGGGTCCAAAATTGCGCCCTCTTACTTCAAGATTTTGGCTAAGAAAATGAAATCTTGTTATGCCCTAAAAGAAAGAAAAAATAGATGCATTTTAGACATTTAAAAAAAAGAATGATTTGGAATGGATGGAATATTCCTTTTTATGCCATCTACGCAAACGGTGTTAGTGTTAACCTAACCTAGCATATTTTATGTAATGTAAATATTTGTTAGAACGTAAGGTCCAATTTGTAAATATCGAAAACACAGGGTGTAAACCGCAAATAGGTAAAGGGTTGGTTTGTAAATACAAATTTTTATTTATGCTAGACTGAATAAGCGTCTGCATAAGTGCAATGAGGTGGGTGGGCCTCTCATATACCGTGGGCGCTTTTTACATCATTGATTATATTGGTGCTTCTACTTTTAGGATTATGTTGGAAACTTCCAAATGACATTGATAAGAAACAATAAGCAACATATTGTCATCCTCTTCAGGCCACATTTGCATTTTTTTTCTCTTTTATACACAAATTATGACTACAAAAGTTTCCACGAGTGGACTTTGGAACTTGACAATATCAGAAATGTCGCTACTCACAACAGCGAAGCTATTTTAGAGCTTGCAAATCACAACCTCTTTAGTTGTCTTCTGTTGAAATATACAGTTCCTTGAATCACTCTTTTATAGTCTTCCTCTCATTCCTTTTCTTTGTACCTAATCTTAGAAATATAGATTTATATAGATTGTTTTCTTCTTGCAAAATTTTTAATTGTTTTAAGTGGTAACACCAACATTTAATGGATCAAATATTTGTGGATGACCTGCTCTTCTTATAAAGTAGGTTTATATGTTAAATAGAATGTAGTTTGTGCTTTGGCAATTGGCTGAATTTGGAAACTTCTTTATCCACAATATATTTGTGGTGCAGGCTGATAGGATTCTGAATAATTAGGCAAAGCATAGTATGCGAGTGGGAGGATGCCAACTTTGGTTATTTGATAACTTTTTGAACAAAACAAATGTCTGGTTGCTCTTGTAGGATACTTTAACCCACCTAAAAAAATTGATGTTGCTTTTGAGTATGCATTTATGCGCGCATGTGTGTGTGTGCATGCACTCACACTTGAAGGTGTTAAGAGTAGCTTCTAGGGTATCAGTCTCCAAGGAAATTTGTCAATATATGGCTTCTAGGCTATATTTTTATATCAATAGGACAATATCTCATAGCTATCTTTCATGAGTACCGCATGCTATATGTTTCTTATCCTCATTGGAACTAGTTTAAAGTTTAAACTGGACTATATTCTCAATCTTTTGTTCTGGGGATCCACTATTTTCATTGAGACTGTAAATTTTTACTACTACGAGAGGGACAACTGTTAACTATATATGTAATTGGTGCATTTTTCTAATTTCAGATGTAGTGTTTGGGTTCTTGCACCGAAAAAATGGGAGTTCAGATATTTTTTGGTTGGTTGTTTTTGTTAGTTGCCACTTGTCACTATGGAGAAAGAGATGAAAAGATTTGGTTAGAGTCTGAAGAGAACACATGCAGATTCATTTATTGACAGAGGGGATTAGCAATGAGAGAGCACAATGAAGAACATCATAAAAGGGTTTCCTAGGTCAACGTTCATTAGGTTGCTATTTTTATTGTTGACATCTTCTAGGTATCCGCTTTATTACTTCATCTGTATACCTTGGTTATATAGTATTCATAACCTAGGTGGTTTGACAAATTTAGGAGAGGGGGCTTCACAATTTGATGAGGTGGATTATTTGTCTCTCAGGCATCATGGTGACCAGAAGATGGTTCTCCTTCAGTAAAGAAAGGGATTGCCACTTTTCAGGATCTAGTACCAAACATATTTGACATATTTGTTTTAGCTCTTCCAGGATTGACCCAAAAAGATTTCATTTTACCTGTAAAGTATCATCATGTTAAAGGACATTTGTCAGACTCTCTCGTACCATAATCATATGTTTAATATCTCAGTCCCACTCTCCTTCATGACCTCATTTTGCATCCCTTCTGAGTGTTTTCCATTCTTGCATATCATTACATGTGTGGATGCTAATCTGACCACATTGAGAGGAAGGTTGGCAAGCCTTGTGAGGTGGGGTGGCCTTTTAACAGTTGAATGTCTGATATTTCTGTGATTCTGTCTCTAAATTGTGGAGAAAGTAGATAGCTTTTTTGCATCTTTTAGCATATAAAGCTCTTGATCTGCATTTGGGACTTGAGAGGTAATATTGTCTAGTGTTCCATTTGATGCATTTTTTGTATATAATGATCCTTCTGTTTACTGCAATAGGATGGATGGCTGTGGGTTAAATACGTAGTATGTAACACATGTTTCTTATAACCCGTTTTCCTTTTGGTCTGCAGATTTTCATATCTCGAGATGGAGGAAACAAAAAATACTCATCTGTTTTAGCTCCTGGCCATCATGAAGGTCTAAAGTAAGGACAATCTTCATTCTCCTGCTTTATTACCTCATTTCTTCCTCATCTGCAGATGGCATGAACTAGTTGTGTCAATTCTGTTTACATGCTAAGTTTAATGGGCCGATTTATCTCTGCGAAGTAACTTATACATTTGGAGGGGTCGCTTAGGATGAAGGTTAGTCTTGGTACTTGTGCACCTTCATGTCATAGATCATCCTCTCTAGCAACGATGATAAGGCTACTTATTTGTTGACCTTCAGGAACCCTGCATTGAAAATCCTTGTGCTCTTGGATAACCTTTTCTTTCTTTGTTGATTATACACTAATTTAAACTTTAAAGTGCATTTGAATAGGTTTATGATAGTTGTCAATAATGGTAGGGATTCTCGGATGTCATCTTTGGTTTTTTTTTGTTAATATAGCATTTTGATATATAATTCTTGTTGGATTATAGTGCAGTCATTGTTTGTAACTTTGTATTGGTTTGGCCTTTGTTGTGCTTGTTGCTCATATACGTTACATCTTTCTGTATGCTTAATAATGCTAATCTTGTCGATTGATAGCATGTGAATCGAATCAGAAGTTGATTGAAAAGTTTGTAGTCTGATTGATATATGCTGTTCTATATCTGCATTGGCGATTGAGCAAATTGTGCTTTGGAAGAAAGTATGTTTCTCTACAGACTCATTATTTTCATGTTCTTACATGTTAACAAGTTGGCACAAATCTATCCTGGAAGGAACAATTGTCATCAAGGAGGTCATACAATTTAAAGGATCTATTGCGATTTGTAACACTTTTTATATACAAAAGGATGTCTGAACAAGCTATCCCCAGTGGGCAGGGATGGCTAAGAAATGTGTGCCTGATTATATCCTAGGTTAACTAATAAGATGCCAGGTTGTGGATAGTAAAAGTTCCTCAGATGGAAATTTCTTATTTACAGGCCCAGTTGTAATATGAGCTTGTGATTTTCTTTGGATCTTCCATAACAGGAAGACCTTGGACAGAGTAGGTTCCTGGCAGAAAGGCTGAGAATAAACTTTTCTCAATCTTTCCTGTAACAAGGACATCCTATTCGTCCTTTGCTGGTATGCCTTAATTAGACTAGTTACTTTGAGTTCTGGCAGTTAGTTACTACTTGACATCTAGTGAGGCAGCAGCGGAAGCAGTATCTAATATATAAGATGGTGATATTCCAAGGACCGACCTGTTCTTCTAAATGCATTAAAATTGAACTTCAGTTGAATGGCTTTCAAGTGCTAATCACTTTGGCAACACTCTTCCAACATGTTCTTACAACCTAATTGCATGACTTAACCTTTTTATACTTGTTAATTTTGGTACCCTTCTTTGGTAGACTACAAATTCTGTTCCAAGTTGTGTACATGACTTAATTTCCTGCATTCATTTTCAGGAAATTAGGTGATGAGGGGATTTCATCATGGGACTGGAACTTGAGTGGTCAGCATTCCACATATCACGCGTTGTTCCCTAGGGCGTGGACTGTCTATGATGGTATGATCTGGTTTATTTTTATAAATTAATGCCTTACATATTCTTTAGCCATTTTAATTAGAATGTTTATTAATTGGAGGAATCAACTGATAGTGATTCTTCTCATCTTACCTGCAGTCTATTGATGGAGAACTTAGCTTATATGTGTGGTTCATTTAACTATAGATAAACATGAAAACATGCTTATATTCTGGTTAAGTAATATATTTCCCTCATTATATAGGTGAACCCGATCCCGAACTTAAAATTTCTTGTCGCCAAATATCACCATTTATACCTCACGATTACCGGGAAAGCAGTCTTCCAACATCCGTGTTTGTTTACACTGTAAGTATGAGCTACCACTAAGCTATGACATATCTGATATCCTAGTAGGCAGTAGCAAATGACATGACAATAGAGGCTGATTAAAAATACTTTCTTATGGAAGATTTGTGCTCTCTGGAATATGTCGACACTCGTTTTAGTTGGTTTTTGCAGACTTTACTAGAAATCTCGTTCTATACAAGCTTTTTTTCACATAAGTACAAATGAAATTTTGGTATAGTAAATTACTAATTGCACCAAATTCTGTTAGAAGCAATATATTTTAGAATTCTACCTAGAAAGGTACACAAAAAAATTCTCGGTATTTGCAATGTTTGCCGTGTTGGCGATACATGCATACCGGCACGTGGCTCGAGGGTGTCGCACGACACCCTTCTTAGCAGCGCTTTACTGAAGACTCTTTGTCGTTGTGCTCGAGGTTGCCGATCATGACGCGGATGCCCTAGCCTTTGCTGGCTCGAGGAAGAAGACGTACGAATGGGTCGGGTCGTTGAGTCGATTTTTTTATTTTTGAATAAAAACTTAAGTTGCGCATCCGTGATCGGCGGCGGTGACAACGACAAAGCACTACTAGTCTCCCTCCTCTTTTCCTCTTCCTCTCTTGCGGCACGTGTCATGCCGACCATCGGTCGGCACAGCCATCTATGGTTTGAAGTTTACATAGTTTATTTTTTCTTCAAAGTTTTTTTTTTTTTTTGAGGAGTGGAGGGTTATTGATTGTTGATCATGCGACATGCTAAGATCTATTATTTGCTACCCATATTGCATGTGAGTTTGTGACTTTATTGAATATTATTACTTTATAAATTGGTATAATCACATTGTAGAAGTATTCTCTTAATTGTAGCTTGTGAATACTGGAAAAGACAGAGCAAAAGTAAGCCTGCTACTGAGCTGGGCGGTAGGTGATGTTTTGCATCAATTTATTTTTTGTGCTGTATTTGTTTGTTCTATATGTTTTTATAATTTTTTTTTACCTATTTCATGTTTGCACAGAATTCCATTGGAGGAGTTTCTCACCAATCTGGAGGTCACGTTAATGAGCCTTTCATGTTAGTGAAACTTTATTGCATAGTTTGTAAATGAAGTGATGCTTACTAAATCCTTGACATTGATGTCAATCTTTGCTCTACATCCATGCAGTGGAGAAGATGGAGTTTCTGGAGTCCTCCTACATCACAAGCAAGTGTCAACCCTTGATTCCTCTATTGTGACGGTTGGTTAGCAGATTTCCCTTAGGTTGTTCCATGCAGTTGATGGAAATCCAAGTGCCTGCCCAATCTTGTTCCGTCGCCCCTCTAATAAATTTCTTCCATTTTGAAGAACTTGTTTGTTTCATCAAGCCTTCTCTTCTATGTACCAACTGCCTTTTTGACACTTCAAGTCCATTTTATACGCATGATGTTTCTATCTACTTTTTATTTCTTTTATTGTAGGTTTGGTCCGTGCATTGTTTTAAACATATTTTGCTTATCTGTACTTGTAAAACTGCAGGACTGCAAAAGATAACCCCCCGGTAACTTTTGCTGTTGCTGCTTGTGAAACTCAGAACGTGAATGTCACAGTTTTGCCAGTTTTTGGTCTTTCTGGAGACAACTGTGTTACAGCTAGGGAAATGTGGGGTACCATGGTTCAGGTAATTGCTCCTGTTATGTTTGGTCATTAGTGTAGTTTGGTTTTGATGCTGTTCTTGACCTTTGGCTGCTAATTGCTTTGTCTATGGTTATCCTTGCTTAATGGCAAACTTTTACCATCTGAAGGATGGCCAGTTCGATCGAGAAAATTTCGGCGTTGGTCCTAGTATGGCTTCTTCCTTGGGAAATACAGTTTGTGCAGCAGTTTCTGCCTCGACCTGGGTTGAACCGCATGGAAGATGCACTGTTGTCTTTGCATTGGCTTGGTCATCACCCAAAGTAAAATTTCAGAAGGGCTGCACATACCACAGGTAACTCTTGCATTTGATCCTTTGTATGCAGAGTCAATTTTTTCTCTTTATTCATTGCTTGTCCTGCAATGTGGACTGCTCTATGATTGGATTTTTATTTTTTTTGCTCTTGAGCTCATAGATACATGATTATGTCTTATTGGAAGTTAGTACTCAAGACTCACTTGTGATGCCCAAAGTGTGGCTCTCCTACTTATAATAAGCATATGTAAGAAATTATGCATAAGTTTTGATCAACTCCATTACCCAGACTTGAGTATTTGGTTTAAATCTTGAACATGATTATCTAGTACTTAGCATGACAAAATAGCATGTAAGCTTAATTTTTAAAACGTGCAACTTTCCCGCTATAATTCTTTCTAGTATGGAATGAGTCACTGCTGGCGATTCCAAAGACAAAGCTTTAGTCTTTGTTGACGAGCAAATTGAGGGCATTCCACCTGTAGTTTTATTGGGGGGATGATTTTTTCTTGACATGCAAACTTTTTGAATAGCTTTTATTTTTGGAAAAGTCAGGGAGAGAAGTGAAATGGTTGTGCCCTGTTTGAGTCTGAATGCCTTGTTTTTTACCTTTCATATTTTTTAGTGGTATTGGCGCCAAAATTTAGGCTTATATATGCCAGGCTCTGTTTTCATTGTCTTTTACCTGGTTAATGGAATTAATTGCCCTTAAAAATAAAGCTTTTTTAACGAGCTCTGCAAGTGGCTGTCACTGGAATGCTATACTGTTGGAAGATTTCACTGACATTCGCTGGAATGCTATACTGTTGGCAGATTTCATTGACAGAGGAAATGGATTGTAGGAGAGAATCTTGGTGGTGGACCGAAAACCCTACCAGATACATAGTACTAGTCATGCATCCTACTAGCTATCCAAATTGTCACGACCTAAAATAGGAATCATGACCGGCCATGCATCTCAATATGCTTGAGATGCACGAAGCCTTAATAATACTCTCTACGTATACGATGACAAGATAAATAAATAAAATGAAAATGTGCTATATTAAAATTTTATTACTAAATGCAATTAAAATAAAAACAATGTTAATGTTTTTGAGTTTCTAAACTAAAAAAAAATAAAAACTTCTAATCTAAAGCACAAAATCTAAAAGAGCGGAAAGGTAAATAGGTGAATCCTAAGTGGAGGTGGAATCCGGGTACATCATGCTCAGTCGCCCCGCTGACTATTACCTGAAATAAATAAACAAATACAAAAAAAAAAATAGAACTCGTGAGCCAACAACTATAGCTCAGTGAGTGGAATCCACTCGAACCAAATAAATTTTAAAACATATTAATGCTGAATAAATTAAACTAAAAGCAACAATATTCATCATAATATGCAATAGACATGCTCTCTAAATAATAACAATGATAACAATAGAGAAATGTCACAATTTGTAACCTTGCACGTTTTCAACATATTAACATCTTTTTTATATTTATACTATCATATGTCTCAATGGGTCTAAACCCTGTGGATCCACATCAACTAGAAGTCACCTCGAGATGACGCTCGGGACTTTTCTTCATAGCTGATCCTGTTAGGGTCATCAGAGGGTATCACCCTGTGATCAACACACTCTGTCTTTTCCTCTAATCGTTGAGAGAAGTTAGAGTCACCTAGGAAGTTTTCTCATTCTTCCTAGGACTGTTCTCTAACCCCGCTAGAGTCACCTAAGAAAGTCACCACAGTGATCTAATTTAGGACTTTCCCCTGGACTTCCAGATAGACTTGAGTCACCACGGAAAATCGCAAACGATTTATACCGGGACTGTTATCTAAGTCGTACCAATACTAGTCTTATTTTTCTCTTTTCACAAATTTTAATATTTGCACGAAGTATGGTGATGCACTGAATATAATAATTGAATGCACATAGAAAATATAACAATTAAATTTTCACACGTACGGATAAAATAAAATAAATAGATTTGCACACAAAAATTGCAACAATTTAATTTTTACACGTAAGGGTGAAATAAGTAAATTACACACAGAAAATTGACATGGTCCGACAGAGATACGAAATACAATAAAATAAACATGTGAGTGATCCCACTCACCCGAGTCTAGGCAAGACAACCGAAACCTCAAATCTCTAGCTCACGTACTAGAATTCACCACCTTAATAATAAATAATATTCAAAATTTTAATTTGAATAATAACAGCATTTATTAAAATTTAAAAAAAAAACCAAAAGAACTAAAAAAAATGGGTTTAAAAAAATTTACCCATTGGATTGGCCGGGTCGCCGGCCTACCCAATCCAAAATAAATCAACTAAATCGGATTGGGTTGAGGCCCAGCTGAATTAATTGAATTGGGCTCGGGCTAACCCGCAGCCCACCAGATTAATGGTTCGGGTCGGGTCCCTTGGATTCGGATCCAACCCGACCCGAATCCAAATACTTAATGGGAGAAAGCCAGACTCGGGTTGCCTGAGTCTGTTTTCCCCAAACCGAAGAGAGAGAAGAAGAGAGAAGAAGAGAGAAGAAGAAGAAGAAGAAGAAGAAGACGCCGGCGGCCGCCGCGGCGAAGGTTCGCCGGCGCACCCTCAGCTTTTGATGGGATCCAGAGGTAGCGGCTGCGACTCGAAGCCGCCGGCCGGCCAGATTTGCCGATGAGGCCGAAAACCCCCAAAATTAGGTATTTTTTAAATTAAACTAGAAGGATGAGAGAGGGCTCACCGGGGAGGAGTGTGGTGGTCCCAATTTACTCCGGCGACGCTCCGGCAGGCCGATTCCACGGCGTGACTCCGACAGTGAGGACGAAGCGAAAGAAGGGAGGAAGAAGAGAGAGAGAAGAGGGCTAAGATGGTTAATCATAGATTAGGGTTTTTAATTTATAGATTAGAAGAGGATTAAATCTAATCTAATTCGGATTAGATGAAATCCCTTCTTTTCCGCTGCGTACCGGAGAGGGAGAGGGGAGGGGCTGCACGTGCAGAGCACGTGCACCCTCCTCTCTCAACCCAAATATTTTTTTTTTCTGGTCCTAACACAAATAATCCCATTGTTGCTGGAAGATCATGTTTTATTAGAAGATATAATGCTGATTTCATTTGTTGAACACTTGCTGTAGGAACATGGAATCAATTCATTAAGAATTCGTTATGGTTAATTACAGAATTGAGGTTTACTTTATTGCATTATCAATATTTCTTTCTACAGGGCTCTTGATTATGTTGAGCTGACTCCATTTGGGGTAGAGTTAATATCTGACATCTCGATGTTCCAATTAAGACTTAAAAATGTATCCATTTCCTTTTTCTTTCTTTTTTACAGATCTTTAATGGCTACTTTCCCATTGCAGGAGATATACAAAATTTTATGGAACTTCTGAGAGATCAGCTGTCAATTTGGTTCATGATGCCTTGATGAGTATGATTTTGATCACTAAAATCTTAAAATGTTGTAAATTTGGAATCAAAATATTCTATTCGTAGAAATGACAAAATTAAGAGCTTGTTTTTGTGGTCTGGATTCCATTTCTCTCGAAATTTGCCTGTTTCTAGTTTTTTTGTTTGCTGCTAATCTTTTCTTCATTTATTTCATTATTTTTTTTTGTTTGCTGCTGATCTTTTCTTCATTTATTTCATTATTTTTTTTTGTTTGCTGCTGATCTTTTCTTCATTTATTTCATTGTCAGAGTATAAGTGGTGGGAAGAGGAGATTGAAAAGTGGCAGAATCCTATACTCCAGGATGGAAGACTTCCAGAGTGGTAATTTCATCTTAACATAGACTTCTTACTTTCTTTCAATTCTTTATTGCTGTAATCTTTGGGGTTATGTTCCATGTTCATCATCTGTTAATAATTCTTTTCATATTTTTTAATACCTTATCTTTCATTCTTGCTATTTGTACATATTACAACCTCTGAACAGCATTTTTTATTCCATATCTGATTCAATAGTTATTGCTTAGTTTCCCTCTACAATTAATTTTGTTGGCATAATTTTGAACTTGCATCCTATTTGAACTGAACTTTATTTTGCATGCTTTCAGGTACAAATTCACTCTATTTAATGAACTTTACTTTTTGGTTGCTGGGGGAACAGTTTGGACAGGTAATTTATGCTTGTTGTTGTATAACTTCTGTTGAAAGTATTGTCAAGCCAACATTACTAGCTCTGCAAAAGATTATGTTCTCAAGTTAACCCCAGCTAGAACAAAGTGGTATCCGAGAGACCTAGGTTTCCTCTTTTTATTAATCTTGGTATTTGTATTCAGTGATCTGCACGAACCTATTAATTTGTTGATGAAATAATTGGTATTTTTATGTTGTCCCTAGTGCTTGTGCACTCTTTAATGTTGTTACTCGTCTTAGGAACTTCATGGTTTTATTGGTTATTTCATCATTCTCTGTTGTTTAGGATGTTGTCTTATGTAGTTTTCTCTGGAATATGCAGATGATGGAGCTCCTGAATTTGATGATAAGTCCAGGCCTGGCTCCTACACCCACAAATCTGTTAATTTTGTAAATAAAGATGTGAAAAATGTATCTATAAAGAATACCCGTTCTAATATGGTTGAGGAACAGATTTCTTCTGACAGTGAGCTAAATAATTGTGATGAGAAAATGACAGGGCGCATTTCGCCAACTTATGATGACATCTACGACCACGATTCTCTACAGGATGGCCCTCTTCTGCATCCGCAAAATGGCCCTGAAAATGTTGGGAGGTTCTTGTATTTGGAAGGAGTAGAATACATCATGTGGTGTACATATGATGTGCACTTCTATGCTTCTTTTGCTCTTCTTGATCTATTCCCAAAAATTGAGTTGAGTATTCAACGTGATTTTGCCAGGGCTGTTTTGTTAGAGGACAAAAGAAAAGTTAAATTTCTAGCTGATGGTAATTGGGGAATCCGTAAGGTCAAAGGTGCTGTTCCCCATGACCTGGGAACTCATGATCCATGGCATGAAATGAACGCCTACAATATACATGATACAAGTAAATGGAAGGATCTAAACCCAAAATTTGTGCTACAGGTCTATAGGGATTTTGCTGCAACTGGTGATATGTCTTTTGGTAGGGATGTTTGGCCTGCAGTTTGTGCTGCTATGGATTACATGGATCAGTTTGATCGTGATGGTGATGGCTTAATCGAGAATGATGGATTCCCAGATCAAACCTATGATGCTTGGACAGTTCATGGAATAAGTGCTTACTGTGGATGCCTCTGGCTTGCAGCCCTACAAGCTGCAGCAACAATGGCTCAGCGTCTTGGAGATCAAGCATTTGCTGAAAAATGCAAGGTTAAGTTTATGAAAGCCAAGCCTGTGTTCGAAGCCAAGTTGTGGAACGGCTCCTATTTCAATTATGATAGTGGGACAAGTAGCAACAGTCGGTCTATACAGGCAGATCAACTGGCAGGGCAATGGTATATAGCTTCTTCAGGATTGCCCCCAATATTTGATGAGGGTAGAATTAGGAGCGCTCTTCAGAAAATATTTGAGTTCAATGTAATGAGGGTGAAAGGAGGACGCATGGGAGCAGTTAATGGTATGAATCCCAATGGGAAGGTCGATGAGTCTTGTATGCAGTCACGGGAAATCTGGACAGGTGTGACCTACGGTGCTGCTGCAACAATGCTTCTTCATGGGATGGAGTACCAGGCTTTTACTACTGCGGAAGGTATTTTTATCTCTGGGTGGTCTGAAGAAGGATACGGGTATGTATCTCAAAAATTGATCCTAACTTTCAATAACTGTGATTTATACTTAGTCTCTGATATTCCTTTCTATGCGTTAGTTAATTAACCTGACCAATGTTATTATTGATGATTTGCTTATTTATTTTTCATTTCCTTATATTTCCTTTTGACTGGTATTTGTCTGGAGCAGTCATGGATCATTAATGCATGTAAATTTAACAGGAATTACAATCTGTGCTTCAGCTTCCTTGTGTAGGGTGCTTGTTATTACTTAGTTTATGGCTTTATGCCCCTTCAAGACTGTTCTTTTACTCTTCTTTTGCCCCCTGTAATTGTGTAGTCTGTAATTTGTAATCCCCTTAGGCTGGAAATGAGGCTCAGTCTCCACATTCTTTTCTTTATTCTCTCAGTGCAGCAGGGTAGTGAAAAGTTACCTGGGAAAGAAAATAAAGATGATTTTTTTCCTTTTTGGAAATCTTGCTTTGTTGACAATTATCTTTCTTGTCTAATTGTGTTGCATTCTATGATTTTTTAAGTGCTAGTAGTTAATCTAATAGAACTAGGTATTTTCACGATATTGTGACTGATCTATGCCTCTCCGGAGCAGCCATGGCTGGTCAATTAACTGTGGAACTTTATATCTTTGGAAGTATTTTATGAGAAATTACAATTTTTTGCTTGCTCTTATAAAACTAATGTCGACACTAGATGGCTTTCCTTTCAGAGATCAAAACTGCATAGGTTGTGCCCCTACTAGAATGTTACATTTCTTTCCTCTGTAATTTTATAATCTGTAGCTTAGATTGTTTGGGGCCTTGAACTGTCAGCTCTGTCCATTTTATATCTCTGTCAGCATTTCTCTTTGCCACACTTCCTGTGCTACTGGTCAGAGGAATGTTATTTGAAAAAACAAGAATGTTGACACTTGGCAGATGAATTTTTCTCGGAACTTCATCATTTGCTGATTATTTTAGCTTGCTGGCACTTGCATTATATATGTATTGACATATTTCTTGCCTATAGATTAGCATTATCAGATGTAATAATTCTTGTGTTTTAGTTCTCTGAAGGTTACTAATTCTTGGTTCTTGTGGGCATGTATAGGTATTGGTTCCAGACTCCGGAAGGATGGACTACGGACGGGCACTATCGATCCCTAATATATATGCGACCCCTTGCAATCTGGGCTATGCAGTGGGCACTGTCTCCTCCAAAGACAATTCTTGATGCGCCGAAGATAAATATCATGGACAGGATTCACATCTCCCCTCTCACCATCAGAGCTCTTAATGAGTCACATGTCAGAAAACTTGCGCCAAAGAACAGCTGTTTTGGTAACACTGTATTTAACTGTGAATGCTGATCAACCTGGCACTTGAATGCTTAAAACAACACATATGTATGACTATTGATTTCTGGCTTTTCTGACCCTTACAAAGAAAATTACAGGGTTAGAAGTTTTTCCTCAGGCCTAGGAAATAAATCTTGTAATAAGTTTGTAGTCTAGAGTGGTTAAGTAGTGGAAAATTGATTGTTTTACAGCATTCTCTTTGTGTAACGTTGTATAATATGTTTCTGTTAAAGTTCATATGTTGGTCATTTCTTTTGACGTGTATGGATTGCTAGATCGTGTGCTAGATTCTTGTCAAAGATATGTTTTCATTTCTTTTGCCCATGTTAACTGGACTCCATATTCCATTGTATTCTTATTGGGGATTCATCTTGGTCTTACGAGTAACGAGTAGTCTGCTATTTGTCAACCTAGGACGCTGGCAGTTTTTTTGTAGAAAAGATGCGGGGTGGGTGCCAAGCAGACGATCTCCCAGTTAAGTTCCATTTGTTCCTCAGATATTTTATTTCATTTGGAAATTTGTACGATGACTAATTATCTGAAAGCAGTTGAGAATTCAATTCAATTCTTTTCCTCTGAAAGGATCTTCTCGCGCATTGAAACTATGGTGACTAGAAGAGAAAAGAAAGAAAGAAAAGATGCAAAGAGTAACCCCCAAAACACAAGCTTAAATATCTAAAAAGTTTCCGCTGGTATATAAGACTGCGAAATATGACTTCATAATCTTAAGACAGGTAATCTGGTTACCTGCATTATGTGTTTTGATAATTTGAACACACCTAGATATTTGGTAATACATAAGGTTAAATTCATCCAGTCCACTTCGTCTCCCTTAAAAAAGAGACAGAAAGAAAACCAAAGACAAACAAATCCATTCAATTCATTCTGCTGAACGACAGCTCATGTGAAGAAAGACCTATTCTCCCGGAATTGGCAACCTGCCTCGTAGCATTTATCTGACTAATTTTCTGCTTACCTGGACCAGAGAGAGAAAAAAATACAATTTATCCCACTGTACATAAAATTAGCACACAAGAACTGAAGAAGAGGAAAGGATTTAAAAAGGAGCCAATGTAAACTAAATCCTTACTATGAGAGATGAAGAATTGATGATCTTAAACTATTCGTAGCAATATGATGTGATTAATTTGAGAGCTTGTGTCAATATGTGGAAGCTTCTGGTGAAGCCATTGGTAATATGGTGGCAATGGTGCAATGCAACTTCAAGAGTGAGGGAGGCTATGCGTTAAGACCTACAGGAGATAGTTGTATAGGGATCATTACGATTTACGAACGTACACTTGATGGAGCAAGGTACTGGATCAATGTATGCAAGTGTTGGTTTGGAACATAGCCTAGATGATTGTGTTCATCATGATTACCGAATAAAGCTATGGCAATCTACGAGAGTAGACTGACAACCCATACGAGTGAAAGAGGGGAAGACTAAGTAAAAATAGAACTTAATATAGAGAGGTTGGCACACAAATGGAGTATGCGGAATTAATTCACGCAGGATAAACAATCAAAATGAGAACTATACTTATGTTTCTGAGCCAAACCTAATAGCTTAAACTCTACTGCCCACTTTTAGAAAGTTAGGGACTTGGAAGGGTATCCACTTGTAACTTAGAAGGTCGCAAATTTAAGTTCACTTTCGAGCAAATTTATTATGAGCAAATTATTTAGGTCTTGATAACTTAGCTAAGTTTGGCAGGACTTGACTCAATTTAATAACTTAGCATTATGTTGGCTTTGAGGAGCAGCTCGACGACACAGCAATTAGGAACTCAACAACACAACGACTTGGAGCTTAAATTGAATAGTGGCTAAAAGCTTAACAAGACATAAGTGTTATCAAAGGAGGATTGATCATTTATTTAGTCTATATCTAGTCTTTGGGCTCTTGAATGATAAAAAAAATAATAATAATAAATATCTTAAACTCTGGGATTAAGTTGGGTTCATATGTGCGTTTGTCAAGACCTGTTTGTTTCACTAGGACTAGAGATACCATCTCCCTAACATTGACATACGTGAGCAATACAGCTAATTAATGGATGGAATATATTGCAACATGATGCATGACACATCTAAGTAAACTAATTTGTGGATGAAGTTTCTAACCTGATTATGAGCACCGGATATATCCTCAAAACCATATGGGCACCAATTCTTCAGTGAAGAGCAGCTGCAGTGGATGTCGACGACTTGAAGTGCATCTGGAAGACGCGCATCTTGAGAGAAGCTGAGCTCAGGACAGTTTTTCAGTTTTAGCTTCTTAAGGGATTTCAGGAGTTGTAGGCCATCGACTGAGGAAATCTTGTTACAAGATTGGATCTCTAGTGTCTCAAGTGCGTCCAGTGTGCTTGGAAGTGCCAGGCTCGTCAGGTTCTGCAAACCTTCAATTTTTAATGTTCGAAGAGATTGAAGATCTGGAAAAGGAAATTGGCCACAGTAGTGAATAGAGAGTTCAACCAGGGATATAAAGGAGGGCAAACTCCTTAGCCTGGGGCATCTACTAATGGAAAGACTCTCAAGGCGAGGGAAAACCGTTTCCTCCCCATCATTCCAGTCTTCCAATTCATACATCTCCCACAGCTTCAAACTTTTTAGTGAATGAAACTTACAAGTATTGGTACCACCAAGATCTGATGCTACATGGCGAAGACCATTGACATTTTGCATGAAGAGGTACTGGAGATTTCCTAATCGACCAAGTTTTGGGAGTTCATGACATCCATAGCAGTTAACAAGTGTGACAGAGGCTAGTTCAGAAAAAGGATTTGCCAACCAGGTAGGAAATTTAAGACCACAGTAATCTCGGATGATCAGCTCCTCTAGAGATTCATGGGGCCGAATGTTCTCAAGAAATTCTCCTGCAGTCGTTACTCTCTCATTACCTTCTAATTTTTCCTCTCCTCTATTCCATTGCAATGTCAATTTTTTGAGGCCCCATTTATCCTTCAGGAAGGCTGATCTGGCATCGATCCCCCGGCCCACATTCTCAAGACATCCAATGCGAAGGTGGCCTCTGAGTCGCTTCAAGTTCTTCAACTCTGATAGCTTGCATAGTTCTCCAACACTAAATGTTCCTAATGTCCGAAGATTAGTCAGGCGTCCAATCCCAAGAGGAGTGCGAATAACTCCCGTCTCCTTCCACACATCAAGGTGCCGCAGTTTAACCAGGTCCTTTATCCCATTCGGCAGCTCACACAGACAACAACAATTTCGGAGTTCCAATGTCTGCAGATTGGAGAGTCTCCATATCGAATCAGGAAGCTTTCTGATGTTCGTGTTATTGAGACCGAGGAACTGCAAGCTCTCCAAGTATTCGATCGAATCAGGCAACTCTTTTATATTCGTGTAACTCAAATCCAGAGTTCTTAAGCATCTTGATTTCGAGAGAAGATCGCTTAGGGATGCTAGATTATCAACATAAAAAAGACTGTCGACTGATCTCAATGGAGAGCTATTTATGACTAGCAAAGAGTCCAAACCTGTGAGCTCTTTGAATGGCTCAAACTGTATTACGGAATCGTATACTGTAGGAGAAAATGATAAGTGACGAACATCTTTGGATATTTCAGATGATAACTTATAATCTTCTGCTCTCAAGAATGCGTCACCTGAAACAGATCGTACCAGATCGCAGAGTAGCTCATGCATCACGAACTTTCCTTCTTCAAAATTAAGAGGTGAACACTGAAAGAATTGCATGCGCAGCAAGTCGGGAAAAATACTTATTAGCACCATATTCTCTTCCTCCACGAAGAAAACCGAGAAAACTAACGTAGCTACGATCTCCCCCTCCTAGTCCTGGTGCATCAATGAACCCTTGAGACAACCATAATCGGATTAGGTAGTCCTTCTCGAATATGTAACCTTTTGGAAACAAGGAGCAATACATAAAGCACTGTTTTAGACTTTCTGCCAAGTGATTGTAACGCATTCTTAAAGCCGGCAGCATATTAACCTCCTGTCTACTCATGTCCCATAGGTCACTCTGTAGAACAGCAGCCCACCATCGCTTCTCGGATACTATGCCGCGGCCTAGAGTTCCGCTGACTACATTGGCAAGTAATGGAACTCCTTTGCACTTGGCAGCAATTTTTTCACCAATTCCTACAAAGTATGGAGCACCATTCAAAATCTCTCGACGAAGGAACCAGTTGCTTTCGATGATCCTCCAACATATGTGATCTTCTAAAGGATTCAGCTGATACGAATGCTTTAATCCCTCGATATTAGCAACCAGTTCAGTCCGCGTGGTTACGACGACAACGCTCCCTTTGGCACCGGCGCTTAACGGGGGAAGCAGATCGCTCCAGAAGTTTGGATCCTCGTTGAAGGCGTTGTCTAACACGAGCAAGAACCTCTTGCCCATCAATTCCTCTTCCAAGATTTCTCGAAGTTGATCCAGATCGGTCAGCCCACCACATGATACGCCAGTAAAGCACTCTATAATCGCTCTTAGTAACACTCCCATATGGTTAAATCTTTCGGCGGACAGGAAGACCCAGCCCTTTGCATCGAAGTACTCGCACACCCATGTGCCGTGGTAAGCAAGGGAAACGAGGGTGGTTTTCCCGAGGCCACTGGCTCCCACCACACGGACAAAAGAAACATAGCGTCCCCGGCAATCATCCGACAGTATCAGCTCTATGATATGTTCCATGTCATCCCCTCTGCCAAAGATATGGCACGGCATACCTGGTAAGCTGGGGGATTTGCCCCGGACCTTTCCACTCATGAGGGGATGAGCGCTGGACTTTGACGGCGACGGAATTCTTGCGTGCTCCATCTCCTTTTTACCTTCAAACCAGAACGACAGGGTAGCGGAGAAAGAGAGGAGGAGATTCTTCTCTACGCTTCGTACCTTTTGATTGATTTATTTATTTTATTATTATTTTGGGTGAAGAGAATTCAACACTTGTAATATATATATATATATATATATATATATATATATATATGAACGAGTAAATCTGGATCACGGGCCACAGTAGGGGTTGCCTGTGAGTGCCTCGGCCGGACCGAGTTTGGGATGGGCTATTCCCATTTTTTTTTTCATAAGCATTCCCTTAAATAAAAGGCAAAAGAAAAAAGATAGAAAGTTGCTAGTTAATTAAACTCCTAGCCGTCGTGAAGACCTCTTCATAGGAGGTCAATGAAGAAGAAAAAGAAGAACTAAATTTGTAAAAGGGTGTAACATTGGAGTCCTGAGACAAATGAGAGACTAATTATAAGGCCGAGAAGAGAGATTAAATGGCCAACACGCTATTTAGATATGCTAACTTATGCGCTTCCGGTGGTTGATAAAAATTCTTCTACTATCTTTAAAGAAACCATAAAGAACACCAAAAGTGTAGTTTGAAAAGTGGCAATGAATAATAAAATGAGATCTCTTGATAAGAATAGACATGAGACTTGGTGCAACTTTCTCAATGAAAAAAAGCAATTGGATGCAAATGGGTATACGCCAAGAAGAAACATCCTCAATTGAAAGGCGACATCATATACAAAGCTAGATTGGTGGCAAAAGGTTACGCCCAGAAGGAGAGGATTGATTATAATAAATTATTTTCTGCAGTTGTGAAACATTCATTTATTTATATTTTACTAGCTTTGGTAGCACAATTTGATCAAAAGCTAACTCTGATAGATATAAAGACTGCATTTTTGCATAGCAATTAGGAGGAGAAAATTTACATGTCCTAGCCAGAAGGATTCAAAGTCAGTAGGAAAGAGAATATAGTTTGTAAATTAAAGAAATCTCTCTATGGCCTGAAGCACTCTCCAAGGCATTAGTATAAATAGTTTGATCAGTTTATATGGAAGCAGAAGTATAAGAGAAGTCAATATGATTATTGTGTCTGTTTTAAAAAGCTTCAAGATGGACCATTTATCTTTACTCTTATATGTAGATGACATGCTGATAGTATCTAAGAGCAAAGTGTAGATTGATAAATTGAAGCTTTAATTGCATAAAGAATTTGAAATTGATGATCTAGGAGAGGCTAAGAAGATACTTAACATAGAAATCATAAGTGATAGAAGAAAACGAGCAGTATGTTTGACACAAGAATAATATGAAGAAAGTATTATAGAGGTTTGGCATTGATAGTAAGACAAAATCAGTTGTCATACTATTGGCACCTCATTTTAGACTTGGTGCAGCTATGTCACCAAGTACGGATGTCGAGAAAGATTTTATGTCCAAGGTACCATATGCAAGCGCAATTGGAAGTCCCATGTACATAATGGTGTGCACTAGGACGGACATCTCATAAGCTATCAGTATAGTTAGCAGATATATGCATGCTCCAAGGAAGGAGCATTGGCAGGCAGTGAGATGAATTTTGGGATACATTCATGGTACCTCGAGAGGACTGAAATTTACAAAAGATGATAGACTTGGTCTATATCTTACTATATATGTGGATTCAAACTATACAAGTGATTTAGACAAGCGCAAATCTACTATTGAATATATATTCATGCTTGTTAGAGAGCCGGTGTGTTAATGGTCTACTTTACAGTAGACGATTGCTCTATCTACCACAGAGGCTGAGTATATGGCAATTACAGAGGCTATAAAGGAGATTATTTTGTTAATTAACTTGACGGATGACTTGGGTGTATATCAAGATAGGTGGAGGTACATTGTGATAGTCAAAGTGCATTTGTTTAGTGAAGAACTAAGTTCATAACACTAGAACGAAGCACATTGATGTTCGATTTTACTTTGTGAGAGAAATTTTGGAAGAAGAGATATTTCTCTTTGCAAGACTAGAACTACAGATATGTTGATGAAAGTAGTGACAAAAGTCAAGTTCCAACATTATTTAGATTTGATCAATGTCACGTATTTGATCCTTTTGGATTTGGTGTCTTAGGATGCAAATTTGCAAGCTGTGCATTTTGAGAGGTTTTAGTCATTTTGCATTGGAGAGGAATTTGTTTGAAGTCTTTATGTTCTCGCCAAGGTGAAGAATGATTGAAAATTAGCTCAGATCAAGTTATCTATTGAACAAGGCTAGATCCATCCAAACGGACCTACAACAGAAGTAGCGTTCCAAGCTCCATGTGTCGGCCCAAGAAGAATTGCATACTGAAGGCATTCGAATGAGTCCTGGAGGCATTTAAACATCTTTTTGTGTAGTTCTAGATTGGCGTTGCGGGGCGTTTGAACGCGTCTAGGAGCATTCGAACACCTCGAGATTTTTCTTCTCTATCAAGTCACCCCTATAAATAATTAAGTTGTGGTTTTATGTTTATTATGCAAGAAAAAATCTAAGAGATACAACTACCATTATATCGAGAGAGATTAGAGTTAGAAAAACCATTTATACTTGGATTTGATTAAGTGGACTGAAGCTTTGCACCACCCATAGATGCAGGGCATAGGCATATCATCGAACCACGTAAATTTTGTTTCTCTTTTTATTCGCTGTAATTACTTATAGTCGCGGTTAGAGTATTTGATTACTATTTCTTTATCATTAGCTTCATAATTTTGTGATTTTTCCAATTGGATTGCTATGTCCATTTCTATTCATTAGATTATTGTGTGGATGATTGGGGATTTGCTTCCGCTGACCTCCACCCAAGGGAGAATTTCACAACAGCCCGTCACACATAGATAACAAGAAAGAGTGTTTAAATATCTACTACGCAGAGGAGGAACCTCTTCGGTGCTAAAAATCGCAAAACCCAGCTTACTGCAGCCTTCTTGAAGCCTAACCTCCACAGGCATTTCTCCGGCCGTAGCGGTGTACTAAAAGTCGAACTGCCTTCGGAGTTAACCGTCGCAGACGCCGTCCCGCCGATACCTACCGAAGTCCCAGGCTCCCAATCGTGAGGACCAAATTTCTAACTCGTAGTTAGAAATTCCCAAGTTAAAGGTAATCACCTTGGTCATGAGCTGAGCCTCGGTTTGAATGTTCATGAAGACGATGGGTACATTTGAGGCCTGAGAAGAGTGGAGGCATGCATTTGCGCGAGCCAAGGTGTCCTCGAGAGAGTTGTAGCGAGAGGCTGCTTGGTCGAGAGCCTTGGGAAGGATGAGCATGGAGGGGAAGGAACTCGATTCGCTGATGGGGATGGGCATGGAAATTCACCTCGTAGCATTTGCCTGACTAATTTTCTGCTTACCTAGACAACAGACAGAAAATAATAATATTTATCCCACTGTACATGAAACAGAGATTAGCCCATATAACTGAAAAGGGGGAAAAGCTTTAAAAAGAACCAACATAAACTTACTGCAAGTACATCTATAGCATTCTTGGATCGGTTAGGAATTCGAATGCCAACTTAAGTGCTATCAGGAGTCTTATCATCATTTGTATCTGCTCCTAAACTATCTCAGAAACTAAATGCCTCAGTTTATGTTAAGAAGATTCAGGAAAGTATAGTTCTGGAACTACAGCATTGTACAGATAGTAAATACATGACTTTTTCCAGCATTGTTTTCCAACAAGTACAGATAGTAAGCAAACTAGCTACTACATTATACATATTATTTGTCGAAATACTCTGCTATTGTCCACAAACTTTTATGGATTATTAGAAATAACATTTATGTATTCAAACACAATAACTATGGGTTTCATAAAGACATTTTCTGATTCAGAAAATACTTGTATGGAATACGTAAATACATCATTGATTTATCTATAGATTCCAGCACAATAATTATGGAGTCCAAGAATACATATTCAACATATACATACATCTGGATTACGAAAAAATATATGCATCGTAAAAAAAAAAAATGGCTATAACATTATATGGATAGTATCTCAAAATATTCTACTATTGTACATAAACATCTATAAATTTTAGAAATAACATCTATGGATGCGCTTGTTATCTTGCACCATAACTAGTTCACATAAAAATGAAACTCGGACCCTAGAAGGACCAAGATAATCAACATAAATCAAATAGTCGCCTCCGCTCCATATCAAATTTGTGTCACCACACATCCAAAGGCTTGGGTGTTTCATGTAAGTGTGGAGGCTGTCTCGATCACGATCGAACACTCGATCTCCATCAACTAGCAATGCCACTTCCAACATCAAATGTAGGAAATGTTTGGAGATCAGTTAATTCTCCAATCCCATATGACATACAGATATCTTTATACTCTTGCTGTGGCAGTTCAAGATGCCGTAATTTGAGGAGCTTTATTCCTTGAGGCAACTCAATAAGTTTGTTACAGTTCTTCAGGTTCAGACACTGCAGGTTGACAAGGCAGCATATCGATTCTGGCAACCTCCTGAGTTTGGTGTTCACCAGAGAAAGATATCGCAGGTGTATCAAGTTCCCAATCGAGCTTGGCAGCTCCTCGATGCTGGTGTTACTTAAATCAAGCGCCCTCAAGCATTTTAAAACTGTAAAAAGAATATCAGGAATCTTAACATAGAAGAGGCCATGATTCAACCTTCCAATGAATAAGAATGTGCGTAGAGCTCCACCATCAAAGGAATCACACCCTATCGTTTGCTCAATCTCTGAATGCGATGGAACCAAAGATGAATGCCTAGCCTCCTCATGTATATTGCATAGTCCATAATCCTCTGTTCTGAAACATTCGTTTCCTGCAATAGATTCAGCTAGCTCATGAAAAAGATCATGCATCACATACCTTCCTTCGCTCTGGTCATTTTGTTGAAACAAGCACCTTTCTACCAACTCATTGAAATAGTTTTCACCAATATCTCCAGGCTTCAATCTTTCATTAGGTTCCAAAAAGCCTTGCCCCATCCATAACCGAACCAGTTGCTCTTTCTCGAATATGTGGTCCTTGGGAAACAAAGAGCAGTATGCAAAGCATCGCTTCAAGTAAAATGGAAGATGATCATAACTAAGCCTGAGAGCTGCCATAACCTCATTCACTACCTCATCATTTGTCCATAAGTCACTCTGTAAGACATCGTTCCAATGTTCTTCATCAATTGATGAGCGGAGAAGGCCTCCGGCCGCCTTTGCTGCTAATGGCACACCTTTGCACTTCTTGGCAATCTCTTTACCTATCAGCTCCAAAACAGCAAGTGCGTCTCGATTTTGACCATCAAATGCTTGTTTTTGGCAGATCAACCAACAGCTCTCATCCGACAAGCAGCTTAAATGATATCCACAACCAGACCCCATGATTTTAGCAACCTTCAAATTCTGACTAGTCACTATTACTTTACTTCCATTACCTGCGCAATTGAAAGGTGCCTGCAATCTTTCCCAACTCTCCTTATCCACACTCCAGACTTCATCAAGAATAAGCAAGAACTTCTTCCCTGATAGAAGACGTACAAGATTCTCTTGCAATAAGCTCAATTCAGTTACCTCTCGGGCGTCTCCACCACACGCTTGTATCATCGTTCTTGTCATGTCAACCACATTAAAATCTTGAGAGGCCCAGATCCAAATTGGGGGGGTGATGGAAGTGAGACCTGACTCTCTCATCATTGCACACATACTGGACAAGGGTAGTCTTCCCCACACCAGCGATGCCGACTACGGTGATGACACCGTAACTGCGACCATTGCGAGAATCAGAAAATACCAATTCGAGAACTTTGCGCAAATCCTCCTCCCTACCATGACAATCTCCAGTTGCAAGAGAGCTACTAGGAGTCCGCGGTTTAACATCGACTAACCTTTTCCCATCTCCCTTTCTCAATCGAAGCGCATTGCGATCGAATGCGAGCTCATGATACCTTTCCCTAATATTTTTTATCTTACGGTTTAAGTCACTCAAGGGAGAAGGGAGGAACAATGATCTGGCCTCGCGCTTCCGCTTCCCGTCAGTTCCCAAGAGTAGTTCCGCCTTGAAATTCTCGAGCTGGTTGGCGCGAAGAGACTCGAATTCAATTTCCTCCAATATGTCCTCGACGCTGAGCTCGATATCGCGGAGCTCACGCAGCCAGAGCTTGACGGATTCGTCGGTGACGGCCAAGGTTTCCGCGCCTTTTAGAGTGGCGCGGATCCGATTGTGCTTGGATCTGAGATTCTTGAGGTCGTCTTCGTCGATGGTAATCGGAACGGAGAGTGGCCCGAAGGTTTGGAGGATTGGTTTGGAGAGCTTCGTGCTTGTAAAGATGAAGGATTCTAGGGCGTTTTTCACGTTGTTGTAGAGGTTCCCTCTTTCTTGGTTGGCCATGGAGGTTGAATTGGAGGGGGAGGAGGAGAAGAACTGAAGAAAGATAATGGTCGAACTGGGAAGGAGACGAAGAGACTGGTGATGAACTTTAGTTTCTTCGGGGTGATTGGAGGAAATGACCGAGTACCGGATTGGGCTGAGACAGGGAACTCAGTTGCCACATTTTTTTTTCTTTTAAATCTTATTTGCAAATAGGATCCGTTCTTTTCAGAAAATTGCAAAAACATCCTCATTATATATATATATATATATATATATATATATATATATATATATATATGAGAATAGAAAGAGGGTGAAAAACTAACATAGATTCGTAACAACTGATGAGAAGTTTAGTTCATAGAGAAAGTTTTGTATCACCTTATCAGAAGTAAGTTTTTCAGCGAATATACTGAAAGAGAAGAATCAAGTATTTCTAAAAAGATGAGTATCAATTATTACAGTAAAACATATATTGTTTCTTCTATATTGCGTGTTTGTGTTGATTCAATTTTTATTTTCTTCAGATCATAAACATGTAAGCAAATTAAGGCTAAGGGGTTAGCTGCTACCTTTGCCAAATATCAACCCTTCTAAAAAAAAAGATCACAATACTATATAGCGATCCAATAAAAGTTCACTAAATATCAACTCTAATATTCACGGAAAAATTAAACTCACCGCGAGCTGATACAACCCAACCACTTGGTTATAGTAATAGCCTTCCATTTTATTTTCTTGAACATACCTAATGAGAGCAGTAGGGGATCAGCTATAAAGATTCTTTTGCTGGTTGTTTAATCAAAGACAAGTTATAACCATCCCTACCAACTTGGCATTTTGAGTGTGAAAAGCAAAATAGCATATATTTGCTATTCGACTGTTGATCTATGAAATATTACATAGACATACTCCAATAGCTTAAAGAGAGAAAAAGTGATCCCCGTTGTATTAAAAGTGAACAGTTCTGAAAGAGATCCAAAATCAGTTGACTTATCCTTGGCTGACCACATTGTTTCCTTCTCCCATTAATTAGTACTAAGAGGAAAAAACATTATTGGTTTCATTAGAGGAGAATATACAGTTAGAATACTAAATAAACCCCCGACAAATCTAAAAGCTTCCCATATTTTCTTGACGAAGTAATGTTACAATTTAGATCTGCCTAACAAACCCACAAGGCTCGACGTTGAACTGAGAAGAAGCAATAAATTAAAAGAATGCTAATGTAGGTGATCAAATAAAAAAGTTGGTCTGTTAAACTTCTCGTAACCCAACAAAGTCTAATTATAGAAAACAAAATAGGTCTGTTAAACACCCAGCCCCATTAGCATAGTTACTAGAGCCACAACCAAACCAAAGAACATGTAAGAGAAGAAATTATGAGATGCTTGCTAACTAAAACATTAAGGTTTCTACAGGTTACCAAATGGGAAATTCTGTAGGAGCTTTCATCACCTATACAGCATGGAAGTTTGTCGAGCAGCAGTTCCATCTTTCAGATCTGTATGTACAACATGTCAGACTTTAATCAGGTCAACAACCAAACTCATACAAAAACCACAAGATTATATGGAAAACCTGGTACCAGATAAGTTTGACCTGTCTTGGCAAAAAGGATATTGATGTTGTAGACGGTTCCCTCTGCCCGCCGATCAAAGAAACAATGACAACTCAGAGTTTACAAGGATCATTGGTCACTTGCAACTACCATCAGGAAATCTTCCCGCAGTAAAACAAGCAAACTAAGCAGGATATTTTCTTGTGAATGATTTAAGATTTTCTTGGCACCTCGAGCAAGTAATAACCAGATGCAACTTAGAGGAGAAGACCATCAAAGAATGGATGTGACTCGAACTGAGTGGTCTGCTGACCCAGTTATAAAAACAGAAAGTGTTGGATGCCAATCCACACTCGTAATAGCAGCACTGTGGGCAAGTGTTCGCAGACCACTCATATGTCCTTGTACCTAAGCAGAAATGTGAATATTTTTGAGTTGCCTCAACCATTTAACAATACTGAACATGGAAAGAAAAAGATACTCTTGCAGACCTGATATATGGGGGATCTGACCAAACCAGATGTTACCAACAATCTCCTGCCACTAGAATCCAGTGCTATTTCATGCCTACATTTATTTAAGCTCTCCGGATAGCAAAACCTATCAAGAGAAAGAGGTAATATTGACAATCATTTCTGGTGGCTTAATGTATAATGTATAAAATTGTTACAACTATCGATTAGAGACTAAAACTCATGCAATTCTTTCGGAATGAAGATTTGACATTGTTCATAGTGTGCAAATAGTACCTACTGCAGTCTCTTGACCAAAGAATCTGGCCTTGGTTTTGCAAGCTCCATTCAAATATCTGAAAGATGTAAATATACCAGAGCTTACATGGCTGGAAACAAAAACTTTAGATGGCAATTAGACATGGAGCTTATATCAGATGCTTCACATTACATAGACCTGTCAAATCCATTGTGCTATTTAACATAACTCTTTAAACCACAGTAGATAAGTCGGCTTATTTACTGCACAGATGAAGCATAAGATAATTGCAAGAGTTGATAAGCCAACATTGTACAACATTTTTGACAATAGAAAGCAGAATTTTGCAGGTCTTTTAAAATTAACAGCACAGAAAACCATTAAATGTTTCCGAGAATATTTCAATATGGAACTTGCCTACTAGAGCAAGAAAAAGGATAAGTACTTGCCTTTCCATCAGATCCTAAAGTGAAGATGCTAGTCTCATCAGGTCCAAATAGAACTGAACTTACAGCTGAGTCATGGGCAGGCCATCCCGTGATTTGCAGGCCAGCAGACATGTCTTTTGGCTTGTTAAGAAACCCTTAATAAGTAAGAACACTGTTTAACTTCTTAAACATCGTATCATAAACTATGCTTGTGCTGTAGCTTGAACATTGACAGAAGAGTAAAAGATATCATGCTTGAATAATCAAATGCAAAACATTCAAACATTCTATCACATATGACTTCCCATTATATATGACTTCCTTCTAGTGTTTATAACCAAGTATCAAGGTTGGTCAGTAGTGTTATATAACACATTATGCAGGCAGAAGGAATTAAAACAGAGAATTATCCAATTAGCTTGTAGGTTTCCCTGTTCACATGGACTTGTCTAACAAAATAGCTGCCATGAACTTGCCAGAGTGTCTGAGTCACCTATGTTAAGAGTCCAGCTCATTGTTCTTGATTAATACTTTAACCATAAAGTAGTTGACTAGTTCAAGAATTAATCAAATAAATGTCAGAAAACCCATGTTAACAAATTAAATAACCATTTTCCTTAGTATTGTGGTTTGAAGTTTCACTCTATAAGGAACAGTAACGGCCGAAGTTTAATAAATCTAAAGTTGAAATTAATTGGTTAAGATCGAAACTATCAAGATTTTTGGTTTTGACATTTATTTTGGACAATATAGGTGGGGCTTTTGCAATTTAATTGCATTTTGCTTTTCAACTTAGCATATAAAACTAAGTGGATATGTTCCTATAGTCAATACACATTTTGTTAAAGTAGAATGCGCATAATTTACATTTGCGATCCACATTAGAGTCTATTATTACAAATCGAAAAATCAAATGCAATTAAATTGCAAAAGCCCCCCACATAGGCTAAACCATTCTATTTCGACATAAAATATTTATTTTTTCTAGGGGTTAAAACCAAAAACCAAATATTAAAACCATAATGATGTCATATTATACAAACAGTGTGACAATTTATCTTTTGAAAACTTAAATTTAATAAGCATGGTCAATCTTGATATAAGTTCTGCCTATGCAATTCAAGCACCATCTGACATCTATCAAGATCTGCAATATTTTGTGCCATAGCCCATATATTTACTTGTGGTACGTGGGCATGCTAGGCGGTGGTCAGCACAGCATAAGTCAGCATGTGAAGCATTGAGCATGCTAATGCTCCAGGGATGCAGCACTGCACATGCTAACAGTTGGCACAAACTACATGACTATATGCGACGGCATGCTTCGCAAAAGTCAGCTCAACAAGGCATTAGTCATACATCATCATGTGCAGCATACTTGCCAACCAACACAGTGAAACATGCAATAACAAACAGTACCCATTTGGCATACCCACTGGACATTCTAGCAGGTCATCAGTATGCAGAGGACACTTCAGAACTGTTAGACCAGGAAAGCCAATTGTGCGTTAGACATGATATTATGATTCTTTGCAATTAGACTTCAAGATAAGAACTCTAAATGTGCACAGGTTAGAAGCAACAAATAGAAGCAGCAGCAAATAAGGCTAACCATATTAATTATTAAATAATATCTGTAAGTGCCCTAGATAAATACAAAAGCCATAATCAAGGATACCAAACATATGAATCATTCCATCTGTTGCAGCGGCTGCTAAGATTTTTCCATTATGATTGAAACATAATGAAGTGATTGCTGGTGGATCCTCTCCAAGAGGAAGGACTGTCTTCACAAGTTTAAAAAAAAAACATTCATCTATCAAACATCTATTTGATTGAATCCTAGTCTAAATTAGAAGGAATATTTTACAAACAACATACCGTGGCCTTCCATGTCTTCATACTCCAGGCTGTTAAAGAAGCAAAACCCACTTTGTCAAGGTTACTTGAGCCATGCCTAAAAGAATTTCATGAAAATAGTACAAGAGATCAGTACAGTAAATGGGACTAATACCAGAAAATTATAAGCAATGTCATTTATCAATTAAAAATTTGATATATCACAGTTCAAGAAATCAAAAGGAAATAGCTCAACATTATTAGTATCGACATGACAAAACTCAAGCAAAGCAGGAATGAGCATTATAAGGACAAGCTCCTTTTAAAAAGTCTCAACATACTTAGCATGTAGCTCCTACAGATTACAAAGAATAAGCCTTTTTAGTCCCAACTATTGGGGCATGTT